>NC_083349.1:1870000-3070000 GCF_030254825.1 Meriones unguiculatus
TGCCCCAGCCCTGTGAAGTGTAAAAGTGGCCGTTTTTGTCAGGCACCTTGTGCATTAGCTTACACACTCTGCCCACATCAAAGGTAGAAGAGATACTGGCTGAACACAATGAAGCTGGCTTGAATGTGGGCTTGTGTCCACCTTCACCTTTTCTCTGGAACCATCATGGAGTCGTTCTTCACTTTCACCGTGTGAGGCTCCTCTGTTCGCTGGTCTTTCCAGCCATCTCACCTCACTCTCCTTTTTTCTTTCTTTCTTTCTTTATTTCTTTCTTTCTTTCTCTCTCTCTCTCTCTCTCTCTCTCTCTCTCTCTCTCCCTTTCTTTTTCTTATTTTTTTGAGATGGAGTTTTAATCTATAGACCAGCTTGGCCTAAACTCCCCACATAGCCCAGGCTGGCCTCAAACCTGAGCTAAGATTACAGACATGTTCCATTGATTTCTGTCTGTAGCATGTTCATTTTTATGACATAAAAGCATGTGTGCCCCACCCTCTTTCAGTCACCCTGGCCTTATTGATTTCCATGAGATCTTTTGGATGCAGAGGGGCTTTTATTTTGGACAGTTTATCAAAAATCTAAAGAATCTGGAGAAACTTCATCCTGAGGCATCATGGGAAATGGTAATATGACGTAAAATTCTAGTTTAAAGGAATTCATTCTGATGTAGATTTATAGGAGGTTTTGTTTGCCTCTCTGTTTTGAAACAAGGTACCACTGTGCAGCCTGGCTGGCCTGGAACTCTGTGTGAACCCGGCTACCCTCAAGCTCACAGAGACACATGGCTGACTCTGAGTGTGCGATTAACGATATTCACCGCTACACTCAGCTACATTTATAGTGTTGAGTCTCCCTGTTCCTATTCTGGACCCTTCGAAGTTTCTTCTCTGAGATTTCCAACTTAGGCAAGGCAGAAGTGCATCTCTTCTATTAGGAGCCACCCGATAGGTTTGCTCCCTACCAAGGTCCGACATCTGCATATCTTTTCATGTCATCTGAAGCTTCTTGGCAAATTGTGACATGCAAGGCCTTCCTGTGAGCACTGCCAAAATCTTAGATGGCTTTTGATTTTCTGTGAGTTTTGGTAACAAGAATATCACAAAAGACCATGTCTGTGCAATATTCAGTAAGGAAAAGCATGCCACTGAGCCTGGGAATCCGAGCTCAGTCTCCTTATGTAGAGGAAGGAGAGAATGACTGCCTAGAAATGCAAACACATACACACCCTATAAAATGTAATTAAAAAGCTGCATATCACAGAAGTCAGTATTTATTTTCACGGTATCCAGATCACAGAAATGTTTCAAGGCCTAGGCGAAGGTAGTAGGCATATGTGTTCAAGCGAGGGTGGTGGGGTTTTCCTAGGTAGTCAGCCACAGAGGAGGCGGTAGCCAGGCTACCGGCTGGGACCAGTGCACCCCAGCCAACCTGGCTCCTTTTCAGCCTGGTCTGATAGAGTCTACTTTTACATTAGATGCTGCCAGGTGCCCTGTCTGCTGTTGCTCACGGAATCCTTCGCAAATCTGTTCTACCAGCCCACTCTTGGCCTCATGCAGGTTTTTCTTTTTTCTTGGTTTTTCGAGATAGGGTTTCTCTGTGTAGCCGAGGCTGTCCTGAACTCACTTTGTAGACCAGGCTGCCCTCAAACTCACAGAGATCCACCCGCCTCTGCTGGGATTCCTCTCCCGAGTGCTGGGATCACAGGCATGCACCACTGCACCCTGCTGGCTTCATGGAGGTCTAGAGTGACTCAGAATTAGTAAGAACAGCTTACTATAGCAGGAGCTGTAAGAGAACATTCTTACTGCTTGAACTTTGCACAGACATCTGTCCTGGAATCTTCTAGGCTGGATGGTACAAAGGCATACCAACCTGAAAAGAGCTTTCTCCTAGTAGGAACTGGAGGAGCCTCACTTCCTCCCACTCCACATACAGAACCCCCACTTTGCTTTTAAAGAGTTATGTTTTACTCTGTGTACATGAATGTTTGTGCGCCATGCGCTTGCAGGGCCCATGGAGGCCTGAGGAGGGCACTGAATCTTCTAAACCTGGAGTTACAGGAGGGTTTGAGTCATCTTGTGGCTGCTGGGAACTGTACTGGGGTCTTTGGCTAGAGCAGCCTGTACTCTTAACTGTCAAACTGTCTCTCCAGCCCCAAGCCCCACTTTCTCAAAAAAGGTGGTGTGTGTGGCTTTAAGGTTCTTTAAGTTATGGATTGTAACTCTGCTCTTTTCCATGTGCTCAAAACATCATCTAGTTTTCTGGGCACAGGGGTCCTATTGTCTTTTCTTTCCCATTCTGAACTAAGAGTTCAGCCTTATTTCATTTCACAAACATGCCTGTTTAAGGACTCATGGACTACTTTGTAGTTGGCAGTACTAGGAGAGTAGGTAAGTGTCCTCCTTGTCTCAAGATCTAGGGCAGTTTACCCCTGGAAGTGGCATGGTGGTACTTATCTGGGGTACAGGAGCAGGCAGCAAGTCTTAGATTAGGAATTTATAGATATAAAATATTCTCTTAAGAAAAAGGCCAGAAACATGGCACTTGATTCTTTAGCAATTCAGATAATGAGATCAGAAGCTGGCAGCGACAGAATCTGAACACAGAATAAAATGTCCTATAACACCGCTAATTCTCATGATTGTGTAAAATAATGGGTGGACACCTTAATTCTCGTGCTCTGTAGATGAGGGGCGTTGACTGCGTTGCCCAGTGGGGACAGTGATTGGTAGATTCTCACTCAGCCAGGCCCCACTCAGCTACGTCACACCCATGTCACAGGACACTGGACATGGGTTCATATCCTTCTCTGACTGCAGGAGGACATAGAGCAACACAGACTGAAGTGTAACGCTTCAGGCTATGTTTTTCCAATAGCCCTCCCCCCCCCAGTTTTTCCTCCTCTTCTCCCTATTTCCCTTCTTTCCTTTCTTCCCCCAGAAAGTGAATACATACTCTACCACTGAGCCATGTCCTGAACCTCTCAAAACTCTTAAAAGATAAGAGCCACTTAGGAAAATCTAACCAAATTAAAATAAACAAAAGAACATTGCAGTACTTTAGCTTTACAGTCCAAGCCATGAACCTTTACTGCTACCCGAGTTCTGGGATCACATCTGCAAAAGCCCAGGTATAGCCCACGTCTAAAATTGTAAAATTCTACAATTTAGTTAACTTTTTCCAGACTGCCGTATGTGTAGTGTCCAAAGTGAAGATGTAGTTAGTACAAATTAGGATGATATTAGCAGAACACGACTGCAGTCCTTCTTAACACGCCTCCACAGTCCTGCTGCTCTGTGTCTTCCCTCCTCTGATTCATCACAAGACCCTTCTTCCTGAGTCTGTTAAGCTTTCCTCTCTGTGTGCCCCAAAGGCAGGTACAAGACAGTGATTAAGCCTGGAGCATAAAATAAGCTTGAAAAGCAAACCCAAGTCAGAAACCAGTGTCTGATAGCTTATTTAGTGGCTCATAGTTTTTACATCCGATTTTGAAAGAGGAGACTAGCCAAATAGCCAGCACTCAGGATGCCAAGACAGGATTGCTGCACATCTGAGGTCAGCTTGAGCTGCCAACGAAGTTCTAGGCTTGCCTGAGCAAAGGAGTCACACCCTGTTTCAGAATGGGTCAGGGAACAATTAATGTCCAGTGAATCTATATTCAAATGTTGCTTCTTCATGGTTAAGGAGAGGGGCTGTGTCCCTTTATCACATGGTGTCCTGGTATGAGTACCATACTACTCTCCGTGGCCATAGTGCCACTCTTTATGGCCATACCATGCCCGCTGTTTATGGCCACAGGCACTGCCTTTTTTTTCTTCCTGAGCTTCCTGCCCTGTTGGCATTGGGGTGGGGGTGTTGAAGTGGGTCTGATGAGGTAAATTATGAGAGTGAAGCCTAGTTCAGAGCCTGAGTTGCCTAAGAAACCAGACCCAGATGCTATTTAGGCCTGAGATGAGATTGTAGATGAGACTCAGTAAGCATGGGGGTAATGATCGCTCTGCCCTGAGCCCTGGCTGGGTACTCTACATAGCGGATCCCAAAAGCAGGGAGAGGATGCAAAGGACCAGCGTCTGAGCTGCAGAAAGCAGGCCACACCTCACTGCCATATTGTTCTCAAGAGTGAGTAAGTCAGGGCTGGAGAGATGGCTCAGTGGTTAAGAGAACTGGCTGCTCTTATTCCCAGAACCTCTTGGTGCCTCCCAACTGTCTGTAACTCCAGTTTCAGTGGATTGTATGTCCTTTTTGTGTGCCTTTGTGGGGACTGCATGCGTACACAGACATATGTACAGGCAAAACATCCATACACAAATCTGAAAAAGAGAAGAGAGTAAAGGAATCAGGCATTTCCTAGTATTGCTTACCTGTGACCTCTGACCTCTGGCTCTCTACAGAGAAGTAGCCCCCATGGGGTCTGTCTTTGGTTTCATGGCCCTGGACTTGTGGTCTCAAGGCCTTTTAACTCCTGCTGTTCCTTCTTGCAGTTCTATCATGCCTGTGACCAGCCGGGCATTGTGGTTTTCTGCATCATGGACTACGATGTGCTTCAGTTCTGTGATTTTCTGGGCTCCTTAATGTCAGTATGGGTCACCGTCATTGCCATGGCTCGTCTGCAGCCTGTGATCAAGCAGGTCAGTCCAGAGTGGGTCCTGGGAGACAAGCATAGCTAACCTATTTATAATTCACTCATGCTTGAGGCTTTTCCCAGTGCTGCCACATCCTGGCCCAGCCCTGGAGTCCTCTCTCTGTAGGTGCTGTATTTGCTGGGGGCCATGCTGCTGTCCATGGCCCTGCAGCTTGACCGGCATGGACTTTGGAACCTGCTTGGACCCAGCCTCTTTGCCCTCGGGATCTTGGCCACGGCTTGGGTAAGAGTGGAAAGACCTGTGAAGGGTAAACCAAGGAGCGGGAGTGAATACAGGGTGCTGGTTATTTGGTCCCTAATTTAAGGTAGCCTTGCATTCTGTCATCATCAACAGCCACAGTGGCCACTCAGGTTCTGGTGGGTGCCTTCTAGGTTACACCCAGGGCTCAGGGAAGTCTGAACTGTCTCTGGCTTAGATTCCGGAGCCCTGTATTCCTGAATCCTACTTCTTTGCTTCCCTCAGACAGTTCGCAGCGTCCGGCGCCGACACTGTTACCCACCAACATGGCGCCGCTGGCTCTTCTACCTGTGCCCGGGCAGCCTTATTGCTGGCAGTGCTGTCCTACTGTACGCTTTCGTGGAGACCCGGGACAACTACTTCTACATTCATAGCATTTGGCATATGCTTATTGCTGGCAGTGTGGGTTTCTTGCTGCCTCCTCGCGCCAAGACTGACCATCAGGTCCCATCTGGAGCCCGGGCCCGGGGCTGTGGTTACCAGCTGTGTATCAACGAACAGGAGGAGCTGGGCCTCGTGGGCCCAGGAGGGCCCACTGTCAGCAGCATCTGTGCTAGCTGAGAGGGGCTCTGGGCCAGGCTCGTAGGGATGTGAATCCTACCTAGGGTTCCTCCTGGAGCTGTGGAGCCCTCCTAGGACCAAGGGACAAGTTGTGCTTCTTAAAGACATGCAGTCTTTCTCAAGGATGACTGTTTTCAGGGACGGGAGGCTTTCTCAAGACATGGAGGATTTCTTGAGAGCCTAGAATCCTCCTGTGTTTATGGAGTCCTTCTTAAGGATGAGCTATGCAGGCCATTGAGCCCCATGAGGACCAAGGAGTCCCTAGGGGTGTGGAGCCCTTCCCAGGGATAGGGGACCCTCCTACAGACATGAGATACTTCCCAAGGAGACACATTTTCACCAGGAATGTGTTATCGGTGCAGAGGGAGAAAGGAGTCCATCTTGTAGAAACAGCCAGCAGATTTTCGCAGTGGCTCAGCAACACTGGTCTTGAGCTGCTGTGCTGGGCAGAAAGGCAAGAGAGGTCGATGCTGGTGTCCTGATTTGGTATAGGTGGAGCCTGGTATGTCTCCAATGAAGTATGTACTGATCTGTGCTGCCTTTTTGTCCCTTGTGGGGCCAGGGTGTGGGAAAATGGAGGGAAGAGGGACACTGAGGAAATTGTGGGAGTGATGGGACCTTCCTGAAGAAGCTGCTGGAAGCTGCTGTCTGGCTTCTGCCCTGTGTTTGCACACCTGCATTCCTCTCATCTGGTCCCCATGTTTAATTCCAAATTCCCAATTGTTATGGATCCTAGTCTGCAGTGGTGAAGAGGGTTGTGTGCGTGCGTGTGTGCGTGTGCTTGCTGTGTATATATAGAGACAGACTGGCCCCGTGAGAGAAGGGAAGGAAGGTGCTAGGGAATTGGAGTAACAGAGAAGGAAGCTAAAGTGCTAGGGAATTGGAGTAACAGGTACAAATCTCAGATGTACAAGAATGGATTACTATTTTAAGCTTCCATTTTTCTCACATGCCAGAAATAATCTTGTATGAATTGATATTTCCTTTCTTGTAGTATGTGTGATTGTATGAGAGACAGAGACAGAGACAGAGAGACAGACAGAGAGGAGAGAGAGGAGTCTCTCATTATGTATATAGTTTGTTTTCTTCTGGCCTGGATCTCATGATTCTCTGGGGCCTGGAATTACAGACGTGGGCAGCTGGACTTCTTTTCCCGTAGTTTTCCCATGAGTTTTGAGGATCTTGTCTTATGCTGAGATACTAGGAGAACACTCTTTCTGGCCCCCAGTGTCCGTCTGAGTGCTCAGACATCCCAGCTGGTTCCCAATCAGTGGTCAGACAGGCAGCTAAACACTGAGAGGCATCTTGTTCTGTCTGCCTTGCCCCGAGTTTCTGTCCCCAAGTTCTGTGCCACATGAGATGTTCTCACTTGGCTACCAAGATACAGCATGAAGCCAGGCTTCTGGGGTCCCGTGCTGGGTTTTACTTGATAGGGTAAAAGATGAGTTGTTTTCTCATTTAACTCTGTAGACGCAGCCAGGGGCCCAGGTCTGGTCTCTTTAGGGAACCTGGGACAGTGCTCACACTTCCTCCTTCCTCCTCGCCCCTCTCGCCTGTCAATCTGGAGAGGAAGATAGCCTCACATTTCTACCAAATCTTTTCTCTGTGCCTTAAGTCCTTTCTATTCTCTCCACAGCCCGGGTCTTTGAAGCTCAAAGCCTAGAAAATTCCACTTTATTCTTTACTCTCTGCAGTCATATCTCTTCCCTGGGGCACTGAGTGCAGAATAAAGTAGCTGACTGAGTGGCCAGGAGTGAAGGTGTATGGGCTGGGTGTCCGTTCCTGTATCAGAAGTGCTTTTCTTGGGCCAGGTATGGTGGTGCATGCCTTTAATCCCAGCATTCTGGGGGCAAGAGCTGGTGAGTTAACATGAGTTAAAGCCAGCCAAGGTTACATAGACCCTCTCTTAAATAAAATAAAATTAAGTAAAATAAAATGACTGGAGAAATGGCTCAGCGGCTAAGAGCATGCATTGCTCTTCCAGAGGACCTGAGTTCAATTTCCTGCATAATTACAGGCTATGATGCTGGAACTACTGTTCCAGAGGAGGCAACAGCTCTAGACTCCATGGCACCTCTCCACACACGTGGCGCATGCTCACACAGACACAAGCACACATACACACACACAAAAAAAAATAGATGCTTTCCTTACCTTATCTATGACCGTACCACCCCAGCACATCTGTGCTTGCTGCTCTGGAAGCTAAGCAGGGCTGAGGCCACTCAGTGCCTGGATGGGAGATAAGCCAGTCTCACCCTGAGACGATGGAACCGCTCGTGAGGGCAGTTGACCCAATAGCCAGGGCTCAGGACTGACTTGACAAGAGGATAGAAGGCAATGAAGAGGGAAGGGAATGGGGACACACCCTACGCTGTTGGGCTGGAACGAACTTCTGGTGAAGAGCATCTTTAGAGAATTAAATGAGTTGCCATAATGCCAACATGTTGGGAAAGATTCTTTATGGTGATGAGTGCCCATCTTTTCTTCCTTCCCAAGACAATCATTCCCACTGGTTCCCAGTCACTGACATACTTAGGACATGTAGTGCCCAGCTTATTACACACACAACAGACAAAGGTCATGGCAGGTTTGGAAAGGGTTACCATTTTGGGGAGAAAGAGAGGGAGGAAAGACTGATATTTAGGGACCTGTAAAGAGTGAGGTAGGCCTGGAGAAATTGGGTGGTGGGAGGAGATGGGGGAGGGAAAGGGGAGAGAAAAGACAGAAGAGGGGAGAGAAGGTTGGGGAAAGGTGGGGTGATGAAGGTAAGCAGCTAATGATTGAATAGATGGAGGTGGATTCTGGGAAAAGGGAAGTGAGCAGGAGAGTAGCACGGACAAACTGGTGCTTTGGTGGTTGGTGTGAAGGATGTGTTTGGGGAGGAGAGCGCGGTGCCACAGCTCCACACTGTCTGAAAGGGAAGTGCAAGGAGGACACCGATTTAAGAGCTCCAGGAGGCAGACATCAGACTTGGCACCCAATGGCATGTGTGGTGGGGTGAGGAAGTCCAGAATGACCAGTCTCTTTTTGACTTGGGTTGTGGTACCAGCCCCTGAAGTACTGACACTTGTGACTGGGGATGATGGGAACTTTGGAACATTTTGAATAGAGGTATTTGTGGAGTGCTGGTGGGTGGGGGGCGGCTAGCAAGAAGACAGGACCATGTGAAGCAGCTGAACCAGGCCCGGAGCCCTTAGCTATCACTGGGGTCATCTAAGATGCAGCAAGCCTTGGACATGGGGGCTGTGACCAGTACTGATGGCTGCTTCCTTCTGTGTATCTGTACACACAGGCACCCTGGGTCCCTGCCCACCCACCTCCCACACTGCTGAGTATAACACCGGCTCAGTGTTGCCGGGTGGTGACATGACAACTCCCGTGTGAAGGTTCGACAATCTTGAAAGGAAAGCGCCGTTAGCGCCACAGGGATGTGTTGGACCCGGTGGCATCTTGTCCCAAAGGAGCACTCATCCCAGATGAAGGGTCCCAACAAAGTGCCATAATATATAAAGAAGACAACCTCAAAATATGTCAAATATGTGAGGGAGATATTGTCTAAAACGGCCTGAAAACGACGTTGGTGTGATCCATGAATAGCATGAGCAAAGCCCGGGGGCGGGAGCCAGTACAGTGATGTAAGGAGAGCTCGGTCCACATAGGGGAGAGGGAGTCAGCCTGTGGAAGCAGGTAGGGCCAGACGCCTGAGGGCCTTGAGGACTCAGCCAAAGTCCTTTAGAGTTAATGATTTGATAGTGGGAAGCCAGAAAAGTGACGCAAGGAGTTTATTGTAGCGATCACGGGCAGTTAACACATTAGACAACCCAAAGAACACTGAAGTATGCCGACGTTGCGTTAAAGGGTGGAAACAAAGCACTTTCTCTGGATTTAAAATTTTCTTATTTTTTTGAGAAAGGGTCTCACTGTATAGCCCTGGTTGGCCTGGAACTCACTATGTAGACCAGGTTGACTCCAAATCCATGAAGATCTACCTGTCTCTTCTTCCTGAGTGCTGGGATTAAAGGAATGTACCACTATGCTCTACTTTCTTGGATTAATTTGACCAACAATGAGACAAAATTTGAAATCTTCACGTGTCTTCTTGTGTCTTCTGTCTGTAGTTTGTGATTTGGCCTGTCTGTAGTTTGTCTATTTGTGTGTGTTGGTGTCTGATGTCTGACTGTCCTTGTTATCTTTTCTGTGTCTAAATGTGTGCCTGTCCCTGTGTCTCTCAGAATGTCCTGTGTTTATCTAAAACAAAACAAAACAAAACAAAAACTGGCGTTGAACTGTTTGCACAGGACAAATTGCTTAGGACAGAAATGAGGAATTCTTACCAAAAGCTTAAACAGTTTTAAAAAGTAACTTTCCTGCCCCTCTATCTACCCAAGATAAATAAACAAAACCACACAGATGTTATCAACCTATACCTGAATGTTGCTGTCAGCATTTATGGCAAGCATTTGTTTTAAAGTTGCTTCCAGCTTGCTGTTTTCAGCAAATGATTACCACACACATATTATTCTGGATCAAGGTCATGGACAAACACATAAGGTTAAAGCAGACTGCATGGAGAATCCAGCACCTAGTAAGACTGGTTACATTATTCTCAAAGTCAGGTTAAACTCAAGCTGAGTGCACAGTAGGACAGCAGGTTAAACACAAGGTCTTAAATAATCTCAGGGATATTATTTACTATGAAGTCTGCCAATAGTTCAGTGTTTGGGGGGACAAGGTATTTTTATAAGACTGTATCAGTACAAAACTTAGACAATCATGGGAGCTGTTAAATCCATGCAAGCTGGAATCTTAGCTTTTGGTGCTGGGGCTGAAGCTTTTACAGGCCTGATGGGCTGGCAGTTAGGATAAGGCTGTGAGGGAAGGAGAGTAAAGGTAGCTTGGAGGTGAGGAGACAAATGAAAACTGTGTCCAGCCTCCAATGTCTTCAAGCTTAATGATTCACCGGGCGTTCAGAAGTAGGCACCTTTTGACAAATTGTTGCACTTGGCCTGAGAGCAGCTCAGGGAGGGGGACCTGGCTAGAGCAGGAAGGGCTGCTGACGAGGACTCAGTGTGGCGGTGCCGCAGGGCCGGGCATTGCTCACGTTGGCATCTCCTAACCAAACCCGTGCAAAGAGGAAACTACAGGAAGCAGGCTGCTAGCCTAGTTTGCCTGTCCTGGTCCAGAGCTGCCATTAGCAAGCTGACAGGAATATTGCTGGATAATGGCCCGGTGTGGGTCTGAGGAGAAGAGAGCAGGGCAAAGGAAACCAAGTCTCTACTTCCTGTTGGGCTGACCGGAAGTGTGTTGGTCACTAGGTCTCAGACATCTCTGAGTCATCCCTTTTTTCCAGGCATGTGCCAGACTGAGCTTCTCCTCTGAACCATTCTGTTAGACGTGGCTGTCTCACTGTTGGCCAGTGAGACAGGCAGCCTGTGCCACTTCCGAGTGGAAGCTGTGAGAGTCTGGGCCTGCTTCCCTCTCTCCTTTGGCCATGGGGATCCGCAGTGTTCTGGATTGTAACTACGTTATCCCGATTCCCCACAGGGTGATACACGGCAGAGCCCAGCCAAGATCTAATAGACCCGAAACACGAGTGAGAAACAGACCTTAATGGTTTTTAAGCCACTGAAAATTTGATGTCATTACCACAACAGAACTTAGCCTCTACTGACTGACAAAGATAGAGGATAAGAGTTAAAAGTGGGACATTTTCCTGGTGAGTAGACCTCCCCTCACCAGGGCTGTGACAGCAGCTTTCACCTCCGTGTTCCTCAGACTATAGATGAAGGAGTTTAGTGAGGGTGCTACAATCCCATAGAATAATGTGATAATCTTATCCACACTGGGGTCTTTGTTTTTGGGCTTGAGGTACATGAAGGAGATGGTTCCATAGAAAATCACTACCACTGTGAGGTGGGCAGAGCAGGTGGAGAAAGCTTTGGTCCTACCTGCGGCAGAGGGTACCCTAAAAATGGTAGCCAGGATGAAAATGTAAGAGAAGCATATGAGCACAAGTGGGGTCATTGTCAGGACAGTTGTGGCCACCATTAATATCAGGGCATTGAGGGAGATGTCCCCACAGGCCAGTTTCAGCACTGCCAAGATCTCACAGAAGAAATGGTTGATGACATTATGACCACAGAAAGGGAGATGCCAGGTAAGGATGGATTGTAGCAGTGAGTTGGCAAAGCCTGTTCCCCAACTTATTACTGCCATCTGCACGCATAGCTGCCCAGTCATGAGCTCTGAGTAGCGAAGTGGCTGGCAGATAGCCACATACCGGTCATAGGCCATCACAGCCAGAAGCAGGCACTCTGTAGCACCTAGTGCCAGGGTCATGTACATCTGCAGAGCACAGTTGGGGAAGGAGATGGTCCTTTGGACATCCAGGAAGTTGTGTAGCATCAGAGGTGTGAAGGAAGAGGTGCCACAGATGTCTATGAGCGAGAGGTTACTGAGAAAGAAGTACATGGGGTTGTGCAGGTGGGGGTCCAGCATGATCAGCCCCAGAAGGAAGGCGTTCCCCAGGAGAGTAGCACAGTAGATGCCCAGGCAGAGCACAAACAGGGCTGTCTCCAGGCCCCGGTGCCCCTGGAGGCCCAGCAGGACATACTCGGTCACAGCTGTGTGGTTTGTCCCATCCATTGCATTCCGTCTTTTGCCGCTTGCACCACACAGCTCTGGCTGGATGGAAAATGAGCAGGTCGGGTGTGGGACCTGCATCGGGTCAGCCTCTCTCTCGGGAATTTAGTTCCACCATCTGTGTAATGAGAGAGTTGGGCTTAGGACTATAGCTTGCCCTCTTGGCCTCCAGTTCTGTTGACATAGCTAGGGGAGAATGCGGCACATTCTGGCCCCTAAAAGCCGCACTGTTCTCCACAGTGGTGCTCAGAGGACACTCGTGTTTGACGTCTTTTTTAGAAATATAAAGGTATTTATTTATTTATTTATTGAGCTAGGGTCTCCCTCTATAACCCAGGCTGGCCTCTAAGTCTCCATCCCCCTGAGTACTGGTGTCACAGGTGAGTGCCGTCACACCCAACTTGTCAAGTGTCCTTGACTGTTCAAAGGACGCTCTTTTCTAGATTATTGCTTCACATGATATTTGTGTCTGAAGCATTTCAGCTTCATCCACCCACTGGGTATTCACTGAGTACCTACTTTGTGTATTGTTTCGGGTGCCAGTGCTCCAAAAGAAAAAGAAGGGGGGGTGGATTTTTACACTTGTCATAGTTACTGCCTGAGACAAGAGGAGCGCTGGCAGGCGCTCGATGGACATGCCACCCAGCACGGGGTACTTTGGCTCCCCGGGATGTGTAAATCTGAGTGCTGGTCTGGGTGGTAACAAGGTAGCTTAGGGGGCTTATATCCGACCAGCCCCATGTCCCGTGCCAATTGTTTTAATCATTCCTATCTGAGCTACTTCCCATCCAATATTCCATAAGTATGTGCAGATGCTTTCTATGTAGTCTGTTTCTCTCCACGCTAATACAGAATAAATTCCTCCTGCCACGCGGTACTCTACATGCTAACTCAAGGCGGTACCGCTTTCTCCTCCTCTCTCTGCTCTTCTCTCTCCTTCCCATGATTCTCCTCGCAGAGCCCTTGAACCTTAGCTCCTCCTCTCACTTCTGCCCTGCCCAGGTGTGTAGGCCTTTTATTTAGCCAATTAGGGACAATTTTGGAGGCAAGGTTACATTGCATTACTTGGGGTATGATAGTCTGCAAGTAGAACTTGGGGAGCAAAATAATAAAAAATTAATCACAAAGCACCAGAGCGTGCTCTTACAAGCAGTTGCAGGACAGTCTCGACTCTAAAGGGGGAAATACAAGAGCATGCCTGCTCAGGAGAGCTGCTGCTGGTCAGGGGGTTAAACCTGGGAGCCCGGGAGCCCGCGAGCCTGTGCTAAGTGCTGTGGAAACAGCAGAGCTGGCAGCGGCTTTTGCTTCCTGAAGTTTAAAACCACTCACCCTCTTGCTTTCAGCGACCTTGGACACACCCTTCCTCTCCTGGGGCTGTAGGCCCCTGAGTCTCTCAAGAAATCAAATCTGAGCTCTGAAGACACTACCTAGCTTAGTCATTGTGTGTGGTCACAAAGAGATCCTGTTCAGCTCTGACAGTTGTAGATCAGGTGAAAGGCATCCGTCTGCCTCTGCTCCATTCTTCATTACTCTGTCACAGGAGACCAAGTGGGAACAGCAGAGGCATTTGAGGCTTTTGTGAACAGACTCTGCTCTTTTCTCCTACCTCATGTGAATGGCATCTCTTCTACACACTTCCTTCAGTTCTGTTGGGGCACTTCCCTCATCAAAGTCCCCACAATCCAGGCTCATTCCTCTTGCTGTGAGAGGTCCTTGGGCTGGACTGCCATTTCTCATCCACGCCTCAAGGCTCAGCGTGTGCTCCCTCTCTGTGTGGATGCCTTCTATGACTCTGGCCCTCCTGATAACAGTATCTCACCTGGCTGTTGGCAGACGTATTTACTGCATTCTGTTATGAGTCCCCCTCTATCCTTTCCCTTCTCTCCCTTTCCCCCCCTTTTAAGTAGACTATTGAATAGTGAGTTATTGAAGTGAAAGGGGTACACCTAGTTTGTCACTGTTATCCTCCTGTGTCCTGTTCCCCAAATGGCCAGAGATTGCCATTCCAGCTGAACTGTGTGCCCCGTATACCGATCTCCAACATGAGCACATCTCCCCCGCCACCGGAAAGGTGATACTGAGATTGCCTGAAAGAGCTGTTGGGGAAGAGCAGTGTTCTGCCTTGGGGACACTTGCTTTTTCTGGGGAGCCACATCAGGAGCATTGTGTGCTTCACCACAGCTTTAGGGTCTGCTCATGACACATTAGGGTATGAGAACTAATCCAATCTATGTGGAGAAAGTGCCATGATGCCAGGCAACCAGCAGCTTTGACTCATAACTTGGGCACATGATGGGACACCAGGGAGCATCAGTCAGGATGTGCTGGGCTATGCTGCAGTAACACACAACCTCATCATTCTAGCTATCAACACAACACACGTGTCTTTCTTAATGTAAACATACTGTGGATTCCAGAGGACTCTCTGTAGAGACTGGCCAAAGGGGGTCTCTGCCACTTAGGATATCACCAGTCATGGCTAGGGAAGGACACACTGGAACATCCCCATCAGCATTTAAGTGCTCAGACCCCGAAGTGACACATGGCACATCTACCCACAAACCACCAGGCCCATGTGGGCTGGACACATGTTCAGAAGAGAGACAACTAGCAAGCTTACTGCACACCAGCACTGCATTTGGGCACCTTGGCATCTCACACTCAAATCTATTCCCAAACAGGCATGGTACTGTATGCCTAGAGTATAGCAAAGGAGACCAAGGCATGAGAACTGTAGGTTTGAAGTCAGCTTGGTCTTCATGGAGAGTACCAGGACAGATTTTTTTTTTTAAAGTGACTCTATCATCTGTCTAGATGTCACACATTGCTATGTCCCAAAGAAACACCATATTCAAGGGGTATGAGGCCCCGAGTGTCTCCCAGAATGTCTCTGCTTTCCTCATGGAGGCAGAAGAAAGTGTGGTGGAGCCCTGGGATGGGAGGAAAGAGACTTGGGTTAGACTTCTGGCTTTTGTTCTTACTCTGCTGTGTGACCTTGGCCAAGTTCCTCCAACTCAGCAATGGAGCCATTTCACCATGCTCAGTTTACTAATAGCTTTTGAGCCTCAGTTTCCTTACCTGTCACAGGTAGATGGTAGTGCTTCTTTGGAAATGGTGACATTTTAGGTCAGTGGGGATGCAGGATATCTGTTGGTATAGTGACTGGCTTGTGGTAAATATTCAGTCAGTGTAGATATTATTGTCATGTAATAAGTACTTCGGCTTTTAAATATTTTGAAGAAGAAGAAGAAGAAGAGTTACTGAGAATAGTATGCCAGACGAATGCTCCTTCCCACAGACTTGCTGAGCCAGTGGCATAAGCCTACGTGAGGATCTGGAGCCCTGCTAGCTGTCTGAAGATCTCGGAGCCGAGGGGGTGGGTAGTCCCGAGCTCATAACCAGCAGGTGCACGGTGCTAAGGTGGGTCAGGCTGAAGTCCCCAAGGATCAGTGTCCATGTCTCCTGTCACACAGCCCGCCTGCTCCCTTTTCAGGGACCACATACTCCCTGCCCAATTTAAAGTTAAATTCTGTAAGCTCACAAACTTTTAGGTTTGCCAGCTGAGGGACTTGGGCCCGTGGGACTCCAGATTCCTTGCCCTGTCCCAGGAGATCCTGGCTGATGTGAGGTGGGCAGGGAATGTGAAGGCTGGGCCTTCTGTAACCTTGCTCCTTGTATGCCACAGGCTCTGGAGCAGGAGTGGTCCTTTTCTAGGCCTGGGTACCTCCACAGGAAAATGAATTATCTCCTTCCATAATTGCTGCATGGTCTTGGATCTGTCCATCCAACTTTGAAGAAGGCTATTTACTGGGAGGAGTATGAGGACCCCCACTCCCAAGTGCATGTGAGGAAGGGGTGGTTAGAGGCAGAGCTCAATTCAGGCATGTGAATTTTCACAGGTTTTCTCTTTCAAGTTCCCTTCCTGGCCTTTTACAATAGAGATACCATTTACAATTTAAATACTAAAATGCAGTTGTAAATAAGACGCAAGAATTTATAATTTTTCATACTATGCCATAATATACCTTCTGGAATTTTATCAGGAACTCAAGTTAAAGTAAAAAGTTATAGGATGGTTAGCTCTTATTTTCTGTCTGCCTCTGCGATCGTCTAGGCCTGTTTGTTGCCTCGGGGGACACCTGAACCCAACAGGTCTGAGACCTGATCAGGGTCTCCTCAGTCTGCACTTGTCTTCTGCTCCACAGCACACGGTGGTAGCATCTCTATCCACCAAAAAACTTCCCCAAAGCACTCAGTCTCCCGTTTCTTCTCCCAAACAGTGCGGGTAAACCATGCACCCGACATGTCTCCTCTTCGCAGCTGCTTTACTCTGCGCGTCAGCGTTCCAACTGTTTCAGTTCTGCACTCCCCTCTCCGCTCACACGGCCTGCAGTGCCAGCCTCCTCCCTTCTGCTGCTCCAGAACCCCCACTCTGTGGCAAGGAGGTCTCCCACGTCTGCACAAGCGTACCATCATTTCAGTGTCATGTTTGTTTAGAAATATTGAATACTAGTGAAAAGACCAAGAAAACAATACTTATCTATAACCTCATTGTCCAGAGAGGACACAACTATCGTCACAAATAATTAAAAAATAAGATTAGGGAGGATGGAATGTTTTGTGATCTGCTTTTCTCCTCTCATTACTTACATTGTAATAATTTCCTTTCATCCACTATTTCTCAAGAAATGTTTCCTGGTGTCTGTATTATATTACACCATTGCACTCCACCTGGATTTATTTAAGCATTATTTTCTAGTTGGACATCAAGATTGGTATATTATTATACCATGGATTAATGTGTTTTGTGCCCTTAATGTGTAACTGTGCCCCTAATTTTTTTTTCCTTGAGAAAGCATCTCATGTAGCCCAGGCTGATCTCAGACTTGCTATATGGTTGAGGATTGCCTTTAACTTCTGATCTTTCTACCTCCATCTCCTGCTAAGGTCACAGGCATGCCCCCTCACCGGCTGCAGCACTCAGCTGAGCAGGCTCTGCACCTCAGCTGGGCAGCCTCTGGGGCTGGCCCTAGTGGCAGGGAAGCAGGGCAAGCAGGCCCTGGGCAAGGGAGAGATGGCCTGCCCACTAACCCCTTGCCCCTTCCCACCTGTGGCATCAGGAGAGCTGGCCCCAGGTCGTGAGAGCGGGAGAATTATCCCTGGCCCGCACTGGCTGCAGCATTCTGGAGCGCAGCTCAGCTTGCCAGCTGCAGCATTGGGTCAGCTTGCCAGGGCAGTGATAGAGAGCACCTGGTGGTGTGGGTGCTGGAGAGCTGGAGGGATGACCAACTCAGCCACCACCCAGGCCCAGATCCACCACCCCAACATCAATCCTATTGATGATCTGCTGGAGTAGATGAAGGGGCAGGTCCTGCAGGTCCAAAGCTGCAAGATCTCCATGACACAGGGCAACAACAGAATGTCTGAGAGGAGTCCCCAGAGGCCTCCAACCAGGCCAATGACTCACTGCAATGAACATTTGCAAGTAAAGGAGTGTGGGCAAAAGGGTGTGCTGTGGGACACGCTACAGCTTCCATGATGAGACTTTTTCCAGATCCCCCGGACCTGGAGTTACAGACAGCGGTGAGCTGCCAGGCAGGTGTGGATCGTCTGCAAGAGCAGTAAGTGCCCTAAACTGCTCATCTGTCCCTCCACTTCTCAGTTCTCATCCTCACGTATTTCCTTTGTAGATGGAAGTGTAAGGTGTCTTATTTAGATTTAGAGGAGAGAAGGGAGTACTAACACAGCTAGTACCTCAAGGCAGAGTTCCTGGTTGTTTTGAACATCCTGTTTGAGATGTCTTCAGGAAAACGGGTTCCGCCTCTGTTGGAGGTCTGGCTTTATCAGCTGGGTTGAAGTTTCTTGACTCTTGGCCAGCTGGACGTGAAAGCTACATCCCAAGGGCAGCGGCTTCTGACCCTTGCCTTGCTCCTTAATTTCCTCTCTCATTCTAGCCTGCCTCACTGAGAGTCCCAAGGGAGGAGCAGGCCCAGTGGGAAATGGACGGGTTATGTGGGGTTGTGAGTCTGGTAGCCAGCTAGCAGGAGGGCAGGACTGCTGCCTGGAGATCTAACTCACTATGGTGCAGACAATGCCTGGTGCTGAGGCAGGTGGGGACTGGATACGCTCTGTGACGCAGATAGGGAAACTGTGGGGAGACAGCTGTGGAGGGCCCAGGGGTGGGGTGATGAGTGACACAGCAAGCACCCCAAATCAGAGGAGGCAGGAACACCAGAAGCTGCAGCTTCTGTAGGGTGGGGGCTGCAGAGGAACTCCAGCTTAAGGTTGCACTGGGTGGCTGGTGTCCTATGACCAGACAGGCCTTGGACCTAACTTTTGCCTCTCATTTCATCTCCCAGAGGACTAGGCCTTGTCTAACCTCTCTGGACTTCATCCCAGCTCTGTTCAGATTTGGGAAAGACTGTACTACCATGAGCATCTCTACATTTTCATCTCCATGCATGTACTTCACAAACGAGTTCAGTTTATGAAGTAAACTGAAGTTGGGCCAGAGTAGGACGTGATGTCCCCTGCTCTTTGTATAGTATTGGAAGCCAAGGAAATGGGAGAGGAACAAATGGTGTGATCCTGAAGGGGCAGGAAGTCCATCTGTCCATGTGGTGTGTGCTGGACAGAGCTGCCTCCTGGGGAGAACAGAGAGGAGCTTGGGATGGGCACTGTGGGGAAGAGGGAGGCTCCCATTGTGCTGGTGTGTTGGGTATGAGGCAGGAAAGTGTGGGAGAAGGCTGGGAGCTAGGCAGGCAGGTAGGCACCTTTGAGGCCCCGAAGAGCGTCTGCTTTGTCCTGAGAGCAGTGAGGAGGCATTTATGGATGTGAGGAGTGTGGTGCAATCATAAATGGTTCTTAAAAGGGTCCTGCTGATGCCCCATTGAGGGGAGAGTTAAGTGGGCAATTCTAATGGCTGTTACCTAGTTATTTATTTTTAGACTGGGTCTTACTACCACAGGCTGACATCAAATTTATCATCCTCCTGCTTCAGTTTCACAACTGCCAGTATTATAGGTGTGAGCTGCTGCACTCACTCTCCAAGGCTGGAGTCTGGAGATCGCCAAGAGGCTGCTGTGGAGGGCCGGGGGCAGAGGCTGGGCTAGGACAGGGCAGGAGCAGAAGGTGGCTTGTGAGTGACTGTGCCATGGTTGGTGGGACTTGGTGCTGTGTCTCTGGAGTGCAGCTCCATGCTCCTCTCTGCAGTGTCACTGGCACACGATGACCCACACAAGACAAGGCCCTTCTTCGTGCAGAGCCCTGCCCTCCCTTACCTACAGGCCCATCTACTGCCCCAAGCTTTCCTGGCAGCCTCCTTCACCTCCTTGTTCCTTAGGCTGTAGATGATGGGGTTCAGCATGGGGGTCACCACAGCATAGACGACTGTGAAGACCTGGTCAGAGACACAGGCCTCCTTGCTCTTGGGTTTCATGTACATGAAGATGATGGTGCTGTAGAAAAGCAGGACCACAGCCAGGTGCGCCGAGCAGGTGGAGAAGGCTTTGCGGCGCCCAGTGGCTGAGGGCACCCTCAGGATGGTGGCCAGGATTAGTATGTAAGACAGGCAGATGAGGGTCAGGGGTACAGGCAGCAGGAGGATGGCTCCCACCAGCAGGAAGGCATCGCTGACGGAGGTGTCCCCACAGGCCAGCTTCAGCACAGCCAGGATCTCGCAGGTGAAGTGTCTGATCACGTGGTGGCCACAGAAGGGCAGCCGCATGGCGATGACCGTCTCTGCAACTGACTTGAAGAGACAGAGCCCCCAGGAGGCTCCTGCCAGCGTCAGGCAGAGCCTGTGGCTCATGAGCACAGGGTACCTGAGTGGCTGGCATATGGCCAGGTAGCGGTCATAGGCCATGATGGCGAGCAGCAGGCACTCTGTGGAGCCTGTGGAAAGGCTCAGACACATCTGGATGGCACAGCCAATAAAGGAGATGGTCTTCCGGGGTGACAGGAGGTGGACCAGCATCAGGGGTATGAAAGTAGATGTGTAGCAGATGTCCAAAATGGAGAGATTACCCAGAAAAAAGTACATGGGCGTGTGCAGGCGGGCATCCAGCACGCTCACCACCACGATGGCTGTGTTCCCCAGCAGGGTCACCAGGTACATAGCTGAGCACAGAGGAAAGAGTAGGTGTTCTAGGGCTGGGTAGCCAGAAAATCCCTTCAAGGTGAATTCAGAGACTGCTGTCCTGTTGCTGGGCTCCATGCCGCAGGGGCGGAAGGTGGCGGGACTGCAGAAGCTGTTGAGGACTTTTTCAGCGTGGACACACTTGCTGTGACACTGGGACAGTCTCCTCACCCTCTGCAGGCTTCAGTTCATCCGTGTGAAAAATGAGGATGATTTAGAGCAGTGTTTCCCTAAAAGAGTTCTTGGAAGTATAAATAGGCAGCCTGAAGAATCACCATAAGCCAGTGCTGAATGAAAAAGAAAGGTCTTTACTGCTTTAAAAGACTAATGTTTATTGTTATCTCTCCCAAAACAGTGTAGATATGTGCCCCCAAACTTGTCTGACCCTAGATCCCCTTTCACCTCTTAACCTATCACAGGCAAAGTGATCTGTGAACAGAGTTCAGGAGCTGGTAAGTTGGATCAGAGTTCCTCAACCTTGAACACACACTGGACTCACTTGGAGGGCTGTTGAAACACAGTTTGTTTTCCCCCAGCTTCTGACTCAGCATGCCTGTGTGCTGCCATTGTTCTGCGCTAGGCACCACACTTTAGATAGAATGCCTCTGAAGCTCCCCCTGGTTTGAGGCAGCCTCTGCGCCATTGCCTATGCTGTTCCCTCTATCTGAACTGCGCTTCTCCATTATCCCTCAGCTGTAACGGCCTGCTCTGGTCTCCACACACCCTATGCTTTGTGTCTTGGCAGAGGGGCTGCTGCTAGCCCCTAAGCCTGTGAGTGGACACACCCCTCTCCTCACCACAGAGACGCTCAGTCAGCAGCATCTTGTGGACTGCAGCTTTAGAAGTTGCTTTCTTTGTGAGCTCTCTAGTGACCAGTCAAGGGGCTCCGAGACCAGTCCCTGGTCTTATTTTTTTCCAGTCAGAACAAAGGATGCTTCAAGGTTATTACCACAGGAAGCTCCCTGACAGGCTCATGGTGAGACCTCTTGTTGCAGATGGGAAAACTGAGCTCAGACAGTGGCTGCCAGGGAGGTGAGTTTCCAGTAGGGTCTTCCCAGAATTGTAACACCTCATCATATGGAGCCAACATGGCCTCCAGCAAGCCCCAAACACCTGCTGTCCTAGAAGGGTGGCCTCCCGCTTCCTCCGCATAATCCTCTCACCAGCAAAAGAAAAACCACCACCACCACCACCATCAACAACAAAACAGGCTTTAACCCCTCCTCAGTGTCTCAGGGTACCCGAGATGATGGCACGGTAGCATGGAACATCGTGCCAAAATCCAGCTCCTCTCTGCCTCTCCTGCTGGAGACTGTCCCCCCATTTTGCTGCTTGTTCAATCTGTTCAATCTGACGTGACTTAAGGCCACCAGACACCATGCTGTGCATTAGGGGACAAGCAGGCACATGGGGCCTCCAGACAGTCTTCAAACCCTCCCAGGTAGAATTCTCCATTCTCCCAGGCCTGGCCTCTTCCTCCTCTATCTTAGGAGGTGTACAGACTTCTGACGAGGGGCCACTTGAAGGATCTCTCTGGACCTCTACACCTCAAGTGTCAAGGCCAGGTGACTGCGGTGGTTATCTTTCTCCTTAAACAGTCCTAACCTGGAGTCCAGAGCTGAGTCCTACACTTCTCCTTAAACAGTCCTAACCCAGAGTCCAGAGCTCAGCCTTACACTGAGTCCCACCTCTGGGAATCAGGGGCCAGTTCTGCAGCAAGGAGAGCGCTGATCTAGTCCCAGGACCTCCAGAAGCTCTGGTCTCATTGGGATTGTGTCCATGTCACCATGGGGTCAGGAGTATGAGCTGTTAGCTCCCCACCCAAACTCAGTAGGGGTTCTCTGAGGGTGGGGGGTTTGATGTGGGTATCTTGCTGGGTGGTGGCACACACCTTTAATCCCAGCACTTGGGAGGCACAGGCAGACAGATCTCTGTGATTCGAGGCCAGCCTGGTCTACAGAGCAAGTTCCAGGACAGCCAGGGCTACACAGAGAAACCCTGCCTCAAAAAGCCAAAGAACAAAGACTGGTGGGGTGTCTCCTGTAGCAGAGCACCACCAGACACAAACACTGTGCCAGGAGGGGGCCAGGTACAGAGATGGCCCTACCTGCCTCTCCCCTGACACTCCAGTGACAGAGTAAGTCTCGGGGCCACACACATTACAGTCTGCCCCTTCAGTCACCAGGAAACGTTGTCACCTGAGTCCATGGTGCTGGAGCGCCACGCGCGCACACACACACACACACACACACACACACACACACACACACGCACGCACACACGAGGTCACTCCCTATGCACACATGTAGCTGAGGGCACAAGCACCTGTGTAACATACAGTGCGTATGCACTTGTGAATGTTCATCCTGCACATAAGCTCATGTGGGCATGTGTGGCCATTCACATATTCATATGAATGTATGTGCATAGATCTGTCTGTCTGTCTGTCTGTCTCTCTCTCTCTCTCTCACACACACACACATACAGGACTGGCAGACTCTTGGACCTATGGACAAGTGACTTACTGAGCTAGGCAGGATGACCTAATTTGCAGACGAGACCACAGCTTGGCAAAGGCTGCAGGGGCGTCACTCAGAAGGAGCCTGGGCAAGCTGAGAAAGCTGGCTGGTGTGTGTCTGCTTCCCAGCCTGCTCGCCAGACACCACTCTCTCGGGAGCTGCCCCTTCTCGTGCAGCTGGAGAAGGGAGGAGGGACACAGGCCAGGGAACTTTGTTCTCAGAGTTACAGTGTCTTTTCTGTCTCCCAAGCCACTGCTCTCTAAAAACCCAGTTCACAAAGTAAGCCTTCCCTTACCTCTCAAGCCGGGCTCTTCCACAGCTTTCATGGTAGCTTTCGGGTGACACCCACCTCTCTCACTTCTTGCCGGCATGACAGGAATGTCATCTCCCTTCCTCTCCTCTCCTGGGTTCTGAAGGACAAGGTGTGGCCCTCGGTCACTTTTTGCTGTCTTCCTGCAACTCTAAGGAAAATGGAACGGCAACTGGCCAGTTATGGACTGTTGCGGCCTAGGGAGACACTCTTGCAGAACCTGCATATTGGCTGGACCCTTACACTTGGGGAAACTGAGGCCTAGAGATGGTCAGTAACACAGTGAATTAGAGTGGGAAGCCAAGGCCCTGGTGACTCCCGGGGCTCTCCACACTCCTCCTCTCTGCACGCCCCTGGTTCTCACCTGCCTTCCGTCTCCTCCCGATCTGTGTTCAGGCTCTCTCAAGAGGTTTTACTCCAGCCTGATTCTCCAAAACCACGGAAATAGGCCTAGTTTTTTGTATAATTCACGAAGAGTTTGCAACTTGGTAAAATTAAGTGGAACATTTAAAATTTGGTGGAATTCTTTTCAGAGCTGAGAACTCAGCGGGTTTCTCAGAGGCTGGTGCACTCCAGGTTGAACGGATCTCAGCGGCTTGCTGGGGGCAGGAGGGGCTCCCCGTGCTGGGCAGATCCGGTGCCCTCCTGGCCGACAGCCTTCCAGGGAGCAGGTGGGCCGAACGGAGGCGTCACCATTCAAAGCGCCCTGTGTACCAAGGGATTGCACACTCCCCCAAGGCAGCTTAAAGAGAGGAGAGGAAATGTGCCCAGCTTACAAACTTTGAGGTGCTTCAGGGAAGATGTCCCAAAGACCCAATTACACAGTCTAGTTAGAGAGTTTAATTAGTATGAAAAAATTGCAGAAAGTGTCTCCGGGTGCAGGGCTCCATGCTTGCAGGTCAGTCCCCAGCCAGAATCGGCCTAGGAACACTTATGAACAAGTCAACGAATGGGTAGATGCTTAATTAATGAATGAATACATAGCAATTTTAATACGTTTACAAATTAGCCAAAGAACAAGTGGAAAAATGACAAATGTTGTCGTCTTCCAGGTAGGGGTGTGAGAGGTCTTGGTTCAACTCTTACCAGTTTACAAGTTTACAAGTAGAAAGAATTCTAGGCTACTGAACAAGCCAGTGGGTAAAGACCATCTTGACCAAGACCCCCTATATGGACAAGAGACTACAGCAGAGAGGTCCACAGTGCTCTCCGTGTCACTTGGTGAGGCTGAGGCATGCCGTGGCTCTGCGTCACTTGTTGACTAGTCACTTTGGTCTGCAGTCAATGCAGAGCGAGTGCACTCTCCTTGGCCTCTACCTGGTCCCTCTTCCCTCGACTCCCAGCTCTGATGATGCTTCCTCCCTGAAGTCCCTCTAGCCTACAGAGGGCTTACCTCCAACGGCTTAGGGTCTCTAAAACAGCCTAAGCTCTGTGGGAGGGTGGAACTCAAAGATACCCCTCCTATCAGAGACACCAGCTTGATTCCCGCCTCAGACAACACCCCCAAAACATAGCATCATTTTATTTTGGCTGTTGGATTTTTATTTAAGCATTTAAAACTTACAGGAGCTAGGCATGCAGCCGAATCAGTAAGGCACTTGCCTGGGAGGCATAAAACCCTGGGTTACATCCCCAGGACTGTGTTTACTTTTAGGCATGGTGGCACACACTTTGGAGGTAGAGGCGGGGGATCAGAAGTCCCAGGCTGCCCTGTGCTACATCATGATTTTAGAGTAAGGCTGGGTTACATGAGACCTTGTCTCAAAAAGAAGTAAAATGTAGTAATTTTATTAGTTTACTTATAAAGTAATGTAGAAAACATTCTTGTAAACATTTTAATGAATCTGGTGGTACAGGCTGGTAAGCCCAGATATTCAGGAGGATCAAAAGTTCAGGGACCATCTCAACTACAATTCAGTGCCACCCTGGTGACTTAATGGGATCTTGTCTTAATATTACAGAGGCGGGAAAGGAGTTTTAGCTCAGAGGTGGACCACCTGCCTGCTCTGCACAAGGCCAGGTTCAGTCTTTAGCAACACAAGATAAGTAAACAATGAGTGAATAAACTAAATAAACATTCGAAAAATATAGAATCTTATAACGCAAAAGTGGTACTTACCCCTCAGCCCCCTTTCTCACCCACCCTCTCTCAAATATTATTCATTCGCTAAGGTATTCTTAAGTCTATTCCTCTGAGGCAAGTTTTGCTTTTCTGAAACAGCGTCTTGTTTAACTCGCCTGTCCGCGAACTTGCTGTGTGGCTGTGGCTCTGATGCTCCTGCCTCAACTCCCACCTGCTAAGATGACAGACACTCATTACAATGCCTGGCTTTTAGAGCCAGAATTTTATGTCGGCTACCGTTTTAACTCTTCTCTTTTGTGTGTGGGTGTTGGCCTGCATGTATGTAAGTGGAACACATGCACGCCTGGTGCTCAGGTTGTCCAGAGGGAGCCGTCCAGTCCCCTCCAGCTAGAGTTACAGACAGGGTGAGCCCGTGTGGGCACTGAAAAGCGAACCAAAGTTCTCCAGAAGATCTTCATCTCAAATTTTAAACTTTTTGCTGCTAATAATGTTCAATTATTTGGAACACACAGCTTTTTCTCTCTCATTATTTTTTTGCTTTTTCATGTTCCTAACTTATAAATGCATTATAAAAATATGTTTTTCTGATAATTTAATTTTTTTTGTTGTTGCTCTTTTGAGACTGAGTCTCACTCAGGAGCCCAGACTAGCCTGAAATTAATGATGCTCTTTCTTCCTTAGCTTTTTCAACTTGTTTTTAACTTTGACTCTTAGACTGTATCTTCTCTGCACTGAGTAAGGTTGGGTAAGCTTATTTACTTTCCATAACAGAATTTATTAACAAGACTGTCTTATCATAGACCTTAAGATGCCGCTTTCGGGGAGTTTGAAGACAGCTTATGCTGTATAGCAAGTCTTTTTTTTTTTAAGTTACCTTTGCTCTACAGTTAATTTCACAGGTGTTGTGTGTCTCTTTTCAGACACCCTGGTCTGCTCTAAAGAAATGCCTCTTACCGTCCCCACACTACACTGTTTGAACTGCTGTGGTTGCCTCACAGCAAATGAGGAGCTTTAAGCTGCTCTGAAGTAGGCCCAAAACCCCATCGGCCCTTTTCAACAATTCTTTGACTATTCTTGCACATTTCTTTTCCACACACACTTTGCAATCAGCTTGTCGTATTTTGTGGAAAGCCTTCGGGGACCTTGCCGGTGATTACTGGGCTGGTTTGGGACCTTGGACTTGACATCTTTACAAAGTCAAGTTTTTTCAGGCTTGAACATTGTCCCACTAGTAACACGTCTTTGGCTTTGTTCTGATCACACCGCTCTTTTTATGTTATGCTAACAAAGTTATTTACAGCAATATAGATATATTTTGTGACACTGAATTCTCTGTTTCGTTTTGTTTAGTTTTTCCTCATCCTGCGGATGAGGGGCGAGGAGGCAAGGTGACCAGCTCCCGGGCTCCCCCTGGTGGTCGCCAAGCCAATGCGCATGACCTTTGAAGACGGGGGTTGGAATCCCTAAAACCCTGGATTCAGGAGCTCAGGCACTGACAGAGCACAACCGTAGCAGGAATGTTGGATCTAGATGGTAGGCACGAAGTCTGGGTATTGTCGGGTGATTGTCTTTATTGCCTCTGGGGCTCTACTAGCCTCTGAATACCAGGAAGCCCTGGAGAATGACGTTTCTGAAATCTGCATCGAAGGATCTAGTCTTCCAGGAAGAGCTAGAGCGTGTACAAGGCGGTCTTCTGGGAATGTCGCTGTTGCCGCGCTCGTGCACTCGCTGTGGTTACCTGCTCAAGACCTGTGCATGGCCAGGCTAACTAGGTCAGTCAGCATTCCCCCGGAGGTGGGGGGAGCAAGAGCGAGCACGAAGGGCTGGAAGGGGGTGTGACCCAGACACAAGGTACCCAAGCATGCAGTTGCCAAAGAATAAATACAAATTAACAACATCGGCGCACTCACCGAGAAGCCATTCTCTGAGCTTTGCCATGACCTCGCAGCCTTTTCTCTGTTCTTTGCAGTGCTGCTTGGACAGGTCCCGCGCTCCACCCCCGAGTTAAGCAGCCGCAGCACCACATGCCATTTCCAATAAAGCAAACCCCGCAAACGTAATTTCACTTTTATGAACTAGGATGGTTTTCCTGTTGTGAAATTCCTTATTAATTAGAAAACTGTGTCCCAACTTCCAGTTCAGAAAATAAGGCCCCAGACTGTTTAGAAACCTTTCTGAAAAGCTGTAAAAAAAAAAAAAAAAAAAAAAAAAAAAAAGAATTTGTACATATTTAAAGAGAGAGAGAGATTCCCAACAAGTTTGAAAAACAAGAGAAAGTCTCACCAGCCAGCTAGAAATGCTGAGAAATTCCCGGGAAATGGCAACCAGATGAAATGGGATTGGTGGGACACACCACAGCCCAGGAAGGAGGAACTGCTGTGCCCTGAGGGTGTCAGCACGGGGCAGTGTGGGTGTGCGTGTGTGTGTGCGTGTGCGTGTGTGTGTGCATGTGCGTGTGTGTGTGTGTGTGTGTGTGTGTGTATAGGGGCCTCGGCGGCCCGTAACTAACTGGCCAGGGGCTCCAAAGGAAGCAGACCCCGAGCCAGCTGGCCACTGTCTGGAGACTCGGAGGGTCCCTGGAAGGAACGGAGAGGGCAGAGAATGCCCCCCTCCCCAGTTACTCCTCCAGCCCTCAGGACTCCTGGAGAGAGTTCAAATCACTGTCTTCAAGGGGCACAAGGTCACAAAGGCGGGAAACCTTCTGTAAGAAAATAAGCTGCCAATGAGAAGCAGACTGCACTCCTGAAGGTCAGCATCTCGGAAACCCAGACTGAACAATAGCTTCGAAGGACAGGAAACAGATCTGAAGTACATATAATGGATGTGGCACAGGGAAAAGAATAGCTTTTTCATCCACAGACACTAATGAATCAGCACTATGAAAAGCCAGTGAAAGCACCTGCACCAGGCGTGGTGGCTCACACCTTTAATCCCAGCACTCAGGAGGCAGAGGCAGCCTGGTCTATACAGCAGTTTCAGGACAGCCAGAGCTACATAGAGAAACCCTGTCTCAAAAATATATATAAACAAACACAAGGAAAGGAAAAGGAAAACTAGTCTTCGATGGCTAAAGGCTCTGTAAAAAGAGGGTGGTCACGGTCAGAAGGCACAGTTGAGGAGTACTCCCGGAGACAAGGCCTGTAATCTCAGCACTTGGGAGGTGAGGCAGGAGGGTTGTCAGGCCAACTTTAGTCATATAAAAAAAAAAAAGAGAGAAAGGAGGGGTGAGAGGGATCTAGGAAGGGAAGAAGTAAGGAAGGCAGAAAGACAAAGGAAGCTAGAAAGACAGTGGGACAATTGCTCCTCAGGTAACATGCTTGCTGCAGGCAAGTGCGATTTCCAGTGCTGGGACCACACGGTGGACAAAGAGACCTGACTCCCACAAGACAACCTCTGACCTCCACACATGGGCTGCCATGGCATGCTTGGCTAAACCACAGAAAGGAATTTCAGGATCTGCCAGTTGACTGATTGTTCATTAGTTTGGGCTATGCCCATATTCTGGCTGTTAGAAACAGTGCTGCTATGACTTGTGCTTGGGGTGTGGAAACAGTCTCCTTTCCTTCGGCCTCCACCTCGGAGCAGAGCTGCAGAGTCGCATGCTAATTCTCTGCTTCATGTATTAAGGAACTCCTGGGCTCTTTTCCAAAGCAGCTGCCTAATTTTGCACCCCAGCAGCTGTTCATGAGGCTTTCAGATCCTTGGAATTCTTTTTGCTGACTTTCTTTCTTTCTTTCTTTCTTTCTTTCTTTCTTTCTTTCTTTCTTTCTTTCTTTCTTTCTTTCTCTTTCTCTGTCTTTCTTTCTACTGTAGCTGTGCTAAAATAGAAGATGAAGTGGTTCTGAATTTTTTCATCCCAATGAGTAATGACATTGGACATCTTTTCATGTGCTCATTGATGACTTCTGTCTTTGAGGAAATTCTTCAAACACATCTTAATGTTGTGTTATCTATCTTTCTGAGTTCTTTACATGTCTTTTGTGAGTCTCTTGTCAGATGGATCTTTGCAAACACCTTCTTGTATCCTGTGTCGTATCTTTAGATGTCCCTTGGCACTTTTTTCTAATGTTTTGAACAGTTTGGGCGGGATCGGCATTGTTTCTTTAGATGTTTGGTAAACTGACGAGAAAAGCTGCTGAGCTTACGCTTTTTCTTTTTACCAACTCAACTTCTTTACTGAGTATGAGTTCTGCTCTGCTTTCTGCTGCTGTGATGAGACACCATGACCAGAAACTACCTGGGGAAGAAAGGGCTTATGTCATCTTACAGCTTATAAAGGGAATTCGGGACAGGAACTCACGCAGGGCAGGAACCTGGAGGCAGGCCATGGAGGGTGCTGCTTACTGGCTTGCTCCTCATGACTTCCTCAGCCTGCCTTCCTACAGAACGCAGGAGTTGACCCCACTCACAATGGACTGGGCCCTCCCATGTGAATCATTCATCAAGAGAATGCACTATATACAGTCAATCTGATGGAGGCGTTTTCTCAATTGTTATTCCTCTTCTTGTGTCAAGTTGATGAAAAACTAGTAAGGACAAAACAAATCTATTCAGATTTTCTGTTTCTTTGAGGGGCTGAATTTGGGTGTGTGCAACATGCATGCACACACATCCATGAACGGTCTCAGGTGTGTGTGTGTGAATGCTTATGTGTGTGCACCCTGACAGGGCTGTGGAGGTCAGCGGTCAGCTCAGATGTTGGTCTTTACTTTCCATCTTGTTTGAGATGGGCTTCTAGGTGGTTCCTCGCTACATGTGCCGGGCCAGCCGGCTGACAAGCTTCCAGGGATCTTCCTGTGGCCACCGTCCCACAGAAATTCTGGGATTGCTTACACTAGAGCTACACGCAAGGGTGTTTTGTTTTGAGAGGGGGACTCAAACCTAGGAACCTGAGGTTTACTTGGTAAGTGCCATCTCCTCAGGCGTCTTTCCTTTACTTTCTTGAAGTGAAGTCTGCAGTTAAGGGCTCATCCTTACTAGGCAATGCACTACCACTGAGCTACAGCCCCAGCCCTCTTTTGCACATTTTGTTTTGAGACGGGCTCTAACTGATTTCTCAAGTTAGTGGTTCTTAACTTGAACTTAAAACTCACTGAGTAAACATAAAATTTAAACAAAATATTGTTTATAGAAGGTTGTTCATTTTGTCTAAGTTGTCTAATTTTTTGGCATACAACTTAAACTATTCAATTTATAGATAACAGAATGATATATAACATGATATTATAAAATACATACAATGTACAAATATATATTCTAAGACGTTAAATTTCCCTAATTAACCAACATCTCTCCTCACATAGTCCCTTGGGATAATCACACATCATAGTCACTCTTTTTACATTTTTCCTTTTTAACTAACTTATTTTATGTGTTTGGCACTTCAGGGCCCCATGTGCATGCCTGGTACCTTTGGAGGCCAGAAGAGGGCGCTGGATCCCCTGAGACCAGATTGACAGACCGTGGTGAGCCTCCTTGTGGGTGCTAGAAATTGAACCTGGGTCTCCTGCAAGAGCACCCAGGGCTCTGAACTGTGAAGCCATCCCTCTAGCCCTATGTTGTCCAACAAACATTAACTCTAGTCACCTTGCACTTTTAAAATGTGTTTCTTCTAGCCATTTCTATCTACCTTCCCAATAACATTTACCAAGTTCTGGTAATCGTCATTATACTCCCAACTTCTGTGGGAACTTTTTAGACACAATATAGAAATAAATTCATGTGAAATTTTCTCTTCATGCCTAGGTATGCTTCTCTTAGCATATCTTAGGATCCATTAGGCTCAAATACATTGTTGTAAATTGGAGGATGGAGGATTTCATCCTTTAAAAGCCTACAGTTGTTACAGTATTCTTTTACAATCCCTTTTATTCTGTTAAGCTGGTACTAATGTCTCCTCTTTCTTTTCTGTTTCTAGTAACTTGAGTCTTCTTCTTCTTGTTATTCTATATAAAGATTTTCAATTTGGTTACTCTTATCAAAAGAATCATGTTGTGGCTTTATCGGCTTTCTACAGTGGTGCTCTGTTTTATATAATTAGTCTCTCTTCCAGTTCTTCCCTGCTGCTGAGGAACAGTCTGTGGTAGGCCCATTCCGGCATTGCAACAGGCATTGCAGTTGGCTCCTCCTCCAAATCACATGATTCAGAAAACCTCACTGATTCCATGTCAATTTAGATTTTAGATCTGTCTCCCTGTTCTTCCTGTCAGTGCCATGACATGGGTTTCCAGGTCTTCCTGGGCGCTCGGGAACAGACTCAGGACCCTTCCACCCTGTGCTCCTTGGTGCTCACGCCCCTACCTGTGCTTCAGACCAGGCTTTCTGATGAGTTGGAGAGCTGCAAGTGTCTAAACTTGAGCTATAAGGTCATTTGCTCACACTCCCCAGCTCCCACAGCCCCAGCTGTGGAGATTCAAGCAGAAGGCTATGTCATTTTCCCTGGGTGCTGTCCCTGAAGTGCTCTGCTGTGGCATTTCATGCTGTGCTCCAGGGACTACCTCCCAGAAGGCCAATTAGACTGGGCTAATTGAACATTGCTTTTGGTAATCTTGGTTACACAGATTACACAGAGGTCCTGAAGGGACCAAGCTCTCAGGAGTTCTGCCCTGGGCGTTTCTCCTCCCCTCAGGGAGGCTTAAGTGACTCTCATCCTGGTGAGTTCCCTGTTCTTACCAGAAATAAATAAATAAACACTGGTTGCTCAGAATAGGCTGGAGGACAGGCTTCGGGGCCCTCAGGCAGGAGGTGGAGACAACTGCGTGGGCCTTCCTCCACCTTCAGGTTTCTCAGCAGGGGCATCAGCAGTACTTGGAAGGGCCAGGCTACCTTCTGCTGCGTGATCGCGCCCCTGGATACTTACCCGTCTCTGGCTCTCCTACACTAAGTGTGGACTCCAGCGTCCTGACAAGTCTAGATGTACTCATGTTTCCAAATGCTCTCTAGGACAATGGCTGTGCCCAGGCTGGATCCAAAGCCATCAAATGAGGTCCTCAGCGAGGCAGAAATCACCGGCTACTGTCTGGTCTGCCTTGACTTGGCCTTGGATTTTCAGCTCTCTGGCTTCAGTGACTGTTGGATTCATCTTTGCATCCCCTAGAACAAGTCAGTTTTTGCCGACTCTTCCTTCCTTCCTTTCTTTGTTGCTATAAATTTGTGGTATTGGGATAATAATGCTTATTATTAACCCTATAATTATTACGGCGGTATAATCTTACCCACTATCACAATCAATAAGACACAGACACCTGCTAGATTGTGTAAATGCCTTAAACCACCTTGGCCTGGGAAGGTAATTCCACCTCTGCTGTCTCCCAGCCATAACAATGGCCTACACTCCGTCTTTACAGTTGTTGACCTTTTAGTAAGTTTGTCTTATCACATATCAATATGCTTATCCAGCATATTTTTGCATTATTATTACTTTTTTACAAGATGTCTGTAGGGCCTAGGGAGCTGGCACAGTGTGCCAAGCATGGGGACCTGATTTTGGATTCCCAGTGTGTGCAAGCATGGGGACCTGATTTTGGATTCTCAGCACCCACATAAGAATCCAAGTTCTGGTGGCCTGTGCCTGTAACCCCATTTCAGGGGTGGGGTGGGGAAAGAGGACCCCCTGGGCTCATTGACTAGCCAGAGCAAAAGAATCAGAGCTCCAGTGTGAGATGTCTTAAACAACACACACAGACACAGACACACACACACACAGACACACACAGACACACACACACACACACAGACACACACAGACACACACACACACAGACACACAGACACACACATACACACACAGAGACACAGACACACACACACTCACATGCACATACAAATCACTGTTAATGTTGCTTCTGTAGCTTTCTAAACTTTTATCTAAGCCTGTTAATATTTGTAACATGGACATTCCCAGCTAAGGAGCAGCGTTTATGTAAAAATGAGGTCATGATACCCAGGTTTTTTTCCAAGTTACACCTGCGCTCCGGCTGGTTTCTCCATGCCATCTGACCACAGCTCTCTGTTTATCTTCAGAGTTCAGAGCAGCAGCTGCTCACATTTTGTACTTCGTTCTCTCTCTTCCCATCACCCCTTGTGGCCAGAACTAGAGCATGGCTTACACATCATGGCTTCCATCTATCTACCTTGGTATGTCTTTCTACACTGTGGGGGGATGTTGCGGGGCCTCAGCTTGGTTCTTTATTTTGTGTGCTGAGATGGAGAGAAAAAAAAGGATTTAGAGGCTCCCCAGAAGAGTGGCTTAATTTACAAGGCAAAATCTGGTTTTGAAGGTCAAGGAGAAGTCCTCCATTCTGGACAATTCAGCTCTGTCTCCAAAAGGATGCCCTGGGCTATCGGAGGAAATTTTCATGTATCTGGAGAGACCAAACAAAAAAGTACATACCCCCTTTCAAACTATGGCCTCCGTGACTTGTTAAGACGCCTCCAGCAACGCTTGCTGCGAGCTGCTCCTAGGTTCACATGGTCAGTGTCCCCCGAAGAGAAGCCTGGCTTTAGGCCGTGAGCTCTTTCCATCCAAGTGCGCAGTAGGTCGCTTCAGCTGCTTATGTTTTCTTCATGGCTCTCGATAAAGTATTGGATCCTACACAGAATATTTTATAGTTCTAAATTTTTATTTACTTAGTTATTTTCCTGACACCAGGTCTCCTGCAGCCCAGGGTGGTCTGAAACCATAAACCTGAGGCTGACCTGAATTCATGGTCGTCCTAACTCGCTCCTCCTGACTGCTGGAACTGCAGCTGTCTGCTTCCAAACCTGCTTCATTTCACATCTCTTGTTAAGTTCATTAAACAATTTACAGTTTTTGTCACCAATGTCAGTGGTGTCTTCATTTTACCATATTTTTGAATTAGTTATTGCTGCTATGCAAGACTGATATTTACCTTTTCAGTGTTAAGTGACCTGATTCTGAGCTGGGGCTACCGCGACCTGATTGGTAGAGTGCCTGCACACTGCAGGAGGACCTGGGCTTGCTCCCTAGTGGGACAAAAGTGGTGCCTGATGGCACATGCCTGTAATCCCAGGATTAAGGAGGTGGAAAAGGGTGATCAGAACTTCCAGGCCAGTATGGGATATAAAAGATGCTGGCTCTAACTAGCTAAATAAATGAACAAAACCTTAGTTCTTATTAGGATTAATAGATTTTCAGAAAAATTTCTTAAGTTTCCTAGATATGTAATCACACATATTCCTACTTTTTCTAGTATTCTCTGATTCAGTAGTTCTAAGCTGAGTAAAAAATAGCAGGAGTAAACAATTACTTTGTTACTGATTTTAAAGGCATGCTTATGTTTTAAACTATGAACAATGATGTTAGCTATTTGACTTGAGACATTTTTCCTTTTAACCATACTAAGAATGTAGTCTTTGTTTTCTTGTTCATTTGTAATACTTATCAGGAATGCACAGCTAAGTTTATCACATGCTTTTCTGGGGTAATCTGATGATGTGGTCTCACTTTTTTTTAACCCACTTACAGAATTAATTACAAAAGTATATTTTTCAAAATAACAAACCGCCCTCGCCTTCCTAGAATTCTTTACATGTTGGTGAATATTTGTCTCTCGGTGTTCTACTGGGAATAGACAGGTTGGCTGGTCAGCTTGTCTGTGTGCTCCGTGCTGGTGCTGTCAGCCCCACCGTCAGGGTTTGGCACATTCCTAAAGTGACTAATGTATGTTTAAAAAATAAGATGGGGATGGTGGCTCATACTTGTAGCCTCAACACCTGGAAGCCAGAAACAAGAGGATGGCTACAAACTCGAGGCCAGCCAAAGCTACAGCTGAAGGAGATTCTGTCAAAAACAAACCAAGAGACCCATGAATAATAAATACCTTTCTCTATATTTAGATCGCTTAAGTGCTTCCTCTTTTTTTTTTTTTTTTTTTTTTTGCGGGGCATTCTTCACCTCTCTCCTACTAACACCAGTCTTTACTTAGAGTAGTGATGTGTGGATTGCAGGAAATTTGAGTGAGGAAACAGAGGCTTCCCCAAACTGTCCTGAGCCTCATATGCTCATCCTTCCACAGCTTCAGCCTCCCACCCCAGAGCAGTACATTTGTTAAGTCAAGGAGCTTACATCAACACATTGCCACTCAAAGTCCTGGCCATGTTAGCACTCCCTCCTGGTGGCATGTGCTACAGATCTTAACAAATAAACAGTGCCATAGAGTTGTCTTATAGCGCCTTAAACACACATATCCTACCTTAAGTGTTTCTGTGAGCCGCTTTTCTTCCGTCTCCAAGCCCTGTGACAACACTCTTTTGTTCTGTTCTCTCTGGAGTTTTACATTTCAACAATGTCATAGAGTTGGGTCCATGTGGCACATGATCTTTCAGATTGGCTTCTTTTTCTTACAAAAGATGAGTAATTTGTGTATATCGGCTCCTGACTGGATAGCTCATTATTTTTTTTTTTTTAACACTGAGCAGCATTTCACTGTCTCTCTATGCTTGTGTGTTCACCCATTAAAGTCTTGACCACTTCTGGGTTCTGGCAGTTGTGAATAAGACTGCTAGAATAATATGCAGGGCTTGGGGACGCTCACGTTCAACTCATTTAGAGAAGTTTAGTTTTTTAAGATTTATTTATTATGTATAGTGTTCTTTCTGCATGTACACCTGCACGCCAGAAGAGGGCGCCAGATCTCACCATGTGGTTGCTGGGAATTGAACTCAAGACCTCAGGAAGAGCCACCAGTGCTCTTAACCTCTGAGCCATCTCTCCAGCCCCTTGTGATTAGTTTTAAATAAACTGTCTGTTCTTTCTATGGTGATTGTATCTTGTTGCCTTAAAAACTACTATGAAAATCAATATGGCGCCTTCTCAGAAAATTAGGAATAGTGTTACCTCAAGATCCAGGTACACCACTTCTAGGCATATATCTGAAATATGCTCAACTATACAACAAGGACATTTGCTCATGTTCATAGCAACTCTATTTATAACAGCCAGAATCTGGAAACAACCTCAGCAGAGGAATGGATACAGAAATTGTGGCACATTTACACAATGGAATACTACTCAGCAATTAAAAACAAGGAAATCATGAAATTTGAGGGCAAATGGTGGGAACTAGCAAAGATCATCTTGAGTGAGGTATCCCAGAAGCAGAAAGACACACAGGGTATATACTCACTTACAAGTGGATGTTAGCTATATAATATAGGATAATCATACTGAAATCTGTACACCTAAAGAAGCTAAACAAGAAGAAAGACCCCAGGAAAGAGGCTTACTCTTCATTCGAAAGGGCAAATGCTATAGACATCGGAAGCAGGAAAAGACAGGCAACAGGACAAGAGGCTACCACAGAGGGCCTCTGAAAGATTCTACCCAGCAGGTAGTAAAACAGATGCTGAGACTCATAGCCAAACTTCGGGCAGAGTGCAGGGAATTTTATGAAAGAAGGGGGTGAAAGAAAGACCCGGAGGGACTGGACCTCTACAAGGAGACCAACAGAATAAAAAAAAAACTGGGCCCAGGGAAGCCCGCCGAGATTGATAACTCAACCAAGGCCCATGCATGGAGATAACCTAGAACCCCCGCACAGATATAGCCCATGGCAGCTCAGTGTTCAAGAGAGTTCCCTAGTAAAGGGAACAGGAACTGTCTCTGACATGAACTCAGTGCTGGCTCTTTGATTACCTCCTCAGAGGGGGGAGCAGCCTTGCCAGGCCACAGAGGAAAACAATGAGTCCTGATGAGACCTGATGAGCTAGGATCAGATGGAAGGGGAGGAGGACCTCCCCTATCAGTGGACTGGGGAAGGGGCATGGGAGGAGAAGAGGGAGGGAGGATGGGGTTGGGAGAGGATGATGGAGGGGGCTACAGCTGGAATATAAAATGAATAAAGTGTAATAAAGATCAATAATATAATATAATAATAATAGGAAAAAACTACTCTGATTTTCCTGGTGACATTAGGATCGCATTGGCCTACCTGCTTGACCTCTTTAAACAGCTGGCTGTCTTCATAGGTTGACCTTGTCTGATTGAGTACAGATGTTTCTGCTTCTTAGAGTCTAGCACTTCTTGTGACCTCTCCATTCTTCTTTATTTGTCCACTAAATGGAGGACTTTGATCTGACCCGAGTGCCCAGGTTAGCAACTTGCTGGCCGCTGTCCCTACATTCTGTCCAACCAAAGGATGGGTAGATCCCTTGCTGGCTTCTCTGGGACAGACACTGCTGTCCAGGTCACCCAGCTGTTTGTTGCTGCAGCCGCCTTTGGACTGGTCCTTGACCTGGATGCCTCTTGCATAGTTTCATACAGGCCCGCTGGAACACACCTGCAACTCCTTCCCAGGGAAGCCCTTTCTTCGTCAGTACACTCCCTACCTGGCTCCCATGCACTGTGTCCTATAGAAATTTACAATAAAGTTCCAGGGATAAGGATGTGATTACTGTGGAATAGTGTTTTCTCATTTTTAATTCTTTGGCCATGTCATTTATAATTCTGAGCTAGCTAAATCATGCCTGTTAATTAAGGTCTACAAACACGTCAGGGTAATAGAAATTTTTGGTGGGTCAGAACACAAGTGATTGATTCACTGTCACCACTAGGTGGTGCCACCAATCAGTGAAACAATGTGGTTGTTCTTGATAGCCAACCAAGAACCCACCCACACAGCCTTGCGTGGAGCACACACAAACGTGCAGAGATACAAAAAAGTGTGCACACATGAGTGAGAGACGCATGAGTCCCCACAGGAGACGGTACCTTAAAAGTGTCTCTGTGCATTCAAAGACTTCGTTGAGTCGAGGTGTCCAGAAAGCACGGGGTTGAGGGAAGCTAGCAAGAGCTTCCAAAGGCTCGCCCATCAGTGGGTAGTCTGGAAGTCCTGAATAAGAAAGATGCCTGTGGAGTGCTTCAGGAGAGACACGGCTGCAGAGGGAAACAATGACAGGGCCACAGGACAGCTTTTCTGAGGGCGGGGCTACCCTAACAGCCCTCAGAGCCCTCTCTAAGGTCATCAGTCTAGCAAACCGTGGGTCCAATCAGGCCATTCAGAATTATCAGTGAAACGGTCACACTATCCCACAGGGGACGGGTAGTTACCTCCGGAAGCCTGGAGGCTGCCGCCTGCCACCTCCAAGTACCCAAAGCAGCTGATAAGAAGGTTCTATTTTTTAGCCACATGGGAAAAAAAAATCTTTACTTCATAAAATAAATGTGTACTGTGTGTAGATGGGAGTCTCTCAGTCCCTGGTCCCCCAAGCTCTCAGCGTCACTGCACGCCATCTTCCAGTGTCTCTGTAAGGTCCCAGCAGCAGCTAGCATCCTCAGCCCTGGGTAGCTCTTCCCATCCCAACCGAAGCGCCAGTGATTGCTGTGGTAGACACTGACCTGCAAAGGTGAGAGACTCAGGCAGGTGTCTTCCCTTCTCTGGCCTCAGTTTCCCTAATGTGGGCCGGGGCAGGATGGTTCCCAGGGGCCCTTGGGAATGACTGAAGCCTTCAGGTCTGCACATTGCAGAGCAGTTCCCAGCTGGTGTGGAGTGGACATCTCCTTGGAGAAGCTCTGCAGAGGGAAAGCCTCCGTCTGACCCTCTCTTCCTCATGCCTTCTTGTTCTCCCTTGCCCTCTCTCCCCCAGACCCCAGCAGGCTTTCTCTTCAATGTGCCTCTAGGGAAGGCAGCTGGCCCCAGAGCCCCAGCAGTCTGCAGGAGGAATTCTTTACTCAAGCCTCGTTAAAAGTTCAAGTGACATCTCCAGAGATGCCCGAGGAGCCTCTGGAGTCCTGAGACCAGCCTCCCCCGGGATCAGCTTGGCCACGGGTGCTGCTTAGCCCTTTAAGTTGCAGCAAGTTTTCACTAAAGATGCCAGAGAAAGCAGCCACGATTGGGAGCAGGATGGGGAGTGTCCCCAGAGTTCACTCTGCTGTGGAACCTTCCACAGTGGGCCCAAGGAAGGGCCTTGTCCAGCTTTATGGAGCTCTGCTGCAGAACTGAGAGAGCCGAGAGCCAGCCCAAGGCTTAGGGCTGAGCACTCAGGGGTAGGAGCTCAATGGAAGGGGCTGAAGGACCCCTGAGGCTCCCAGGAAGAGTTGGGGCTTTGGGGAGCCCAGTCAGCTTGCAGAGATGCTAGGGAGATCTGTGGTGATGACTAGGGAACCAGGGGGTTCAGCACCAGTAATGAGAGAGTTGAAGACAACACATTCGGGTTCAAGTCCACAGCCAGGTGGGAGCACAGAGTGAGCACAGGGACTGCCAACCACTGAGACTGTTGACCTGCGAGCCAAGGTGCTGGCCTACGTGCCCTCAAGAGGCTTCCTTCCTGCTTCCCATTCACCCAAGCCTGACACGCAGTCTTCTGGCTTCCTCAGCCCAGCAGGAGAAGCAAGGGCTCCCTGCATGATGAACTGCTCCAGACATCCCTGACAGACTGACCCTGGGCGGACTCACTGGACACTCAGTGGACATTGCAGGCTGCAGTTACAGAGCTGGAGAGCTGTGTGTGTCCAGTGGTTTTTAGGAGAGAAAACCGAAGCCTGGGAGGAAGGAACCCGTGGGATCTTGACCTCTGATCCCTGAATTCAGGGCCCTCCCCTCAAGCAGATCAGCCCCACAGTTCCCTGGTCTCCACCCACTCCTCCGGTGGCCTCCCCTCCACACAGCCTGGCTGTTGAGAAGCCAGTCTGAATAGGCCTCACCCACATTCCCTGGCTGCTCTCCAGCCTGCAGGAGAGGGGCACCCTTGACTCCAGTGACTGTGAGTGCTGAGCAGAGGCTGCTGAAGGGAGCCCCTGAGTAAAGGGGGGACCCTCTGGCCTCCAGATGTTAGGTCTTCCGGGGAACTCAACCTTTGTGATTTGGATCATAGGCACCGTGCTGGCTTTCTTGATGTTGCTGTTGCTGCTGGCCATCTGTCTTTTCCACAGATCACAGGAGCGTGACGTGGAGAGAAACCGAGTCCGGCAAGCCCAGCCTCGACTCCTTCATGGCCGGCACCTGGCTCTCCTGGGAGTTGTTCGCCATCACCATTACCGTGGCCGTGTGTCTGGGTTGACCAGTGCAGGCTTTCGTCACCACCACCAGCATCACCAGCATCACCAGCATCGCCACCATCCTCATCATCACCACCACCACAACCATCGCCAAGGAGCCCCCACTGAGTGGTGAACAGCATCTGCCTGGCCCTGCCCTCCATCCAGAACGGATCCTGATGAGCCTCTGGGGGGAATGGGGGTACTGGGACCTGGGTTCTGTTTGGTTTCATTTGTGTGTGAGCCCTTATTCCCATGTGCAAAGGAGATCTGAGAACAGCCACGGTGGCCCTCTACATAGCGTAAGACTGGGGCTTGGAGCAGGGCTGGATGAACACCCCACCTTGTGACTGCCATTTCTGGTGACCCTGAAAGTAACAAGGGTGTCTGGCAGAACCAGTGCCCAGCTGGATAGAAAGTGTTGGTTTGCCTGGAAAGGCCCTGTGATGTGTTTCCAGGCACAGAATGTGATATGGGGCAGCCTGGTCCAGTCATTGCTTGCTTTAAGAAACAAAAGCCACCAGAAGGCTTTTATTTTTGTGGAATGGTTCTCGACTGTAGCCCAGTGGAAGGGAGGGGCCCCCAGGGCTGTGCTCCAGAGCTCTGGGACCTGTTCTAGACGAGGAGCTGGGCCTGGGGTCTGGCTGTGGAGTAGGGAGAAGTGGATGGTTCCTGTGTAATCTCTGAGGAGGAATTCACTGTGCATGGCCCCAGGGCTTTGGAGACCACCTAGACTGTTCCTTGAGCACTGGCCTGCAGTGCCCCTCCTAGCCTGGTCCAGGGCCAGTGCTGCCCTCGGCTGCTCTGGGTCCAGTGTCGCAGGGGCTGAGCAGGGATTCTTACCCAGACCCGAGTCTCCAGCCAGACTGTTCGCAGACACACAGCAGTGGCTGATAAGTCTAGAGGGAGGGAAGAGCTAACTGTTTGGAGAGTCGGGTGGCATTAAGAGAATGCTTGCCTGACCCGGGCCTCAGTTTCTCCTTTCTTACAGTGGAATGGATAATAGAGAGTCCTTCCAAAGCCAACAGGCAAGGACCGAATACACTATGATTAAATGGTTGGCTCCATGAAGGGGAAGGAAATCTCGTCCCAGCCTGAGCCTGGGAACAAGGGAGAAGCAGGGCAAGGCTGAGTGGAGAGGGAAATGGCCAGAAAGTCAGGGTGACTCACTGGAATAGAATGTCCTCTTTCCTTCCCTTTCCCAGTGGACTCTGTGAGGACTAGGGGAGGGGTGACCAGTGAGAGAGGAGTACAAACTCACAATGACAACTACACTAGATTCCTCTGAGGAGAAAGTAGAGCAGAGGGGCTGATGGGTTGATTTCTCTCTAGAGTTCCTTCACGCCCATCTCTTCTTCCTCGCTGCCATGCTTAGCCTGGCTCAGCCCTCAGCTGCTGCCCGTCTCCTGTCACAGCCTCCTGAACTCGGCTGCAGACCTGTCCACTTTAGCGTCATAGGAATTTTACAGATCAGTCAAAGATGGGAAAGAGGGAAAGTTTGGGTAGGAAAGCAAACCTATATGAGGCAGAAGATAATGGGAGTGGACAAGTGTTTTGCGTTCCTGTTAAAAATGCTGGGCCATTCCCCAGCCTCCAACCCACACCCACTCGAAGAACAGGCAAAGAGAAGCACCATAATCGACCAGACTTGCAGCGGCCGCTGGGGCTCATCCCCCAGGCCCACCAGGCGACGCTGGGAGTGAATTGTCTCTCCACGGCTGGCTGCCCCAGTTGAGACAAATACTGCCAAGTGTTTGGCTCCCTGTAGCCGTGTGGAGGATGAGCCCAGCTTGTCCGGGCATCTTAGGAAAGGGGCCGCGCTGGAACAGGACAGTATTGTTTGCTCTCCTGCTCTGTGTGTGGGGTGTTTGCTCTCCCTGCTGCTGAGGTTCTCTTGGGTCTTGGAGAAACCAGAGAAGTTCCGGGCTGCATGACCTTGGGCACAGCTCTCTGTCTTCTGGGGGAGGGAGGAAGGGAGGGGGTCCTGATCAGGCACACGGCAGAATCAGGTCATTACTCCATCTGTATGGTCTAGTGAAGAGCGGGTTGCAGTGGAGGAAGGGACTCCTTGCTCTGCCACTGCAGCGGAGCTGGCCAGCCTGCACCTGAAAATGGAGGTGCTCTGACTGCCCAGGGCTGTGGACCAGTGTTTGTGAGTCAGCGCCTGCCTGTGTTCAGTATCCACACGTGCTAGTTCACCAGACTCCATTTTCCATAATATGGGGACAGGGCAGGCTGGTAACACAGACTCCTTTCTGGGTGGAATACAGTCTCAGGAGGCACTGGTGTGAGTGGGCTTGGGCCAGGCTCCCTCCTCTGATACTCTCAAGGGTCAGTTAATGATCTTGCAAGTGTGTGGGGCGGGCTAAGTGCTGTAGCTGAGGAGGTGGTGGCTGTGGGTCATGGGCCTTCAACCACAATTGGAGGAAGGGATTCAGGAAGTACTCACAGCTGCTCAGGCATCTCGGAGCCAAGTTCTAGGCAGCAACAAAAACACTGCCGGCTTCGGGGAAGAGAGTCATGGCCACCTAGGGTGGTCAGCAGACGAGGTGTCTACAGCCACAGACGCAGCCCGGGGTAAGTGTCACAGCACCCAGTGGGGGCGGCAGGCCCGGGATGGCAGCAAAAAGAGTGTGTGTGGGGGGGTGCATATGGGGTGTCTAGAAAAGCAAAAGGGCACTGAGGGGGTTGGAGGAGGGCTTCCCTGTCTACACCACACTTCCCCACCCTGTAGGGAAGAGAAGGCAAGTACAACCTGCTCTCCTTCTCCCAGCTCTCCTTCCCAGCAGCCTCTGTGTGCACCCGCCTTGGCTCACATCCACCTCCAGGCTGCTCAGCCCTGCCTCTCCGTGGCTGGGAAGGCGGCAGAGAGGCCAGCTGCTGGCCCCTAGGTCCCTCCCAGGGAGGAGCCAGGCTTCTTGGGTCCACTGAGGGGCAGATTTTTGTAGAGTTGATTTTTTTAATCAGTCACATTTGAAGTCCTGAGGCTTTGCTAGTGAGTCTGGCTTGGCCTCCCTCTTAGCAACATCGTCTGCTCTCTTCCCCTTGCCCCTTCCTCATCCAGGGAATTACTTGCTTATGTCTTTCCTGATGGTGCTCCTAGGAGCTGCCAGTGGTGGAGCTGATCACAGCCCTTGGAGGTCTGACCCATGGTTAAAACTAGACCAAAGATCATCTGACTCCCTCAGAAAGGTTTGGTGGCCTATGGTGGCACAACTCAAGGCCTCCGAGTCTTAGAAGAGGAGGAGAAGCCGTCGAGCACAGAGCCCGTGGTCACCAACAGCCCCAGCTTCTGATGGGACACTAAGGCCAGCGCCGCCCGGAACTCATGGAGACAGCAGTGATTGGAATGGTGGTAGTGCTGTTTGTCATCACCATGGCCATCACCTGCATCCTCTGCTACTTCAGCTATGACTCAAAGATCCAAGACCCAGCGAGGGGGCCCCGAGGCAGCTTCACCGTGGCCACGTTTCACCAGGAGGCCTCGCTCTTCACAGGGCCTGATCTCCAGTCCCGGCCATTGCCAAGTGCACAGAACTTCTGGACTGTTGTGTGAGGTGGCTATGGGTCAGGCCCACCTACCCCTTTGATAAGCATTGTCTGAGGTCTCTCTGCTCTCAGGCCTCTATCCTTGTCCTTCTGCACCCCACAAATGTCATACCTTTTCCCATTCTGGCTTGCTGGGCCTTTTATCCTGGGGAGCTGGGGTGTTGGGACCAGGCATGAATTACCTGTAAGCTGAGGAATCTGCTGGGTCCTATTCCCAGTGGGGCTGAGGAGCCTGAGGAGGTGTGGGTAGCCACTCTGTGGCATTTTCTGGTGGGGTAGCTCCAGCGAGCTATAGAACCTCACCAGGAGTTAGCACCCTGGCAACAGGGTGATGTGACAAAGTTTATTTGCCACCCAAGGAACCAGTACCCTCAAGTGGACATTTTGAGAAACATTTTTTTTGTTAGTGGTTTTGGACGCTGCCCAGTGCCCAACCCTCAGGCTTGCTCCTGTTGCCTGAGATCAGCCCTGAAAATTTGAAAACAAAGAGCTGTGTTCTGGGAACAAGTGACTTATTTTATAATTGAGAATGTATATCCTTTTATGGGACTTTCCGAATCGGCTTTGGGAAAACCACAAAAGGAATCAGAATAGCAGGAGAGCCACAGAAAGCCCAGGAAAGCCACCGAGAAGGCGTTAAACATTCTGAACAACACTGGCTTTATTGCTACAGTCTGACAGACCGGGTCTATTCTTAGCAAATGTGAGTGATTCGCATCACTTAGGAATGATAGAAAAATCGTGAGCTGAAAGATAATTCCAAAAGAGTTAAAATGTTGTTACCATGTTTCACTGCATGGGAGGAAGCTGCTGTTTTTACCACAAATAAAGAGACACTTGTTTTTATTACTAGGAAATCTGCTCCCTTCATGCTCACAGAATAGACGGCATCTCGAAGAGTGGAAAATTCTGAGGCTCCCAGCTCATATGTCTGCATCTAACCCTGGATGGGTAATTCTCTTGGACCTGCCTGTCAAAGGGGACAAGACTGAACAAGGGCACTCGGGGGTGTAAGCGTGTCCAGACAAGTGGCTACCACAGAAAGGGATGCAGAGAGGTGTGTGGTGGTGGTGGCAGGGTAGACGTGCAGGAAGGAAGGCTGGCTGCTAGATGGGGTTGGCATGAAGTCAATCTGGGGAGGTTGAGGCTCAGCCTGAGGACAGAAGCTGCCGGAAGCATGTCTCAGCACTCCGGATACTGTCATACTTAGGTTATCTAGTCAGGGTTGAGTCCCCCTTCCTGCCCTTTCTCCCCCCTTTCTCTCTTCCTGCCCTGCCCCTAGTGCATGCTCCCCTCCCCCCACTGCTCCCAGTAAACCTGCATTTATATACTATAACTTCGTTTCACCATTAGCTCATTCTGTTTTGTTTAATCAGTCACTCAAGATATGGAGAATACTGAAAGCAGCATTTGAATTACACAATAACCTTCTGCCTGTAGGCGTTGGTGTAGAGGACCTGAGGGATGGGAGAACAGCAGCTTGGCCCGGCCTGAAGGAGCAGAGGCTGGACTCCAGTCACCTCCTAAGGGAAGCTTATTTCTAGGCCATCAGTGCTAAATATAATACCTAGGCAACTTTGTTTTTTAGGGCTGGGAAAGTTCAGGGCCTAGGCACAAACAGGGTCCTGGCTACCTGCTGCTGAGGCCTTGAGGTGGTGGCTCTTGAGGCAGGACATGGACTCCAGGGCCTCAGAGGACTGTGGAGGTCTGAGGCAGGGAGATGCTGTCCATAAGAGTGGAACTTTGGAAAGGGAAGTGCTTCTCCCAGGGGCAAGCTGACGAAGCAGAGGGCTGAAAGGTAGCATAGTGCAGGGTAGGAAAGTGAGGGGAATACACAACAGAGAATCCGGACAGTAGAGGCGCTGGGCCAGATAGGCCGGGATTTCATGTGGAGGATGGGGGATTTCCAGTATAAATGAAATATTTAGAGCCTACACTAAAACATTCATTGTCTAGGTAAGATAAAGTGTTAAAAAGGCACCCTGCATTTCATGTGGTAGCTTTATGGGGACAGGGTGAGTCTGAGAGCCTGGGTAACTGGTTAAAGTTAGCAGGGGGCTGTTAGAGGAGAGGATAGAGAAGAGGTCTCTGAACTTTGCAACGTAAGGTTTGACAATGGCGTTGGTGAAAAGAGTGGACCTTCAGTTTGTAGGCTATGATGTGTGCCTTATTTTTGTATGTGCCTGTGTATATATGGTGTGTTGTGGGTGTCAGATGTGGTACACATATGTGTGGTTCATGATAGGTGCTATGTGTAGTGTGCAGTACATATGGTGTCTTAGGATTTCTAGTGCTATGGTAAAACAACATGGCCAAAGCAGCTAGGGGAGGAAAATATTTATCTGGCTTATGTTTCCACATCACTGTTCATCATCAAAAGATGTCAGGACAGGAACTCAAGCAGGGCAGGAACCTGAAGGCAAGAGCTGAGGCAGAGGCCATGGAGGGATGCTGCTTACTGGCTTGCTCCTCATGGCTTGCTCAGCCTGCTTTCTTATAGAACCCAGGACCACCAGCCCAGAATTGGTTCCACGCACAATGGGCTGGGCCCTCCAACATCAATCACTAGTTAAGAAAATGCTTCACAGCTTGCCTACAGCCCAGTTAAAAATTTTTATTGGTCCTTTTTAAATTTCACATCATGGGCCCCAATTCCACTCATTTTCCTGTCCCTTCATATCCTTCCTCTACCCTTACAACACACCTCCAAAGAAAACAAAAACAAAAAATAAAAATAAGGAGAAAAATCTCACTGCGGAAGCTGCAGCATGTCACACAGTGTGCATCTTTGCCTGAACAGCTCTACTAGCAAATGCTCAGTGCGAGAAGTTGTCGGTCTGCCTTGAGGTCTGTGACTTCCCCTCCACTATCAATGCAGGGTCCTCAGGGGACTCCTCTCAATATCCTGTTGTTGTCTGCATCACAGAGACTCCACAGCTCTGGCTCTGCAGGACTGGCCCCTTCACATGGTCCGGCAGCCCACAGATGGGGCAGATGTTGGGGCGGGCCAGCTCAGAGCCCTGAATCAGGGCTTGGGTGGTAGCTGAGTTACTCAGCCTGCCAGCTTTCCCATACTCATGCCAGCAGGACCAGCTCTCCCACACTGCCTGGGTGGGGATGAGGGGTGGGGGGCGAGGGACAGGCCAGTTCTACTGCACTCAGGCCCTTGGAGCAGCTCTCCAGAGCTCATGTCACCAGGACCACATCTACAGTTTGTGTTTTGTGATGCCCAGGTGAGGTGTGGGCTGCCTTCCTAAGGGCTGCAGCTGGCCAGGGGTAAGGCCAGCTCCGCAAAGCCCTCAGCCATCAACATGGCACCAAGTGGCAGCCTATGCCAGGGATGTCCATATGGTCTTTGGTGGTAACATGGGCCATGGACATTGATGCAGATCCCTGCCACTCCACGCAGACATGGCCCTTGGTGGTAGCCTGGGCTGGAAGGCTGCTCACCACGCTTGCGTCCCCAATTCCTCTCCTCTTCATAGTGCACAAACTGTTCTGTTTCTCTCTCTTTTCTATCTCTCCACCACATACTTGCTCATTGTAGCGGTGCCTCTTAAAGCCCAATCTATGGAGGGATTTTCTCAGTTTGGGTTCCCTCCTCTCAGGAGAGCTCGTCTCATGACATGAAATTAGCTAGAACCTGTGGTATGTGTATAGTACGTGTTGTGTGTACTGAGGGGTGCATGTGATGTGTGTATGGAGTGGTTGGTATGAGCGTGTGGTTGTGTGTGTGTGATATATGTGTGTGTCTGCGGTGTTTGGTGTGTGTGTGTGGTTTGACTGTGGGTGGTGTGGTGTGTCTGTGTGCTGTGCTATGTGTGTGTCTGGTTTGTGTGGTATTTGTATGGCGTATGAGGGATGTGGTGTGCCGTTCTCCCTGGCGTAGCCTGTTGTGTAAGAAGAGGAAGAGGCCCAGCAACAGCCTTCAGGGAGCCCTCACTGCCGAAGGCCGTCCTCTGCCCACCACCTCCAAAGAGGAAGGTAACAATAAAGGTCAAGACAAAATGACACCAAAGTACCAGCAAAATGAGGAATGTTTAGCTGGTGGCAGTGAGCTGCTGCAGGCCAGCCTGGGAATCTGGGGCAGAGCCATTCTGGCACTCAGCCCTCCCAGTTCTAAATCTAGTGCTTTCCCACCCGCCCCACGGCTACCACCAGATTCCACGGATTCTCACTGTAGCAGGCACTGTGCTCTCACAGGTGTCATCCCGTCAGTGCGTACAGCAGCCTCGAGGTCTCTGGTGCACGACTTGGGTGCCAAGCTTCTACTTTGTGAGTGCTTTGGGCTGATAGCAACTCTGCAGGAGCAAAGTTGGGCTGCTTGTCCCCTTAGCAGGGTCCAGGTGACGGCTCCAGGAGGAGCAGAAGCTGAGAGGCCCGGCCCCTCAGGCTTGCCTGAGCAAAACTACCAACACCTGCTCCTCGCTGCACATTTGATTTGGAAGATGGGATCTTTGCCTCTTCTGGGAGCTCCAGAGGTACAGCCTTTGGGGAGGCAGCCCCTGCTGAGGCCTGGGGCCCTGGAAGAACAAATGTCAGTCCTCTGGGGTGCTCAAGTTCCTGCACAGATTCACTAAATCTTGTTTCTACAGGTCTAACTTTGGCTCCTGCCTTGGGACTTCTCAGCTCCAGCCCTGGACAAGGGCAGGACAAATGAACCGTGTGTTCTGGACACCCCAGCCGGTTTGTGATAGTCCTGGCTGAACCCCTACCCCACATGCTGGGCTGCAACAGTGAGAACCACATCTTGTTTGTCTGTAGAAGGAAAGACAGAGATCCTGGAGCTCCCGGCTGCGGGAGGAAGGGGGAGGGGCACCCTCGCTGTGCCCTCTCTCCACAGTCTCTGGCTCTGAAGCCTGGCAGGTCCTATGTGGGACTAGCTACATTGTGAAATCAAGAGGCCTTGAAATAACATGTTTTCCAGAAAAGTACCTTCCTTAGAGGAAACCACTTGTTCCAAGGAATAGAAAAGGGTCATTGTGTCTTGCCAGGTCCCCATTCCTGAGGTCGTGACACTTGAAAGCACAGTTGGAGACACAGTTAGAGTCTACAAGCCTCTACAGACTCCCATGCAGACGGCCCCATGTAGTATACCTGCAGTTAGAAGTGCCTTAACTGCCAGCAGGAATGGCTGACTGGCATGTTCCAGCACGGCCACAAAGATTTACATTACGCAGGCTTCAAACAAGAAGGTAAATTTAAACTCTGAACAAAAAAAAAATAATAACAATTTGTCACAAATTAGCAAGCAAGAAGTACAGTGATTCAGAGGACTGTCCAGCTGTGTAAAACTTGACTTTTGGTAAAATACATTTCTCTGTTTGGAAGATGTGAAGAACTCTAGGCCCTGGCGAACTGTTATCTCGGTAAGTGAGACTGTGTGTTGCAACCCCCAGAAACCCAGGCGGGAAAGCTTGCTCCTCAGGTGGCACTATCAGGGGATGGTGGAACCCTCAAGAGGCTCTTGGGTAGCTGGGGACCAGACCTGTTTTTGAAGGGCATAGTGAGACCTGGGCTTTTCTTCTTCCCCTCTTTTACCTCCTTGCAGTAAGGTGAGTGGTTTTGTTCCACCATGATGTGAGTTCTCAAGATATCATAGATCCAAGAGCAACAGCATTGACAGCTCCCAGAGGACTGGAATTTTCAAACTTGTGTGTAGAGGACTTTTAACCCAGCATCATGGCTGCTCTGGCAAGGGATCACATCCAAAAACCTTCTAGTTTATGTGATCTGGCTGGAATGCAGACATTCTAGCATTACAATCTGGTTGAAACGCAGACATGCCCTCAATCCCAAACAATGAAGGGAAGTTTAAAGTTCCCTTTTAAAGTTTAAAGAAGAAAGCAGCCATGTTTGAAAGTGATGTTTAGTTCAGGGGCAGACAAAGTGACAACTCAGAGAAGGTTTGACAGAATGAGTCAGAGATAGAATATGCATAACTCTCATGAGAACAAGACAGGAAAGAGAGGCTACTTAGGAAGAGTAGGGGAAGTTTTTTACTGAGAGTTTTTTTTTAAACTGGAATAGTTTCACAGACACAGATGGCAGAGAGAACAAGTTCGACATAAGTGAAGACAGAACAAGCCAGAGAATGAAAATGAGCCAGAAAATTAAAATATATTGCTAAAATTAGCATAAGGCCAGGCACAGCAATTCAGTCAGAATCAGAGGCCAGTTTGCATCAGTCAACTTGGAGAAAAGTTTGGGCCAGAACGGCTGATTTGAACCAGCAAGCAAGAGTTCAGAAAGAGCTAGATAAGGCTTGGGAATGGCTCTCATCTCATCCCCTCATCTGAGGAAATAAAACAACATTTACATCTGGTGCCCAACATAGTTGAAAGGAAAACCCAACATGACTGGTGAAGGAGAAAACCCACCAATGGTGCAGAAAGCAGAGGACATCCGATAGAAACATAGAAGGCACGAAGAGACACCTGACAGAAAGACACAAAGAACAGGAGACACCTGACAGAAAGACACAGAGAACAGGAGATACCTGACAGAAAGACACAGAGGAGAAATTTATCTGGGATCATCTCCAGAGGAAGTATCAGTTCTTCAAGGTCAGCGGAAGCCCAAAGAGACTCAGGAGCCTCTGAAAGAGTGAATCATGGAAAATCACCCAGAAAGACAATTTTAATAATATAGACATATATGTCTTGTTTTATATATATTCATATATATAAAAAATAGCTGTACAACAAGAAAAATTAACTATGATAGCACAAAGGCTTGAAACAGAGACAGAGGAAGCAAGAGAACAGGAAGTGCGCAATTGTGAACCTATGGCACCTAATGAAACTGAGGATCAAGACAGGCAGCTCATTGGACTTCCAGCCCTCCCTCTTGATGAAGTGAGGAAAGATGGCTACCCCCCTAGCTTGTCCTGTTCTCTAGGAATAAATGCCAGAAAACAGTGAAACTTCACAGAACGAACAACTAGCCTGAAATCCTGTTAAGATACAAGAGCTTAAATATTTTAAAGAATCAATAATAACGTATGGAATGCACTCACCCTATGTGGAATAGATGTTGAATAGCTGGGCTATCTAAAATAGGATTATCCCAGAGACTGGAAGGATTTAGCAATTACAATGGTTGACACGGTGGTGAGAAGAAGCGGCAATTATGGAAAATTGTGATAGTTCTAAAGGTGTTAATATCATGAAAGGCCAATTGATAAGTGAAGGCCAATATGCTGATTTATGAAAGCAGATGCAATTTGATGACTCTACTGTACTGAGGACTTTGTTTCCTTAAAAAACCAAGTTAAGTTAGTTGAACTCATGTTCAGTCTCACACAGATTTGCCAGGTCCATTGGCACAAGGAAATGAGAAACTGACCAATTGTCAATAGGAAATGTGCTAGAAGCCTCAAAATTTCACGAAAAACACCATGTTAACAATACCAAAAGAAATGAAGTCTTCAGATGGATGTGTTTTATTTTGCAGAATTTGAAAAACTTAAGAATGTACACCATTCCATTGATACATATTTGGGTTTCAAAGGGCAACTGATTTGAGTTCTGAAAAAGCTGATTCTGTAGTTAAACATTCATTGGAAACAATGGCAATTATGGGGAAAATGCACAAGTTAAGACTGACGACACCTCTGCTCATGTATCCAGTAAGATGAAGCAGTTCTCTGCATATTATAACATAAAGCACATTACAGGAATACCACACAACCCTACAGGACAAGCAGTTGTAGCAAGATCTAATCATACTTTAAAAGAAATGCTTATAAAACAAAAAGGAGGAGTTAGGACCCCCAGCAACAGACTAAACACTGCTTTGATAACTCTAAATTTCTTAATGTTAGTGAAAAAGGAACAACAACAGCAGCTGAGAGACACTGGGTTATAGAAAAACTGTGGAATTAGATTAACCTATACACTGTAAGGATGTATGGACATCAGAGTAGAAGCCTGAAATAGTTTGCAATGGAGATGTGGCTTTGCTTATGTTTCCACAGAAATGAAAAAATATGGTTACCATCAAAACTTATAAAGATTAGATATGATCAGGGAAGATCTCCTGCTAGCTGAGACTTATAAAGATTAGATCTGACCAGGGAAGATCTCCTGCTAGCTGAGACATGAATGTCTCTGCATAGGCAATGAATCTTTTTGGCTACCCAGTCCTCAAGACTTATTATTACATGCCATCTTTTCATATAGCATGGATGGAGATTTATATTACAGTTCAAATGATGTAGAAAGTTGATAGATGCCTTTTACCTGCTCAAACACAGAGCAGAAAATCTTTAGCTGACTTGTGCACACACACTGTATCGATATTCAATATCTATCTATCTATCTATCTATCTATCTATCTATCTATCTATCTATCTATCTCTATCTATATGTGTGACAAATGAAGTATCAGAGATGATACAGCCTCACAGACTCCCTCAGTTACTGTTTCCTCAAGAATCTGCACCCAGTCAACTTCAGAACATCTAGCTCAGATGGTCCATTCTCACAGGCTGTTTCAGCCAGGACTTGGTTAAGCCCTGAACTTTCCTGTCATACAGAGGCTGGACAGCAGAAGATACAGAACTTGGCCATACTCCAGTTTTCTTAGGGTCCCCAAAAGATGCCTTCACCCCCAGATAACAGAAAGCAATTTTAAGAACACAACACCCCTATTCTCAAAAGGTAAGGTGGGTAGTTTTGGGTCATTTGTTGGGTTATAGTTGTTTGTTGTCACTTAAGGGGGCTGTTGGTCATGGTCAGAGAGGGTTCAAAGTAAAGGAGGTTAGAATCAGGGATATCTTTCTCTCTTTCTCTTTCTCTCCTCTATCATTCTTTCTCTCCTACCTATGTTAGGGGAAGGAGGAAGAAAGGGGAAGAGAAACAGATATATAAATGGGGGGGTAGAGGATGATAAGATAAAAGGCAGATTGAATATACTAGCCTCATATTTTACATTGGTACGGTTATTGTATATTGATAGAAATTTAAGGTTATTTTGTTCAGTTCCTGCTAAATATATTGTACGTATGCCACTCATTTAAAAAATGTGGTGTAAAGTTCTAGTTTTATGAAAGCTACTATTGCAAACTGCCTAGGATAACTAGAAATGTAAGTTAGTTACTTATAAATAATCTTACTTGTAGCCTTGTTAGATACTAGTTTAGTTAATTACAGAAATAAGCTTTATTTAGCCTCTTGTATATGTTTTCAAAGTTAAGCAGAAAGTAAATAGCTAGAAACAAGTGAAGCTTGTCCATTTGGATATACTGAGATATACAGGTCTTCAAACACTTCAGAGATCTATGGAAATGACATTTAAGGTGTTTTAAAAATAGGCTTTTCTGACAGAGAGACACATCTGCTCCTGGCTGCACCTCAAATCTACTCCAAATATGATGGGCACTGAAGAACCTCCTCTTGGAGTTTGCTTCCAATGTGGCAAAGCTACCACTGAACAAAAAACTGCCCTTATTTCTACTGCTAATAGCGTGCTGTCCAAACTGTAGACAAGCAGGGCACTGAAAAGTTGACTGCCCAACATTGCAGACATAAGGTAGGCCACTCCTTCAATATTCCTGCTTCACAGAAAAGTCTGTCAGATATTCTGGGCCTGCAGGCTGAAGACTGGATGCCTCAACGGCACAGGGAAACCTTGGGTGACTGTCCAGGTAGCCATCAACCTCTGTCATTTCTATAGTTTTGGAAGCTGCTTGCTCTGTAGTTTCTGTTTTCGTAGGTAATATTTATCCTTCTCAGGTCTTTGATGGGGTTGAAGACTAGATAGTACTTAGAGTCTTACAGTTTTCCTTATTAAAGATTAAAGACATAAAAGCTCAAGTTGTTTAGGATCTAAGAAAATGTTTTAAGGTCTAAACCTAAAACATTAAGTTGATAAATGCAAGTTAAAATAAGAAAGTAATTCAGGTATCACCAAGATAGTGTAGTGAAATATTTTCTCCAGGTTTGGACTAGACATTGTGAATGTAATTCCTACATGATATTCTTATAATTGTTCTTATTGTATATAATTTATGTTAGAGAAAAAGCCATTTTTTGAACTAGAATGGGGAAATGTAGTGAGAATTTTGGTTCCTTAAAAAGCCCCGTTATATTATGTGAATGTTTTTGTTTTAATCCAGGTGTGGAATACGGGGCTGCTTCAGATTGTCCACAGCAGCCAACTATGACGTGTCTCATACTCTGGCAGGGGTGTGATTTGTGTTAGCTGCAGTTTAATTTTGGGAACTCTTGAGAGGGTATAAGTGGGAGAACTCTGAGAGTGCCCATGGTAGCTGCTGCTCCCCTGCCCTGTCAGCTGCTGGTTTGTCCTGCTGCTGCTGTTTGCTGTTCTGTTTGCTGCTGCTGTATTGACAGTTTGCCGAACTACTGGAGATTCAGATGATGAAAACTAGGTTTGCCTCAAGGAACTCTACATCCCAAATCAGCTAGAAGTCCCCATAGAGGTCTATGCCCCCTTTCTCCTCTAATCTTTCTCTTCTCCACAGTATTGGGAGTTGGAAGGGATTGGGTGGAATAAAGGTTGGAAGGAAGGTAGAGGTATAAGAACCCTATAAAATAGGTTAAAATATGCCAATACTTCATTATTATGTGATATACTTTAGTAGCTTTAAGAGCCCGAGATAACAAGCACAAGAGAAAAGGTCTATGTAATTCACAAAAATTATGCAAAGCCCCTGGGAGACTTTTACTGATTTCTTACATAGACTAACATCCACTATAAACAGGGCAATATCATACCCAGATTTGAGACAGTGTTTAGTTGTATATTTAAGGCCAACAAACCTGTCACGGCAGGTCCCCATGTAACCAGGTTGTGGAGGAAGTAACAGACTGCACAGCTGGGACACATGTTGCGGTCACAAGGCCTTTCCAGCTGCCCATAGACCCCACCTACAGAGCGAGAGCTGTCGTGTTTCAGAGGCCCTCTGTCCTTCTGAGATCCAGGCACCCTAGCATCTTAGTCATAGATAAACACTAGCTGCCTTTATATTTTAGGGTCAGTCAACTTACCTCACCTGTCTGCCATTGTCCCTGCAAAGAGATGGCCAGCTGCTCTTCCCTTTCATCTCAGGGCCAGAGGATGTTTCTCATAGATAAACCTGAACAGAAGCTGCTGGGAGGCCTCTGTCTCCACCTCCTGACTCCTGGCATCCATAGCTGCTGATTAATATTCTAAGGCATCCACAGCTTACTCCCTAGAACTTTCGGATACAGTTTATTCACAAGAAGGATCCCGACCACTTATGACAGATGCTATCAGGTGACCTTGAAATAACACAGTTATCTTGGATGATGTGAGAGGATCCAACATAATAAACTATATTCTGTGGTGTGGAAGAGAAATGCCGAATAGTTGGGTCAGGGCAGTGAGATGTGAGAAGGCTGCAAGGAGATGCCAGGGAATGTGAGGCAGTTTCCAGAAGCTGAAGGAAAAGGGAAGCGTTCACGTCGTTCCTGGGGCCTCTAGCCGGGGATGCAGCTGCTAGCACTGGTATTCCTCCAGTGGTAGGACTTCAGGTGGTCTGAGCAGGAAGGGACCCTGCAGACTCAAGTATTTGGACGCGTGGTCCCTAAGGAGTGGCACTGTTAGGAGGTGTGCCCTGTTGGAGTAGCTGTGGCCTTTCTGGAGGAAGTGTGTTGCTGTGGGGGTGGGCTTTGAGCTCTCCTTTGCTTAAACTGTGCCCAATGCGGGATCCAGTCTCCTGATGCCTGTGGGTCAAGATATAGAACTCTCAGCTCCGTCTCCAGCACCATGTCTGCCTGGGTGCTATCATGCTTCCTGCTATGACAGTAACGGACAAAGCTTCTGAAACTGTAAGACAGTCTCAGTTAAAAGTTTCCTTTGTAAAAGTTGCCAGGGTCCTGGTGTTTCTTCACAGCAATAAAACCCTAACTAAGCCAAACTCCAACAAAAATATTTGTCCATTTGTTTGGCTTCAATTATAGACCTTTCTTTTCATGAAATACGTTTCAATGAAAGTAATGTTCATTTAAAAACTATCTTTATATTGCTTAATTAACCGAGACGGAGTCTTGCTGTGTAGCCCAAGCTGGCCTCACTGCAGTCCTCACCTTTAGCATCCCAGCGCTGAGATTATAGGCGCGCACTATCTGAGCAGAGCTGCAGACGTTGGAAAGTGCCACCTACTGACCCACCTGTGTATGCACCATGACACACGCTCCTCTGTTGTGAGTACTTGTACTCAGTCAGCAGCACAAACCAACATGCCCTTGAACCAGCAACCCTCGTTAGTACCATTCTCGGTAGCCAGGAAACAGGTGACGTGGTTTTTGATGGACACAGGTCTGAGAGCTAAGGAAGGCTGTGAGCTTGGGGGGTGAGGTCTGTGGACAATCTTAGGGGTGGGGATAAGAAGAGAGGGATTGCATTCACACAGAGCAGGACAAGAGCAGTAATGGTACGGTGGTCAGGCCCCGGTCAACTAACACCCCAATCTTTCCCTATGGAGACAGGACACATGGGTACAAACATGTGAAGCAAAGCTGTTCTCGGAGCATTATTTTAATTACAAAGTAGTGTAAAGATCCAAGTGCCCATCAGCAGGGAAACATATGAGCAAACTTTGGAACATCCACAAATAATGAAAACACGTGTTGGCTTGGCCACTGGCCACAATAAATAGAGGAAAATACAGCAAGTTACAGAACTTCGGAAAAAGAGCCCCAGTCAGGCGTGGGAGCCTGTGCTTGCCATGCCAGACCTTGAGGCAGGAAGATTAGGAATTCAAGCTCACCAGCTGATCAGTGGATTTGAGGCCAGTCTCAAACACAAATCAAGAAGCCAAGAAACAGCAACAAAAGAGATTTGAAAACAAAAATGAGACTCTTCCTTTATACAAAATAAAGGCTAGAGGTTTGGCTCAGCGGTTAAGAGTCTTACTGCTCTTAACCTCCTGCAGAGAACACCAGTGTGGTTTCCAGAACCCACAGGGCTGTAACTCCAGTTCTGGGGCAGCTATGCTCTCTTCTGGCCTCCTCCAGCTCCTGCACACACATGATACACACATACACTAGGGAATACACACTACATACAAAATAAATATTTTCAAAAACTTCCTAATTTACACACTACGTCTGTGTTTGTGTGACTATGGGATAAAAGCCTGGAAGGACATGACGGCTTCAGGGACAGGTTTGGAAGGAGGAGACTTGACTTTTACTTTTCGTACCTTCTGAATGTCTCATATCATTTGAATAGCATGTGTGGCTTTTTATCATGTGTACTAACTATCTGTCTATCTGTCATCTATCTGTCTATCTGTCATCTATCTATCTATCTATCTATCTATCTATCTATCTATCTATCTATCTGTCATCTATCTAGCATCTATCTATCCATCTGTCATCTATCTATCTATCTATCTATCTATCTATCTATCTATCCATCTATCTATCTGTCATCTATCTATCATCTATCTATCCATCTGTCATCTATCTATCTATCATCTATCTATCTATCTATCCATCTATCTATCTATCATCTATCTATCCATCTGTCATCTATCTATCTATCTATCCATCTATCCATCTGTCATCTATCTATCTATCTATCTATCTATCATCTATTTATCTATCTATCTATCTATCTATCCATCTATCTATCTGTCATCTATCTATCATCTATCTATCCATCTGTCATCTATCTATCTATCTATCTATCTATCTATCTATCTATCTGTCATCTATCTATCATCTATCTATCCATCTGTCATCTATCTATCATCTATCTATCTATCCATCTATCTATCTATCTATCTATCCATCTATCTATCTATCTATCTATCTATCTATCTATCCATCTATTTATCTATCTATCTATCTATCTATCATCTATCTATCTGTCATCTATCTATCATCTATCTATCTATCTATCTATCATCTATCATCTATCTATCCATCTGTCATCTATCTATCATCTATCTATCTATCTATCTATCTATCTATCATCTATCTATCTATCTATCTATCTATCTATCTATCTATCTATCTATCATCTATCTATCTAATTTTGAGAGGGGGGTCTCTCTACATATCCTTGGCTGTCCTGGAACTCACTATGTAGACCAGGCTGGCCTTGAACTCACAGAAATTGGCCAGCATATGCCTTTCAAGTACTGGGATAAAAGACATATGTCACCATGCCTGGCTGTGCAGCATTTTTTTTTAAAGTGTGGTACCAAGGTTATGAAAAGCAAGTCTGACTATTTTCATTTCTAATAAGCATTGCTGTTTTCACAAAGGGCCTGCTGGCCTAGGGGACACTCAGATCTATACTCAGCAAGGACACTCAGGACACAGATGGACAGACAATCAAAGTCCTTTTCTGCACACACTCATCAAGGACACGAGTTGAGGTGAATCTTCCAAATAGGAAAATGGAGCCATCCACAGCCTCCCAGCATTTTAAGCGACTACTCAAGTTCTGGAGGAAAATGGCCATTTTGTGCTATGTTTTGTGGCACTTCCGGACTAAAGGATAACTTTTGGGCCTTATTTCCTTGAGCTTTGACCTTCCTCATACTTCCTAGTCCCCTTCGGGCAATCTGTACCTCTCTCCATGAGGGATAGTCTTCTGACTTACAGCCCAGTGCCAGCTCCTTACAGAACAGCTGCCTTGTCAACCCAAGGATAAGATACATCTGTATCTCAAAGTTACCGTACTTGGGGGAGAAGGGCACTGGCAGAGTGCTGGTCCCAGGACAGCAGCCAAAATGGTCTGCTGGAATCCAGGCTCCAGCCTCAGCTTTGACCATCTGGCTATTCTTACAAAGTGCTTTAGTCGGCTCTCCTCAGCTGTGACAAAACCCACAAGACCAGTGACTTGAAGTAGGAAGTGTTTACTTCAGTCCATGGTCATTTAGGCCTGTTTTGCTTTGGTCTTATGATGGCACACTATATCATGGCAGGAGAATAAGGCAGAGGAAACAGCTCATTCCATGGAAGCCAGGGAACCAAGAACAAGAAAAGGGCCAGGTGCTGTGGTCCACACCTATAATGCCAGCACTCAGGCAGGCAGAAGCAGGTGGATCTCTGTGAGTTTGAGGCTAGTCTGGTCTACAAAGAGAGTCCAGGACAGCCAAGGCTGTCCTGTTTTGAAAAACAAACAGGAAGAAAGGAAGGAAGGAACAGGAAAAGGTGCTAACATCCTCACGGACATTGCCCTGAATTACCTAGCTTTCTTGCACAAAGCCCCACCTCCCAGGGGTTCGTTGGCTTCCGGGCACCATGGGCCTCTGGGGTGCATGTTAGACCCAAGCTAGAGCATGAAGGTTGCTGCTGGTGTGCGGTCAGCCCCTCCCAAGCAGGACTGCAAAGCATCTGGAGGAAGATGAATATGCACGTGGAGGACAGATTTCCAGGGCTTCCACTCGGCCACCTCCTGCTGTTCTCTCAGCCCCTCCACAAGCCTAGATCCAGCATTCACATTAACAACAGTTTATACGGGAGAAAACTGACACAGAGACTCCGAAACCTGCCCTACCCAAGATACAAAAAGGTGCAAATTTGAGGTTAGAATTACGGCTCCTTGTTTTCTATCTTCTTCAGATGGAGACCCTGCACCCTCTCTTCTAAAGAAAGGCCTCAAAAAAAAAAAATTACGGGTCTCAAAGCAAAACAAACCAAAGAGAAGCAAAACTCCACTTTCCCTCCTCTCAACAGTTATTTCTGAGGCGGTGGCTTTCTGTTTTGGAAAAAGATCTGTTGCTTTAAGAACAGTTTGGAAGCCTGTGGCTCCGAAGAATGTTTCCAGAGTCTGAGCTGAGCTGTGCATGGTAGTATGTGCCAGGGATCCCAACCCCGGCATGGAGGCAGGAGGAGCAAGAATTCAAGGTCAGCCCTAGTTAAGTGAGACCCTGTCTCAAAAAACAAAACAGGCCAAGTACACTTTTAATCCCAGTATTCAGAAGGCAGAGGCAGGAGGATCTCTGTGAGTTCCAGGACAGCCATGGCTATACAGTGAGACTCTGTCTCAAAAAGAAAACAACAACAAAGAAAAAAAAAAGTCCAAGAAAATAGCAAGTTAGAGGCTAGCCCTGGGTACACAAGATTCAATGTCAAAAACAAGGGAGGAGATTTACATAAAATAAATGCCAGTTTTAAAAGCTTACTTAAAAATGGAGAAAGAGCTCATCAACATTTAATATGCTTTATCTGGAGGTGTTGGTCTGTTCACTATGACAAATATTACTGAGGAGAAGTAAGCTTTCTCTGAGGTTGACTGCCTTATTAAGAGTTTGCCTGGAACAGGGCGGACATCTGAAGAGGGAGAAAATAGGGAACAAGCCAGGAGCCTACCACAGAGGGCCTCTGAAAGACTCTACCCAGCAGTGTATCAAAGCAGATGCTGAGACTCAAAACCAAACTTTGGGCAGAGTGCAGGGAATCTTAGGAAAGAAGGGGGAGACAGAAAGACCTGGAGGGGACAGGAGCTCCACAAAGAGAGCAACAGAACCAAAAAATCTGGGCCTGGGGGTTATTTCTGAGACTGATACTCTAACCAAGGACCATGCATGGTGATAACCAAAACCCCTGTACAGAGGTAGCCCATGGCAGCTCAGTGTCCAAGTGGGTTCCCTAGTAATGGGAACAGGCTCTGTCTCTGACAGGAACTCAGTGGCTGGCTCTTTGATTACCTCCCCCTGAAGGGGGAGCAGCCTTACCAGGCTACTGAGGAAGACATTTCAGCCAGTCCTGATGAGACCTGATAGGCTAGGGTCAGAGGGAAGGGGAGGAGGACCTCCCTATCAGTGGACTGGAGAAGGAGCATGGGATGAGATGAGGGAGGAAGGGAGGGAGGAATTTAATATAAAAGATATATTAAAAAAACAAAGAGAAAAAGGAGTTTGCCAGAGTCAGGTTCAGTGGTTCATCCTGTCACCCCAGCGAATGGTCTTCTCTGCAGACTGCTCTCACTGGCCCTTGTTTTCTCCTTAATGATCAGAATATATTTGTCCATTTATCCTAGGCTAGATTTTGCTTCTGAACCCGGTATTACTCTCACTCACTGGGGTTTTGGAGCAGCTTCTGACTCATGGTGGAGTGTCTACCCCTAGGCACAGCCTCACTGTGTATTTCAACTGCAGTGTTAGGAAGGTCTGTAGCCCGGACTGACTCTCCAGATGCCGTGGTCTTTGCTGGGAAGCTCCCACACGGGGTTAACACTCTTCTACCGCCTAACAGAGCCCCTTGTTGAAACAGCCTGTTTAAGGGCCTTCATTGCTTCCAAAGTTTTATTCATTTCTCTGATAGCCCTCAACGGACCTGTGTATGCCCTATGTGTATAAACTCATTAAGGTAATTTTTAGGAACGACACAGTGAAGAGCCACCAGGCCACCAGGGCAGGCTTTGAGGCCTCGGGTTTGCCTTTTACTCCTCTATCTGTTTTCTTTAACCCCACCTACAAAGCCAATTACCTCTGCTCAGTGCAGTTTGTAGAATGAATTATTTTTGGATAAGGTCAACTAGAAGCTAGCCTTTATGACTCGGGTCTGTGATCCCAGTGACTCAGGAGACAGAGGCAGGAGGATTGCCTGCGTTACAGAGTGAGTTAGGGTCAGGATGAGCAATTTTGGTGACTTTTTCTCCAAATAATAACAATAAAGCAACCACAACAAGATGGCTGAGGCTAACCCTGGCGAGGTGCTCTGGGTTCTAGGTTCAGTTTCAGGTGTTTATATTTACATGAAGCCTGTTGTCTTTTGCTGGTTCCTATTTTTAAAATGACCACTAGCAGGGTGTCAGGGAGTATTCAAGTGGTGACCAGTAAAAGACCTTAGCAAGATCTAGCTGCAGGGATGGCGCAGGGCAGAGGAGGACCACGTCTGTAGGCAAGAGTCTTTTAAAAATTAGTGTACTTTTAATTGTTTCTTATTTACGTGTATGGTGTTTTGCTGGCATGTATGTCTGTGTGCTATGTGTGTGCCTGGTGTCCTCAGAGGTCAGAGGAGGGCATGGGATCTCCTGGAACTAGAGATACACACAGCTGTGAGCTGCCATGTAGATGCTGGGAATCGAACCCGGGTCCTTTGGAAGAGCAGCCAGTGCTCTCACCCACCAAGCCATCTCTCCAGCCCCACAGAGTCTCTGGGAAAATGTTTCAGACGCTCACTTTATGCAGGAAGACCCCGGAAAGCACAGAACGCACTTCATTCTGCCAACTGAGGATCTGGCCCTGAAGGCTGGAGGGGCTCAGGATTCAGCCTAGAGAAGGTTTCTGGGAGAGGGGAGGCCTCATGCATTGAAATTTTAAAAAGAGTTTAGGTTACCTCCTGGAGGATCCCAGGGACACCAGGGCCCAAGGCTGAGAATCCCACCCCTCAGTCAACAGTAACCACCCACGCAACGGAGCTGAACTTACAGCTGCGTCTCCACAGGGTCTCTGCACTGCCCGGAGAACTGAGGCAAAGCATGTGTACAATGGGTCTTTATCTGAACAGCAGAGCTGAAGGCCAGTCTGCAGATCAGCACCAGCCCATAAGGTGCTCCAGGTCTGTTTTTACAAGGGAGGAACGTAAAGACAAAGCGTGTGTGAGTGTGTGTTTACACACTACATACGACACGCTGAATATTCCCAATGTAAAGTGCATTCTCTTTACTCTGAGAGCATGATATAATGTCCTTTTTTGTTATGTAGTAGTCGGGGTTGTTGTTGCTCTCTATCTTGGAAAAAAGTCATATAAATTGTCCTGGCTGTGGATTTTGGAAATCTGATAACCACTGAAAATGGAAGAAAAGGAAAGGGAAGGGAAAGGGAAGGGAAAGGGAAGGGAAAAGGAAAGGGAAAGGGAAAAGGAAAGGGAAAGGGAAAGGGAAAAGGAAAGGGAAAGGGAAAGGGAAAAGGAAAGGGAAAGGGAAAGGGAAAGGGAAAGGGAAAAGAAAAGGGGAAGGAAAAGGGGAAGGGAAAGGGAAAGGGAAAAGAAAAGGGGAAGGAAAAGGGGAAGGAAAAGGGGAAGGGAAAGGGGAAGGGAAGGGAAGAAAAAGACAAGACCATCTCTGAATCAAAGGTCTCAGGATCTGTAGTTCCTTTCAACGGCCACCAGAGGACACTATTGTGTACAATTTTGGAAAATACGCAATTGTGCCCTGTGGAGAAACCAGTAATATGATTCTCTCTAAATTCTATTTTGAGATTTATTATTTATTTTATTTTTATTTTCTTTACCACCGGGCCATCTTTCTAACCCCTATACTTTTACAAATTGTGGTAAGTCACCCGCAACACAACTCATACTCGTTGTAAACGCTTCTCCCTGTAGTAGGAATTGAACCTAGGCCTTTGTAGCTGCTGCCTCCCTCCCTCCCATTTCCATCCAGTTATGGATAGAGTTCAGTGGTGTTGGGTACATTTTCAGCCTTGCATAACTCCGTTTCCACCGTCTCCATAGCGATGCCCATCCTACTGAACTGAAACTATGCCAATTACACGGTAATTCTCCGGCAGCCTCTGGCAGACAGTTCTTTCCTGTCTCTATGAACTTAAAACCTTAAGTGTGTTTGTCCTTTTATGACCTGCTTACTTCACCTAGTGGGACATCTTCAATGTTGATCCATGATGCAGCAAGTATCAAGACTTTCTCTTTTAATGGTAACGGTCCAGTGTGCTTTTGTGTATAAAATAACATTTTTGTTTGTTGTTTGTTTGTTTTCAAGGCAGGCTTTTTTGTGTAGCCTTGGATGTCCTGGAACTTCCTCTGTAGACCAGGCTGGCCTCGAACTTACAGAGCTCTGCCTGCCTCTGCCTCTTGAGAGCCGGGATTATTTGTGCTACCACAAGGCACAAAATAACTTGCAATATTTAAATTTATTTTATTTTATTCTTCCGCTTTTTGAGATAGGATCTGGCTAAGCTGCCCAAGCTGAGCTGGAACTCACTGGAACTCAACTCGCCCGGGGTTGGCTGCAAACTTGGGATCTTTCTGCCTTAGCCTCCTGAGTCCTGAGACTCTAAGTCTGGTTCTCGAAACTTGTATGGGAACAAATTTCAGCCACAGTAGAAATGCAGAGAATAGCATGATATCCTGACGGGAGCCTGTTGTTTCCCACTGTCCTCACAGCTGTCTGCTCTAGTCCATGCACACCGCTCATACCTTAAGAAGGTAATTCTAGAAATGCCAGTAACCTGCAGGCATTTGAATAGATCTAAAAGATGAGCTTAGTATTTTAAACATAACTAGAATATTTTTATCACATTCCAAAACATTTAATTATGATTCCATAGTACAATTAACTCCTAAACCACTGCCCACTTTTCTACATAACTTTTCATGCTTATTTTCTTATATTTATAATTGATCACTTTAAGCTTGCAAAGGTCTGGTTGTGGTAGAGGGACCTGGTTCTGAACCAAGAGAAATGGGATTTGTGTGGATCAGAAATCCTTCCTGGATGTGAAGGAATCCTTGCCATGCTGTCTGTTCCAGCTGTTTGCTCCCCTATAGAAGAAGAGCTGGCGAAAGATGGAGGCAGTGTAGGGAGCGGCTGAGGACCTGGTGAAGATTCACTTCTGCTCGCAGTTCTGGGCTCTGCTTCCTCCTCCTCCAGGAACACATAATAGCTTAGTTTTTTTAATGTTATTATTATTTTTTATTTTTAGAAATTACAGTTTATTCACCGTGTACTCCAGCTGTAGCATCTTCCCTCATCTCTCCCAATCCCACCTTCCCTTTCTCACCTCCCCCCATGTCCCTCCCTTAGTCCACTGACAGGGGAGGGCCTCCTCCTCTTCCCTCTGCCCCTAGCTTATCAGGTTTCATCAGGACTGGTTGCACTGTCTTTCTCTGTGGCCTGGTAAGGCTGCTCCCCCATCAAGGGGAGGTGATCAAAGAGCCAGCCATTGAGTTTATGTCAGAGACAGTCCCTGTTCCCTTTACTAAGAAACCCACTTGGACACTGAGCTGCCACGTGCAGGGGTTCTAGGTTATCTCCATGAATGGTCCTGGGTTGGAGAATCAGTCTCAGAAAAGACCCCTGTGCCCAGAAGTTTTTGATCTGTTGGTCTCCTTGTGGAGCTCCTGACCCCTCCAGGTCTTTCTCCCATTTCTTTCCTAAGATTCCCTGCATTCTGCCCAAAGTTTGGCCATGAATCTCAGCATCTGCTTCAATCCCCTGCTGGGAAGTCTCTCAGAGGCCCTTTGTGATAGGCTCCTGTTGCCTGTTTTCTCCCTCCATCCAGTTTGCCTTTCTGAGCAAGGATTGATCATCTTACCCAGGGTCCTCCTTCTTGCTTAGTGTCTTTAGGTCTGTAGATTTTAGTATGATTATCCTATATTATATGTCTAATATCCACTTATAAGTCAGTATACACCATGTGTGTTTTTCTGCTTCTGGGATACCTCACTCAAGACGATCTTTTCTAGATCCCACCATTTGTCTGCAAATTTCATGATTTCCTTGTTTTTAATTGCTGAGTAGTATTCTATTGTGTAAATGTACTACAAATTCTGTATGCATTCCTCAGTTGAGGGGCATCTGGGTTTTTTCCAGATTCTGGGTATTACAAATAAAACTGCTATGAACATGGCTGAGCAAATGCCCTTGTTGTAGTAGCTTAGTGTTGAGATGGTTCAGAAGATCACATTTTGAATGCACTCAGAGCTTGAAAAGGAAAAGCTTAAGCATAAAACAAAAAGAAAAATTAAATGAACAAGAAATGCTAGGGAACTATAAGGCAGAGACAAGGAAGCCAGCAAAGGTGGGGGAGGAGAGTGCTTTTCTGTTGGGAGCACGGGCTGTTCTTTTCAGAGCTCAGTAAGTTGCCTAGATTCTGGTCCCACGGCTCACTATCACACTCCTGTGGCTGCAACCCCACACTCCTGGGGGTTTAACACCCTCTTCTGCCTGCCCCATTCCATATGCTTGAGCTCATAGGAGTAAATACATCTTTCAAATAGAAGGAGAAAGGTTAGAAAACCAACATGAAAGAAGGGGTTTGGGGCATGCTCAGGTAAACCTTTTGTCTCTTGTTATTCTTATTTTATATGAAATTAGAGCAGGAAACAAACGCAGGATACCTAGCATTTTAAGTATCTATTCTTATTTGATTCCCTACATTCAATACTTGAAGTTTCACAGGTCAAACCAAGAATTTCTAGTCCTGAGTTTCTTTTACCTGAGAGTTAGCCCTTTAATTTATGCGAGTCACTTGATTTGTGTGCCTAAGTGAAACAAACCCTTTACTTTGTAAGATAACTTTAAAAATTAGTTAAAAAAGATTTTATAGAATTCAAATTTCAAATTTATTTAATTCAAAATTCTATATGACTGTAAAATTATCCAGTGAAATGTAATGATTTATAATACATTTGCTTAAAGGCCCAAAGTAAGTTTCACATCAACTCCAGCAAGACTGGTCTTTTCAGTACGGAAAGGCTTAAGCATTTCAGCTTAGCTTTAGCAAAAGCAAATATTTAGATTCTAAGAGTAAACATTTAAATCCAGAGTCCATTAGATTAAAAAGTTAGCAAACTAAAGCTGCCTTGCTAGTTAATGTCCCTAAAGGCAAAATCTAAGCACATGTCTATCAACCTGGAACCCCACCCCCCTTTTTTTTGGCTTTACACAATCATATTTATAATTCTTGCAGTAAGGGGATTTTAAAAAACTAGTCTCTTTCATCTACATTCCCACAAAAAGCTATTGAAAGTGCCAATTTCTGCTCAGTTGTTTTTTCCTTTGCTTTAAAAAAAAAAGGTGCCAGGAACCCCACCCCACCCACTGCTGGGTAACAGTCAATCATTTGTGATTCCTGGCTCAGAACAGGCATTCATGCTTAGGAAAACGCTTTGCAATGAATGGGATCTTGGTCTCTACTCAAAACAAAAAATGGCTAAAAACAGACTTCAATTTATTTTCAAGTCCTATGGCTAAATTCCTTTAATTCCTAACTGGTGAAAATACTGGCAAACTACTGGGTTTTACTTGGGGTCGGAGTGACTTCTTTGGTGTGTGCCTACAGGCCCTGGTGAAGCGCCGTTTGAGATTAACTTTTCAGAAGGTCACCAATTGGAGCTCAAAACGAATAAACATTGACCCTGAAGTACAGTGTCCAAGGAGATGCAGATGAGAGAACCGAGTACCTCAATTAAAAGAATAACTAAGGGGATGGAGAGATGGACGGCTCAGCAGTTAGTACTGGCTGCCTTTCCAGGATAGGGTTTGGCTCCCAGAACCCACATGGAGGTTCAAAAACATCTATGACTCCAGTTGGACACCCTCTTCTGCTGCCAAGAGCAGGCGCCAGGCTCAAAAGTTGCACACAGACAGACATGCAGACAAAACACCCACATAACATAAAACAAGAATAACTAAGTAGAATCATTTTGAGATTGGCCATATCAAAATTTACTTCCCCAAACAAGCAAATTTACAGGCCCATGGAAGAATGGCAACCACTCTTAGCTACCGAGGCATTGATCCAGACCCAGAATTTATTTTTGTAATAAAAAAGTCAAGTTCCAGCGTTCCAGATACATAATGAGAAAGTTACTTTATTTTCTGATAACTTTTTAGGAAAACCTTTTAATTTTATGAGTTATTTATGTCAGTGTTGAGGTTATAACGTTAAAGTGTGTGTGTGTAAAACACTAAGCTGAAGAGACGGCTCGGCAGTCAGGGACCTGCTGCTCCTGCAGAACATCCGGGAAGGTCGCAGAACCTGTGTAGGTGTCTCACAGCATCTATGACTCCAGCTTTCGGGGATCCAATGCCTCTGGCCTCCACTGGCGCCAGGCACGCGTGCAATACACAATGCTGTCGTGTGCACATGAAAGAAAACACTCAGATGCATAAAGTAAAAACAAAGTTAAAAATGTATTTAAAATTAAAATAAAACGAGAACACCTTAAAGTGGGTTGACACATGAGGTTTAAGTGAAATAGATTTGAAATCAATGGCAGCAGGATGCTAGCTAAAGGCCATCATGGCTTTGAAGAGTGGCACACTTCAAATGTTATTTAAGGGCTTTGGGGTGCCCAAGATCAGTTCCTTGTAGAATCAAGTCTGCAGGTTGCTGATGGGAATGCTGCCCTTGGAAGCACCTATGGGAATGTGTGTCCACCACAGAAGTACTTAGTCTCAAAAGCTGAGACAGAAATAAAAAGGCACCTCCCCAAAAGCCTCTGGTAGTCTGGTAGAGTCCTAGAATTGGCTCACTCCCTGGACAGGGCAGAAATCCCAAGCACAGGCAGCCTCTAGTGAGTCTGTCTCTAGCAATGCTTGAAGGCAATCTTCCTTCTCCAGTGAGTGGGAAGCTTTTGGATCTGAACTGAAACACGGGAATGCTTATGGTGGTTTGAAGATGAATGGCCCCATAGACTCATATATTTGAATGCTTAGTCATCAGGGAGTGACACTATTTGAAAAGGATTAGGAGGTGTGGTCTTACTGGAGTAGGTGTGACCTTGCTGGAGGAAGTTTGTCACTGAGGGTGGGCTTTGAGGTTTCAAAAGTTTATGCCAGGCCCAGTCTCTCTCTGGCTCTCTCTTTGCCTGCACACCAGGATGTAGTTCACAGCTACTTCTCCAGCATCATGTTTGCCTACTGGCTTCCATGCTCTTATCTATGACGATAATGGACTAAACATCTGGTACTGTAAGCAAGCTCCCAATTAAATGCTTTCTTTCATAAGAGTTGCCTTGGTCACACAGTGTCTCTTCACAGCAATAGAACAGTGACTGACACAGTGTCTGCTAGAGCTGTTGACTCTAGCCTTCAAAAGCCAGCACGCTGCCTTTGATTTGGTTCAAGTTGCAATGTGTTCTCAGGGAGCTCATTTACTAGCAGAGAGAATTGTTATTACATCACCCCTAAGTGTGTCTCATCTCTGAGATACAAAAGTGAAGGTTTTATTTCTGTACATTTTGGAAGCATGTCTCAGAAAATAAAAGACAATTCTGTTATCTGGAAAAAGTCAATGAAACCAATCTTATATGCAAATTTATTGTTTTGATGCACACAGTCAGCTAGTATCCAGTATCATAATTATAATTACAGTGCCCACGTCATCAGAACCTGAGTGGAAATTAAGAATAAAGACTGTGCAGTCTCTTATCCAAGAATTCATGTGTCAGAGGGTCTGGACTGTATAGATGTTGCAGGATATTTGACCACTGTGAACCCTGAGATTGTGTTGTTTAGTGGGAAAAAACCTGTTTCTAGTTGTGGTGTGGCTCAGCTCTAGCACACACCTTTAATCCAAGAGCTTTCTGCTTGAATTAAATAAGATCAACCATAGGCCAAGAGGGGGAGCAAGCAACCAGTTGACAGGAAGTGGACATATGGAAAAACCAGAAAGGATAAGAGGAAGTCAGGGCAGGGCTCCACAAGGAGAGCAACAGAACCAAAAAATCTGGGCCCAGGGGTCTCTTCTGAGACTGATACTCCAACCAAGGACCATGCATGGTGATAACCTAGATCCCCTGCACAGATGTAGCCCGTGGCAGCTCAGTGTTGAAGTGGGTTTCCTAGTAAGGGGAATAGGGGCTGTCTCTGACATGAACTCAGTGGCTGGCTCTCTGATCACTTCTCTGTGAGGGGGGAGCAGCCTTACCAGGCCACAGAGAAGGACAATGCAGCCAGTCCTGATGAGACCTGATAGGCTAGGGTCAGAGGGAAGGGGAGGAGGCTCTCCCCTATCAGTGGATTAGGGGAGGGGCATAGAAGGAGGAGAAGAGGGAGGGAGAGCTGTATTGGGAGGGGATGGGGGGCTACAGCTGGAATACAAAGTGAATAAATTGTAAATAAATAAATAAATAAATAAATAAAGAAAGAAAGAAAGAAAGAAAGAAGCCAAAAAAAAAAAAAAAGAAGGCAGTCAGGAGGATGGATAGAGAGATGCACAGGAAGTAGGAGGGAGAGGCATTCAGTTTAAGAGTTTTTTGAGATGGTGTGGGGAAGCAGGTTTCCTTTTGCCTTCAGAGATGTGGACTGAGTAGGAAGGTCAGCTGGGTGTTTCCCTGTCTCCCTGAGCTAGCAGGGAAAGCTAGCAGGGAAAGATCCTGGGGTGAGCTTTCACCCCAGGATCTGGCTCTTCAGTCTTTGATGGTAAAAGCAAGTGTTTGCGATTTCATTAAAAACAACAGATAGGCAGAGCCCCTAATTCAGTCCTGTGACAGTGATTTCATCATTAGTCAGTAGCTGTGTAAGACTGTCCTGGCCACTAAGCAGTCATCAATGCATACAGAGATAAAACCTTTAATATTTATTTTATTGATTTATTTTCTAATTAGCTGAGTGAGTTTCTGTTAGTGCAGGGTTTTGCTTTGCTTTGTTTGTAGTGATGAGGATGGAATCTAGAGCCTTCTGAATGCTAGTAGCTTTTTCCCATTGAGCTACAGCCCCAGGCTTCCCTTTTTTTTTTCTTTTGAAAAAGTGTCTTATTGTGTAGCCCAGGTTAGTCTCATATCTCAACCTCTCTAGTGCTGAGATTCAGGGACATGCCACCATACTTGGCTCAGAGGTAGCAGCACTTATATCAAGAACAAAACAATCCAGATATGACAGGGCTATGGCAATCCTGAACTCACGGCATCTGTCTCTGTAGGACTAGGAACACACAAGAAGTCAGGTCCTCCTACCAGTCAGTTACAGGCGTGGAAAGAGTCACCGATTCTGCTGCTTATGGCTGATCTATTGGCAATTACAAAGTCCTGAAAGAGGAAAAGAAATAATAGGCAGCTGTGTCCACTGCTGAGCCCTCCCTTAGTTCAAACCGGGGCCACACAGGCCACCCTTCTTATTAAATGCTGCAGGACACTGAACAAAAACTAGTAAATGTGAGGGAATTTTTTGTAAGGAAGGAGAGGGTCTGGCAGAGATGGTGTAGGGGGATTTAAGGAAGAATTTTGATCGGGAAAATAGGCAGAATATGTTATATACATGTATGGGATTGTTAAAGAACAAAAATTAAATAAAAGAAAACTGCAATGGGGAGATAGAACCGTAGGGATCTTGTGACAGAAACTGCTGAGTGTTTCTCAATATCTGGTTTTTGTTTTTTGTTTTTTTTTTTGTTTTTTTTCAATAATTGAAGAATCCTCAATTTTTAGCTGAATATTCATTTCTAGAAGCCCTCAACAACAATGTGATGATGTTGGAGGAGCAAATATTATGCCCTGATATGGGAACCTAATATTTGTCTTTCCACAGACATTTCCACTCTCTCTCTCTCTCTCTCTCTCTCTCTCTCTCTCTCACTCACACACACACACACACACACACACACATACTCACACAGACACACACACTCACCATACACAGAGAGACATTCTCTGCTTTCTCTTTCTACACACCTGTTTTCTCTCTCCACATGTGCACATACATTCTTTCTCTACTCTTTCTGTATACATATGCTCTCTCTCTCTTACACACACCACACACACACAGACATGCACATGCAAATGCAAACACACACACACACAGAAACACACAGCAAGAAGCAGGAAGACCATTATTTGTGAACCAGAAAGACCAGGGGAACTATTCCCAGGAATGGGGATAAGTGGCAGGATGACCTTGACCTTCTGACATCCCGAACGGGAGGAACTGATTGTTGTTTAAGCCTATGGTATTCTGTGACAGCCAAGGTGGCTGAGACCCAGGGGTCCACAATCGAGGCTACCATTAGCTTAGAGATTCGATTGACTGTAAGAGAGTCTGAGAAACAGCCTTGATGTTTGGGCTGTAAACAGCATAGGTGCTGGCTCATGGATACCTTTCCTAAGGGACAGTTGGCCTTTACTGCTTTTGTTTTGTTTTGTGACAGGGTCTCACTGTGTAACCATGGCTGACCTGGAACTTGCCATGTAGACTAAACTGGGCTTGAACTCTCAGAGATCCACCTGCCTCTGCCTTCTGAGTGCTGGGATTAAAGATATGCTACATCACTACCAGTCTGTCTCCCCCACCCCCCTTTGGTGGCTGTTTCCACCCTGGGACTGGGAGTGTGGTTTGAGGGGGTCACATCACAGGCTCTGGCTGACTTGCACTATGAAGTAAGGTCTGTAGCACAGGGACAGTGAAGTCAGAGCCGGAAGCAGTGTGAGTCGGGATGCTGAGGTAATCAGGACTAGAGCCCTGACTCATCCGTCCTCTCTAGCTTTACACCAGGCAAAGAGCTATGCTCTGTCATGTGTGAGCTACATAACCATGAGGCTCCACTATTCTCAGTTAAACCCAATTGTTGCTGGTAAACACCCTTTCCTTTATGTCAGCATGACTTCATGGGCCTTTGTCAGTGGGTCTTTAGGTCATTTCCCATTAATTGTCAGAGGCCAAAGTCTGGTCTCCCAGATCACAGACAGCCTGGTGAGGAGCAGTCTTCCTGCCTGCAGCAATGAGTGGAGACTGGCCCAGCTACAACTTTCGAAATAGTTTTCAAAGTAGTGGCTGGAAGCCCAGCAGGAACAATATGACTCAGTTTTCACTCTGCAGGACGATGTTAATCCCAAACCATACCTTTTCACGTAAAGGTGATCTTCAGTGTTGGATGGGGCCGTTAGGTGAAGGAAAAAATCTCCCCCTCTTAAAACTTATCTTCAAAATGTGTATGTATGGCTGCTTTGCATACATGTATGTCTGTACAGCACATGCCTGTCTGGTACTCAGAGAGGCCAGAAGAGAGCATCAAGGGTTGCTTGATCAATGTCAGATGGTTGTGGGCCACCATGTGTGCACTGGAACTCAAACCTCAGTCCTCTGGGAGAGCCGCATGCGCTCTTCGCTGAGCCACCTCTCCAGCCTCCAGTCTCACTGTGTAACCCTGGCTGGCTTTCCGACTTGTAGTCCTTGGGCCTCTTAAAGTGCTAAGATTAAAAGTACATACTACTAGCTGTCATTGTGGCACACACCTTTAATCCAGCACCCAGGAGGCAGAGTGAGTTCCAGGACAGCCAGGGCTGTTAGAGGAACTCTGTCTTGAGAAACCAAAAGAAAAAGTATATGCTACTCTGTATGCCGTTAAAAATCCGCTCCCTCCGTCCCCTGAGACAGAGCTCCTGTTACAGTCTGGATGAGAGCCCCTGGCCTCTACCACCTTAGTGCTGAGACTGTAGGCACATGCCACTGAAAAGTTTAAGTTCTTGACTGGGAGCTGAATTCAGGTACCAGGAAATATCACAAAATGTGCACCTGGCAAAAACAAAGTTAACTCTCCTAGAAACAGCCTCCAGGAAATATCATAGAATAAATACTTTATAGAAAATAGAGACAATCTTCCTGGGAATAATCAATGAGAATCGGCTGGGAAAATCCTCCCCAATGTTTCAGATAGAGTTCAGAAGAATAGCAATTGTGATTGTATGCCTTAGGTAATTGTGATTCAGAAAAGGTCACCTCGCCCCTCTAACTTTTACCTAATCCTGTAACATCAAGGCATATGCCCCCTCCCCCCGTTTGCTGTCATGGAAACATGTGCCCCCTGCTTGCTGTCATGGAAACTCCCTGCTCATAGACTTTCCCTTTAAAAATCCTGTTCACTCAGAGAAGGGTCCCACTTCTCTACTGCTGCATCAGTGAGACTTGGGTCCTGAGTTTGATCGCTCTTGTAATAAAGCTCTCTTGCTCTTGCATCGAGTCGTCTCCTGGTGGTCTCTGAGGGTCCTGTGAACCTGGCACTGCACCACCACACTTGGTTATTATGCAGTGTTGGGGAATCAAACCTATGCTTTTCAGCATGCTAGGCAACCGCTCCACCAACTGAGCTACACCACCAGCACCAAACACAATTATTTTATTCTGCAATCTCAATGCTATCAGGAGAAAACTACAGTAACTGAAAGAGGAGAACACAATTGCAAAGGAAACCATTAGAAAGTCAATAAAATTTGGATGTAGAAGGAAATGCATCAAGTGTATTCTACTTACCAAGGAAATAAGGACTTGATGTAAGCTGGCTCTGAGGAAGGGATCAGAGGAACCTATTCTTTTAAAGGAATACTCTTCTTTCAAAATTTTTATTTGTCTGTTTATTGTGTGTGGGTTGGGGCCTTGCATGTGGTCACGTGGAAAATCAAGGTCAACTTGCAGGATTTGGTTCTCTCCACAGTCTGAATCCCCAGGGACAACACTCTGTCGTCAGAGGTGCTGGCAGTCACCTACCAATGAGCCATTTCTCTGCCCCTGAGAAGCAGGCTCCTTTGCAGTGTTTTCTTCAACAGTTTTTCCACATTTTAGGCCATTAAGGTGAGCTTACACTAAAAGAACACAACTAATGAAATTATACCACAGGAAGTACTTTTAGGGACAAGCATAGCTAAATACATGAGTGCATCAGACATGTTAAAAAGAAAAAAGGAATGCATGTGCAGAACCTATGAAGTTTTCAGAGGACACTGGTAGTCTGTGTGTCCATCCGTCTGGCTCCTGTTTGTGCTCATCCTTCTTGACAAGAGATTCCCATTTCCGGTTCCCATTGTTCCATAGGACAGTCTCTATCTAGAATATGAAGTGCCAAAAAGTCAGCTCATAAATATGTTTTTGTGTGAAATAGAAAGTGAGAATTTTACCTCTTACAGGATGTGTCGATGGGTTAAAGCATTGTTGTGACGGGTGCGGTTGGGGTGGGGGTGGGTGTCATTGTGTGGAAAGCAGGAGACTGGGAACCGTGGGAGGTCATCACTGGATTGTGGGTATGCGGGTCAGTATGCAGCTTGAGAGAGCCTCGCAAGAGACAATTCAAGTTCTTTCTCCAGGTTCTCCAGCGCGCTGAACTGTGGTCAGGCGGGCAGGCGACAGACCAACCCCTGCCCCACACGGCCTTTCTGCCAAGGCCCTCACACCTCCAACCTCTCTGCTTTCTTTTGACCAGACCTGGCCTGTGTGAGGCCTGTAAGTTTTAGTGTTTCTGGGAAGCAGGGTGGGAGTTTCCAAACACTTGGTGACTTTTAAAGAGACAGGACTTGGAGTACTTCAACCAGCCTGGGCACACGTAGGTTTGTTTTGTTGAAGAATTAAGTCTTGCTGGTGGTGAAAGCCTGCTGCTGCTGCCAGGAGAAAGAACTGGGTAATTCATCAATCCCTGCTCACAACACCTCTCCCATTTTGTTCTAAAAATCTCTTGAAAGAAGGATTTGTTCTTAGTCACGAAGGCGCCAGCAGAGGGCGTGCTCCCGGAGCTGAGAGCTGTGGGGTTAGATGGAGGCGGTTCAGATCCCCACATTTCCTTTTCTAAACAGTTTGGGCCTTTTTTATTATCCACCCTCCGTGGGAAGGAAACCACAGAGCCCTCTGGCCTGGCACTCCCCTGGGAAGGCATCACAGCATGCTTTCTCTTTTTAGCTAACTGCGCTGTGTGCAGATGCTCAGTCCACTGTTTTATCCCAGGGACATTTTTGTGCCGGACTTTAGTCTCCTTGGGTGTTCTTTAGGAGACTTGTTTCTTGGGTTCTGTTTGCTCTTCTGTCTTGCCGCTTGGTTCCCTGCTGCTTGGATCCTTTGGTCAGCTGTCACCCTGGACAGGGACAGGTCCTGCAGTCTGCCCATAGGAACTGGGATGTGAGCCACTGGCCAGTTTGAGTCCTTTAATACCAGTAAAGGTTTGTAAAACAAGCTGGCATTTCTTGCTTGGGGACATGGAGTTCCGAGCTCCTCCTTGAAGATAAGGAGAGCCCTAAAGTTCTTCTAAGAAGTCTGACACTGGAGGGCCACACTGGACTGCCAGATCTTATGCTATTGCTTCCTTTTCTTGACCTCAGTCCTTTTTCTTAAGCTTTAGTGTGTGTGTGTTTCTGTTTGTGTGTAGGTCAGAGAACTTTCAGTTGGTTCTCTCCTTCCATCACGTTGGACCTGGGATTGAACTCAGTTGTCAGGCTTGATGGCAAGCCTTTTCTTGCTGAGTCATGTTGCCAGCACTCTATGGCTTTAAAAAATCCCCTTTTGAAGTTGGGTGGTGGTGGCAAGTACTCAAGTACTTTAGTCCAAGTACTTGAGAAGCAGAGGTAGTTGGATCTTGGAGCTTGAGGCCAGCCTGCTCTACATATACTCACTTATTAGTGGCTATTAGAGATATATATAATATAGGATAATCATGCTAAAATCTGCACATCTAAAGAAGCTAATCAAGAAGGAGGACCCTGGGTAGGATGATCAATCCTCACTCAGAAAGGCCAACAGGATGGACATCAGAAGAGGGAAAAGAACAGGGAACAGGACAGGAGACTACCACAGAGGGCCCCTGAAAGGCTCTACCCTGCAGAGTATCAAAGCAGATGCTGAGACTCATAGTTGAACTTCGGGCAGAGCTCAGGGAATCTTATGAAAGAAGGGGGAGATAGAAAGACCTGGAGGGGACAGGAGCTCTGGGCACAGGGGTCAACTGATACTCCAAACAAGGACCATTCATGGAGATGGTCTGGAACCCCTGCACAGATGTAGCCCATGGCAGCTCAATGTCCAAGAGGGTTCCTAGTAATGGGAGCAGGGACTGTCTCTGAGGTGAACTCAGGGGCTGGCTCTTTCATCACCTCCGCCTAAGGGGGAGCAGCCTTACCAGGCCACAGAGGAAAACAATGCAGCCAGTCCTGATGAGACCTAAGGGTCAGAGGGAAGGGGAGGAGGACCTCCCCTATCAGTGGACTGGGGGAGGGGCATCAGGGAAGAAGAGGGAGGAAAGGAGGGTGGGGTTGGGAGGGGACAAGGGAGGAACTATAGCTGGGATACAAAGTGAATAAACTGTAATTAATAAAAAAATTGCATGCGGGTTGATGCCCCAGGTCCCGCCTCTGAGAAAAAGGTATCGGACGGGTCTGATGCTCTTTGGGTGGATGACACCTAAATGAACATCAGTACAAAGTCCCAATTTATTTCTAATATCAGAGATCAGACCTCTACTCTTGCCTGATGCGTCTAAAATAAAAAGGGGGAACTGTAGAGAGCTGCGTAATGCCGCGCCTTAAAGATGGAGGTGGTTTCTGCCTTCCACCTTCCCGATGGTGAGTGCTCTCTGTCACAAACAACTCCATATTTGGCTAAGGCTGAGGATCTGGCTTGCTTCCGTGGCAATGCTTATGTGGACCTATCTGCATTGCCCATGTGGCACGCTGGGGTTGGCTACCCAGAGGCTATTTAAGCTGTGGGCTGGCTTTCCCCAGGGTCAGATGATTGTTCAAGGTTCCTGAATAAACTGCATTGAAAAAAAATTTTTTTAAATAAAAAAAAATAAAAATAAATGAGTTTCAGGACACCCAGGGTATACACAGAGAAACCCTGTCTTGAAAAAGCCAAGCAAACAAACAAATCAAAACAACCCCCTTCTTGAAAGCTTGGAGTAGGGGTGGGCTTACACACGTATAGTTCTAGTACTTTAGAGGCAGGAGGGTCAAGGCAGCCTTGGCTATATAGCAAGTTTAAGGCTAGCCTGCACTACATAAGACTGTCTTTAAAAACAATGGCTGGAGGAATGACAGAGCAGTTAGGAGCACACACTTCCCTCCCGAAGGATCCAAGTTCTGGTCCCAGCCCCTCTTTAGGTGGTTCATAACCTTCTGCTCCAGCTCCAAGGGATCCAATGCCCTCTTTTGGCCTCCTCAGGCACTGTGCTCATATGGACAAACCCACACTCAGACACATAAATATAGACGTAATCAAAAGTAAAACAGAACAAAATTTCCTTTCTGACTAATTTACAGTTCTAACTAAATACAAGCACATTAAAATGTAAGTAATCGGCTTTAAAGCTATTCTTTAGCTTTGGTTTCATTCTACATTTCTTTCTAGTTTGTAATATGAGGTTGTCCTGGGTGAGCCCCCAAATGAGAGACAGACTCCCTGGTCGGCAGATAGATGGGGAGAGAGGCCGTGGCTTGGTGGCGGTATTTCAAGATGGCTGACTTCCTCCTCAACTCCCTGACGTGAGATAAAATCCCAGCAGTAGACTACCTTCTGCCAAGCTGGCCCAACAAGTTCAAGGCTGAGTCAGGACATATCACCCAACAGTTTGGGCCAACCAACCCCCCTAATCTGTCTTTAAGCTGACAACCTGCAGAGACTTTAAAGCCCCCAAGCCTGGAGAAGATCCAGGCACAAGCTATAATTTGAGCACAAGCTATAATTCCTGACTTTTTATTATTTGAAACATCCATTTATTTTTTTATCAAAAATTATCAGTTTTTATTTTATTAGAATGATTTTATTAGATTTTATTAGATCCAGGCACAAGCTATAATTTGAGCACAAGCTATAATTCCTGACTTTTTATTATTAAAAACATCCATTTATTTTTTTATCAAAAATTATCAGTTATTATTTTATTAGAATGATTTAAAATTCAGAAGCTTTTGATTTTAATCTTTACAAATAACACTGGGAGTCTATTGAGATGATATTCCTCTCTTGGCCTAGGAGTGCAGAGAATTATGCCAGCAGCTGTCCTTAAGTTGCTTCATCTTTATACTGAAAATAAATAGTGGGCGGGAGGTGCTTAGTGGATAAGAGAGCTTGCCCCGCAAACACAAGGACCTGAGTTTGAATCCTCAGCGTCCAGGTAAAAAGCAGGGCATGGCTGAGCATGCCTGTGACCCCAGCTTTGTGGGGGCCACAGAGACAGGCAGATCCCAGAAGCCTCCTGGCCAGCAGCCAGCCTAGCCAAAGAGGTGCACTTCAAACTCAGAGAGCCACTGTTCCAAAGGTGTGCGGTAGGCACCCGGCGTCCTGGTTGCCTCCCGGATTGTGCACACACCTCACACACACACACTCATCACAAACACATGGGTAAGCGTTAGGACTCTTTTAATGTGTTGCTGAGTTCTTTTGTGCCTGTGTGTGACATACACTTACTGTACGCACACAGTAAAGTCCCCCGCCTGGCTTTCCTTTTCTGTTCCTTCTTCTCATGTTTGGGATCAGTGCTATGCAGGCTTGGTTAAAGGAATTCGGAAGACACATTTTTGTGTGTTCTAAAGTAATTTGAATAATCTTAAAATCTTTTGTTCCCTGAATGCTTTCTCCCCAGCGACATTAATTTGTGGAACCACCTGAAATTAGAGTATCTTAAGGTGCTAACTCTAAAAAATTCTTAATTTCTTTTCAGTTAATTTGAGTTTTTTCAGTCATCTTTTTATTCGCTAACTAGATAATTTTCTTACCTCTAGAATATGTTCTCCAAAGTTTTCTGTTTTATTTCTCACTTTTCCTTTGCAGTGGCAACTTGTGTCTAACTAGAAGCTGGTGATGAAACAGGGACCCTAGAGGTGGGCATGAAGGGTTGGCTGTGCAGAAGATACCCCCAGGGCATGGTCTCCAGCCTCTGCACGCTCTTCAAAAGCATGAGTTTGGCTTTAATGACCACTAGATGTCAGTCTTGTGCATTTTGTGCTGGCAAGAGCCTTTCTGCTCTTAATACAACCCAGAGCTTAGTAAACTAAAGCTAAAGAAACAAAACTCTACTTTTAACAACATCCGTCCTAGGCCAGGAACAGCTCTTGGGAGGCAGAGGGAGGAGCAGGGGCTGAGTGGCTGAGGGGCCAAGGGGGCTGAGGAGGCCAAGGGGGCCGAGGAGTTCAAGGCAGGAGGATCAAGAGTTTGAGGTTCTCCTTATCCAGCTTGGTTACAAGGACAGTGGTCTCTAAACTGTGTGTGCGTGTGTGTACATATCCTTACCATAGACAATTCATTCTTAATACACTTAAGGAGACTTGAATATAATTTTAATACAAATTTTAAGATATAAAAACTGGATTTTTTTTCTAAATTTTCTTTTGTGTGAGTGTCTTCTGATATTCTCAGAATTTAATGTAACTTCCCATAAAACTTCTATGTCCTCCATCAGCCTCTCAGAACCTCTTATCCATCCAGTGCCTACTGTTATTGAGAGGAACTATTCTCATTCCCTTCTGCACATCACAAGCGTCACAGCGTCATTAGTGATGCTCTTGGTTCTGTTGTGCTTGCCGTGACAAAGCACTTGTTTATAGTATTCAGTTGATGTCAAAGGTGCTTAAATTACAAATAAGGCTGCTACAAACATGGTTGAGCAAATGTCCTTATTGTGTACTTGAGCCTCTTTTGGGTATATGCCTAGGAGTGGTATAGCTGGATCTTGAGGAAGCGCTATTCCTAGTTGTCTGAGAAAGCGCCAGATTGATTTCCAGAGTGGTTGTACCAGTTGACATTCCCACCAGCAGTGGAGGAGGGTTCCCCTTTCTCCACAACCTTTCCAGCATGTGTTGTCTCTTGAGTTTTTGATCTTAGCCATTCTGATGGGTGTAAGGTGAAATCCCAGATGCCCCTCAGTAGAGGAATGGATGCACAAATTGTGGTATATTTACACAAAGGAATATTACTCATCAATAAAAAACAAGGAAATCGTGAAATTTGCAGGTAAATGGTGGGATCTGGAAAGGATCATCCTGAGTGAGCTGTCCCAGAAGCAGAGGGGTGCACATGGTATATACTCACTCATATAGACATATAGAATAAACCTACTAAAATCTGTACATCTAAAGAAACTAATCAAGAGGGAGGACTCTGGCTAAAATGCTCAATTCCTATCCAGAAAGGCAAAGAGGCTGGACATTAGAAGAAGGAGAAAAGAGGGAACAAGTCAGGAGCCTGACACAGAGGACCTGCAGACTATCAATGTAAATACTGAGACTTATAGGCAACCTTTGGGCAGAGTGCAGGGAATCTTAGGAAAGAAGTGGGAAACAGTAAGATCTGGAGAGGACAGGAAATCCATAAGGAGAGCAACAGAACCAAAAAATCTGAGCACAGGGGTCTTTCCTGAGACTGATACTCCAACCAAGGACTATGCATGGAGATAACCTAAGACCCCTGTACAGATGTAGCCCATGGCAGTTCAGTGTCCAAGTGGGTTCCATTGTGATAGGAACAGGGACTGTCTCTGACATGAACTGATTGGCCTGCTCTTTAATCACCTCTCCCTGCGGGGGGAGCAGCCTTACCAGGCCACAGAAGAGGACAAGGCAGCCACTCCTGATGAGACCTAATTGACTAGGATCAGAAGGAAGGAAAAGGGATTCCCCCCCCCATCAGTGGACTTGGGGAGGGGCATGCATGCAGAGGGTGGAGGAAGGGAGGGATTGGGACGGGAGGATGGAGGGAACCACGGGGGGGTATACAAAGTGAGTAAAGTGTAATTAATAAAAAAAAAGGTGCTTAAATATGGGTGATTCAAATGGGAACAGTCCCCGTGGGCTCATAGGTTTGAATACTCAGTTCCCAAGTGGTGGAACTGTTTGGGAGGAATTAGGAGGTGTGTTCTTGTTGGAGGAGGTGTGTCACTGAGCTTTGAGATTTCAAAAAGCCTACAGCAGGCCCAGTCTTGCTCTCTCCCTCTCCCAGGATAATGATTTGAGCTCTCAGCTACTGCTCCGGCACATGTCTGCCTGCTGCCCTGTTCTCTGCCATGACAGCATAGACTCACCATCACAGCAATAGAGCAGTGACTAAGGCATTGGCCAGTGTTGCGTGTGCTGAGAGGGAGTAAGCTGTCTGCTCGTGGTCATCAGCCAGAGGTTGCTCTCCAGCATCGGCCATGCCATGGGTGCTCAGGGCTGCTGCAGGCTTTTACCTTTTTGGACATTCACAGTGGGTTCCTATTGAAGGGTGCTGAGAAGTTCTGGGAAAGAACCTGCGAAAGGGTTTCTGAAAAGCATCCAAACATGCTCAGCCACAACCTATTTTGCTTTCCTTCTTCCCTCTCCCCATCCTCCTCCCTCCTTTCTTCTTTTGTCTCCCTTTGTCCCCTTCCTCTTTTTTTTTAACTTTCCATCTATCTTTTCCAGAACATATATATTTATCAGAATACAAACAGTGTCAAATTTAAGCTCTGTATTTGTTTTTATTTTTCTTACGTGTGTGTGGTGTGCGTGGGTGTGTATGTGTGTGCATATGGTTGTGTGCAATTCCAGAATGACACTGGGCATCCTTCTCAATTGCCCTCCATCTTCCCGTTGAGTCAGGTTCTCTCACTCAAACCCAAGGCACACTAACGTGACTAGTTTAGCTAACCAGTTTGCTCCAGGGACACTCTGTCTCTGTCTCCTGGACCACCAAGCCACCTGGCATTCATGTGGGTCCTGGGGGATCCAGATTCCAGTCTTTATGCTTGCATGGCAAGTGTTTTCCCAACAAGCCATCCCCCAGCCAATTGTTTTAAGATGGAGTCCCGAGATACACCCACACAGTCCCACTCGCAGTCCTCCTGCCTCAGCCTCCAGAGCACAGGGGTTACAGGTGTGTACCACACACTGAGCGTAAACGGAACTTGTTAGCAATGTTTTGTAACCTGCCACACACCGTGAAAAGAGTAACCCAGTTTTGCCGTGTTAAAGTGACATCAAGTTGTCAGACTATCTCCACCAGAAGCCCCTAGGTGAAAGGCTGCCCCTTGTCTTCCCAGCCCTTCAGGAAAACAGAACCTGGCAGATCAAAGTCTCAGGGGAACCTCTGTTTTCTCCTTATTCTTCTCACTGCTGTCGAGAGTAGGGATGACCCTGTGGCTACGGGAGCCATCTCCCTGCCCCCTAATTAGTTTATGGCTTAGATGAAATAAGGACCACTCAGCTTTCTCTCAGGCTGCTATCTAATGACTTTAGTGTGTATTTAGAATGGCTTTAGTGAATTAAATTACGGTATTTAAAAAAGCCTGACACCCAATTAAGTTGTTAACCATATGAGGCTCAGAAGATAGCTTTTGAAAAGGTAAACATTGCCTTAAGGGTGAGAGAGCATTCTGATTCGCCTGCTTTGGCTTTTGCATGACAGCTGACGCAGTCCTTTCTGAACTGAGGGCGACAATCATAGAGGACCTCACCATCATCACTGGGTGTAATTTCCTAAGTATGAAGGTCCTCACTGTAGCCATAGAAGAGGGAGATGAGCTTGTCCTCAAGGTCCTGCTTGTCTGCCCCCAGTGGGTCCTTGGACTTGGGCTTCCCATACATGAAGAGGATGGTCCCGTAGAAGACGACCACCACAGTGAGGTGGGCAGAGCAGGTGGAGAAGGCCTTCTTCCTGCCCTGAGCTGAGGGGATCCTCAGGATGGTGGTGAGGATGAAGATGGAGGAGACAGAGATGAAGAGAACTGGCACCCCCAGGACGATCACATTTGCCTCTCATATGCTGATGACATGGATGGACACGTCAGCACAGGCCAATTTCAGGACAGTTGGGGTCTTGCAGATGAAGTGGTTGATGACAGATAACTGCAGTTTTGCTCATTACCTCAACTAGCCAGCAGCCAGGTAGATATCAAATGCCACAGTGCTTAGGAGCACACAGTTCTGTCACATCCAGGGAAAGGGCCATGCACAAGACCAACCAATAAAGACGCCTTCCCTGGCAACCAGGAAGCTGCCTGGGTCCAGTGAGCCCGGGCAGGTCATTTATCAGATGTCACAGAAAGAGAGGTTCTCACCATGAATTATGCAGGTGTGTTTAGGTTACAGTTGAGGATGGTCACCAAAATGAGGTCTCTGTCATCCAGACAACCATGTACATCAGCAGGATGGGCACAGAGAATGTTTTCTTCAGCTCTGGATGGTCAGAGAGCTCCAAGCATCCAAATCCATCACAGAGATAGAATAATTGGCTTTTCCCCCATGTGACACCCTTTTTGCCATCATAATACCACCAAGTGAACACCAAGCTTCTCTCTTAGTCAATGTTCTATTGCTGTGGAGAGACACCATGACCAGGGAATACTTCGCTGGGACTGGCTTGCAGTTCCGTCATCATGGCGGGAAGCATGGAGCGTCCGGGCAGACTCGGTGCTGGATTAGGAGCTGAGGGTCTACATCTCGATCCACAGGGGGCAGAAGTGCATTATGAGCCATTAGACAGGCCTGAGCTGTCAGGCCTCAAAGACCACAACCAGGTGACACGGTTTCTTCAACAAATCCACAGTACTCCAATGAGGTCACACCTCCTAATAGTGTCACTCCTGGTGGACCTATGGGGACCATTTTTATCCGAACTACCACGGCAAAAACCTGTGTACCCCATGTGTGGTCAAGTCCTTGGCATATAACAGAACACACGTGTATAGTGGAAGTTTTGGTTTCTTAAAAACCCCAGTTATGTTATGGAAATGGGTTTTTGTTTTAATCCCAAATATGGGATACTGGGCTACCTTAGCCTATGCCAGCTGATAACAGTCTTGTGCAGCCCAGAGACAGGTGTGGACTTTGCCAGCTGCAGATAGGTTAATTCTGAGGACTCTGAGAAGGTATAAACACCAGAGAGCCCAGGGAGAAGAAGATATTCTAGGAGAGAGAAGAGAAGGATTGGAGGAGATGGAGAAAGAAAGAGAGAGGGAGAGAGGGAGTGAGGGAGAGAGAGAGAGAGAGAGAGAGAGAGAGAGAACACATTTTGAGAAGATGGTTGGAGGGGGTTAGAGGGGCTGCTGAGTAGGAGGCAGCAATGGCAGAAGCTGCGAGAGAGCCAGGAAACTCCAAGAAAGAAGAGGTCTAGGCCTCCTTTCCCATTTAACATTTCTATGAAGGTATGAAGGAAAGGAAGGGAAAGGGGAATTGTATAGTATATTATAATCTCAGAAAATTAAACATTTAAAGAATAAAAAATTAAATTTTGTGCAAAATTGCTAGAAACAGAAAGTACAGTGTGTCATTCTAACTGTCTGAAAGCCCTAAACTCTCTAGAGAAAAATGCATCAAGAAATAGGTGGGATCTATAGATTATAATATATTTGTAGTGATGATATATCTTCATGATGGAGAGAAGAAACAACTCCACATTCATGTACATCGTAGTATGTAATTAAATGCAGTGTGTTGTTAAAATAAACACAGAAAACTGGGCGTGGTGAGCACTGTAATCCCTGCACTTGGGAGGCTGTGACAGGACTGAGACTTCAGGGCCAGCCTCACCTCCACAGAGAAGGGGACATGCTGGGCAAGCGCTCGGCCACTAAGCTCAACTCCCAAGTCGCCTTTTCCTTTTCTTAAGTACTTGGCTTCTGCCAATCTGGAAGGTGCTCAGTTCTCATTATGCTAAATTGTTAGGCTAAATCAGGAGTACCACGGAATCGTGTCCCTGGTATCTTTTGTGCCTCTCACTTTTTTTTCTGGAAAATTAAATCTTTTATGTTTCCCCTCTGCTGTCTAGACAATTGAAGTTGATTTATAATTAAAGAATTTGTTCTGGGTGGGGGCAAGATGGCTCAGCTGGTTAAGATCCTTACCACCAAGCCTGATGACCTGCATTGGATCCCAGGAACCCAAGGAGAAAACAGACTTCCTTAAGTTGTTCTCTGACCTACACACACACACACACACACACACACGCCATGGCACACATGTGCTCCTGTGGAAAAGGAGAGAGAGAGAGAGAACACATTTTGAGGAGATGGTTGGAGGGGGCTAGAGGGGATGCTGAGTAGGAAGCAGCAATGGAACAAAAGAACATTTTGTAACAAAACAGGAATTTATCTTAGCAAGGCTCCATGGTGCATGCCCAGTACTCAGGGAGGCAGAGGAAGACAGATGTCTGTGAGTATGAGGCCAGCCTGGTCCTACAGAGTGAGTTCCGGGACAGCAAAGGCTACACAGAGAACCCCTGTTTCAAACAACAACAGCAAACAGAATTTATTTTTGCTTTGTCCTCTCTACTTTTCTCCAGAACACTATAGACTTCATTTGATAAATAATGTCTTTTTATTTCCAATAAATTGTCCCTATTGTCCATTCATATGTCCCTGTAGACTTTTTGTTATTTTGTAGTTGTTAACAGGTTTTGCTAAGTAGCCCAGGCTGGCCTTGGCTTTAAGTTGCTGTGACCCTCTGTCTCTGCCTCCTGAGTCCTGGGATAACAGGCATGTGCCTACGACCAGCTCCTCCACCCTTGCTACAGACTACTCTTAGATGACAGCTTCCTAATTCCACTGACAATACCACCACCATCACCAACAAAGCTGTCCAGTTTTTCTCTCTCCCTACTTATTTGACTGTTAGCTTTGTCCTTTCCCTTTGGATTGATGTCAATATTGTGATCATCTAATGACTCATGAATGATGTTCACTTCCATCTAGGGACAACAATAAGAATGAGCAGAACCTTCAAAAGAGAGAAGAAAAACTTGAGTTTTTTTTTTTTTAACTTGAGTTTTTAAATCTGGCATCAGTTTTGTCAAAACTTCCTCTCTCTCCTATTGTACTGAGGAAACAAATGACTAAATGACTTTTGTTGAGGACCTTGATATAGGACAGGAGGTTAATTCTGAGCACACAGGAAGAGAACAGTTCAGAAGACATTTGTTAAACATTTTGATTACTGTGGATAGACAAGAGAAAAGGTCAGCACTGAGCCACATGGTATATCAAAGTACAACTTAATGTGAAATAGAGACTCAGGAGGATCCTGAGTGTGAGGCCAGCCTCAGCTTCACAATAAGATGCTGCCCCCCAAACAAAAGGAAGGAAGGAGGAAGGGAGAGAGGGAGGGAGGGAGGGAGAGAGAGAGAGCGAAGGAAGGATGGAGGGAGGGAAGGAAGGAGGGAGAAAGGGAAGGAAGGAAGAAAGGGAGGAGGGAAGGAAGGAGGGAGAGAAAGAGGAAAGGAAGGAAGGAAGGAAGGAGGAAGGAAGGAAGGAAGGAAGGAAGGAAGGAGGGAGGGAGGGAGAGAGGGAGAGAGAGAAGAAAGGAAGGAAGGAAGGAAGGAGGAAGGAAGGAAGGAAGAAAGGAAGGAGGGAGGGAGGGAGAGAGGGAAGGAAGGAAGGAGGGAGGGAAGGAAGGAAGGAGGGAGGGAAGGAAGGAGGGAGGGAGGGAGGGAAGGAAAGAAGGAGGGAGGGAGGGAGAGAGGGAAGGAAGGAAGGAAAGAAGGAAGGAGGGAGGGAGGGAGAGAGGGAAGGAAGGAAGGAGGGAGGGAAAGAAGGAGGGAGGGAGGGAAGGGGGAGTGAAGAAAGGAGGGAGAGTAGGAGGGAAGGAGGGAAGGAGGGAAGGAAGGAAATGAGGTGGAGAGAGAAAGTGAGGATTCATCACCTATGGTCAGCTATTTGCAGAGAAGCTGAGGAGCCACTGAGTGGAAGACCCAAGGGAGAGCTTCTCCCTGGCTGAACAGTCATCTTTGTTGACTTTTGCTTGGTTAGTATCCATAAACAAGGGTGAGACAACATAGAGGTTAAGAGCACTTGCTGCTCGTGCAGAAGACCTGCCTCAGTTCCCAGAAAACACAAGCAGTCACAGCCACCTGTAACTTTAGTCCCAGGGAATCTGATGCTCTCTGCTGGTCTCTGTGGATGCCAGAATGCATATGGTGCACATAAACTCACACACAAATAGACCAATCATTTATATATGTATTTAAAAACAATGTGTGAGGTCCTGAGCATGCCTTGGTGTGAGCATGCATGTGCACACATGCAAAAGTGTAATTTAAAAACAGTGTTTCTTAAGGTCTAGAGAGCTAATTCAGTGATAGAGTGCTTGCCTATAGACCTGGGCTACACACACACACACACACACACACACACACACACACACAGAGAGAGAGAGAGAGAGAGAGAGAGAGAGAGAGAGAGAGAGAAGTGCTTTCTTACATTTTTGATAAATATGCTCATAAAATTGCTTATTTTGGCACATGCCTGTAATCCCAGCACACAGGAGGCAGAGGCAGGTAGATCTCTGTGAGTTTGAGGCCAACCTGGTCAACAAAACAAGTTCAGGATAGCCAGGGCTACACAGAGAAACCCTGTCTCGAAACCAAAAAAGAAAAAAAAAAATCACTTATTGCCGGGAGCCAAAGCTATTTACTGAGGCCAAAGCCAAATAGTGAGCCAAAGCTATTTAGTGGAGACAAACCTATTTACTGAAGCGAAAGCCAAATAGTGAGCAAAGGTCATTTAGTGGAGACCTAAAGTTATTTAGTGAAAGAGTTACCTAGGACCCTAAATCATGGGTGATAGATTTGTGAGGACATCTGTCTGTTAGTTTTAGAGCATCTGCGGGATATCTTAAGAAAACATCCTTATGGTATCTTGCAGGTGCAATATTCAAGCCATGAAAGCACTCTTGCTATCTCCTGCAGCAGTAATTAAGCCTTCCCCCTTTCCTGCCTTCTCCCTATATAAGCTGGGTAAAAATTTCTAATAAACGAGGCTTCAATCAGACAAACAGACTTGGCCTCCCTCCTTGAGTCTCTGTGTCCTATCCATTCTTTCCACCCCTCCCCCATTTAGGAACCCGTTGAACTCCTGTGGATCGGGACAACTCATTTGAGATCTAGAAATAGTCCAACAGTCACAAATAGCCAATTTGGTTTAAGCATCAGCCAAAGGAGTGAGCACCTCCTCATGTTTTGTTTTCTTGTTATGTTCTCTGTTTGGACAAATCCACAAAGGATATTTTGGAACATACACAATGACATTTAAACCTCATTCTGCTGTTGGGACTATTCCAGTCCCTGATGTGATTTGAAGTTACAAAACCAAAGTCACAAAGTTAAGAAAGTTTCTGTACACCTGGGACAATGTTCCCATGATCCAATTATTCTGAAATCCGTCCAGAAAGACTTTCCTTCTACCTGAGTTTTTGGGAAGCGCTGAAGAAGAAGGGTCATCCTGGTCCTGTTGCAATATGCCTGTAGCTTAGGAGAGCTCTCAGCACTTACTGTATTCAGGAGAATGTGAAACCCACACACTGCAAAAGGAAAATCCTGTAGCTTTGGATCCTTGGCTATTTGCAAGTTCAAGAGCTCAGTACTGTACAAAGGCAAGAAACCCCAAAGGTTCCTGGACCCGAGCACAGAAACTGCAAGCTCATGCCACAGTCCAGGCCTGAAAGGGTGTTAGAAGGGCCATATGTAGATCTGAGTGTGATTCTGACCCTTGCCACCAAGCCCGACAATCTGGATGACCTGAAATCCCTGGATGCACATGGCAGAAGGAGAGAACTGATTCCTGCAAGTTGTCCTCTGGCCTCCATATGTGGTGCACATGTATAGAGGTACAAACACACACACCAAACAAATAAATAAATGCAATTAAAGTTTAAGAAGAATTTTAACATGTATATTGTTTAGGAGGGAAAAAAAATCACATCACATATGCCTTTCTCAGGGTAAGAACTAAGATGTTCCAGTGCATCATGGGGCTCCATCTTGTTCTGCGTGCTCACTCCTGTGCTACAGAAAAGCCTCATTTCCCTCCTGGAGTTGATTTCCTTCCATTTCTTTGAGAGTGATGACTACCGACTTTTGTAGAAGTCATTTCCTTCTGGGCAGATTTCTGCAATTCCCCCTCCTCCTGTGAGCAAACATTAGGCAGACATTGTTGTGAAGGGGCTCACCCCAGTGTGATTGAAGCCTGTGGTGGTTGACCTTAAGATTATCCAGTTGAGTCTGCTCTAATCAGATGAGAAATCATATTTACTGAATGGAAAGGATTCCACATGCCGAAGAGCAGCCACAAGGAACAGAGACTGATTCTAGGAACTGTCATCAAAGAAACTGTGGCCACAGACTACCAACAAGAGAACCTGAGTTCCACTAACAATCTGGATGACCTTAGAGGAGAACTCCTCCTCTCCTCTCCTCTCCTCTCCTCTCCTCTCCTCTCCTCTCCTCTCCTCTCCTCTCCTCTCCTCTCCTCTCCTCTCCTCTCCTCTCCTCTCCTCTCCTCTCCTCTCCTCTCCTCCCCTCCCCTCCCCTCCCATCCCCCCTCCCCTCCCCTCTCCTCCCTTCTCCCTTCCCCTCCCTTCCTCTTTCTCTCTCTTCATTTTTTCTTTCTTTTGAGGAAAGCTAGCTTTTTTTCTTTTCTTTTCCTTTCTCTTTCTTTTGTTCTTTCTTGCTCCCGAACACTCTTAACCTGTCATCTCATTTACAGAACTGTGAGATAACTGGGGATGTTGTACACTCTTCATGTAGTTTGTTAGGCAGCCAAGGAAGATTAATAACCTGCTCTTGACTTCCTTCTCTATTACCCACAGAACCATCAGCGTAAATGAATTATTTCATTGAAAAATGAAGTAATAACTGAAAACCCAGTTTGCTAAGTAAAGAAAAAGCTTGCTACTGTGTGATGAAAACTCCTCTGAAAATATAAATTCTGGGTTTTACTAGCCCAGTTTTGGTAAGCCAGGCAAGGCTGCAGTGTGACCAGGGACCAGGCACCAGGCATCTGCTTGGGAAGAGCAGAACAGGTGTGGTGGCTCTTCCCGTTTCTGCGCCCCCTCCCCCCCAGCTCTCTCTTCCAGCTCTCTGCACTCCTGAGAGCAGAGCACTGTAGAAGTGCTGCGGGAACCTTCAGCAAGTCCATCGGAAAGGCAGGGCAGGAGGGAGCTAGGTTAGTGCATGCTTAAGGTAACACTAGTGCAAGAAGACTGGGCCTGGCCATCTGGAGCACCGTGTCTTCCAGCTGATCTCCCTGGACAGCAGAGTCTGCAGAGAAGAGCCCATGGGGACCTGGCTCGGGAATCCCAGGGCTGGTTTGCCTGCCGTGTGTGGAAGACAGTTGTCTGTTTTCAGTGTCCTGTGGACTCCTCCCACTGTGTTGTAGGCTAGACTCCCATATTTTAGCAGTTTCTTCCCGTCCTTTGGTTTATTCTTTCTTTTTGGTGGAACACATTCTTGAATAACTTCTTGAGAAAAGTATATTGAAGACCTTATATGCCTGATGATATTTAATTCACTCTTTATAAATGACTAACATTTTGGTGTATGAAGGCTGACAGGCCCCTCCTTGCTATGAAGCAGGCTGGAGACTCAAGAACTGGCTTTGGTGATGCTCACGAAGCCTATGTCCCAACATTAAGGAGGCATTCCCTCTTCCTCGACATTTTCTGTTCTGCTGTGGCCTTCATCTGGTTGGATGATGCCCACTCAAATCAGGGAGACAACCCCTGTTACTCCATATTCATACTCAGATGTGGTTAATCTCATCTAAAAACAGATAAATCCAGAGTAATGTTTGACCAAACAGACCAGCACCCATACTCTCTCAGTCACATGTAACCACTGCAGTGAGAGATGGGGTTCTAGGAATTTCTAGAGAAAATATTCCTTCTGATTCAGAAGGTACTGCTGGCACAAAGTGAGCAGCTGCCCTAGTCCTTGGGTCTGTGTGTATGTCTGTTGGTTTCATCCTTCAGAAGCACGGGTTCCCATGTTCTGTTGGTATAATGTTCTTTTAAAATGTATGTGCCTTACCCTTGTTAATTCAAATGCTCATTTCCCCACCCCCAACTCCCTGGTTTCAATCCGGATATTGCATTATGATACTCCTTATAAGCATCCTGTCTCAACTCTTGTGTAAACCAGACAAAATAAAGCAACTAGATACAATGTTGTGCAATGGGAGGAGCCAGGAGGCAGGAGATGAGTGGGAGGAGAAGGGTCGAGAGGAGAGCCAGGAGAGCAAGGAGAGCAGAGCTGGAGGAGAGAGCTTGGAGGACTTGGAGCATGAACCAGACCTAAGATTTCACAAAAAGCAAGTATAATGTGGGAAATCTAAATGTTAGGAAAGTGAGGGCTTGGAGGTTTAGGAGGGAGTAAATATTGCCCAGTATTGTGTTCTAGGTTAACTAAAAACCCAGTCTCTGTGTGGTGATTTGGTTATACAGCTGTTTAAGATTAGCAGCAAGCTTTACAAGAAGATAAAAGAATAGTAAATTTTAATAACTTCATACAACAATGTCTTCATCTTTGCCTGCTGTTCTTCAGCCGAGTTCTGGTTTCCCTTTCAACAGACACAGGTTTTGTTGGGGTGTGTGCCTAGTGTCATGGAGGGGCACGGTCTCTCCTCCATTTGCTACCTAATCCTCCTCATTTTAACAGCACCATTTTACCCTCTGGCTAATGGCACTTGGTGTAGCAAATTCTCTGTGTCATTAGCTTCATTGTTGCCCAGCATTCCAGGTTCTGCCTGGGGATTTGACTCTACCAGATCTAGGATGATTGACACTGTGCATCCTTTCCATGTGTCACTGCTGACATTTTACTTCGCCTTAGCCTCATGGATTGTATTGAGAGTGAGGAAAAAAAGGGATGGAAGAAAGGAGGGAAGGAGGAAGGGTGGGAAAGAGGAAGGGAAGGAGGAAGAAAGGAAGATTTTCACATAGATAAGAGGAACATGTAGATGCTTCAATCCTGATTACATGAAATTCTAATGATCTATATGATTTTCTTCTCATTTGTTTTGTTTCTGTTTGTTGCATATTTCCTCTTGCCAGAACATCAGTTCCACAGAAGTAGGGGTCATCACAGTGCTGAGACTCTTGGGTCTGGTCCTCAGCTCAGGCATTGTAATTGTAATGGTTGATATTGATTACCAATCTGACAGGATCTAGGACCTCCTGGGACACCACTCTCTGGGTACACTGTGAGGACCAGATCTGGTTACCTGAGGTGGGAAGACCCTGCTTAACTCTGTGCAGCACTGTCCCATGGCAGAGGGCACAGACTGAATAAAGGAGAGAAAGCAAACAGTACTATCATTGCTCTCTTCCTGCCTCCTCACTCCTGCCGCCATGCCATTTCCTCTGCGATGGACTGTCCCCTCAAACTGTGAGCCAAAACGAACCCTTCATTCCTTAACCTACTTTTGTCAGGCATTTTGTCACAGCAATGAGACAACTAAGTAAGACAATGATGAAGACGCTCCTCACAGTTCTGTCTTGTTACCTCAGTGAAGAAGCCTTTCACAGCATCCAATGCTCTGTTCTTGCTTTTAGAGATCACACTTATCATGCAATGGGACATGCCTGGTTGAAGAGCAATAACTATCACTCATTTTTTTTGCCTACCTAGTCACTGGACACTTTTAGTTTTGTTTACAGGTCAGTCAGCCCATATGGGCTCTCACTAGGGAACATTAGCAATACAGGTTGAAAGTTTAGGGGCTGTGAGGACCAGAACTATATGCCCGAGAACATGAAGCATTCAAGAGACATAGTTATCTGATGAATAATGCTGCTGTTATTGCAATTTGACATATTATTTCATGGCAAACATTTTTATAGGTAGGAACATTTTTCTAAAATAAGAAACATTACAGCATAGACCAGCGACATACTCGGTCATCATCAGTGTCAGGTACTGGGTACTCTGTGTGGTTGTATGTGCTGTCTTCTATTGCTGATTTCTGATTTTTTTATAGCACTAAGCATTTATTAATCACAAACATGTACTTTCAGAGGCTCTACTTTTCCTAGAAACAAGGTAGAAATATATATCTTAAACCTGGCCTCTAACTTGGTCATTAATAAGGCTCAAGGCTGAAGTGGATGTGCAGCAAAAGCAAAAGAGGTGAATCTGGGCATGCAGAGACAAAGTACTGTCTTTTTCTAATTAGCAAAGTGTGAGATTCCTTTACTGATAGGAACAGCTTCCTCAATGCTGCTTTAGGCCAAACCTTTTTGCTTTTGAAATTTATAGTATTTCTTATACTTTCAGAAAATGATAAAAGACACACAAATTCCTGACTCAGGCACCAGATAACCATCCAGTGTCAATCTATGATATAGCTCCTCACAGACCAGGCGATGAGGCTGGTCTAGTGTTAGCCACTAACCTCCATTGCACAATCACCAAAGCCTGGGCTGCTGTTTTCCCTCTGCGCATCCCTGAGAGTTCTCAGGTCAGACCTCTATGACTGCTTATCTGCTGCAGCAGCAGCACAGCTGTGGAAACCATCCACCACAGAGTAACATCACAACTGCTGTGGCATCATTGGAAAACAGGAGCTCCTCAACCCCATTACATTTTTCAGGAACAGTGGTAATTCATGCAGCACATTATTGTGTGGCTCATAAATATGTATATTTAGTTTGAATACAGCATATATGCATATATAATTATAATATAAAATATATAAAAATATCATTTACTTTTGAATGTTAGATATGAGTTATAATTTATAAATGTTGGATATATATTATGTATTTTATTTGTAAGTATGTCATTCTTTCCTAGCTTTTTCCACCATGAAAAGCTTTGACAACCTAAATAGCACCCTAGCATATAGATTGTGATTTCTAAATTACCCTTCCTCTCTAAAGTAAACAGAGTTTTTAGGGAAAATGGTGGTTTCCAGGTGTGCAGAGGAAGTGTGAGTGCTGAGCCAGGGAACCTGAATAGGCCTGAGAGCAGGAAAGACATTGAAGAAGATACTACAGACCTTAACAGTTTCAGGAGCCATGTGCCTGTAACTACACTTAAGTGAAAACCCTTCATTCCTAGATCTAGTCAACAATGTATAGAAAACAGAGACACAGACAGCACAGAACTGTCGCCAATGAAGTGCAGACATGAGAAAGTTTAGTGTCCTTTAGTAAGCAACTGTCTTTTCAAACACTTAATAGAGGCATGGGGGCAGGTGAGATCAGAAGAGAGAAAAACAGGAGTGTGTAGGGAAAGGGATGGGTGGAGAAAAAAAAGAAAAGAACAGGGAAGTATAGATTGTCAATAATCATAATATGAAGCTTACTCTGCGCCTAGTTCAACTGAACAGAGGAAATAAAGCATCCATAACAGTTTTGGAGTAGAGTGTGATGGCACATAACTGTGATTCTAGCACTTTGAAGGCTGAGGCAGGAGGATGAGGAGTCCAAAGCCATCCTCTGCTACACAGAGAGTTTGAGGCCAGCCTGGGTTACATGAGACTCAAAAAAAGGAGCAAGTAGCTGTCTGTTAGGTCCATTTGATTCATGACATCTGTAAGGCATTGTTTCTCTGTTTAATTTCTGTTGTGTTGACCTGTCCTGTGTTGAGAGTGGGGTGTTGAAGTCTCCCACTATTACTGTGTGGGGATCTATGTGCGGTTTAAGTTTTATTAATGTTTCTTTTACAAATGTGTGTTCCCTTGTATTTGGGGCATAGATGTTCAGAATTGTGATGTCTTTCTTCTTAGTGGATTTATCTTTTGATGAGAATGAAGTGTCCCTCTCCATCTCTTTTGATTAATTTTGGTTGAAAGTCTATTTTATTAACTATTCAAATGGCTACTCCTGCTTGCTTCTTTTGCCTGCTTGTTTGAATGAATGTCTTCCAGCTCTTTACTCTCAGGTAATGTCTGCTCAACCATGTTCTAACAGTTTTATTCATAATAGCCAGAATCTGGAAACAACCCAGATGTCCCTCAACGGAGGAATGGACACAGAAAATGTGGTACATCTACACAGTAGAATACTACTCAGCAATTAACGACAAGAAAATCATGAAATTTGCAAGGGAATGGTGGTAACTAGGAAAGATCATCTTGAGTGAGGTATCCCAGAAGCAGAAAGACACATAAGGTATATACTCACTTATAAGTAGATATTAGATTAGTTAATCATATAATATAGGATAAGCATACTAAAATCTGTACACCCAAAAAGCTAAGCAAGGAGGAGGACCCTGGGTAGGATGTTAAATCCTCATTCAGAAAGGCAAACAGGATGGACATAGGAAGAGGGAGAAAACAGGGAATAGGACAGGAGCCTACCAGAGAGGGTCTCTGAAAGGGTATCAAAGTAGATGCTGAGACCCATAGCCAAACTTTGGGCAGAGTGCAGGGAATCTTATGAAAGAAGGGGAAGAGAGAAAGACCTGGAGGGGACAGGAGCTCCACAAGGAGACCAACAGAACCAAAATATCTGGGCCCAGGGTCTTTTCTGAGACTGATACACCAAACAAGGACCATCCATGTAGATAACCTAGAATGCCTGCATAGTTGTATTCTATGACAGCTCAGTGTCCAAGTGGGTTCTTTAGTAAGGTGAACAGGGGCTGACTCTGATATAAACTCAGTGACTGGCTCTTCAATCAACCCCCCCCCAAGAAGGGGGGGCATCCTTACCAAGCCAGAGAAGAAGACAATGCATCCAGTCCTGATGAGACCTGATAGGGTGGGTCATTTAGAAGGGGAGGAGGACTTCCACCATTAGTGGACAAGGGGAGGGGCATAGGGAGAAGAAGAGGGAGGGAGGGTTGGTTTGGAAGAGAATGAGGGAGGAGGCTATAGCTGGGATACAAACTGAATAAATTGTAATAAATTTTTTAAAAGTTTTAACAAGTGGGGCATTCTTAGAGATATTAACCCTAGAAAATGGGTGACAGAGAAATCATTGCTGAGTTCTAGATGTGATAATTATATAAATACATACATATTACATACACACACACATATATATCATTACATAGAAAACATTTTGTGTGTGTGTGTGTGTGTGTGTGTGTGTGTGTGTGAGGATTTCTATTGCTGTAATGAATACCATGACCAGGAGAAGAGTAAGAAGGAAAGGGAGGAGGAAGGAATTAAATTGGGAGGCTGTGTGGTCCAGGGGATCCAGAAAGAACATGTATGGGGAAACCCCAGAGTGAGGTACCGTCCAAACAGATCATATTCCTGCAAGAAATTATAGATAAACAAAATTGTTTACAGACTGATAAAAGGAATTTAGTCTTAGGATCTCTGTGGATCCATTAAAATGGACAAGTGATTTGACTGAATATTTTCCAGAAAAGATATACCAGTAACCCGGGACAGGGCCTTGCACACCTGTCACACCCGCACCGAGGAGGGAGGGGCTGCACACCTGTCACCAGCCCTGAGGAAATATGTCACCAGTCAAGAGCACCCAGAGGACCCAGGTTCTAGTCTCAGCACCGCATGACGGCTCACAGCCATTTTTAACTCTAGTTCCAGGGAACCTGATGCCCTCTTCCGGCCTCCAAGGGCAGCAGGCATGTATGTGGTACACAGCCACACCAGCAGACAAACATCCATACACGATTGTTAAAGAGTAGGAGCACAAAGACCTTCACAAAAGCATCAGAGTGAAGTCGCATCTAATTTTAGACAGGCATCCAGAATGTATAGCTAACATTTGATGGCAGAAATTTATTTCAACAATTGCCTCAAACAAAATAAATCCTTAAAATAAGTAAACAATAAAATAAATTCATAAAATAAAACGAAAAATTTTAAAGAAGGGCGAAAACAATAAAAACGGTATGTGAACCAACTAATGAATGCCGACCCAAAACATGGCCTCATGCAATTCTGTTCAGAGGAAGAAATGAAGTGCTGGTCCAGGAAAAAACATGGAAGAACACGAGGAACAGCAGAAGGCAGCACTGTCAGGAGAATCCAGGTACTGGAGAGCTTCCCTGCATGAGAAATGTCGACAGAAAGGGAAGCCTGGAAACAGAAAGTGGGTTGGCTATTGCCAGAGACTGGAGGGAGCAGCAGGCTGGGCAAATAGGTACAGAATTCCTCTGAGCTGTGCAAACTGTTCTGGAGGTTCATCGTGGGGAGGGTTGCACGACCTGGCAAATATACTAAAAACTACTGAATTGCTTTTTGCTGTCTCTTTTGAGCTGGAGTGTCACCACATAGCCCAGGCTGGCCTGGAACTTAACAATCCTATCTCCTCGGGCTCAAAAGTGTATGCATGTGGCTCAGTTTGTGGGAACAGCCCATCATGGCGGGTGGGGGAGTGAGAGCAGGCAGCTGGTTTCCGGCATGTGTGGTCAGCATGCAGAGGGAGAAGAATGCTCTCCCCCTTCTTTCCTTCAGTCCAGATCCTCAGCCCACAGGCAGCCTCCACCCCCACTGGAGGTCTTTCCACTTGAACTAACCTAATTTGGAAATTTTTTCACAGATGAGCGCAGATACTTGTTTGCATGGTGATTATAATCCTGCCAAGTTAAGAAGCTTACCCATCACAAAGTCCTGCTCTCCGCTCTGGAGAGCTGTCGATTTGAATCCCATCGCTATAAATTTCCCTTTTCCAGGACGCACGTACGTGGACTCCCACAGTGGGGAGCTTCTTTTCAGTCCCCGGGGAATGATGCGCTGGCTAGTAATGCCACATACCTCGATCACCACGCACTTTAAAAAACCTGGAGTTGGACACTAATAACACTTAGTCCAGTGTAACCCTTACTTTATTGAAGGCGATGTGGATGAGGGAGGCGAGCCTCGCAGTATTTAGGATGAGACTACAGTGAGAGGACCCGTGCCTCCCCTCCGCCGCCGACAGCAGCGAGCCAGCAGACACAGTTGCCGTGGCCGTTCCCATCCTGCTGTGGCACTGACGGCCGCCCCATTGCCAGGAGGGCAGGAGGCCACTGCCCATGCTGGCACCCTTCGCTCTGGCTCTCCCTTTGAGAACGTGGTTTTTCTTCTAGTTCTGAGCTTTTCCTATTTCGGTTACTTTCTGCTACTTGGCAATCTCATTTAGGCATTTCTAGACATCGTGGCCTTAATGGAGCCGTTCAAACCACTCAAGGTTCTCTTTCTTTTTTTTAAATGAAACTAACCTTTTCTGCCCTCTTTTAAGCTCAGGCTGTGTAATTTATTTATTAAGTAAAATTTTGTATGTATGTGTGTATGTATGTATGTATATGAGTTTGTATGTGTATATGTATGCATGTGTGTGTATGTATGTATGTGTGTATATATGTATGTATATGAGTTTGTATGTGTATATGTATGTATGTGTGTGTATGTATGTATGTGTGTATGTTTGTATGTATGTATGTGTTTGTGTGTATGTGTGTGTATGTATGTGTGTATGTATGTATGTATGTATGTGTGCACATGTGTATATGTATGGATGTGTGTGCATACTTCACTGAGTGTGTACACAGGTGTGTGGTGCACATACACACGGCGGCTGGAGGACAAACTCTGGGTCACTCCTGGGGGATGCTGTCCACCTCAGCATTGAGACAGGCTCCCTTACTGACGTGAGTGTGCCAAGTGGGCTAGGCTCAGGGCTGCCAGCCCATGGACCTCCTGTCTACGCCTCCCGAGGACTGAGCTCTCAAGTGTGAGCAACCGTGCCGGGCTGTTCTACATTGGTTCTGAGGATCAAACTAGGTCGTGTGCCTTGCAAAGCAAGTTTATTACAGACCAAACCCTCTCCCCAGCTGGGCTCTGCATGGTTGAAGTTGGATTAAGGCGACTTGAGGCTTCTCAGTCAGCTTGAAGAGGCCTCTCTGTGCTGCCTGCAGCTAGGAGGAGCAGGTGCGTGTCACAGCCTGCAGCCTGGCAGGGGTGGCCGGCCACCTCGCTGCAGAGGAGATAGGCGAGTTAGTTAAACGGGACATGGCGGGGTGGGGGGGCTCTGTTACAAACTCTTCCAGCATTCCCCAAAGGTGACGGCCCTGCTGACAGGAGTCTGTCTGTAAATCAAACCCTTCCTGCCCGCTTGTCCACACATTCCTTGAAGTGCGAAGGGCTTCTTTTCATCTCCAAATCCTTGGTAGCCACCCCAGGGCCTACAGCACGCAGGAGGATAGGTGGGGACACGGGGGTAGAGGGTAACGTAACCCCAAGACTTAGCCAGCTGTGTGGGAGCGTCGGCTGAACAGTGTGCCTGTCTCAGCTCTGGCCAGCCACCATCTTCTCGTGGTCAAAGCACATTAGGCCATTGTCCGGCCACTACTCCCGGGAAGGCCGGCAGGCAGGAGACACAGGGCAGGAACATGCTTTCTAAGGGATATCCCTTTACAGTAAGAGTCCCCATTCACCTTGAGCCATTGACTAATTGGATTTGTGGAGCACAGGCTGATTCCTGAGGGGGCTTTCGGCAAACTTTAAATTGCCTCTGGGATTAAGACTAGCTCCCAAACAACTAGAACTCTAAACTTTTCTAGGATTTGTGGTAGGCCCTCTGGAGAGCTGGGTAAAGGGCCGAGGGCAGAAAGTACAGAGCACACAGGCCGGGCACAGCTCCAGTAGGAGTTGGCAAGAGGCCCCTCACTGCGCATGGAAAGGTGCAGCTGGAGAACAGCGCGAGCCCCTCCAGCTCCAGCCGACGGTACTTTCCTTTTTTTGCTGTGCCTTCTGACTGGGCAGCTATCTCCCGAGACAGACTGACAGACAGACTCCCTGTGTCTACAGGCCAACAGAAAAGGCTGGCTCAGGCAAGACCAATATAAGCAGTTGAAACTATCCTTTTCTTTTCTTTCTTTTTTTTTTTTTGAAACTATCCTTTTCTAAGCCAGAGATCTTCCAGCATCCTCCTTCCCTGGAAACTATCCTTTTCCAAGCCAGAGATCTTCCAGCATCCTCCTTGCCTGGAGACCTTCTGCTGGGTGAGCTCCCTTCCCCACCATGGAGGTGCCTGCCCAGTGTACACAGGCAGGGTTCTCCCTGTGGCCAGACCTTCTTCAGGTAGGTGAGAGGAGGAACACAGGTGGGAATCCGAGGAGAGGTGGAATCCATGTTAGAATGTGGCTGTGGCTTCCACATCTCCGGGTTCTTCAGAGATGAAAAGGAGCATCTTCAGGGCTCTCAGCTGGCGCAGAGATAGGGCATGACGAGGGGCATTGCAGAGGGGCAGCAACAGAAGAACTTTTCTGCCCAGTGCAAGGCAAACTCTCTGTCATCAAGGCTGCCTGACGAAAGAATGAGAGATGTGAGGGATGTCGGTGCTGAAAACAATGGGTAAATGTTCAGAAAAAGACTGACACAGTGGAGGAAGAGCACCCCTGCCACAGCCCACCTCACCTGCCACAGCCCACCTCACCTGCCACAGCCCACCTCACCTGCCACAGCTCACCTCACCTGTCACAGCCCACCTCACCTGTCACAGCCCACCTCACCTGCCACAGCCCACCTCACCTGTCACAGCCCACCTCACCTGTCACAGCCCACCTCACCTGTCACAGCTCACCTCACCTGCCACAGCCCACCTCACCTGCCACAGCTCACCTCACCTGTCACAGCCCACCTCACCTGTCACAGCCCACCTCACCTGTCACAGCTCACCTCACCTGCCACAGCCCACCTCACCTGTCACAGGGCTGCCCCTAGCACAGCTCACACCTTACACACAGCTCTAACGTCTCTGAAAACATCCTTTCTTCAGATATTTCTGATGCCTAACAGTTCATCTCCTCTAATAATTGCATGAGGTAGCTCCAAAATGCATTTGGTTTCTCTTACCCATCTTCCCTAGTGACAGAGGAAAAGCCAAAGACACAGCGTGTGGAGCAAGGCCCCACTCACCCCACTCAGCCACAAGGACGATTTCCTGGAGGAAGGTGTGAGACATTTACTGCTTGGGAATGTCCTAGGACAGTGAGAACGACCGAAGCTTCGTACCTGGACCTTCCTGTCCTCAGTAGACAAATTCTGGCACAAATTGTAGACACAAACACGTGATGAGAGAAAGAGCACGGGGGAGAGTGGAGAGCCACGTGGCCCTGTCCTCGCCTGCGGTCCTCTCACAGCTTCAGTCTCCCTGTTACTATAAAACATTTATTTATTTTTACACACACACACACACACACACACACACACACACACCATAGTGCCCCTGTAGAGGTCAGGGAACCACTTAAAGGAGCTGATGCTCTCATTCCATCTTTTGGGTCCCAGAAATTGACCTTGGATTGTCCGGCTTGGCTACGGAGCCATCTCTCTGGCCTGTTTCCTAATCTTTACCTTGAGCGGTCAAGGCTTTAGGCTCCCCTAGTGCACAGGTCTGAGGTTCTGCTGTCCCTGCATGTTCTGCATGTGGTTCCTTCTCTCGAGAGGCCTCTGTACGCCTGGGTGGAATTGTCTTCTTGCTTTGGAGAACGTGTTACAACCCTGTAGTGGCTTTACCACAAGGGTCTGAGTTAGAAGCTGCAAACAGCTCCGAAGAAAGCAGCCCCAAAGCACAGGGATCAGGCACAAGGAGTACACAGGAAGGCATAAGAGACACTTGTCCTTCATGGGTGTGGAGCAGACATGGCTGTGCTTCTGTCAGGGCCACCATGCTCAGTCCACCCATTCCCAGTCCTCACCATGCCTAGTCCTCACCATGCCCAGGAGCCCACAGACTATTGAACGCAACCAGGGCCAGCACCCATCAAAATCACGATAATCAAAGACAAGCCAGGCAGCTGGCAACAATTAGAAATTCTGGCTAGACTCTAATGCGCCTGGCCTCTGCCCACCATATTGTCTCTCTGTGGAGCTAAGTTATCATCATTATATTATTGTAAGGGCCCAGAACTGGAGCTAGAACAGTGAGAGAGATGAGGCCAATACTGACAGGACTAAGTGACAGAGAGCAGGAATGGTTCTGGGACAAGCAGGGGTGACCAGAGGAGTCCGTGTCCCTCCCCTCAACGTTCCTCTTTTGTGGTTTTCAAGTAGTCCTGTATGCATAAAGATACACGACCCTTCCTGTGGGCGTGTCGGCTCCACTGGCCGGGCATACCGTGCTCCTCCGTATATCACAGTTGGCTAGGCTTCTCTCAGGGGCTGTTTCTGCTTGAACAAGTGGATCCTGACCTCACAGGGAACCTAATGGTGAATTTCAACCCTTCAACACTGATTTTACATGTGAAAGGGCAAATTTAATATTACGTTAATACACGATATGGCATATCACATGCTGATCCTACTAACAAGTGCTTGCCCTCTTGTTTTCTTGAGAGGGGAAGAGAGCGGGAGAAATGGAAGTGGCCAACCAGTCCACCGTAGCTGAGTTTGTCTTGCTGGGGTTGTCAGATCACCCAAAGCTGGAGAAAACCTTCTTTGTGCTCATCTTGCTGATGTACCTGGTGATCCTGCTGGGCAATGGGGTCCTCATCCTGGTGACCATCCTCGACCCTCACCTGCACACGCCCATGTACTTCTTCCTGGGGAACCTCTCCTTCCTGGACATCTGCTACACCACCTCCTCCATCCCCCTGGTCCTGGATGGTTTTCTCACTCCCAGGAAAATAATCTCTTTCTCAGGCTGTGCTGTGCAGATGTTTCTCTCTTTCGCCATGGGAGCCACGGAGTGTGTGCTCCTGGGCATGATGGCATTGGATCGTTATGTGGCCATCTGCAACCCCCTTAGATACCCCATAGTCATGAGCAAGGCTGCCTATGTGCCTATGGCTGCCGGCTCCTGGGTGGCTGGAGGTTGCAATTCCTTGGTGCAGATCTCCCTGGCTGTACAGCTGCCCTTCTGTGGGGACAATGTCATTAATCACTTCACCTGTGAGATCCTGGCAGTCTTAAAGCTGGCCTGTGCTGACATCTCCATCAATGTCATCAGCATGGGGGTGGCCAATGTGATCTTCCTTGGTGTGCCAGTTCTCTTCATCTTTGTCTCCTACACCTTCATTCTCACCACCATCCTGAGGATCCCCTCAGCTGAGGGCAGGAAGAAGGCCTTCTCCACATGCTCTGCCCACCTCACTGTGGTGGTCATCTTCTATGGGACTATCCTCTTCATGTATGGGAAGCCCAAGTCCAAGGACCCACTGGGGGCAGACAAGCAGGACCTTGAGGACAAGCTCATCTCCTTATTTTATGGAGTGTTGACCCCCATGTTGAACCCCATCATCTACAGCCTGAGGAACAAGGATGTGAAGATGGCTGTGAAGAATCTGCTGGGTCAGAAATGTTTCATTCAGTGATAGTGAGGAAGTGGGTTATTTCCTAGTTCTGTGCACATCTGGGCTCTACTGGGAATGACCACTTAGCAAGCATAGATTTGCTCAATGGTCCTAAAGATCAGCTTGGACTGAGTTCTTTTTGAGTGACTGAGGCTGGACCATCAACTCTTTAGAGTAAAGTCTGGCTGTACAAAATGGCCTAGAACCAAGAAAAGGTGACTATGAAAATTAAACCTTCTTTGTGTGCCGACATAATAATCAATAAAAACTTTGTGGAAAATCTACTTCTCTCTTTATCAGTAAAGACTAGTTGGGATATGTGTACTAGTTTTGGTTTTTGTTGTTGTTGTTCACTGTCCTATTGGGAAGACACTTATAAGAAAAACTCACTTTTTATTTTATTTTGATTTACACAGTCTTGCTATGTGGACCCAGCTGGTCTGAAATGCACAGTCCCCTCCAGGTTTAGAATGTATCCATCACCTCCAAACCCTTCTACAGTCAAGGCCCACCTCCAAACCATGGAACTCCTAAGTAATTTCTAGAAAGTTTTCTCTTCTCTAGAAATTTCAGACAATAGAATATGTATTTATTTTTATGTCTGAGCTTTTTCTTTTCCTCTTTTATGCTTCAGATGTTTATCCAGTGGTAACATATATCAAGAAAAGGGGGTCATGAATGCAAGAGGGGAGGAAAGGAGGAGTTGGAGGGTGGAGAGGGAGATATGATGCAAATACAGTATACTCAGTTTTTAATGAAATTTTCAAATATTAAAAATCTTTGATATATATAAAGCAGAGTTCAAATGGAATGTTAAAGTTTTAAATATATGCCAGAATTTATGACCTAAAATTTCACCTTACATTGTTAGAAAAATAAATAAATCTAATGTAGGAAAAAGAAAATTATAACATGAACAAATATAATGAAATGGAAAAACAGCAATGAAAACATTAACAAGCTCAAAGAGATAGTATAGATGACAACAAAGTTGATAAATCCTCAGCAGGACTCAAACAGCGATAGAAAGAGGGTAGATGGACAGAAAGACAGATGACTGATAGACAGTATGTGAACTATTCGAATCAAGAGTGAAAGAAGTGTCACTGGCTTACAGATATCAAAATGATAAAAATAAAAGAATGTTATAAATTACAGAAAAGAATTTGACGATTTAAATGACATGCACAAGTTCTCTGAAAAACAGTTTACAAAACTATTAAAAGAGGATATAGGAAATTTAAACAACTCTATGCCTATTAAACTAGTTGAATTTATTATTAAAACAAAGCCACAAAGTAAGCTGCAGGCCTAGGTTGTCTTTCTAGTGTGCTAGTACCAACATTGTCATTACTGGCAGGAGCCTGCGCTGGAGCCCAGGATGACCTCAGACTTCCAAGAGCTGAGACTGTAGAAATGTGCCAGACAGGGTGACTTGTACCAATCACTTCAGGAAGAAATAATCCAAACTCAAGACAGAAGATAAGAACAGAAGAGGCTGGAGCAGACCTGAACTGTTGTTACAAAACCTTAGAAATAAATATATTAAATTCAGTTAGACTTTTAAAAGATCTATGTATGCACACACATGCGTGTGCCCACGCACACAGAGACACGCAAGCATGTACAGTTTTATTTTTCTATTTGGTTTGTTTTTGGGTTTTGAGACAAGATTCCATCCAAACACTTCAGAGGACACATTCTTCTCAAACCCTGAGAAACTTTCTCTAAAACAGATCATATTTTATGGTCCATTTGGAAGTCTATATGGTCACAAAGGAAGTCTTAATAGGTACAGAAAAACTGAACTTCTAATATTCTATGTGACTGTTATGGGTTAGAGCTAGAGCCCAACAGAAAAAAAAAATCCACAAGCTCACGGAATAAAGAGTACTCTGTGAATAATGAAGAGATTACTGAAAAAATCAAGAAGGAAAACATTTATGAATCCTAGATTGGAATGAAAGGGAAGACACAGCATGTCAAAGCCTATGAGATACAATGAAAGAGATGCTGAGAAATGTTCATAGCGGAAGGGCAAATCATAGAGGTCTCAGGTTAATAACTAAATACTGCGCTACAGGGACTTTGCAAGACAAAAATAAATCAAACTCAGCAGCATCAGGCTGTAAACAAATAATACTGTTTTGGAATTAATCATTCTATTAATAATAAGCTGGTTATTAATACAGTGGCAGTTATTCCTTAACTGATATTTTATACATAAAAGACACAGAAACTTGCTAGATTTTTAATGAGCCCTAATGCACTGTGCCTGGGCAAATGTTTGCCCTCTAAGCCATCCTGTCTGCTTCCCATCCCAAACCCCCAAGACCTGCACGTGTTCCACTTGGGCTGTCCCTGCCTCGTCAGGCCTGTCCTCAGAGCAAACTGCTCCAGTTCTCTTCTTTCTCCTTTCTCTCTCCTCTTTGTGGTCTCTCTCCCTCAAGAGCCCGTGACCTTGGATCTGCCTACCTCTCTCCTGGTAAAAAGGTACTAGGCAACTTTATTTGCCACTCAGGGACAATTTGGAAGGCAAAGTTTACACCATGTCATATTGGATATGTGAGAATTTGCCCATAAGGATCTTGGGGACAAGTAATTAACATTAATACATAGAGCTCCAGATCAACCCCAACGTTTTGTCAGGCTAGAAAGTAACAAAATAGAAATAGTCAGTGAAAAAGCGTGTTCTTTAGACAGATTAACCAAAAGAGAGAGAAGATCAAATTCATAAAGCTGGAGATGAAAGGGGACTCATTACAACAGGTACCACCAAGGTTCAGAAGAGCCTAAGGACATACCTTAAAACCTGAGAAATCTAAAAGAAATGGATAAATTTCTAGATGCGTATCACCTAACAACATTTAATCATAATGAGATAACTAAGTTAAACATATTTTTAACAAAAAAAATGAGATGGAAATAGAAATTTTAAATCTCTTAAGTGAAAAACCTCAAATGAATTCACAAACAGATGTCTGCAGACCTTCATTTGTTTTGTTTCCTTCCTCCTTTCTTTCTTTCTTTTCATTATTATTATTTTTAATTATACTTTATTTACTTTGTATCCCCCCTCTAGTTCCCTCCAAATCCCTCCCTTCCTCCTCCTTCTCCACACATGTCCCTCCCTATGTCCACTGGTAAGGGAAGGTTTCTTTTTCTTCCTTCTGATCCTAGTCTGTTAGGTCTCTTCAGGATGGCTGCATTGTCTTCCTCTGTGGACTGGTAAGGCTACTCCCCCTCAGGGGATGCTGATCAAAGAGCAGGCCAATCAGTTTATGTCAGAGGCTGTCCCTCTTCCCATTACTATGGAACCCACTTGGACACTGAACTGCCATGTGCTACATCTGTGCAGGTGTTCTAGGTTATCTCCATGCATGGCACTTGGTTGGAGTATGAGTCTCGGGAAAGACCCCTGTGTTCAAATTTTTTGGTTCTGTTCCTCTCCTTGTAGACCTCCTGTCCTCTCCATATCTTATTATTATTTCCCACTTCTTTCATAAGACTCCCTGCATTCTGCCCAAAGTTTAGCCATAAGTGTCACCATCTGCTTTGATAGTCTGCAGGGCAGAGCCTTTCAAAGGCCCTCTGTGGGAGGCTCCTAACTTGTTTCCTGTTTTCTTCTTCTTCTGGTGTCCATCCTCTTTGCCTTTCAGAGTGGGGATTGAGCATTTTAGCCAGAGTCCTCCCTCTTGATTAGTTTCTTTAGATGTACAGATTTTAGTAGGTTTATCCTATATTATATGTCTATATGAGTGAGTATATACCGTGTGTGTCTTTCTGCTTCTGGGATAGCTCACTCAGGATGATGCTTCCCAGATCCCACCATTTACCTGCAAATTTCATGATTTCCTTGTTTTTCATTCTGAGTAATATTCCATTGTGTAGATGTACCACAATTTCTGTATCCATTCTTCAGTTGAGGGGCATCTGGGGCTATTACAAATAAAGCTGCTACAAACATCATTGAGCAAATGTCCTCATGTGTACTTGAGCCTCTTTTGGATATATGCCTAGGACTGGTATAGCTGAATCTTAAGGAAGCGGTATTCCTTGTTGTCTGAGAAAGTGCCAGATTGATTTCCAGAGTGGTTGTACCAGTTTACATTCCCACCAGCAGTGGAGGAGGGTTCCCCTTTCTCCACAACCTCTCCAGCATGTGTTGTCACTTGAGGTTTTGATGTGTTGTCACTTGGCCATTCTGATGGATGTAAGGTGAAATCTCAGGGTTGTTTTGATTTGCATTTCCCTGATGGCTAATGAGGTTGAGCATTTCTTTAAGTGTTTCTCTGCCATTTGATATTCCTCTCTTGAGAATTCTCTGTTTAGCTCTGTTCCCCATTTTTTAATTGGATTACTTGCTTTGCTGCTTTTCAACTTCTTTAGTTCTTTATATATACTGGATATTAGCCCTCTGTCAGATAAAGGGTTAGTGAAGATTCTTTCCCAATCTGTAGGTAGTCGTTTTGTTTTGAGGATGGTGTCTTTCCCTTTACAGAAGCTTTTCAGTTTCATGAGGTCCTATCTATTGATTGTTGATCTTAGAGCCTGTGCTGTTGGTGTTCTGTTCAGGAAGTTGTCTCCTGTACCAATGAGTTCTAGGGTCTTCCCCTCTTTTTCTTCTAACCGATTTAATGTGTCTGATTTTATGTTGAGGTCTTTGATCCACTTGGACTTTAGTTTTGTGCAGGGTGATAAGCATGGATCTATTTGCATTTTTCTACATGTAGATATCGAGTTAGACCAGCACCATTTGTTGAAGATGCTATTTTTTTCCATTGTATGGTTTTGGCATCTTTGTCAAAGATCAGGTGTCCATAAGTGTGTGGATTTATTTCTGGGTCTTCTGTTCAGTTCCATTGTTCCACCATCCTGTTTCTATCCAAGTACCATGCAGTTTTTAAAACTGTTGCTCTGTCGTACAGCTTGATATCAGGGATGGAGATACCTCCAGAAGATCTTTTATTGTAGAGGATTGTTTTAGCAATTCTGGGTTTCTTGTTATTCCATATGAAGTTGAAAAATTTTCTTTCTAGGTCTGTAAAGAATTGTGTTGGTGATTTGATGGGAATTGCATTGAATCTTTAGATTGCTTTTGGTAAGATGGCCACTTTTACTATGTTAATCCTGCCAAGCCATGAGCATGGGTGATCTTTCCATCTTCTGATATCTTCTTCTAATTCTTTCTTCAGAGACTTGAAATTTTTTTCATAGAAATCTTTGACTTGCTTAGTTAGGGTTACACCAATGTACTTTATGTCTTTTGTGGCTATTCTGAAGGGTGTTGTTTCCTCAATTTCTTTCTCAGCCCTTTTCTCTTTTGTATACAGGAGGGCTACTGATTTTTTTTTTTTTAGTTAATTTTGTAACCTGCCGCTTTGCTGAAGTTGTTTATCAGCTGTAGAAGTTCCCTGGTAGAATTTTTGGGGTCACTCATGTATACTATCATATCATCTGCAAATAGTGATACTTTGACTTCTTCCTTTTCAATTTGTATCCCCTTTATTTCCTTCAATTGTCTTATTGCTGTAGCAAGGACTTCCAGAACTTGAAGAGATATGGAGAGAGTGGGCAGCCCTGCCTTGTCCCTGAAATCAGGGGGATTGCTTTCAGTTTCTCTTCATTTAGTTTGATGTTGGCTATAGGCTTGCTGTATATTGCCTGTACTATGTTTAGATGCCACGGACTGACCCAGCCGGGTCCCACAACTGCAGGAGAATCAGGGTTTTTGGATATCAGGAAGGCACGGTTTCAGGGAATGACAGTCAGAGACGACAATATAATACTTTTGACTCTGCTGAAATTTATTTTTATTTTTTAATTTTAATTTTCTTATTAGTTACATTTTGTTAATTCTGTATCCCAGCTGTATCCCGCTCTGCTGCAATTTTACTGAAGTCAGGCTAATAATTTTATAGTAATTACATAGGGGAACACCTTAAAGTTGGCATACTTTCCAGAACACTCAGACTTTTACCAAGAATACAAAGTTTACATTTTAGCATAGGGCAGTGCCCACAAGAGATCTTGGCCTGAAAACTTTTGATCAAAGCAGAGAAAGGAAAAGAAACCTCAAACTGCAGTTTCATTATTGCTAACCAATGAAGAGGAAAGTCAGGAGCTAAGTCAGATACCTGCCAAAATCTTTCTTTGTGTCAAAATCCAAATACACCTTTGTTAACCATCCTCCCATATGTCTTGCTAAAAATTGATGATCCTCCTTAGAGATAGACGCCAAGGGGAACAGGCTCGAGCCAGCTGTACTTTCCCATGCTCTCTTTCCCTAAAGAGGAGTCCACTATTTCTTTTTCTATTCTTGTAATGCTTCCTGACACTGAATCTGATTCATTACTTCTCTTAAGATTATTTTTCTTTTATTCTATTCTTGTTTAAGCTTTTAGTAGTGTATCAAAGATATGTTTTCTTGAATAGTTAATTGTGCTGTTTCAAGAATCGTAGAGAAAGATCAAAAGGCTCATAAATCTAACCCCACAACCGCAACCGAGAAAGCGTAGAAATCTCAGAATACATCTTTTTGGCTTAGGTGGTCGGAGGGACACATTGCTAATGACTTCCAGGGAGCGTATTCCCGAAGAAAATGTATCTCCCGTCTAGTAGTACAACCTATTGATATGCTACACTGACGATGCTGGAGTGGGTGTAGCATTTACATATGTGCTTTGTATCCCTGATCTCTCCAATACTTTAAACATGAATAGATGTTGGATTTTGTCAAATGCTTTTTCAGCATCTAAGGAGATTATTATGTATTTTTTTTTCTTTCAGTTTGTTAATATGGTGGATCACATTGATGGAGTTCCGTATATTGAACCACCCCTGCATACCTCGGATGAAGCCTACTTGGTCTTAGTGGATGATATCTTTGATGTGTTCTTGTATTTGATTTGCAAGTATTTTGTTGAGTATTTTTGCATCACTGTTCATAAGGGAGATTGGCCTGAAATTCTCTTTGTTGCATCTTTGTGAGGTTTAGGTACCAAGGTGACTGTGGCTTCATAGAAAGAGTTCGGTAGTGTTCCTTCTGTTTCTATTTTGTGAAATAGTTTGAAAAGAATTGGAGTTAGCTCTTCTTTGAAGGTCTGGTAGAATTCTGCGCTGATAACATCTGGTCCTGGGCTTTTTTATGGATGGGAGACTTTTGATGACCACTTCTATTTCCTTAGGGGATATAGGACTATTTAATTGATTTACCTGTTCTTGATTCAGCTTTGGTAAGTGGAATCGATCAAGAAAATTGTCCATTTCATTTAGATTTTCAAATTTTGTGGCATATAGACTTTTGAAGTAAGTCATAATAATTGTATTTCCTCAGTGTCTGTAGTTATGTCCCACTTTTCATTTCTGATTTTGTTGATTTGGATGGTGTCTCTCTGCTTTTTAGTAAACTTGGCTAAGGGTTTGTCTATCTTGTTGATTTTCTCAAAGAACCAGCTCTTGGTTTCATTGATTCTTTGAATTGTTTTATTTGTTTCCAATTTATTGATTTCAGCCTTGAGTTTGATTATTTCCAGCCGTCTACTGCTCTTTTGTGTGTTTGATTCTTTTTTTTTCCTAAGGCTTTTATGTGAGCCATTAAGTCGCTGGAATGAGAGGTTTTGAATTTCTTCTTGAAGACACTTAGTGCTATGAACTTTCTTCTTAGCACTGCTTTCATTGTGTCCCACAAGTTTGGGTATGTTGTGCCTTCATTTTCATTGTATTCTAGGAATACTTTGATTTCTTTCTTTATTTCTTCCCTGAGCCAACTGTCATTGAGTAGCAAGTTGTTTAATTTCCATGTGTGTGTAGGCTTTTTGTTATTTCTGTTGTCGTTGAGATCCAGCTTTATCCCATGGTGATCAGATAGGATACAGGGGATTATTTCAATCTTTTTGTATCGGTTGAGACTTGTTTTGTGACCAACTATTTTGGAGAATGTTCTCATAGATGCTGAGAAGAAGGTAAATTTTTTTTTTTTTGTGTTTGGGTGAAAGGTTCTGTAGACATCTGTTAGGTCCGTTTGATTCATGACCTTTGGTTAGAGTCATTGTTTCTTTGTTTAACTTCTGGTTTGTTGACCTGTCCTTTGTTGAGAGTGGGGTGTTGAAGTCTCCCACTATTAATGTGTGAGGATCTATGGTGGTTTCAGTTTTATTAATGTTTCTTTTACAAATGTGAGTGCTCTTGTGTTTGGGGCATATATGTTCAGAAGTGTGGTGTCTTCTTGGTGGAGTTTTCCTTTGATGAGTATGAAATGACCTTCCCCATCTCTTTTGATTAATTTTGGTTGAAAGTCTATTTTATCAGATATTAGAATGGCTACTCCTGCTTGCTTCTTGGGTCCATTGGAAAACCGTCTTCCAGCCCTTTACCCTCAGGTAATGTCTATCTTTGTGACATAGGTGTGTTTCTTGTATGCAACAGATTGTTGGGTCTTGTTTACGTATCCATTCTGTTAGTCTCTGTCTTTTTATTGGAGAGTTGAGTCCATTGATGTTAAGGGAGATTAATGACCAGTGACCATTAGATGCTTTGATTTTGCTGTTGGCTATGGTAGTGTGTTTGCGTGTTTGGCTACTTTTGGTTTTGCTATAGTGAGGTGATTTGTTTCCTGTGTTTTCCTGAATGTCGTTAGTTTTCCTGGGTTCTATTTTTCCTTCTAGTCTCTTCTGTAATGCTGGATTTGTGGGTAGGTTTTGTTGAATTTGTTTTTGTCATTGAATATCTTGTTTTCTCCATCTATGATGACTGAGAGTTTTGCTGGATATAATAGCCTGGGCTGACATCTGTGTTCTCTTAGGGTCTGCATTACAACAGTCCAGGCCCTTCTTGTTTTCATAGTCTCTGTTGAGAAGTCAGGTGTGATTCTGATGGGTTTGCCATTACATGTTACTTGGCCTTTTTCCCTTACAGCTTTCAGTATTTCTTCTTTGTTCTGTATACTTACTGTTTTGATTATTATGTGGTAGGAGGATTTTCTTTTCTGGTCTAATTTATTAGGTGTTCTGTAAGCCTCCTCTAATCTTATAGGCCTCTCCTTTAAGTTGGGGAAATTTTCTTCTATGATTTTGTTGAAGATATTTTCTGGGCCTTGGAGGAGGGAATCTTCTTTTTCCTCTATTCCTATTATTCTTAGGTTTTGTCTTTTCATATTGTCTTGGATTTCTTGGATGATCTGTGTCAGGAATTTTTTGGATTTAACATTTTCTTTGATGGATACATCGATTTCTTCCATTGTATCTTCTACACCTGATATTCTTTCTTCCATCTCTTTTTTTTTGAGTTCTTTTTTTATTATTTTTTTTATCAGTTACATTTTATTAACTCTGTATCTCAGCCGTGTCCCGATCCTTCATTCCGTCCCAGTCCTTCCCTCCCTCCCTCATCTCCACCGTGCCCCTTTCCAAGGCCACTGATAGGGGGGACCGCCTCCCCATTCATCTGATCCTGTTTTATCAGGTGTCTTCAAGACTGGCTGCAAAGCCCTCCTCTGTGGCCTAACAGGACTGCTTCTTCCTTGGGGGTGGGGAGACCAAAGAGCCAGTCATTGAGTTCCTGTTAGAAATAGTCCTTGTTCCCCTCACTTTGGGAAACCAATTGGTTACTGAGCTACCACAGGCTACATCTGAGTGGAGGTTCTAGGTCATATCCATACATGGTCCTTGGTTGAATGTCAGTCTCAGAAAAGACCCTGTGCCCAGATATATTTGGTCCTTGTGGAGCTCCTATCCTTTCCCCATCAGACTAACCCCCTCTCTTCCATCTCTTGTAGTCTGTTGGTTATGCTTACCTCTGTAGTTCCTGTTTTCTTCCCTAAATTCTTCCTCTCCATGATTTCCTCCATTTGTGTTTTCTTTAATTTTTCCAATTCTATCATCCGATCTTGAGTTGTTTTGTTTATTTCCTTCACCTGTCTGATTGTACTCTCCTGTTTTTCTTTTAGTTCCTTCAACTCTGTTTCTTTTCTTTCTTTCAGTGATTTAATTATTTCTTCTCTGAAGGCCACAAACTGTTTGGCTGCATCTTCCTGTATTTCTTCACAGATGGCCATAATCTGCTTCTCTTACCTTCCTCCATTTCTTTATGGATAGTCATGATCTGTTTGATTTTATCTTCCTTTAATTATTTATGTATTTTATTTGTTTCCCTTCTTATCCTCTTCATCAGCATAGATGTAAGGTCATCTTCTTGAATTTCAATTATGCTGGGGTGTCCAGGACTGCTCGCCCCTGGATGGCTGGGTTCTGGAGATGCCATATTGCTCTGTCTTTTGTTGGTTGAGCTTTTATGCTGACCTCTACCCATTGGGTTCTTTTAGGTGTTGGCTGTTAGTTTCTGGTGCTTCCTGGAATCCTGAGGTAGGGTGAATCCCCTTGGCAGGAAGATGATTTTTCTTGAAGGAGAAAAATCTCTGCTTTTTGGGTATGGTCACTATATGGCCAATGTTTCTCAGGAATTGCCACTGCTCACCTCAGGCGTATAGACCTGAGTAGTAGCTGTGGTCTTTGTTAGTCATGGGGGCTGTCCTCTCACATGTAGAAGTCCTCAAGACAGCTGCCCTGCTGCTGAGTTTCTTGTTCTGAATTTAGTGAGCTGCTGCTGTTGTTACACTGTTTTCCAGGTACACTCTTCTTGAAGAAATTGCTGATTCACTAGCTGTGGGGTTTTCTCCCAACAGGGAAACTCAGTCCAGTACCCTCGGGCATACAGTTCTGTCTGGGAAGGTGAGAGGAGTGCCCAGCAAGTCTCTGGGCCAGAGCCTGATTGCTCTGCTCTGAGCTGGGAGACTGTGTGCCCAAGTTTGAAATGGCGGCTGAGGGTGCCGCTCTGGTCTGCAGGCTGTGAACCCTGATCTGGGATGGCGGCCGTAGGCACTGCTCTGGTCCGGAGGAGCTGCACTCTGATCTGGGCTGGCCTTCTGGGCCAGAGGATGTGTTTCCCAGTCCTGGATGGCAGCTGAAGTAGCTGCAGGAGGCATTGTGCCTTGATCTCAGGCACAGGTCCCCAGGACCTTTACCAGGTACTGCATGGGTGACCTGAGGTCGGTCCCAATTAATTTCCACACCGTAGCTTTTCCTCTGACTTGGCAATCACAAAACGCTGGTGTTTAGGTCCCTAAGTACAGTCTCCTGATCGCTGTGCAAACCACTGCTTTCCTGTTCCTCAGACACAGTGTTCTCCTGCAGCCGCCATCTTGTTGTTCTCTCTATTATTATTGTTATTGGAGATAGGGTCTCACTATATAGTTTTGGCTGGCCTGTAACCCCTTGCCTTTGCCTCCTGAATGCTAAGATTAAAGGTGTGCACCACACACCTGGTCCTCATGACAATTAAAGAACTACAATCAATGCTTCTCAGATTATTCCTTACAATAAAAAAAGAGAGCACTTTCTGACTCAGTCTATGAAGCCAGCACTACTCTGTTATCAAAAAATGGACAACGACACAGAGGGGGGAAAAATGACATTGACTATCAATCTGTCTGGTGTACATAGATACAGAAATTCTTCCAAGCTGAATTCAGGGACACATGAAGAATGTCATTCAACACGGACTTCACTCCAAAGGTGCAAGGGTAGTTCAACATGCACAAAGAAATGCCCATCATACATCACATAAACGGACTTGATGAGAGAAATTATATAGTCATTTCAGTAGGTAGAGAAAGGGCCCTTAACAAAACCCAGCATCTATTCATGAGGAAATCTTTGCAGAGACTCTGAGTGGAGGGAACATAATGAAAGACAGAGATGACAAACCTACAGTCAACATCGTGCTAAATGGAAAAAAAAGAGCTCAAGCATTTCCGCTAGGATCAGAAACAATGTAAGCATGTCCACCCTCTCCACTACACTAAAAAGAGTCCCTTAACACTGCCCTAGAAAACCCTTAGAGCTGTCATAGAACATTCAGCAAAGTGGCAGGATACAAAACTAGCCTACATGCCAATGAGAAACAGACCGAGAAAGAAATCAGGGAAACAAGTCCATTTCAAATCACCTAAAAATATACCATAAAAGAAACCTAACCAAGGAAGTGAAAAAATAAAAGTTAACAATGAAAACTGTAAAACACGACAGAAGGAGACACTTAGAAAGATGACACCAAAAGACGCAAAGACTGCCCATGTTCGTGGATTGGAAGTATTCACTTTGCTAAAATGACCATATTAACAAACACAGTCGACAGATCCAGTACAATCCCTGTCCAAATTCCAAACAAAAGTGTAAAACCCAACGTTACTCTCACAGCTTCAGAATGGCTATTCTAACTATATAAGGAGTTCATTGGGATGTATCTTGGGTCTGATGAATTTGCTGTGTGATGTTTGACTTACAAGTTTTTAAATAATAAAGCTTACAAAGATAAAAAAAATCTAACATAACTTTAGAAATAGAAAAATCTTTCTTGAAACTGTCTTAGTGTGATTTACTATTGCTGTGCTGAAACACCATGATGAGAGCAACTTGCAGAGGAAAAGAAGGGTTTTTCTTTTGTTTGTTTTGTTCTGTTTTCAGCCACAGTTAACAGTTCATTATCAAAAGCTCTGAGAGTAAAAATTCAAGCAGGGCAGGAACCTGGAGGCAGGAGCTAATGCAGAGGCCATGGAGGATGCTGCTGACTGGCTTGCTCTCTGTGGCTTGCTCGGCCTGCTCTCTTTCTTTCTTTTTTCCTTTTTCTTTTTTTTCAGATTATCTTACTGTTGTGTTTTACCGTTGGTTTCAACAGAGTATCAAGTAAATTGCAGAAAGGGTTGGAAGAAAATGAATGGGGATAGGTGCAATTTTATTTTAATCTCATAAAACAAAAGGCAAAATTCTACCCTGAAAAACAAAGTTTTTTAACTTACATTCTTTTTATTTTTATAATAATTACAGTTTATTCACTTTGTATCCCAGCTGAATCCCCCTCCGTCATTCCCTCCCAATCCTACCTTCCCTCCCTCATGTCCTCCCATGCTGATAGGGGAGGTCCTACTCCCCTTCCATCTGCTCTAGCCTATCAGTTCTCATCAGGACAGGAGCTCCACAAGGAGAACAACAGAGCCAAAAAGTCTGGGCCCAGGGATCTTTTCTGAGACTGATATGCCAAACAAGGACCATGCATGGAGGTAACCTAGAACCCCTGCACAGATGTAGCCCATGGCAGGTCAAGTCTCCTAGTGGGTTCCCTAGTAAGGGGAACATGGACTGTCTCTTATTGATCACCTCCCCCTGAGAGAGGGGGGAGCCTTATCAGCCTACTTTCTAATAGAACCCAGAACCACCAGCCCAGGGATGGCACCACCCACAATAGGCTGGGCCTTTCCCCATGAATCTCTAATGAAGAAAATGCCCTGCAAGCTTGCCTACAGCCTGATATTATAGAGGCATGTTCTCTATTAAGGCTTCCTTCCCTCTGATGACTCTAGCTTGTGTCAGGTTGGCATAAAACCAGCCAGTACAAACTCATATGAAAGCACAAAAGGACACCCCTCCCTCCCACCAAAGCAATCCGGAGCAAAGAGAATACTGCTGGAGACAGTATCAAACCTAATGATACAGACCCATGACAATAAAAGCAGCATAGTACTGGTACTAAACAGACACAGATCAATGGAATGGAATCAAAAATTTATATGTAAGCCCACACAGCCACAGCCATACATAGCCACCTGCTTGCTTGTTTCTTTGTTTGTTTGTTTGTTTTTTACAAAGGTTCAAAAATACACATTGGGAACAAAAGACAACATCTTCAACAAGTGATGCTAAGAAAAGTGGATATCTGCAGGCAGAACAATGAACTGAACCCTTATTCCTTACACAGTACAAATATGAACCTGGGACAGAGCAAAGACTGTAACAGAAGACTTGGAACTCTGAAACTGCTAGAGTAAAAAGTCGGTGAAAATAGCTGATGAGGAAGGTTGAAGCTGAGCAAAAGGACACATGGGACATGCGAGAGGACTAGAGACGACGGGGCAAAAAGGTTACAGGGACAGAGGTAGCAGAGCAGTGAAAAAGATAAGGGGAGCAGAATCTACAATAACATTTTGTTTGTGAATGGCATAACCATGTCTAATAATTGGTATCTAATAATATGTAATTATCTAATGGTAGTTGGTAGACAGGGCTTCACTGTGTAACCTTGGCTGGCTTGAGTCTCACTGTGTAGACTAGGCTGGCAGAGATTCTTCTATCACTGCCTCGCGAGTGCTGGGATTAAGGATGGGAGCCATCACACCTGGCCTGTACACTAATTTTAAAACATCTTTAAATGCTAAGAAAAAAAATAAATGTTGCCGAAATGCCTAGACCTGCATATGGAGAAATAATCATAGTTTCCTAACTCACATCATACAGAAAGTTAATTCACTGTGGATCACAAATCTAAGCCATAGCTAAAGCTACAAAGTTCTTTTCAAACAGGAAAATATCGTCATGAAGAGGGACGAGCAAACTTTTCTAAGAGAATATATGAAAAGAAATGACTAAAAACAGCAACAGAGTTGACCAAAATATAAAACATCTGTTCAGCAGAAGACACGATGACGAAAATGAATGTACCCATCAGGCATGATGGGATGCTGAGGCAGGAGCATCAAGGCTTCCAGACCAGCCCAGACACAGCAATCCCAGAGGTCAAAACAAATGTGTAAGCCACGAGCTGACAGGATGTGTACAGCTCACATATCTGAAGAAGGTCAGGTTGCAAAACACGTAAAGAACTCAACATGTTTTTTAAGCAATGTAACTGAGAACGATGGACATAAAGGTCTGAGTGGGTACTCTCCAAAGGAAGAACATGAGTGACCAGAAACGCAAATTAAAGCCTCGGCAAGTTACCACTACACCTGCCGGGGTAGCTAAAAGTGAAAGACTGACCACACTAACTGTTGGCAAGACTGTGGTGCAATGGGAACCCTCAGGGGTGTGTCACCTTTGTAAAGGATCTGCCGGTTTCTTAGGAAAACCAAGTGTATCTCTGTGGTGCGATCCAGCACACGGGTCCTCAGATGTTTGGCCAAGAAAGAAGTGGATGCGAAACACTTGTGTGTGAGAGTCACCAATGGCTTCATTCACAGTGACTCAAAATGATGTCAGCAAGGAGGAGGGCAGAAGAACCTGCCTTGTCATGCAGTGCAACACTGCTTAGCAATAACTAGGAACCTAAACACATCATTTTGTGCTTCCTCTGTGTCTGTTCTCAGCATAGGTCTGACCTCCTTACCAGAAGCACAGCTTAGACCACCTTCAAGTAATTTCTACTCCTCTGCCGCCTTCTTGATATCTCCCTTAACACAGTCTTCTAGGGACAGCCTCACTGTGGCCCACAGACAGACAGCCTGCTTGATTCACCTCCTGGGCTCCACATCCTGCATGGACTTTGCAGACATGACACAGGGATGTGACTGCATAGAATATGTGCCCTGCTAGGTCTAGACCCACCCATTAGAACCTCTCAGGGGACTCTTGCTTGGAAATGATCCAGACTCCAATGAATGAGGCTCTGGCCCATGGGCCCCTTACTCTGTGTCTCTTGCTCTCCATTAGAAAGGCACACAGGCCTCCAGATGGCTTCTCTCTTCCTGTTGGGCCATAAGGTCCAGTGCCCTCTCCTTAGGATCTGAGACTGGCACACTGCTTCTGGTGTGCTGCCTCTCAAGGTTACACTTAACCAAGACAGTGAAACCTAACTCCTCTCCAGGCCAGGACTGGCGGAGACTGGCTCCTAACTTCTTCTCAAAGGCATTAGCCATACTGCAGTTCGCAGAAATTCAAGCAAGGTATGGACATGACAACCTTGAGTCCCTCAACAAGAGTGGGAGTTTCCAGCAGGAGCAGTGGGGGGAGGGAGAGACAGTGCCTGGAGCGCATCAGTGTAATTGGATGTTGGGGACATTGTCCCAAGGGAATAAGAAGTTTCCCGACTGTTTCCCTTCTAAACTTTTAATCACACGAGGGACAGCAGGAGCCCCAGGTATGCTGATGGTTTCAAATCTACGTCCCTGTGTACTGGTGCTCATTCGGAGATAGCGCTGAAGTAGAACGGAGACCAAGTGGGAAGAATGAACTTTGAGAACTTTGAGGCTTTTCTTCAAACCAGAGGTGGCAGCTCAGCCTGGACCCCTTAAGCTGCTGCTACTATTTCTGGCCTGGAACTTCCTTAGGGCAGGTACCTCTTCTCAGTAGGTTTCTGATTAAGGTAAGTAAGGATTCCTGTAAAAGCCAATCCCAACCTTTCATTAGCTATGGGCATTCCTAGGGTCTGACCTGAGTGTCCACAGAGGTAGGCTTGAGAAGGGAATAAATGCATCACCAAAACAGGGGGTGGGGGAAGGCTGGACCCCTCTTGGGTCTGAGAAGTTTGGATGTCAAGAGACTTATCAGGTCTGTTAGTCTGAGTTCCTGGGCTCACCCAGCTTGAGAGAATGGCCTGTAGCTGAGATGGTCCAAATTCACGACCTTCCACAAGCGCAGGCAGTTTAAGGAGGAGATAGACACTGGCATAAGGGTGAGAGAACCCTGGAAGGATGCTGCTCCTGCCGTATGGAGAATCTCCTGATGTCCCAGAGCTCTGCAAACACAGAGCAGGCTGTTTGAGAACGTAGTGAGCTCTTCCACAGCCAAAAGAAGTTGAGAAAGAACTGGAAGGCAGTGTGCCAGTGCTTGTCCGGGGAAGATCTACCATGGGAGAGAAGGCTGACTAGATGCCTGGGAGGCAGAGTCAGTGTTGCAGTAGAAGTCTGGGGGACACACTGAGTGTCCACGGAGGCCTGTGCGGATGCCCACCCAGAAGAAAGGAAACCTAACAGAATCACACACACACACACACACACACACACACACCAGTCTAAAATGTGTGTGTGTGTGTGTGTGTGTGTATCTAGATTCCCAGAAATTGTGGGCCATTATGGATTTCCAGGGTCACCTTTTGGTTTATCTTCAAGAAATACAAGATTTTCAAACTATTAGGGAAATGTCAGAATTCCAAGAGTATAAAGTCATGTAGGAAAATACCCCCCTTTATTTTATCTCCCTAAATCTAACTTTTCCTCTTCCTTAAGGGCTCAGCAGAACTTTGTACCTCATGGACTGTTTCTCTGAGCCCTGTTCCCATTAATGCCCCTGCTGAATCACTCAGCTTTCACTCTCTGCTGGCAGTGAGCCCACTTAAGCCCAGACTATAAGTCTTTATGATCCCCTTAGAAACTGTTACATACAGTCTGATCAAGTATGTTTGGGGTTGGATATTGAGACATACTGGATAAATTAATGGAGGGTGAATGGATGGGCAGGTGAATGGATGGCAGACGGCCCTGGGCCTGGTGCTGTGAGAACCATGTGCATAGTAACAGAGGGTGTTCTCTCTGAGAAGGCTCTGGACCTAAACAATGGCTTTAGCAGGTGTGGTGGCTCACACCTGTAACCTCAGCCCTCAAGAGGATGAGGTAGGAGGAGTGCCATGAGTTTAAGCCAGAGTGATACTGAGAACTACCAAGGAAAGCAAAACAGACATCCAAAAACCACAAAGACAGGAAGGAAGGAAGGAAGGAAGGAAGGAAGGAAGGAAGGTAGGAAGGAAGGAGGGAGAGAGGGAGGGAGGGAAAGAGGGAGGGGAAGAAGGGAGCAAGGGAGGAAGGGAGGGAGGAATGGACGGGAGGGAGAGAGGGAGGGAAGAAGGAAGCAATGAGGGACAGAATGAAGTCTTAGGAAATGAGGGAGGAAGGAAGGAAGAAAGGAAAAAAAGGAAAAAGTTTTAAGGATTCACAACTTGTATGTCTACCGTCTGGCACAAAGTAAAGGGAAAATGAAAGTAATTTAGTCTGAATACGTGGTGAATTGTCATAAAGGACCCAACATGAACAAAATGAATGCTTTGTGTGTCATTTTATTGATCAAATGCTTTAAGTTAATCAGATTTGTAAGTTGGCTGCCTTTAGCTCACAGTTTTGATATTCCTTATGTTGCTCTTTTTCTTGCTGTGTGCTTTCAGAACGGCCTTTTAATCACTCCACCAAACTGGTGCTGCAGGCCTAATGCTTGGCCCTATGCAAAGCAAAGAATGTTGGCCTTAGAGCTAAGGACTTCCTTCAGCTGAGAGAGGAGATGCAGCATGGAAAGTGACAACCAGACCTCTCCCGTGACAGGCTTCATTCTCCTGGGCCTCTCTGCCCACCCAAAGCTGGAGAAAACCTTCTTTGTGCTCATCCTGCTGATGTACCTGGTGATCCTGCTGGGCAATGGGGTCCTCATCCTGGTGACCATCCTCGACCCCCACCTGCACACACCCATGTACTTCTTCCTGGGCAACCTCTCCTTCCTGGACATCTGCTACACCACCTCCTCCGTCCCCCTCATTTTGGACAGCCTCCTGACTCCCAGGAAGACCATCTCCTTTTCAGGCTGTGCTGTGCAGATGTTCCTCTCCTACAGTATGGGATCCACAGAGTGTGTGCTCCTGGGCATGATGGCGTTTGATCGTTATGTGGCCATCTGCAACCCCCTTAGATACCCTGTGGTCATGAGCAAGGCTGCCTATGTGCCCATGGCTGCCAACTCCTGGGCAGCCGGAATTGCTGTCTCTATGGTTCAAATATCCCTTGTAATGAAGCTTCCCTTCTGTGGGGATAATGTCATTAATCACTTTGCCTGTGAGATCCTTGCTGTTCTGAAACTGGCCTGTGCTGACATCTCCATCAATGCCATCATCATGGCAGTGACAAATATGATCTATCTGGGAGTCCCAGTCCTCTTCATCTTTGTCTCCTACATCTTCATCCTCACCACCATCCTGAGGATCCCCTCAGCTGAGGGCAGGAAGAAGGCCTTCTCCACATGCTCTGCTCACCTCACTGTGGCGGTCATCTTCTATGGCACCATCCTCTTCATGTATGGGAAGCCCAAGTCCAAGGACCCACTGGGGGCAGACAAGCAGGACCTTGCAGACAAGCTCATCTCCCTCTTCTATGGGGTGGTGACCCCCATGTTGAACCCCATCATCTACAGCCTGAGGAACAAGGATGTGAAGGCTGCTCTAAGGAACCTGGTGGTGTTACTCAAGAAATGCTTCACCTAGTGTGGTTGGAGGACAGACATATTCCCATAGCTCTGTGCTCCTTAGCTGTACTCATCCATGAATTTCATAAATGACATGTTTCTGAATATGAAAACTGACTATCTGAAAATGGTATTTCACATGTAATGGAGAATGGAACACACTTAGAACGATGAAACATAACACATGCAGGTTGTGTGCCTTGAAGAATGGAAATTGTGTGGGGCTAAAGAGGGGGCATATCTCATTTTTCTCCTGCACAAGCTGGAATTAACCGTTCTAAGCAGATTCCTACTCTATTTCAGGAAAAGAAAGACACATCTTGTGATGTCTGAAATTGTGCCCACAGCTTCAGGGGCTCAGGGGTGTGCTGTTGTTTAAGTGGGCCAAACCAGTGTGATCTCGATTCCCTGCTGTGTGATTTTGCTTTTCCCTTTAGGCACAAAGCCCATGCATACCCTTCATGGCAGTCTGAACAGGGCATGGCAACAACCCCAATTAAATGCCAACCTATTTATAGGCTAATAGTATTTTAAAATTATTTTATTTTCTATTTCTGTATATGTATGCATGTGACTGCATTTTTGTTTGTTTCTATATGTATGCATGTGCTTTGTGTTTGGGTGTGTGTGCAAACACCTGCCTGCCCTTGCCCAGCAAAAGGTGCCAGACCTCGTGGAACTGGAGTCATAGGCAGTAGTGAGCCACAAGCCTTGGGTTCCGGGTCCTCTGCAAAGAGCAGCAAGGTCTTCTAACCAGTGAGACAATCTCTCCAGCCCCTGTGATCCAACATTTTGTAAGCACTGAAGCAGGGAGGTCGGTAGGTGCTGGTGAAAGACAGGTGACAGAGACTTTATCCACAATGCACAAACAAATGTCAGCATTGTGCCCATTGTAAATATGGGGCCTGGAAACTAACCATGGTGTCTCCCCAAGTTTCTGATGCTTGCAGCGCAGGGCTGACGAGGATAATAAAGCAAGTTTAGAAAAACGCTGTAGAGCGAATGTGAAATGTTCCCTGACAGGTTCATGTGTTTGGGCTCTTGATCCCCAGATGCAGGCACTGTTTGGGAAAGGTGTGGAAACTTCAGAAGGAAAAGTCCAACAGGAGGAAGTAAGTCGCTGATGGCTGGGGTCAGAGGGTTATAACTTGCCCTGAGCTCAGCCAGAGCAGTCTCTTTCTGATTCTTAACATGCTCTAACCATCTCCCTCATATTCCTGTTGCCCCAGCTGGGGGATGCCTCCCCCTACCTCACTTTCCCAGCCATGATGGACTGTACCTCCTCAAGCCCTGAGCCAAACCCTTCTTCCATTCCAGAAATTACAGCTATTTGGGATACTGAGGCAAGAAGATGGCAACAAAAGGCCAACCTGGGATACTAGCAAGAGACCTAGTCTCAACACAAAGTTGAAAATAGCAAAATAGCAATGGTGATAACGAAGGCCAGCGCTGCAGCTCGGTGGAACAGCACTTGCCTGCTTAGCTGGGAGAGGCTCCAGGGTCCAGCCCAACACTGGGAAGACAGTAGCTACAACAATTCTTTCTTGCTGATGTGGTTTGTGGCAGGTATTCTGTTACAGTGCCCAATACGCTGACAGAAACAGAATGTGTGGAAACAGCTGCACCTGGCTAGTTGTCAGTGAGTCATTTTCCCCCTTTGATGCAAGATTTAAAACTGTAGGGAAGTGGGGAAAATAATCCAGGCACTCATCCCCCAGGCCTGACAGAGATATGCCACAGCCAGTCTGTTCATCCACACCCCAAGAATTGCTTCTTCCTGTGGCTTCATTTTTTTCCTTCTTCATTTATTTCTTTTCAGTGTGAGGAAAGTGTAGAGAAATCAAACCAAGACTTTGCACAAGCTAGACAATCACTCTGCTACTGACCTCTATTCCCTTCTCACTTTTCACAAATCATAGATGGCCAGACAGTCTATATTAAGTCTTTCAGCATCTGTTTCTAAAGTTATTATGATAGAAATTATGATGACTTGTCTAGATTTATGCTAACTGGACACAAACAATAGTCTTCTGAGAGGAGGGAACCTCAATTGAGAAAAATATCTCCATAAGATTGGGCTATAGGTAAGCCTGTAGAGCATTTCTTAATTAGTGATTGATGGCAGAGGGCTCAGCCTAGGGAGGTGCCACCCCTGGGCTGGTGTCCTGGGTTCTATAAGAAAGCACGCTGAGCAAGTCATGAGAAGGAAGCAGTAAGCAGCACCCCTTCATGGCTTCTGCATCAGTTCCTGCCTCCAGGTTCCTACTCTGTTTGAACTCCTAGCATGACTTCTTTCAGTGATGAACAATGATAGGGACAGTGAAAGCAGAACAAACCCTTTCCTTCCCAATTTGCATTTTGGTCATGGTATTTCATTACGGCAATAAAAATCCTCACTGACACACATACAAAGACACACAAAATGTTTTCTATGTAATGATATATATGTGTATGTATATGTATGTATTTATATAATTATCACACGTAGAACTCAGCAATGATTTCTCTGTCACCCATTTTCCAGGGTTCATATCTCTAAGAATGCCCCACTTGTTACAAATTTAAATTTTTTTATTACAATTTATTCAGTTTGTATCCAAACTATAGCCATCTCCCTCATCCCTGCCCAATCCCACCCTCCCTCCCTCTTTTTCTCCCATGCCCCTCCCCTAGTCCACTGATAGGGGAGGTCCTCCTCCCCTTCCATATGACCCTAGCCTATCAGGTCTCATCAGGACTGGATGCATTGTCTTCCTCTCTGGCCTTGTAAAGATGCTCCCCCCCCCTTCTGGGGGAGGTGATCGAAGGCCAGCCACTGAGTTCATATTAGAGTCAGCCCCTGTTCACCTTACTAAGAACCCACTTGGACACTGAGTTGCCATGGCCCAGAACTGTGCAGGCATTCTAGGTTATTTTCATGAATGGTCCTTGGTTGGCATATCAGTCTCAGAAAAGACCCTGGGCCCAGATTTTTTGGTTCTATTGTTCTCTTTGTGGACCTCCTGTCATCTAATGGTCTTTCTATCTCCCCCTTCTTTCATAAGATTTCCTGCACTCTGACCAGTGTTTGGCTATGAGTCTCAGCATCTACTTTGATACCCTTTCAGAGACCCTCTCTGGTAGGCTCCTGTCCTATTCCTTGTTTTCTCCCTCTTCCTATGTCCATCCTGTTTGCCTTTCTGAATGAGGATTGAACATCCTACCCAGGGTCCTCCTCCTTGCTTAGCTTTTTGGGTGTACAGATTTTAGTATGTTTATCCTATATTATATGATTAACTAATCTAATATCTACTTATAAGTGAGTATATACCTTATGTGTCTTTCTGCTTCTGGGATACCTCACTCAAGATGATCTTTCCTAGTTCCCACCATTCCCTTGCAAATTTCATGATTTTCTTGTCGTTAATTGCTGAGTAGTATTCTACTGTGTAGATGTACCACATTTTCTGTGTCCATTCCTCCGTTGAGGGACATCTGGGTTGTTTCCAGATTCTGGCTATTATGAATAAAACTGTTAGGAACATGGTTGAGCAGACATTACCTGAGAGTAAAGAGCTGGAAGACATTCATTCAAACAAGCAGGCAAAAGAAGCAAGCAGGAGTAGCCATTTGAATAGTTAATAAAATAGACTTTCAACCAAAATTAATCAAAAGAGATGGAGAGGGACACTTCATTCTCATCAAAGGATAAATCCACAAAGAAGAAAGACATCACAATTCTGAACATCTATGCCCCAAATACAAGGGAACACACATTTGTAAAAGAAACATTAATAAAACTTAAACCGCACATAGATCCCCACACAGTAATAGTGGGAGACTTCAACACCCCACTCTCAACACAGGACAGGTCAACACAACAGAAATTAAACAGAGAAACAATGCCTTACAGATGTCATGAATCAAATGGACCTAACAGACAGCTACTTGCTCCTTTTTTTGAGTCTCATGTAACCCAGGCTGGCCTCAATCTCTCTGTGTAGCAGAGGATGGCTTTGGACTCCTCATCCTCCTGCCTCAGCCTTCAAAGTGCTAGAATCACAGTTATGTGCCATCACACTCTACTCCAAAACTGTTATGGATGCTTTATTTTCTCTGTTCAGTTGAACTAGGCACAGAGTAAGCTTCATGTAATGATTATTGGCAATCTATACTTCCCTATTCTTTTCTTTTTTTTCTCCACCCATCCCTTTCCCTACACACTCCTGTTTTTCTCTCTTCTGATCTCTCCTGCCCCCATGCCTCTATTAAGTGTTTGAAAAGACAGTTGCTTACTAAAGGACACTAAACTTTCTCATGTCTGCACTTCATTGGCGACAGTTCTGTGCTGTCTGTGTCTCTGTTTTCTATACATTGTTGACTAGATCTAGGAATGAAGGGTTTTCACTTAAGTGTAGTTACAGGCACATGGCTCCTGAAACTGTGAAGGTCTGTGGTATCTTCTTCAATGTCTTTCCTGCTCTCAGGCCTATTCAGGTGTTCCTGGCTCAGCAGTCACAACTGGAAACCACCATTTTCCCTAAAAACTCTTTGTTTCCTTTAGAGAGGAAGGGTAATTTAGAAATCACAATCTATATGCTAGGCTTCTATTTAGGTTGTCAAAGCTTTTCATGGTAGAAAAAGCTAGGGAAAGAATGACATACTTACAAATAAAATACATAATATATATCCAACATTTATAAATTATAACTCATATCTAACATTCAAAAGTAAATGATATTTTTATATATTTTATATTATAATTATACATGCATATATGCTGTATTCAAACTAAATATACATATTTATGAGCCACACAATAAAGTGCTGCATGAATTACGACTGTTCCTGAAGAATGTAATGGGGCTGAGGAGCTCCTGTTTTCCAATGATGCCACAGCAGTTGTGGTGTTACTCTGTGGTGGATGGTTTCCACAGCTGTGCTGCTCCTGCAGCAGACAAGCAGTCATAGAGGTCTGACCTGAGAACTCTCAGGGATGCGCAGAGGGAAAACAGCAGCCCAGGCTTTGGTGATTGTGCAATGAAGGTTAGTGGCTAACACTAGACCAGCCTCATCGCGTGGTCTGTGAGGAGCTATATCATAGATTGACACTGGATGGTTATCTGGTGCCTGAGTCAGGAATTTGTGTGTCTTTTATAATTTTCTGAAAGTATAAGAAATACTATAAATTTCAAAAGCAAAAAGGTTTGGTCTAAAGCAGCATTAAGGAAGCTGTTTCTATCAGTAAAGGAGTCTCACACTCTGCTAATTAGAAAAAGACAGTACTTTGTCTCTGCATGCCCAGATTCACCTCTTTTGCTTTTGCTGCACATCCACTTCAGCCTTGAACCTTATTAATGACCAGGTTAGAGGCCAGGTTTAAGATATATATTTCTACCTTGTTTCTAAGAAAAGTAGAGCCTCTGGAAGTACATATTCATGATTAATAAATGCTTAGTGCTATAAAAGAAATCAGAAATCAGCAAGAGAACATAGCACATACAACTGCCCCGACCAGCAGGTGTTCAACGGGTTCCTAAGGAGGGGCAAAATGAATGGGGTGGAAGAAGAAACAGAAAGAATGAGCACATGTCTATCATTTGATCGAGCTCTCATTTATTTGAAAAATTTCACACAACAGTGTAGGAAGAAGGCAGGAAGGGAAAATGCATCAGCAAAATAGTTTATTATACAAAAGATAGATAGCAGGGTGGTTTATGATGCAAAATACCACAAGAATGTTTGCTAAGAGAGATACCACAAGAATGTCAGCTAAGATATCTCAAGATGTCTAGCCTTACAAACAGATGTTGCATAAGTTCCTGGAACATAAATCTCTCACCCATGACCTTGTTGCAGCTGTTGGTAACTTTCCACTAGCTGGCTTTGGCTCCCGGCATCTCCTCCCTTGTCAAACAATTTAAGAGGCCAGCAGGTAGGTTATGAACATGAGGTCTTTTGAAGACAGTGGGCATTAACCAGAGGGGGGATGTAGTGACCTGATCCTCTGTTTTGCAGGCCTTTTTGGGTGTCTTTTTGGAGAGGAGAGGAAGACCCCATCAACACCTGAGGGCATCCCCATCAGTTTGTGGTTAGGGGTAATCAGACACCAACCTCTATGCAATCCAGTTTGCTTCTCGGGGGACTCAGAAGCAGACAATGGGATCCTCCACCTCTGGTACTTTGTCCCACACCCCTTGCAGGTGCCATGCTACATCAGGCAAGCGTTTATCTGAGTTTTATGCTGTTCTCATGAGAGCCAAGCACAATCAAGACCCATGTGATGGACTGTGACCAGTCTTCCTCAGGTTCAGCTAAGCCTCAGTCAGCCAAATCAAGTCTGTGATAATGAACTTGTAGGGTTTAGTTGCCAAGGAGTCAATTTGCTGTTTTACAAAGCTAGTAAGCCTTTTGATGGCCCATGGGCCGAAAGATATGAGGAGAAGGAAGCCCCCATAGGTTCCAAGATTGAAGGGAGGAGAGTGGTGAGCCAGGGAAAGGTTGAAAACCAATTTTGAAACCAACTTTCCTCTTATTCTGTCTTTTTCTCCTTTCTAAGCCCTCTCTAATGTTAGCCATGTTATCTTTCACAACCTCAGAATAGTCCATGTAAAAACAACATTTTTCCTTGAGGACAGCACATAGCAGTCATCTTGACTAGAGGGGTCTTCATTTATATCATTATCATTGTCAGGAGAAAACTCCTCATCCACTTGTCACACCAGGTGTTCCAGTAGCCATCAAGCTGCACCATTTTCCGGCAAAAAACACAGACAACTCCTCATCCCCATATGAGTACAGGGTCGGGTCCATGCCATTGATTTGTTAAAAGATTCCTCCATTTTACTTTAGCAAAAGTTTTTTTTTTTGTTTCTGTATGCCAAAATCTATATGCTGCAGATTTACCATGCTTATCCAAATTTTTAAAAATTCAGAATGAAAAGAACATGATTAAGATGATTCTTAGGTGTCCAGGGGAGTGGCTCCCCCGTTTGTTTTTTGTGAGTAAATCTTAATTGTTTGGTGGGTATGCTCTAGCATGCCTTGTCCTTGAGGATTGTAAGGTATTCCAGTTATATGAGAATCTTGAAACTGTTGACAAAACCTTTTAAAAGATTTGCTAGTATACCTTGCTCATTGTCAGTTTTTAAATTGCTTAGGAACTCCTAGAATATTGAAAGCCTACAGACAATGAGCAATAACATTTTTTTTGCAGCTTCTCCTGGTTGAGGAGTGGCAAAAATAAATCCAGAATAGGTATCAACACAAACACGTACATATTTTAATTTTCCAAATTCAGGAATATGAGTAATATCCATTTGCCAAGTGTGATTTGGATCCAATCCTTTAGGATTGACTCCCAAATGAGGAACAGGCTGAAACTGAGGAGAAGTACTGCAAGCCTTGACTATAGTACAGGCCTGTTTTTTAGTCAACCCGTATTTAAGTCTCAAGGTTTCACTGTTAAGATGATGCATGTTATGGGCATCCTGCGCTCTTTTTAACTGTGAACAATAAACTTTAGTGGCTTTATCTGCCAATGCATTTCCTTCAGAGAGGGGTCCTGGCAAATTAGAATGAGCCCTCAAATGTCCTATAAAAAAGGGAATGTTTCTTTCTTGTATCAAGTTTTGAATTTGTAAAAATAAAATTCCCGCAGGAGAAAATATCTGAATTTGACCTGTAGTCTCTAACCTAGGCAAAGCTTGAGCTACATATGCACTATCTGTACAAATGTTCAAAGACTGCTTATTAAAACTTTGAAGCACAGCCAATACTGCAGATAACTCTGCTATTTGTGTAGATGTGCTAGTCACTTGAGAAGACATTGTTTTTCTTTCATAAGCACAGGCAGCAACACCAGATAATGAATCATCAGTAAATACCATTAAAGTATCAACACTTGGAATAACTTTTGTTTTAAATGGAAAAACTATAGCTTGCATCTATAAAAACTGAATTAATTTGTTTTCTTGTGCCTCAACAGGTTGGACTCTGTCATAATAAGTTTACATATGTTAAAATGCCATATTTATCAGATCTCTGACAAGTCTGAGAGCCAGAATATTTGAGTTACTCTTTGTCTACCTTTATTATCTTCTATAAGACAGGATATTATAATCTCTAATTTTGACATGTTTTTAAATGTATGTTTTAGAACCAAATTTTAGGTAGATCTATATAGGCAAATTTTATGATTACCCATTTTAAATTTAACCTTAAAAAACAACCTAAACAAAAGGACTAGTTAAAACTCAATCTTGTACTCAATTATAATCTTAAGTATAACTTTAAATCTGCTCTTTTTAAACTAAAATGAAAGCATAACTTTTAATTAAACATGATTTATAAAGGGGCTAGCAAATCTTATTAATCCTATCATATTGTATTAAAACTTAACAGCAAAAAAAAAAAAAAAAAAAAAAAAAAAACAACAACAAAAAAAACCATGAAGGACAAATGTTTTATTTAGCATTAAACAGAGAACTAAAATTAGCCTGCAGCCCTCAGCAAAAATGGACTGTTCTGGCCACACCAAATCTATAGGCCAGAAAGAAACAGCATTAAATCATTTACTTAGGTACTGGCAGCCAGGCATATATTTTATATAATGGTTAACAATGATCTGAATATAACCCTGCATAACCCTGGGCTAACATGGAACTGTAGTCCTTTTTGTCCTGTAAAAGAGCATAAGCAAACATTTTGCACTGAAGAATTTCCAGCCATTTTAAATGAAGAGCAACATATTTTATAGTTTTTTTTACAAGATATATTGTAATAACTGCAGTTTTTGTTTAATTGGCTTAAACAGCATGGCTTGGTTTTACTTTGTTAAACTAATAAAATAAATACCAAGGTCTTTTGACCTCCCCCAAAGGGTTGAGAAACTGTTTTTAAGTTTTTTGTTAGACTGTCCAAGGGTTATTATTTAAAATGCCTGATAAATTTTAAAATGTTTTATAGAATTTAACTCTGATGGTCCAGGACCAAACTCCGAGGTGTTGGTTTAAACAGTCTCATGTCCAAAAATATTAATATCATCAGTCAGATTTTAAAATATCTTCAGTTCAAGTCCACAGATAAACATATACACACATAGATTCCAGAAGGAGCAGAGCCCCCGTGGCCCTCTTTTTACACAGAATAGGGTCCCAGTGACCCTCTCTCTTGGTCCCAAAAAGAGTAGAGCCTTTACGGGTCTTTTCCCCGGGAATTGGAGTGTCCTCCAGATTCTCTCGACCAGATTGGAAACTCTCCAAGTTTCCCATACCTCAAGAGCAAACTGAAACCAGAAACCAAAACAGACAGCATGCAGACAAAAACAAAAAAAACAGAGACAAAGACAAAAAACAACTGTGGTACCTGTTTTATAAACATTTAAATATTTTTTTAAAACCTGTTTATGTAATAGTAAAACAAAGCATCCTTTTTAGGAGTAAAATCATAAAGCACATTTATAATTTTAAAAGTCAAAACCAGACTTTAAAATTTCTCTCGGGGAACAGCAATCTGTTCCTGCAGTACTCCCATGACACCCACACATATAAGGGAATGCCGGGGGCAGAGGGCACAGGAGTCCAGTCTCAATTATGAGATTTAGCAGCCTTTTTTTTCTCTGATTCCATTTTATACTCATTATCTAGAGCTTGTCTCCTAAATCATTTTTTGCTCTCAAATTACACAAATCTGTTTGAGCTCCTTTATGAACATTTGAAATAACCTTAGAAGCACTTTTTTTTCTGCCTGTTTGGCTGCTCTGATTTTTCAAGTAACTCTTTAGCTTGTGAGATTCCTTTTTCTTTACCCTTACTCCTTGTGTCTTGAGGGACTCCTAGAGACCCTGTAAGAAAAGTTCATGCTTATTCAGTTCTTGTCCCATGATTTGTTGTTCTGACTTACCTCAATGGACCAGACAGGCGGTTCTGCAGCTATCTCAATGCAGGATCTTCACTCGCCTCCCCTGTGGAGGTGGCAATCAAGGAGGGGAACTCAGAAAGAATGACATTCAGTTCAATCCTTGTGCCTCAGGTTCACATTGGGCACCACAATGCCCCGACCAGTGGGGGGTTCAAAGGGTTCCTAAGGAGGGGCAAAATGAATGGGGTGGAACAAGAAACATGAAGAATGAGAGCAAGTCTTTCATCTGATCTCATTTATTTGAAAAATTTCACACAATTTTATAGGGAGAAGACAGGAAGGAAAATGTGTCAGCAAAGTAGTTTATGATACAAAAGATAGCAGAGTGATTTCTAATGCAAAATACTGCAAGAATGATTGCTAAGAGAGATACAACAAAAATGTCAGCTAAGATATCTTAAGATGTCTAGCCTGACAAACACATGTCTCATAAGTTCCTGGAACATAAATCTCTCACCCATAACCTTGTTGCAGCTGTCGGCAACTTTCCACTAGCTGGCTTTGGCTCCCGGCATACAACCACACAGAGTGCCCAGTACCTGACACTGATGATAACCGAGTATGTCGCTGGTCTATGCTGTAATGTTTCTTATTTTAGAAGAATGTTCCTACCTATAAAAATGTTTGCCATGAAATAATATGTCAAATTGCAATAACAGCAGCATTATTCATCAGATAACTATGCCTCTTGAATGCTTCATGTTCTCGGGCATATAGTTCTGGTCCTCATAGCCCCTAAGCATTCAACGTGTATTGCTAATGTTCCCAAGTGAGAGCCCATATGGCCTGATTGACCTGTAAACAAAACTAAAAGTGTCCAGTGACTAGGTAGGCAAAAAAAATGAGTGATGGTTATTGCTCTTCAACCAGGCATGTTCATTTCCATGATAAGTGTGATCTCTAAAAGCAAGAACAGAGCATTGGATGCTGTGAAAGGCTTCTTCACTGAGGTAACAAGACAGAACTGTGAGGAGCGTCTTCATCATTGTCTTACTTAGTTGTCTCATTGCTGTGACAAAATGTCTGACTAAAGCAGGTTAAGGAATGAAGGGTTTGTTTTGGCTCACAGTTTGAGGGGACAGTCTACCACAGAGGAAATGGCATGGCGGCAGGAGTGAGGAGGCAGGAAGAGAGCAATGATACTGCTGTTTGCTTTCTCCCTTTTATTCAATCTGTGCCCTCTGCCATGGGACAGTGCTGCACAGAGTTAAGCAGGGTCTTCCCACCTCAGGTAACCAGATCTGGTCCTCACAGTGTACCCAGAGAGTGGTGTCCCAGGAGGTCCTAGATCCTGTCAGATTGGTAATCAATATCAACCATTACAATTACAATGCCTGAGCTGAGAACCAGACCCAAGAGTCTCAGCACTGTGATGACCCCTACTTCTGTGGAACTGATGTTCTGGCAAGAGGAAATGTGCAACAAACAGTAACAAAACAAATGAGAAGAAAATCATATAGATCATTAGAATTTCATGTAATCAGTACAATAGGAGAGAGAGGAAGTTTTGACAAAACTGATGCCAGATTTAAAAACTCAAGTTTTTCTTTTCTCTTTTGAAGGTTCTGCTCATTCTTAGTTTTGTCCCTAGCTGGCAGTGAACATCATTCATTATTCACTAGATAATCACAATATTGACATCAACTCAAAGGGAAAAGACAAAGCTAACTGTCAAGTAAGTGATGAGAGAGAGGGAGAGAGATAGGAGGGAGAGAGAGAGAACTGGAGGGCTTAGTTGTTGTCGTTGTTGATGATATTTTCAGTGGAATTAGGAAGCTGTCATCTAAGAGTAGTCTATAGCAAGAGTGGAGGAGCTGGGCATAGCACACTGTTCTGTCACATCCAGGGAAAGAGCCATGCACAAGACCAACCAATAAAAGTATCTTCCCTGGGGATCAGGAAGCTGCCTGGGTCCAATGAGCCCAGGCAGGTCATTTATCAGATGTCACAGAAAGAGAGGTTCTCACCATGAATTATGCAGGTGTGTTCAGGTTACAGTTAAGGATGGTCACCAAAATGAGGTCTCTGTCATCCAGACAACCATGTACATCAGCAGGATGGGCACAGAGAATGTTTTCTTCAGCTCTGGATGGTCAGAGAGCTCCAAGCTTCCAAATCCATCACAGCGAAAGAATAATTGGCTTTTCCCCCATGTGACACCCTTTTTGCCATCATAATACCACCAAGTGCACACCAAGCTTCTCTCTTAGTCAATGTCCTTTTGCTGTGGAGAGACACCGTGACCAGGGAATACTTCGCTGGGACTGGCTTGCAGTTCCGTCATCATGGCGGGAAGCATGGCGCGTCCGGGCAGACTCGGTGCTGGATTAGGAGCTGAGGGTCTACATCTCGATCCACAGGGGGCAGAAGTGCATTATGAGCCATTAGACAGGCCTGAGCTGTCAGGCCTCAAAGACCACAACCAGGTGACACGGTTTCTTCAACAAATCCACAGTACTCCAATGAGGTCACACCTCCTAATAGTGTCACTCCTGGTGGACCTATGGGGACCATTTGTATCCGAACTACCATGGCAAAAACCTGTGTACCCCATGTGTGGTCAAGTCCTTGGCATATAACAGAACACACGTGTATAGTGGAAGTTTTGGTTTCTTAAAAACCCCAGTTATGTTATGTAAATGGGTTTTTGTTTTAATCCCAAATATGGGATACTGGGCTACCTTAGCCTATGCCAGGTGTTAATGAAGAGTTTAAGTTAGCTTGAATATAGTTAGTCTGAGAATAACTCCATTTTAAATAAAGAGCTATCTTAACTGGGAGCTGAATTCAGGTACCAGGAAATATCACAAAATGTGCACTTGGCAGAAAACAAAGTTAACTCTCCTGGCAACAGCCTCCAGGAAAGAATAAGAATAAATGCTTCATAGAAAATAGAGACAAATTCCCTGGCAACAATCAATGGGAATCGGTTGTAAATCGGGTGGGAAAATTCTCCCCAATATTTTCAGAAAAATAGCCATTGTGATTCTATGCGTTAGCTATTGTGATTGTGTGTCTCAGATAAGGTCACCCCACCCTGCTAAACTTCAAGCAATTCTGTTCAAAATCCTGTTCACTCAGAGCTCGGGGTCCCACTTCTCTCCTTCTGTGTCAGTGAGACTTGGGTCCCAAGTTTGATCACTCTCGTAATAAAGCTCTCTTGCAATTGCATTGAGTCATCTCCCGGTGGTCTCTCAGGGTCCCGTGAACCTAGCATTACATTTGGGGGCTCGTCCGGGATGCCTTGCTTCCTCTAGAACTCCCAACCAGGAGAGCTTAATCCCGTGGGTAAATGTTTTATGTTGTCTGTCTGTCATAAGTTTGTTTTTTGTGGTTTTTTTTTTGTTTGTTTGTTTTGTTTTTAGTTTTTTTTTTATGGTTTTGGTTAACCTTCAGTGTAATAGGGGGCAGAATATGTCTTGGGGGAGATGTCCAGATGGCCATCTGCCTGAGGGGGCATCAGAGATGTCGGGCCCTCTCATCAGTTTAACCCCTCCAGAACTTCTGTGGCAGGGAAGTTGGAATGGGGATCAGTTTCAGTCTTTCTGGAACTTCTGTGGCAGAGAAGTCTGGGAAAGCCAGGTTTTTGGTTTTACTTCCTCTCTGTGTGTGACTAATTGTCTTTTTCTTGGTGTTGTGCCCAGAGTTACTGTTTCATTTCTGTGATTAATTGTTTGTGGTTTTGCATCTACTTGAGAGTGCTTGATTCTACTTTTGTTCAAAACTGCGGCTGTTTTCATTTCTGTGATTTCAGTTTTGTCCCGGGATATTAGACCAGGAATAGGCTACGAGTTGTTGCCTTTAGTTTTTGTTTTGTTTTGTTTTGTTTTTGTTTTTGTTTTTGTTTTTTTTGTCTGAGACGCCCGGTTCTTTTTTGTGTATGCATGATTTACTATTTCTTGAAATTGTTCTCCTTAATTCTTTTGCATTCTCCTGAATTCCCTTGATGAATAGACTGACTGACCATATGGGTCAGAATACTTCCAAACCCTTTGATTTGGTTTTGACTTATTTTAGGGAAGTTAGGACTAGAGCTCACGGTTTTTCAGTTGATATGAAAAAAAAAATGATGAATTTTTTTCAGCTCAGAATGGTCCACCTTCAATGTGAGCTGGTTGCCAGAAGGAACTTTCCACCTTCCCACTGGCCTTTCGATGGGAAATAGAATCTTTCAGAAAGCATATGGGCCCCCACACCAAGTGCCCTATATTGTAGTTTGAAAGGACCAAATGATTCATCCACCTCCATGGATCAAGTCAACAATCCTCCTTCCACAGGCTCTCCAAAACCAGAGGCCACTGCCCTGGCTCCCTTGACCACCCTTACTCTGTTTTGCAGGATGGAACTCCCATGGAAATAATTTTTCCACCCCTTCCTCCTCCTCAACCACCCAGGCTCCTTTATCCAGGTTGGAACCTCCATCTGGCCCATCTAGAGCCTCCGGGCAGCTTCACCCTCTGGAGAACCAGAGGCAGATTCTACAGTCCTTCCTTTATGGGCCCCAGGGCCCTCCAGATGCTAATGGAAATCAATGGACAATTCCCAGCAGCTTTTACAGGTTTTGTTTACCACAGAGGACCAGGGATGTGTTATTTCACAGGTACACAAACATGTCCCAGACACTATAGGAGTTCCAACTGCAGATCAAGCCTGTATTGATGATTACTTTCCCTATAAGAGGCCCAATTAGGATTATAACATGGCTGCAGCTAAGGAGCGTCTCCTAGTCTAGCAGCAGGCTCTATTGGCAGGTCTCAAGGGGGCCAAAAGGCGGCCCACTAATTTGGCCAAGGTATATGACAGGAAATGGATGAAAGTCCAGCTGCCTTCCTGGAAAGAATTAATGAAGTCTTTTGCAGATATACACATGTAGGTCCAGAAAAACCTGAACATACAGGTATGGTTGCTTTGGCTTTCATTAACCAGTCTGCTCCAGACCTAAGAAAAAGATTACAGAAACAGGGAAGAATAGGACAGATGACATTGCAAGAAGGTCCTGGCTCTGCAGGACCAGCATTTGTGTTGAAGGTAGGTCAGAATGTAGCTAAGTTTATTGGGGCAGATTGGAGATTGCATTGTGCATATAGGCCCCAAAGTTCAGGACAGGTAGAGAGGATGAACAGAACATTAAAAGAGACCTTAACAATTTTGACCTTGGTACTACTGGGTGATGCTCCCCCTCTTTGCCCTTTATAGGGTCAGGAATTCCCCTTACCAGCTAGGTTTAACTCCCTTTGAGATTATATATATGGGATGCCAGTCCCTATAGTGCCCAACCTTAAGATTGATGCTGCTTCTAAAATGGATTAAAACACATTTTGAGAAATATTTAAGGTTCCTGTGCAACAGACAGCTCTTAAAGGGGCAACAGCAGCTTCTCAGGTGAGAGAGCTACAAGCCTCTATATCATAAAAATTGGATCCAACAGGTAGCAAGATGTTCCTCCCTTGAAATTACAGCTAAAGGAAGTAACAATGAGTTTTATAGTTTTGTTTGTTTGTTTGTTTGTTTTGAATATAGAAGTTAACTATTTTCCATATATCTTGATATATATTATTGATTATTAAATGTATAATCAAGATGATCCAAGGGAGGGGCAAGATGGCGGCGCCGGGAGGACTCTCATTCTGAGCAGCAGCACAGCAGGATCAGCACAGTGAACAGCAATCAGAACTCTCGGCCATAAAACACAGTCATTGTGTTTCCCAGGTGAGAGGATACCCCACGGTGGGGGATTCAATCAGCTTTTAACTCACCCGGCTAAACCGCGGAAGAGATCCCGGTTCCGCCAGACACTTGGCTGCCGGCCGCCAGCCCCAGCCCCAGCCCAGAGCCACAAGCCAGTGTCTCTGGTCACGGTCCCAGACTGAACCTTGGGCACCACACTATCAGAGACTGGAATTTTCAGTCGAGAGATAACCCCAGGGTACAGGAAACGATTGGGACCGGCCTTAGGTCACCCAGACATCCCCTGGAAAAGACTCGGGCGGGTTCCACGGGCACCCCAGGAGCCAGCCCGGAGCCAGAGCCGGGGACCCAGGTTCCGGCACAGAGCCCTGCCTGCCTGCGCGCCTGATTCGCCGCCAGAGATAGAAACGGCGGGTCTGATCTCAGAGCACTCAGCTCACCCCCAACCTGAAAAGGTCCCCGGAAAATTACCCAGCTTAGGGAGCCACTCAGACTCCCAAAAGCCACAAAGGCAGACACAGGCAGTTTCTGCGCAACAGACAGCTGGCAGAGACTGAGCCGCCATCACACAGCTGTGCTCCAGGCACAGGCAAATTTCTGTGGCCAGCCAGCTGGCGGACACTGAGCAGTGTGCACCAGGGCAAAAAAAGACACTAGGAGTCCGTGTCTCCAGAGAATCCACGAGGAAGGAAGGAAACTGTACTGATCTAAATCACCCAATCCTTCCCTAGAAAAAGTCTAGTAGTCTAGTGGGGCCGAGGCGCCAGCACTCAGCTGTGCTCCAGACACAAGCACAAACAGTTGAGGCGCCCCTGATGTCCAACTGGGTCACAGCAGCTTATCATTAAATTTGCAACAAGAAACCCAGAAACAGGGCAGCTGCCCTCAGGACTTCCCTGGGTGAGAGGAGAACCCTCTCGACTAACAAAGACCACAGTTACCACTCAGGTCTATATCCCTGAGGTGAGCAATTCCTGAAAAAAAAACACCAGCCATCCAGGGACTATACCCAAAAAGCTGAGAAGACATCCTTCAGGAAAATCCAGCTTTCTGCAAAGGGGATTCTCTCCACCACAGGATCCCCAGGAACCACCAGAAAATAACCCCAAACTCCTAAGATAACACAATGGGTAGAGGCCAGCGTAAAAGCTCAAGCAACAAAAGACAGAGCAATATGGCATCTCCAGAACCCAGTTACCCAGGGGCAAGTAGCCCTGGACACCCCACCATAACTGAAATCCAAGAAGATGACCTAACAAGTATGCTCATGAAGATGATAACAGAGGAAACAAATAAGATTCGTAAAGACATAGAGGAAGATAAACTCAAACAGAATATTGCCATCCGTAAAGAAATAGAGGAAGCTGCAGCCAAACAGTTTATGGCCTTTAGAAAGGAAATGCTTAAAACACTGAATGAAATGAAAGAAACAGAGTTGAAGGAACTAAAAGAAAAACAGGAAAGTACAATCAGACAGGTGAAGGAAGTAAACAAAACAACTCAAGACCTGAAGATAGAATTGGAAAAATTAAAGAAAACACAAATGGAAGAAATAATGGAAAGGAAGAATCTAGGGAAGAAAACAGGAACTACAGAGGTAAGCATAACCAACAGACTACAAGAGATGGAAGAAAGACTCTCAGGTGTAGAAGATACAATGGAAGAAATCGATGTATCTGTCAAAGAAAATGTTAAATCTGAAAAATTCCTGACACAGACCGTCCAAGAAATGCAAGACAATATGAAAAGACAAAACCTAAGAATAATAGGTATAGAGGAAAAAGAAGACTCCCTTCTCCAAGGCCCAGAAAATATTTTCAACAAAATCATTGAAGAAAATTTCCCCAAGCTAAAGGAGAGGCCAATTAGAATACATGAGGCCTACAGAACACCCAGCAAATTTGACCAGAAAAGAAAATCCTCCCGCCACATAATAATCAAAACAGTAAGTATACAGAACAAAGAAAAAATACTAAAAGCTGCAAGGGAAAAAGGCCAAGTAACATATAATGGCAAACCCATTAGAATCACACCTGACTTTTCAACAGAGACTATGAAAGCCAGAAGGGCCTGGACAGATATCATGCAGACCCTAAGAGAACACAGATGTCAGCCCAGGCTACTATACCCAGCAAAACTCTCAGTCCTCATAGATGGAGAAAACAAGATATTCAATGACAAAAACAAATTTCAACAATACCTACAAACAAATCCAGCATTACAGAAGACACTAGAAGGGAAAATACAACCCAAGAAAGCTAGCTACATTCAAGAAAACACAGGAAATAAATAACCTCAGTTCAGTAAAACAAAAAGCAACCAAGCACACAACCTGATGACCACAGCCAACATCAAAATCAAGAGATCTAACAGCCACTGGTCATTAATCTCTCTCAACATCAATGGACTCAACTCTCCAATAAAAAGACACAGATTAACAGAATGGATACATAAACAAAACCCAGCAATCTGTTGCATACAAGAAACACACCTAAGACACAAAGATAGACATTACCTGAGGGTAAAGGGTTGGAAGACGACTTTCCAAGCAAATGGACCCAAGAAGCAAGCAGGAGTAGCCATTCTAATATCTGATAAAATAGACTTTCAACCAAAATTAATCAAAAGAGATGGGGAAGGACACTTCATACTCATCAAGGGAAAATTCCACCAGGAAGACATCACAATCCTGAACATCTATGCCCCAAATACAAGGGCACCCACATTTGTGAAAGAAACATTGATAAAATTTAAAGCACATATAGATCCACACACATTAATAGTGGGAGACTTCAACACCCCACTCTCAACAAAGGACAGGTCAACAAAACAGAAATTAAACAAAGAAACAATGTCTCTGACAGAGGTCATGAATCAAATGGACCTAACAGACATTTACAGAACTTTACACCCAAACACAAAAGAATTTACCTTCTTCTCAGCACCTCATGGAACCTTCTCCAAAATAGAACACATAGTGGGTCACAAAGCGAGCCTCAACAGATACAAGAAGATTGAAATAATCCCATGTATCTTGTCTGATCACCATGGAATAAAGCTGGACCTCAACAATAACAGAAATAACAAAAAGCCTACACACACATGGAAACTGAACAACTTGTTACTAAATGACAGCTGGGTCAGGGAAGAAATAAAGAAAGAAATTAAAGTCTTTCTAGAAATCAATGAAAATGAAGACACAACATACCCGAACTTGTGGGACACAATGAAAGCAGTGCTAAGAGGAAAGTTCATAGCACTAAGTGCCTTCAAGAAGAAATTCGAGACAGCTCATTCAAGCACCCTAATGGCTCACTTAAAAACCCTAGAAAAAGAAGAAGCAGACACACCAAGAAGGAGTAGACGGCTGGAAATAATCAAACTCAGGGCTGAAATCAATCAATTGGAAACAAATAAAACAATTCAAAGAATCAATGAAACCAAGAGCTGGTTCTTTGAGAAAATCAACAAGATCGACAAACCCTTAGCCAGGATAACTAAAAGGCAGAGAGACACCACCCAAATCAACAAAATCAGAAATGAAAAGGGGGATATAACTACAGACACTGAGGAAATCCAAACAATCATTAGGACTTACTTCAAAAGTCTATATGCCACAAAATTTGAAAATCTAAATGAAATGGACAATTTTCTTGATCGATTTGACTTACCAAAGCTGAACCAGGACCAGGTAAATCAACTAAATAGACCTATATCCCCCAAAGAAATAGAAGCGGTCATCAAAAGTCTCCCATCCAAAAAAAGCCCAGGACCAGATGGCTTCAGCGCAGAATTCTACCAGACCTTCAAAGAAGAGCTAACACCAATTCTCTTCAAACTATTCCACAAAATAGAAACAGAAGGAATATTACCAAATTCATTCTATGAAGCCACAGTCACCTTGGTACCTAAACCTCACAAAGACTCAACAAAGAAAGAGAATTTCCGGCCAATCTCCCTTATGAACATTGATGCGAAAATACTTAATAAAATACTTGCAAACCGAATCCAAGAACACATCAAAGATATTATCCACTATGACCAAGTAGGCTTCATCCCAGGTATGCAGGGGTGGTTCAATATACGGAAATCCATCAATGTGATCCACCATATTAACAAACTGAAAGAAAAAAACCACATGATAATCTCCCTAGATGCTGAAAAAGCCTTTGACAAAATCCAACATCCATTCATGTTCAAAGCATTGGAGAGATCAGGGATACAAGGCACATATCTAAACATAGTAAAGGCGATATACAGCAAGCCTATAGCCAACATCAAACTGAATGGAGAGAAACTTAAAGCAATCCCACTGAAATCAGGGACAAGACAAGGCTGCCCACTCTCTCCATATCTCTTCAACATAGTGTTGGAAGTCCTTGCTAGAGCAATAAGACAGTTGAAGGAGATCAAGGGGATACAAATTGGAAAGGAAGAAGTCAAATTATCACTATTTGCAGATGATATGATAGTATACGTGAGTGACCCCAAAAACTCTACCAGGGAACTCCTACAGCTGATAAACACCTTCAGCAAAGTGGCAGGATACAAAATTAACTCAAAAAAATCAGTAGCCCTCCTGTATACAAAAGACAAAAGGGCTGAGAAAGAAATTAAGGAAACAACACCCTTCACAATAGCCACAAATGACATAAGGTACCTCGGAGTAACCCTAACCAAGGAAGTCAAAGACTTGTATGAAAAAAATTTCAAATCTCTGAAGAAAGAATTAGAAGAAGATATGAGAAGATGGAAAGATCTCCCATGCTCATGGCTTGGTAGGATTAACATAGTAAAAATGGCCATATTACCAAAAGCAATCTACAGATTTAATGCAATGCCCATCAAATTACCAACACAATTCTTTACAGACCTGGAAGAAAAATTCTCAACTTCATATGGAATAACAAGAAACCCAGAACTGCTAAAACAATCCTCTACAATAAAAGATCTTCTGGAGGTATCTCCATCCCTGATCTTAAGTTGTACTATAGAGCAACAGTTTTAAAAACTGCATGGTACTGGCATAGAAACAGAATGGTGGATCAATGGAACCGAACAGAGGACCCAGAAATAAACCCACACAGTTATGGACACCTGATCTTTGACAAAGACGCCAAAACCATACAATGGAAAAAAGATAGCATCTTCAACAAATGGTGCTGGTCTAACTGGATGTCTACATGTAGAAAAATGAAAATAGATCCATACTTGTCACCCTGCACAAAACTGAAGTCCAAGTGGATCAAAGACCTCAACATAAAACCAGACACATTAAATCGGCTTGAAAAAAAAGTGGGAAATACCCTAGAACTCATTGGTACAGGGGGAAACTTCCTGAACAGAACACCAACAGCACAGGCTCTAAGAGCAACAACCAATAAATGGGACCTCATGAAACTGAAAAGCTTTTGTAAAGCAAAGGACACCGTCATCAAAACAAAGCGACCACCTACAGATTGGGAAAGAATCTTCACCAACCCTTTATCTGACAGAGGACTCATATCCAGTATATATAAAGAACTAAAGAAGCTGAAAAGCAGCAAACCAAGTAATCCACTTAAAAAATGGGGAACAGAGCTAAACAGAGAATTCTCTGTAGAGGAATACCGAATGGCAGAGAAGCACTTAAAGAAATGCTCAACCTCATTAGCCATTAGGGAAATGCAAATCAAAACAACCCTGAGATTTCACCTTACACCCATGAGAATGGCCAAGATCAAAAACTCAAGTGACAACACATGCTGGAGAGGTTGTGGAGAAAGGGGAACCCTTCTCCACTGCTGGTGGGAATGTAAACTTGTACAACCACTCTGGAAATCAATCTGGCGCTTTCTCAGACAACTAGGAATAGCGCTTCCTCAAGATCCAGGCATACCACTACTGGGCATATATCCAAAAGAGGCTCAAGTACACAAAAAGGACATTTGCTCAACCATGTTTGTAGCAGCTTTATTTGTAATAGCCAGAAGCTGGAAACAACCCAGATGCCCCTCAACTGAAGAATGGATGCAGAAATTGTGGTACATCTACACAATGGAATATTACTCAGCAATGAAAAATAAGGAAATCATGAAATTTGCAGGTAAATGGTGGGATCTGGAAAGGATCATCCTGAGTGAGTTGTCCCAGAAGCAAAAAGACACACATGGTATATACTCACTCATATAGACATACAACATAGGACAAACCCACTAAAACCTGTGCATCTAAAGAAACTAAGCAAGAGAAAGGACCCTAACTAAAACGTCCAAACCCCATCCAGAAAGGCAAAGAGGATGGACATCAGAAGAAGAAGAAAACAGGAAACAACCTAGGAACCTACCACAGAGGGCCTCTGAAAGCCTCTGCCCTTCAGACTATCAAAGCAGATGCTGAGCCGGATGGGCAACTGTTGGGCAGAGTGATCGGAATTTTAGGTAAGAACTGGGAAATAGTAAGAGCTGGAGAGGACAGGGTCTCCACAAGGAGAGCAACAGAACAAGAAAATTTGAACATAGGGAACTTCCCAGAGACTCATACTCCAACCAAGGACTATTCATGGAGATAACCTAGAACCCCTGCACAGATGTAGCCCAGGGCAGTTCAGAGTCCAATTGGGTTACATAGTAATGTGAAGAGGGACTGCCTCTGACATAATCTGATTGGCCTGCTCTTTGATCACCTCCCTCTGGGGGGGGGGGGGAGCAGCCTTACCAGGCCACAGTAGAGGACAATACAGCCACTTTTGATGTGAACTGACAGACTAAGATCAGAAAGGAGAGGAGAACCTCCCCTATTAGTGGACTTGGGGAGTGGCATGCAAGCAGAGGGAGGAGGGAGGGTGGGATTGGGATGGGAGGAGGGAGGGGCTTATGGGGGGATGCAGAATGAATAAAGTGTAATTGATGAAAAATTTAAGAAAAAAGGGAAAAAAGTAATTTAAGAACCTTAAATGACTTTCAAAATTGGAGGAAAACATGGAGTTAGTCAATTGGCATGGAGCACGTCTCGCCCCTGGGGGCAATGGTCTCCTGAACCTACTCAGACCTCGGACACCACCACTGCTAGTTCTAGAACTGACGCAGGATGTTCCAACGAGGGGTTAAGGCTTCTCATAATATTTCCTATAAGCCCACACCTGCTTGTCTATATCCCCCATTTTTATTCATTATTAGCCAGATAGAGCCAAGTAATTGTGGTAATGATACTTGCTTTTTTGCCCAATGCTGGAATGCTAGTAAAGTTAGGTATGCCCTGGTTACTCGCATGCCTCACTGGGTACCTATGCCCATTGATGCCCCTCACGCTATGACTCTCTTCAGACAGGAAAGGGATCTTGGAACTACAGCCACCATTGTTACTACCATCTCATTGACGGCTGTTGGAGCTACCACCAGGGCATTAGCCATGAGTCATACTGGGCAGACTGCTCAGACCCTGAATAATCATTTAGCCAATGTAGCTCATGCCTTAGTTGTACATAAAGGAATTAATGCTCAACTAAAAGGAAGCTTGATGGTGTTCAATCAGAGGATTGACCTCATGCAGGAGCAAATTGATACCCTATGGCAAATCGCTCAACCTGGCTGTCAATGAAAGTATGCTAGACTTTGTGTCACTAGCATACAACATGAGAATTTTTCCTGCGCTGCAAATCTGTCTAAACAATTGTCGAGCTATATTTTAGGTAATTGGACTGGAGAATTCGATACTACGATGGAGCAGCTGAGAGTGGCCATTGTCACAGTAAATTCTACCAGAGTGGACGCAGGACTAGCCACAGGATTATCAACATGGATTGCTGCAGCCATGAATCATCTGAAGGAATGGGCGGGCATGGGAGTGTTAGCAGGCCTTCTGGTGTTGGTCTCCTTGGTTTGCCTGTGGTATATATGCAAGATTAGAGTCTCACAACAGTGTGATGCAGCCATGATCATTCAGGCCTTTACAGCCATTGAAGCAGGACATTCTCCCCAAGCATGGTTGGATACCATAAAAAGCTAAAATGATACGCTCAGGATGCGAGGCTAAGCACTGCACTCAGGGTCAGCCGCTTTGGACCCAGAGAAGAGCATGTCTGATTGCATGCGGGTTGATGCCCCAGGTCCCGCCTCTGAGAAAAAGGTATCAGACTGGTCTGATGCTCTTTGGGTGGATGACACCTAAATGAACATCAGTACAAAGTCCCAATTTATTTCTAATATCAGAGATCAGACCTCTACTCTTGCCTGATGCGTCTAAAACAAAAAGGGGGAACTGTAGAGAGCTGCGGAATGCTATGCCTTAAAGATGGAGCTGGTTTCTGCCTTCCACCTTCCCGATGGTGAGTGCTCTCTGTCACGAACAACTCCACATTTGGCTAAGGCCGAAGATCTGGCTTGCTTCCATGTATGTGGACCTATCTGCATTGCCCCCGTGGCACGCCTGGGTTGGCTACCCAGAGGCTATTTAAGCTGTGGGCTGGCTTTCCCCGGGGTCCGAGGATTGTTCAATGTTCCTGAATAAACTGCATTGAAAAAAAAAAATAAATGTATAATCAATACTTTACATAATTTCTGTCCTGTTTTAAAAACTAGATGTAGGTGGGAACATGATGGCAGCGCCAGGAGAACACTGCGTCTGAGGAGCAGGACAACATTTTCCGTACAATGACCAAGAGACTGAACTCTGGGCCCTAAAATAACAGCAAACATGTTTCCCAGGTGAGAGGAAACCTCCACGGCATAGGAATCAGTTGGGTCTACTGTCAGGTCACCCAGCCAGAACCGGGAAGAGATCCTGGGTCTCGCAGGCACTAGGTCGCCAGACCTGAGCCACACGCCTGTGTCCTGATCACCTTCCCAGGCTGCAAGGTGGGCACAAAAACACCAGAAACTGGGAGTCATAGTCTTGAGAAAAACCCCCAGGGAAGGAAGGAAACGGGACTGGCCTTGGGTCACCCAGTCTTTCCCTGGAAAAGGTCGTGCAGAATGACTGGTGCGAGCCGCCATCACTAAACTGGGCTCCAGCTACGAGCACAGAGACAGAGACTTGCTGTGCACCCAGCTCTCCAGCACAGATAGAGCTGTGCACCCCAGGGCAACAGAGGCTGGGAGTCCCTGTTGGGAGTAAACTCCACAGGGAAGGAAGGAAACGGGGACCCAATTAGGTCATCCAGTATAACCCTGGAAAAAGTCCCGCAGACCGGCAGGAATGCGCACCTCCAGCCCAGAGACCTGCTCTGCACCAACGATTCCTCACAGACAGAACTGTATGCCCCAGGGCACCAGAAACTTGGAGTCCCAGTCGGGAGAAATCCCCACAGGGAACTGAGCTAATGAGACGGACTTAGGCCACCCAGTATATCCCTGGAAAAGGTCCTGCAGACTGGCCCAACCCAGGGACCTGCTGTGCACCAGCTAGCCTGCTTGCTACTAGGAGAGTGGTACTCAACTGTCACAGATTACCGATTGGGTACTGGGGCACAGAGCCCCAACTTCAGACCTACAGAAGCCTGGGATCCCCGAGATCAACCCCCAGATACTGCTCCAAGGGACAACCAGTTACCCCTAACAAAACTGACCAAATCACAGGACACCCAGGATACAGCAGCAGCTCACTAAATTTACAGCAAGAAACGCAGAAGCAGAGAAGCTGTCTCCAGGTCTTCTCCAGGTGAAAGGAGAGCCCTCTCAACTAACAAGGACCACAGTTACCACTCAGGTCTTTATGCCTGAGGTGAGCTGTAGCAACTCCTGAAAAACACCAGACATCCAGTGACCATACCCAAAAAGCCAAGGAAGCTTCCTCCAGGAAAAAACATCTTCCTGAAAAGGAGATTCTCTCCACTACAGGATTCAAGGAACTACCAGAAACTAACACCCAACACCTAAGATATCCCAATAGGTAGAGGCCAGCGTTAAAGCTCAACCAACAAAAGACAGAGCAATATGGCATCTCCAGAACCCAGTTATCCAGGAGCAAGTAGCCCTGGACACCCCAGCATAATTGAAATTCCAGAAGATGACCTAACATCTATGCTCTTGAAGAGGATAACAGAGGAAACAAATAAAATGCGTAAAGACCTAGAGGAAGATAAACTCAAACAGATTATGACCATCTGTAAAGAAATAGAGGAAGATAAAAACAAACAGATTATGGCCATCCATAAAAAAAAAGAAGAAGAGAAAGAAAAATAGATTATGGCCATCTGTGAAGAAATACAGGAAGTTTCAGCCAGTTTGTGGCCTTTAGAGAGGAAATACTTAAATCACTGAAAGAAATAAAAGAAACAGAGGATTGTTCAAACAGCTGAAGGAATTGGAGGAAAATACAGTCAGACAGGTGAAGGAAATAAAAATGGCTCAAGACCCGAAGATAGAATTGGAAAAATTAAAGAAAACTCAAATGGAGGCAATTGTGAGAGAAAGAACTTAGGGAAAAAAACAGGAACTACAGAGGTAAGCATAACCAACAGACTACAATAGATGGAAGAAAGAATCTCAGGTGTGGAAGATACAGTGGAAGAAATTGATGTATCTGTCAAAGAAAATGTTAAATATAAAAAATTCCTGACACAGACCATCCAAGAAATTCAAGACAACATAAAAAGACAAAACCTAAGAATAATAGGAATAGAGGAAAAAGAAGATTCCCTACTCCAAGGCCCAGAAAATATTTTCAACACAATCATTGAAGAAAATTTCCCCAACTTAAAGGAGAGGCTAATAAGAATGCAAGAGGCCTACAGAACACCCAAAAAAATAGACCAGAAAAGAAAATCCTCCTATCACATAATAATCAAAACAGTAAGTATACAGAACAAAGAAAAAATACTAAAAGCTGCAAGGGAAAAAGGCCAAGTAACATATAATGGCAAACACATCAGAATCACACCTGACTTCTCAACAGAGACTGTGAAAGCCAGAAGGGCCTGGAAGGATATCATGCAGGCCCTAAGAGAACACAAATGTCAGCCCAGGCTACTATACCCTCTCAGTCCTCACAGATGGAGAAAACAAGATATTCAATGACAAATACAAATTTCAACAATACCTACACACAAATCCAGTGGTACAGAAGAGACTAGAAGAAAAAATACAACCCAAGAAAACTAGCTACTTCCAAGAAAACACAGGAAATAATTAACCTCACTACAGTAAAACAAAAAGCAACCAAGCACACAACCTTATGACCACAGCCAACATCAAAATCAAAGGATCTAACAGCCACTGGTCATTAATCTCTCTCAACACCAATGGACTCAATTCTCCAATAAGAAGACACAGACTAACAGAATGGATGCGTAAACATGACCCAGCAATCTGTTGCATACAAGAAACACACCTAAGTCACAAAGTAGCCATTACCTGAGGGTAAAGGGCTGGAAGACGGCTTTCCAAGCAAATGGATCCAAGAAGCAAGCAGGAGTAGCCATTATAATATCTGATAAAATAGACTTTCAACCAAAATTAATCAAAGGAGATGGGGAAGGACACTTCATATTCATCAAGGGAAAATTCCACCAGGAAGACATCACAATCTTGAACATCTATGCCCCAAATACAAGGACATCCACATTTGTAAAAGAAGCATTAATAAAACTTAAACCATACATAGATCCCCACACATTAATAGTGGGAGACTACAACACCCCTGTCCTCTCAACATAGGACAGGTCAACAGAACAGAAATTAAACAAAGAGACAAAGACTCTAACAGATGTCATGAATTAAATGGACCTAACAGACATTTACAGAACCTTACACCCAAACAAAAAAGAATTTACCTTCTTCTCAGCACCTCATGGAACCTTCTCAAAAATATACCATATAGTTGGTCACAAAGCAAGCCTCAACAGGTACAAGAAGATTGAAATAATGCCATGTATCCTATCTGATCACCATGGGATAAAGCTGGACCTCAACAACAGAAATAGCAAAAAGCCTACACACACATGGAAACTGAACAACCTGCTACTAAATGACAGCTGGGTCAGGGAAGAAATAAAGAAATTGAAGTCTTTCTAAAATTCAATGAAAATGAAGGCACAACATACCCAAACTTGTGGGACACAATGAAAGCAGTGCTAAGAGGAAAGTTCATAGCACTAAGTGCCTTCAAGAAGAAATTTGAGACAGCTCATTCAAGCAATGTAATGGCTCAACTAAAAACCATAGAAAAAGAAGAAGCAGACACACCAAAAAGGAATAGATGGCTGGAAATAATTAAACTCAGGGCTGAAATCAATAAATTGGAAACAATAAAACAATTCAAAGAATCAATGAAACCAAGAGCTGGTTCTTTGAGAAAATCAACAAGATAGACAAACCCTTAGCCAAGTTTACTAAAAAGCAGAGAGACACCATCCAAATCAACAAAATCAGAAATGAAAAGTGGGACATAACTACAGACACTGAGGAAATACAATTATTATGACTTACTTCAAAAGTCTATATGCCACAAAATTTGAAAATCTAAATGAAATGGACAATTTTCTTGATCGATTTGACTTACCAAAGCTGAACCAGGACCAGGTAAATCAATTAAATAGTCCTATATCCCCTAAGGAAATAGAAGTGGTCATCAAAAGTCTCCCATCCAACAAAAGCTCAGGACCAGATGGTATCAGCACAGAATTCTACCAGACCTTCAAAGAAGAGCTAACTCCAATTCTCTTCAAACTATTCCACAAAATAGAAACGGAAGGAACACTACCAAACTCATTCTATGAAGCCACAGTCACCTTGGTACCTAAACCTCACAAAGACTCAACAAAGAAAGAGAATTTCAGGCCAGTCTCCCTTATGAACAGTGATGCAAAAATACTCAACAAAATACTTGCAAATCGAATACAAGAACACATCAACGATATCATCCACTAAGACCAAGTAGGCTTCATCCAAGGTATGCAGGGGTGGTTCAATATACAGAACTCCATCAATGTGATCCACCATCACATTGAAAAAAAAAACCACATGATAATCTCCTTAGATGCTGAAAAAGCATTTGACAAAATCCAACATCCATTCATGTTTAAAGAGATCAGGGATACAAGGCACATATCTAAACATAGTAAAGACAATATACAGCAAGCCTATAGCCCACATCAAACTAAATGGAGAGAAACTTGAAGCAATCCCCCTGATTTCAGGGACAAGGCAAGGCTGCCCACTTTCTCCATATCTCTTCAACATACTTCTGGAAGTCCTTGCTACTGCAATAAGAGAGTTGAAGGAGATCAAGAAGATACAAATTGGGAAGGAAGAAGTGAAGTTATCACTATTTGCAGATGATATGATAGTATACCTGAGTGACCCCAAAAATTCTACCAGGGAACTCCTACAGCTGATAAACACCTTCAGCAAAGTGGCTGGATACAAAATTAACTCAAAAAAATCAGTAGCCCTCCTGTATACAAAAGAGAAAAGGGCTGAGAAAGAAATTAGGGAAACAACACCCTTCACAATAACCACAAATGACATAAAGTACCTTGGTGTAATCCTAACAAAGCAAGTCAAAGACTTGTATGAAAAAAATTACAAGTCTCTGAAGAAAGAATTCGAAGAAGATATGAGAAGATGGAAAGATCTCCCATGCTCATGTGTTGTAGGTGACTATTAATATTTACTATTGATTTATCTTCTGGTAGTGCTGCTGTTAATCCTCAGCAGCTGTATAACCAAATCACCACACAGAGACTGGGTTTTTAGTTAACTTAGAACACAATGCTGGGCAATATTTACTCCCTCCTAAACCTCCAAACCCTCAGTTTCCTAACATTTAGATTTCCCAGATTATACTTGCTTTTTGTGAAATCTTAGGTCTGGTTCATGCTCCACGTCCTCCAAGATCTCTCCTCCAGCTCTGCTCTCCTTGCTGTCCCCTCTCCCCTTCTCCTCCCACTCATCTCCTGCCTTCTGGCTCCTCCCCTCTTTCCTGTCCTCTGGCTCCTCCCTGCTCAACATCATGTCTAGTTGCTTTTATTTTGTTCCTGTTTACACAAGAGTTGAGACAGGATGCTTAGAATGAGTATCACAATGCAATATCCAGATTGAAACCAGAGAGTTGGGAGTGGGCTGGGGGAGAAATCAGTATTTGAATGAACAAGGGTAAGGTGTATACATTAAAAAAAAATTATACCAACACTCATGGCTTGGCAGGATTAACATAGTAAAAATGGCCATCTTACCAAAAGCAATCTACAGATTCAATGCATTCCCATCAAATTACCAACACAATTCTTTACAGACCTGGAAAGAAAAATTTCTCAATTTCATATGGAATAACAAGAAGCCCAGAATTGCTAAAACGATCCTCTACAATAAAAGATCTTCTGGAGGTATCTCCATCCCTGATCTCAAACTGTACTACAGAGCAACAGTAATAAAAACTACATGGTACAGGCATAGAAACAGAATGGTGGACCAATGGAACTGAACAGAAGACCCAGAAATAAATCCACACACTTATGGACACCTGATCTTTGACAAAGATGCCAAAACCATACAATGGAAAAAAGATAGCATCTTCAACAAATGGTGCTGGTCTAACTCGATATCTACATGTAGAAAATGCAAATAAATCCATGCTTATCACCCTGCACAAAATTAAAGTCCAAGTGGATCAAAGACCTCAACATAAAATCAGACACATTAAATCGGTTAGAAGAAAAAGAGGGGAAGACCCTAGAACTCATTGGTACAGGAGACAACTTCCTGAACAGAACACCAATAGCACAGACTCTAAGAGCAACAATCAATAAATGGGACTTATGAAACTGAAAAGCTTCTGTAAAGCAAAGGACACCATCCTCAAAACAAAATGACTGCCTACAGATTGGGAAAGAATCTTCACTAACCCTTTATCTGACAGAGGGCTAATATCCAGTATATATAAAGAACTAAAGAAGTTGAAAGGCAGCAAAGCAAGTAATCCAATTAAAAAATGGGGAACAGAGCTAAACAGAGAATTCTCGAGAGAGGAATATCAAGTGACAGAGAAACACTTAAAGAAATGCTCAACCTCATTAGCCATCAGGGAAATGAAAATCAAAATGACCCTGAGATTTCACCTCATACCCATCAGAATGGCCAAGATCAAAAACTCAAGTGACAACACATGCTGGAGAGGTTGTGGAGAAAGGGGAACCCTCCTCCACTGCTGGTGGGAATGTAAACTGGTACAACCACTCTGGAAATCAATCTGGCACTTTCTCAGACAAATAGGAATAGTGTTTCCTCAAGATCTAGCTCTACCACTCTTAGGCATTTATCCAAAAGAGGCTCAAGTACACAATAAGGACATTTGCTCAACCATGTTTGTAGCAGCTTTATTTGTAATAGCCAGAAGCTGGAAACAACCCAGATGCCCCTCAACTGAAGAATGGATACAGAAATTGTGGTACATCTACACAATGGAATATTACTCAGCAATGAAAACCAAGGAAATCATGAAATTTGCAAGTAAATGGTGGGAACTGGAAAGGATCATCCTGAGTGAGCTATCCCAGAAGCAGAAAGACACACACGCACTCATATAGACATATAATATAGGATAAACCTACTAAAATCTGTACATCTAAAGAAACTAATCAAGAGGAAGGGCCCTGACTAAAATGCTCAATCCCCATCCTGAAAGGAAAAGAGGATGGACACCAGAAGAAGAAAACAGGAAACAAGTTAGGAACCTGCCACAGAGGGCCTTTGAAAGGCTCTGCCCTGCAGACTATCAAAGCAGATGCTGACACTTATGGCCAACTGTTGGACAGAGTGCATGGAATCTAATGAAAGAAGAGGGAAATAGTAAAATCTGGAGAGGACAGGAGGTCCACAAGGAGAGCAACAGAACCAGAAAATTTGAACACAGGGGTCTTTCCAGAGACTCATACTCTAACCAAGTACCAGGCATGGAGATTACCTAGAACCCTTGCACAGATGTAGCCCAAGTGGGTTCCATAGTAATGGGAAGAGGGACTGCCTCTGACATAATCTTATTGGCCTGCTCTTTGAACACCTACCCCTTAGGGGGAAGCAGTCTTGCCAGGCCACAGAGGAAGACAATGCAGCCACTCCTGATGTGATCTGATAGACTAAGATCAGAAGGAATGAGAGGGGGACCTCCCCTATCAGTGGACTTGGGGAAGGGCATGCGTGAAGAAAGGGGAGAGAAGGTGAGATTATGAGGGGAGGAGGGAGGGATTTATGGGGGGATACAAAGTGAATAAAGTGTAATTAATAAAAAAAAACTAAAAAAAAAAAAAAAAAAAAAAAAAGAGTTGGTGGGTGGCAGCAACTTCTGTCCGGGTGGAAAATGTACAGCCATGACTGGTCGCTATGTGTTCAGCCAACTGTTTATTGCTGTTACAGAGAAAGCGGGAATGAGCCTGTACCTTACAGGAAAGCGGGCTGAGAAGGGGAGGAGACAGGGCAGGAATGAGACAGGGGTTGGACCCTAGGCAGATTGTTAAAATCTGTTAAAAGTTACTGTTGGTGTTAAATTCTGAGCTCCTGAGCCATTCTTATTTGGAGCACTCCTTTTGATGTTCATTTTGAACAAATAAACCAAGACCTTGGGAGATGAGACATTTTTATTTTCTAGCATCTTTTGCATGGCCCATTACTGACTTGGCTGTCCAGTAAGGGCGAAAACAAGCAGCCTACAAGGAAGACCAGAACGCTAGAGGGCACTATCTGACATGCCTGCCAGGCCTCTCCCCACCTCTAACTGCCGACCATCCAATAAGCCAAAGTTCCCAATTACCAGCCCTTGAAGACCTTCTCCTTGTCTAGCTGACTGATGGAAAAGGAACCCTGCCTACAGATAACAGAAAATGCTTGCTAGGTTCTCAGGCTCAAAGGAAGAGTTTTAGCAAAAGCTCTTTCAGATTTGCTTTTGGACCATAGCTATTACATCAAAATGCATTGATAAAAGTAAGTCTTCTATCAACTTAAAAAAAAAAAACAGGTTTATAAAAATGATAAGGTTTAAAACTATGTTTATATAAATATTAAAACTGCACCTCCATGTGTTTGTATATAGGAACTTCTCTTGCTGGCAGCCAACATCAAAATAACACACTTGATTTTAAAAGTACTGAATTGTTTGCATTGATAAAATTTGGTTTTGACTCTTATACTTTGTGACTTCATTCCTTATTTTGATATTGCAAAAACAGGCTTATTTTAAAGCTTATCAGGTATTTTAGACAAGGACCTTGGGCATTCTAACGGGGAACTTGGAACAGTTTCTCAATGCTTTGGGGGAGGACTTTGATATTCATTTTGTTATTTTTACCAAATGAAACCAAGCTATAGTATTTGAGCCAGTTATGAAAATTGCATATTAAAAATATATTATGTCAGTTTTGATAAAATAATGAAAAGGGTTCTGATGAAAACTTTTATATGATCTGAAAATCAAGAAAATATCTGGTTAAATTAAAAAACATGGGGCTGGGAAAAGCCTAACAACCTGAAGGTATACAAAATGTTATAAAGGGTATAAAATATGTTGCTCTTCATTCAAAAGGCTGTCTTTTCAATGCAAAATGTTTTCTTATGCTCTTTAGCCCAGGTTTATACAGGGTTATATTCAAGTCATTGTTAATTATTATGAAAATATATATGCCTGGTTGCCAGCTCCTGTGTAAATGATTTAATGCTGTTTATTTTTGGCTGATAGGTTTGAAATGGCCAGAACTGTCCATCTCTGCTAAGGTTGCCAGCTGTGTTTAGTTCTCTGTTTATGCTAATGAAACTTTTGTTCTTTTTGAATGCAGCTAGTTATAAAAATAGATTTTATCTGGTCTTTTGTTTATGTTTTTAAAGTTAAGCCTAGGATGGGTAATTATAAATTTGGCCTATATAGATCTACTTGAGATAAATATGGGTTTAAAACATTTATTTAAGGAATATGCCAGAATTAGAGATTATGACATTCTATTTCATAAAATGCAATTTAAAATAGATAATTAAAAGAGAGATGAAGAATAATTCAGATATGCCGGCCCTCAAGGGTGTCAGAGATATGATGAATATGGCATTTTAACATGTGTAAGTTTATTATGACAGAGAGTCCCAAAATCCTGGCAGTAGCTCCCCAAAGTTTCCAAGAAGATTTGGGCACAATGCGACTCTAGATTATGGTATGCTAACCACGAGGTAAGGCTGCCCCAACTGGCCCACTGCTAGGGTCCAGCCTAAATTGTGGACAAAACTGTGGACACCTAGAGAGTCATGTTGCTAAGGGTGAGGTGAAGACGTTCTGAAAGGGTTAGACTAACTTTGTAACCTGTATGTCTTCTAAAGACTATAGTTTTGAGTTTTAGGTTCAGGTTAAGCTAAAGCCTCTTAGTACCTTTCCAGAGAATGGAGAAATGTGACCCTATCTGTGAAGACAGATATAAAAAAAAAAAAAATGAGCAAACAATGACCTTCACTCAGCAAAAAGAAGGACCAGACCCTTGTCTTTGAGATAGTGTTTCTTAGCAACCAACCCAGACTTCTGAGTAGCTCCTGACCTCCAGCCAAAAGTCTGGAGCCCCTAATCTTCAAGGATGAGCTAACCACCCCCACCTTCAATTGCAGCTGCATCCACACTTGGCAGGACTGGCCAAGCTTGAGCACATAAGACTAACCAATTATCTTACTTTATAGCTTCCTCATCCAATCCTAAATTGCCAAAAACTGCAACTTCAAATTTCCCACAATTTTTCTTTTAAAATCCTAAAGGCCTTTGTCTTCTGGTGCCACTCCTTGCTGACCAGCAGGGGTGACCCCATTGTGCAATGGTTAACAAACCTCTTGCTTTTGCAATGAGTCGTGGTCTGGGGCAGTTTCTGGGAAGGGCACGAACTTGAACTCCTGAGCTGTGAGACCCCAGGTCTTACAGTTCTCTCATTTCTTTCTCCACAGAAACAGTCTCTCATCTTCTGTGCCTGGTCACTGGGCTGACCTCTTCATGATGCCATGAGACCACAGGAGCCAGGGACAGCTGCCTAGAGTGATGGACTGACTAGTTGCCAAGGTCATTTTGATTGGTACATGGATTGGTACATATTTATTTCTCAGGTCTCTGATTATATTGATGGCTAAGCTAACCTAATGGTAGCCTTGCAGCTAAAGAGCAGATAGTTAGATCCATTGTTAGTTTATTGGTTAATTTATTAGTTAGTTAAAATTACCAGGTCCTACGTCTTCTGTTTTAAAAAGGCAAGCAGGTTTGCCTTGCCTACAGGCTTCATGTTAATTATCTATGTCTTATGGTGAATGGCTGGATAAAAAGATAATGGAGTTTATAAGAGTCTGAGGATATATGAGTTTAGGTTTTAAGGATCTGGAGTATGTTATTTGGTCTGGGAAAATGTTTCAGGGTTGATAAATGCAAGAAAGATTGGAGGATATAAGTAGGTATTTTAAGGTATATGAATGTGAATTGTAATGATGCAGAAAAGTAATCTGAGGCATATTAAAAATGGGAGATATTTCAGATTTCTCTTCTCTTTCTGCTATTGTTGTGCTTATGTTGTTATAAGATTTCAGGAATCCAGAGTTTTGACATTGACCAATAGAGTTCTGATAAGTTGATGAAACACTGCTTATTACCCAGTCACAAGCTTGAGATTTTAATTGCCTTTTGGTTGTCTTCTAGAGATAGATTTAAAAATGCATTTCATCATGTTAAAAACATAAACAATGTGTATGTTTGACCCAAAAGCCAGAGTTTTTACTATGATATTTTTAATAGCTGCCATTTCTGAGGTGGACTTTGATACAGGATTTAAAAATATTTTTAAATCTATTTCTTCTAGTTGCTTTATTAAGGAATGTCCAAGCATCCAGAGTTTAATACTAAAGCCATTAATATATTTCTGCCTAACTTTCCAATGTGACATGGAGAGGGAAACTAAAGGTAAATGCTGAATTTACAAGAAATGGCATGATGGCTGATTACCAACAGATGTACCCACATTCAGACCATGGACACACCTAAATTGTTGCTCATTCCATTGGAGGCAGTTTTACCTGCTATTTACAAAATGTTTTTAATATATTATTTTTCTGAGTCTTTTTATGTATTTCCTTTTGAAAACTAAAAATTTATATGAGTTTCAGGAAACCCAAAAGTCATAAGACCTGGATCTGGCATAGCTCAAATGGACCCCAGATGTGGTTTTCCCTGGTCTTGGGATTCCTCACTTTTTCCATTTATTAGACAAATTTTATTTTCTGTTTCTAGTTTAAACTTGTCTCAGCAGATTTTCACCTGGTTGAGACTGCAAGCTAAGATCTGAACTTGCTGGAAGCTGACATGATCTCTTACTGCCTCCTCGGATGGATTACCTAACAAGATGCTTCTGAGGACTGCCCCACTGCCCAGCCTTTGGCTGGCATTTCAGCCTTCCTAGCCCCTGATGCCAAAGGTCCTATTGTCAAAACTGAAGCAGTTTCAGAAGATGAGACCATCGGCCCAACATCCCAAGTACAGGCTAAAATGCTAAGTCAAAGGGGGCTCCCTGACATTAGCTTTATCCTGAGCACCTGCTTGGCTGGAGCAGAAACTAGTATTGCAATGCTGGATGTACAAAGCCAGAATTATAACAGCTCAAAGACAGAATCTTTTGCTTTTGGTCAGTTTTGGATCATGCTTGCTTAACAAGTTGTTAAAATATTAGGCAAAGAGTAGGGACTATACAGTTAATGGTAGTAAGAACCCAATACTGTCAGCTTGGAGATGACCTTGAACTGTAAGAGCCTAAGACTGACCTCTTCACTTACATGGAAAAAGGGAAATGAAGAGTTTAAGTTAGCTTGAGTATAGTTAGTCTGAGAATAACTCCATTTTAAATAAAGAGCCATCTTAACTGGGAGCTGAATTCAGGTACTAGGAAATATCACAAAATGTGCACCTGGCAGAAAACAAAGTTAACTCTCCGGGCAACAGCCTTCAGGAAAGAATACAGAATAAATGCTTCATAGAAAATAGAGACAATTTCCTTGGAAATAATCAATGGGAATCGGTTATAAATCGGTTGGTAAAATTATCCCCAATCTTTCAGATATGGTTTAGAAAAATAGTCATTGTGATTCCATGCCTTAGCTATTGTGATTGTGTGCCTCAGAAGAGGTCACCCGCCCTGCTAAACTTCACCCAATTCAGTAACGTCAAGGCTTGTGCCCCCCTGCTTGCTGCCATGGAAACCCCCTGTTCACAGACTTTCCCTTTAAAAATCCTGTTCACTCAGAGCTCGGGGTCCCAGTTCTCTACTGCTGTGTCAGTGAGAATTGGTTCCAAGTTCCATCATTCTCGTAATAAAGCTCTCTTACAATCGCACCAAGTCATATCCTGTCGTCTCTGAGGGTCCTGTGAACCTAGCATTACATTAACAGTCTTGTGAAGCCCAGAGACAGGTGTGGACTTTGCCAGCTGCAGATAGTTTAATTCTGAGGACTCTGAGAGGGTATAAATGCCAGATAGCCCAGGGAGAGGAAGAGGATATTCAAGGAGAGAGAAGAGAAGGCTTGGAGGAGATGGAGAGAGAGAGAGAGAGAGAGAGAACACATTTTGAGGAGATAGTTGGGGGGGCTAGAGGGGATGGATGCTGAGTAGGAGGCAGCAATGGCAGAAGCTGGGAAACTCCAAGAAAGAAGAGGTCTAGGCCTCCTTTCCCCTTTAACATTTCTATGAAGGTATGAAGGAAAGGAAGGGAAGGGGGAAATGATAGTATATTATAATCTTAAAAAATTAAAAATTTAAACAATAAAAAATTAAATTTTGTACAAAATTACTGGAAACAGAAAAAACAGTGTGTCATTATGACTGTCTTGAAAGCCCTAAACCATCTAGAAAAAAATGCATCAAGAAATAGGTGAGACCTATAAGTATATAAAATATTTGTAGTGATGATATATCTTCATGGTGGAGAGAAGAAACAACTCCACATTCATGTACATCATAGTATGTAATTAAATGCAGTGTGTTGTTAAAATAAACACAGAAAACTGGGCGTGGTGAGCATTGTAATCCCTGCACTTGGGAGGCTGTGACAGGACTGAGACTTCAGGGCCAGCCTCACCTCCACAGAGAAGGGGACATGCTGGGCAAGCGCTCGGCCACCAAGCTCAACTCCCAAGTCGCCTTTTCCTTTTCTTAAGTACTTGGCTTCTGCCAATCTGCAAGGTGCTCAGTTCTCGTTATGTTAAATCGTTAGGCTAAACCAGGAGTACCACGGAATCGTGTTCCTGGTATCTTTTGTGCCTCTCACTTTTTTTTCTGGAAAATTAAATCTTTTATGTTTCCCCTCTGCTGTCTAGACAACTGAAGTTGATTTATAATTAAAGAATTTGTTCTGGGTGGGGGCAAGATGGTTCAACTGGTTAAGATCCTTGCCACCAAGCCTGATGACCTGCATTGGATCCCAGGAACCCAAGGAGAAAACAGACTTCCTTAAGTTGTTCTCTGACCTACACACACACACACACCATGGCACACATGTGCTCCTGTGGAAAAGGCAATAAAAAGAACATTTTTTAACAAAACAAAGAATTTATCTTAGCAAGGCTCCATGGTGCATTCCCAGTACTCAGGGAGGCAGAGGTAGAGGCAGACAGATCTCTGTGAATATGAGGCCAGCCTGGTCTACAGAGTGAGTTCCGGGACAGCAAAGGCTACACAGAGAACTCCTGTTACAAACAACGACAACAAAAAGAATTTATGTTTGTGTTCTCCTCTCTACTTTTCTCCAGAACACTATAGACTTCATTTGATAAATAATGTCTTTTTATTTCAAAAAAAAAAGTCCCTATTGTCCATTCATATGTCCCTGTAGGCTTTCTGTTATTTTGTAGTTGTTAACAGGTTTTGCTAAGTAGCCCAAGCTAGCGTTGGATTTAAGTTGCTGTGACCCTCTGTCTCTACCTCCTGAGTCCTGGGATAACAGGCATGTGCCTATGACCAGCTCCTCCACCCTTGCTACAGACTACTCTTAGATGACAGCTTCCTAATTCCACTGACAATACCACCAACAATGACAACAACAAAGGCCTCCAGTTCTCTCTCTCTCCCCATCTCTCACCACTTATTTGACTGTTAGCTTTGTCCTTTCCTTTTGGGTTGATGTCAATATTGTGATCATCTAATGACTCATGAATGATGTTCACTGCCATCTAGGGACAACACTAAGAATGAGCAGAACCTTCAAAAGAGAGAAGAAAAACTTGAGTTTTTAAATTTGGCATCAGTTTTGTCAAAACTTCCTCTCTCTCCTATTGTACTGAGGAAACAAATGACTAAATGACTTTTGTTGAGGACCTTGATATAGGACAGGAGGTTAATTCTGAGCACACAGGAAGAGAACAGTTCAGAAGACATTTGTTAAACATTTTGATTACTGTGGATAGACAAGAGAAAAGGTCAGCACTGAGCCACATGGTATATCAAAGTACAACTTAATGTGAAATAGAGACTCAGGAGGATCCTGAGTGTGAGGCCAGCCTCAGCTTCACAATGAGATGCTGCCCCCCAAACAAAAGGAAGGAAGGAGGGAGGAAGGGAGGGAAGGAGAGAAGGAAGGAGAGAGGGAGGGAGAGAGGGAGGGAGGGAGGGAGGGAGGAAGAGAGGAAAGAAAGGAAGGAAGGAGGGAAGGAAGGAAGGAGGGAGAGAGGGAGGGAGGGAAGGAAGGAAGGAGGAAGGGAAGGAAAGAGGGAGAGAAGGAGGGAAGGAAGGAAATGAGGTGGAGAGAGAAAGTGAGGATTCATCACCTATGGTCAGCTGTTTGCAGAGAAGCTGAGGAGCCACTGAGTGGAAGACCCAAGGGAGAGCTTCTCCCTGGCTGAACAGTCATCTTTGTTGACTTTTGCTTGGTTGGTATCCATGAACAAGGGTGAGACAACATAGAGGTTAAGAGCACTTGCTGCTTGTGCAGAAGACCTGCCTCAGTTCCCAGCACACACAAGCAGTCACAGCCACCTGTAACGTTAGTCCCAGGGTTCTGATGCTCTCTGCTGGTCTCTGTGGATACCAGAATGCATATGGTGCACATAAACTCACACACAAACACACTGATCATTTATATATGTATTTAAAACAATGTGTGAGGTCCTGAGCATGCCTTGGTGTGAGCATGCATGTGCACACACGCAAGAGTGTAATTTAAAAAAAGTGTTTCTTAAGGTCTAGAGAGCTAATTCAGGGGTACAGTGCTTGCCTATGGGCCTGGACTACACACACAAACACACACACACAAACACACACACTTGGAGAGAGAGATAGAGAACGTGCTATCTTACATTTTTTTTTATAAATATGCTCATAAAATTGCTTATTTTGGCACATTTCTGTAATCCTGGCACTCAGGAAGCAGAGGCTGGTGGATCTCCAAGAGTTTGAGGCTAACCTGGTCAGCAAAACAATTTCAGGACAGTCAGGGTTACACAGAGAAACCCTGTAGCAAAACCAAAAAAGAGGGGAAAAAATCACTCATTTGAGATCTAGAAATAGCCCAACAGTCAGAGATAGCCAATCCGGCTTAAGCATCAGCCAAAGGAATGAGCACCTTGCTCATGTTTTGTTTTCTTGTTCTGTTCTCTGTTTGGACAAATCCACAAAGGATATTTTGGAACATACACAATGATATTTAAACCTCATTCTGCTGTTGGGACTATTCCAGTCCCTGATGTGATTTGAAGTTACAAAACCAAAGTCACAAAGTTAAGAAAGTTTCTGTACACCTGGAACAATGTCCCCATGATCCAATTATTCTAAAATCCGTCCAGAAAGACTTTCCTTCTACCTGAGTTTTTGAGAAGCCCTGAAGAAGAAGGGTCATCCTGATCCTGTTGCAATATGCCTGTAGCTTAGGAGAGCTCTCAGAACTTACTGTATTCAGGAGAATATGAAACCCACACATTGCAAAAGGAAAATCCTGTAGCTTTGGATCCTTGGCTGTTTGCAAGTTCAAGAGCTCAGTACTGTACAAAGGCAAGAAACCCCAAAGGTTCCTGGACCCGAGCACAGAAACTGCAAGCTCCTGCCACAGTCCAGGCCTGAAAGAGTGTATGTAGATCTGAGTGTGGTTCTGACCCTTGCCACCAAGCCCGACAATCTGGATGACCTGAGATCCCTGGATGCACATGGCAGAAGGAGAGAACTGATTCCTGCAAGTTGTCCTCTGGCCTCCATATGTGGTGCACATGTATAGAGGTACAAACACACACACACACACACACACACACACATACACACACACACCAAACAAATAAATAAATTAAAGTTTAAGAAGAATTTTAACATGTATATTGTTTAGGAGGAAAAAAATCACATCACATATGCCTTTCTCAGGGTAAGAACTAAGATGTTCCAGTGCATTATGGGGCTCCATCTTGTTCTGCCTGCTCACTCCTGTGCTACAGAAAAGCCTAGTTTCCTTCCTGGAGTTGATTTCCTTCTATTTCTTTGAGAGTGATGACTACCGACTTTTGTAGAAGTCATTTCCTTCTGGGCAGATTTCTGCGATTCCCCCTCCTCCTGTGAGCAAACATTAGGCAGACATTGTTGTGAAGGGGCTTACCCCAGTGTGATTAAAGCCTGTGGTGGTTGACCTTAAGATTATCCAGTTGAGTCTGCTCTAATCAGGTGAGAAATCATATTTACTGAATGGAAAGGATTCCACATGCCGAAGAGCAGCCACAAGGAACAGAGACTGATCCTAGGAACTGTCATCAAAGAAACTGTGGCCACAGACTGCCAACAAGAGAACCTGAGTTCCACTAACAATCTGGATGACCTTAGAGGAGGACTCCTCCTCTCCTCTCCTCTCCTCCCCTCCCCTCCCCTCCCTCCTCCCCTCCCCTCCCCCTCCCCTCCCCTCCCCTCCCCTCCCCTCCCCTCCCCTCCCCTCCCCTCCCCTCCCCTCCCCTCTCCTCTACACTCCTCTCCTCTCCTCTACACTCCTCTCCCCTCTCCTCTCCTCTCCCCTCTTCCTTCCTCTCTCTATCTCTTTCTTTTTTTCTTTCTTTCGAGGAAAGCTAGCATCTTTTTCTCATTTCTTTTCCTCTTTCTCTCTTTCTCTCTTTCTTTCTCTTTCTTTCTTTCTTTCTTTCTTTCTTTCTTTCTTTCTTTCTTTCTTTCTTCTTCTCCTTCTTGCTCCCAAACACTTAGCGAGACATTTACAAAACTATGAGATAACTGGGGATGTTGTACACTCTTCATGTAGTTTGTTAGGCAGCCAAGGAAGATTAATAACCTGCTCTTGACTTCCTTCTCTATTACCCACAGAACCATCAGTGTAAATGAATTATTTCATTGAAAAATGAAGTAATAACTGAAAACCCAGTTTGCTAAGTAAAGAAAAAGCTTGCTACTGTGTGATGAAAACTCCTCTGAAAATATAAATTCAGGGTTTTACCAGCCCAGTTTTGGTAAGCCAGGCAAGGCTGCAGTGTGACCAGGGACCAGGCACCAGGCATCTGCTTGGGAAGAGCAGAACAGGTGTGGTGGCTCTTCCCGTTTCTGCGCCCCCTCCCCCCCAGCTCTCTCTTCCAGCTCTCTGCACTCCTGAGAGCAGAGCACTGTAGAAGTGCTGCGGGAACCTTCAGCAAGTCCATCAGAAAGGCAGGGCAGGGGGGAGCTAGGTTAGTGCATGCTTAAGGTAACACTAGTGCAAGAAGACTGGGCCTGGCCACCTGGAGCACCGTGTCTTCCAGCTGATCTCCCTGGACAGCAGAGTCTGCAGAGAAGAGCCCATGGGGACCTGGCTCGGGAATCCCAGGGCTGGTTTGCCTGCCATGTGTGGAAGACAGTTGTCTGTTTTCAGTGTCCTGTGGACTCCTCCCACTGTGTTGTAGGCTAGACTCCCATATTTTAGCAGTTTCTTCCCGTCCTTTGGTTTATTCTTTCTTTTTGGTGGAACACATTCTTGAATAACTTCTTGAGAAAAGTATATTGAAGACCTTATATGCCTGATGATATTTAATTCATTCTTTATAAATGACTAACATTTTGGTGTACGAAGGCTGACAGGCCCCTCCTTGCTATGAAGCAGGCTGGAGACACAAGAACAGGCTTTGGTGATGCTCACGAAGCCTATGTCCCAACACTAAGGAGGCATTCCCTCTTCCTCGTCACTTTCTGTTCTGCTGTGGCCTTCATCTGGTTGGATGATGCCCACTCAAATCAGGGAGACAACCCTGTTACTCCATATTCATACTCAGATGTGGGTAATCTCATCCAAAAACAGATAAATCCAGACCAGCACCCATACTCTCTCAGTCACATGTAACCACTGCAGTGAGAGATGGGGTTCTAGGAATTTCTAGAGAAAATATTCCTTCTGATTCAGAAGGTACTGCTGGAACAAAGTGAGCAGCCGCCCTAGTCCTTGGTCTGTGTGTATGTCGTTGGTTTCATCCTTCAGAAGCACGGGTTCCCATTCCTCATCTTTGCCTGCTGTTCTTCAGCCGAGTCCTGGTTTCCCTTTAAACAGACACAGGTTTTGTTGGGGTGTGTGCCTAGTGTCATGGAGGGGCACGGTCTCTCCTCCATTTGCTACCTAATCCTCCTCATTTTAACAGCACCATTTTACCCTCTGGCTAATGGCACTTGGTGTAGCAAATTCTCTGTGTCATTAGCTTCATTGTTGCCCAGCATTCCAGGTTCTGCCTGGGGATTTGACTCTACCAGATCTAGGATGATTGACACTGTGCATCCTTTCCATGTGTCACTGCTGACATTTTACTTCGCCTTAGCCTCATGGATTGTATTGAGAGTGAGGAAAAAAAGGGATGGAAGAAAGGAGGGAAGGAGGAAGGGTGGGAAAGAGGAAGGGAAGGAGGAAGAAAGGAAGATTTTCACATAGATAAGAGGAACATGTAGATGCTTCAATCCTGATTACATGAAATTCTAATGATCTATATGATTTTCTTCTCATTTGTTTTGTTTCTGTTTGTTGCATATTTCCTCTTGCCAGAACATCAGTTCCACAGAAGTAGGGGTCATCACAGTGCTGAGACTCTTGGGTCTGGTTCTCAGCTCAGGCATTGTAATTGTAATGGTTGATATTGATTACCAATCTGACAGGATCTAGGACCTCCTGGGACACCACTCTCTGGGTACACTGTGAGGACCAGATCTGGTTACCTGAGGTGGGAAGACCCTGCTTAACTCAGTGCAGCATTGTCCCATGGCAGAGGGCACAGACTGAATAAAGGAGAGAAAGCGAACAGTACTATCATTGCTCTCTTCCTGCCTCCTTACTGCTGCCGCCATGGCATTTCCTCTGCGATGGACTGTCCCCTCAAACTGTGAGCCAAAACGAACCCTTCATTCCTTAACCTGTTTTTGTCAAGCATTTTGTCAAAGCAATGAGACAACTAACTAAGACAATGATGAAGAACCTCCTCACAGTTTTGTCTTGTTACCTCAGTGAAGAAGCCTTTCACAGCATCCATTGCTTTTTTCTTGCTTTTAGAGATCACACTTATCATGGAAATGAACATGCCTGGTTGAAGAGCAATAACCATCACTCATTTTTTTTTGCCTACCTAGTCACTGGACACTTTTAGTTTTGTTTACAGGTCAGTCAGCCCATATGGGCTCTCACTTGGGAACATTAGCAATACACGTTGAAAGCTTAGGGGCTATGAGGACCAGAACTATGTGCCAGATTACCTGAAGCATTCAAGAGACATAGTTATATGAGATGAGTAATGCTGCTGTTATTGTAACTTGACATATTATTTCATGGCACACAGTTTATAGGTAGGAACATTCTTCTAAAATAAGAAACATTACAGCATAGACCAGCGACATACTCGGTCATCATCAGTGTCAGGTACTGGGTACTCTGTGTGGTTGTATGTGCTGTGCTGTCTTGCTGATTTCTGATTTTTTTTATAGCACTAAGCATTTATTAATCACAAATATGTACTTCCAGAGGCTCTACTTTTCTTAGAAACAAGGTAGAAATATATGTCTTAAACCTGGCCTCTAACCTGGTCATTAATAAGGTTCAAGGCTGAAGTGGATGTGCAGCAAAAGCAAAAGAGGTGAATCTGGGCATGCAGAGACAAAGTACTGTCTTTTTCTAATTAGCAGAGTGTAAGATTCCTTTACTGATAGAAACAGCTTGCTCAATGCTGCTTTAGGCCAAACCTTTTTGCTTTTGAAATTTATAGTATTTCTTATGCTTTCAGAAAATGATAAAAGACACACAAATTCCTGACTCAGGCACCAGATAACCATCCAGTGTCAATCTATGATATAGCTCCTCACAGACCAGATGATGAGGCTGGTCTAGTGTTAGCCACTAACCTCCATTGCACAATCACCAAAGCCTGGGCTGCTGTTTTCCCTCTGCGCATCCCTGAGAGTTCTCAGGTCAGAACTCTATGACTGCTTATCTGCTGGAGGAGCAGCAGCAGCAGCACAGCTGTGGAAATCATCCACCACAGAGTAACATCACAACTGCTGTGGCATCATTGAAAAACAGGAGCTCCTCAGCCCCATTACATTCTTAAGGAACAGTGGTAATTCATGCAGCACATTATCGTGTGGCTCATAAATATATATATATTTAGTTTGAATACAGCATATATGCATATATAATTACAATATAGAATATATGAAAATATCATTTACTTGTAATTGGTAAATATAAGTCATAATTTATAAATGTTATATATATATATATAATTTTATCTGTAATTATGTCATTCTTTTTTTTTTTTTTTTTTTTTTAATTATGTCATTCTTTCCCTAGCTTTTTTTCTACCATGAAAAGCTTTGGCAACTTAAATAGAAGCCTAGCATATAGATTGTAATTTCTAAATTACCCTTCCTCTCTAAAGGAAACAAAGAGTTTTTAGGGAAAATGGTGGTTTCCAGTTGTGACTGCTGAGCCAGGAACACCTGAATAGGCCTGAGAGCAGGAAAGACATTGAAGAAGATATCACAGACCTTCACAGTTTCAGGAGCCATGTGCCTGTAACTACACTTAAGTGAAGACCCTTCATTCCTAGATCTAGTCAACAATGTATAGAAAACAGAGACACAGACAGCACAGAACTGTCGCCAATAAAGTGCAGACATGAGAAAGTTTAGTGTCCTTTAGTAAGCAACTGTCTTTTCAAACACTTAATAGAGGCATGGGGGCAGGAGAGATCAGAAGAGAGAAAAACAGGAGTGTGTAGGGAAAGGGATGGGTGGAGAAAAAAAAGAAAAAAACAGGGAAGTATAGATTGTCAATAATCATTACATGAAGCTTACTCTGCTCCTAGTTCAATTGAACAGAGGAAATAAAGCATCCATAACAGTTTTGGAGTAGAGTGTGATGGCACATAACTGTGATTCTAGCACTTTGAAGGCTGAGGCAGGAGGATCAGGAGTCCAAAGCCATCCTCTGCTACACAGAGAGATTGAGGCCAGCCTGGGTTACATGAGACTCACAAAAAAGGAGCAAGCAGATTTCTGTTAGGTCCTGTCCTGTCTAGAGGGAGTTCAACGAGTTCCTAAGGAGGGGCAAAAAAAATGAAGTGGTGACAAGGAGACACAAAAAATGAGAGCAAGTCTATAGTCTGATCTCGCTCTTGTTATTTGAAAAATTTCACACTTTATAGGGAGAAGGCAGGAAGAGAAAATGTGTCAGCAATATAGTTTACAAAATATAACAGGGTGATTAATGATGATGCAGAACATTACAAGAATGTTTACTAAAAGAGATACTACAAGAATGACAGCTAAGATATCTCAAAATGTCTAGCCTGACACACAGACGTCTCATAGGTTCCAGAAACGCAAATCTCTCACCTACAGCTTTGTTGCAGCTGTCTGTAACTTTCCACTAGCTGGCCTGGGCTCCAGGCATCTCCCTTTCTCAAATAATTCATGAGGCTAGGAGGTAGGTTATGAACATGAGGTCGTTTAAAGACAGTGGACATTAACCAGAGGGGGTAAGTAGATACCTGATCCTCCCAGAGCATTTTGCAGTCTTTTTGGGTGTCTTTTCAGGGAAGAGAGGAAGATCCCATCAACACCTGAGGGAATCCCAGCAGGTTGTGGTTAGGGGTAATCAGACACCAACCTCTATGCAATCAGATTTGCATATCAGGAAACTCAGAAGTGGACGATTTGATCCTTTCCCTGTGGTACCTTGTCCTACACCCCTGTTGTGCCCATGCCACATCAGGCAAGCATTTATCTGAGTTTTATGTTGTTCTCATGGGAGCCAAGTGCAATCAAGACCCATGTAATGGACTGTTACCAGTGTTCCTCAGGCTCAGCTAAGCCTCTGTCAGGCAAATCAAGTCTGTGATAATGAACTTGTATGGGTTTAGATGCCAGGGAGTCAGTTTGCTTTTTTACAAAGCTAGTAAGTCTTTTGATGGCCCAAGGGCCAAAAGATATGAGAAGAAGGAAGCCCCCATAGGTTCCAAGATTGAAGGGAGGAGAGTGGTGAGCCAGGGAGAGGTTGAAAACCAATTATGAAACCAACTTTCCTCTTGTTCTCTCTGTCTTTTTCTCCTATCTAAACCCTCTTTAACTTTAGCCATGCTGTCTTTCACAACCCCAGAATAGTCCATGTAAAAACAACATTCTTCCTTGAGGACAGCACATAGCAGTCATCTTGACTAGAGGGGTCTTCATTTATATCATTATCATTGTCAGGAGAAAACTCCTCATCCACTTGTCACACCAGGTATTCCAGTAGACATCAAGCTGCATCATTTTTCTGCAAAAAAACACAGACAACTCCTCATCCCCATATGAGTACAGGGTTGGGTCCATGCCATTGATTTGTTAAAAGATTCCTCCATTTTACTTTAGCAAAAGTTTTTTTTTTTGTTTCTGTGTGCCAAAATCTATCTGCTGCAGATTTACAGTGCTTATACAAATTTTAAAAATTTAGAACTAATTTTTTTAAAATTTAGGTGTCCAGGGAAGTGGCTCTCCTTTCTTTGGTTTTTGCAAGTAAATCATAATTGTTTGGTGGGCACGCACTAGCATGCCTTGTCCTTGAGGATTGTAAGGTATTCCAGTTATATGAGAATCTTGAAACTGTTGACAAAATCTTTTAAAAGATTTGCTAGTATACCTTGCTCATTGTCAGTTTTCAAATTGCTTAGGAACTCTTAAAACATTGAAAGCCTGCAGACAATGAGCAATAACATTTTTTGCAGCTTCTCCTGGTTGAGGAGTGGCAAAAATAAATCCAGAATAGGTATCAACACAAACACGTACATATTTTAATTTTCCAAATTCAGGAATATGAGTAATATCCATTTGCCAAGTGTGATTTGGATCCAATCCTTTAGGATTGACTCCCAAATGAGGAGCAGGCTGAAACTGAGGAGAAGTACTGCAAGCCTTGACTATAGTACAGGCCTGTTTTTTAGTCAACGCGTATTTAAGTCTCAAGGTTTCACTGTTAAGATGATGCATGTTATGGGCATCCTGCGCTCTTTTTAACTGTGAACAATAAACTTTAGTGGCTTTATCTGCCAACGCATTTTCTTTAGACAGGGGTCTTGGCAAATTAGAATGAACCCTTAAATGTCTTATAAAAAGGAAAAGTTTCTGTCTTGTATCAAGTTTTGAATTTGTAAAAATAAAATTCCCGCAGGAGAAAATATCTGAATTTGACCTGTAGTCTCTAACCTAGGCAAAGCTTGAGCTACATATGCACTATCTGTACAAATGTTCAAAGACTGCTTATTGAAACTTTGAAGCACAGCCAATACTGCAGATAACTCTGCTATTTGTGTAGATGTGCTAGTCACTTGAGAAGACATTGTTTTTCTTTCATAAGCACAGGCAGCAACACCAGATAATGAATCATCAGTAAATACCATTAAAGTATCAACACTTGGAATAACTTTTGTTTTAAATGGAAAAACTATAGCTTGCATCTATAAAAACTCAATTAATTTGTTTTCTTGTGGCTCAACAGGCTGGACTCTGTCATAATAAATTTACATATGTTAAAATGCCACATTTTTTAGATCTCTGACAAGTCTGAGAGCCAGAATATTTGAGTTACTCTTTGTCTACCTTTATCATCTGCTCTAAACTTTATCCTATAAAACGAGTGTTTTAATCTTTAATTTTGACATATATTTTAAATGTAGGTTTTAGAACCAAATTTTCAGTAGATCTATATAGACAAACTTTATGATTACCCATTTTAATATTAACCTTAAAAAACAACCTAAACAAAGAGATTAGGTAAAACTTAATCTTGTACTCAACTATAATCTTTGGCATAACTTTAAATCTGCTCTTTTTAAACTAAAATCAAAGCAAAAATTTTAATTAAACATAATTTGTAAAGGGGCTAGCAAATCTTGTTAATCCCATCATATTATATTTAAACTTAACAGCAAAAAAATTAAAGGACAAAAGTTTTATTTAGCATTAGAGAACTAAACTTAGCCTGCAGCCTTCAGCAAAAGTAGACTAATCTGGCCATACCAAATCTATAGGCCAGAAAGAAACAGCATTAAATCATTTATTTTAGGTACTGGCAGCCAGGCATATATTTTATATAATGGTTATCAATGATCTGAATATAACCCTGCATAACCCTGGGCTAACATGGAAATAGTCCTTTTTGTCCTGTAAAAGAGCATAAGAAAACATTTTGCATTCAAGAATTTCCAGCCTTTTTAAATGAAGAACAACATATTTTATAGATTTTTTACATGATATATTATAACTGCAGTTTTTGTTAATTGCCTTAAAAAGCATGACTTGATTTTATCTTGTAAAATTAATAAAATAAACACCAAGGTCTTTTGACCTCCCCCAAAGGGTTGAGAAACTGTTTTTAAGTTTTTTGTTAGACTGTCCAAGGATTATTATTTTAAAATACATGATAAATTTTAAAATGTTTTATAGAGTTTAACTCTGATTGTCCAGGACCAAACTTAGAGGTGTTGATTTAAACTGTCTCATGTCCAAAAATATTAATATAATCAGTCATATTTTAAAATATCTTCAATTTAAGTCCACACATAAACACATACACACATAGATTCCAGAAGGAGCAGAGCCCCCATGGCCCTCTTTTACACAGAATAATGTCCCAGAGACCCTCTTGCCTTTATGGACCCTTGCCCAGGAACTGGGGCGACCCCCAGACTCCCTGACCAGATTGGAAACTCTCCAAGTTTCCCAGACCTCTAGAGCAAACCTAAACCAGAAACCGAAACAGACAGACAGCAGACAAAAACAAAACACAGAGACAAAGACAAAAAAACAACCATGGTACCTGCTTTTTAAACATTTAAGTATATATATTTTTAAAACCTGTTTTTGTAATATTAAAACAAACCATTCTTTTTAGGAGTGAGTTTATAGAGCATAACCATGATTTCAAAAGTCAGGACTAGACTTAAAACTCAGAATTTATCAGTATACACAATTTGATCTTTGAAACCAGAAGTGGCTCCATTCCTCTGGCCCCTGTCAGAGAGCTAACACTGACTAAAGCCTGTGGGAGGATGTATGAGCAGAGGAAGGGGGCAGGATGATGCTGGTCAGCTCAGCAGCCAATTCTGAGGGTGTGAGTGCTCCCATGGACCCTAGTTTTGCGAAAGCCATCCAAGCCCAGCCCGGGGTAGGGGAGGGGGAAGGGAACATGTAGTGTCCTCGTTCCTCCTGCTCACAGAGCTATGAGATATGGCCCCACTCTTTTAAAAATGTGAGTGCCCTTGTATTTGGGGCATAGATGTTCAGAATTGTGATGTCTTTCTTCTTAGTGGTTTTATCTTTTGATGAGAATGAAGTGTCCCTCTCCATCTCTTTTGATTGCTTTTGGTTGAAAATCTATTTTATTAAATATTCAAATGGCTACTCCTGCTTGCTTCTTGGGTCCATTTGTTTGGATAAATGTCTTCCACCTCTTTACTCTCAGGTAATGTCTGCTCAACCATGTTCCTAACAGTTTTATTCATAATAGCCAGAATCTGGAAACAACCCAGATGTCCCTCAACGGAGGAATGGACACAGAAAATGTGATACATCTACACAGTAGAATACTACTCAGCAATTAACGACAAGAAAATCATGAAATTTGCAAGGGAATGGTGGTAACTAGGAAAGATTGTCTTGAGTGAGGTATCCCAGAAGCAGAAAGACACATAAGGTATATACTCACTTATAAGTAGATATTAGACCTATAATATAGGATAAACATATGAAAATCTGTATACCTAGAGAAGCTAAGCAAGGAGGAGGAACCTAGGTAGGATGATCAATACTCATTCAGAAAGGCAAACAGGAGACATCAGAAGAGGGAGAAAACAGGGAATAGGACAGGAGCCTACCAGAGTGGATCTCTGAAAAGGTACCAAAGCAGATGCTGAGACTCATAGCCAAACTTTGGGCAGAGTACAGGGAATCTTATGAAAGAAGGGGGAGATAGAAAGACCTGGAGGGGCCAGGAGCTCCACAAGGAGACCAACAGAATCAAAAAATTCTGGGCCCAGGGGTCTTTTCTGAGACTGATATGTAATCAAGGACCATTGATGGACATAACTTAGAATGCCTGCACAGTTGTAGCCCATGGCAGCTCAGTGTCCAAGTGAGTTCCTTAGTAAGGTGAACAGGGGCTGACTCTGATATGAACTCAGTGGCTGGCTCTTCGAACACCCCCCTATGAAGCAGGGGGGGGGGCAGCCTTACGAGGCCACAGAGGAAGAAAATGCATCCAGTCCTGATGAGAGCTGATAGGCTAGGGTCATATGGAAGGGGAGGAAGACCTCCCCCATTAGTGGACTAAGGGAGGAGCATGAGAGAAGAGGGAGGGACGGTGGGATTGGGAGGGGATGGGGGAGGGAGCTACAGCTGGGATACAAAGTGAATAAAGTATAATAAAAAATTTTTGAAGTTTTAACAAGTGGGGTATTCTTAGAGATATGAACGCTAGAAAATGGGTGACAGAGAAATCATTGCTGAGTTCTAGATGTGATAAATGTATAAATACATACATATTACATACACACACATATATATCATTACATAGAAAACATTTAGTGTGTCTGTCTGTGTGCGTGTGTGCATGTGTGTGTGTGTGCATGTGTGTGTGTGTGTGTGAGGATTTCTATTGCTGTAATGAAAAACCATGACCGAAATGCAAATTGGGAAGGAAAGGGTTTGTTCTGCTTTCACTTCCCTATCATTGTTCATCACTGAAAGAAGTCATGCCAGGAGTTCAAACAGAGTAGGAACCTGGAGGCAGGAACTGATGCCGAAGCCATGAAGGGGTGCTGCTTACTGCTTCCTTCTCGTGACTTGCTCAGCGAGCTTTCTTATAGAACCCAGGACACCAGCGCAGGGGTGGCACCACCCTGGGCTGGGTCTTCTGCCATCAACCACTAATTAAGAAATGCTGTCTTCCAGTGTTGGGGCTGGACCCTGGAGCCTCTCCCCAGCTAGTCAGGCAAGTGCTGTACCGACAAGCTGCAGCACTGGCCTCCTTTATCACCATGGCTATTTTGCTATTTTCAACTTTGTGTTGAGACTAGGTTTCTTGCTAGTATCCCAGGTTGGCCTTTTGTTGCCATCTTCTTGCCTCAGTATCCCAAATAGCTGTAATTTCTGGAATGGAAGAAGGGTTTGGCTCAGGGCTTGAGAAGGTACAGTCCACCATGGCTGGGAAAGTGAGGTAGGGGGAGGCATCCCCCAGCTGGGGCAACAGGAATATGAGGAAGATGGTTAGAGCATGTTAAGAATCAGAAAGAGACTGCTCTGGCTGAGCTCAGGGCAAGTTATAACCCTCTGACCCCAGCCATCAGCGACTTACTTCCTCCTGTTGGACTTTTCCTCCTGAAGTTTCCACACCTTTCCCAAACAGTGCCTGCATCTGGGGATCAAGAGCCCAAACACATGAACCTGTCAGGGAACATTTCACATTCGCTCTACAGCGGTTTTCTAAACTTGCTTTATTATCCTCGTCAGCCCTGCGCTGCAAGCATCAGAAACTTGGGGAGACACCATGGTTAGTTTCCAGGTCCCATATTTACAATGGGCACAATGCTGACATTTGTTTGTGCATTGTGGATAAAGTCTCTGTCACCTGTCTTTCACCAGCACCTACCAACCTCCCTGCTTCAGTGCTTACAAAATGTTGGATCACAGGGGCTGGAGAGATTGTCTCACTGGTTAGAAGACCTTGCTGCTCTTTGCAGAGGACCCGGAACCCAAGGCTTGTGGCTCACTACTGCCTATGACTCCAGCTCCACGAGGTCTGGCACCTTTTGCTGGGCAAGGGCAGGCAGGTGTTTGCACACACACCCAAACACAAAGCACATGCATACATATAAAAACAAACAAAAATGCAGTCACATGCATACATATACAGAAATAGAAAATAAAATAATTTTAAAATACTATTAGCCTATAAATAGGTTGGCATTTAATCGGGGTTGTTGCCATGCCCTGTTCAGACTGCCATGAAGGGTATGCATGGGCTTTGTGCCTAAAGGGAAAAGCAAAATCACACAGCAGGGAATCGAGATCACACTGGTTTGGCCCACTTAAACAACAGCACACCCCTGAGCCCCTGAAGCTGTGGGCACAATTTCAGACATCACAAGATGTGTCTTTCTTTTCCTGAAATAGAGTAGGAATCTGCTTAGAACGGTTAATTCCAGCTTGTGCAGGAGAAAATGAGATATGCCCCCTCTTTAGCCCCACGCCATTTCCATTCTTCAGGGCACACAACCTGCATTTGTTATGTTTCATTGTTTTAAGTGTGTTCCATTCTCCATTACATGTGAAATACCATTTTCAGATAGTCAGTTTTCATATTCAGAAACATGTCATTTATGAAATTCATGGATGAGTACAGCTAAGGAGCACAGAGCTATGGGAATATGTCTGTCCTCCAACCACACTAGGTGAAGCATTTCTTGAGTAACACCACCAGGTTCCTCAGAGAAGCCTTTACATCCTTGTTCCTCAGGCTGTAGATGATGGGGTTCAACATGGGGGTCACCACCCCATAGAAGAGGGAGATGAGCTTGTCTGCAAGGTCCTGCTTGTCCGCCCCCAGTGGGTCCTTGGACTTGGGCTTCCCATACATGAAGAGGATGGTGCCATAGAAGATGACCGCCACAGTGAGGTGGGCAGAGCATGTGGAGAAGGACTTCTTCCTGCCCTCAGCTGAGGGGATCCTCAAGATGGTCACAAGAATGAAGATGTAGGAGACAAAGATGAAGAGGACTGGGACTCCCAGATAGAATATATTTGTCACTGCCATGATGATGACATTGATGGAGATGTCAGCACAGGCCAGTTTCAGAACAGCAAGGATCTCACAGGCAAAGTGATTAATGACATTATCCCCACAGAAGGGAAGCTTCATTACAAGGGATATTTGAACCATAGAGACAGCAATTCCAGCTGCCCAGGAGCTGGCAGCCATGGGCACATAGGCAGCCTTGCTCATGACCACAGGGTATCTAAGGGGGTTGCAGATGGCCACATAACGATCAAACGCCATCATGCCCAGGAGCACACACTCTGTGGATCCCATGCTGTAGGAGAAGAACATCTGCACAGCACAGCCTGAGAAGGAGATGGTCTTCCTGGGAGTCAGGAGGCTGTCCAGAGTGAGGGGGATGGAGGAGGTTGTGTAGCAGATGTCCAGGAAGGAGAGGTTGCCCAGGAAGAAGTACATGGGTGTGTGCAGGTGGGGGTCGAGGATGGTCACCAGGATGAGGACCCCATTGCCCAGCAGGATCACCAGGTACATCAGCAGGATGAGCACAAAGAAGGTTTTCTCCAGCTTTGGGTGGGCAGAGAGGCCCAGGAGAATGAAGCCTGTCACGGGAGAGGTCTGGTTGTCACTTTCCATGCTGCATCTCCTCTCTCAGCTGAAGGAAGTCCTTAGCTCTAAGGCCAACATTCTGTGCTTTGCATAGGGCCAAGCATTAGGCCTGCAGCGCCACTTTGGTGGAGTGATTAAAAGGCCATTCTGAAAGCACACAGCAAGAAAAAGAGCAACATAAGGAATATCAAAACTGTGAGCTAAAGACAGCAAACTTGGGAATCCTTGCCTTAAAACTTTCATTCCTTCCTTCCTTCCTCCCTCACTTCCTTTCTTTCTTCATTCTTTCCTTCATTGCTTTCTTCCTCCCTTCCTTCCTTTCTCCCTCCCTCTTCTCCTTCCTTCCTTCCTCCCTCCCTGTCTCCTTCTCTTCCTTCCTTCCTCCCAAATTTCTTTCCTTCCTTATTTCTTTCCTTCCTTATTTCCTTCCTTTTTTATTTTCTTCCTTCCTTCCTTCCTTCCTTCCTTCCTTCCTTCCTTCCTTCCTTCCTTCCTTCCTTCCTTCCTGTCTTTGTGGTTTTTGGTTGTCTGTTTTGCTTTCCTTGGTAGTTCTCAGTATCACTCTGGCTTAAACTCATGGCACTCCTCCTACCTCATCCTCTTGAGGGCTGAGGTTACAGGTGTGAGCCATCACACTTGCTAAAGCCATTGTTTAGGTACAGAGCCTTCTCAGAGAGAAGACCCTCTGTTACTATGCACATGGTTCTCACAGCACCAGGCCCAGGGCCGTCTGCCATCCATTCACCTGCCCATCCATTCACCCTCCATTAATTTATCCAGTATGTCTCAATATCCAACCCCAAACATACTTGATCAGACTGTATGTAACAGTTTCTAAGGGGATCATAAGTGCACATGGCCTGGGCTTAGGGGGGCTCTCTGCCAGCAGAGAGCGAAAGCTGAGTGATTCAGCAGGGGCATTAATGGGAACAGGGCTCAGAGAAACAGTCCAGGAAGTACAAAGTTCTGCTGAGCCCTTAAGGAAGAGGAAAAGTTAGATTTAGGGAGATAAAATAAAGGGGGGTATTTTCCTACGTGACTTTATACTCTTGGAATTCTGACATTTCCCTAATAGTTTGAAAATCTTGTATTTCTTGAAGATAAACCAAAAGGTGACCCTGGAAATCCATAATGGCCCACAATTTCTTGGAATCTAGATACACACACACACACACACACACACACACACACACACATTTTAGACTGGTGTGTGTGTGTGTGTGTGTGTGTGTGTGTGTGTGTGTGTGTGTGTGTGATTCTGTTAGGTTTCCTTTCTTCTGGGTGGGCATCCGCACAGGCCTCCGTGGACACTCAGTGTGTCCCCCAGACTTCTACTGCAACACTGACTCTGCCTCCCAGGCATCTAGTCAGCCTTCTCTCCCATGGTAGATCTTCCCCGGACAAGCCCTGGCACACTGCCTTCCAGTTCTTTCTCAACTTCTTTTGGCTGTGGAAGAGCTCACTACGTTCTCAAACAGCCTGCTCTGTGTTTGCAGAGCTCTGGGACATCAGGAGATTCTCCATACGGCAGGAGCAGCATCCTTCCAGGGTTCTCTCACCCTTATGCCAGTGTCTATCTCCTCCTTAAACTGCCTGCGCTTGTGGAAGGTCGTGAATTTGGACCATCTCAGCTACAGGCCATTCTCTCAAGCTGGGTGAGCCCAGGAACTCAGACTAACAGACCTGATAAGTCTCTTGACATCCAAACTTCTCAGACCCAAGAGGGGTCCAGCCTTCCCCCACCCCCTGTTTTGGTGATGCATTTATTCCCTTCTCAAGCCTACCTCTGTGGACACTCAGGTCAGACCCTAGGAATGCCCATAGCTAATGAAAGGTTGGGATTGGCTTTTACAGGAATCCTTACTTACCTTAATCAGAAACCTACTGAGAAGAGGTACCTGCCCTAAGGAAGTTCCAGGCCAGAAATAGTAGCAGCAGCTTAAGGGGTCCAGGCTGAGCTGCCACCTCTGGTTTGAAGAAAAGCCTCAAAGTTCTCAAAGTTCATTCTTCCCACTTGGTCTCCGTTCTACTTCAGCGCTATCTCCGAATGAGCACCAGTACACAGGGACGTAGATTTGAAACCATCAGCATACCTGGGGCTCCTGCTGTCCCTCGTGTGATTAAAAGTTTAGAAGGGAAACAGTCGGGAAACTTCTTATTCCCTTGGGACAATGTCCCCAACATCCAATTACACTGATGCGCTCCAGGCACTGTCTCTCCCTCCCCCCACTGCTCCTGCTGGAAACTCCCACTCTTGTTGAGGGACTCAAGGTTGTCATGTCCATACCTTGCTTGAATTTCTGCGAACTGCAGTATGGCTAATGCCTTTGAGAAGAAGTTAGGAGCCAGTCTCCAGGCCAGTCCTGGCCTGGAGAGGAGTTAGGTTTCACTGTCTTGGTTAAGTGTAACCTTGAGAGGCAGCACACCAGAAGCAGTGTGCCAGTCTCAGATCCTAAGGAGAGGGCACTGGACCTTATGGCCCAACAGGAAGAGAGAAGCCATCTGGAGGCCTGTGTGCCTTTCTAATGGAGAGCAAGAGACACAGAGTAAGGGGCCCATGGGCCAGAGCCTCATTCATTGGAGTCTGGATCATTTCCAAGCAAGAGTCCCCTGAGAGGTTCTAATGGGTGGGTCTAGACCTAGCAGGGCACATATTCTATGCAGTCACATCCCTGTGTCATGTCTGCAAAGTCCATGCAGGATGTGGAGCCCAGGAGGTGAATCAAGCAGGCTGTCTGTCTGTGGGCCACAGTGAGGCTGTCCCTAGAAGACTGTGTTAAGGGAGATATCAAGAAGGCGGCAGAGGAGTAGAAATTACTTGAAGGTGGTCTAAGCTGTGCTTCTGGTAAGGAGGTCAGACCTATGCTGAGAACAGACACAGAGGAAGCACAAAATGATGTGTTTAGGTTCCTAGTTATTGCTAAGCAGTGTTGCACTGCATGACAAGGCAGGTTCTTCTGCCCTCCTCCTTGCTGACATCATTTTGAGTCACTGTGAATGAAGCCATTGGTGACTCTCACACACAAGTGTTTCGCATCCACTTCTTTCTTGGCCAAACATCTGAGGACCCGTGTGCTGGATCGCACCACAGAGATACACTTGGTTTTCCTAAGAAACCGGCAGATCCTTTACAAAGGTGACACACCCCTGAGGGTTCCCATTGCACCACAGTCTTGCCAACAGTTAGTGTGGTCAGTCTTTCACTTTTAGCTACCCCGGCAGGTGTAGTGGTAACTTGCCGAGGCTTTAATTTGCGTTTCTGGTCACTCATGTTCTTCCTTTGGAGAGTACCCACTCAGACCTTTATGTCCATCGTTCTCAGTTACATTGCTTAAAAAACATGTTGAGTTCTTTACGTGTTTTGCAACCTGACCTTCTTCAGATATGTGAGCTGTACACATCCTGTCAGCTCGTGGCTTACACATTTGTTTTGACCTCTGGGATTGCTGTGTCTGGGCTGGTCTGGAAGCCTTGATGCTCCTGCCTCAGCATCCCATCATGCCTGATGGGTACATTCATTTTCGTCATCGTGTCTTCTGCTGAACAGATGTTTTATATTTTGGTCAACTCTGTTGCTGTTTTTAGTCATTTCTTTTCATATATTCTCTTAGAAAAGTTTGCTCGTCCCTCTTCATGACGATATTTTCCTGTTTGAAAAGAACTTTGTAGCTTTAGCTATGGCTTAGATTTGTGATCCACAGTGAATTAACTTTCTGTATGATGTGAGTTAGGAAACTATGATTATTTCTCCATATGCAGGTCTAGGCATTTCGGCAACATTTATTTTTTTTCTTAGCATTTAAAGATGTTTTAAAATTAGTGTACAGGCCAGGTGTGATGGCTCCCATCCTTAATCCCAGCACTCGCGAGGCAGTGATAGAAGAATCTCTGCCAGCCTAGTCTACACAGTGAGACTCAAGCCAGCCAAGGTTACACAGTGAAGCCCTGTCTACCAACTACCATTAGATAATTACATATTATTAGATACCAATTATTAGACATGGTTATGCCATTCACAAACAAAATGTTATTGTAGATTCTGCTCCCCTTATCTTTTTCACTGCTCTGCTACCTCTGTCCCTGTAACCTTTTTGCCCCGTCGTCTCTAGTCCTCTCGCATGTCCCATGTGTCCTTTTGCTCAGCTTCAACCTTCCTCATCAGCTATTTTCACCGACTTTTTACTCTAGCAGTTTCAGAGTTCCAAGTCTTCTGTTACAGTCTTTGCTCTGTCCCAGGTTCATATTTGTACTGTGTAAGGAATAAGGGTTCAGTTCATTGTTCTGCCTGCAGATATCCACTTTTCTTAGCATCACTTGTTGAAGATGTTGTCTTTTGTTCCCAATGTGTATTTTTGAACCTTTGTAAAAAACAAACAAACAAACAAAGAAACAAGCAAGCAGGTGGCTATGTATGGCTGTGGCTGTGTGGGCTTACATATAAATTTTTGATTCCATTCCATTGATCTGTGTCTGTTTAGTACCAGTACTATGCTGCTTTTATTGTCATGGGTCTGTATCATTAGGTTTGATACTGTCTCCAGCAGTATTCTCTTTGCTCCGGATTGCTTTGGTGGGAGGGAGGGGTGTCCTTTTGTGCTTTCATATGAGTTTGTACTGGCTGGTTTTATGCCAACCTGACACAAGCTAGAGTCATCAGAGGGAAGGAAGCCTTAATAGAGAACATGCCTCTATAATATCAGGCTGTAGGCAAGCTTGCAGGGCATTTTCTTCATTAGAGATTCATGGGGAAAGGCCCAGCCTATTGTGGGTGGTGCCATCCCTGGGCTGGTGGTTCTGGGTTCTATTAGAAAGTAAGCTGATAAGGCTCCCCCCTCTCTCAGGGGGAGGTGATCAATAAGAGACAGTCCATGTTCCCCTTACTAGGGAACCCACTAGGAGACTTGACCTGCCATGGGCTACATCTGTGCAGGGGTTCTAGGTTACCTCCATGCATGGTCCTTGTTTGGCATATCAGTCTCAGAAAAGATCCCTGGGCCCAGACTTTTTGGCTCTGTTGTTCTCCTTGTGGAGCTCCTGTCCTGATGAGAACTGATAGGCTAGAGCAGATGGAAGGGGAGTAGGACCTCCCCTATCAGCATGGGAGGACATGAGGGAGGGAAGGTAGGATTGGGAGGGAATGACGGAGGGGGATTCAGCTGGGATACAAAGTGAATAAACTGTAATTAATATAAAAATAAAAAGAATGTAAGTTAAAAAACTTTGTTTTTCAGGGTAGAATTTTGCCTTTTGTTTTATGAGATTAAAATAAAATTGCACCTATCCCCATTCATTTTCTTCCAACCCTTTCTGCAATTTACTTGATACTCTGTTGAAACCAACGGTAAAACACAACAGTAAGATAATCTGAAAAAAAAGAAAAAGGAAAAAAGAAAGAAAGAGAGCAGCCCGAGCAAGCCACAGAGAGCAAGCCAGTCAGCAGCATCCTCCATGGCCTCTGCATTAGCTCCTGCCTCCAGGTTCCTGCCCTGCTTGAATTTCTACTCTTAGGGCTTTTGATAATAAACTGTTAACTGTGACTGAAAACAAAACAAAACAAACAAAAGAAAAACCTTTCTTTTCCTCTGCAAGTTGCTCTCATCATGGTGTTTCATCACAGCAATAGTAAATCACACTAAGACAGTTTCAAGAAAGATTTTTCTATTTCTAAAGTTATGTTAGATTTTTTATCTTTGTAAGCTTTATTATTTAAAAACTTGTAAGTCAAACATCACACAGCAAATTCATCAGACCCAAGATACATCCCAATGAACTCCTTATATAGTTAGAATAGCCATTCTGAAGCTGTGAGAGTAATGTCGGGTTTTACACTTTTGTTTGGAATTTGGACAGGGATTGCACTGGATCTGTCGACTGTGTTTGTTAATATGGTCATTTTAGCAAGGTGAATACTTCCAATCCACAGACATGGGCAGTCTTTGTGTCTTTTGGTGTCATCTTTCTAAGTGTCTCCTTCTGTCGTGTTTTACAGTTTTCATTGTTAACTTTTATTTGTTCACTTCCTTGGTTAGGTTTCTTTTATGGTATATTTTTTAGGTGATTGGAAATGGACTTGTTTCCCTGATTTCTTTCTCGGTCTGTTTCTCATTGGCATGTAGGCTAGTTTTGTATCTTGCCACTTTGCTGAATGTTTTATGACAGCTCTAAGGGTTTTCTAGGGCAGTGTTAAGGGTCTCTGTTTAGTTATTTTAAAATTATACATATTTACTTTAGGTATACATGAATGAGCACTCATGTGCCACTCAGGCACATAGAGGTCAGAGGAAAACTTGAAAGAGCTAGTTTTTTCCTCCACCATGTGGGCCCCAGGGGCCGAATTCAAGTCATCAAGCTTGGAAGCAGGCAGCTTTACTCATGGAGCAATCTTGATGGCCCACAAAAGGGTCTCTTATGTATATAATTACATCCTCCGCAGATGAAGATGTTTTGATCCTGCCTTTCTTGTTTGTATCACTTTAGTTTCTTTCTCCTATTTTGTTGCTGTAAGGGCGACTTCATGCCCTACACGGAAGTGTAGTGGAGAGGGTGGACATGCTTACATTGTTTCTGATCCTAGCAGAAATGCTTGAGCTCTTTTTTTTTCCATTTAGCACGATGTTGACTGTAGGTTTGTCATCTCTGTCTTTCCTTATGTTTCCTCCACTCACAGTCTCTGCAAGGATTTCCTCATGAATAGATGCTGGGTTTTGTTAAAGGCCCTTTCTCTACCTACTGAAATGACTATATAATTTCTCTCATCAAGTCAGTTTATGTGATGTATGATGGGTATTTCTTTGTGCATGTTGAACTACCCTTGCACCTTTGGAGTGAAGTCCATGTTGAATGACATTCTTCATGTGTCCCTGAATTCAGCTTGGAAGAATTTCTGTATCTATGTTCACCAGACAGATTGATAGTCAATGTCATTTTTCCCCCTCTGTGTCTTTGTCCATTTTTTGATAACAGAGTAGTGCTGGCTTCATAGACTGAGTCAGAAAGTGCTCTCTTTTTTATTTTAAGGAATAATCTGAGAAGCATTGATTGTAGTTCTTTAATTGTCATGAGGACCAGGTGTGTGGTGCACACCTTTAATCTTAGCATTCAGGAGGCAAAGGCAAGGGGTTACAGGCCAGCCAAAACTATATAGTGAGACCCTATCTCCAATAACAATAATAATAGAGAGAACAACAAGATGGCGGCTGCAGGAGAACACTGTGTCTGAGGAACAGGAAAGCACTGGTTTGCACAGCGATCAGGAGACTGTACTTAGGGACCTAAACACCAGCATTTTGTGATTGCCAAGTCAGAGGAAAAGCTACGGTGTGGAAAATAATTGTGACCGACCTCAGGTTACCCAGGCAGTATCTGGTAAAGGTCCTGGGGACCTGCACCCAAGATCAGGCCACACTGCCTCCTGCAGCACCTTCAGCCACCATCCAGGACTGGGACACACATCCTCTGGCCCAGAAGGCCAGCCCAGATCAGAGTGCAACTCCTCCGGACCACAACAGTGCCCACGGCCGCCATCCCAGATCAGGGTTCACAGCCTGCAGACCAGAGCGGCACCCTCAGCCGCCATCTCAAACTTGGGCACACAGTCTCCCAGCTCAGAGCAGAGCAATCAGGCTCTGGCCCAGAGACTTGCTGGGCACTCCTCTCACCTTCCCAGACAGAACTGTATGCCCGAGGGTACTGGACTGAGTTTCCCTGTTGGGAGAAAACCCCACAGCTAGTGAATCAGCAATTTCTTCAAGAAGAGTGTACCTGGAAAACAGTATAACAACAGCAGCAGCTCACTAAATTCAGAACAAGAAACTCAGCAGCAGGGCAGCTGTCTTGAGGACTTCTACATGTGAGAGGACAGCCCCCATGACTAACAAAGACCACAGCTACTACTCAGGTCTATACGCCTGAGGTGAGCAGTGGCAATTCCTGAGAAACATTGGCCATATAGTGACCATACCCAAAAAGCAGAGATTTTTCTCCTTCAAGAAAAATCATCTTCCTGCCAAGGGGATTCACCCTACCTCAGGATTCCAGGAAGCACCAGAAACTAACAGCCAACACCTAAAAGAACCCAATGGGTAGAGGTCAGCATAAAAGCTCAACCAACAAAAGACAGAGCAATATGGCATCTCCAGAACCCAGCCATCCAGGGGCAAGCAGCCCTGGACACCCCAGCATAACTGAAATTCAAGAAGATGACCTTACATCTATGCTGCTGAAGAGGATAAGAAGGGAAACAAATAAAATACATGAAAAATTAAAGGAAGATAAAATCAAACAGATCATGACTATCCATAAAGAAATGGAGAAAGTTAAAGAGAAGCAGATTATGGCCATCTGTGAAGAAATACAGGAAGATGCAGCCAAACAGTTTGTGGCCTTCAGAGAAGAAATAATTAAATCACTGAAAGAAAGAAAAGAAACAGAGTTGAAGGAACTAAAAGAAAAACAGGAGAGTACAATCAGACAGGTGAAGGAAATAAACAAAACAACTCAAGATCGGATGATAGAATTGGAAAAATTAAAGAAAACACAAATGGTGTAAATCATGGAGAGGAAGAATTTAGGGAAGAAAACAGGAACTACAGAGGTAAGCATAACCAACAGACTACAAGAGATGGAAGAAAGAATATCAGGTGTAGAAGATACAATGGAAGAAATCCATGTATCCATCAAAGAAAATGTTAAATCCAAAAAATTCCTGACACAGATCATCCAAGAAATCCAAGACAATATGAAAAGACAAAACCTAAGAATAATAGGAATAGAGGAAAAAGGAGATTCCCTCCTCCAAGGCCCAGAAAATATCTTCAAGAAAATCATAGAAGAAAATTTCCCCAACTTAAAGGAGAGGCCTATAAGATTAGAGGAGGCTTACAGAACACCTAATAAATTAGACCAGAAAAGAAAATCCTCCTACCACATAATAATCAAAACAGTAAGTATACAGAACAAAGAAGAAATACTGAAAGCTGTAAGGGGAAAAGGCCAAGTAACATATAATTGCAAACCCATCAGAATCACATCTGACTTCTCAACAGAGACTATGAAAACAAGAAGGGCCTGGACTGATATAATGCAGACCCTAAGAGAACACAGATGTCAGCCCAGGCTATTATATCCAGCAAAACTCTCAGTCATCATAGATGGAGAAAACAAGATATTCAATGACAAAAACAAATTCAAACAAAACCTACCCACAAATCCAGCATTACAGAAGAGACTAGAAGGAAAAATAGAACCCAGGAAAACTACCGACACTCAGGAAAACACAGGAAACAAATCACCTCACTATAGCAAAACCAAAAGTAGCCAAACACGCAAACACACTACCATAGCCAACAGCAAAATCAAAGCATCTAACGGTCACTGGTCATTAATCTCCCTTAACATCAATGGACTCAACTCTCCAATAAAAAGACACAGACTAACAGAATGGATACGTAAACAAGACCCAACAATCTGTTGCATACAAGAAACACACCTATGTCACAAAGATAGACATTACCTGAGAGTAAAGGGCTGGAAGACGGTTTTCCAATGGACCCAAGAAGCAAGCAGGAGTAGCCATTCTAATATCTGATAAAATAGACTTTCAACCAAAATTAATCAAAAGAGATGGGGAAGGTCATTTCATACTCATCAAAGGAAAACTCCACCAAGAAGACACCACACTTCTGAACATATATGCCCCAAACACAAGAGCACTCACATTTGTAAAAGAAACATTAATAAAACTGAAACCACACATAAATCCTCACACATTAATAGTGGGAGACTTCAACACCCCACTCTCAACAAAGGACAGGTCAACAAACCAGAAGTTAAACAAAGAAACAATGACTCTAACAAAGGTCATGAATCAAACGGACCTAACAGATGTCTACAGAACCTTTCACCCAAACACAAAAAAAATTTACCTTCTTCTCAGCACCTCATAGAACATTCTCCAAAATAGTTGGTCACAAAACGAGTCTCAACCGATACAAAAAGATTGAAATAATCTCACGTATCCTATCTGATCACCATGGGATAAAGCTGGATCTCAACGACAACAGAAATAACAAAAAGCCTACACACACATGGAAATTAAACAACTTGCTACTCAATGACAGTTGGCTCAGGGAAGAAATAAAGAAAGAAATTAAAGTATTCCTAGAATACAATGAAAATGAAGGCACAACATGCCCAAACTTGTGGGACACAATGAAAGCAGTGCTAAGAAGAAAGTTCATAGCACTAAGTGTCTTCAAGAAGAAATTCGAAACCTCTCATTCCAGCGACTTAATGGCTCACCTAAAAGCCTTAGAAAAAAAAGAAGCAGACACACCAAAGAGGAGTAGACGACTGGAAATAATCAAACTCAGGGCTGAAATCAATAAATTGGAAACAAATAAAACAATTCAAAGAATCAATGAAACCAAGAGCTGGTTCTTTGAGAAAATCAACAAGATAGACAAACCCTTAGCCAAACTAACTGAACAGCAAAGAGACACTATCCAAATCAACAAAATCAGAAATGAAAAAATGAACAGTGATGCAAAAATACTCAACAAAATACTTGCAAATCGAATACAAGAACACATAACAACAGACACTGAGGAAACCGAAACAATTGTTAGGACTTACTTCAAAGGTCTATATGCCACAAAATTTGAAAATCTAAATGAAATGGACAATTTTCTTGATCGATTCCACTTACCAAAGCTGAATCAAGAACAGGTAAATCAACTAAATAGTCCTATATTCATTAAGAAAATAGAAGTGGTCATCAAAAGTCTCCCATCCAACAAAAGCTCAGGAACAGATGTTATCAGCGCAGAATTCTACCAGACCTTCAAAGAAGAGCTAACTCCAATTCTCTTCAAACTATTTCACAAAATAGAAACAAAAGGAACACTACCAAACTCTTTCTATGAAGCCACAGTCACCTTGGTACCTAAACCTCACAAAGATGCAACAAAGAGAATTTCAGGCCAATCTCCCTTATGAACAGTGATGCAAAAATACTCAACAAAATACTTGCAAATCGAATACAAGAACACATCAAAGATATCATCCACTAAGACCAAGTAGGCTTCATCCAAGGTATGCAGGGGTGGTTCAATATACGGAACTCCATCAATGTGATCCACCATATTAACAAACTGAAAGAAAAAAAAACACATAATAAACTCCTTAGATGCTGAAAAAGCATTTGACAAAATCCAACATCTATTCATGTTTAAAGTATTGGAGAGATCAGGGAAACAAAGCACATATGTAAATGCTACTCCCACTCCAGCATCGTCAGTGTAGCATATCAATAGGTTGTACTACTAGACAGGAGATACATTTTCTTCAGGAATACGCTCCCTGGAGGTCATTAGCAATGTGTCCCTCCGGCCACCTAAGCCAAAAAGATGTATTCTGAGATTTCTACGCTTTCTCGGTTGCGGTTGTGGGGTTAGATTTATGAGCCTTTTGATCTTTCTCTACGATTCTTGAAACAGCACAATTAACTATTCAAGAAAACATATCTTTGATACACTACTAAAAGCTTAAACAAGAATAGAATAAAAGAAAAATAATCTTAAGAGAAGTAATGAATCAGATTCAGTGTCAGGAAGCATTACAAGAATAGAAAAAGAAATAGTGGACTCCTCTTTAGGGAAAGAGAGCATGGGAAAGTACAGCTGGCTCGAGCCTGTTCCCCTTGGCGTCTATCTCTAAGGAGGATCATCAATTTTTAGCAAGACATATGGGAGGATGGTTAACAAAGGTGTATTTGGATTTTGACACAAAGAAAGATTTTGGCAGATATCTGACTTAGCTCCTGACTTTCCTCTTCATTGGTTAGCAATAATGAAACTGCAGTTTGAGGTTTCTTTTCCTTTCTCTGCTTTGATCAAAAGTTTTCAGGCCAAGATCTCTTGTGGGCACTGCCCTATGCTAAAATGTAAACTTTGTATTCTTGGTAAAAGTCTGAGTGTTCTGGAAAGTATGCCAACTTTAAGGTGTTCCCCTATGTAATTACTATAAAATTATTAGCCTGACTTCAGTAAAATTGCAGCAGAGCGGGATACAGCTGGGATACAGAATTAACAAAATGTAACTAATAAGAAAATTAAAATTAAAAAATAAAAATAAATTTCAGCAGAGTCAAAAGTATTATGGTGTCGTCTCTGACTATCATTCCCTGAAACCGTGCCTTCCTGATATCCAAAAACCCTGATTCTCCTGCAGTTGTGGGACCCGGCTGGGTCAGTCCGTGGCATCTAAACATAGTACAGGCAATATACAGCAAGCCTATAGCCAACATCAAACTAAATGAAGAGAAACTGAAAGCAATCCCCCTGATTTCAGGGACAAGGCAGGGCTGCCCACTCTCTCCATATCTCTTCAAGTTCTGGAAGTCCTTGCTACAGCAATAAGACAATTGAAGGAAATAAAGGGGATACAAATTGAAAAGGAAGAAGTCAAAGTATCACTATTTGCAGATGATATGATAGTATACATGAGTGACCCCAAAAATTCTACCAGGGAACTTCTACAGCTGATAAACAACTTCAGCAAAGCGGCAGGTTACAAAATTAACTAAAAAAAAAAAAATCAGTAGCCCTCCTGTATACAAAAGAGAAAAGGGCTGAGAAAGAAATTGAGGAAACAACACCCTTCAGAATAGCCACAAAAGACATAAAGTACATTGGTGTAACCCTAACTAAGCAAGTCACGGACTTCTATGAAAAAAATTTCAAGTCTCTGAAGAAAGAATTAGAAGAAGATATCAGAAGATGGAAAGATCACCCATGCTCATGGCTTGGCAGGATTAACATAGTAAAAGTGGCCATCTTACCAAAAGCAATCTACAGATTTAATGCAATGCCCAACAAATCACCAACACAATTCTTTACAGACCTGGAAAGAAAAATTTTCAACTTCATATAGAATAACAAGAAACCCAGAATTGCTAAAACAATCCTCTACAATAAAAGATCTTCTGGAGGTATCTCCATCCCTGATATCAAGCTGTACGACAGAGCAACAGTTTTAAAAACTGCATGGTACTTGGCTAGAAACAGGATGGTGGAACAATGGAACTGAACAGAAGACCCAGAAATAAATCCACACACTTATGGACACCTGATCTTTGACAAAGATGCCAAAACCATACAATGGAAAAAAATAGCATCTTCAACAAATGGTGCTGGTCTAACTCGATATCTACATGTAGAAAAATGCAAATAGATCCATGCTTATCACCCTGCACAAAACTAAAGTCCAAGTGGATCAAAGACCTCAACATAAAATCAGACACATTAAATCGGTTAGAAGAAAAAGAGGGGAAGACCCTAGAACTCATTGGTACAGGAGACAAGTTCCTGAACAGAACACCAACAGCACAGGCTCTAAGATCAACAATCAATAGATAGGACCTCATGAAACTGAAAAGCTTCTGTAAAGGGAAAGACACCATCCTCAAAACAAAACGACTACCTACAGATTGGGAAAGAATCTTCACTAACCATTTATCTGACAGAGGGCTAATATCCAGTATATATAAAGAACTAAAGAAGTTGAAAAGCAGCAAAGCAAGTAATCCAATTAAAAAATGGGGAACAGAGCTAAACAGAGAATTCTCAAGAAAGGAATATCAAATGGCAGAAAAACACTTAAAGAAATGCTCAACCTCATTAGCCATCAGGGAAATGAAAATCAAAACAACCCTGAGATTTCACCTTACATCCATCAGAATGGCCAAGTGACAACACATCAAAACGTCTAGTGACAACACATGCTGGAGAGGTTGTGGAGAAAGGGGAACCCTCCTCCACTGCTGGTGGGAATGTAAACTGGTACCACCACTCTGGAAATCAATCTGGCACTTTCTCAGACATCAAGGAATACTGCTTCCTCAAGATTCAGCTCCTAGGCATACCACTCCTAGGCATATATCCAAAAGAGGCTCAGGTACACATGAGGACATTTGCTCAACCATGTTTGTAGCAGCTTTATTTGTAATAGCCAGAAGCTGGAAACAACCCAGATGCCCCTCAACTGAAGAATGGATACAGAAATTGTGGTACATCTACACAATGGAATATTACTCAGAATGAAAAACAAGGAAATCATGAAATTTGCAGGTAAATGGTGGGATCTGGGAAGGATCATCCTGAGTGAGCTATCCCAGAAGCAGAAAGACACACACGGTATATACTCACTCATATAGACATATAACATAGGATAAACCTACTAAAATCTGTATATCTAAAGAAACTAATCAAGAGGGAGGACTCTGGCTAAAATGCTCAATCCCCACTCTGAAAGGCAAAGAGGATGGACACCAGAAGAAGAAGAAAACAGGAAACAAGTTAGGAGCCTCCCACAGAGGGCCTTTGAAAGGCTCTGCCCTGCAGACTATCAAAGCAGATGTTGATATTATGGCCAAACTTTGGGCAGAATTCAGGGAGTCTTATTAAAGAAGTGGGAAATAATAGTAAGATATGGAGAGGACAGGAGCTCCACAAGGAGAGCAACAGAACCGAAAAATTTGAACACACGGGTCTTTTCTGAGACTCATACTCCAACCAAGTGCCATGCATGGAGATAACCTAGAACACCTGCACAGATGTAGCACATGGCAGTTCAGTGTCCAATTGGGTTCCATAGTAATGGGAAGAGGGACAGCCTCTTACATAAACTGATTGGCCTGCTCTTTGATCACCACCCCCTGAGGGGGAGTAGCCTTACCAGTCCACAGAGGAAGACGATGCAGCCACTCCTGATGAGACCTAACAGACTAGGATCAGAAGGAAGAAAAAGAAACCTTCCCCTACCAGTGGACTTGGGGAGGGACATGTGTGGAGAAGGAGGAGGAAGGGAGGGATTGGGAGGGGAAGAGGGAGGGAACTAGAGGGGGGATACAAAGTAAATAAAGTAAATTAAAAAAATAATAATAATGAAAAGAAAGAAAGGAGGAAGGAAACAAAACAAATCAAATGAAGGTCTGCAAACATCTGTTTGTGAATTCATTTGAGGTTTTTCATTTGAGATTTAAAATTTCTATTTCTTTTTTTTTTTTCAATGCAGTTTATTCAGGAACCTTGAACAATCATCAGACGCTGGGGAAAGCCAGCCCACAGCTTAAATAGCCTCTGGGTAGCCAACCCCAGCGTGCCATGTGGGCAATGCAGATAGGTCCACATACATGGAAGCAAGCCAGATCCTCAGCCTTAGCCAAATGTGGAGTTGTTTGTGACAGAGAGCACTCACCATCGGGAAGGTGGAAGGCGGAAACCAGCTCCATCTTTAAGGCGCGGCATTACACAGCTCTCTACAGTTCCCCCTTTTTGTTTTAGACGCATCAGGCAAGAGTAGAGGTCTGATCTCTGATATTAGAAATAAATTGGGACTTTGTACTGATGTTCATTTAGGTGTCATCCACCCAAAGAGCATCAGACCCGTCCGATACCTTTTTCTCAGAGGCGGGACCTGGGGCATCAACCCGCATGCAATCAGACTTGCTCTTCTCTGGGTCGAAAGCAGCTGACCCTGAGTGCAGTGCTTAGCCTCGCATCCTGAGCGTAACATTTTAGCTTTTTATGGTAGCCAACCATGCTTGGGGAGACTGTCCTGCTTCAATGGCTGTAAAGGCCTGAATGGTCATGGCTGCATTACGCTGTTGTGAGACTCTAATCTTGCATATACACCACAGGCAAACCAAGGAGACCAACACCAGAAGGCCTGCTAACGCTCCCATGCCCGCCCATTCCTTCAGATGATTCATGGCTGCAGCAATCCATGGTGATAATCCTGTGGCTAGTCCTGCGTCCACTCTGGTAGAATTTACTGTGATAATGGCCACTCTCAGCTGCTCCATCGTAGTATCGAATTCTCCAGTCCAATTACCTAAAATATAGCTAGACAATTGTTTAGACAGATTTGCAGCACAGGAAAAATTCTCATGTTGTATGCTAGTGACACAAAGTCCAGCATACTTTCATTGACAGCCCAGTTGAGCCATTTGCCATAGGGTATCAATTTGCTCCTGCATGAGGTCAATCCTCTGATTGAACACCATCAAGCCTCCTTTTAGTTGAGCATTAATTCCTTTTTGTACATCTAAGGCATGAGCTACATTGGCTAAAAGATTATTCAGGGTCTGAGCAGTCTGCACAGTATGACTCATGGCTAATGCCACGGTGGTAGCTCCAATAGCCGCCAATGAGATCGCAGTAACAGTGGCGGCTATAGTTCCAAGATCCCTTTTCTGTCTGAAGAGAGTCATAGTGTGAGGGGCATCAATGGGCACAGGCACCCAGCGAGGCATGCGAGTAACCAGGGCATACCTAAATTCACTAGCATTCCAGCATTGGGCAAAAAAGCAAGCAAGTATCATCACCACAATTACTTGGCTCTATCTGGCTAATAATGAATAAAAATGGGGGATATAAACAAACAGGTGTGGGCTTATAGGAAATATTATGAGAAGCCTTAACCCCCTCGTTGAAACATCTTGCATCAGTTCTAGAACTAGCAGTGGTGGAGTCCGAGGTCTGAGTAGGTTCAGGAGACCATTGCCCCCAGGGGCGAGACATGCTCCATGTAAATTGACTAACTCCATGTTTTGCTCCACTTTTGAAAGTCATTTAAGGTTCTTAAATTATTTCCCCCCCTTTTTTTTAAATTTTTCCTCAATTACACTTTATTCATTTTGCATCCCCCTATATAAAATTTCTATTTCCTTCTCATTTTTTTTTTGTTAAAAATATATTTAACTTAGTTATCTCATTATGATTTAATGTTGTTAGGTCATACGCATCCAGAAATTTATCCATTTCTTTTAGACTTCTCAGGTTTTAAGGTATGTCCTTAGGCTCTTCTGAACCTTGGTCGTACCTGTTGTAATGAGTCCCCTTTCATCTCCAGCTTTATGAATTTGATCTTCTCTCTCTTTTGGTTAATTTGTCTAAAGAACACGCTTTTTCACTGACTATTTCTATTTTGTTACTTTCTAGCCTGACAAAACATTGGGGTTGATCTGGAGCTCTATGTATTAATGTTAATTACTTGTCCCCAAGATCCTTACGGGCAAATTCTCACATATCCAATATGACATGGTGTAAACTTTGCCTTCCAAATTGTCCCTGAGTGGCAAATAAAGTTGCCTAGTACCTTTTTTACCAGGAGAGAGGTAGGCAGATCCAAGGTCACGGGCTCTTGAGGGAGAGAGACCACAAAGAGGAGAGAGAAAGGAGAAAGAAGAGAACTGGAGCAGTTTGCTCTGAGGACAGGCCTGACGAGGCAGGGACAGCCCAAGTGGAACACGTGCAGGTCTTGGGGGTTTGGGATGGGAAGCAGACAGGATGGCTTAGAGGGCAAACATTTGCCCAGGCACAGTGCATTAGGGCTCATTAAAAATCTAGCAAGTTTCTGTGTCTTTTATGTATAAAATATCAGTTAAGGAATAACTGCCACTGTATTAATAACCAGCTTATTATTAATAGAATATTAATTCCAAAACAGTATTATTTGTTTACAGCCTGATGCTGCTGTGTTTGATTTATTTTCGTCTTGCAAAGTCCCTGTAGCGCAGTATTTAGTTATTAACCTGAGACCTCTATGATATGCCCTTCTGCTATGAACATTTCTCAGCATCTCTTTCATTGTATCTCATAGGCTTTGAGATGCTGTGTCTTCCCTGTCATTCCAATCTAGGATTCATAAATGTTTTCCTTCTTGATTTTTTTCAGTAATCTCTTCATTATTCACAGAGTATTCTTTAATCTGTGAGCTTGTGGAATTTTTTCTGTTGAGCTCTAGCTTTAACCCATAATAGTCACGTAGAATATTAGAAGTTCAGTTTTCCTGTACCTATTAAGACTTCCTTTGTGACCATATAGACTTCCAAATGGACCATAAAATATGATCTGTTTTAGAGAAAGTTTCTCGGAGTTTGAGAAGAATGTGTCCTCTGAAGTGTTTGGATAGAATCTTGTCTCAAAACCCAAAAACAAACCAAATAGAAAAAGAAAAATGGTACATGCATGTGTTTCTGTGTGTGCACACACATGTGTGTGCGTACATAGATCTTTTAAAAGTCTAACTGAACTTAATATATTTATTTCTAAGTTTTTGTAACAGTTCAGGTCTGGTCCAGCCTCTTCTGTTCTTATCTTCATCTTCTGTCTTGAGTTTGGATTATTTCTTCCTGAAGTGATTGGTACAAGTCACCCTGTCTGGCACATTTCTATAGTCTCAGCTCTTGGAAGTCTGAGGTCATCCTGGGCTCCAGCGCAGGCTCCTGCCAGTAATGACAATGATGGTACTAGCACACTAGAAAGACAACCTAAGCCTGCAGCTTACTTTGTGGCTTTGTTTTAATAATAAATTCAACTAGTTTAATAGGCATAGAGTTGTTTAAATTTCCTATATCCTCTTTTAATGGTTTTGTAAACTATTTTTCAGAGAACTTGTGCATGTCATTTAAATCGTCAAATTCTTTTCTGTAATGTATAACATTCTTTTATTTTTATCATTTTGATATCTGTAAGCCAGTGACCCTTCTTTCACTCTTGATTTGGATAGTTCACATACTTTCTATCAGTCATCTGTCTTTCTGTCCATCTACCCTCTTTCTATCGCAATTTGAGTCCTGCTGAGGATTTATCAACTTTGTTGTCATCTATACTATCTCTTTGAGCTTGTTAATGTTTTCATTGCTGTTTTTCCATTTCATTATATTTGTTCATGTTATAATTTTCTTTTTCCTACATTATATTTATTTATTTTTCTAACAATGTAAGGTGAAAATTTAGGTCATAAATTCTGGCATATATTTAAAACTTTAACATTCCATTTGAACTCTGTTTTAGAAGTATCAAAGATTTTTAATATTTGAGAATTTCATTAAAAACCGAGTATACTGTATTTGCATCATATCTCCCTCTCCACCCTCCAACTCCTCCTTTCCTCCCCTCTTGCATTCATGACCCCCTTTTCTTGATATATGTTACCACTGGATAAACATCTGAAGCATAAAAGAGGAAAAGAAAAAGCTCAGACATAAAAATAAATACATATTCTATTGTCTGAAATTTCTAGAGAAGAGAAAACTTTCTAGAAATTACTTAGGAGTTCCATGGGTTGGAGGTGGGCCCTGACTGTAGAAGGGTTTGGAGGTGATGGACACATTCTAAACCTGGAGGGGACTGTGCATTCCAGACCAGCTGGGTCCACATAGCAAGACTGTGTAAATCAAAATAAAATAAAAAGTGAGTTTTTCTTATAAGTGTCTTCCCAATAGGACAGTGAACAACAACAACAAAAACCAAAACTAGTACACATATCCCAACTAGTCTTTACTGATAAAGAGAGAAGTAGATTTTCCACAAAGTTTTTATTGATTATTATGTCGGCACACAAAGAAGGTTTAATTTTCATAGTCACCTTTTCTTGGTTCTAGGCCATTTTGTACAGCCAGACTTTACTCTAAAGAGTTGATGGTCCAGCCTCAGTCACTCAAAAAGAACTCAGTCCAAGCTGATCTTTAGGACCCTTGAGCAAATCTATGCTTGCTAAGTGGTCATTCCCAGTAGAGCCCAGATGTGCACAGAACTAGGAAATAACCCACTTCCTCACTATCACTGAATGAAGCATTTCTGACCCAGCAGATTCTTCACAGCCATCTTCACATCCTTGTTCCTCAGGCTGTAGATGATGGGGTTCAACATGGGGGTCAACACTCCATAAAATAAGGAGATGAGCTTGTCCTCAAGGTACTGCTTGTCTGCCCCCAGTGGGTCCTTGGACTTGGGCTTCCCATACATGAAGAGGATGGTGCCATAGAAGATGACCACCACAGTGAGGTGGGCAGAGCAGGTGGAGAAGGCCTTCTTCCTGCCCTCAGCTGAGGGGATCCTCAGGATGGTGGTGAGAATGAAGGTGTAGGAGACAAAGATGAAGAGAACTGGCACACCAAGGAAGATCACATTGGCCACCCCCATGCTGATGACATTGATGGAGATGTCAGCACAGGCCAGCTTTAAGACTGCCAGGATCTCACAGGTGAAGTGATTAATGACATTGTCCCCACAGAAGGGCAGCTGTATAGCCAGGGAGATCTGCACCAAGGAATTGGCACCTCCAGCCACTCAGGAGCCGGCAGCCATGGGCACATAGGCAGCCTTGCTCATGACCACGGGGTACCTAAGGGGGTTGCAGATGGCCACATAACGATCAAACGCCATCATGCCCAGGAGCACACACTTCGTGGCTCCCATGGCGAAAGAGAGAAACATCTGCACACAAAGAAGATTTAATTTTCATAGTCACCTTTTCTTGGTTCTAGGCCAAGAGAAGGAGATGGTCTTCCTGGGAGTGAGAAAACCATCCAGGACCAGGGGGATGGAGGACGTGGTGTAGCAGATGTCCAGGAAGGAGAGGTTCCCCAGGAAGAAGTACATGGGCGTGTGCAGGTGAGGGTCGAGGATGGTCACCAGGATGAGGACCCCATTGCCCAGCAGGATCACCAGGTACATCAGCAAGATGAGCACAAAGAAGGTTTTCTCCAGCTTTGGGTGATCTGACAACCCCAGCAAGACAAACTCAGCTACGGTGGACTGGTTGGCCACTTCCATTTCTCCCGCTCTCTTCCCCTCTCAAGAAAACAAGAGGGCAAGCACTTGTTAGTAGGATCAGCATGTGATATGCCATATCGTGTATTAACGTAATATTAAATTTGCCCTTTCACATGTAAAATCAGTGTTGAAGGGTTGAAATTCACCATTAGGTTCCCTGTGAGGTCAGGATCCACTTGTTCAAGCAGAAACAGCCCCTGAGAGAAGCCTAGCCAACTGTGATATACGGAGGAGCACGGTATGCCCGGCCAGTGGAGCCGACACGCCCACAGGAAGGGTCGTGTATCTTTATGCATACAGGACTACTTGAAAACCACAAAAGAGGAACGTTGAGGGGAGGGACACGGACTCCTCTGGTCACCCCTGCTTGTCCCAGAACCATTCCTGCTCTCTGTCACTTAGTCCTGTCAGTATTGGCCTCATCTCTCTCACTGTTCTAGCTCCAGTTCTGGGCCCTTACAATAATATAATGATGATAACTTAGCTCCACAGAGAGACAATATGGTGGGCAGAGGCCAGGCGCATTAGAGTCTAGCCAGAATTTCTAATTGTTGCCAGCTGCCTGGCTTGTCTTTGATTATCGTGATTTTGATGGGTGCTGGCCCTGGTTGCGTTCAATAGTCTGTGGGCTCCTGGGCATGGTGAGGACTAGGCATGGTGAGGACTGGGAATGGGTGGACTGAGCATGGTGGCCCTGACAGAAGCACAGCCATGTCTGCTCCACACCCATGAAGGACAAGTGTCTCTTATGCCTTCCTGTGTACTCCTTGTGCCTGATCCCTGTGCTTTGGGGCTGCTTTCTTCGGAGCTGTTTGCAGCTTCTAACTCAGACCCTTGTGGTAAAGCCACTACAGGGTTGTAACACGTTCTCCAAAGCAAGAAGACAATTCCACCCAGGCGTACAGAGGCCTCTCGAGAGAAGGAACCACATGCAGAACATGCAGGGACAGCAGAACCTCAGACCTGTGCACTAGGGGAGCCTAAAGCCTTGACCGCTCAAGGTAAAGATTAGGAAACAGGCCAGAGAGATGGCTCCGTAGCCAAGCCGGACAATCCAAGGTCAATTTCTGGGACCCAAAAGATGGAATGAGAGCATCAGCTCCTTTAAGTGGTTCCCTGACCTCTACAGGGGCACTATGGTGTGTGTGTGTGTGTGTGTGTGTGTGTGTGTGTGTGTGTGTGTAAAAATAAATAAATGTTTTATAGTAACAGGGAGACTGAAGCTGTGAGAGGACCGCAGGCGAGGACAGGGCCACGTGGCTCTCCACTCTCCCCCGTGCTCTTTCTCTCATCACGTGTTTGTGTCTACAATTTGTGCCAGAATTTGTCTACTGAGGACAGGAAGGTCCAGGTACAAAGCTTTGGTCGTTCTCACTGTCCTAGGACATTCCCAAGCAGTAAATGTCTCACACCTTCCTCCAGGAAATTGTCCTTGTGGCTGAGTGGGGTGAGTGGGGCCTTGCTCCACACGCTGTGTCTTTGGCTTTTCCTCTGTCACTAGGGAAGATGGGTAAGAGAAACCAAATGCATTTTGGAGCTACCTCATGCAATTATTAGAGGAGATGAACTGTTAGGCATCAGAAATATCTGAAGAAAGGATGTTTTCAGAGACGTTAGAGCTGTGTGTAAGGTGTGAGCTGTGGCAGGAGCAGCACTGTGACAGGTGAGGTGGGCTGTGGCAGGTGAGGTGAGCTGTGGCAGGGACATCACTGTGGCAGGTGAGGTGGGCTGTGGCAGGAACAGCCCTGTGGCAGGTGAGGTGGGCTGTGGCAGGGTTGCCCTAACTACCTGTTCTTCCTCCACTGTGTCAGTCTTTCAGAAAAACCATTTCCCCATTGTTTTCAGCACCGACATCCCTCACATCTCTCATTCTTTCGTCAGGCAGCCTTGATGACAGAGAGTTTGCCTTGTACTGGGCAGAAAGCTTCTTCTGTTGCTGCTCCTCTGCAATGCCCCTCGTCATGCCCTATCTCTGCGCCAGCTGAGAGCCCTGAAGATGCTCCTTTTCATTTCTGAAGAACCCGGAGACATGGAAGCCACAGCCACATTCTAACATGGATTCCACCTCTCCTCGGATTCCCACCTGTGTTCCTCCTCTCACCTACCTGAAGAAGGTCTGGCCACAGGGAGAACCCTGCCTGTGTGCACTGGGCAGGCACCTCCATGGTGGGGAAGGGAGCTCACCCAGCAGAAGGTCTCCAGGCAAGGAGGATGCTGGAAGATCTCTGGCTTGGAAAAGGATAGTTTCAACTGCTTATATTGGTCTTGCCTGAGCCAGCCTTGTCTGTTGGCCTGAAAGACACAGGGAGTCTGTCTGTCTGTCTTGGGAGATAGCTGTCCAGTCAGAAGGCACAGCAAAAGAAAGGAATGTATCATCGGCTGGAGCTGGAGGGGCTCGCACTGTTCTCCAGATGCCCCTTCCCACTCGCAGTGAAGGGCCTCTTGCCAACTCCTACTGGAGCTCTGCCCAGCCTGTGTGCTCTATGCTTTCTGCCCTCTGCCCTTTACCCAGTGCTCCAGAGGGCCTACCACAAATCCTAGAAAAGTTTAGAGTTCTAGTTGTTTGGGAGCTATTCTTAATCCCAGAGGCAATTTAAAGTTTGCCGAAAGCCCCCTCAGGAATCGGCCTGTGCTCCATAAATCCAATTAGTCAATGGCAGACTGCTCTAGGTGAATGGGGACTCTTACTGTAAAGGGATGTTCCTTCAAAAGCACGTTCCTGCCCTGTGTCCCCTGCCTGCTGGCCTTCCTGGGAGTAGTGGCTGGACAATGGCCTAACGTGCTTTGACCACGAGAGGATGGTGGCTGGTCAGAGCTGAGACAGGCACACTGTTCAGCCGACGCTCCCACGCAGCTGGCTAAGTCTTGGGGTTACATTACCCCCTATCCCTGTGTCCCCACCTATCCTCCTGCGTGCTGTAGGCCCTGGGGTGGCTACCAAGGATTTGGAGATGAAAAGAAGCCCTTCCCACTTCAAGGAATGTGTGGACAAGCGGGCAGGAAGGGTTTGATTTACAGACAGACTCCTGTCAGCAGGGCCGTCACCTTTGGGGAATGCTGGAAGAGTTTGTAACAGAGCCCCCCCACCCCGCCATGTCCCGCTTAACTAACTCGCCCATCTCCTCTGCAGCGAGGTGGCCGGCCACCCCTGCCAGGCTGCAGGCTGTGACATGCACCTGCTCCTCCTAGCTGCAGGCAGCACAGAGAGGCCTCTTCAAGCTGACTGAGAAGCCTCAAGTCGCCTTAATCCAACTTCAACCATGCAGAGCCGAGCTGGGGAGAGGGTTTGGTCTGTAATAAACTTGCTTTGCAAGGCACACGACCTAGTTTGATCCTCAGAACCAATGTAGAACAGCCCGGCACGGTTGCTCACACTTGAGAGCTCAGTCCTCGGGAGGCGTAGACAGGAGGTCCATGGGCTGGCAGCCCTGAGCCTAGCCCACTTAGCACACTCACGTCAGTAAGGGAGCCTGTCTCAATGCTGAGGTGGACAGCATCCCCCAGGAGTGACCCAGAGTTTGTCCTCCAGCCGCCGTGTGTATGTGCACCACACACCTGTGTACACACTCAGCAAAGTATGCACACACATCCATACATATACACATGTGCACACATACATACACACATACATACACACACACATACACACAAACACATACATACATACAAACATACATACATACATACATACACACACAAACACATACATACATACAAACATACATACATACATACACACACAAACACATACATACACACATACATACATACATACATACACACATACATACATACACACATACATACATATACACATACAAACTCATATACATACATACATACACACATATACATACATATACACATACAAACTCATATACATACATACACCCATACATACAAAATTTTACTTAATAAATAAATTACACAGCCTGAGCTTAAAAGAGGGCAGAAAAGGTTAGTTTCATTTAAAAAAAAGAAAGAGAACCTTGAGTGGTTTGAACGGCTCCATTAAGGCCACGATGTCTAGAAATGCCTAAATGAGATTGCCAAGTAGCAGAAAGTAACCGAAATAGGAAAAGCTCAAAACTAGAAGAAAAACCACGTTCCCAAAGGGAGAGCCAGAGCGAAGGGTGCCAGCATGGGCAGTGGCCTCCTGCCCTCCTGGCAATGGGGCGGCCGTCAGTGCCACAGCAGGATGGGAACGGCCACGGCAACTGTGTCTGCTGGCTCGCTGCTGTCGGCGGCGGAGGGGAGGCACGGGTCCTCTCACTGTAGTCTCATCCTAAATACTGCGAGGCTCGCCTCCCTCACCCACATCGCCTTCAATAAAGTAAGGGTTACACTGGACTAAGTGTTATTAGTGTCCAACTCCAGGTTTTTTAAAGTGCGTGGTGATCGAGGTATGTGGCATTACTAGCCAGCGCATCATTCCCCGGGGACTGAAAAGAAGCTCCCCACTGTGGGAGTCCACGTACGTGCGTCCTGGAAAAGGGAAATTTATAGCAATGGGATTCAAATCGACAGCTCTCCAGAGCGGGGAGCAGGACTTTGTGATGGGTAAGCTTCTTAACTTGGCAGGATTATAATCACCATGCAAACAAGTACCTGCGCTCATCTGTGAAAAAATTTCCAAATTAGGTTAGTTCAAGTGGAAAGACCTCCAGTGGGGGTGGAGGCTGCCTGTGGGCTGAGGATCTGGACTGAAGGAAAGAAGGGGGAGAGCATTCTTCTCCCTCTGCATGCTGACCACACATGCCGGAAACCAGCTGCCTGCTCTCACTCCCCCACCCGCCATGATGGGCTGTTCCCACAAACTGAGCCACATGCATACACTTTGGAGCCCGAGGCGATAGGATTGTTAAGTTCCAGGCCAGCCTGGGCTATGTGGTGACACTCCAGCTCAAAAGAGACAGCAAAAAGCAATTCAGTAGTTTTTAGTATATTTGCCAGGTCGTGCAACCCTCCCCACGATGAACCTCCAGAACAGTTTGCACAGCTCAGAGGAATTCTGTACCTATTTGCCCAGCCTGCTGCTCCCTCCAGTCTCTGGCAATAGCCAACCCACTTTCTGTTTCCAGGCTTCCCTTTCTGTCGACATTTCTCATGCAGGGAAGCTCTCCAGTACCTGGATTCTCCTGACAGTGCTGCCTTCTGCTGTTCCTCGTGTTCTTCCATGTTTTTTCCTGGACCAGCACTTCATTTCTTCCTCTGAACAGAATTGCCTGAGGCCATGTCGGCATTCATTAGTTGGTTCACATACCGTTTTTATTGTTTTCGCCCTTCTTTAAAATTTTTCGTTTTATTTTATGAATTTATTTTATTGTTTACTTATTTTAAGGATTTATTTTGTTTGAGGCAATTGTTGAAATAAATTTTTGCCATCAAATGTTAGCTATACATTCTGGATGCCTGTCTAAAATTAGATGCTTCTTCACTCTGATGCTTTTGTGAAGGTCTTTGTGCTCCTACTCTTTAACAATCGTGTATGGATGTTTGTCTGCTGGTGTGGCTGTGTACCACATACATGCCTGCTGCCCTTGGAGGCTGGAAGAGGGCATCAGGTTCCCTGGAACTAGAGTTAAAAATGGCTGTGAGCCGTCATGCAGTGCTGAGACTAGAACCTGGGTCCTCTGGGTGCTCTTGACTGGTGACATATTTCCTCAGGGCTGGTGACAGGTGTGCAGCCCCTCCCTCCTCAGGGCTGGTGACAGGTGTGCAGCCCCTCCCTCCTCGGTGCGGGTGTGACAGGTGTGCAAGGCCCTGTCCCGGGTTACTGGTATATCTTTTCTGGAAAACATTCAGTCAAATCACTTGTCCATTTTAATGGATCCACAGAGATCCTAAGACTAAATTCCTTTTATCAGTCTGTAAACAATTTTGTTTATCTATAATTTCTTGCAGGAATATGATCTGTCTGGACGGTACCTCACTCTGGGGTTTCCCACACATGTTCTTTCTGGATCCCCTGGACCACACAGCCTCCCAATTTAATTCCTTCCTCCTCCCTTTCCTTCTTACTCTTCTGGAACTGTCTGAATCTCACCCGTGCACCCATACACTGTGGGTGATGGAGCCTAGGAAAGGTACCACAGCTGAAGAAACTGGTGCTCATTCAGCGGCCAGCAAGTGTCCATCGGTCCTCATACTAGAATAGGTTTGATTTGGGTTGTGAGCTCTCGACCTCAATGGCTTATATATTATTTTGCATCAGTCCTCCCAGGCCTCTGACAGTTTTCTCTCGGCCTCTCTCCCGGTGCTCCCTGGGCCTTGATGGTGAGGGTGGATGGAGAAGAATTTTGTTATGGTGACCCAAATGGCTCAAGGCTGAGATCTCATAGCCGTTTAGTCTCAGCACTTTGACCAGTCATAAGTCACCACCTGATCCATAAAGAAATTGAGTCAGATTTTATTTAAATATTTTTACTAAAGTTATCGTTGAATCTCACAAATCTACGTAAATCTGAACAATTGGTGACATTTAGCATATTAACAATGTGGTGCAAATCTCAACATACCCAGCTCTGAGGCATTTCCATCTGCTCCAAACACACTTCACAGTCCCTGCCTTATCCCTGGTCCCTGACAGAACCCATTTGTGTTCTGATTTTGCCACATTCACCGAGTTCCCACTGGACTGAACCAAACCTCTCAACGGCAATACAGAGCTACTCAACGGACCTGTGTGCATGAGAAAGATCTGAGTCATTGCCACCCATGATCATATGTGTAGAATGAGATGTGTTTTCTCTCAGGGGCATGCCAGCACTCTCAAACATGTACTGCTTTTATCGAAGGCGACTTCCTCTTAAGTGACATTGTACAAAGGTGTGGTGACTGCCTGAACAGGCACCATTCCTCCAAAGTCCCCTCCTGGGCTTTCATTTGCTATGAATGGGCAACCAAGCCAATCACAGATCTCCTCGGGATTTGTTAATTTGGAACTCTGAATCCCTGGATTATAGTTATAAAAAAGGCTGAAGCTATACTGAGTGCCTTCTGACAGCCTTATGGAAGATGACTATTTGAAGCAATGAAGCAGAGGTGGAAGGCCCAGGATGAAATGTTGGATTTACAGCAGGGTGGACCTTGAGGCCACGAGTAAACTCCTCGGGTACAGAGAGGCAAAGGCTACTCGGTCACTTGTCCATGTGTTGCCGGTAGATGTCAGGTTCATGCGAGTGGTGCCTTCGTGCCTGCTGCTGCGGCAGATACCTGGCAGAAGCATCCCAAGGGAGGAGACGTGTATTTTGGCTCATAGCTCACAGGGTCCGTCACGGCAGGAGGGGCTGCGTCCGGAGCAGCCAGGTTCACGGCAGGAGGCACGGGCAGCGTTTCTTGCATCTTACCAGATCAGAACCAGAAGCTGCCCTCACCCTCAGGTCCCATTCCCAGGACCCACTCTTACGGGACAGTCCCAAAGGTTCAACCTACCAAACAGGGCCACCAGCTGGGGAACAACTGTTTAGGGGCAGAGCCCGTAACAGAGTAGTGTGGTGGCCAGAGGCGGTGGCTGAGGGAATGCTGATCAGTTAGAAGAGACAGCACATCGTGCTGACCACGGCTAATGACAAGATACTGTGTGCCCAAAAGCTGCTTAGACAGCTCAATGTGGCCATTCTATGATGCACAGAAATACGCTGAACAACATGAGTATACAAGAACTGGTCGATTACTTTTCATAGGGGATCACCCCTTGTGATGTCTCCTGTGGAGAATTTGGACAAGTCATTTCTCCTAGAAGGAGGAGAAGGCAGGGAATGCTTGGACAGCATTCAATTTGTCTCCCTGTCTCTTTAGGCCACTGTTTGGTCACATAGGTCAATAAGATTACAGTTATATTTGGGCATCGTGGTGAGTACCTACAGCCCAGCACTCAGGATGTGGAGGCAGGAGGATGACAGTTCAGACCAGTCTGGGCTACATAACAAGAATAAAATAAAACAATGAGTTGGGACTAGCATGATGGCCCAGCGGGTAAACGTACCTGCTGCTAAGCCTGACAGCCTGAGTTCCACCTACCTGGGTCCCATGTAGCAGGGAGGATCAACTCCTACAGGCTGAATATCTGACCTCCACACATGCACCATGGCAGCTATCACACACACACACAATGGATATGTAAAATGTAAATAATGAATAAATAATACAGTCCTTTGTCCAAACTGGTTCAACTTTGGGTTCCTATAATTTATAACTAGACATTATTAACTAATTCAGTTTATCCAACAGAAGCAGGCTTGGTGCCATGATGGCCAGAGAGAACATAATAGGATATCCATTCTTTCAGTCAATAGGGAATCTGTCTGCAGCTTAGATCCCAATAAGGAAGTGGCTCTCTCTGCTATAGATGTGGGATTCATCCTCCCTGCTGCTGGCTTTATAGTCCAGCAGAAAATGGGAGGCGGAAGAAGGCGCTGGGCTGGTGAGTGAGCAACAAGATCTGGCCTCAGACAGAAGGAGCTTTGAGATAGAAGTCCAGAAGAGAAACTAGACTTTTGATATGATCTGCCAGGTCAAAGACCTTCAGCTGAGAATTTCCTCATCTGGGGCCAGAGAGCTGAGCATCAGTTAATATGGAATAAGCATGTGCCTTTGCATGGGGCCACACTGGTAGTGTTTCTCAGAATGAATGAAAACGGAGACGGGGAGGCAGGGAGGCAGCATCATGAGCTCTGGACTAGAGCTTTGGCTGTCAAAACAGCCGACAAACACTGGTCTTAAAGGAAAGCAGCGTGCGTTGCTAATAAAGACCCCAGCACTCTGCAGTCTCAATGATGGAAGCAGGAGCTACACGGGGAGTTTGAGGCCAGCCTGGGATACATGACACCCTTTTTCTAAAGAAGAACGGTTGGAGAGACGGCTCAGTGTCTAAGAACAAGTCCTGAGTTAGGGTCCCAGAACCCAGGCAGGTGGTTCTCAACGCTCAGCGGTCTGTAACGCCAGCTACAAGGAACAGAGTGCTTTCTCCTGGCTTCCTCTGCTTCCCCCACACACTCACGTGCTCTCGTGCACGCACACACACCATTTAAAAAATAAATTAAGTCTTAAAGAGACCCTGGTCCTAATAATTCCTTGAAGAGAAGAAGGGAGTTGGCATCAGAGTTTTCCACGCACCAGGGGCCACACTGCCACAGGAGAGATACACAGAGCTCTCCCAACAGTGCATGAATTCAGCTTGACCAAGGCTTTAGCATTTCTCTAAAGCCCGGGGATATGAGGCCCTGAAGCCCTCACACCGCTCAGGCCTCAAGCTGGAGGCAGCTTTCCTCTCTTGGAGGCGAGCATTTCCTCCACCTGGACTCTCAGAAGCCCGATTCTAAGGATGTGCACCACCTATAACACCTGTCTTCCAGCAAGGGGAGACAGGAAAGTTAAAGACAGCACTGAGCAAAGTCCCTGGGTATCTGAACGTGCTCCCTGTGCTGGTGTGGTGTCAGACTCCAGCTCGACCCTCGGGACAGAGGCAGGTGGACCTCTGTGTATGACAGGCCAGCTAGGGCTGTGCCCCAGACCCCTCCTTTAAAAAAAATAAAGGATTTAATTCAGCAAGGGCTTTTTAGTGACCAAGCGTTTTCTTCAAGCAAAGGGAAGCCATACATTTCTCTCTTTGGAAGCCAGCACAGGCGATGGCTGCGAAGGACACACACAGGTGACACACTGTGCACACACCTGTGCTGACACGGTTGTTTTGTGTCAAAGGCTGGCTTCCCCTGAAGCTGACTCTCAAGGAGAGATATTTGTGCAGGGTGCTTCCTGTGGGCGCTGTTGAAGGGAGCAGGGCTGAGCCGAGGGAGAACAGGAATGGCCACAGGGCGTGCTTGTGGCATGGCTTTTAGAGATACCCAGGAGGACTAAGCTTCATATTACCGTTGAGGGGCTCAAGGACATGGGCCCCCCTGAGAGTGTGATGCGGAGTGTGGCAGCTCTCCTTAGTAAGGGGCATTGCTGACACACCCAGTGGTGGGGCAATGCGGATTTCCTCTCTGCGCAGGAGTGGGAACCTGGACAGCGTCCATCCCACACTCTTAACCAACGCTTCTCCAGGTCCAGCATGTCTGTAGGTCCCTGGGAGAATCTTAAATGAAGATTCCCGGTGGCTTGGCTGTGGGCCTGGAGACTCATAAGCCCAACACCCCCCCCCCCAGGTGATGTTGACATCTCCATTCTTTGGACCACATTCTGATTAGCTCTAAGGCAACTTGTCCCTCACCTGGCATTGGCTTGCATTAAGAGCCATCAAAACATATGGGTAATGGGCTATATCCCTCCATCACTGAGCGAAGCATCTGTGGCTTGCCAGGTCCCTCACAGCCATCTTCACATCCTTGTTCCTCAGGCTGTAGATGATGGGGTTCAACATGGGGGTCAGAAGTCCATAGAAGAGGGAGATGAGCTTGTCTGCAAGGTCCTGCTTGTCTGCCCCTAGAGGGTCCTTGGACTTGGGCTTCCCATACATGAAGAGGATGGTGCCATAGAAGATGACCACCACAGTGAGGTGGGCAGAGCAGGTGGAGAAGGCCTTCTTCCTGCCCTCAGCTGAGGGGATCCTCAGGATGGTGGTGAGGATGAAGATGTAGGAGACAAAGATGAAGAGAACTGGCACACCAAGGAAGATCACATTGGCCACCCCCATGCTGATGACATTGATGGAGATGTCAGCACAGGCCAGCTTTAAGACTGCCAGGATCTCACAAATGAAGTGATTAATGACATTGTCCCCACAGAAGGGCAGCTGTACAGCCAGGGAGATCTGCACCAAGGAATTGGCACCTCCAGCCACCCAGGAGCCGGCAGCCATGGGCACATAGGCAGCCTTGCTCATGACCACGGGGTACCTAAGGGGGTTGCAGATGGCCACATAACGATCAAACGCCATCATGCCCAGGAGCACACACTCCGTGGCCCCCATGGCGAAAGAGAGAAACATCTGCACAGCACAGCCTGAGAAAGAGATTGTTTTCCTGGGAGTGAGAAAACCATCCAGGACCAGGGGGACGGAGGAGGTGGTGTAGCAGATGTCCAGGAAGGAGAGATTCCCCAGGAAGAAGTACATGGGCGTGTGCAGGTGAGGGTCGAGGATGGTCACCAGGATGAGGACCCCATTGCCCAGCAGGATCACCAGGTACATTGACAAGATGAGCACAAAAAATGTTTTCTCCAGTGTGGGATGGGCAGACAGACCCAACAGGACAAATTCTGTCACAGTAGATTGGTTGGATATTTCCATTTCAAACTCTGCCTTTTATCCCTAGGAATACTGAAGGTAGAAAATGCATGTATGCTCATTATTTGACTTGCTGGAGTCAGCACACAGTGGCTTTAAAATCATCCAAAAATGAGCCTCTGAGGCACGTACGACAGTTTAGACCTTTGAGCCCAGCACTCAGAGGCTGAGACAGGACAGCAAGTCTGAAGCCAGCATGGGCTACACAGTCAGGCCTTGTCCCAAAGCAAAGCAAAAACTTACCCTCTAAGATTCAACTGTAAAACCAAGCTATCTAAACGCCAACCTGTGTGGCAGACCTAGAAAAATGAATTAAAGTTAATGATGTAAAGGTTATCTATCTATCCACTAATATTACTACAGCTAAAGCAATGTCATGTGTTGATACATGCTGTCTCCTGAACTTTATAGGAAAGCAGACCCTGCGAGGAATGCTATGTGTCACGGAGTTGGAAACCTTGGCTGTTATAGCTCAGTGACCCTGGCAATTACGCAGCTTGTTGCCTATTCTTCTAAACTTGGTTCTTTCTCACCCACCAAGTTTAATTATAATTTTATTTCCTACATAGAGAATGTACTTGTTTGAAAACATAAAGTTTCCTACCTTCTTAGTGGACATATATACACATATACACAAACACATATACACAAACACATACACACACCATGTGCCACAGAGGCCAGAAGAGAGCATTGGATCCTTGTGAACTGGAGTGACAGGCAGTTGTGATCTGCCCAAGGTGGATGCTAAGAACCACACCTGGGTCCTCTGGAAAAGCAATTTGTACACTTCACCACTGAGCCCCTCTCCAGCCCCTGGCCTTACCTCTTAGTATCTGGCTAATACTCGTGTGTGTGTGTGTGTGTGTGTGTGTGTGTGTGTGTGTGTGTGTGTGTGTGGTTTGACTATCTTTCCTGCTTTTGGGAATTTCCAGAAGCCCCATCAGGGAGCCACACCCTCGTCTCCAGAAACGTCGTCTGGAGAGGAGCCCCATATTTTCCCCATGGCCATGCGCATCTACTTCGTAGCTGCTCTGAACATGGCTAGAGACAGAGAATTTCCTGAGGGTTGGAGCTTCCTCGTTTCCAGCTTCAGAAGGGTGGGGCCTCGAGTCACACCCACATCCAAACTGGAGAGAAAAAATTCAAGAAGTGAGGCCTTAGACTGTTCTTTCTCAGACACATGCACATGCAAACCTGTCTGCCTCAAGAAGCCAGCAGCTGCACCACAGATGGTCACAACTCTGCCTCCAAAGAGTCCCTGCACAGGACAGCCTCAGTGATGTGTGAGCCGGCTGCCTGGGGCTGCCTGGGGCTGCCTGGGGCTGCCTGGGGCTGCCTGGGGCTGCTCATACACTGACTTTAAGCACGGCACACGCCAGTGAACAGCACTTGGCAGGGAGAGGCAAGAAAATGTTCAAAGCCACCCAGAGACAGAGAGGGTTCCAGGCCAGGCAAGGCTAGGAAGACCCTGTCTCAAAAAGACTAGCTACGTAAATAAATAAATAAATAAATAAATAAATAAATAAATAAATAAATTTCTAAAAAACTAATTTTATTCTTCCATAAAGAAATATAAAAATTTCTGGAAAATTGATGAGTAGAAAAACATTAGTTTAAGCTCGGTACCATAAGTTTTTTTCCTATTTAAATACTAGCCTCTGATCGTTAAATATGCATGTCTGGCTGAGAGTAAGCACGAAGAAAGGCCAGGAAACCAAAAGGGGGCTCCTGAGACTGGGAAGGCCTGCCTTAAGGGAGGAGGCCTGGGGATAATGATAGATCAAAGTGGAGGAGGGGAAGGTGCAAGGCTGCAGCCCAGGAAGGGAGGGCAGAGTGGAAAGTGGTGAAGAAAATAACCAAAATGAAGAATGAACTTAAGAACCCACACAGAAATCTATCAGCTAATTTTAAAACCAAATAAGAAATTAGAATAAAACTGAAACGATTTTTTTAAAAAAACCCACCCAATTGCAGGAGGGTGTAGTGGTACTGGCCTATAGTCCTAGTACTCAGGGGACTAAGAAGGCCTGGTCTGAAAAAGCAAAATCCGACCCTGAGTGAGGTATCCCAGAAGCAGAAAGACACACATGCTATCTACCCACTTATGAGTGGATATTAGACAGATAATCCAGGGTAAACATACTAAAATCTGTACATCTAAAGAAGCTAAGCAAGGAGGAAGACCCTGGGTAAGATGCTCAATCTTCATTCAGAAAGGCAAAGGGGACAGACATCGGAAGAGGGAGAAAACAGGGAACAGGACAAGAGCCTACCATAGAGGGCCTCTGAAAGACACTACCCAGCAGGGTATCAAAGCAGATGCTTAGACTCACAGCCAATCTTTGGGCAGAGTGCAGGGAATCTTAGGAAAGAAGGGGGAGACAGAAAGAACTGGAGGGGACAGGAACTCCACAAGGGAGCTACAGAACCAAAAATCTGAGCCCAGGGGTCTTCTCTGAGACTGAGATTCCAAACAAGGACCATTCATGGAGATAACCTAGAACCCCTGCTCAGATGTAGCCCATGGCAGCTCAGTGTCCAAGAGAGTTCCTAGTAATGGGAACAGGGACTGTCTCCGATATGAACTCAGGGGCTGGCTCTTTGATCACCTCCCCCCAAAGAGGGGAGCAGTCTTACCAGGCCACAGAGAAGACAATGCAGCCAGTCCTGATGAGCCCTGATAGGCTAGGGTCAGATGGAAAGGGAGGAGGACCTCCCTATCAGTGGACTTGGGGAGGAGAACTGGGAGGAGATGAGGGAGAGAAGGTGGGATTGGGAGGGGATGAGGTAGAGGGCTACAGCTGTGATTCAAAGTGAATAAACTGAAATGAATTAATTAATTTAAAATTTAATTAATTTAAAAATAAAAGCAATATCTGCCAGGCAGTAAAGGCACAAACCTATAATGCTAGCACTTGGGAGGCAGTATCTGTTAGTTTGAGGCCAGCCTGGTGTACATAGTTAGCTCTAAGACAGCAGCTATGTAGAAAAACAGCCTCAAAAAACAAAAAACAAACAAACAAAAAAACCCCAAAACCACTAGCATCACCAAACAAACAAAACCCACAAGAGAAAAAACAAACAAGCAAAGCCCACCCAAATCAAACAAGAACGAGACTTCTGGTTTACTACTTCCTCTACAGATGGCTTTTGGCTTCTGTTGTGTTTTATTCTTTAAAACAGAAGTTCCAGCCACGCGTGGTGGTGCATGCCTGTAGTCTCACCCCACAGGAGGCTGAGGTTGGGCTGAATTTTAAGGTAGGCCTCGCTGCGTACACCGTGAGACCACGTCTTTAGAAAGCACATACGCAACCAGGTGCCTTAGTCCAGCGCTCGGGAGGCAGAGGCAGACAGATCTCTGAGTTTGAGGCCAGCCTGGCCTACAGAGCAAGTTCCAGGGCTACAGAGAGAAACCCTGTCTCAAACAACAAAATCAAACAAACAAACAAGAATAAACAAAAAGGCCACACTGGTAGACACCAGCCTTAGGAATGTCACCAACCTGTTTCAGCCCTTCTGGAAGCAGTTCAGAGGTCAGCAGAGGTTTGAGGTTTGCATGTGTTCCTGAGGACAATGTGTTTTAGGAACTTTTTTTTTTTATTTTATTTTCCACAGTTGTCACGATAGTGTCCAGAATGGGTTACCTCAGGATATCAGCGGTTTGGAGATAGATCAGCTCTTTTTAGTATCAGAAGGCAGAACTTTAGACTGTCAGTCCAGGCACCGGAGCCTCTTTGCCAGGGATCTTCTCTTCCCCAGTGGACTCGCAACTTTGCTCAAATATTTAGAGAAGGGTAGTGGGAGGAGCAGGCAGTAATGTGGTCTGGAAGTCCAGACTGGTGGATTTCTTCGACAGTAAGTCTGCCCTGTTCTGACTTCTCGGCTTTTGCCTTGGTCCTAAGTCAGCCTCCCGGACTCACTCATACGAGCATACCTAGCTCTTCCTGGGTGAGCTGCCACCTTCAGGGCTCAGCAGGTCGCTGTCTTGTCCTCGGACTCCTATCCTAAACCATTTGGTGCACCTTTGCTGACGACCTCCCTTCCACCAGAGGTAACCCGCACTTACCCATGGCTTCGTCCAACCTGAGCTGTGCCCACTGCTCCTAGGAGCAGACGAGTGGAATGGCAAGGGGGCCAGTTTACCAAGGTCATCTGCTCGTCTGGGTGACACCGACCAGGCAAGGCACGTGTCTTAGCAGCAGCCCAGCCACGGCTGCATATGTAGGCTTGGCACGGCTGCTGTTGTCTCCCTTCCTGGTTCTCTAAATGAGCCTAAGAGGCAATCCTAGCTTCTAGCTTCATACACTCATGGCTGAGCTTAGGGCTCAGCGACATGGAGAGGGGCCCTGGTTCTCAAGCCTGAAGGTCCCTGGGAATCCCCAGCCAGAGGAGGCTTCACCTGGGCCAGCCCTGAGCCACTCTCAGCCATGAGGCCCAGCGGCTCTCTGTGTGCCACACTGCTCTCTGGGGCTCCAGGCTCTCCAGAGCTTAGGATGAGGTTGCTGTGGGCCTAAGTCCTCTCCCAGAAGCAATTTAAAATTTGGTGAGAGGCTCAGAGATGAGACTTTACCCTATAGGCCCAATTAAATAACATGTGGAAATCTACCCAGAGCCTCTTCTCACCACACAAAGTTCACCTCAAAATGTTCTCTGGTGCCAGGTTTGCAGAATTCTCCCTGGGATTTGACACCGAGAATTGATTCAAGGTGGCTCTGACACCTCAGAGAACTTACATGGAAGAAAAGCAGGCTCAGGAACCTTGATCCAGATTCCCCAGCCACCTAAATGTCTCACTTCATCCACCGACCCACTGACCCACTCTACCATCAACAACCTCCTGTATCCCCACCAGCCTTCTCATTGCCACAGTCTCTAGGCTACAGACACATTAGGGTGGATGGGAGACACAGGGACCAGAAATGGGACGATCTCTTCAGGGAAGGACTGGCAGGGCGGAGCTGTAGGTAGAATGAGATAAGACTGAGCAGGCCGTAGATAAGACTGAGCAGGCCATAGATAAGACTGAGCAGGCCATAGGTAAGACTGAGCAGGCCATAGATAAGACTGAGCAGGCCATAGATAAGACTGAACAGGCCATAGATAAGACTGAGGAGGCCATTGATAAGCTGGATACTGCAGGACGTGTGGACCTAGTCCAGAATGAAACCACAACAGCCTTGGGAAATGCTTAGATGTGAGAAAATGTAATATTCTGAGAGCTGCCTGGGGAGCAAGCACAGGGAAGAAATGAGTCAGTGAAGGCCAAAATCCTCTGCTTAGGCTCAGGACATGTTCCCTAAATATGGCATCTTGGCCTACTGAGCATTTTAAACTGAGAATAGCATTTGTAGTTTTGGATCTGAAATGTCTCCCAGAAGACACTGCTGTTAGCTTAGCCCCAGCTGGGTGCTATTGAGGGATGGTAGAAACCTGAAGAGGCAGAAATCTAGTGGGAGGTGTGCTGGCCACTGGCGCTTGAGGAGGAGATGGCAGAGCCCTTCCTCCTCCTCTCCTCCGTCCTGACCGCGGGGTGGATGGCTGTCCACCGCCACATCTTCCCATCATGGCATGCTGGCTCACCACAGGCCCAGAAGTCAAGTAACCATAGACTGAAGCCTAAGCTTGTGAGCTAAAAACACAAAACAACAAGCCCAACATGCTGGAATCCCTGGCTTCACACTCCAGTGCCCCCTAAACTGGTGTGATGATTCTCGTCTGTAATCTCAGCACTGGGAAGTGGGGGCAGCAGGATCAGAAGTTTAAAGTCACGCTTGGCCCACATAGAAAGTTCAGATTTGGCTACATGGGACCCCATCTCAGAAACAGTTTTCTCTTTATTAGTCTCCTCAGGCAGATTGTGCAGTTCACAAAGACTGATTAACACAAAAGGATGTACAAGAAAGTGTCTTTTGCCTTCTCTTACTTGTCTTTCTGTTGTGGCACAGGTCTACAGTCTTTGCACACAAGAGGGTAAGGCAGGAGGATCACCTTTCAAGGCTAGCATGAACTGAAGAAAGTGGTGGGGACCAAAAAGATGGCTCAGTTAGTAAAGGTGACTTGAATTCAAGAGCGGGGATCCACATGACAGAAGCAGAAAACCTTTACGTGAGCCCTTTGTGTGGAGAGCTCTCTCTCTCTCTCTCCCTCCCTCACTCCCTCCCTCTGTCTCTCTCTCACACAAACACACAAAGAAATAAACTTAATAAAAATGTTTTTAAAGCCATAAGGTGGACTGGGCATGATGGCTCATACCTTTGATCCCAATACTTGAGAGGCAGAGGCAGGAGGATCTCTAAGTTTGAATCTAGCCTTGAAAAAATCAGACTAACTTTGTAACCTATGTTGCTTTAATTGCCTTATAACTTATATTTTCTGGCCATACTGCCAAAAGCAATCTACAGATTCAATGCAATTCCCATCAAAATACCAACTCAATTCTTTACAGACCTTGAAAAAAAGATTCTCAGCTTCATATGGAGAAACAAAAAACCCAGAATCTCCAAAACGATCCTGTACAACAACAGATCATCTGGAGGTATCTCCATTCCTGATCTCAAGCTGTACTACAGGGCAACAGTAATAAAAACTGCATGGTATTGGCATAGAAACAGAAAGGAGGATCAATGGAACCGCATAGAAGACCCAGAAATAAATCCACACACCTATGAATACTCGATATTCGACAAAGAAGCCAATTCCATTCAATGGAAAAAAGACAGCATCTTCAAGAAATGGTGCTGGACCAACTGGATGTCTACATGCAGAAAAATGAAAATAGATCCATATTTATCACCCTGCACAAAACTAAAGTCAAAGTGGATCAAGGACCTCAACATAAAACCAGATACCCTAAATCAATTGGAAAAAAAAGTGGGGAACAGCCTAGAACTCATTGGCACAGGAGACAACTTCCTGAACAGAACACCAACAGCACAGGCTCTAAGAGCAACAATCAATAAATGGGACCTCATGAAACTGAAAAGTTTCTGTAAAGCAAAGGATACCGTCATCAAAACAAAACGACTGCCTACAGATTGGGAAAGAATCTTCACTAACCCTTTATCTGACAGAGGACTAATATCCAGTATATACAAAGAATTAAAGAAGCTGAAAAGCAGCAAACCAAGTAATCCACTTAAAAAAATGGGGAACAGAGCTAAACAGAGAATTCTCGACAGAGGAATATCGAATGGCAGAAAAACACTTAAAGAAATGCTCATCCTCATTAGCCATCAGGGAAATGCAAATCAAAACGACCCTGAGATATCACCTTACACCCATCAGAATGGCCAAGATGAAAAACTCAAGCGATAACACATGCTGGAGAGGTTGTGGAGAAAGGGGAACCCTCCTCCACTGCTGGTGGGAATGTAAACTGGTACAACCACTCTGGAAAGCTATCTGGCGCTTCCTAAGACAAATAGGAATAGTGCTTCCTCCAGACCCAGCTATACCACTGCTAGGTATATACCCAAAGTTTGTTCAAGTACACAAAAAGGACACTTGCTCAACCATGTTTATAGCAGCTCTATTTGTAATAGCCAGAACCTGGAAACAACCCAGATGTCCATCAACGGTGGAATGGGTACAGAAGTTGTGGTATTTTTACACAATGGAATACTACTCAGCAATCAAAAAGAAGGAAATCATGAAATTTGCAGGCAAATGGTGGGATCTAGAAAAGATCATTCTGAGTGAAATATCCCAGAAGGAGAAAGACAAACATGGGATATACTCACTTATATAGACCTATAAGATATGATAAACATAATGAAATCTATACACCTAAAAAAGATAATCAATTGAGCGGACATGGGGTAAGATGATCAATCCTCGTTTAGAAAGACAGATGGGATGTGCATTGAACATATGACAGGAGTCTACTGAGCGCATCTGAAAGACTCTAACTAGCAGTGTTTTCAAAGCAAAGACTCATGACCAAACCTTTGGCAGAGTACAGGGAATCATAAGAAAGAAGGGGAGTTAGTCTAATGGGGAAAGGATAGGAGCTCCACAAGGACCAAATCTATCTGGGCACAGGGTCTTTTCTGAGACTGACACTCAACCAAGGACCATGTATGGATATAACCTAGAACCTCCACTCAGATGTAGCCTGTGGTAGCTCAGTAACCAATTGGTTTCCCAAAGTGAGGGGAACAGGGACTATTTCTAACAGGAACTCAATGACTGGCTCTTTGGTCTCCCCACCCCCGAAGGGAGGAGCAGTCCTGTTAGGCCACAGAGGAGGGCTTTGCAGCCAGTCCTGAAGATACCTGATAAAACAGGATCAGATGAATGGAAAGGAGGTCCCCCCTATCAGTGGACTTGGAAAGGGGCACGGTGGAGATGAGGGAGGGAAGGAGGGACTGGGAGGGAATGAGGGATCGGGACACGGCTGGGATACAGAGTTAATAAAATGTAACTGATAAAAAAAATAAATAAATAAATAAATAAATAAATAAAAACTTATATTTTCAAGTTTTAAGCCCATGTTAATTAAAGCCTCTTAGTGCTTCTCCAGAGAGCCGAGGAATGTAAAAGTTCCTGACATTAGCCATCTGTGAGGGCAGAGATAAGGAAGAGAACAAACAGAGATCTCTACTAAATGGAGAGAAAATCACCGGCTGGAACCTGTGAGATGAGCTTTGTTTGGAAACTGGGCCAAATGGCCCCAATCCTTCTCCTGACCTTTGATCCAAAGCCTGTAACCCCGACTCCCCAGAACAGACACGGGATGAGTTAACCACTCTCCCACCTTTAACTGTGGCTATATTTCATATGGCAGGAAATTCCAAACTGACTTGAAGATCAGATATTTATGACAGGGCTGACCAGACCTAAGGGTGCCCAGAACCAACCAATTATTTTAAAAGTTAAATACCTTATCCAATCATGAATTGCCAAGAAGGCAACCCCTAGAATTCCCCGTGCCTTGTCTTAAAAACCTAAGGTCTTTGTCTCCCGGTGCCACTCCTTGCTGACCAGCAGGGGTGACCCCATTGCGCAATGGTCAGAATGAACCTCTTGTGATTTTGTATCGATGGATGATTAGTTTCCTGAGTTCTCTTCATACCTTCTTATACTTAGGCTCTTACTGGGCCTAACAGCCCGGTCTACAAAGTGAGTCCAGTACAACTAGGGCTACACAAAGAAGCCCCATCTTGAAAGCTGCCTCTAACTCCAGCTACAAGGAACTAAACACCTTTTTCTGACCTCTAAGGACACCTACATGCATTTGCATGTAGATATGGACACATCATTAAAAATAAAAGTCAAAGCTGTTTACAGTTTATTTCATGTTTTGCCTGTATGTATGTCTGTACCATGTGCAAGCCTGGTGCCCACAGAGGTCAGGAGAGGGACACAGTGCTCTTAAACTATTGAGCCACTTCTCCTATCCACAAAGGCTTTAAAAATAAAGCTTGTACATCGTGAGCAGTTATATTGAATAAATCAGTTTGTCTTTTTCTATAAGAGCTCCGGCCAATGAATATAAGAGGCTTTTTCTTTTCCCCACAAACCAGACCCTGAGTTTGAAAATCTAGCCTCAGGGACTGTCTCTGACATGAACTGATTGGCCTGCTCTTTGATCACCAACCCCTGAGGGGGCAGCAGCCTTCCCAGGCCACAGAGGAAGACAATGCAGACACTCCTGATGAGACTGAATAGACTAGCATCAGAAGGAAGGAGAGGAAGACCTCCCCTATCAATGGACTTGGGGAGGGGCATGCATGGAGAAAGAGGATGAAGGGAGGGATTGGGAGAGAAGGAGGGAGGGAACCACAGGGGGGATACAAAGTGAATAAAGTGTAATTAATAAAAAAAAATTAAAAAAAAAAAAGAAAAGCTAGCGTCAGAGCAGGTGAGGAGAAGGAGTGTCTGGGCTGGCAGGGGTCAGGAGGAGCACCTGTGTGGGCTTCGGGTGTGGCAGTTGCAGGGTTAATTTGAATACGTCAGTGTGTGATTTCTGTACTTCTCTTGTACATGCACTAGTACCTGCAAATAAATATATGACTAGTAATCATTTCTGTGTTTCAGGAGTTTACAGTATATTGTATTTGTTATGCTTTGGTATCGGTGAAGCATTGGTGCTAGTAAGGGTTACCGTTATTTGGTTTTCCAAAAATTGTGCTATCTATTGCTCCCAACAAATCTATGAAGTGAGCTTGAGGCTTGTGGTAATATGTAAACACACAGAAACAAACAATATTTAAACCAGCAAATGAAAATTTCCCTTGAGTTTTCTGAATTCCTCTAGTATACTACTGAGCCCAAAATAGGGACGTGGGAACACCATTATTGTCACAGCTGGTTAATCAAAAGCGCAGGGTGGGGGAGGGGAGAATTTTGACTAGCATCCAAAGTGGGGAGACACAGCTAACTTCAATTGTAATATCCCCGTTTGATATTTGGAAGGCTGGAGGGTTACTTGTTGAGGTCACAAGCAAACAAGTGCACATGCATGCACACACACCTGGGGGAGGGGCAGTGAGTGTCAGGAGTTCTGTGAGCAAACTAGAATAGCAGCAGATGGGAACTTGGATTGGGAGCAGGGAGGGACCCTCCTGCATGGGCTATCTGTGATATCTAGTGTCTTTGTCCTCTGCCTTCCGGATGCCAGTGGCCTCTACTTTTATGAAAGGTTGTGGGACAGTTGTGGGGTTCATGGAGGAACGTCAGGACAGCCAGGCCTCACAGCCACACTGCCATGTCAGTCAGAATCTGAGTGGCTGCTGTTGGCCCCTCTGTGACAGAGCATTCTGTCTTGGCCTTCTAGGGCCTTGCTCTTTTATAGACTCACCCCACCTTCTGGCCCGGACTTTCAGCTCTCTCCTCATGCCCCAGTCTCACTCTCATAATGCAGACGTGCCTCCTGCACTATCCTGCTCTCCTCCTTCTTCCTCCCTTAGATCAATGGCTATGCCTTGTGTTTGCAATTCCGGATCCCTAACAGACAGATTTAGGGGCTCTTTGCCACTGGCCAGCCGGTGTGCTTGCTGCCCCTGAGTCAGGTGAGTCCCTGTGGCTGACGGTCTTGCTGGCACAGAGCATGGAAACAAAATGAGGAGCTTCTCAGAAGCACATGTAGATCAGGTAAGCGAGGCTGCCTAGCATGGAGCCGAGAGTAGGGCAAGGATGGTCTGAGAGCCCAGCTTTCAGACATCCGGACTACCTAGGACCCTCACTCCTCCATCCAGCACATGCCTGCTTGTGTGGTCTCTCCACCACGAGGAGGCAGAGCTTTGCCTGCCCTCCTTATCGGGAGGGAGCCTCCTCTCTGTTCTCCCTCCTCAGAACTCTGGTTCCCCACCTCACAGTACCTGGCTCATCTTTGACCATTTCCCTCTGTGAGAGTGCGCACTGCTTCTTGCAATCCCGACAGAATCTGTAAATCCTTTGACCTGTACTGACTGAATCCTTTTCGGGAACCTTGGGAAGGTTTGTGACCTCCAAGGAGTGTGATGTCCACATTTGTCTTCAGGAAAACACAACAAATGCAACTATTTCTCTGGGAAATGCCAAGGGTCTGGGGCTCAGACCACTTATCCTTGGCAAATCACATTTACACACAGGCAAGCGCACATGTGGAATAAGGGGATGCCTGACACGTAGAGCTTTGTATGTTGAGATCTCTTGGCCTTCCCCTCTGCTGGGCTTTCCTGCAGCAGGTTGTGGCTGTGGGAGATGTGCGCCTCTGGCTCCTGTGAAATTTGGGAGGAGTCAGTGTGGAGCCTGCAGTAACCTGCTCCCCATCGCCTGCTTCTTTGTCCAGAGTGCTGAGGTTAAAGGCGTGCACCGCCTCCGCCCGGCTCAGTCTTTCTTTCTGTTCCCTTCTCTCCCCTTCCCTGCTTCACTCCTCCTCTTGTCCATTTTCCAATGCCCAGTATGAGGCAAGTGCGCTATCCTTAAGTCACCCTACATGTGCCTGCTTCCTTGCCACCAGAGGGCGCACTCTCGAAGGCCAAGCCCTGCCTTCCTGTGCTCACTTCCGTTTCATTGAGAGTACAGGCTGAGCTTGCTGAAGCCGGATATGGTGAGCCAGGCCTGGAATCCCAGCCCTTGTGAGGTGGAGGCAGGAGGATCAGGAGTTCAAGGCCAGCCGGGAGCCTGAGATACATAAGACTGTCTCAAAACTTAATTAATCGATGGCTAAAAAATAAAAAACTTGCAGAATAAAAGAATAAGCCCATTCTCTAGACTCCATCCTGGGTCACATGCTGTCAGTGCCTCCCATGAGATCAAGGGATACACACACAGAGGTAGGAAGCCAGATGGACAGCCATTTCATTAGATGCCCAGTGAGGACTGAGGGCGATCGAAGTTGCTTCACAGTGCTTAACAGGATAAAAACGTAAAGAATATAAAAATGCCACTGCCCCCAAACACTACACAGACACAGATTAGGTATCAGCATTGGGGCATGGCCATAGCATCACATAATCACTAAACACCTATGGACACCATTGATCCAATTATGTTCAGAGAGAGAGAGAGAGACGAGTGGAGGGAAAGGATGGAGAGGCAGTTGGCAAACTTCTTCTGGTGCCTTCTGTATAATTGGCTCTTAGGGATGTCATCCCAGAAGAATACAAAGTTTCCTAAGTGGAGGACAACAGACTTTCTGAGCTTTAAATGACTTTGGGGACAAAAACGGCCCCAAAGAACTAACTGGAATTTAAATTGACTTCTAAAGGTAGCATCCCAACTTTTGGAGGTTGTGCTCTGAGCACAAGAGGCAGGTGGAAGGAAGAGGTCTAGCCTGACCCTGTGAGAGTCACACATTCTAAGCTCTCATCCTGGTTCTTTAGACCCACTGCCCCTGTTTCTGACACAAGCACTTTCCACTCTTTGAGAAATCAGCTTTTCTTGGTCAACATGTTCCCAAGAAAGGTAAGTACAAGCTTTGAGCAAAGCAACGCCAAATTTTCACTAGCAGAGCAACACTTCAGCTCAGCCTGTCGTCTGCGGATGGTCGGGCCCCTGGCAGTGCGCTGACATTCTCCTAGAATCACACAGACCCATGAAGCGGCAGGGGTCCTTAAATCAGAGCTTGGGAAAGGGTTGGCCAGCACCCCTTCCCAAGCAAGCAGCCCTCTCTCACTCACATAAAACCACTGGGCATTTTCTCATTTTGTAGGCCCCACAGTCTGATGGTACCAATGAGCTGGATTCCTGGACGTAGTGCTGATGACATGAAAGGAAATGTTTTCTTTACAGAACCTGGATTTCTGGGGGAGATATTAGGGCTGGCTAAAGGAGAATGGAAAACCAAGCTGGGCGCTGCTCTGCCCAGTCCATGTATCACAAAGGCTCCGCCCCCCGGAGCTTTCTTCAGACTTGGAGACTTCTTACTAGCAGCTGTGTAGTTGATTCCTGGTTGATGTGTTGCCTCTAAGAGATACTTTAAAATTCTGAGTCCCTAGGAGAAAAAGATAGATTCTTGCTTATCGTCATGTTGACACCCAACCACTCCTGAATTTTTGGAGGGGTGCCGTATAGAAAAGGAACTGCTTTGGGGGTGGGGTTTCAGATGACAGGGCCAGACAGAGGCGACAAGAAGCACAGTTCTGTTCACTATCACCCTGTCGGTCAGGCTGGGCTCCAGGCTTCTCGGGATGTAGGAAGGAGGGATAGGTTGCTAAGTGTGTATCTAAGGCCTGTTGTGATCGCTGGGGTAACACAATGTTTTGTGTTGATAATAATTATATGATGTCTATGTAACTATTTAATTTCACAACTATTTCTCTACTAGAATTTTCAGCCCTTTAGGGTCAGGGACCGTGCCTTTTTTATTGCAATGTCCTCCAAACCTAGAATTATGTCTAGCCTACAGACAATGCCCAGTGTCTGTTAGCCCAGATTGAGTTACTGTGGTCCTGCCTTGGTGACAGTTTAAGTCTAAGTACAGAGGAATGTCTCAGCTTCACAGTAAGAAGTGAGGAAGGGAATGAGTCATTCTCCGCCTGGGAGGGATGACTGGGGAGTTCACGCCCATCTTAGTGACTGGAAAAATGAGACCATATGCTCAAAGTTACAAACAAGTCTTCACTATTCTTTGGGGGGTTCTTTGGCTTGGTTTTGTTTTTAGGCTCAGAACAAAACCTAGTGTTGACAGAAACTTGGAATTCTGGGGTGCACTTCACCCTTCTCTAGAATGACCGGAGCAGGCCAGAGCTCAGTGGATTGTCAGGAGTGAAGCAGGGGTACTGGTGTGGACAAAGAGAACCAGAAGATGAAGGAAACTTCTGTCAGCACCCTTGGCCAAGGGCTGCTCTCCCAGCCCTCCCATCCCAGTCAGTAGAATTGTCAACAGGCTGCTAAGCCTTGGCACTGAGCCAACTCCCAAAGCAGGGTCAGTGCCACGAGCTGCTGCCTCCACGGCCTCCACTGCCATGGCCCCCAGGAAGCGCTGCTGTATTTTCTGGGTAGGTTTCTGCTGGTTTTCATTTGTGTTGTCTACTAGTGGACTCTCTCTCTCTCTCTCTCTCTCTCTCTCTCTCTCTCTCTCTCGTTATGCATGTGTGTTTCACTTGTGTATGGGTGCTTGTGTGTGCAGTTGTGCATGCACATCTGTACATGTGTGTGGAGGCCAGAAGTTGACATCAGGTGTCTTCCTCAGTCACTTACTTTCTGAGTCAGGTTTTCCCAGTGAGCCTGGGACACGACCGTTTGGCTAGCCTAACCAGTCAGTTTGCCACAGGCATCCCTGATCTCTGCTCAAGCACTAGCTTTATATGCAGGCCATTATGAATATCTGGTTTTCTATGAAGGTGTTGAGTATCTGAACTTTTATCTTCATGGTTGCTCAGCAAGAACTACATCCACTGTGCAATCCCCTCTCATCCCCCGCCGCAGCTTTATTCTTTTAAAAATGTGTGTCAGCAGTTGCATTTGAAAAGTTATTCACAGGAATAGTTTCAGAACGGAGTGATGCTACCTTCAGAGAGGTCTGCATCTGCTTCTGTTGTGAAGTTGAGCACACCAAATGCCTGGGACCACTGCGGTCCAGTCCCAAGGCTCAGAAGACCTGATGGTGAAATAGCGCTCGCAAATGCCTGCATCCTCCTGATCTGCCTTAGTCCTATGGTGCTGCCTGAGGTCCCACTGCAAAGATGAGGAGCTTACTTTGGATGGGTGCCCTGCACACTGGTCCTTGTGCTTTAAACCCTGCTCTTAATCTCCACAAGGCTGCCAGGGAAGGACTAAGGCCTCTTGGTGGCCTCCAGAGCCCACAAAAACTTCAAGAACTAGGCTAACTCCACTGCACCCTCGTTTTCCCCAGAATCTTATCCATATAACTTCTCTTATTTCTCTCCAATGCTTTACAGAGATGTCTTATACATTTTGCCATTTTTCGAATTGTCCTCTGTAGGAAGGACCATCCAACTTAACTTGTTACTAAGTTAGGAAGCTAAATATCTCTCTATTGTGTATTTCCTAGAAGCAAGCATCTCCATAGAGACTGCAAGACTGTCAGTGTGTCTCCAGCTGCTTGGGGACAAGGCTTTTGATTGATTGCCCAGGAGCTTTTGGAATAAGAGAATGTTGCTGACTGCCAAGTTCCCTCAAGTTTCAAAACGGATGTACCATGGACAGATCCAATGAGACCTCCCCCGTGACAGGCTTCATTCTCTTGGGCCTCTCTGCCCACCCAAAGCTGGAGAAAACCTTCTTTGTGCTCATCCTGCTGATGTACCTGGTGATCCTGCTGGGCAATGGGGTCCTCATCCTGGTGACCATCCTCGACCCCCACCTGCACACGCCCATGTACTTCTTTCTGGGGAACCTCTCCTTCCTGGACATCTGCTACACCACCTCCTCTGTCCCCCTCATTCTGGACAGCTTCCTGACTCCCAGGAAGACCATCTCCTTCTCAGGCTGTGCTGTGCAGATGTTTCTCTCTTTTGCCATGGGAGCCACGGAGTGTGTGCTCCTGAGTATGATGGCGTTTGATCGTTATGTGGCCATCTGCAACCCCCTTAGATACCCTGTGGTCATGAGCAAGGCTGCCTATGTGCCCATGGCTGCCGGCTCCTGGGCAGGTGGTGTCACCAATTCTGTAGTGCAGACATCTCTGGCAATGCGGCTGCCCTTCTGTGGGGACAATGTCATTAATCACTTCACCTGTGAGATCCTGGCAGTCTTAAAGCTGGCCTGTGCTGACATCTCCATCAATGTCATCAGCATGGTTGTAGCCAACATGATCTTCTTGGCAATCCCAGTCCTCTTCATCTTTGTCTCCTACATCTTCATCCTTGTGACCATCCTAAAGATCCCCTCAGCTGAGGGCAGGAAGAAGGCCTTCTCCACATGCTCTGCCCACCTCACTGTGGTGGTCGTCTTCTATGGCACCATCCTCTTCATGTATGGGAAGCCCAAGTCCAAGGACCCACTGGGGGCAGACAAGCAGGACCTTGCAGACAAGCTCATCTCCCTCTTCTATGGGGTGGTAACCCCCATGTTGAACCCCATCATCTACAGCCTGAGGAACAAGGATGTGAAGGCTGCTGTGAGGAACCTCGTGGCTCAAAAACACCTAACTGAGTGACTGTCACTGAATCCATGCTGCCACAGTGCAGGACTTCCAAACTCTTCATTGTGTTTAGGAGGAAAGAGTGATACAATGAAGAGGAGGGACTTCCCCAAGGACATGACTTCCAGACCAAGACTAAAAACAAACCTGCTTATCTACCAATGTTTCATAAGCAATGATGTTTCTGTCCAACAGGCGAAAAGGAAAATCCTTCACATCTCTGGAGAGGCTGGTTGGCTGGTGGCTTTGTGCTCAACCTCAGTGGTATCACAGAACAGCTTTTTCATGTCCAGAAGAGGTGCGCATCTCTGCAGAGACAATGCCATGCACATAGGAGACATGCAGAACCTGGTTTGTGCTGTCCACTGTTTGCCCAGCATGGACCTACTGACTGTGGCATGTGCTTTGGTATTACCCAATGCTGTTTTTGACAAGAATAAACATGAAAAGGGCTGGCAGCTTGAATCAGTGGGTAGAGGTGAATGTGTGCAAGCAGGGAGATGGCTCAGTGGGTAGAGGTACATGCCTGACAACCTAAGCTTGCACCCTGGACCTCACAAGGTAACAGAAATCCAACTCCCAAGAGTTGTCCTCTGACCTCCTCAGGCATGCTGGGACATGCATGCACTTGCACACATGCATACATATTTAAAATAATTAATTAACTTTGTAGAAGAGAAGCTTGGAGAATATCACTCTTGCTATCACAGTGGTCAATGCCTCCATTGCTTTTTGAGTCTTAGCACCAGTAAAAGAAGGCTGTAACCCTGCTTGATGAGACTTGTTTGTGAGGGAACCGTGGAAAGCTTTGTGTCCTCTCTCTCCCCAGCCCTGATCCAGCAACTAAGTGCTCAGGTTGGCATAGCTGGGGCCAGCAGCTCTTATTGATTTCTTCCCCATATAATCTGCAACTCTCACAGCCTCAACATCTCCCAGTAGTCCCCCAGGTCAGCCCAGAGGATAAGGAATTTTTTTAAGTGCATAGATACATATACATATTAGCATATATATATATATATATATATATATATATATATATATATATATATAAAGCAGGAGAAAGCCAATGACTATAATAGTTCTGAGATCAGTGGCGTCAGCCCAGCACTCTCCCCGCTGGCTCCAGCACAGGTGTGGTAGGCTGTGGCCTGCAGGTCTGGACATGTACATGGTCAGTAGCAGCCTCAACAGCATTAGAGATTGGGTGTCCCGACAACCAGGGACCTTTGCAGAGAAAAAGAGTGAACTCTGCTCAAATTCATTTAAAAATAATGGGGCTTTCTCCGGAAGCTGAGCCAGACCCAGCAGCTTCATTCTCTCTTCAGTCAGGCTCATTCTCAGGTTGGCTCTTTGTGGCTGTTGTCCTATGCCAGCTTTCCTTTTCCAGATTCACTCATGGAGTAAAAACTTTTGGTTCCCACAGCCAGAGAACAAGTGCCTGGGGTGCAGGGACTAACCTGGGGGACTCCTTTACCTCACAAATCAAGCATAGTGGCACGTGAAAGCCGGATGCCCAGCGGGGCTCACCTCTGATGCTATGGATGGGGCCACCTACCCCTCAGCTGCTGTCCTAAAAGGGAACCATGGGGTGGGGCACTCAGTGAAGAGGTCAGGGGATTCTGAGAGGGTAGGGGAGGATCCAACAAGAGCTCTAGTTTCGGAAGGTCTGGGTAAATCTTCCTAACCTGTGGAGATCCCAGGAAAGACAGCCTGTTCCTGACTGAGACTGATGGTTCCTTTTAGCCTGTTCCAATAGAACCTGCTTACAGGTAATTCCATTAAAGGAAAGAAATGAATCGATTTTTTTTTTTCACAATTGAGATTTTTTTTTTTCTTGAAGCAGACTCACCACACAGCCTTGGATATCCTGGAACTCATTATGTAAACCAGGCTGGCCTTGAACTCAGAGATCTACCTGCCTCTGAGGCTGAAAGTTGGGTACCACCACACCCAACCTGGTCTTGTAATCATTGTTTTCTTTCCAGCTTCCCTTCACCACATTTTCTCCCCATCTGATTTTGCCTTGGGAGTGTGTGTGTGTGTGTCTGTGTGTATCTCAAATGTCTTAATCCTCTAAAGGATGAATTATAGAATAAATTGAAATAAGCGATTTGGGGTAGGGGAGAAGGGACCAGATGGAGAAGGGAGGCACATGTGGGAGCAGTGTTGGGGAGGGGAACAAATGAGAATGAAGTATAATTACACATATATAGGATCCAAGCTACCATGAGGAAACCTACCATGTATGCTAACCTAAAAAATTAATTTGAAAAGCAGGATGTGGTGGAGTGCACCTTTAATCCCAGTACTTAAAAAGACAAGCAGGAGGATCAGGAATCTAAGACCACTGTCAGCTACCCAGCAAGTTAGAGATCTTGCCAAAAAACAAAAACAAAATAAAAACAAACAAACAAACAAAAACAAAAAAGGAACAAATGAAGGTAGATAGGATGGTTCATGCCTGTAACCCTAGCACTGAGAGGACTGAGGCTAGAGGATTGCCATAAATGTGAGGCCAGCCTAGACTATATAATCAGTTACAGGCTATCCTGGGCTACAGTATGAGAGTGTGTCTCCCAAAATAAACAGAGAGAGAGAGAGAGAGTGAAAGAAAGAGAGAGAGAGAGAGAGAGAGAGAGAGAGAGAGAGAGAGGAGAAGAAAAGGGAGAAGAGATCCAGAGCCTTGAGCTCAGTAAACCTCTTTATAAAGCACTTGACCTGTGTAGTTCATTATAGCAATGCAAAATGGACAGAGACAGCTGGTGTGAATCCAGGGCTGGGAAAATGGGACTATGTAAAAGCTATCTTCTAGTATGATGGTCCCTAAAGCATCCCTGACCTGAGTTGCCTGCACAGTTTCTTATCCCCTGATTTATCACATGTATTCTATGTCATATATAGGAGACAACAATTACACCTATGTACAAACTTCTTTTTAATTTTTCAATTTATTATTTGCGGAGAGCTGCTTGTTTGTCTGGTTGCTTTGTTATTGAGTTCTCAGCAAAAAACATGTTTTCACCTTGGCCTTCACCTGGAGACAGGGATAGGCAGGATGTGTTGCCAAGTTCACTCCTTTTGTTTCAGACAGTAGGCAGGATGTTTTGCCAAGTTCACTTTCTTTGTTTGTGTGACTATCACCCAGCAGGTGATCGAGGTAAACAAGTTTGACCTCTCAGTGAATCCCTTCATTGTATCAAGGGGCTTTGCTCTGACTATAAGAAGGGACTGTGGAATAAACCGGTGCAGAGTTTCTACTGGCAGCCCTCTCCAACGGATCCCATGTGTAGTGTGTTGTTTTTTAAATTTTCTTTCATTCTTCACTTCCTACTCAAGAACTGTTTGACTCTGCCAGTGGGCTCCAGCGATTATTATTGTGTGCGTGCATACACATGCCATGACAGACGTGTGGAGGTCAGGGGACATTTTGTGGGACTGGTTCTCTCCTTCCATCTTTATGTGGGTTCTAGGGATCCAATATAGGTCTCCAGGTTTAGGCTTCTGTGGCAAGCACCTTCACCCACTGAGTCATCATGCTGGTCCCTGAGCACATACTTCTGTGAGAAAATCTCTGGACCTATGCCATGGACAGAGGGCAGAGGTTCTGATCATAAGGAGTTGTTCATAATACACTAACCCACAGGCAAAGACGAGGACTCCATGTGGACTCTCCAAGGGGAAGGCAAGAAAGAGAAAGCCAGGCCATACTGAAATTGTCACTTGTCTTGGATGTGGGATCTACCAGACCTTCCTTCTTGACCTGGCCTTCACTACATGGTCCAAGCAGGTACCATTCTCCTGTCTCAGTTTCCTAAGTGCTAGGATTCCAGGAGTAAGCCACCACTAAATCTGAGGGAAATTTTTTTTTCCTCCTTGAGTCAGGGTTCCCCTAGGTAGCCAAGGCTGTCTTGGAACTCTCTGTAGACCAGACTGGCCTTGAACTCACAGAGGTCCCCTTGCCTCTGCCACCATGCACAGTGTAATGTTTAAGATGAGGACTCTGCTTCTTAGCGTTTGTTGAACTAGCATCGTCCTCACCAACTCACCATGTCCATGACACAGGGCTAGAGATTTGTTCACAGAAGCGTATGCTCAAGGACCAGCACGATGACTCCACACTCCACCGTGTGGCTCCCTGAGCACATGGAGGCGTATCTTCTCTGGGCAGCTCAAAACTTACCGCTTGCCGGCTCTCTAAGTTCATCATCTATTTTGTCCCAAGTGACAGGGGTTTAGAGTTCTGCTGGGTGTATATGCCGCCTTTTCTTTTACCATTCATCACCATTGTGAATAAAGTTGCAATGAGCAGGAAGTGCTGGTTTTGTTTTCCCCAGAGATCTACTCAGCAGTAGCATTGCTGCACTCTGTGGTCCTTCTCTTTAATCTGAGGAATTGTCAAAAGTTTTGCACATTGCCGGTTCTAATTTAGCACTCCTGCTAACTGCTAACAACCGGATGGAAATGAGAAATAGAAATTTTGCTTCTCTCCCCCAAACCTTTTAAAACTTTGTAGCCTCAGCTCTAATGAAACCTATACCATCCAAATGTACTCTAAATCAAATAATGAGAGAGAGGGATCTTGTTCTTTTTCCAGTGACTGTTGTTTGTTTGTTTACTTGGTGGTTTTGTTTTTGTTTGTTTTGTTTTTGAGACAGGGTTCCTCTGTGTATCCCTGGCTGTCCCAGAACTCACTCTGTAGGCCAGGATGGGCTCAAAACTCACAAAGATCCACCTGTCTTTGCCTCCTGAGTGCTGGGATGAAAGCCTGGGCCACTATGCCCAGCTTTCAAGTGACTGTTTTCAGAGCTGAAAGGGGAAAACAAAACAGAGTGAGGGAACCTGAGCTGGTGCTAGCCACAGGCTGAGAGGACGTCAGGGTGCCGCAGCACTCCCTAGGAACCAGAGCTGGTCCTGTGTGTTCCGCATTAAGGCTCATGCTTATGGCTACATCCAGGGCCCGAGTGCTGAGCAAGGCCATTAGCGGTCCAAACTGAGTGAGCTGGGAGCTGGGAGAGATGCGCAGGCTTCCCGCCCTGCCGGGTGCTTTCAGCCAATCCTGCAGCCAGACACCTGCCCTCCAGGTCTGTCCAGCTGTATTGTTACTGCGGAGCCCTAGCCGAGCCTCCTCTCAGGCTTCAGTTTCTTTGTACAATGAGGTTGTGCGTCCACTGCTGTAACGACCCAGGGAGGGCAACCTGCCACTCTCTGATTAGCGTTTTCCGTGGGCTCTCTCCACCATCCGTTTCCCAGAATTCCAAGGTCAAGTTCACATCTTCCAACACCAATTCTCATCAAACCCCAAGGATTACAACCTTGGGTGGCTGGAGGCTCCAACTAGGGGTTGTCTGCCGCAAACCTGCCATCTGCTGGACAGCTTTTAAACTGCTGGTTGTGAATCCGTGTCTGCCGCAAACCTGCCATCTGCTGGACAGCTTTTAAACTGCCGGGTGTGAATCCGTGTCTCAAACTCGTGAAAATGCAGATTGGGTTACAGTGAACCTGAAGTGGGTGAAATCCAAGATTCTACCTCTCTAGTAACCGTCCATTCGGTGCCATCCTGCTCTACCTGAAGCACCGAAAGGGCGTTGTAGAGAGGCAGGGGTGACGCTCCATGTGCCAAGCCCCAGAGCTTCGGAGTCTCGAGACGCAGATTCTACTGTGCTAAGGGACTCCTGGGGTCCCTTACTTACATTTTGAAAAGATGTTTTATACGTTATTAAGCACCCAATTTATCATCTCTCTGCGCAGGGAATCCTCATGTCCACACAGCCAGACAGTAACTCTGACCAGCCTGCTGCAGGTTTCTCAAATCACGATGTCAGTAGCTTCTTGCTAAGTCTGTGGGTTTTGTTAATTCATGGGGCTGAAGACCCTGCTTCAAATAAAGTGTTTGTTATCTCTTAAGTGTATTAAGACACTAACACTACACTAGAGGTTTTCTGAGAGCAAAAGGGTTTTGTTGTTGATGATGATAATGTTGTTTGTATTTGTTTTATTTTGGTGGATGGGTTTTTGAGACAGGGTCTCATATGGGTGTAGGCTGCTTTCAAATTTGCTATGTAGCTGAGTCCGGCCTTGAACTACTGAGCTTCTGAATATCACCTCCCAAACATGAGGCCATGGGCCAGGCCTGAGCCATTCTCCTGTCTTGCTTTGCATTTTATGGACCACAGAAGCCCAAATGCAGGCTTGTGGTCCCCCACCCCTGCTTCTGACTCCTAACCCAGCCTTCGTGTTTCCTTGCTTCTCCCCCTACCACGGGCAGTGTGCAATGTGGTGCCCTCTTCTTGGAAACTGTGTAATAAAAACCCTCTTCCAACAGCACTGGCCTCCATGTGTCATCTCCCAGCCACTTAAATATTCCGGGTACACTCTGAGACCTGAGTACTCACCCAACAGAAATGACAACACACGCTCTGAACAAGAGCACAGAGAATCTTTGGTCATAATAGCCACAGCTGGAAAGACCAAGCACCCACAGATATGTCCAAAGGCTCTGGGCATGGCTGTACTCTCCACAGCCCAGCACCTGGGAGCTAAGATGGGAGGGTCAGGAGTTTGAAGCCAGCCTGAACTAGTGTGAGATTCCTTCTCAAAAACACTAGGCATTAGTGAAGTGGGTCAGTGGGTAGACGGCTCACTGCCAAGCCCGACAGCCAGAGTTCAATCACTGGAACCCGCACTGGAGAAAGGGAAAACCTCCTACAAGCTGTTGCTGTCATACTTCCATATGAGCTCCCCATGACACACACACACACACACACACATAAACACACAAACATACAACACATAAACACACACACTCACCTAAACACACAAACACACAACACATACACACATAAACACCCAACACACACATAAATACAAACACACACTAATTTTTTTTTTTAAGTTGACTGTTCATGCAGTGGAATGCTATCTAGCAAACAACTGACAAAATTATCAAAACAGGCCTTAAAATGAGATTCTCTCAAAAATAGTATACTCAGTGAAAGAAGCCAGACACAAAAGAGTGCCGGTGTGTGACTGGGATCTCAGAGAAGTCAAAACTAAGGGGCAGCAGCCGAAGCACAGAGCTGTCTAACGAACACGGATGCTCTGGGGGCAGCAGTGTTTTATATCCTGGTTTTGCATACTTATCTCTTAAGACCCATGGAATTACTTCCGAGAACAGTGCGCTTTCACTTTTTGAGAAAGTGCAGAGAAGGCTGTGGAGATGCCTTAGTAATTAAGAGTACTTGTTGCTCTTGCGGAGGACCAGGGTTAGATACCCGCTATCCACAAGATGCTCACAACAGTTTGTAAGTCCACTTCCGGGGGATTCCATGCTCTCTTCTGACTTCTGCAGGCACCAGGCATGCAAATGACGCACATGCACACACGAAAGTAAAACATTCACATATAAAATCAATAAATCTAAAAATATTTTAAAATAAAATGTACATGAGTGTTTTTCTTGGGTGTGTGTCTGTACACCATATGTGTGCCTAGTGCCCTCAGAGACCAAAGATTAGAGATTTGGATCGCCTGGAAATGGAGTTACAGACAGTTGTGAGCTGCCATGTAGGTCTGAGAACTGGACCTGGGTCCTCTGGAAGAGGCCAGAACTCTTAATCTCCGAGCACCTCTCTAGTTCCAGAACAGTTTTTTGTTTTCATGCAAATTATACCTCAGAAATTGATTTACAAATAAAACAAGCAACTTGACTTTTCAATTCTAATTTCTTGTCTAAGTGGTTACATACAATTGTGTGTGTGGAGCGGCAGTCCTCATCATCACAAGGATGTTCCCTTGAACTTCTGCTCCTCCCGCTGCTTCTCCTAACTGCGGAGATTGCAGGCTTGCAGGGCCGAAACTCAGGGCCTCGTGCACGCTAGGGGGCGCACTCCGCCAGCCGGGCCACATCCCCGGCGCCTGTACAATCCTTTTATTAATTTTTTAAAGACTATCTTGACTCTACCCTAATTCTTATCTCAAGTACTTCTAAAATTCAGCCAAATGCAAATAGATATAAAACATAGCCAAGCACAAAATAAGAGACAGAAATATAGCCGAGAAAGAAGCGCATTGCAACTGTGGCAGAGAACAAACACACTCCTTGGATGCTATCTTGGTTACAGTTCCTATTGCTGCGATGAAATTCTGTGACCAAAAGCAAGTTGGAGGGGAAAGGGTTTATTTGGTTCATACTTCCATACAGCTGTTCATCACTGAAGGAAGTCAGGACAGGAATTCAAGCAGGGCAGGAACCTGGAGGCAGGAGCCGATGAATAGGCGTGCTGCCTACTGGCTTGCTTAGCCCGTCTTGTTATCTCAGGGTCTGGAGAGAGAGCACCAGGACCACCGTCCTCAGAATAGCTACCCACAATGGGCTTGGCTCTACAGTATCAATCACCAACTAGGAAAATGCTCTATGGGCTGTCTACAGCCCAGTCTTAGGGAGGCATTTTCCCAACTGAGGCTCCCTCTTCACAAAAGACTCTAGCTTTTGTCAAGTTGATGTAAAAAGCAGCCAGCACAAACAGGAATAGCAGAGATAGCGATTGAGCTATCTCTCCAGACCCCCAGAGAATTTAACTGTTCATATACTAGGCTCTCCCCCTGAAAGATTTTAATTCCATGACTTGAGGAAGGAATGAGAAGAAATCATTTCACTGGCATTGATTGATTGATTGTTGATTTTTGTGACGCTGGGAGAGGAACCCAGGCCTCATGTGCACACTAGGCAGGCATTCTATTGTTGAGCTACATCTCAGTCCTATATGTTTGGCGCTTTTAAATGCCTCCTGAGACTGTGTAACTCAACAAGTTACCAGTGAGGATGGGGATGATACAATTCTTTCATTCCAACAGCTTGAATTTATTCACAAAGTAGCAATTACTGGACTAATTAAAGACAACTTGTGTTTAAATGTTTTACTTGGATTTGGGGGCACAGGCTTATAATCCCAGCACCAAAGATGTGGGGGCAGGAGGAGGCAGGGGTCAAGATCAGCCTTAGCTTCACAGTGAGTTTGAGAGCAGCCTGGGCTATGTGACATACTGTCAGAGGGGGGAAAAAAACCTAGAAAAAAAAAAAGGGTTGTGAAATCCGTGATATCAATCCCCAAAATGAACTCAAAATGTAACGATGTAATGTACATGTGACAAATCAAAATTAATGACATAAAGATGAATCACTTCTTAATATAGAAGAACAGCAACAAAAATCCAATCTGATAGTTTGCCTTTGAACTGTTTGTCACACCATATGCTGCCATAAAACTCAAATGGATTACAGCTGAACATAAACACATCATGATTTTAAAAAGCTCAAAAAGGAGCAGAATGGCATGTGTGTGCCAGCTGTGGAGGACAGTGTGCTCACTCTGTCAGAGGGGATCTCAGAGGTAAAACAGGCAGGCAAGCAGGTTGCTGAAGGACAAGAGAGACATTTTACCAGAGGGAGGTTTGTAAGGTGCTATTCACGTGTGACTTTTAAAATCTTATTTTATTTACTTGCTCATTTATCTTGGACAGGGTCACTGTGAAGCCCTAGCTGGCCTCGGGCATGTTCTGTCAGTCAGAAGCTCCATCTGCCTCTGACTGCTGCGGTCTGGGGTCTAAGGTGTAGCCTGACTAGATTTTAAACACTAGTGACGGAGGAATAGTTATTTTGCAAATAAACTCAAACCTGATAGGAAGAATCTAATGCTATCTTCAAAGGGTCTTGTTCAATTACTCTTAACTAGCAATGTATACAGTTCTGTGGTCCTTGGGGCAATTTAAAAAGTAGGGCTGTGGCCGTGGTAGAGTGCTTGCCTAGAACTCACTTAGAAATATAACTATATAGATACTATAGAGAGATACTCTCCAAAGGATGTTTACTATGTATTAAGATAGTGCACACCTGTAAACCTCTATGTTTGTTTGGTTTGGTTTGTTGTCTTTATATGAAAGACCACCATCCCATGAGGAATCATGTTGGCTCATGTTTGCAGGGACCCTGGGATAAACCATTCCCTGTCATCTCTCGGCGTTTATTTTACCTTGCTGAGCCTGTGGTTGGGAAAGATTAAGGACATTACTCACGAGCAAATCACTCAAGGCGGCACACCCTTGCACTGCTCTCAATTATGTGCTGGGAAGGCTGCAGCCGTGATACCCTTCCTCCCCCCGGGGTCAGGCCAACTGCAAAATTATAACAACTGCTTGTGTTATTGGTGGCACAAGGATAAACCCTGTTTTAGGGTTTCTATTTTTATGAAGAAATACCATGACCAAAAGCAACGTGGGGAGGAACGGCTTTCTTTGGCTTGTGCTTCCACATCATTGCTCATCACCGAAGGAAGTCAGGACAGGAACTGAAGAAGGGCAGGAACCTGGAGGCAGGAGCTGATGCAGAGGCTACAGAGGGTGCTGCTCACTGGCTTGCTTCTCATGGCTCGATCAGCCTGATTTCTTACAGAACCCAGGAGCACCAGCCCCAGGAAGCACCACACTGGTCTGGGCCCTCCCCCATCAATCACTAATTAAGAGAAAGGCCTATAGGCTTGCCTGCAGCCCCATCTTAGGGAGGCATTTTCTCAGTGGAAATGACAATTCTCCCTTTTCTCTGATGGCTCTGGCTTGGGTCAAATTGTCATGAGAACTAGCCAGAACACACCCCAAGTTTTAATTGCTACTCCTCTGACTTTACTTCTGTAATAAAGAGGTGTGGCAGTTATCAAATACTAGTATATGCTTAATAATTTTTGCTTAACTGACTTTTTATAAATAGGAAAGTTTTAGAGACCTTTTGTGCTTCTGGTAAAACTGGCATAGAGAGCATAGATGTTCCTGTCCGTGATGCTCTCACACCTGTTCCAGAATGGCCATCCATCACAGCCAATAGGCTACACTGGCACATTCTTAACAGAGCCCATGGCTCACAAAGAGCTGGCTCTGGTGGCATGCTTTCTGAGGGCTTCCACAAAGGATAGCAATGCCTTGAATACTCTAATACATTACGGAACAGTTCCGCCACCCTAAACCTACTCTATGCTCTGCCTGTTCTCTCTTCTTTCTTTTACCTTCTATAGACTGTCAGATAATTGGAGTCATACAATGTGCGTCCCTTTCAGACTGGCTTCTTACATCACCACTGTCCATTTACATTTCCTTTTCATGGCCTGGTAACTCGTTCCTTTTCGGTGCCATATTAATATTCCACACCTGAGTTCAGCCACAGTTTATTTACGTGCTCACCTACAAGTGACATCCTTTTGGTTCCAAGTTTTGCAATTATGAATAAATTTGCTCTATGTCTCTTTGCATATGCAGGGATCTGTGTGCACATACATTTTCATAAATCAGTCTTTTTGCCGTTTTTTGAAATAGGGTCTCACTTTAGTCCAGGCTGCCCTACAACTTACTGTGTAGTCCAGGGTGTCCTCAAACTTATGGTACTCCTCCTATCTCAACTTCCCAAATTTTGGTAGTATGGGTATGAATCAATCTTAGGACAAAAATTTTTCAGTGCTTTTTTTTTTTTCCATGCTGCCTTAAATAGTTGTGTGAGGTTGCAAAATAAGCTGTTAAAAACAAAGCATGACCCTTTGCAAACTATTCCTGTGTGAATCAACTAAAACAACACCAAAATGCAGGAACACACTGGAAGCTCAGCCCGTGTGGCTGCTTCTGTTTTCCGTAATTCCCAATGTCAAGTTCTCCTGTTCATCCAACTTCCTTTGTGCCTTGAAATTCTTCTTTGTTCTCTTTGAATTAAGAGGCTTGTATGTTTGAACTTTTAGATTTTGTGTTTATTTTATTTTACATATATGAATGTTTTGCCTTCATACATGCCTGGTGCCACTGTCTGGAGCTGCAGACAATTGTGATCTACCATGTGTATGCTGGGAATCAAACCCTGGTCCTCTGGAAGAGCAGCTAACGTTCTTAACTGCTGAGCCATCTCTCCAATCCCAAATCTGAAATTACAACATAAATCCAGCCAGGCATGGTGGCACATGCCTGGACTCTCAGTACTCAGGAGGCTAAGGCTGAAACCTCACGTTTCAGACCAGCCTGGGCTTCACGGTGAGACCCTGTCTCAAACCCTCACCTGTATTTGGATTTGATTGCTTATAAATAAAGTACTTTTTTTTCAGTACTGGAGATGGAATGTAGAGTTGCATGCTAGGCAAATTTTTTACCACTGAGCTACATCCTCAGTCCTAAAACAAAATCTTGATTTTAAATATTTCTAAAGGTCAGGTGTGGTGCATACCAGTTCTCAGGGGGCAGAGACAGGTTGATCTCATGAGTTTGAGGCCAGGCATGTCTACATAATGAGCGCCAGGACCTGTCTACATAATGAGTGCCAGGACAGCTAGGACCACATAGTGAGACCCTGTCTCAAAACAAACAAACAAACAACAAAAACAATAACAATAGTAAAACATTTGTGTGTGTGTGTGTGCTGGAGTTACAGGCAATTGTGAGAAGCCTGACCTTTGTGCCAGGTCCAAACTTGGGTCCTCTCCAAGAGTTGTGTATGCTCTTTGCCACTGAGCCCTTTCCTCAGGCCCTGAAATAATTTAAGTTTGAATTTTTTAGAAATGAATACGAAAAGGGAGTAGAGGACAGGGAGGACAGTTCCAGGCATGAGGGCTCATGTCCTGGGAGAGTTCTTTGGAGGCAGGAAGGTCAGTGTCCAGGCATCTCAGATCAAGGGCCTCTCGGGTTGGAGGGCGCTGCGGTAAATTTTAGACCACGTTGGTGGTGGAGGCTGTGGGGAAAGACTTTTCTTGTCTGAGACTTCACTAGGACAGTCAACAGGCGCCAGTTATGATGGTTCTGCTCCAAGACAACAGGCGGGCTTTGTTCTCCAAGGCCGCACTCCAAGTTATTAAACTAACAGTAAGCATGATGCACAAATGGAAAATGTTGTTTCTGGCTGGGACCTCGCTTCCTAGCAACAAGTTCTGACAGTGTGCTCTGATCTGTGGTAGATAAACAACTGCCTCTGCACATCCCACTCCCCTGACTACTTCAGACTTAACCTCAGTTCAGGGAAATCTTGATTTAGTCGAGGCCACTCTCAAGCATCTTCCTCGTTTTGAAAGGCGTTTACAGAGCCAAGGCCAGCAGTCGGGCCTGCGGGAAGGCAGGACATCTGGCCCTCAGCTGTCACCGGCAGCCCCTGTTGACACCTGCATTCTCATCTGGCTTCCAGTTGTACAGGCCATGAACACACAGCTCTGCGCTCCCCCCCCCCCTTGAACTGGAGGTCTCTTCAGGATCTTGGCTTGGTAAATGCTTACGTTGCCTCTTGTGAAGGGCAGAGAAAACACCTACGCACTCTTCTGTGGGAGAAACAGACACACACGGACACGGCTTCTATCCAGTGTCCTCACATCTACGTGTAGAGAGATTCCATAACATCTGTCGCTTCCTTGAGTTCCACACAGGAAATAAAGCCCAGATCTCCATCCTAGGGTCTGTGACCCACCCTGTGCCTCCTTCACAAGCAACCTCCCTTTCTCCCTTGAACTTCTCCTCCCACCCCACGAATCACATCATTTGAAGATGGGCTTCACATCATGCGAAGGGCTGTGATTGACCTATCACACCATTCTTCCATGCTATGCCCCTTGTCATATATGTGCCATCCACTAAGTCTGTAACAGTAGAACCTGGGCCCTGAAGAGTTAAACTGATCTGAGAATCCTATGCTGGAGTTGAGGAGAGCCAGGGGGACAGCCACTCCCAGGAAAGACTTTTCACAGCTCTCTACAGATCCACGTCCCTGGCTTTTGTTACAGCTTCTTTTTTTTTTAAAATAAATCAACGCATGCGTGCATGCATGCGTGTGTGCGTGTGTGTGTGTGTGTCCATGTATGAATATACTCACACAAAGGCTAAAAATGGCATCAGGTGTTCTGCGAATGGTAGAGAAGAGCCAAGACCTTTCCTCTCACTAGTTCTGGCCAAAACTGTAAATCAGTCCATTTCCTTTCACCAAGGAGAGAGAGAACTGTGCAACGAGCCCAAGCCAGAGTTGCATGGAGGAATTAAGCAGAGGCACAGAGCAGGATGTGGCTGGCATGTGTGCTAAATCAGAGGGGCAGTGAGAAATGAGGTCAGAGAGGTGAGCAGGAAGTCTTAGAGAGATATTGAAGAACTAGGATCCTTGTTTCCGGAGTGGGAATGGAAGCCTTTAGAAAGCTCTACACAATAATAAACTGAGTTGCTTAAAAAAGTCACTATAACTGCTTTTTTGAAAAGAGATTATAGGGGCCAATGAATGAAAGGCCAATTAGGAAGCTTCTTCAACAGTCCAAACAAGGCAGGATGATAGCCTTGGGTGGCTGAGCGGCTTCTGTCGTCTCTGAAGAAGTATCAGCCATATCTGTGTGATTGTTGTCTTATGATAAATAGTCATTTTATCCTTATCTCAGGGTACACTCAGCCTTCTGTGTGTTTTCCACTTTTGGGAAGTTGTCAGCTACCACTCTCTTGATCATTTTCTGTCCTTTAATTCTCTTCTCCCTCTTGGAACCCAACTGTGCACATATCAGACACTGAATGACATGCTTTCTTCTCATCTTCCTTCCAGCTCCTGTTCTTGGGACTGAATAATTTTTATTGATTTGTCTTTGAGTAACGTTATCATTTCCACTGTGCAGAATGTTAAATTCATGAATTATACTCCATGGCAAGCCATGTCCTAGGGGTGGGGGCTAGGCTTTTATGGGGCTTGTCCTGGGTCTGCTGTGAAGTAAAAATGTATTAGTCATGCAGAGATTAGAAAATACAATCAATTAGCAAGATTAAAAGCAGTCACCAGAAATCCTTGCCAGGATTACCCAGATGTTGGAATTAGTAGACTAGGACTTTAAAGCACTTGTCATACATACATTTAGTTATATAAAAGGAAAATGTGGTGACACTGATGAAACAGATGTGTGATCTCAATAGATCCTCAAGTAACTTAACTGCATGCCAGAAAAAAAGAGAGTAAATGTCCTTACAGTATACACACACACTGATCACTCCAAACACAAAATTCATGTGTAGGACATACAATCAGAATCTATCCAGCGTGTAAAGAAAAAGGAAAATATTACTCATAACTGGAAAAGTCAATATAAATAGACATAGAGATTACCAAACAAGGACATTAAGTGGCCATTATAAAATAACAAATGTTATCAAGAATATAAAAAGGAGAGGCATGAATATTATGAGGAGGGGAATAGAGACACAGGAAAACACAAAGAAATTCTATACTTGAAAAATATAAGGGGGTGGGGCACTTTGGAAGCTGAGACAGGAGGATTTCAAGTTTGATGCCAGCCTGAGCTACATAGGGAGTATCTATCTCAAAAGGAAACAGAAAGGAGAGATAGAATCATAGGGAAAATACACCACAAAGCCATTAACCAAAAGATTTGTGGAGGGGGCTGGGGACACAGTGAGGTGAGGCAGCACCTGCTTAGCACGTACGAGGCCCCTGGTTCAATTCTCAGCATTGGAGAGGAGAGGGACAGAGAGGCTTAATGAGGTTTCCTTAACTAAAACACAGTGAGATAGCTCTTTGCCTCAGAACAGTCGATCACGGACGATGAAATCTTTTTAAAAGTACTACATTGATCTCTAATCATCAATCAATTTTCAGTGAAGCATGATCACCCGAGCACGGTGGAAGAGAGCTGTAGCGTGAGCTCCAGTGAACCACATCATTTTCCTAACAGCTCCACTTTAAACAGGCAATAGCAACAATAGATAAACACTATGCATCTGTCAACACACAGACTGCACTGTCCCAGCAGGGAGGCCTGTGGCTGGGCCGGCGCTGTGCACTCACTGTCACAGATGCTGGTGGAAGACTGTTTACCTGTGTGCACAAGAGGGGCAGGAGCCATGTGCTTTCTGTGCCTTCCATTCAACCTCGCTGTGGGCCTAAAACTGTTCTAAAGAGTAAAGCTTCGGTTGAAGAGGAAAGAAAGAGGGTGGGGTAGAAATGATGCGACACAGTGCTCGTGGAATAAAATTCTCAAAACTTGTTTTTTAAAGAAGTACAGCGTAGTCGGGAAGCGTGGGAATTTAGCCCAAGCTAATCCTAAGGCCCAAGTAAGACCCTCCGATTGGGAGTGTCACTTCATCCACTGGATCAAGTACTGTCTTAGACTTTCTGAATACAGTGTGAGCTGGATGCCAGAAATTGCAGCACTTCATCAGGAAACCAAGGCCAGCCTTGGCTTAACAGTGAAGTTCAAGGTGAGCCTGAGCTGTATGAGATCCTGTCTCCAGAACACAAATATAAACAAACAAACAAACAAACAGGCACAACTGTCCGCTGAACTTATCAAGGAAGGCCAGCGTGCGGTTGGGGGGGAGTAAGAAGTACTGGGCTAATCAGGAAGAGTGTAAAATCCGGGCTCGAAGAGTGCATCAGGACCTTGCTTTTCCTCTAGAATCACTGCTACCATCTGCCTGGGAGCTTTTAGCGACCCGAGTAGAGGAATCTGTAAATAAGCAATTGGTTTCACTTGTGAACAGCAAGGTGACTCTAAAATGGTTGCGTTATCTGTTCGAGAGCGGGCAGCTGGGCAGAGGGGAGGTGTTCCTACACAATGGGTTAGCCTTGCGCCTCTAGAGCATGGTCCACAGTAGCTGCTGTGGCGCGGGGCGATCCACCTCCAAATCCTCTTGAACCAACTCTGAATTTCAAGGCTCTCCAAGTCTAGTCATCAGGCTGCCCTGCCCTTTCCTCTGAGTGGGATAGCATTAACTGTGAGTGGCCGCGGGCGGCCTCCCTGTGGCTCCGCGCCCTCACAGCCCTCTGGCTTTGCGGGAAGGCCAGGTGACACACCTTCTTTAGGTGGAGGCAGCACGGGCACGAGAGACTGAAAGTCTTCAGGGGCACGCTGCAAGGGGTGCACCCCTGCGGTTCAGACCGACCTGCAGAGATCTGGGCAGGCCAGTCGCCTCTGAGCTTCGCGGGGCGGGGGATGTGCTCCGGCCTGCCGCAGAGGCGTTCCGAAGGGGTCTCCAGCTTCTGACTTCCCGGGGGAAGACCGCTGCCCGGGAGCCCGCGGCCGAAGGCGACACACAGCTGGCGCACAACAAAGAGCAGGGTCCGGGGCGCGCTGCCGCCCGGGGGAGGTTTTGGAACTTCTGAGCGGCTGGGGCGGGGCTTCGGAGCGCCGCAGCCAATCACCGGGGAGCCAGGGCGCCGGGGGCGGGGCCTGGTGCCGGCGGCGGCTGCGGCCAGGCTGGGTCCGAGCATCCCGCGGCTTCGGACCCGCCCGGCCCGGACATGGCGAGCGTCCGGGCCTCTCCGCGAGGCGCGCTGTTGCTTCTGCTGGCCGCGGCGGGGGTGGCGGAGGCGGCGGGGGGCCTGGCCCCGGGCAGCGCGGGTGAGTAGCCGCCGGGGCCACGGTTGGGGTGGTCCTGAGCGAGCGCCTCAGCGCTCCAAGATGGCGCGGGGCCGGGGGCGGGGTGCGCGTGCCCCCAGACCCGCGGCCGACGGGGCCCCTCGCGGGTCCAGGGCGTCGTGCGGGGCCGAGACCGAGGCCGCTCCCCGCCCTCGCCTTCTCTGCCCTGAAGGTCTTCCGACCCCAGGGTTGGTGACTTGGGTTCGAGGCCTTGCTCCCTCGCCTCCCAGACAGGGACCCCATGCCCTGCCCGGGTCCCTGTCAGAAATCAGGGAGGTGCCTGGGCTCCGGATGACCCTGCCTGGCGGCGGGACTGGTAGGTGCACGTCCCTTACAGCGGCCCAGCCAGTTGTCACTTGTTAATTTGACCGACTTGGCCTGGACGGCGGCGACCGTTGTCGGGCTCCACAAGCCTGCCTGTGGGTGCACTGTCGGTCTGAGACCCTAACCTGGGGCGGCCGTGCTGGAGGAGAGGGGTGTGTTCTTAGGCTGCCTTAAAGCAGTTACACCAGAGGTGGACAGGAAGCCTGACAGCTTCTGATTGTCCTTCCTGCACTTGGTCAGCTTTCAGGCTTGACATAACTTAACTTGTGCTTCCCGGAGACCTCAGGCTGATAGGTGGCATAAGACAGGAGCTCTAATCAGTTTGAATTCAGTCAACCATGTTCAGAGTAGAGACATGGGCAGGGGTGCATGTGCACAGAGGAAGGGTGACTAGAAGAAGAGAAAAACCGACTGTCTACCAATGTTAGCCATCAAAAGATGATTGGGACTTGCATGACAAAAATATGTTGCTTACAGAGTGAGGTACTTTAAAAACACTCAGTCTCCGCGGGGACTTTAAGAAAGCCTGTAATATTAAAATTAAGTTTTGGTTGTTTTGTTTTTTAAAGGTAGTCATTTGAAGAAGGGAAAGCTTGTGTCAGGGACCTGGGATTAGTTAACTAATTAACTTATTATTCAGCTTCCCTCTCTGTGTTCTAGTTAGCCCAAAGATATCGATAGCATACTAATTGTCCCCTCTTATCCCACTGTTGTAGATCCTTTAGAAAAACTTCAGCAAGTTACTTAGCCTTAATTCTTGTACATTTTAATATTCACATTCTTAAATGTAGTGTCAGCAGTTCTCAGCCTGTGGGACGTGACCCCACTGGGGGTCCAGCAGTCCTTTCACAGGGGTTGCCTGAGGCCATCAAAAACCACAGATACATTATAATGCATAACAGTAGCAAAATTAAAGTCATGAAGTAGCAACTGAAATAATTTTATGGTTGGGATCACCATAACATGGACTATATTGAAGTTCATTCGGAAGGTTGAGAACTGTTGTTCCGGATTTTACTGTGAGGGTTAACTGAGGTCTCCATGTGCAGGATTCACCAGAGCAGACACCAAAATGGCAGCTCTTGAATGTCCGGACAAGCCAGGTGGAGTGGTTTACACCCGTAATTCCTGGAAGGGTGAGGGTATTGCCACAAGACCCAGGCCAGCCTGGGTCACAGCGTGATACCCCACCTCAAATAATAAAAAAACAAAAAATGGAAAGCAGAAACGGAAAGACAAAAGAATTAAGTGTCAAAAATGAATGTGTGAATGAAGCACACGTTGCAGCCCATCCCACAAGCTCACAATGAAAGGACCAAGGGGTCCTTTGACAAACACGCTTACTTGCTGAGCACCAGAGAACAACTGCTAGAGGTTTCTTTTTGGTGATTTCAGTGTTATATAACTGAATGTGCTGAAAATAACTGAATCAATCAATACACTTTAAAACGGTGAACTTCAAAACATGTGATTTATGTCTCAATAAAACAACTGTGTGAAGAAAAAAATTGTTTACAATTTAACTTTATTAACAGTTTGATACACACTGTGCTAGGTATTTCCAGTAGCCCTTCCATCTCTAAGACATCCGTGGCTTCTGGTAGTTTGTAATTCCTCATAAAAGAGAGTCCAAGTTTGATTGTAAATTGAGCCTCATTCCTTGTACTAAATTCTGGGAAGCATATAGTGTGGGCTTCTTATGTGAAGGACGTTGGATAATATAATGGACAAAAGCTTCCACTGTGAGTCTGAAGCAGAAATTGAGAGCACAATTAATAAATTGTGTTTCAGTGAAGGCCTGGTTTGTAGTCCTGTTCAGATGGTCTCATTTCCCCTCTCATTATCCCCATCCAAGATGGTCTCCTCTGGTCCAAAGCTTTCCGGTCACTGACCCCTCCTGCAGTATCTGCCCTGACTGTCCTGTTTGGGGTGAAGGTTGGAATGCTGTGGCTTGCTCAATGGTTAGCTCATTGGATGGTGGGACGAGAGCTCAGCTGCAGGCCCAGGGTCTGTGTCTTAGGGCACCTGAGTGCTTCTGTTTCTGTTTAAGGTGTTTTGTAAAAATACAAGAGAGAAAGACGGTAATGTTAAGGACCAAGTTTGAAGGAGTTGACATTTGAGGGATTATGTAATAGCCTAGAATCCCGAAAAAGAATGTAATGAATTTTAAGTTAGAAAAAGGAAACGCCTATCTGGAGGAAAGTAATAAAAAGCAGATTTTCTTCCCACTGACTATCTTGGCCTTGATCTGGGAAGAGTCACACTAGTGACACACCAGACCTGACAGTTTATCCTGGTATACTGTCAGGAGTTTCTCTCTTGCACCCATAGGCTTAAGCATCTTTTATTATTCTTCCTTTTCACTTTTTTTTTCTCCCTAAGACAGGGTTTCTCTGTGTAGCCTTGGCCGTCCTGGATTCCCTTTGTAGACCAGGCTGGCCTAGAGCTCACAGCTATCCCCCTGCCTCTGCCTCCCTGAGTGCTGGGATCACAGGTGTGCGCCACTGTGCCTGGCTTTGCTTTTCACCATTTAACATGCCTAGAAGAAAGTAAGAAGATGTCAAGGAGACAGGTTTTATTTATTAAAAGGCACGCGAGGCTAAGCACTGCACTCAGGGTCAGCCACTTTGGACCCAGAGAAGAGCATGTCTGATTGCATGCGGGTTGATGCCCCAGGTCCCGCCTCTGAGAAAAAGGTATCGGACGGGTCTGATGCTCTTTGGGTGGATGACACCTAAATGAACATCAGTACAAAGTCCCAATTTATTTCTAATATCAGCGATCAGACCTCTACTCTTGCCTGACGCGTCTAAAATAAAAAGGGGGAACTGTAGAGAGCTGCGTAATGCCGCGCCTTAAAGATGGAGCTGGTTTCTGCCTTCCACCTTCCCGATGGTGAGTGCTCTCTGTCACGAACAATTCCACATTTGGCTAAGGCTGAGGATCTGGCTTGCTTCCATGTATGTGGACCTATCTGCATTGCCCACGTAGCACGCTGGGGTTGGCTACCCAGAGGCTATTTAAGCTGTGGGCTGGCTTTCCCCAGGGTCTGATGATTGTTCAAGGTTCCTGAATAAACTGCATTGAAAAAAAATAAAAATAAAAAATAAAATAAAAGGCACGACAGATTGGATGGAGGATTGTTGTTCAGGAAATGCTGGCTGGTTACTGGATGTCAGGCCCTGCTGTACATGCAGAGATGGTGCCTTTAGCAGCTTACTCCTAGGAGAGGAGAAATAGATAGTAAACAGATAAGATGGTAGTGGGTCTAGGGCTGGTGTGGAGAAACTAAACCACATGGTAATGGAACTGTGTGAGGGAGAGTATTTCTTTCTGCAGAGCTGCCAAGAACAGCTTCTTGGAGAAGGTGAAGTTTAGAGTGACGAGCGGAGGCAGTGAAGGTGTGGCTTGCTCAATGGTTAGCTCATTGGATAGTGGATAACTGTAGATAACTGTAACAAACTGTAGATAGTAAACCGATGAGATGGTAGCGGGTCTAGGTAGTGAGCACCAGTGAAGGTGCTCTGAGAGGCGGCTGGCGACCAGGGAGACATAAGGACCACGAAAGCCTCTGTGGTTGGACAAAGTGAGCCCAAGTGCAGGCTGGAGCTAGAAGCTGCGGAGCTTTGCTGGAACTGCTCGGTGTAAGGGGCATGTGGCTTGATCGCACTTGCTGAAACATAAAGTAAGTGAAAATAAAACTTATTATATATAAAAGAGTAAAGGGTAACTAGAAATCCATTATAGCATTCCAAGCAGAAGCTGGGTGTGGTGGCACACACCTTTAATCTCAGCACCAGGAAAGTAGACACTGGTGGATATCTGACAGTTTGAGGCCAGCCTGATCTACATAGTCCCAGGACAGCCAGGGCTACACAGAGAGACCCTTTCTCAAAAACAACACAATACAACAATAACAACAGAACCCTAGTATTTCAAACGAGATAATGGTGACTTGAGAAAGTAGCTGTGGACGTAGAAGAAAAGAGATTTAATGTATTTTGTTGATGGATTGATATGTGAAACAAGAAAGGAAAGAATTATGGGTTACTCATTGCTTTGTTTAGTTTTGCTTTTTTCTTTTATCTTAAATGGCTTGGTAAAAGTGATGCCGTTTACTAAGGTAGGAAACATGGGCAAGCTGTACTGAGGAAAGTTAGGAGGTTAGACAGGGGCAGAGTCAAAAGTGTCATTTTGGGGGATGAGGTTGTAGCTCAGTGGTAGAGCATTTAGAATGAACAAGACCTGAGTTCAGTCCGTAGCACTGGAAAAAGGGGGAGGGGCAGAGTTAGGGGAAAAAGGAAAAGTTCAGTCTTTGTATATGTTTACGATGGATATCAGGAGTAACTGACTGCCCCAAGTCTTTGTTAAGCTGCTAAATAGTGCCAGAAACTATAGCCCAAGTTACAAAGTGGTATGCAAAAATGGACAGGTTCATTATTTGTGTTGTGTTTACAGTTTAGTGGGAAATTCAGATTCTTAACATTACCATAAATCCAAGCATAGTGGCATGTGCTGGTAACACCAGCAGTAAGGAGGTAGAGCGGCGAGGGCAAGCATGTTTGAGACCAGCCTGAGCTACTTAATGACGCCCAGTCTTGAGATGAAACACACACATCACCAAGAATTATGGAATGTGGACATTGATAATAGACGGTTTAATTAGTACATATTTATTTATAGTCCAAGTCTAAAGACTGTATTTGAGGAAAAACTGATTTCATCAAGCACGTAGTATATGACATGGCAAATGCTGCAAAATTTGGAGATAACATGAAGATTGCCAAAAGTCAGACATAGTAGTACATGCCTGTAATTCCAGCACTCAGTAGGCAGGGGTAGGAGAACTGCAAGTTTGAAGCCCAGCTGGGCATATAGCAAATTCCAAGCCATACTGGCTTTCTGTGGGAGGAACCGCCTCAAAGCAAGAGGGTGGGGGTGGCACACAACAGACAACACAGGCACCTGAATTCAGACCTCTAGCGCTCACACAAAAAGTCATGCAGCAGCGTCTGTCTGTGGCTCCAGCACTGGGTTCTGGGCGTGCGTGTGAAGAAGTGGATCCCTGAAAGTCACTGATATGGTTCAGGCTCAATGAGAGACTATCTCAAAAAAAGAAGAAGAGGAGGAGGAGGAGGAGGGATGAGGGGGGAGGAGAGAGGGAAGAAGGAGAAGAAAGGGATGGCCGAGAAAGACTCCAGACATCAGTCTCTGACCCCCACCCACATGTGCATCCAGATGTGCACACAAACATATAAATGAACTTTTTGAAAAGCCAAATGTAATGGCATACACCTGAATGCTAACACTTGGAAGGTGAAGGCAGGAAGGTCAGGAATTTAAAAGTCATTCTTTTCTATATAGTGAGTTGGAGGTTAGCATGACCTATACCTGACCCTGTGTCAAAAAGATTCATATATGTATTTCTAACCAAGAAATATTCATTGGGAACTAAACTTCATACCATTAGGCCTCTTGCTTATAATGGGAGCCCTGGAGAATGAGGAAGGGAATTATCCAAGAAGCTGACAACTGGTGTCTAGAAGAATCATCGTAAGAATCCCCTTAGTTGTTTGATGATGAGTATCCGGGTTGAGGTGCTTCTGATGCCAAGGACCAGAAACAAGATAGCTGACTGAGATCAGGAGGCACTTCCGTAGCCCCTAAGTGGAAATTGCATGCACCAGGGGTGGCACATTTCAGCACTCTCTACCTTCCAGAGGGCTAAGGAAAGTGGGAAATTGCCAAGAAGCATGACTCCGTTGGGAAGTCCTTCCTGCTCGCTGCTGTCTGCACATGTCCTAATGCTTCATCTCTGCTCCTCCAGTTTTTCTGCTCCATCAGCATCCCTAGCTCCAAGCGTCTTGACCCTACCATCAGTGGCTGCTTACCTTTTGAGTGACTCCAATATACATATTTAAAAAAATCAAGCTGCTTACTAAATTGTGAGTGTGTCACTGTAATATGGCACTGGGGTGAAGTGAGAAAAGTGTCCTTCCTGTACTTCCTTTTCTGTTAAAAGGACATTATACAGGAGTGGAAGGATGGCTCAGTGGTTAAGGTCATTTGCTGTTCTCCCACAGGATCTGAATTCTGTTCTCAGTATCCACAATAAGCATCTCAAAACCTCCTGTAACTCCAGCTCCAGGGGATCTGACACCCACTTCTGGCCACATGTATATAGCATATACATACAGACATGCACATAATAAGAAATAAAAATAAGCCTTGAAAAACAGTCTGGAGGGATGGCTCAGCAGCAAAGACTGCTGGCTGCTCTTCTAGAAGTCACTCCCAGACCCATGTGGCTGCTCACCACTATCACCTGCACTCCAGTCCCAGGCGATCAGACGCCCCTTCCTGGCGTCACTGCACGAACAAGGTACACGGACATACCAGCTGAGGAAACTCCATACACGTTACACAGGAAGTTTAAAGACATTCTGTAACAGGCTATGTCAGCAGGGCTTGTTCCGCCGAGCAGTGCTTCACAAGCTTGCAGTCAGGCTCTGATACCAGAAGAACTCACGGGAAGTAACTGGAGAAGAGCCAGGGGTCCAGGGCTCCACTTCTGCCACTTTGAATTAAGCAGAAAATCAACAACCAGATTAGAGAAGAAAGGCTTACTGCGGGTCCAGGCGGCCATGCTCACCTTCCCCGCTGAAGTCTGAGGAAGGGAAGCCCAGGAGAATATATGGAAGGTCTAGACGTGGAGCAGCAGGAACTGGGCAGCTGATGAAGAGAGACGTCGCCGTCTCTAAAGACAAGGAAAGAGTTTTAGCACGGACGTTATATTGGTTAGAACCGAGTGAGGTCATTGCCATGCTGACAAGCCGATCGAAATGGAGAAACAAAGTGTGTGTGCCTGCCTGCAGGTATGTGTAGACGGATGAGGCCGTGTGTGCTTGGCATATGGTTAAGCATTTAGTTTTGGCTCTTCCTTGGCTGATAACATATATGCATAAATGCATAGACTTACATATTTTATGTCGTTTTGGGGAGACTGGAGGAGAATTTTTTAAATTTTTATTTCTTTAATTTTTTTTTATTTTTTTATTTTTTGGCAGTCTTGCTTTGTAGCCAGGCTTGTCTTCAATTCATAATGACTACCTCCCTGAGCCTCCTGGGTGTTAAGATTTCAGGCCTACAGCACAGCGCCCAGTTTTTGTTTTTGAAGACAGAAGTGTGACAGTTTGCATAACTGTGTTTATAAGTTAAAGTTAAGTTGTCATTTAAGCGTTCTTAGTGATTATCGCTTTCTTCTTCTTTTTAATCTTCATGCTCCTTTATTGAAACACGATTCCTGGCATATACAGCTCCGTATTTACTAAGCAGTCCTGTGCAAAAATTACACATTATCCATCCAGACAGATTTTGGTTACACTTTGCCTATCGATGGAGTAGTTCCATTTATAAAGTTTTATACATCGAAAAGGTTTGAATTTGACCAGGCTGTCCATTACTCCTCTCTGAAAAAGTGGCATTTTGACAACATGGCTTCTCCTTTGGCATGTTTAAATTGTGGTTATTTAAGGGACACGCGTGTGGTTTAAGGTGACACTTTTAAAATAAAATTCTCTCATAAAGATGATGAGCCCTGCCATTCAATGGGAGAGTCAGCAGAATCTGTAGGGTTTTATTTGGATTTGACATTCTCTGTTGTAACTGTATTTTTTTAATTTTTATTTTAATTTTTCTGTTTTCACTGGAACGAAAAAGATGCTCATTTTAAATGTTAATTTGTACAAGTTGCTCTGTTACAGTAAAACCTGTGTGTACACAGAGGACCTGATGCTTTTCTCTGAGAACAGGTGCTCAATATGACCTTCCAAGTTTGACCTGCATAATGACATCCTGTCAAACTTTGTCTCCCTAACTTGTTTTTTTTTTATTATTATTACTTTCGAAGTTGTCTTAAAAGACAAACTTTATCATAAAAGTTTTCACATACTAAAAATAAGTTTTTCTTTTTAAATTTTGTCTTTTTATTTTTAATTTTAGTATTGGCGCAGATTTTTCCTCTCAATAGTGTTGGGTAGATATGAATATATTTATTTACATAAATGTTTTGTTTTAATAGTTCTTTGTGATATATTTATTAGAGGACCTATTTTCTTTATCAAAGAAAACAGGAATGGCATTGCAATAACAAAACTGAATTGCAGCTTTGGGAAGGCTTCTGTGGCAAAATCCCTTTTAACTTCAAAAAGCCTGTAATTCTGGGGGGTTATTTTTAGATTACGGTGTGTATGCGCTTCCTTAGATGCTCGCCTGCCCTAACAATTGCATTTTCCTAGTGCAGCTGGGGCGTGTGCGCTCTGCTCACTTGCCTCTGGTTTGCATGTGGTCTCCAGTGGCAGCCGGGCCTGGGTGCTTCAGATTATTGGATAATTCTGCCCTAATATTCCTAGGCTACACCAATTCCTTCTCAAAATCAGCAAGCATGGGCTTTAGCAGTTCCCTTTTGGTTTTCATTAATTTTATAATCAGAGTCTCAGACTGAGCCTACAAGATGACATCTGTATCTCTTCAATAAGGTTGATCCGATGCTTTTTATTCTCATGTCAATATCAGGTTTTATTTTCAACTCTTCTCTCCTTGTCCAGTTCCATTTTATGACAGTGAGCAGAGTTTAAACTACAACAAATTAGGTGAACAAATAGGCAAATTAGAGTCAAACTCTCAAACAAACTTCTCTGGACTGGCCTGCCTTGTAGAAGGCACTGGGCACTGCGTGGTTTGGTTTGGTTTGGTTTGCTTGCTTTTTTGTTTTGTTTTGTTTTTGTCATGCCCATTTATAGCTGACTGATGACCCAGTTAATCTACTTTAATGATTCTAAAACAGATAAAGACCTCTAATTACTGCTGTAATTGCATTCAGATTTTTCATCTCCTTTGTGATGGGATATGAATTGAGTATGTGTATACATTTATTCCTTGGAAAGGATGTAGTTAAAGACTGTTTAAAAGTAGAAAAATGCGCGCTGCTGCAGTAATGCCTGCTGTTCAGAATCAGCGGGGCAGTGTGACGGGGTGGCGGCTCCCAGGCCTGCTGTGGAAACGTGCTACTACAGAGGACTGCTCGGATGAGGGAGGGGTCAGTCCTGGGGGGCTTCAGGCTGCACTCTTTCATCCTATTTGTCACAAGTACCAGAAAAGAGCTGTGGGAAAGCTAGAAGGAAATATGCCAGCATGTCAACAGAGGTTGTGGCAGGACAGTTGGAGTAGAAATTATTTTCCTTTTCATCTTTATTTTCCAAATTTTGTGGTTTCTTCTATTTATATATATACATGTATATGTGTGTGTATATATATGTGTGTGTGTGTATACATAAACATACATATATATACATACACACACATATATATGTATATGTTAGCTTTGTGTCAACACAAAAATACATCTGTCACCTCAAAAGGATAAGTGGTAGTTTATTCTGAAGCCAGTTATAAGTGGCCATAGCGCAGGAACAGATTTAGGTTACCCCAAATTCCATGTACCAATGTTGTAACAATTTGATGAAGTTTTTATAGAAAGAGAACAAAGAAGGTCATAAATCAAGGCACTTTCAAACACATTGGTGGGCACATTAAGTAGCTGGTTGAGCAAAATGGAGTAACTTCTACAGGCCTCAGGTGCTTTCTGCTGGATTTTTAACCTTTTGGTTGGTGAAAACTATGATTTTGTTAAATTAATACATTCCAAAAAGTCATTGTGTTTAGGGGGCTAAAGATAGCCCAAGATAGATTGTAATTAGGCTCTGGACCTGCAATACTCCAGCCTCTCCACTGTCATTGACATTAAACTATTGATCAGCCTTGCACAAGGTCAGTTGAAGGTGCAGTTTCTTTCTGGAAACTTCTCATTTGGGAGTTACTCAACAATAAATTTGACCTTCATTATTAAATGTAAAATGAGAGGGGGCTTCTGTATTTGTATTTTAAATAAAACTTCCAGTTTCTGTCAGAGTTTTTTTTTTCTTTTTTTCTTTTTAATTTTATTTCAGTTTATTTACTTTACATCCCAAAAGTATCCTCTCCCCTCCTGTTCTTCCAGCCCCTCCCCTCTTACCATTCCCCTCCTTCCTCTTCCTCTCTCCCTTTTCCCCCCAGTTAAAGGCAACTTCCTTCCCTCTTATCAAACCTCCACAGCACATAAGGCCATATCAGGGCTGAATATTTCCTCATCCCCTGAGGCCAGGCAAGGCAGCCCTGGCAGGGGAATGTGATCCAAAAGCAGACAACAGAGTCCATGTTAGAAACAGCTCACCCACCCACACACACACCAGGCGACCCACATGAAGACCAAGCAGCCCATCAGCCACATGTGTGCAGGGGCCTAGGTCCAGACCATGCGTGCTCCTTAGCTGATGTCTCAGTCTCTGAGAGCCCCCATGGGACTGGGTGAGTTGTCTCTGTTGGTCTTCTTGTGAGGTTCCTGTCCCCTCCAGGTCCTTCCGTCTTTCCCCCAATACTTCAACAGGACCTCCGGAGCTCTGCCCCGTGCTTAGCTGCAAGTCCCAGCATCTGTCTTGATCAGCTGCTGGCTGGAGCCTCCCAAATGACAGAAGTTAGGCTCCTGTCTCAGAGGATTGACCTCGTACAGGAGCAAATTGATACCCTATGGCAAATGGCTCAACTTGGCTGTCAATGAAAGCATGCTGGACTTTGAGTCACTAGCGTACAACATGAGAATTATCCCTGTGCTGCAAATCTGTCTAAACAATTGTCTAGCTATATTTTAGGTAATTGGACTGGAGAATTCGATACTACGATGGAGCAGCTGAGAGTGGCCATTGTCATGGTAAATTCTGTCAGAGTTTTAATTAGAGAACATTTCGTGACCCTCTTTTAAATAGACCTTTGCTTCAAGAAACTTTTTTTTTTTTTTTTTTTTTTTTTTTTTTTTTCAAAAATTCCTAGGCCTAAATCAGACTCCTGTCTGCTTGGTTGTTTTCTTTTCGTTAAGCCCATGTTTATTGGAACCATATGTTACTCTGAGTTATCTTTGGTCCAGATCAGCTGCATTTGCTGCCCTCACATGACCTTTGTGTTAGAAGGTAGAAGAAAGTGCCAGCTTCCAGAGCACAGTAGGTCAGTCATGGGGCCTTCCTTCCAGCAGGGCTGCAGAGAGCCTGCCTTTGGAGCTGTGGTGGTGTGGGGGGTGTATCACATAGCTGCTGTGATCAGATCTATGGTGTGTGTGTGTGTGTGTGTGTGTGTGTGTGTGTGTGTGACATAGCTGCTGTGTGGGGGTCTCAGAAATGCTTGGGCAGCTCCTAGAGTTAGAGGGCTGTACAGGGCCCTAATCACCCTTAGAATGCTGGGATTGCAGCCCTGCACCATCCTCAGGCTGGATCAAATCTCTAGGTCAGACACTGAGAACTCACAGAAGCTAGTCTCTCCTGAAAATGTGCTGTCCAGTAACAGCACAGACCCCGCTGTTGCTCTGTGAAGAAACTATTTAGAGTGCTGCATTTCGGCCTTCTAAATAAAATCTAAGAAGATTTCTGTCTTACTCTTTTATTCATTTCTCCTCCAATACTAATCCTGTTTTCAACATAAAAACCAGTTTTTATCTCTCCTATGTACAAGAATGGAACATTTTATGTGAATGTACAATTATGTTGTAGATTTACTGTAGGTGCACCTACTTCTAGGTTTATACATATTAGAGCCATTGTACCAAATGTAGTTGTGTCAGATGTAACACTTTCAACTCCTCGTCTCTGACTTTGCAGTTTTGGGTGGCTCCATCAGCTTAGCAATATCTTCTGTGTGAATTCCTCTGTGCTCATTTCCTCTAGTTTGGTATTTCTCAAACTGGCATTCTGAGATGCTAGTACATGTCCTGAAAAGTGTTCTGTGTGCTTGGACATCTCTGTGGTAGATCCCTCATTAGCTGATTAACAGCACGTGTTAATGTTTAAATGTCTTCCTAAAGGCCTGCAATAAAGACACCTGGCTGGGGCTGTTGAGATGGCGCGATTTGTAAGTGGTGCTGGCTGCCAAGTCCGAGGATTTGAGTTCAATCCCCAGGGCCCACATGGTAGGAGAGAAGCCACTCCCACTACTCAGATTGCCCTCTGATCTCTACACCGGTACTGTGGCCTGCAGACAGACACACACCCACGCTCCCCACACATACACCTTCACCCCCCCACACACACACCAAAAAAACAAACAACCAAAGCAAAGCAAATAAAAAAATTAATTTTAAAAAATCCCAGCACTCAAGGAGGCAGAGGCAGGAGGATCTCTGTGAGTTCAAGGCCAGCCTGATCTACAAGTTGAGTTCAGGACAGCCAAGGCTACACAGAGAAACCCTGTCTCAAAACAAGAAGAAGGAAAAGAGGAAGAGGAGGAGGAGGAGGAGGAGGAGGAGGAGGAGGAGGAGGAGGAGGAGGAGGAGGAAACAGAGGGGGAGGATAAGGAAAGAAAGCACCTGCTGCACAAGCCTGAGGACTGGCGGTCAGATCCCCACACCGCCCACATAATGTTGGCCAATTCCAGCTTCAGTAGGTGGAGGCAGGGGATCCTCAGAACAAACTGGCTAGCAAGGTTCATTGTGTCAGCAATCTGGGGGTTTTATCAATAAATAGAATGGAAGAGCAATTGTAGATGATTCTGGTATAGCCTTTCGCCTCCATACACATTGCGCCATAGCCACACGAAACCACACAAGCTCTTGCAGATATTCACACACGCACACACACACGCACGCCTGGAAAATTTAAAAGAAGCCTGTTTAAACATAAGTTCACAAAACATGTCTATATTTGCCTCCTTTCTCAGTTCCTAAAGGGGCCAGCTCAGAGCTTGACAGTTTCAGTTCAAGCCCGCAGTAAGACACATCCCAGTCCTATGATCATACCCACTCTGTTTCACATGAACAGGTCAGCTTCACCTCTGTCTTCATCTAGTTCTGTCTTTAATTCCTTTCCTAGACACTTAGAAACTGTGTTTCATAAAAGGCATTGAACTCTCCACCCACAAGGTAACTTAAAAGCAAAAGGAAGCCTGGCATCTCACCCTTCACTCTGTGTCTCTTTCCCTCGGTTTAATTTAGGCATGTTAGTCACTCAAGGGCCATCTGTCTCCCTGATCCACTTCACTCCCTTCAAGACTGAAGTCACAGAGATAAGCCATTGTCCTAAACCTGTAGGAACAGCCAAACCTCGCAGGACACAGCACTCTTCCTGTGCCTCCTGGAACAGAAGGAATCATTGTATAGGAACCAGATGGGTCCCCTCCAGCTTATGACAGCTCTAACAAATTCTTAGGACCTGTTTGTGAAAACTGAGACAGAGGTCATCCAGACCACACCTTAGCCAGGGCTGCTTAATTATATAAACCTCTTGCCCACGACTTCAGTTCCTTCTCTATTTAAAATGAAAATGACCTATCAGTACCCTAAAGACAAACTTGGGGTCCCTGGACCCATTATTTGTTTTTCAAGCACACTTGTTAGACCTCTGGTTTTTACTGTTAGTCATCTCTTTGATTGGTGTGTTAAGTAAGATAGGTAGCCAAGCCTAACCAGTTGGTGCTGCCAGAACCTGAGCATTTTGTCCCTAAAATTCTGGTTATGCTACCACAGTACTGTAATTTACCTGAAGTTAAAGAGTACAAGTCTTTGTTCACTGTAGTGTTCATATCTGCAAGCACAGTACCCCCTCTTGAGCCCATCCCCCCATTCCTCTTTCTGCTTGACCTCCAGTTGGATATACTACAATCCAATTCTGCCGTGACCACCCTGAGTCTGCGTGGACCCTGCTGGCTAAAGTGCACAACTTTACCAAGACTGCTTTCTACACATGCCAACCTTACTTCAGGTTCTCTGAGTACAGTGGAGCCTTTCCTGGCTCATGGTGGCCATAACTGGGGAATTGAAGACACTGGACAGTCAGTCACCGAAGTCCCCCTAGCCAGGAGCTTTTGAGTATGTTGTCTCATGCCCAAGAATAAGAATCATTGACAAGGATTAACCAGGGCAAACAATCGGAGCAAAGAACCACAAGAAAAAACTCCTGGGAGTGGGAAGGGCCTGCTGGGGGAGCACGGCATGCCATCCTGTTTGGGATTTTCGTGGAGTCTGTGGAGGGGGTTGGGTAATGGGTAAGCTGATCTTGTTTGAAGGCATGGGGACTATGCCATTAAGGATTCCACAGGCCCAGCCAGTAACTTACTCGGGAAGGGTCCATGTGCTGTGACAAGCTCCGGATTCCTCCCTGTGCTCTCCCTCACTGCTTAAGGAAGCTAGCTCCTGTCTCACTAGGTTGTAAGCCATGTGTGGGTAGGTGTCTGTGGAGGCCAGAAGAGGGTGTCAGATCCCCTGGAGCTACAGTTAGAGGCAGTTTTGAGCTGCCTCATGTAGGTGCTGAGAATTGAAGTTGAAACTGGAAAAGTAGCAAGCCCTCTTAACCAGTGAGCTGTGTCTCTCCAGCCCCATCTCACAGACTTTTGATCTGAGTACAGAGCCAATGTTCCCATGACCACATTTAGTAGCTCACTGGAACAACTCAGAGCTCAGGGAAGCAATATACTTCAAATTACTCTTTGCAGAGTAGCTCCAAGAAGAGTGCCTGGAGGACCGGCCAAGTAAAACTCACGGGCCCAGGTCCAGAGGAAACACAGAGCTTTATCTTCTCGGGGAATCTGTGTGTGTGTGTGTGTGTGTGTGTGTGTGTGTGTGTGTGTCTGTTGGGCTTAAAGGCATGTCCACCAGACCCAGCACAATCAATGTACATTTACATATATAAAATTTCCCTAGCGTATCAGTGAAATCGCCAGCCAGGGAAGCTTCACTGAGCTTCTGTGTCAGTTTCCTTGTCTAGGATTAACTGAATTATTGGTCAAATGGTTAAATTCAATTTGCGTTCCCCTCCCACTACCAAAGATTGAGAGGCCAAGTTGATAAATCTCTCAAATCCCCAACCCTCTGGTTACAGTGCTAGTCCTTTAGGCCTGGCTAGCCCTGAAGCCATCCAGTTGGCTTACTTCATATCACAGCAAAGGCACTCCTGTGGTGGAGGAAATCCCAAGGACCTGCAGCCTCCCCTCTCAAGAGCTAGAACAAAAGCCACTGAGATTCTTCACTGTACAGCCTAATCCTAGGAAGAGGGTGTGTGTGTATCTTGAGCTGAGCTTTGCCCTCACTGGTGCACACTGATAACAGTGACTTTGAGATTCCTAAATACTGTGATCATTGTGAATTCCACATCAGATGACAGCAGCATCTAGCCCATGCTGCCTTCTAGAAACATGTTACTTCTTTGGTTTCTTGGTCACTGTTCCAGCAGGCAGAACAAGCTCTTGCTCTAAAAGGAATAAGAAATAGTTTATTCTGCACAAAACATGAGTGACCATGGCCCAGAAACATGGATTCTGGTTACCTAGATGACATGGTCCACTGTGGAAAAACTTCTGTAGTCAGGCAGCAGAAGTAATAAATCAATAGTTTTTAGAGTTACCAGATCTGTGGGTGGGTTGCTCTCTACTCTAGGTTCCAGCTGCTATTTGGTTACACTCTTAATTTGGGGGCTAGTGGAAGCTGGTTAATGATCTCCTGAGTTGATACCTTCCAGAGATTTTACCTGATAGTCAAAAGGATACCTTGTCTGGTACAGAGGTGGTTGATAAATGGCTCTTACTAAAGACAGCTCAAGATGATTAGGTCTACCGCAATCAGGAAGCCCATTCAGGAAGTCTGGAGAATATACAACTAAAAGTGGTTTTTTTCAGGGAATTTGTGTTCACAGTTCTTTCTCCTAGTTTCTCCCCATATGTTGACTACTCTCCTTCACTTCACACATGCAAAATAAATAAAGAAGCAAGTGAATAAACGAAAAGGAATTATCTGGGATGTTCAGTAGGTGGCTTTTTTTCTTTTCTTTTTCTTTCCTTTTCTTTTCTCTTCTTCTTCCTCCTCCTCCTCCTCTTCCTCCTCCTTCTTCTTTTTTTTTTTTTTTTTCTGAGGCAGGGTCTCATGTAGCCCAGACTGGCCTTGGATTCCTAATCTTTCTGCTTTTTCACCCCAAATCTAGGATCACAGATACAGGCTACCACTCCCAGCCAGCAGGTGGCTTTCTAAGCAAATTTGTTTTCTTTTTCAGCCTTCTATCTGTCTTCTATCTCTGTGGGCACCTGGCATTGCTTGGGTGTCACTTAGTGATTGACCCTCCTGCTGTATTTCAGCCACATTTCTTTATGTATCTCAGGTGTTGCTGTTCATTGGGGTTTGGTGCTGTATTTACTTTCCAGCAGAAACTCCCCATAGATAACGCTGTATCTCTTTACACCCTTTATACTCATGCCTTGGTATTTGGATCTTTAGGCTGGGCTCTGAGATGTACTCCAAGCTTTGACTTTGGACTTAACGGGTATTTCCATCTGAATGTCCTATAGAAATCTCAAATCCAACAAGTCCTGACAAAATTCACCATTTTAAAAACAAGTTAGTTTTCTGTTATAGTTAATAAAATATTGTCCATAGAGTAATCTTTTTATCATAAAACAGAGTTTATCTACATTGATAATATGACTAGATAAAGGTACTAAATAGTTTTCATGAGACTCTGTTACCCATCTGCAGCACGCACCTGTCTGGTTCTGAAGAGAGTCCAACTGCCCCGTCTTTGACTAAAGACAATGTAGTTTAGCAGTCATAATCCACAACCCCAATGCTAATTCTAGACAGCTTCCTGTCTAAATAGTATGAGTATTGTCTGTTTTATAGTATTTAAAGAAATTAGGGATGAAAATCATCAGAAAGTATGGAACATGTGACACATTTGCGTGTCATACTTGCTCAGGGGCCATGCCAATCTCTGTCTTTTAGTGTATGTGCTCCTGAAGTGAGCGCTCACAGAGTAATCTATAGACTAAAAAATAGAATATAACTCACTCTTAGTATAAAATGTAGAAAGTACACATTAAATAGTAACTTTTTATGTTATGACACTCTTTATTATGTGAAAGTCTTTCCTATTAGTTTCTTTAGGGTAAAGACCCTGTATCCAAACTTAGCACCTTAGTTGTAATAGATTCTCATTGAAGCTGGAGTTAAAGTGAATAGTGACAGCAGATGTGGCGGTACACATCTCAGGAACAGCCTCTAACACAGCGCGTTGGCGCTCAGCCGGGAGGACACAGGGTGTGAGGCCCGTGTTACAGATTAGGGGGGCCTGCCTCAGACACAGAAAACAACGAAGAACCGTCTGTTAACAGTGAGACGTCATGTCTCCTTTTCTCCTTTTCTCTAGGTGCTGTGTGTTGTAATCACTCAAAGGATAACCAGATGTGCCGTGATGTGTGTGAACAGGTAAGCTTGGGGATAATTGTGAGCACAGTCAGATGAGTAATTTCTAAATTTGTTTTTGCAAAAGTCTGCTGTATAATAGCCTACACTCGGTTTACACCACAAATAATGTGTTAACTGACATGAAGCACTGTAAAGAGAAACAATATCATAACCCAAAAAGTAAAGGAAACTATCAGGCCAACCCAGTCCAAGGGCTGCCACTTGAAACAATAGCCTGTACTCTTTGGACATGTCAGATATATTAAAAATACCACTGTTATAATGCAAAGAAAGGCCAAAAAATGATTCCAGATTTAACTGGAAATTAACTGACAAAACTTGACAGCCATATACAATGAATATTCCTGGAATGAAAAAGAAATTTTTAACAAAAATTGGTGAGGTGAATTGGCGAAATTTGATTATGGCCTGAATATGAACTGATAGTATCCTGTCAGTGTTGTGACCCTGAACTTGGTCATTGTACTGTGGTTAGCTGTGTTACAGTTCTCATTCTGAAGAGATACTTGTTAGGATTTAATTGGGGTATTTTTTGTTTGGGGTTTCTTACTGACAGTGTCTCGTGTATCCCAGCTTGGGATTACAGCTGTACACTACCACACCAAATTTATTCAGTGCTGGGACTAGAACCCAAGATTTTCACCATGCTAGGCAAGCGTTCTATCAATTGAGCTATGTCTGAAGCCCATGCTAGGGTGTAGGACCAAATAATCTCACTGTCTCTAATGAGCCCTAAAATAATCAATACTGAGAGTCAGAGCAAATGTGAAGTGTTGATAACTGATGGACCTGTTGGACACTGTGGATTCACTATTTTACTTTTAAATGTTTTTATAGTTTGAATTTTTCTAGTTGAGTATGCAAATTCTGCTGAAGCAATCCCTCTTCGAAAGGCCCTAGCTTCCTCTTATTGGAGGGCTGCTTTTAGCCTTAGAACTTGAAAGGTAATGTGCTCAGTACTATTCAAATTTTTATAGTAACAGACTGAAGATGATGTCATCTTCGCTTTATAGGTAAAGAAATTGAGATATAAAAAAGTAAAAAAGCATATTGAATGGAAGAATAGGTACGAGCACTCAACATCTCTGTAACCTTTCCTTAGCCACCAAGATGCAACCCCGATAGAAGGCCAAGCTGTCCCGTCACTCAGAGCATGTGCTCTCGCCACTATTCTAGCTTGTTAGGTGTGTGTGTGTGCGTGTGCGTGTGTGCGCGCGTGCCTTACAGGCTGTGGTGTGAGCAGGCCATCAATGGCTGTCTCCTGACAGAAAGGCCAAGGAGCCAGTAGTTGTTCGCTCCATGAGACTGGGAGCGCAGTAGCCCCAGTCTGGTATTGGAGCCAGGGAAGTCTGAGAGAGCTGTCAGTTTCCTGCCCACACTGGAGTCCTGCAGAAGTAGATTTTAGCCCCAGTGAAGGAGTGGCTCAGGAGAGATGAACTCAGCAGGGAGAGTGAGGGAAGGCACCCCTCCGTCTTCCATGTCCTTGTATGTGTGGCGCACCAAAGGTATGGCCCAGATTGAGGGTGGATCTTCTGGCCACAAGTGATCCTGGTTTAGGGTCAGATAATGAAACTAGAAAAGCACCCATAGGTGCTCCCGGATGCTTGGGTTGCAGTTACTTCCAAATGTAGTCAAGGTGAAAAACAAGATTTAGCCCTCACATACCTAAACTGTGACTATGGAGCCTGGAACTTCAAGTTTTTGTTTTACTTAATTATTGACTCAAATTCACTATGCACCAGGTATGGCCTCCTTTCTCTTCCCAGAGGCTAGCGTTACAGGCCTGTATCACCACATTGAGTGTGATTTTCCCCATTGTGTGTGTGTGATAACAGGTATGCGCCCCCATGCCCCGCTTCTTTATTTATTTGACTTACATTTAAATTGAATAGCCAGATTTGATTTACATCTGCCAGACGCTTGATCAGACTGGAAGGTTCTTTGCTTGCTTTGTTTGGCAAGTCTTCCTCACGAACGATAATAGATCTAGCTGTCCCTTGTTATTAGTCTAATAGCATTGCTGACAATTGCCTAAATGCACTGATCCGCTAGATATTGCAAAATGGTGATATTCTAGTTCCTGTTACTTTTTAATTAGAGTAGCAAGTTATGGAGACAAGTGACCACTGAATACACTTAACTGGAAAGAAATCTTTCTCCTTGTCCTTACCATTTATGGCCTTCACTTTGCAGGTGACTGTGAAGGTCTCTGTGTGACGTAATGATTTATATTTTACTGAGATACCAAGCTGTAATTGTACTAGTGAAATTCCGATGTGAGTGGGTCACTTAGTCACCCAACCTGGAAGTGAACCTTGCAAGCCCTCAGCATGTGCCTCCAGAGATGGCTGTCTCTATTTCAGGGCACTTTCTGTAAGTTCGGTGTTCAGCAAATTTCACCTCACTAATAGCAAGGGTAAAATAAACATGGCCTGTTTTGAAATTACCGCCAGTTGATGAAAACAACTTGTAAACAGAATTGTTATCTTTTTTCCTTTTCTCTTTCCTTCTCTCTCAGTCTTTTATTCCTACCCCCAATAGAGTGTTAGATTCCCAACTTATTATAGATTGAACTTCCTTGTTGTTTCCCAAATAATGGTATAAGAATGTTACCTCAGAAACTGGCACTCTGGAGGCCGATGCAGGAGGCTCCTGAATCCATCCAGCCTAGGCTGGTAGTGAGAGCAAGTGTGACAAATCTTCCCACAGCCTGGAGCAGGCCCTCCCAGACCGTCCTTTTGCAGAGTCAAGCACGTCCAGAGGATGACACTTTCACCCTTAGAAAACATCTCAAAGGGTTTTGCCCTTTTCTTCTTTTTGTCAAATAGATTTTCTCCTCAAAAAGTGAATCCCGGCTGAAACATCTTTTGCAGAGAGCCCCAGATTATTGCCCAGAGACGATGGTGAGTTGCCGCCGAAGCTCTGCCTGCGTGAAGTCATCGGAGTTACTCTTACATTTACTAAACTTCTTAGTGGGGTTGGAATGTGTGATCAGAATAAAATTTTAAACATAACCTTTAAAGAATCTTCTTACAAATTGCTAACTAGATTAGTGTCTTTCACCTTTTATCTTCTATTTTAGGGCCTAGGTATAGAAATAGTATTAAATATAAAATTTTTCCAGTCTTCAAATTTCACTGAAGTGTTTCATCTAGAATTTAGAATCTTATCACTGATTTGACTAATTTTATGAAACTATAATAACTAAATCTTACATTTATTTGGATTTGGAAAGTTGAATTTGAGATAAGGGAAAGTATGTGGCTTATTTCTAACTCTCCATTTTGGGCACACTGTTATTGATACTCTGAGGTCTGAATCAGGAAGAAAGCACTTTAGATCTAGTGGCATCTATTGTGTGGAAGCGGGGAGAAGCTGATGATGGTCAGTCAGTCCTGACTTCTTTTCCTTAAGCTGCTCAGCAGACTCTGTGCGCTTGGAAAAGGTAACTTTATTTTATTTTATGTGTGGGTATTTTACCTGCATATATGTGCATAGCCCTGGAACTAGAGTTATAGACAGTTGTGATCTGTGGTGTAGGTGCTGGGATTGAGCCCAGGTCCTCTAGAGGAGCAGTCAGTGTTCCCAACTGCTGAGCCATCTCTCCAGCCCCAGAAAAGGTAACTTTCATAAATAACCCGAGTACCCTGGCTCAGTCTCAGTGCTAATGAGAAAAGAGAAGAATATGCAGTAGTCCTCATTCTTGGAGTAAATTTTGGTTTACGTTTTGTGTGTGCTTACATGTATGTATGTGTACACCACAGCTAGGGCACTGAGATTAGAATGTATGCAGTGCTTCTCTCATTCCACCATGAGGGTCTGAGGGGCCTGGGCGTGGCAGCACCATCCTTTACCTACTGAACGATCGTACTGGCCCAGCTTTTATTATTATTTTTCATATGTATTAGCCTTAGGACATTGACTATATACTACCAGCCATAGTCCAATTTCTGTGGAAATTACCATGTATAAAACCTAGTTATTTGAATAAAAGCATTTTGGTCATTACAATTTCAGGTTGAAATTTGGAGTTGCATGAATTCTTCTTTGCCAGGTAAGCAAACTTATCTTATGAATGTAAAACCTACACTATAGTTCTAAACCTGGTTTGTATAAAGGATTTTAAGAATGATTTACTTGTTGCATTGTATGAGTGTATGTGTGTTTGTGTACATGTAAGTGAGCATATGTCTGGCTTTTCGTTGGTGCTCAGGACTGTGTGTTGAGCAGGTCTCTTTGCTGTTTGTTGTTCACTGGCTGTGAGGGTCAGCCTCCATCTTGCCGCAGGAGTGCCTGGACTGTGATGTGCACTCCTTGCTTCTCTCCTTCTTACAGGAGTCCAGACATCATCAGGCTTCCAAGGAAGCACTGTGACTGCTGAACTGTCTCCTAAGCCCCTGACTGTTCAGGGACTTTAGCCTCTCTTTGGCTTTAGCACCCATAGTTTCAAATGTGTAATTTATTCTCATCCTGTCAGTCCTGTGCATTATTTTTTTAATGGCAGAGTCTCATTAAGTAATTTTGGCTGGACTGGCCTGGAACTCTCCTTGTAGAACAAACAGACTGGCTTCAGGCTCATAGAGATCCTCTGCCATGCTGGGATTAAAAGTGTGTGCTCTCATGCTCAGCCCTAACTGTAACTCTTACCTCCACTTCTGCTGTTCTCCTGAAACTAGTCTTTGAAGGATCACCAGGACCTCTTGATTTCTAGACCTGTCAGGTTTTCCCAATGTTTGTGTTCTCTGATGTTGCTGTAACATGCGAGCTTAGCAACTACTCCCTCCCTATAATTTCACCCTGGCTTTAACCTTTGCTCTGTCCCTTGCTCCTCTTTTGTAGTTGTTCTGGCATGCAGAAGTCTTCCCACCCCTCCCATACTAGACAGCTAAGCTGTTACCAGTCTCCTCTAGGAAGAGCATTTGCTCTTTGTGACTGGCATACCTCACTGCCTGGGTCTCTGTGTTTGGGAAACGTCAGAAGTACAAAACCAAAATTAGCGGAAGGGGACTAGGACAGAAAGCTACAAATTTAATCCCATCATTTGGGAGGCATAGGTAGGTAGATCTCTGAATTCAAGGCTAGCCTGGTCTATAGAGAGTTCCAAGACAGCCAGGGCTCCACAGAGAAACCCTGTCTCGAAAAACCAAAAGAAAAAGAAAAGAAAACTGCAAATTACCTTTGACTGCGTTTTCTTTTTAGTTCCAGTGACATACCCTTCGCAAGCTCTTATATCTGTCTATTCCTAGCTTAAGTCTTTGTTACTACACTCTTGGGCTAGAATATTACAATAAAGTTATGATTAATTTCTAAGTGCATTGTATCTCTTTCTCATCAACTTCAGAAAGAATACGTCAGTGTATTTTTGCTTCCATTGCAGTAAAGCCTAATCTCTGTACCCTGACATTCATGGTTTTCTAGAACTGAAACTTAGTTTTGAGCCCTAAAGCCAATGCTTAGAAAAAAGGAAAATGCCTTATATTTCCTGAGCTTGTAAGGAATGTCGCACTCCCTGAAGTTTGTATTGCAGACACTTTGAGCAGTGTACTTCTGTTTGGACCAAAGTAGACTCTCCCCAAGGGGCTACCTTTTTTTTTTTTTTTTTTTTTTTTTGGTGTTTTTGAGAGACAGGATTTCTCTGTATAGCCCTGGCTGTCCTGGACTTACTTTGTAGGCCAGGCTGGCCTCAAACTCACAGAGATCCACCTGCCTCAGCTTCCCTGAGTGCTAGGATCACAGGTGTGTGCTGCTACACCCAGCTTGTGTACTTTTTACATATTTTGGTCTATTTTGTATATCCCATGTAGCATGTGATGGCTTAGCTTGCGGGCAGTAGAGATTCAAAAGGGAAAGAGCTTGTTGAATACTTTCATTTTCTAAGGTTATGGGCATATATGCATTATGAATATCAGCTCACATAGCCTATGAGCCACACAGACAGTGCTCACTATTCTCAGAGTGACAGTGTCTGACTACTAGGAAGCAAACTAAGTCATTTTGTATGATTAGGAGTGCCCATCAAAGCCAGGACTGGCTCATAGGAATTGCTCCTGTTTTCTATGTATCAGTTTTAAGCAAAGTAACGAGTTTTATGCTGTTCTACATACTTAGTATTTTAATACAAAAATTGAAGGTTTTTTTTTCTTTTTTGCCTGTTTGCTTAACCTTTATTTGTATGTGATTCACAGTAGCAAATAAAGGAAAAGGCCTTTCTCCCTGCCTTTCTGTACCTGCATGTCCTCTCATAGAGATGATGCTTACCCAAGGTTGAGAATGACAGTTCAGGGTGAGCAAAAGAGGATAGAACCAAAGGGCCTGATAGTCATGCAGTGTGCAACTCTCAGGAAACGGACGCCATTGGGAGTAAGGCCCGGGGACGTGCCTAAGTGTTGTAAGGCCCTGCTGTCTGAACTAGTTTTCTCACAGACATTACTTGACTTATAATAATATCCGTTCGTTTTATATATTGTTTGTCTTCATTGACATTATGACCAAAACATTTGGACATTTTGTTTTTCAGGTGTGTTTAAGAAGTCTGATGGCTGGGTTGGCTTAGGCTGCTGTGAGCTAGCTATTGGCTTGGAGTGTCGACAGTCGTGCAAGCAGGTAACACCTGACAACTGAGCTTTTAAGCATCATGGAGTGCAGTTTGAGTTTTATCTCTGTGGTTTTGGGGACTTATCTGCTTCGTAGCTTTGGAGAAGGACCTTCAGAAACGACAAATTCAGCATTAGGCTTGTTGTTTCTCTGTTACAGCTGCTGTGTGTAAGATCCTCAGCCTTCTCTTACTCTTTCTCTTTGTTTTCTTAGACTTGTTTATTTATTTTATGTGTGTGGGTGTTTTGCCTGTGTTAATGTCTGTGTACACACACATACCTGGTGCCTGAGTCCTGGTAGAACACTGGTGTTCTTAGCCACTAATCCCTTTTCCCTTCCTTCCATCTCTCTGCCACATAGAGAAAATTTTTGGCATCCAGGCATTTTGTCCTTTGCACAGGAAATGCTGAATCATTGCTTAGCCACTCCACATGGTCATGTAAATGTGGGGAATTGCTGGATGAGAGCAGGGATACAGTCTGCTTATTTGGTGTTCATCTTCCCTTCTCTTTTTCATCGTGGCTTTCCTCTGATTATGTGTTCCTATCCTTTCTCCGCTCTGGTACATGCGACGCTACTGGTAAGCTATGGCTTCTCTTTGATTAGGTTGTCTCTGCTCCAACTCAGCAGGCCCCTGATTTCTGCACTGCCTGTGTTTTCAGTGGCTCCTGGATTAGTAACATTGGCTTGCTGGGTTCTGTATTCCACTCGGTGGGTAGAGACCTACCTGGGAAGCCAGCTGTTTAAATGGTTGCTTAAGCTAACCCGAAAACAGCCTGAAGTGTGTTCGAGAGACCATTCTCTGGGATGTGGGAGATGCCAATGTCACCTTCCCTTCTGTTGTTGAAGTTTTGTTTGTGTTTTTATGAACGGGTCTTGATGTGGCCCTGGCTGCCTGTAACTTCCTGTGGAGATCACACAGGTCCCAATTCACAGCAATTCTCTGCCTTTTACCTCACGAGTGCTGGGATTATAGGGGTGAGCTACCACCTCCAGCCTCCCGTTCTTTTACACAGTACAGAGCACTGTACTATAGCCTGAGTTACTGCTCTCCTCCGAACGTCAGGGAAAGTTGACTTATACAGGATTTGAACTAAAAGCAGTTGCTAGGCCATTGTCTCCTTCCTTTCACCCTGCCCCCTCTCTCTACCCTTATCAACTAGTTTGTTATAAAGTGCATGGGACTAGATGACAGAACAAGAGGAAGTGAGACAAGGGACAAGATCCCTGGACTCTGGAACATCTCTAAGCTGAGACTGTCATGTAGAGAAGGAACCACGTGGCTGCAGAATTGTTCTTGCACAGAAGCACATAGTGCACTGTGAGGAGAGGCTCCTGGTTTCCTGAGATCAGTCTTCTGCCTCCTCTGTACATGTGTCGACAGCACAACAGAAGAGTGACATGTTTATTGCCGGCTGGAGTACCATATTCTTCTTCAGCCACTCTCTCCGTTATATGTGGTACTTTTCTGAGGAAACTGGCTCATTGCAGTCAGTATAAAATGTTGACTATGAAGAGTTAAAGAAAACGCAAAATCTTAAGTGTCCTGGCAGAACTTCACAAGAAAATTCACTAGAGTGGAATTTGGCCTTTTAAAAAGCCTCTGATTTATATTTTCTTCAAAGTCGTCTAGTTTCCAAAATAACAAAAGAACCATGTTGTTATGTGAAATTGAAACCACAAAAGTTAGACTGAAGCTCCAGCATGTTGAACGAGTCCTGAAGTGCTATTTGTTTTAAACAGCATGGAAGATTTGTTGTAGTTTAGGAAAATTAAATATTTGAGTATAAGTTTTCCTTGATGAAATTAAGAATATTATACCAACAGTTATATATAGTAATATATACAGATTTGTGGGTTTTATTCTGTATACAAGAAACAGCATTTTTGAAGATTTTTGTTTGCTTTTAGGCATCTTCAAAGAATGATATTTCCAAAGTGTGCAGAAAAGAATATGAGGTACGTATCTTATTTAACAAATATAGGTAGACTATTGCAATGTTCTTAGAACTGCCAAAATCATTTAAATTTAAAAATTAATTAATTTTAAACAAATTGTGTTCTAACTTAGCAGAAAATTTAGCCTTGATAAAAACATTGTTTGCTTTCTCTGAAGTGTTTTGACTTTAAGGTTTGTTGAAAATAAGTATCGATTTTAAAGAAATGCTTTAAATCTCTCATTCAGAGATTTCACCCTATAATATTTTCATAACAAAGCTGCTGGTTGTACTAAGATTCTGAAGTTATTTTCTGTATCCTCTTTTGCCCCTTTCCTACCTCTGGACCCATCTTGGTGTTCATTTTTTTTTGTATCTCTCTAACTGCTTGTATCGAAAAGAAATGTAAGCTCACAGAATCAAGCTGCCAGTGTGAGCACTTCCCCCCGGAGCAGCTTGCATTTGGGAGGTGTGGCAGACTTGAAACCCCTGTCTCTCACGGCGGGTTTCCAGCAATGTATTCCCTAGTGTGGAGATACACAGTGGAAGTGGAGGAGATATTTTGCCTTGTGCAAATGTGCAAGGCTCCTTTGGGTGTCCTTTTTCTAGAACCCATCATGAAGTGTGACACTTGTATTACTTTCAGAGTATAAGGTCATGTAACTAGGAGACTTAAATGCATATGTCTCATTGGTCACATTACTATCTAAACAGCAAGGATCCTATTAACACTCTGTGTATTTGGGAGAAATAGAGCAATTCCTGACTGCTTCTATACTACATTTCTGCTTATTTATTTTTCTTTTCTCAAAGTCTATAATGAAACCTCTTCGTTAACATTTTAGAATGAAGAGTCTTAGTTATTCTTTGTTCGTTTGTTCTGTTGCATAAGTTACATCTGGTCTCTGAAGACAAGTTTCCAAGTTAACTTCAGCCTCCCTCTGTTCTGATTTAAAAGGAGCCTGCTGTAAAGGAAGGAAGGAAAGGATCTTTAATTTTTTTTTCTTACCTCTACCTTTGAAATGACCAGTTTGGGTTTCTCTTGAACAAAGTGGCTAATTGTGATAATCCCTTCTTTTCTTCCACATGATGTCTGACCCTGTCCATCTCCTGTAGCCTGTCCTCCATTACTTTAGTGTGCTTCCTTCTCTTGTTTGGATTTCTGCATTGCCCTAGGAAGTCTGCAGTGTGTGTTGATGAAGGACGAGACAGGAAAGGTAAGGAGACAAACGCTGTCCTGCAACAGAGTTAACGGACCGTTTCCCAGTCTGCCTGCCTTTATCTGGCCTAGAAGTAATTACACAACCATTTTTTCAAAAGTCTATAGACGTGTGAGTTCTTTATTTTTGAATTAAAAGCTCAAATTATTCAACTAAATTCATAATTCAGTTTGATTTCTTACATATCATTTAGAAATAATGAGAGGCGACAGCACTTTAACCCAGAAAACCGCTCTGCAATTACCAACCCAAAGCAAATCACAGCTGAAGGCGAATCTAGGACTGTGAGCAGCTCTAAAGTAAATTCATCAATTTGTTATAGTGCCGTGTGTTTTAGCTTGCTGGTCCTCTCTTCACTCCAGAATAGTCTCACAAACTAGGCATTTCATATCTTTTCCTTAGCCTTGGTGTGACCATTCCTTTAGGGTTTGGGTTTCCTGTGTTGCATTTCCCAGAACAGATCGTGATGTGGTGTGAGCAGCAAGTCAGAGTCTGGGTGATAACATTCAGAAGAGCTTGTTATCTTTAGGGGAAAATCGGTGCTGGTTTCTTTAAGGGGATTTCCTAGGAAATTTACTTAAATGAGTAAAGTTTATGAATTGCAGTAACAGTTAAGATTCTGTTTTAAGATTCTGTTTTTAAGATTCTAACCCACCTAGGATAAGCCAGTTAGATATGAAGCTTTGTTACATCAGATTTTATAGATTCTGGCTCCTAATACATATCAGTAGTATTAATGGAATACTGAAGGCAGTTTTATCTAACTAGAAAAATCACCGACTTCAGAATCAGACCTAGGTTAAAATCCTAGTTGAGCGTGGTGACACACACCATTAATCCCAGGACTTTGGAGGCAGAGACATCTCTGTGAATTCTAAGCCAGATACATAGTTATACCCTGTCTCAAAACAAAATTAAAATTTAGTTAGACTGTTTACAGCATAATTTCATATAATAAAGGATTGTATCTAATTAAGTCAGTTAATTAAAATATATACTGGGGCTGGAGAGATGGCTCAGCAAGATAGAGCACTTATTGCTCTCTCAAAGGACTTGAGTTCAATTTCCCAGTACCCACAGGGTGCCTCACGACCGTCCATAATGCTCCCTAATGCCCTCTTCTGGCCTCCACAGGCCCAAGACATGCAGGTAGTGCCAGTAATGCATACAGGCGGAACACTTATACAGGTAAAATAAAATAAATACATCTTAAAATATTGTTTTAAATATATACTCTGTGCATGAGGACTTAGGGAAATCCGAAGTAGAGTAACTATGTTGGGATTTCCAGGAAAAACTTACAAAACAGTGAGGAATTGGCATAGTTGGTTAAGAAGACTGTGGACCAAAGACATGCTAGGAAAAATGTGTATGGCTCCTGGAAGGGGAAAAGAGAAAGACTGACCTTGACATTCTCACTGTGTGGCCCCAGCTGGCCTAGAGCTTACTATGTAGACCAGGCTGACTTGAAACTCACAGCTATCCACCTGCCTCTATCTCCCAAGTGCTGGGAATGGAAGCATCTGCCGCTATATCCTGCCCATTCTTAAATAAAAAGGTGTCTGAATGTGTGTGTGTGTGTGTGTGTGTGTGTGTGTGTGTGTGTGTGTGCCTGTATCTTTCTTTTTTGAGTCTCTATACTGTAGGTAGTTTATTTCATTAGATTGCTGAGTGGTAGAGAATTTTGTAAGTCACCTATATTTGTGTACAGTGCATAAACAAAAGTAACTTTTTTTTTGTAAGGTTCTATTATATTCCATTGCCAAAGAGACATTAAGGACTCTATATACCATATAAAAAGCAACTACCTTTTTAAAGGATCAGCATTTTAAAGAAGGTTGGAGGGGAGGAAGCCAGAGATTAAATGGAAAATCACTAGCAGGATTTGCATATAGAAGTGATGTTCAAGGGTGGAGAATAATTAATTCTAATCTTTTATGCCGTTGTTCTGGCACACTTTTACTGCTGACTGTCCTCATCTTCTGGCATTAGGGCAGACTTACAGGTGTAGACGGTTAAGATGCTGACTTGATTTTCTGGAAAGAAATCGTGGATACACAGGTCAAAAACTAAGGAGACAGAGGTCTAGAGAGATGAGGCACTGAGAGCAACGGGGTTTTGAGGACGTTGACTTTTCCTGAGTCGGTTTCCATAGATTTATAGTCTCATGTACTTGGAAGTCAAAGAATAGATTTTTGGTACCATTTAAGATGGAACACCCAATTGTGGTCTCTTCCCTCACTCACAAAAAATTAGGTCCCAAAGGGACTACACTTGCCGTATGGGATGACAAAGCAGTGTGTTCATCTCCTTCTTCTGTAGAGAAATACACTGCTTTTCTCAAACTTAAAGTCTCTCTTGATCACTGGTATTAATAACTTTTGAGTTTGAAGCTTTGCTCATATAAAGTGGATGTTTATAAAACCTCAAGCTGACAATATGTCTAAAATTGCAGTCCTTTCTGAGATGCCTATGGCAAATAACAGATTCTCTCTAGAGGAAGGGATTTTTATTCTAGACTTAAAACTCCCACAGATGAAATTCCAAGGAAAGTAAGTAATTCATAGTTAAAAAAAATTTTTCACTAGAAAGCAAGGTCATCAAACCAGCATGAACAGTAGTGAATAGAATTAGGCCTCAAGAAACTTCTTCTATAGAAATCATCACATGCAGACCATAAAATATTTAATATGGTTAAGAAACAAAGTTCTGAAAATACACAGAGCAAGTATAGTTGGGAAGGAATTTCATAAAATAAAATTGAAGAAATAAAAACCTAGTAGAAGCTGGGGTAGTGTTCCTCTCCTGTGATCTCAGGTAGAGACAGAAGGATCATGAGTTCATACTCAGCTGCATAGTCAGTTCAAATGGCTCAGACACAAGAGATCCTATCTATATATCTACATATTGTAGACATATATCATAATACTAAAAAACTTGCAATAAGAAGTTAAAAAAATAAAAACAAACATCTTTTTCAAAAGTGACCAATAGTTGATTTCTCAATAGCAGCAAAAAACAACAAAAACAAACAAAACAAAAAACCCAGAAGACAATATTTACATGGTTCCTAAAGAAAATAGCTATCAACCTAGAATTCTGTATTTTAAAAGGTCTTAGGAAATAATGCATCAGTAAGATGGCTGGAGAGGGACCAAGCATGGTGGCACGTACCTTTAATCCCAGCACTTGGGAGGCAGAGGCAGCCGGTTCTACAAAGAGAGTCCAGGACAGCCAAGGCTGCACAGAGAAACCCTGTCTCATGAAAACAAAACAGAACAAAAAAGATAGGAGGGAATGGGGTTGAGAAGAGAAACACAAGTAAAAACAAAAGATAATGGTGTGTGTGTGAGAGAGAAAGAGGGGGCGAGGGGGAGAGAGACTGTGGCCGTGAAACCATTACTTTGTATGGTAACTGAAAGTGCACTGGGGCTGAGGAGACAGATCCGTGGGCAAAGTGCGCATTGTGACAACATGAGGACCCGAGTTTGTAGATGCAGATAAAGCCAGCACAGGAGCATGCACGTCTGTAATTCCAGTACAACAATGCTGAAATGGGAGACATACAGGAGGGTCTCCAGAACCTGGCACCCTATAGCCTGACTGCAACTAGAGAAGCACCAGAGACTGTCTCAGAGGCGGAGGTTGAGAATCGACATCAGAGCTTGTCCTCACGTCTGCGTGCACTGTTCTGCACTTGCGCACGCACACACACACACACACACACACACCATATGACACACACATTATATGCATACAAAAGAAAAGTGGTTTCTTGAAGATTTTTTTGTTTGAGTTTTGAGACAAAGTCTTACTATGTAGCCCTGGATGGTCTAGAATTCACTATGTAGAGCAGGCTGGCCTCAAACTTGTAGAGATCTGCCTGCCTCTGCCCTCAAGTGCTGGGATTAAGCCTGTGTGCCCCCGGCTCTGCAGGAATTTCTGACACAGGGATTTCACCTGAGAATGAGAGCTCTGACTGATGATGTTTCTTTCAACTCTCCTTTTCTCATTTGATTGCCATAAAAAATCTGGAAAGAATACCTCCGTCAGTACTTAAAGTACTTCTGGGTTGGCAAGGTAACTTCGTGGGAAAGAGGTACTTGCTGCCAAGCCTGATTACCTGAGTGCCACTCACAGGGCCACTCCTCAAATGGTAGAAAGCTGACCTCTGACCTCTACATGCTGTGGTATGCACTTATCCAGGCACATGCATATTTACATATAAACACAAATACAAACACACAAATAAATGTAAAAAATTAGATAATGCTTCTCTGAGAATTGCATATATTTGAGTGAGATCACCAAGCTTTGTTCTAGGAGCTCCCCCAAAGCAGCCTTTAGCTTGATTATTCCAGAGTTGCATTCACATGACACGGGTGTTCTCAATTCTAGGCTCACCTGAATTGTTTTGCAAGCATGGTCCTTGAGGCACCCAGAAGGATGGGCTAGGTCAGGATGAGGCTCATGGATGTACGGTGCTAGAACCTGAAATCCTATTCAGAACACTCAAAGACTGGAGCGGCATTGGCGCCAGCCGTCAGAACACAGGCTGCAAGTCGTAACACAGCCAGTGTCGTATGTGCTGGTCAATCTGATTAAAACTTAGGTAAATATGAAGTTGTCTTCTGTGATATGAGACATAACCTGGGGTGTTGGTTTTTGGTTTGTGGTTTGGTTTCTTTTTTTCATTATCTTTGTCCATAATTTATCTGTGAACCCCTTCTTTTGGATGCCAGCTTGTTAATTTTTAGAATATTTCATTGTTGTTATTTTCTTCTTTGATTATCAGAATAAACACTGTTAAATGATGTGAGGGCAGTGAAATGTCCAGGGACCTGGTGATGGCTATAAAATTATGAGTTAAATTTTAGTTCAGGATCCCTAAATTCATGTCCTCCCTTAATGTCAGATCCCCTGACGCTGTCCTGATGTGTGGCCTTCCCATTGTCCAAGCCCCTGTGGTGCGGTGCTTCAAGCTGCCCTCACAGTTCCCTCTTCCCGCTTGCCTCCCCTCTCCACTCCTGCTCCAGGTTTCTAGGCCAGTACATCCCCAGTGCTGTCATTTTCCTGTCTCTTGCTTCCTTTCTCCAGTCTAGTTCTTTGATGGTTTTCTTTAAAGAAGGTGACAAACAGTGAAGAAAAGTCAGCATGAGATATTTCTCAGAAGATTAGCCTTTTAAAAAATGTTAAAGGGGGTTAGAGAGATGGCTCAGTGGTTAAGAGCACTGGCTCCTCCTCCAGAGAACCCAGGATCAATTCCCAGCACCCACATGGCAGCTCTCAACTGTCTGCAACTCCAGCTCCAGGGGTCTTACATTCTCACACATGTACAAATAAAAATAAATAATTCTTAAAAATTAAAAGGTTTAAGGATGGGGCTGGAGAGTTGGCTCAGTGGTTCAGAGCTCTTGCTTTTACACGGGACGTAGGTTCAATTCCAGGCACCTTCGTGGCTGCTCACAACCACCTGTAACTCCAGCCCCACAGGATCTGACACCCTCTGCTGACCTCTAGTGTCAACAGGCGTGCATGTGGTACATATGCAGACAAAACACTCAGACATATAAAGTAATAAAACATTCTTTATAAGTTTTAAGACAGAAGTTTTGGGTTAAATAATTGCTAAAATACCTAGATTATTTTGCTGCTGGCCACTGGTTCTATGAGAATGCTAAGATGAAGGTGGCACAGAGGCCCTTAGACCACAAAACCAAGGGTGAGTCTCAGCCACAGCTCCGTCTTCACCACTGCCAGCACATAGCTGTGTGTGACAAGGTGCAGGTATGTGTAAAGCGATAGTTTTTGATTATTTGCGCGGTTCACTGTTCAGAATAGTATATAATCAAGTCTTTTCATTTTACTACAGCCAAGTTCCTGAAGTTAGCAGGGATGTTTTATGCATTGAAAGGAAATGTGTATACAGCGTCCCCAAGCCACCTTCACCGGTGTGGTAGCAACATGCACCTGCCTCTGCCCCTGGGTGCCAGTGTTGAGTGTGTGTTTGCATATGCCTGTTGGGATTGGGCCATATCTTTAGCAAGCTTGTGTTTTGTTTTGTTTTGGGGTGTGTGTGTGTGTGTGTGTGTGCATGTGTGTTGAAAGCATACAGGAAGGGAGGTGGGGACAGCCTAAGGGAACAGCACAGAGTAAGAGTAAGCACAGCAGTGCTCACTGGCAGCTGGAGACCCCTAAACTGCTGCAGTGATTCTGGTGTGGCAGGTAACAGCATAGGCTTAGGACAGCTGTGCTGTTCCTCACCCAGTCAGCTTTCGACCATTTTAAGCAAATAACACAGGGTGGAGATGTGGGTCAGTGGTTCAGTGGGCATACACTTTCTCTTACACACACGGCCAAGTGGTCCTTTGCCTTCGCAAAGTCTGAATGACCTAAGTATAAAGTATTTTTTAACACTGAGGAAGTGCCAGAGCTGTTGGGGTATAGTGAGTAGAGACTGTGCTGGAAAACTTTAGGAATGGTAAATCTCTGCATGGGGGTTCCTGTCAGGTGTGAGCGTTGCCTGCAGCTGATGAGCTCCATGAAGAACGAAAGCTGTGGGTCCTGCAGTACTGGCTTGACATAAGGAGACTCGTTGGTGTGTCATTTAGTACTGTCCTAAGAGGGAGAAACTCCTCTTTACCATCCTTGTTGCTGGTTCATTTCCTTTCCAGTTCATGCATCACTGAATAAGGTTATCCCTAAGGCTCTGGTCATGTCAGGCTCGCCATGAGCTTGTCTTAAATGGTCTCCCCAGGTGTCTCATCTTTTCATGCTTTGTTGCTTGTTTTTGTGGTACTGAGAACCGAACCCAACCCAGGGTGTCATGCTCTACCCCTGAGCCGCTCCCTAGCCCAGACCCCATAGCTTAAGCTACCCTCTTGGCTGATGGTGTAAGCAAGCAGAATCTTCTCTGCTAACTTTCTTTTAGAGACAAGGTTTCACTGTGTAGCCCTGGCTGATCTGGAGCTTGCTATGTAGGCTAGCCTCAAACTAACAGAAATCCATTTAAGGCTGCACAACCATACCTGACTAACCAAATTGATTATTGATTTTCTGGTATTCGCTACTTTCCTTCTCTCTCCTTACTCCATAAAATCGCACACACAGAGACACACTGGTCGTCTTTCTTACACTTCTTGCTGAGTTGCTGAGTACAGTCTTCCCAGATGAAACCAACAGACACTATCTACCTTTCTTCTTCTCATCATCTCCCCCCAACCACTGGCTATTAAACCCTAAAGATTAGTCTCCTGCCAGGTGTGGTAGCACACACCTTTGATCCTAGGACTCAGGAGGCAAGGGCAAGCAGATGAGTGTGACGCTAAGCCCTATCTGTACAGTAAGTTCTAAGACAGGGAGAGCACTGTAGAGAAAGACCCTGTCTCAAGATGTCCCCCCAGATTTTTAAAATATATTTGTCTCCTAAATCTGTACCCTGAGTCCTTGGAACAGCTGTGGCATTGTCTTTGTGTCTCGCCTTCACTCACTCACCATTCATTGAGCGGCTGACACACACTGGGCTGATAGGCCAGAGCTGTAGTTTGCAGACTCACCTGGGGGGAGAAATCCACATAGGCTCAGAACACAGTGAGCAAGTCCACTGCCAGAAACCTGCTGGCAACACACAGGGGCCTAGAGGGAAAACTCATTCCAGCCTAAGGAGAAAGTCTGCACAACAGGGAAGACTAAGGATGAGTCAGAGCTGGGGCCTATAATGGGACGACAGTGCTTTCTTAGGCTTTATCCTTAAAATCTTTACCCTGTTGCCCATGTTTACCTGAGGCCCTGTCAGCCTCAGTACACCACCAGGTTCCTTGGGTTTCTAAGGTGTGGTACACTCTTACCTCAGTACCACTGCAGTTTTTATCTGTTCTTAAGTCAGATAGAGAGCTGTTGAACGTAAACGCTTACTTCCTGCTCTTGCCACCAGATGGCAATCAGACATTTTAAAGACTTAATTAACTAGCTAAGACCCCAGAGGGAGTGATTTAAGAATGGTAAGCTAATGCTAGAACGGGTACGGATGTCTTGAGGCCTGTCAACAACCAGCAGTAGCTCAAGCAGCTAAAAAGACTCACTGATCGGGCATGGTGACACACCCTGTAGTCCCTGCACTTGGAAACTTGAGGCAGAGGGGGTACAAGTTTGAGGACAGCCTGACTGAAAAAGGATGCAGAATTACTTATAACAGCCTAGGACTCTTTTATCAGTCTGATATGATCAGTCTATAAAATCCAGATGGGTGGAGCAGAAGATTGATTAGTTCATCTACATCTCTAAAATGACATTTTTATTTTATATTTTAAACGAATTATTTTATGTGGCTGGTGTTTTGCTTGTATGTATGACTATGTGAGGGTGTCAGATTCCCTGGAATTGGAGTTGCAGACAATTGTGACCTGCCCTGTGAATTCTGGGAATTGAACTTTGGAAGATCCCTGGAAGATCAGCCAGTGTTCTTAACCACTGAGCCATCTCTCCAGCCCCAGACAGAACATATTTTTAACATAAGTGATGAAGATTTAATGTTTAAATGAGTAAAAATGTAGATGTAGTAGTTATTAATGGTAAAAGTATGAAGTTTTCAGGGAGGGAGGGTGGGATTGGGAGGGGGAGGGGGAGGGGTCTATGGTTGGGATACAAGTGTGACCTGTGATTAAAATAAAATAATTTTAAAAAATACCAAGTTTTCAAATGAGTAAAAATGTAGAAGTAGTATTTATTAATGGTCCTTCTGTGTAAAAATATGAAATTTTCATTCAACATATCAGGAAAACCCAAGTAGGAAAGGTCTGTCGTTGGACCTTAAGAGAAATAATAGTTGCTTGGGGAATATCTTTATTCTGCAAGTGACATCAAGAAGACGGCTTTGTCCTCCTTTTTCTTCAGCAGTTGCAGAGGGCCAGTTTATTAGTCACTTTAGGCTTGTAGACCATAAGGTCTTTGTCCACACCACTCTGCCAACCACAGCATGGAGAGCTCCACACAGTATATAAGCAAATGGGTGTGGCATTGGTAAAGCTCTATAAACAAGCAGCAGCAAACTTGTTGCCGTGTTGGGGAGACTGGATTCCGAGCCCATTTCTCTCTTCTAGCCTCAGTTTGTCCTCCAGTCAAATAAGGATGTTGAATTTGACAATCTCTCACACCGGAGGCTTTATTTCCTGTGGTGGCTTTCTCTTAAGCTAAGTGATCACAAGACTGACCTAGAAGTGATATTTCTCTTACTTATGAGTTCAAATTTTAAAAATCTACAGTGAATAAATTGATAAGCCTTAAGGCAGGGTTTCAGAGAGCTGCTATGATTGACACTGGCATCTGGATCCTTAGAGACCAGGGGCATCAGGCCTGTGTTCAGCAGCGTTCATGGCCTCTACTCACTAGAAGCTAATTCATACCCACTCCACCCCACTTTCTAGAAAAGAAAATGACTGTAGGCATCCAGTGTCTCTAGGAGGCAAAATCACCCCCGATGAAAGCTATTTCTCTGTAGACTTTTAAATACTGCTTTTGATTATTTTATTTTATAAATGTTCCTGGGGCTGGTGAACCCTGGTGGAGGGCTGTCTGAAATGATAGCTGAAAAGTCACAGTGATACAAAGGAGCGTGGGTGACGAGAGCTATAGAACAGTTTGCTGAGAACACTGAGTATATTTACTTTTCCATTATCTATATTGATCTACCTGCTCTGGTAGAGATAACTCACACTGGAGGAATTCATTGTCCCTTCCTATGAGGTTCCTGGTTGGTTTATTAACTTACTTTTGCTTTACATGAATAAATCCACTGTGGCTTAGTCCTACAATGGAATATTATTAGGTAGAGAAAGTGAATGCAATGTAGCTTTGTCAACAATATAAATAGACTTTTTTTCTTTTGGGTTTTTGAACAGTCTTACACTGTTAGCCCAGACTGACCTGAAATTTACCGTGTAGTTCAAGCTGGCTTCATACTAGTGACAAAGCTCCCACCTGAGCCTCTTTAGTGCTGAGTCACAGGCAGTAGCCATCATGCCTGGAGAACCTTTGAAGCAAGATTTCCACTGTTGGTATTGCTGGGCTGTTTTTGAGACAAGTTGTCAGAGCTCACTGGATAGTTGAGGCCAACCTGAAACTCCAGATCCTCCTGCCTCAGTGCCCCAGTGCTAAGAGAACAGGCATTGCAGTGTGCCCAGTTATGGAGCTGGATTTGACAGTAACCGTGCCCGTGCATCTGATTTCCTTCCATGTTTTGTTTGCTCATTTATTTTAGTAAGTTGCTCTCTTCCAATTAGGAATGATATTCGTAGCTGACCAGCCCTGAATACCCGAATGGTTTTGGACAAGGAGGGTTTTGTTGCTGTTTTAGTTTTCTTTTTTCTTTTTCTTTTGTCTTTGCCTTATCTTCTTTCTTGTTTTCTCTTATTTTTCAGGCAATGACTTAATGCAGGGTGGGATATTCTGAACAATAGAAAAATTGGTTCTGATCTCAGGCTCTGCTTTTGGCAACTTCTGGGATCTAGTGCAAGTGTCTTTTCTCTGCCTGTGGGATGCTTTCCCTCTGTAAAATGCTAGGGAGTTTCCCGAACTCTGGCTGCAAGAAAACTATCTTTGAAACCGTGTAAAGTGTAGATTTCTGCCACCTAGGGTAGGCCTGGGAAGTGTATGTGGGTCCCGTGCTATTTGAGAACAACTAGAGGTAAAACGCAGCGACTACAGGGAGTAATATGTCTCTGACTGTAGAAATGTTTTGTATTCTACAAGAAAACAATTGGAATTGATACATCGTGATCACCTCCACACATGACCCTTCACACATTAATACATCTCGCTTGAGTGTTGCTTGCTCCTCACATGCCAGCTTATAGCTCACTCAGGGATGCCCGCCATGGTTACAGGAAGTTGCTTAAAAACTTCTGTTTTCAGCCCTGGACTTAGAAAATAATTAAAAGGATGCTATCCTGATTTCCATATAATTTTAAAATGGAATAAAACTAGAAATTCTGTTTGTTAATTTGTTTGTTTTTCTTTAATTTACAGAATGCTCTTTTCAGTTGCATTAGCAGAAATGAAAGTAAGTATATTGTCAATGATTGTGCAAGCAGTCCAGAGAGCAAGACATTACAGACATGGGCAGCAGTCAGAAGCGATTGCCTGTATCCTTAGCGTTACACCTGCTAAGCCATCTGAAGAAGCAGGCAGATGGGATTCCGTTTGGCAATTGCCTGTTCAAATTACTCATGCATCTTAGCAGTTCCTGTGTCCTGGTTGTGTATTTGTAAACCAACACTATAGGTAGGTCACTAGTGGAAGAGGACACCAAATAATAAGGGTCACTTTCTGAGGAGAAATACATCTGCAGTGTGTGACGTGTCCTTGCTAGGCACTGCTTCTCAGCCCAGTCCACGCGTATTTACTAAGCACTTGCCTGCTGTGGGACAGACACATATCTGTGTGGGGCATGACCAGAACACAAACAACTCGGAAACAGAGTAGAACCCAAGGCAGCACACCGTTAAAATACAGCCGTTCAGAGGAAGCAGGGTCCACCTGCCAGGCTATGTAGAGGAGACCTTGTGGAGTTCATAGCTTAAATGGGTCTTGAATGTAAATAATGTATTCATGGAAGGGGGATGGGAAAGAAGCAGAAAAGTAGAGATTGGAGGAGCAGACACCATGTGAAGGGAGTGTTGAGAGCAACAGTTAGAAGTGGAAAAGACAACAAGGAACAAGCAGATGATTGGATCAGCTTGGTAATGTGGTATAGTGGAGAGTAACACAGCCTTGCACATCTGCCCTTTCAAACTGGCTTAGTTTAAAACGTACCATCTAGTCGTTGGCAGGTAATTTTAGATCTTTTCACACTGGCAAGGACACTAAGCTAATGGAGGAATGAGAAGACAGGCATTTGGTCCCATTTTACTTCCCGCACTGTAACTCCCAAAGCATCACCGTTGCGGCTTAACACTAATAAATGCAGCTACAACTGCTTCATGTTGCTGGAGACACAGCACAGCAGTAGAGTGTGTCCTTAGCACGTGTGGTGTCCTTGTCATCTCCAGCACCACACGCATAGGAGGTCTGAAAAGCAGTTGTTCCCCAGTGGGCTCTGTGGCAGTAAGCTTGGGAATAGTTACAAGTCAAATCGGTACACAATACCTGTGCAGCAATGTTCTGGCCCAGGACACTGAGGTGTGTCCTATATCGCTAACGCAGCCCTCGACTAGTTAATTTGCACATGACTGAGCATTATTTCTTGAAGTCACCTGAATTCCTTGTTCTTTGGTCTGTGGGATTCACTGGGTCCCTGTTTCTGGCTCCTCTATAGCCATTTCTAGTATCAGGTAGAAATTCTTAGCCGCCTCTATAAACTTGCTGCGCTCATCTGCTCTCCCTCCTTTGGCACCCCTGCACACATACCCTTAGATGCTGTGAGGGTCGTCTGGCTTCTCCCGTGTGAGTCCCATGTGAGTGCTTGCAGACACTCATTCCTTCCCTGCATTTTGAATGGTGTCCTGTTGCATTTTCCTTTCTGTTTGTTTGTTTCTGTGTACCTAGCTCAGTCTGGTCTTGAACTCTAAGTGGCCCAGCCTGGTCTTGGATTCTCAATTTCTTGCCTCTGACTGCCAAGTGCTGGGGATTGCAAGTGGGCACCACCGCTCCTGGCTATTGGCTTTGTTGTTGTTTTGTTTCATTTCATATAGTCCAGGGTGGCATTAAATTTGTGACCATTTTGCTTTCCTCTCCCAAGTGCTGTGCGATGACAGGTGTGTGCTACCCACATGTGGCTTTGACGTATTTTACAAATACAGAATGCAGTTACCTGCCTTCAGATGACTTTGCTTTCGATTGCTCTTGAGACAGATTGTATCAGTTATGAAGTGAAGACTGCTACAGTACAGGAATGTGCACACTGGGCAGAAATTTTGATATCTCGGTTTCAGAGTGCACAGTTGTTAAATTTATTAAGTTGCTCTCTCTTAGTTTTCACTGATCCACATAATAGATGTAAAAGCCTGTCATTTTGTTTTCTTTGTTTGGCTTTGCTTTGTCTATAAATCTATAAAGACGAGAGGAGGTTGTCCTCTCGTGTCAGCATGGCCGCCTTGGACATTTGGGGATGCAGCTTTGTTTAGGTGACAGTGCTAGGCATGTTGTGCTATAGTAACAGCTATAGTAATAGGCATTAAAGACTAGATTACGCCATATTGTCCTCACGGCCAAATACACTTACATGTGCTTCTACACTCTTGCAGGGCTGTGGCAGGGCTCAGGTAGGGTGTGGTCACCTTTCGTCCTGTGTGATGAATGTGACTGTCCTTTCAGCGAGCGCTTGAGTGGCCCCATCCCTGGGCCTGTATACAGTCCTGCTGATTCGGGTGTTTATCATCCACGCCTTGGCTCACTTCTCACATTCAGAAAGGCGTGCTGTTGCTCACTGCTGGGTTAGGGTGACAAAGCTGTTTGCATCTCAGTGTCGTCTCTTTTTCCACAGTGGGCTCCCTGTGCTGCGGTTACGCAGGTCATCACACAAACTGCAGAGAATTCTGTCAAGCCATTTTTCGAACTGACTCCTCTCCTGGGCCCTCTCAGATCAAAGCAGTGGAAAATTATTGTGCATCTATTAGTCCACAGTTAATACACTGTGTGAACAATTACACCCAGTCTTATCCAATGAGAAACCCGACAGATAGTAAGTAAAGGACTGTTTTCTTCTCATCTCTCTCTTTGATACAATAATTCATTTAGAAATTGATACATTCATGTAGGTTTATGTGGTCTAGTTCATTTGAGAAACACCCAGATTTCTTTGATGTTTGCTTTTGACAGACAGAATGAACATAATTTTCAGAGCTCTAAGGTCCCAAGAAAGAAGGGAATGTGGAGACCATGAGGAAAAGGAAATACTGTTTTGAAGATGGGAGAGGTCTTTGGGATGGATATGTTGATGGGAAGCCAGATCATCAAGTTAGAACAGTAGATTATAGCTTTTGGCCTGGACTTTGTGTGTTGTTGTTTATTCAGGAAACTTACACAGATTTGCAAATATGTAAACATATACATACATACATACGTGTTATACCTATGCATAGTGCTATATGAGAAAAAATAGAAATGACCCAAAATGCATCAATAGGATATTGATTAAATTATATTTTTAGACAATAACAACACTTCACAATCAACAAAAAGGAGTATATTTATACAGAAAGTCCAGAATGTGTTAAGAAAACAAAGCAAGTTTCAGAACTGAAAGCATAGACTAAGTTGTATTTCACTGTTCCACACTATATATTTATGTAATGCTGGAACTTTTACCAACAAGAAGTTGTTATTTTCATAATGAAAGAATTGTAAAAATAAGAGAGTGATATTTTTGAAAAATCAAGGCTTCCTGATAAACCTGATAAGACCCTTTGGGATCTTCAAAGCACCTACTGTGTATACCCTAGACTCTGCTCTGCTCGTCTAGAGGTAATCAGATTTTAAAGACCTGACTGATTAACCAGCCTGATGAAAGACTGACATATAAGCCAGATGTTAGTGTTTTGCTTTATACTGGAATATTGTAAGACTTCTTTTATAATCTTGAAGCTGGTGTGCCTTGTTTGGCCATAATTGAAATCAGAATCAGAGGCTTTTGACATTCTGTGATGTGGTGGAGTGGTGAAAATCAGAGACGTGGCCTTCATTTGTTTTAAAGATCTGTGTTCTCTGACATTTTGTTCTCTGCACTGACATATTGCTGGCAGTGAGGACATAGAAGCTCCAAGAAAACCAAGGAAGAAAGAGGTTTTAAGGGTAGAGAACAATAAACTCCAGTGTCTGTCCTAACACAGGGGAATCTAGAAAAGAAGGCTTCTAATTAAGTATGCTTCTTCAAATGGGGCCACCTGACGAAGCTACTTGAGAGAACCCTTCTGAAGTCTATAGCCTGGTTGAAAGCCTTTTTTAAGTTTCTAGTTCCTTGTAGAAAATTAAAGGCTGGGTGAATGGGGACACAGTTCACAGGCAAATCATGACCCATTAGCATGTTTGAGGCCCTGGTTCAATCCCTATCATCAAAAAAGAAAAGAAAATTAAAGGCAGAGACAAACTAAGATATTGTCAGAGTTTATATTATCTAAATTACAATGTATATTAATTAGCTTCTACAGACTTAAAAAAGTCTGTGGTGTCTTCGGGTACAATTAAATGGAATGCTTTTAATGTCATGGAAATTAGTCATCAATCATGTAGTCTCCAGTAGACGCAAGAAGGAAGTAAGCTCACTTTGATTTGCAGAATCTTTTCCAAGAACATAAAGTGGTTTACAAGAGGCCTTCTTAGGTGTGGGATGACTTTCATTTTTTAAGGGTAGTTCTAGAAAGCTCATGACTGGACTGTGGTGGATTCGGGGAAGGGGAATCTTGCAAGGTTTGCACTGCAGCATGATGGAGAGAGCAGGCCCTGTGTATGCAGAGACTTGCAGAGAGGGCTCTGTTTTCTGCCTTCTGCCATGTTCTTCCCCTCTGAGCAGTATCGTGCTAAAACCTCCTAATGGCGGGCTTATATCCCACGTGCAGGTTTATATTGCTGTGACAGAGCTGAAGACCATGCTTGCCAAAACGCCTGCAAAAGAATTCTCATGTCCAAGAAAACAGAAATGGAGATTGTTGATGGTCTCATTGAGGGTTGTAAGACCCAGCCCTTGCCTCAGGATCCTCTTTGGCAGTGTTTTCTTGAAAGTTCCCAGTCGGTTCACCCTGGAGTCACTGTCCACCCCCCTCCCTCAACTGGCCTTGATGGGGCTAAGTTACATTGCTGCTCTAAAGCAAACACTTCCACATGTAGGTTAGTACCTCATTTCCCTTTATTGAAATCGATGGAAAACAGGATTTTCATTGGCGAACTTTAGCAAATGTGTTATTGTTGAGTTGTCTATGCTTAGCATTTGAGAGATATAAAATCTGACCTAGGCTTAGCATGTACAAGGCCCTGGCTTCAATTCTCAGTATAGGAGATAAATAGAAGTTATAAAATCTTAAAATTCTTAAAAAATATTTTTAGAAGGTCATATGTGAGTATTTTGTCTGTACTTGGGTACATGTGTGGTGCCCCCAGAGGCTAGAGATGGCATCAGGTCCCCTGAAGCTGGAGCTGGAGACAACTGTGAATCGCCATGCATATGCGCGGAGCTAACCCTGGCCAAGAATGTAAGTACTCTTCACACTAAACCATCTCATCCCAAAACCCATCATTTTATTCAGCAAATATTTAATAAAGACTGTTTAAATACAGTGTTTTAAGTACAATGTTTTAGGGCCAGCAAGGTCACTACTGAGCAGGTAAAGACACTTTCTAAATTCTTGGAATCCACATGGTGGAAGAAAAAAAGACTCTCTGAAATTGTCCTCTTATGGCCACACATTCGTGAATACACAGGCACACACACAAATAAATAAATGTAATTTAATTTAAAAAAATATGGGCCTGGAAAAATGGTTAATAGCACTGGCCATTCTTGCAAATATCCGGAGTTCAATTCCCAGCAACCACATAATGGTCATAACCATCTACAATGAAATCTGGTGCCCTCTTCTGCTCTTCTGGCATGCAGGCACACATGCAGGCAGAATGCTGTGTAATAAATAAATAAGTCTTTTTTAAAAAATGTACATATATCAGTATTTTCCTTACATGCATGTGTACCACATATGTGCCTGGTGCCCACAGCAGTCAGAAGAGTTCATAGGATCCCATGAAACTAAAGTTCAGCCTCTTTAATTTTTTTTTTATAAAAAAATATTGTTCAATACATTGAGTATGAAAGATTAACTATTGAAAGGGCAATAAACGTTTAAAGATGATGTGATATCAATAAGCTTACAGTATGTTGGGCCTGGAGAGGTGGCTCAGTGGTTAATAGCACTTACTATTCTTGCAGAGAACTGGAGTTTGGTTCCAGCACCCACACTGGGTGCTCACAGCTGCTTGTAGGTCCTGCTACAGGTCCTGCTGCCTCTTCCAGCCAGACCTTCCACCTAGAACCAAGCTCCTAAAGTGTCTACTGTCAAAACGAGGTCTCCAGCTAGTGACCAGTCCTTCAGTACTTCCAAATCATAGCAGCGTCAATTGGCATTATACCTAGAGAGGAAAAATGCAAATGTGAATAGAGGAAACAGGGTAGAGATGAAAGTAAGTGGAGACACCCAAGATCATGATGAATAGGCTTGCCTCAGGTCACTTTCTCTTGCTCTGATAAGACACCAGGGCCAAGGCAACTTATAGAAGAATTAGTTTATTTGGGGCTTAAAATTGTAGAAAGCTAGATTCCATGACCACCATGGCAGGGAGCATGATGGCAGGCAGGCATGGTACTTAATCAATAATTGAGACATGATCATGAAGGAGAGACGTGGTGGAGGGGAGGAGGAAGGAGAGAGGCACAGAGAGAGGAGAGAATGAGAATGGCTCTAGTCTTTTGAAACCTCAAAGCCCCTCTCCCAGTGACAGACCTCCTGAATAACACCATACCATCTAGTCCTTCCCAATTGTTCCACCAACTGAGGCCCAAGTATTTAAATACATGAGTCCACGGAGCCACTGTCATTTAGAGCACAACAAGGATGTAACAGAAATTTGCCTTATTAGAGGTAAAAGTACTGGATACCCTGAAGGGAAAGTAAGGTATGAAACATAAAATTGGGCCATTACAAAAAGAAATATACCAAGGATAATCTATCAAACTTTACCAAAGATACAAAAAGAAAAAAAATCTAAACAAACTCAATTGAAAGGTTTAATTGTAAGTAAATCTGGCCCAGTATTTAATTACACAAATGGATTCCATATAGAACTTAGTAAAGGTATTAATGAGAGGGATACTGAGTAGTTTTGAATGCCATTAAAATGAGTGAATATCTGTATTGAGTTATTGGAGCTTGGGATGGTTTTGTTGGTTTGTTTGTTGTTTGCTTTTGAGACACCACCTCTCTAAATAGACCTGGCTGCCCTGAAACTCACTCTGTAGACCAGGCTGGCCTCAAACTCAGGGTCCACTTCCTATGCCTCCCAGGTGCTGGAATTTAAAGTATGCACCACATGCCCATCTTGGTTTTGGTTTTGAAGCGGTTTATTGTTGTTTAAACATTTATTTAGGAGGATGTCTGCTATGGTGTGGACGTTAAAGGAGAAGTTGAAAGTCAGTGTCCACCACGTGAGTCCCAGCGATTGGCAGGGCAGCAGGCCCTTTTACCTGCTGAGCCATCTTAACAACCCAGGAATAGGGGCTTATGGTTTGCTGAATGCTTTCAATTTCATCAGACTTGACCTTTCTGAAACCTTTTGAGATAATTGGGGAAATTTGTATAATTTCTGTTTTAAATGTTAGAAACTAACTCTGAGATGTTGAATAATCTATTCCGGGCAAATACAGGAAGTTCAGGGCTAGAGAAAGTACTGACTTCCTCCTCCTCGAAATGTGCAAGCTTCCTTGAGAGCCTGGATCCAGTCCGTTTGGGATCCTCTATCTCCAGGGCCTTGCACAAGCACGCACATAAAACAGCACTCATGACCACAGAGAGGAAGGTCAGGCAGACTGCAAAGTTAAGATACCTTCCTTGGGGCTAGAGTGATGGCCAGTGGTTTAGAGCACCAGCTGCCCTTCCAGAGGACCCACGTTCAGTTCCCAGCACCCACACGGCAGCTCGCCACTGTCTGTGACTCCAATAGACACATTCTCTTCTGATGACCTCCATTGGCATCAAGCACACATATAATATAGTGCACAGACATAGATGCAGGCAAACATTCATACACATTTAAAAAAGAAAACTTCGCAGAGACATTTATGAGAGTCTAATAACCATAAGAACAGTGGAAAATAGTTACTTAAGATTTTGTATATTTCAGCGATATCAATTTTGTAGTGAACATGTATTACTTTTATAAATGAAAAATTAAACTAATGAATCCAATGTATAAAAGCACCGTGGAAATGGCCCGGCAGTATTGTTTTATCTGTAGGAACACTTAGGGTGCTTTGCAGCCATCAATACCGAACATCAGAATGTTCTGTATCAACTGCAATAGTATGTAGAGGTCTTGAGGATCTGAAGAAACACAAGTGGCTTAAACAAACTTTAACCTGTAAACCCCACCCCCCATTTTTCCTGGTTCTCGGGACTGAACTTGAGCACCCTGGCTCAGAGTCTCACACTGAGCTGCACCCCAACCATTAAAATGCTTCTTTAGAAAAGCGCTCTGCCTCCTATGATTAGCATAATTAAAGGAGGTTGTACCTTTGTGGGGGTAAAACCAAGTGTTTTACTTTAAATAAATATTGAAAAAGGAAGGAAGATAAGAGAGCTATGGGAGAAAAGAGTTGTACCAGAATTAAGGATGTACAAACACCTTAAGGGACTATAAAATGTAGTATTCAGCTTTTTATCAATCATGGCAGAGGGGGCCGGATGATTTTTTTTTTAATTTTTGCAAAATTATTTACTGAATTTATTTATTATTGGGGTGGAGTGTGGGATGGGTACACATACCGCAAAATCTGTGTGGAGATGAGAGAGAACTGTGTATTTCATTCTCTCTTCCTGCCTGTGTGTCGTGCTGGGGTCAAGCTCAGGTAGCAGGCTTGCATGCTGAGCTCCCTTACCCACTAAGCCATGTCTCAGTCCCAATCTGTCCTGTGGATGATTTTTTTTTTAATATATACATTGGCTTCTGTTTCTTTTAAATTTTTATTTGTATGGGTGTTTTGCCTACATGTATGTCTGTACACAACCTGCAAGTCTGATGCCCTAGGAGGCCCGAAAAGTGTATTTGGGTCCCCTGGAACTGCAGATAGTTATGAGCTGCCATGTGGGTGCAGGGATCACCCCTTAGAAGAAGTGCCGTGTGGGTGCTCGGATAAATCTGGGCCCCCTGGAAGAGCTCCTAATTGGTGAGCCACCTCTCCACCACCCGTGATGGTTTTGAAAGGCCACTTTTCATGGAGAAGATGGCTTTTCCTGGCTCAAAATTCCAGAAGCTAGTTAATGGTAGGGTTCTTTTCTTTATCTTCCTAAAGATAGAGTTAATAGAATTGGAGTTTTTCACAGATGATATCTTCATTAGGCATCTCTCTAATGCTCTGCGTTCCTTCTTCTGTTTTAGGGAACTGTGCACGAAACTTTATAGCATGAGCTGGGGGAACACACAGAGTTGGCAGGAGTTTGACCGCATCTGTGAATATAATCCGGTGGAGGTGTCCATGTTGACATGTCTAGCTGATGTCCGGGAACCTTGCCAGTTGGGCTGTACAAACCTTACTTACTGCACGAACTTTAACAATAGGTAAGAAAATTATTATACATGAAAATGGAAATATACTATCATTAACTTACCTGTTTTAAGTAAATACCACTTTCTGATGTGCCTTCTAGGGTAATCGTATTTCTTTATGATTTCATCTTGAAATGTTCTGCCCTTCTGCATGGTCCTTGGAAAGAAAGTATGATTGCAAAATCTCTTCTAATCTACAGATGGTTCAAGGTTTGGGAACCCAGAGAATATCCTACCCGGTGCCTCCAGTCACTCTCCCTGCTGCACCGGTGGAAACATTCCCTGCAGAATAGATCACTGGGAATGATGGAGTTCTGTAATTTTGTGCTCTGGATGCCCTTTTCTGTTTTGTTCAGCCACTAGCTGTGGCTATGTTCCATGCTCAGCTCTTGGCCCCTTATTTTCCTCACTATCCTTCATACCTCAGGGTACTCAGATTTGTCTTTGAATTAAGTCAGTGACTCACTGAGCAGATGCTGCTTCCGCCAGCCTGGTCTACGGAGTGAGCTCCAGGACAGATAGATGGAGCTGCATAGTGAGATCCTGTCTTGAAAAACCAACAACAAAAAAAGATGATGATTCCAGCCAATAAGTATATTGCATATGTGACATTGCTAAGAGAATAGATTTGATGTGTTTACCACAAAAACAGGGGAAAGCATTTGTGCTGGTGTGTATTAGTCAGCTTGACTTAGCCTTCCCACAGTATGCACAGATCTCGGAGCATTGTGTTGAATGCCGTAGAGTTGGCTGTTGAAAGTGCCTTTAAAAAAGAATGTGCATGAAAAGTTCCACTAGTACTAGTCCTGGCGAGTGTGAAGCGAAACCTCTGTGGATGCCTCCTCAGACCGTTAGAATAGCTAGACAGAAAGACTGGCAAGCATGTGCTGTGTGGGAGTCTCACTGTTTCCAGCTAGGTAAGTAATTTGGGTCAACTCTGTTACCCAGAAACTCTATTCAGAAGCATTTGTTTATGCAGGAGACATGAAGGCATAGTCCAAGAAGGTCTCTGTTTGCCAGCAGTATAGATACACACACACGCGCACACACACACACACACACACACACATATTATTATTATTATTATGTACTATTATTATTATTATTATGTACTATTATTATTACTATTATGTACAAAACATCCACCAAGAAAATGAGAAAAACAAAACATAACCTACCATGGCGTTTCAAAGAGTGGAGTAGTGTACAGAAAAAAGGCAAACTCCTAAGATGCCCAAATATGAATGGGCTTACATTAATCCAGAGAAGCTCAGTATTTTCTGTGCTTCCAGACACAGTCTAAGAATAAGCAAAAGTAATCTGAGGATAAGGACCAGGAAACCAGGGCATCAGGAAACATCAGCATGATAGAAATGTTATATGTCATGTGCAGGGCTCTTGTCTTCTGTGGGTGGATGTTTTGACACAGGTCTCACTATGAAGCTCTGGCTGTTCTGGAATGCACTCTATAGACCAGGCTGGCCTTGAACTCACAGCGATCTGCCTGCCTCTGCCTCCCATTTTGAGCTCCATGGGTGCTGGGAACTGAACCTGAGTTCTCTGTGAGAGCAGCCAGTTCTCACAAACACTGAGCCAACTCTCCAGCACCTCAGCTTTTTTTTTAAGTACAGAAAAAAGCATTTCACAAAAGATAACATTTATTAATAGATACTATCTAACAATAAAAAGGAATGAAATGCTTGATATTACAACAACATGGGTAAATCTCAAAAAGATTATGGTTTTTTTGTGTGTGTGTGTTTTTAGTTTTGCTGTATATATGAAGAGTGTCTGATGTGTGGTGATTCATTGGGGCACGAGGGAACTGTTTGGAGTGGTGGAAATGTTTCATTATTCATTTACATGTGTGTCTATGAGACATACACTTGTCAAATCACATTGGACTCTGTACATTGTACATTTTGTTATTTAGGTTTACCTCAGTTTGTTTGCTTGGTTTTTGTTTTGTTTGGTTTTAACCTTTTGCGGGGGGGGGGGGAATGTTTGTTTGAGATAATAGTTTCTCTCTGTGGCTTTGGCTGTCCTGGAACTCATTCTGTAGACCAGGCTGGCCTCAAACTTGGAAATCTGCCTCCTGAGTGCTGGGATCAAAGGTGCGCACCACTACTTCCTGGGTTCCTCAGTTTTAAGGACACAGACTCATTTATTTTATGAAATAAAGAGAGATGGCCTGGGGAATTAGTCATATCCAAAGCACCTTGCAGTTTTAAACTGCATCATAAGAACCTATGTTAGATGAAAACATGCAGTCAGGATCCTGATCTCGCCCACGTTGAGTCTTCAGACACTTGAAGCTGCAAGCTCATGCTGGGTCAGGTAGTCTCTTCTTTAAGAAAATCAGATTTTCTGGATATGTGAATGTATCAAGATTTTACTCATTGCTTCTTTCCAGGAGACAATTTGTCTCAATTCCTTCTACTGTGGTTTTTTGTTTGTTTGTTTGTTTGTTTGTTTGTTTTCTTTTCTTTTGTTAGGCCAACGGAGCTTTTCAGGAGCTGTAATGCTCAGTCTGACCAGGGCGCCATGAGTGACATGAAGCTGTGGGAAAAAGGGAGCATAAAGATGCCCTTCATCAGCATCCCTGTCCTCGATATTAAAAAGTGCCAGCCGGAAATGTGGAAGGCCATCGCGTGCTCCCTGCAGATTAAACCTTGCCACAGTAAATCCCGAGGAAGCATTATCTGCAAGTAAGTCATCCTCCCTGATCCCTATCTGAGCCTCTCTTTAGAATGTTCTCCCCTGGCCTGTGCCCTTCCTCCCAGCAATGCCCTCACACTTTCTCCTCCTCTGCTTGGAGTATGCTCCCCCATCTTCTTCCCGAGGCCTGCCCTTCTTGGCTCTTTTCAAATACCAGACATTCTTATGGAGTCTTCCCACATTCCTTTGGCTGATACTAATTTATCCTTAGTGCAAATTCCCGTCAAACTTCACTCAGACTTTATTATAGAATCTAGTTCAAGAAGCAGTTTCTAAATACCTTCAGTGCACAATTACATTTTTATACTGTAACATTTTATTACATTTATTTGGTGTATGTTCCTTTGTATACCAATTAGAGAGCATTTGGGCATCAGAGGACAATTTGGAGTGGCACGGGGGTGGAGACTGTTTGGTTGTCAGTGCTCACAGCAGGCACCTTTATCCAACAAGCCATCCTCCTGGCCCTGTTTTTATACTCCAAACAGACAAACGACAAAAACCACTTTTACGTTTAGAAAGGGAGAATATGGATGAGTGCATGCCTCAGTGAGTGTGTGGTATGTTCAGGGAGCCAGCTCAAGGTGTCCAGGCCTGGTGGGCAGCACTTGTCACTGGGCCGTCTCCAGCTCTTCTGTAGTTTTAACTGTGCTCTTGTCTCACGTTCTGTTTGACTTGGAATTACTTTCTATGCCATTGTCCTTTTTTGCTCTCTGCTCTTTCTCCTTTGCAGCTTCAATTATATGTCTGTTAGCATCTCAGCACACAGTCAGCATTAATCACAAATGCTTGATGAGTGAGAGAGTTGGTGACTAGTCATTAGGTCCTGTTCCTAGTAAACAGTTTTGAAAGGTTACTTAGGAAATCTAAGACAAAGCCACGGTGCTTTTTCAAGACCAAGTTGATACTAATCCCAACATGAGATGAGGCCGTGAATCCAAATGTGCATTTTTCTTTTAAGATCAGACTGTGTAGAGATTCTTAAGAAATGCGGAGACCAGAACAAATTCCCTGAAGACCACACAGCTGAAAGTATTTGTGAGTTTCTGTCCCCTGCAGATGACCTGGAGAACTGTATCAACTTGGTCTTGAAAAAGCACCGTGGCTTTGTCTTAGATTTGTCTAATCTCTGTGTGTGGCTCAGTACTGCTTAGTTTAGACGATTAACTGTTCAGATCAGTTCTGTGATTTTCTTACTTGGTTTAGTTTTGATTTTAGAGTCTCCTTGACCTCATAACAAACCTCCTGCCTCAGCCTTCTGAGCTCTGGGATTGCTTGCATGAGTTGTCATGCCTGTCTTCTAATCAGTTTTCTGACATGGCTTAAGAATGAGCTGAAGAAGGGAGAGGATGAGGTCTAACTGGGATGGTAAATCAAAGGCCATAGTTAGGAAGGATGTACCCTTAGAAAACCAACTAAGGAGACAAACTCAAGACTAAATTTAAAAACAACACAAAAGATGTATGTATCTTATCTGTATGAATGTGTTGCCTGTGTATATATGTGCCCCACATGTGTGCCTAATGCCCACAGAAGCCAGAAGAGGAAATTGGATCCCCCTAGACCTGGACTTACGGATGGTTTTGAGCCACCATGTAGGTGCTGAAAGTGAGCCCATGTCCTTAGCAAGAACAACAAGAGTCCTTAACTGCAGAGCCATCTTTCCAGCCCCTAAACTAAGAAAAAAGTTCAAGGTCGTGAACTATCTGGTTGTTATAAGCCAAACACCTTAGTGCTGATAACTAAAAAGATAGTGAGATGAGAAAGAGAGGAAAGGAAAGAACTGACACCTGGCCCTGAAAATGGGATACAGTTTGCAAGGCAGACAAGCCTAGCTCAGGTTTCTTTTAAAGGTGGTAGAAGCTATGCCATGCTTGGAGCAGTAAGTGTAAATTTGGAACAGGGCTATTGATCTCAGAGTACAGGAAGTTAGGCTTTGAATTTACTGTGCAGCTGGAGTTCACCATGACCGCCATTCAGGGGACTTACTCCAGCCAGTGTGAGAGCTTGGTAGGTGATGAGGACATCTGTGAAGCTTCAGTAGTTTTGACTAGACAACATGAGATGAGGCCGTGAATCCAAATATGCATTTTTCTTTTAAGATCAGACTGTGTAGAGATTCTTAAGAAATGCGGAGACCAGAACAAATTCCCTGAAGACCACACAGCTGAAAGTATTTGTGAGTTTCTGTCCCCTGCAGATGACCTGGAGAACTGTATACCTCTGGATACATACCTCAGTAAGTACTGTGCTGGTTGGCTTTAGAGCTCAAATGCTTCTCTCATGGCCTCTGTCCTTGCTCTTTGCCCCAGATGAGAATGTGTTGTTTGATGATGCCATCTGAATTAGCTACTTTTCTTTTTGGTGTCACCCAAATGTCAGACAATAACATTTTAAGAGAGGAAGAGTTTGTAAGACTCACGGTTCCAGAATGAGTAGGCACCGATGCCAGTGGGACTCTGAGGCAGGGACACCTGAGGTTGGGAAGCAGAAAGGCTATGTGCAGTTCACTTCTCCTTTAGCTCCAGCTACTAGAACAGTGCCATCCAACAGGGAAGGTCTCCTCTCTCACCCAGGGTCCAGACTTTGCTCTCCTAAGTGGCCAGATCATCTTAAAATTAGTTCTGTTTTATCTTTTGGAGGAAGTATGAACTATTTACCAATCGGGAATTTTAAGGATCAAAGTGGAGGATGCATTCTCAGAAATCATTGCTGTTTCTCATGAGGTGACCAGAAAATGGAATTTCCCCTAGGAAGCTGTCAGCTATTGTCATCCAAGTATCAGGACCTGAGCCAGGCCTGGCTTGGACTTACCCAGTAGAGGAGAAAGAGCTATTTTCTGGGCTTGTATACGGGAAGTGGAACTTATCTCACTTCTCCCCTTGTCAGATACTTCTGCCTAAAGCATGACAGTAGGTCAGTACCACCTTGAGGGATTCCAGAATGGTCTCCTTGATAATTGAGGCCAATGCACATGGTGTCAGGGCTGCCACCAAGGGCCATCAGAGCCATAAACTAGCCGGTCAGCAGAGACACTAGCTTTTTTTCTTTTCCCATCAGGAGTAAGCCCAACTGCCAATAACAGACACACAGAAGCACAGGGAGGCCAGAGGCAAGTAGGCCAGGGTGGTCGTGGTGGTGCTGACAGCAGGGATCTGGGCCTTTAGCTCTCCACTCTGCTCAGGGGCACTTCATGACTTACTGTCACACTCTCATTGGTAAAAGGGAAGAGGGAGGAGGAGAGACTTGTCCTTAGTCTCAGGGGACACATACACTTGAATGGAAAACTCAGGTGGCTGATCTTTTAGCTTTGGGCCCATGACCACCCAGAATAAAATTAAGGATCCGGTAACAAAGAGAGAAGGTGGTGAGCGTGTAGCTGGCAGTAGAGACCACAGGTCCTAACTTCTGTGACCGGTAGTGAAAACCCGTGCCGGGTAGGTTGGCCCTCTGTGACCTGGGGAAAATGGCTGTCAAGTTCCAGGGGAAGCTGCACGGAGTGACACTCCTACCGCTGGTCTTCCAGCCGGAGTCAGAGCGGGCCGAGGAGCCAGTGCGCACACCTGTGTGTTCCGGATCCTAGCATCTAGAGCAGTCAGGTGTGTGTAAGGCACACCTGATTCCAATAGGAGGGAAACCAAAGGGTGCTCTCATGTGGTGGGACACTCTGTTTAAATGCCACCCTTCCTTGACAGGGTCGTAGAAGGCAGATACAATTGTGTTATGGGGCTCATGTTGCCATACAGATCACCATTTATTATTCCCAAAGTGCGAAATTATGCCTCTTACACATAAGCACATACTTGATCACCAAAAATCAAATGTGTTTGATTACTACTTAAGTTATCAGAGTTTATCGTATTCTCTTCCAGATATTAACTCCATGTTAGCTTGTTTGTTTTGTCCATTACTGTATCAATAGCCAGGATCTTCCAAGGATATTGTAGGTATCCCATTAATAAATGAAAGGTTGGGTATGTTGTGATAAACTGGCAAATGATGAGGAAATCCAAGTGCGTGGTTGATAGGGCTTGTTAGAATCAGGCCTTGCTTTGTGCCTTCGCGCTCCCCACTCTATCCCAGCCATGCTGAAGCCTGTAACTTGAAGGCTTGGTACTTTAGGTTCGTTACACTGATCAGTTTTGGGTTTTCCAGGGCCGAGTGCTTTAGGTAACATGGTAGAAGAAGTGACTCATCCCTGTAACCCGAATCCCTGCCCAGCCAACGAGCTCTGTGAGGTGAACCGGAAAGGGTGTCCATCTGGAGAGCCCTGCTTTCCATACTCTTGTGTTCAAGGTAAGAGACGAAGGCTTTGAGTGTGAGCCGACCACGACCACGGGGCATGCTGCTGGCCTCTCCTAGGGGAGCTGCCGTTGTACCCAGGTGGCAGGGGCCTTTACTGTACTCTCCTGCACTGCTTAAGGGTTTCCAATAAAATGTATGTATGCAAACAAGGACACACAGAATTTCAGTTGTCATTTAAATTGTAAACCGGTGCTCTCAGCGCAAAGTTGGCTGTCGTAGTGAGTTACAGCATTCCTGACTACAGAACAAGAGGGACGCTCAAGCCAACTTTTTGTATCTTGCCTTCCATGCTGTAATGTTTGAAAACAGACTGTCCATTGTCCATGGCTTTTTTTTTCTTCTGTAGCAGGTAAAGAAATGCTATGGTTACTATGATACTATGAGCACCCTGCTGATTTACAGCGGTATGATTATATCCCACCACCAAACACTGTACTGGCAAAGATTAGTCTAAAAGTAGTCACGTTATATACTTCATTTAAGGCAGTTTGTCCTTTTCCAAATGTTTAGCCCACAGAAATAAAAAGCTGTGTTTTTATTGCTTGCTTCTTTGTTTTTTGCTAATGTCTCACCACATGGCAGCCCAAGTCGTCCTCTTGCTTCAGCTCCCCAGATTCCTGGATTACAGATGGATACTACTGTGTTTAGCCAAATCTTCACAGTATTTTTGGTACTAAACTGTAGCTAACTTTGGGGTACAAGTCCTTAATCACTTATAAAACACGGAATTTTTATTTGAGAGGATATATTTTTTGGCCAGTGAGCAAAGTCAATTCTTTAATTTTGTGTAAGTTCTATAACCTAATGTGTGTGTGTGTGTGTGTGTGTGTGTGTGTGTGTGTGTGTGTGTGTGTTTCCAGTGTCTATCTTGTGTACCATGTGAGCGCAGTACCCACAGAGGCCAGAAGAGGGTGTCTGGCCAATGGCGTTATAAAGGTTGTGAGCTACCATGTGGGTTCTGGGAATTAAACCTGGGTCCTCTGGAAGAGCAGCCAGTGCTTTTAACTGGTGAGCCATCTCTCCAGCTCTGTAACATAATCTTACAATCTCTAATAGCTACAGTGTTCTCAAAGAATTCTATAAAGTATGTTGAACGTGAAACTAGAACAATTATTGTCAGTTCACTGTTCTGGTTTTGTTTGTATTTCTATACAGGCTGCAAATTGGGAGAAGCTTCTGACTTCATTGTCCGCCAGGGGACGCTGATCCAGGTGCCATCGTCTGCAGGGGACGTTGGCTGTTATAAGATCTGTTCCTGCGGACAAAGCGGCCTCTTGGAAAACTGTATGGAAATGCACTGTGTCGACCTCCAGAAGTCTTGCATTGTTGGAGGGAAAAGAAAAAGTGAGTCTTGAACATATCGTGTTTGGTCTTACTACATCATGAGGCTGGTTGTCTTCATTTGCTGAAGAGTACAGTCTATAAATCATATATTCTAGGACAGTACTTTTTAAGCCACACAGAAAACTCAGAGAGAAGGACAGAGAGAGTTGAGTGGGTGGAAGGGGGTGGTTGTTGTTTGAAACAGGATCTTGTGATATAGCCCAGGCTAGCCTGGAGCACACTACATAGCCCAGGTTGGCTTTGAATGTGCAATAATTCTCCTGCCTCTGTCTCCGGAGTGATGGGATTACAGACAAGTACCACCACAACCAGCAGGAACTAGGACTTCTAAAAAGCCCTGTTGGAGGCCTCCCGAGTGGGCCTGGTCGTTAATCTCAGAGAAATCTGACTGTGTGCCAGTCATGGTGGCAGCCTTCCTCCACACTGTCTCCCTTAACCGTCAGAGTCCTCCTTGTGGAGGTACTGCTGTTATTGCCACCTCCATTCTGCGGAGGTGCTGCTGTATTGCCACCCCCATTCTGCGGAGGTGCTGCTGTATTGCCACCCCCATTCACAGCTGATGCTCATGACGTCTGTCCACCAGGCTCTGGGCTCACGCCTGTGATCCTGTGTGTCAGCCACTTTAGGTGACACAGTGAGCTCCAGGCCAGCCTGAATTATATAAGGAAACTGAGATGGGGAGGGAGAGTGTTTATCTGAGGACAATAAAGCTAGTTTCTGAGAATGCCTTTTAGACATGAGATCTCTGCGAGTTTAAGGTCAGCCTGGTCCACAAAGGACAGCCAGGGCTACACAGTGAGACCTTGTCTCAAAATAAATAGCTTAGATTTAAGCCCCTAGTTTATATATTCAGAAGTCCTCTTTCAAGAATTGATGTTCTGCAACTTTGTGAGGGGCTTGGGGGATGGTTGAATACTCTGAGACAACCTAAATTTGATTCCCCATAAGCCATGTAAAAATGCTGGACATGGTGTGCTTGTAAGCCGGGGCTGCTGAGGTCCCGGGAGCTTGCTTGCTGCACGGGCCTCACATCCCGAGTTTGCTTTCAGAACCTGCCCTGGAAGTGAGAACCAGTCTGCAAAGTTGTCCTCTGACCTGCACATTCACACTGCGACATGCACATGCACCCACACATGTGTGCACACACAGTAGTGTGTGGGTAGGTTTTTAAATTTTCAAACTTTAAAAATTTTAAACTTTCAAACAATTAAATTTTAATTTATGGGGTTTTTGTTTTATTTGTTTGTTTGTTTTAGTATATGTGTGTCTGTGCACAGCACATCTGTGGATGTCAGAGAAAAATGTGGGGGAGTTGGTTCTCTCCTGCGTGTACGTGTTGAGGTGCGCATGCTCGGCAGCAGGCACCTCTATCCACTGAGGCTGTCACAGCCCTGTGGTCTGTGTCTCAGTACCGGGAGTAGATGATGCTTTCTTTCAGGTCATGGAGCCTCCTTTAATATTGACTGCAACGTCTGTTCCTGTTTTGCTGGCAATCTGGTGTGTTCCACCCGCCTCTGCCTGAGTGAGCACAGCTCGGATGATGACCGGCGCGCCTTCACAGGTAGCCGCGGGCGGCCGTGTCCCCCAGGGCTGCCATTCTTTGCACTCATCTTCCATTCGAGGCTGTGCAGGCATGTTTTAACTGCACATGTGCCTGGTGCATGGATTTCAAATCTGAAAGCAAGATACCTTCCTCTCCGGATCTCTGCTTCTTCCTGTTCACAAAGGAGTCGTGTCTTAGTGCCTCAGCACCCGTGTGCTTTCCGAGTGTGTTTCTCGTCAGGCTCTTTCTCAGCCTCCCTTGCTCACTGACTTGCATAGGCCCCCAGACAGGGTCAGGCACTACTTTTTCGACTTTACCATACTGGAGGGTGCCTGGTTACACCGACACCAGCACCTGCAGATGCAAAAGCTGGTGAGGAGGTGAGGAGAGCAGCAGTTGATAGTGTCTGCAGCACTGTCCGACGGCATCTCTTCATGTCTGCTTTCCCCGGGACGAAAGAGCCTGGGTTCTCAGTAAAGTGGTATTAGGTAGCTCTGCCTGACCCCATTCTTACCAGTGCAGGGGCAGCCTGACTCCTTCTCTGCGGTGGCTAGTACGCCACAGGCGGAGAGGAACAGGGAGAGGATTTACTAACCTGTGCCAGCCCATTGGAAGAAAAGGGGAAAGAGCTGCAGACCAGTGAGGAGGACAGCAGAGCTAGGTGTGCGGTGTGCCCTCCGCTGTGAGCGCCAGTGGCCGCTGCCTCACCCTGTGGCTGGTGTCAGCAGCACTTGGCTCTCCCTTGTCTGCTGGTTTCTGATGAGGCTGGTTTACTCTGTTAGAGAAGCCGCAGAAGGATGTGGGGATGAGAGTGGACGACAGAGAGGCTGAGATGGGAGTCATAAACTGTGTATTTATAAACAGCATCTTTTAAAAGCATGCTTTTGTATGGGTCCATGTTCCCTATAGTGTGTGGTCCCTGCCGTTCTGGAGTAAATGAGGACAATACCAGGTTAGCCGGCAAACTAAAGGGTTCTGCTGGCCCAAAACTGTACCATATTTTTGGGTATTCAGTGCCTCTGTCCAAACATGACTTAGAGAGAGAGTCCTGAAAGCTGTCTTATTTTGCTTATCTTTTAACATTCAGGAAATCCCCCAAGCTATCTGATTTCCAAGTTTGATGTACCAGGTCAGGAGAAATGAGCTTTATTGTTTCTACCTATAACCCTATTTCTACCTGGGTCAGTGTCTGAAGACACCTAATAAATAACAATGAAAAGAACAAAGAGAGGGACTGGGAGGGAATGAGGGATCGGGACACAGCTGGGATATAGAGTTAATAAAATGTAACTGATAAAAAAAATAATAAAATAAAAAAAAAGAAAAGAACAAAGAATGTCATGTTGCAGAAATATAGCTTTTCAGAGCTTAACTCTCTTTAAAATCTCTGTCAGAACCAGACATGGTGGTGCACATCTGAGATCCCAGCACTTGGGAGGCTACATAGTGAGATCTTGCCTCGAAGATAGATAGATAGATAGACAGACAGACAGACAGACAGAACTATGTCAGAGAGAGATTGGTCTTTGTTTTCCCTAAGTTAATGTACAGTCCCATTTTGACATGGTTTGTTAGTTGCCTGCATCAGCACACGGGGAAGGGAGCGCATGTTCACTTGAGGCTGTTTCCTCTCCTCAGGTCTGCCCTGTAACTGTGCAGACCAGTTTGTCCCCGTGTGCGCACTGAATGGACGCACTTACCCCAGTGCCTGCATCGCTCGCTGTGTGGGTCTCCAAGACCATCAGTTTGAGTTTGGACCTTGTATCTCCAAGGATCCGTGTAATCCTAACCTCTGCCCAAAAAGCCAAAGGTAAGCCACATGCTGCTTCTGTTTTTCAGCCACAGATTATCGCTTGTAAAGTATCTACTGCGTATGTCCCACGTGAGAAAAAGACAAAAGTGGGTTGAGAAGAAGTCTGCCTGGGCTTGGTGGCTCATGGTGTGATCCCAGCACTTGGAGCACTGGAGAATTATGAGTTCAAAGACATGCTACATGTTGAGGTGTCTCAAGAAAAAAAAAGTTGTCTCTGTCCTAAATGGTGTCGAGTCTGGACAGAGAGCTTCGTAGAACTTCCCGGCTGCAGGATTAGGAGTGCATATGTAGAGGAATCAGTGCAGCTGGGTAGGGAAGGCCCAGGGCCTCAGAGGTGAAAAGCAGGACGGTTAGGGAGGAAAGCTGGCGTAGGTGAGGTCAGATGGCAGCAGGAGCAGAAGTGTGTGCCGGGAACTCAGGGGTCTATAAAACTGAAGCAAAGAGTAAGGAAAGGGCAGGGGCGGGTGGCACCGGAGATGAGAGGATGGATACCTTGTTAGTCGCTGTCCATGGCCTCTCCCAGTAGAGCACGCGTTGTCAGAGTTAGGCATGAGGAAGCTCAGAGAGTTCAGCTTTGCTGTTGTCTGATGTTACCTGGCTTTGGACTCCCTTCTCTGCAGCCTCCTCACCAAGCCAGATGACAGTAAGCTGGCCTTGATGGATCCCCATGTGGTGGCTCCCAGACAAATGTGGCTGCTGTAGCTTTCAGCCTTCCAGACCTGGAGTCTACCTCTGAGATTCGAGCATGCCTCATCCCAGAGTCACAGCTCTCTCCTGATGAAGGAGTTTGTACAGAAAGTTGCTTCTTGGTCTTGAAAACTCGGGCACAGGATAAGAAGGGAGATTTTCTCATCTAATGAAGTAGCAAAGAATCAGACACATGCCTCACAGAGGTTGAGGTTCTAGTTTCACTTCAGTTTCTGTGACAAAGCACCTGAAAAGCATGAGCACAGCTTTGAAAAGAAAGGGTGTGTTCTAGGCTACAGTCCATTATAGCAAGGGAGCAGGGCAGGAGCCTAAAGCTCAGTCCCCAAGCAGGAGCAGAGGACTAACCACCTGTCTGTACTGCCCACCTGCTGCTTCTCAGCTCCAATTACATTGTCCAGGGCCCCACACGTGAAATGGCACTGTCCACGCTTGGGACATTCAAGACAGTCTCTACAGACATGACCAAAGGCCAACATGATGTAGCTATTCCTCTTCCAGGTGATTCTTGGTTATGTCAGGCAGACAGTAAAAACCAACCAGCACATTCTTACAACAGAAACGAAACTGAGAGCTACCGGTGGATACCCTGAATAAGATTGTCTTGCTTTACATCTCCACGTAGAGAGGTCTTTTTAGATAGAATGCCCATATAAAAGAAAAGTTTGAAAATTCAGCTACATGAAAGTCTCATAGCGGGGTCGGGGGGAGCTTGGTAACTAATGACAGACTGGGAGGAACGTCACAGAGAAAGAACCCTAACCAATCCGTGTGAAGAATATAAACTTAATGTGAAAACAGGTGATGATCTAAGGGCTAAGGAAATGATACAGAAAAAGAAAGAGAATGGTTCTTAAACACCTGGGCAGGGGGATGTGTTTCTTTATTAAAGTTTAAGAAACTCTATTATATGCAGATCACCAAAATTCAGTTATTTCACATATAGAAGAAATGAAGCCCATTGGCATGTTCAGCAGGTGGCCCCCACTAGCCATCTCAGAGACTTGGGGTCGCCCTGCAGTGACTCTGCCACCTCTGCGACTCCACCCTACTTCTGGCCAGCAGATATGAGAAGGGATTTGGTGGAGGATTCTCTTGAGATGCTTTCATGAGCCAGCTGCTGAGGTGATATCATCGCCACTACTGCCAGGCACATTCCACTACCCAGAACTCAGTCAGCACTAGAGAGACCAAAGAATGCAATCTGTATATAACTCATAAGAGAGTAAGTGAATTTGAGGAATATATAGCAGTTATCACCAACCCTTAACCTTCCTCATGTTGCCAGAAATGAAAATTAAAACTGTAATTGTGTGCCACTTTGTATCTATTTTATTTGCAAAGACAAAAAAATATTATAACATAAATACAAGAGGGGCTGAAGAGGGCAAGAACCTTCTCTCTGGGGGGCTTTAAAACTTTCTGTGGGTGAGTGTTTGCCTGTGTTCGTGTCCCTGCAGTGCCCGCAGATGCCAAAGGAGGGCATCAGAACCCTGGAACTGGAATTCTGGGCAGTTGTGAGCTGCCTTGTGGGTGCTGGGATCAACCAGGCTCCTCTGGAAGAGACGTGTCTCTTTAACCACTGAGCCATCTCTCCAGCCCCTGAGCAGTTTTCAGTGGGTAAACTATCCCTGGGAGAGTAAGGAATGAGTAAGACAGCTGCCTCTGAGAAGGGAGCTTGGAGGCTGGGACGTGATGTGTGGGAGAAGGGGCTTACTTTGCACACTATGACATCACACTTTTTCATTTTCTCAGTACACCTTTTCATTTTATCCATCAATTGTGTCATCTGTTCAAAGCAGTTGTGGGCTATTTGTTTGTTTTTAAGAAAATGGTGTATTCCCTCAAATATCTACTGATATGCCAGACATTTTTCTAAACATTCAGACCTAGCAAACAAAACAGATCCCTGCTTTGATCATTTTACTAAATTTTACTTAGAGATTGTCTTTTCTTGCATCCTCTTACTTCCTTTAAAAAAATTCTGTGTGTGCATGGTTTTTATGTATGATATGTGTGTATGTGGTGTGCTTGTGAGTGTAGGTGTGATGCCACACAATGGCTCTCAGGAGCTGTGCTTTGTGTCCTGCCTTGTTTGAGGCGAGGTCTCTCGCTTGGCTTCTGCCACTGTCCTGCCCCCTGGGAAAGCCTCCTGTCTCTACCCCCGTCCGCCCGTGAGGGATTACACATGTGTGCTGCCGCATCTGCCTCGTGGGTTCTGGCCTCAAACTGGGGGAGTCAGGCGTGTGCTTCTATCTCTGAGTGTCCCGTCAGCCCAGCCCTCTTCTTCCCGCTTTCTCAACTGGATCCATTGCTTTCTCCCTAGATTACAAGTTTTCTTCAGTGCCCTTGGTCCCCATGCCTTCTTTGTCAGGTTGCTCGGAAGGACTTGCTTCTGGAGCACCCCTGCAGATCATAAGCACCCAGCATCACCGCCCCCCAAGCAGGCATAAAAGCTGATTTTTTTAAATGCTGAATTTTTTAGTATAAAAAGTGAAGCCTTTATTAAGATGGACTCATGTTAATCAAGCTAAAAATTAAGTACGTAGCTAGCCATGGTGGAGTACATCTTTAATCCTACATCCAGAAAGTAGGCAGATCATTGTCAGTTCAAGGCCAGCCGGTTCTGTATAGGAAGTTCCAGGCCAGCGTGAATAGCTGCCTAAAATAAAGCTTCTGAAAATGATGTGTGGTTACCGAGTATTGCCTCTAGTGTGGACCCCACGCTTGGTCTCACATCAGGCACTTTACTCCAACGTGAGTCCTTGGCTTGTACCTTCCCCCACCCCACATCCCAGGACATCACCTCTGGTTTGTGGCTGTTCCCGTAGCCTCTCCTGCTTGCTTTTTCTCCTTGCTCACGAGGCTCCAGTTAGAGCACACTCTTCTGTGTGTGCCCAGGCCTCACCACTCAGCCACTAATTCCCTCTGAGCAGTGTGTCTGCCATTTTCTATCCGACTGTCCTTTGTATACACTCTGTTAGCCTTGGCTCTCCTCAGAGTCCTGCTTGGCAGCCAGGGCTTTGCTGCCCCAGCACTGTTCCTTCCTGCTTATGGTTCACCTGCTACTTTCATCATTTTCAGATGTGTGCCCAAACCACAAGTTTGCCTGACAACTTTTGATAAATTTGGATGTAGCCAGTATGAGTGTGTGCCCAGACAGCTCACCTGTGACCAGGTCCGAGATCCTGTGTGTGACACAGACCACATGGAGCACAGCAATCTCTGCACTTTGTACCAACGAGGAAAAAGCCTCTCTTACAGGGGCCCCTGCCAGGTACGTTGTTTGGTTTCCAAACCCAAGGACATCAAGTCAGTTTATGATCTTCTCCAGACAAGCGGAGTGCAGCGGTCTGCTGAGAAAGGAGCAGTGTGTTAACTCTGGGGAGTGTGGCCTCTGAGAAGGATTTCACAGCCTGTATGGTCACTGCTGTTCATCTTTCCACACTTCTGTGGGCCACCGTAGAATACAAACCAGGCTGGGTTTGGGCGCACACCTTTAATCTCAGCGCTTGGAGGCAGAGGCAGGCGGATCCCTATGAGTTTGAAGCCAGCTTGGTCTACGCAGTGAGTTCCAGGAGAGCTAAGGCTACACAGAGAAACTCTGTCTTGAAAAACCAAAAAGGAAGGAAAGAGGGTGGGAGGGAGGGAAATCAGAAAGGAAAGTGCTATCCCCACTGTTCCCTCCACTTCCTGCTTCCCACCTTCTCCCACTATGCTGTGACATGAAAACCTCTCAGATTGTTTAACATAGGCCGACCTCTGTCTTTGAGGCTTATGAAGTCTTCCACATTGAATAACTTCATTGGACAGCCTCCTTGAGCTTCCCCTGACCTCCCTGATTCTGTGCCGACCCTCCTGGGAGATTCCCACCTTGGGGCCAGCGTCACCTGCCTGCAAACCACTAACATTGGACGTGCTCTTTGTCTGTGGTAGGGAAGTCCTCCAGCTTGTCTGGCTGCTGGTGTCCTGCTTGCAGGGACACTGACTGTTCTAGCTCCTCCCCTTCACCCGGTTCCCCCTAGCTCAGCTGGGGCGTTTCTCGGGTTTATCCCTAATTACCCAGTAGGTCTGGAATGTGTCTCCTCTCTCATCTCTCTGCCCATCCCTCCCCTTTCTCACACCCAGGGTGAAATGGCAAGGTCCCACCTTTTCGTGAAGAGCAATATTTTTATTCAGACCTTCGTGACCACTAGTAGTAGTCTGGGTGAAGGAGTGACAAGGGGACATTTTTATCTTGTGTCGGTTTCGGTGAAATAAGCCGAAGTTTCAAAGACTTTTCAGTTTACCCGGGGCTTTAGAGGGGCCCCAAAACTTATAGCCTGTGTCTCTTCACTTCCTGAAAATAGGGACATCGTCTCTGTGCTCAACACTTAGACAGATACTCCATAGGCGTTCCCAGGCTAAAAGTTGCTTGTTTTTCCTCAGCCCTTCTGCAGAGCCGCAGAGCCCGTCTGTGGGCACAATGGTGAGACTTACAGCAGTGTGTGTGCCGCCTACTCGGATCGCGTGGCGGTTGACTACTCGGGGCCCTGCCAGGCTGTCGGCGTCCTCTCTGAATACAGTGCCGTGGCTGAGTGTGCTGCTGTGAAGTGTCCTTCGCGCTCAGCCATAGGCTGCAAACCCATCATCCCACCAGGTGAGCTGCAGGCTCTGGTGGGCGGGGGGGGGGGGGAGATTTGCTGATCCACCCCCAGAAAATGGGCTGTTGAGAAGAGAGTTTGTGAACTCTGAAAAGTTGTGATCAGCAGAGATAGGGAGAGTGTCCATGACACAGGCGACCTGGGGTACAGTATAAGAGCCTCTCCAAAATAAAAAGTTAGAGACCTGTATGCTGATTGTTCCGAACCAACGCCAAAGCTCTGGATTGCCTTAGATAGTGTTTGTTCTGCTGACATCAAAACAGGATGGCAGGGCCTGGAGAGCCGGCCCAGAGTTAGAGCACTTGTTGCTCTTGCAGAGGATCTGGATTCAATTCCTAGCACATCCTCTGGCACCAAGCACACTGTTGGTACATGTACATACATACAGGCAAAACACTCACACATAAAACAAACTGAATAATAACTAATATAAAACTGAATAATAACTAATATAAAATAACTAATATAAATATATATAATATATAATATATATAATATATAATATAATATAAATAATATAATATAATATAAATAATATAATATAAATATAATATATAAATAATATAATATAAATAATATAAAATAACTAATATAAAACTTAAAAAGAAAACAGGATGGCAACTTTTTTCAAGCAAATTTTTACCAACAAGGCATTAATATATACGCAGGTAAAGTAGTATTTAAATTTTAAAGAACTAGGGTTACTGGATTAAACACATAGATTTTTACTTGTTTTAAACCAAATTAATTAATGGCTGAATGGATAGTTGACATGTTTTGGTGAACACAAACATTTGTAATCAAGAGTTGCCTTAGCTCAGTTGTGTAGTCACAGCACCTGGGAGCATCAGTTTGGGGGAACAGTTTGCCTTACACCCATGCTCGTCAGTGAGACAGGCCACAGAAGAGCCTCCATTCCAAGCCTGGTCAGTACAGGTTATTCTGGGTCTCCCAGCTTTCCACTGCAAGCTCATCAGGGATCCACCGAGCCTCCACTGGGTTCAGGACATCCTTCAAAGCACCCAGCAGTGAACAAAATGAAGCCTCCGCCCTCCTGGAGGCCACATTCCTAGAGAAGGGACATGAGGTTCCCTGCAGATCCAAACTGTCAAGTCAGAACTGCCTGGTGAGGCTGAACGAGGGTGGTGAGGACTTGGCGGGAGGACTGCTGCTGAACTGCACGGTGAACTCTGTTAAATGCGGCATGAGATTAGCCGCCTCAGCCGGAGCATTGCCGGAGGATGGTGTGGGGAGAAGGGATGACTTTGGTGAACACAGATGTTGGGTAGGATCCCGGGTTGGTCACTGAGCACAGCTGAAGATAAAATCACCAAGAAGGGAGGTGAAGGCTGCAGTGAAGCTGGCCACTTTACCGGTAATGCTGGGTTCTCTTTGTTTTAATTCTGAACACAAAATAATGTTCTGTTACAGGGGCTTGTTGCCCATTGTGTGCGGGGATGCTACGGGTTTTGTTTGACAAAGAAAAACTGGACACTATTGCTAAGGTAAGTTGCATTGTGTTCCAGGTGCTGTTGAAAGTACATTGCTAAACTTCTCAGGAAGCCTGGAGAGCAGCATTATGGTCCCTGTGTGTAAATAAAGAGCCTGGTCCCCAGAGCCGCCCAGAAGCAACAGAGCAGGGCCTGCCACCCAGTTGGCTGACTGCGCCTGTGCATTTTCTTGCCACACCCTTTCTTAGGAAATGTGCCTGCCAGCTCAAAGAGCAGGGCCAGGGCCAGGTGGTCTCTGCCTCCTACTCACCCCAGTACCCATCCCGGAGGAGCTGCCTGCCCTGCCGTTCATCTTTCCCTTTCCCTGCTGTTCCCTTTTGGGCAGTTAGGGCTCTAGTGATGCAACAGGCCAAACCTTGCCACTGCCCGGGGAACCCATCCTGTCTGTATTGAGAGACTGTTTCCACAGGACTGGGTTCCCTGCGCCCTCCAGGTCAGAGCACTCACTTTCTGAGAGGCACACATGGGGCTAGAGAGAGCTCAGCTGGATGTTTTCCTCAGTCACTTTCTGCCTTGTGTTTAGAGACAAGATCTCTCACTCAACCTGGATGTGTCTCATTCAGCTAGACTGCCTGGCAAGCAAGCTGGAGGGACTCCCCGGTTCTGAGATTACAGGTGGGGCCCACCATACTCCTGTGGCTCAAGCCCAGGTCAATGAAAGATGGCTCAGCGCGTAAGTGCTGCTGCTCTTACTGCTCTTTCAGAAGACTCAAATTTGATTTCCAGCACCCACATCAGACAGCTTACAACCACCCACAACTCCAGACCCCATGGCACCTGCACACACATCCATGTACGCATACAAGATACATGTGCACATAATAAAAAGAAAATAATTTTTTTTTTAAGTAGGTATCCATAGCTGCTGAGGAATGACATCCAGATTGTCCTCTGGTTGTGTATGTCTCTGTCTCTATCTCTCATAAATAAATAAATTAGTACATAGACAGATAGATAGATAGATAGATAGATAGATAGATAGATAGATAGATAGATAGATAAAGTGGAGCATGCAAGCCTATATCCTAGCTCTTGGGAGGTAGAGGTGGGAGGATGAGAAGTTCAAGGCCATATTCAGTTATCCGGGGTGCTATTTCACTAAAAAGAACTTAAATAAATAAACTGTACTTCTGAGCCAGACATGCTGGTACAGAGTTACCCTGAAGCTCTCAAGGCTGAGTTAAGAGGATCATGAATTTAAAGTTAGCCTGGTCTCTATAGCAAAACCCTGCTCAAGACAAACTACTTCCGGTGAGTGTTAATGTTGCTGTAAACCTCTGTGGGCAGCCCAAACCCCACTGCACTGGGAGACAGGACTGTGTCCAGCAGAGCCAAACCTGGTGCTGAGAGCACTGGCCTAAGAGCCTGGTCAGCTGCCGCTGAAGCAAAGTAGCCTAGAGGGGATCCTGGAAATGTCTTCCAGGTGACAAACAAGAAGCCAATAACAGTTCTGGAGATTCTTCAGAAGATCCGCATGCACGTGTCTGTGCCACAGTGTGATGTGTTCGGATACTTGAGCATCGAGTCAGAAATTGTGATCCTGATTATTCCTGTCGATCATCATCCAAAAGCTTTGCAGGTGGGGTTCAGCACACGCTGGGCAGCCATTGAGTCACTTTACAGTCTGGGGGACTTAACAGTGGGAGAGCAGGATACAGACCAGGGGTGGGAAAGGACTAAGGAGCCAGGAAATGGGAGCATTTTGGGAGTTGGAAAGGGCAGAAGAGGAAGAGCAAGGTAGCCTGTGAATGACTATTCTGGGGCTGAAGCCAGGCACACTCCATCATGGTGCTGCCAAGGCCAGGGGAGTAAGGCAGTGTCACGGGGCACAAAAGCTCCAGTCTCTCCAGGCTAAGTTAAGGGAATCGTGAATTCAAAGCTAGCCTGCTCTGTATAGCAAGACCCTGCTCAAAATGAAGTACTTCTGGTGGGTGTTAAGTACTTCTGCTGCTGCCCTAAGTCCATGAGAGGTAGCCTCTCAAGGGACTCAAGGAAGGGGTAGAGGACGCAGTTGCAGCTGCTTGTTTCTGACTTCGCCTTCACAGCAGGGGTAAAGCATCCCCGTGCTTGGGTCTGCCTGTAACAGTGACGTCCACTGAGACAGCAGTGTATGGTAGGGCGCAAAACCAAAAATGGTTGACTGCAATTTCTGATATCCATTAATGCGCTTATACGTGTGTAATTAGTTAAGACCATAGTTACCTGTACCTCTGACGAGGACAATACGGCAGAAGAGAGCAAGCTGCCTCCAGGCCAGTCTCCTTTTGACCTGTGCCTGGAGTTTGCTTGACTGGACTGTTAACGGCTCTGAGGTTTCACACTAAAAGGGTCTTTCCCTTACAGATCGAGGCCTGCAATAAGGAGGCGGAGAAGATCGAGTCCCTCATCAACTCTGACAGCCCCACACTGGCGTCCCACGTGCCCCTCTCCGCCCTCATCATCTCCCAGGTGCAAGTCTCCCGCAGCCTCCCATCGCTGGCCAGTGCAGACAGGCCTCCCCTCCACTCCCAGCTTCTGCTCCTCAGCCTGGGCCTCACCATGCACTTGCTCTGGACTCTTCCCTGACGGCGCACAAAGCTGCAAAGCATCCCTCCACCCAGCCGTCCCACCTTGTGAAAGACATTCAGGACTGCTAGCTGATGGCCAAGCAAAAGCACATGTCACCTCTTAGCACCACACAGTATTTTTTTTAATCTGCCAATATTAGGGGTTTTGCCTTGAATTTTAAAATGATAAATTAAGCTCTCCCAGTGTAATGGAAGACGGTGCCTCTCGCTGGTGGTTCCCTGGGCCACAGTTTACATTTTGCTTCCTCAAAAGAAATTTGCCATCATTGATCAGTGAGATGGTCACTTTATAGGAGGAGCCCCCTCTGCTGCTGGGCTCCTGTCCTAGCAGCTCCAGTCTTCCTGTAAGGGTTGGGAGGCCGCCGCTGTGCCTGCTCTGTGTCTAGAAGCTGAGGGCTGGTAAAAGCCGACTGTTGTGACGGCGTGGAAGGAGAGAAAACTCTGAAATCATCGCTGGCCCATCAGGCTCCCTCCACGGAGATGTCAGGCAGGACTCTAATGTCGACCGAGTGGCACTCATGTCCCTGCCTTGCACATGGCCCTCTCAGTGGTTGCCAGTTTGTGCCTGTGAACAGGCAGCCTCACTGCCTCTGAGCATCTTGTCCACAGACACTCGTGAGCCCTCACCAAGTTCAGAGAGTTTAAATACCAGACTTTAAACCGATTGCTGCTACTATATAATTGCCAAAAATTAAGATAATTAGTAGTTCATGTAAATAGTACATGATTTTTAAATTTTATTATGAAGGTGAATAGCCATATTTATAAAATGACAATCATGTGTGTTAGCTCCATACTTTCTGTTCATGAAGACACATTTTGTTTTTGTGATGTGCACAGTGTGGATAAACTGTCTGACTTCTTTTTATATAGAATTATAAAGAATGTGGTTTATATATTTAAAATGTCAGGCTAAATATTAAAATGTTTGCATGTTGTCTAAGAAATTGGATACTTTGAATGTTTCACAGTTTGAAATAAGCTATAATGTAATACCTGTTTGTATGCATCTGAACTTAGACTTTACATGAAGTATTTTTCATTGTTACATGTACCCCTGAAATATAGCAAAATGCTTGTTATACCAAAATGTTGAAACGTGGGCACTTCAAGCTCTCAGGATCTCAGTGCTGATGTTGATGTAGCCTCTGTTGCAATTGCCTGCTTCTGTCTAAATGTCTGCAAAATACTAGACTTTATTGTATGTATATCCTATATATAGTATACAGCAAAATACTAGAAAGCTTTTCTATTTTAATAAAAGTAATTTTATATGATGGCGTGTCCTTTCAGGCAATGGCACATTCAGCATGAAACCACCACTCCTCACCCTTCAGTGGGTCATGTCTGTACGGTGACAAGTTCTAGAGTGCTGTCATCCCAGGCCAAGGCCTCTGGGAGAGCAAAGCAACTGTACTGAACACCCAGGCACAGCCAGAGGGCAGGCCTGGCAGAATCAGGCCTTCCGAACCAGGAACAGACGGGCAGGTGTGTTCCTTTGGCCTCATGTTCCAGCGCAGGTGACTGTGAAGTCTGGGGGTGCAGGGCCTCCTGATGAGGACCTGATTAACCCCATCAGTTACTTAGGCTCAGTTCACCAACCCCAATGTGTTGCTCTCAGTTATCCGCTGCATTACAGACAGGAGCAAGGACACAGAACCACCGCTGCCCTGAGGTCTACTCACAGTGCCCGGCATTTCTTCCTACGCTGTAGTGGCCAAAGCAAGTCATATGGCTGCTCCTGAGCAAAACTTCTGGGTGGGGATGTGAACTATTCCTGTGCTGCTGTGTCAAGGGCATGCTGATGAGCATTTTGAATAATGCAGTTTCACACTGAGATCTTCCCTCATGAGGACAGAACGAGAGCCAGGACTGACAGGCGTTTTTATTAGAAAAGCAGGAATACTATTAAAAAAGCAGGCCTGGAAGCTGGGGGTTGGGTTTGGGTGAGGTATTCCATATGAATGGAAAGATCTAAACTTGGCCATGCTCTGGGGATATAATCACAAGTACCTCCAAAATGGTGATAGACACAGGTTAGCTTGCGGGATAATCTCTTCAAAGGCGGAGAGGAAAGCTGAGGGAGAGATTCCTGTGTCCTGGGATTTGCTGAAGCAGGGAGTGCTTTAAAGAAGAAGAGCCTTCTGCAAGAGAAGGACAGCTTGGCTGAGGTAATGGCCTGAAGCAGCGCTAGAGAAAAACCTGCCTTCTGCCTCCAACATGGGTAATGCAGCCATGTCCACAGACTTTCAGTGTTCTAAGCATGAAGGAAGGTGACAAGAGCCACAGTGACTCCATTTTTATCAGCAGTGGCTTATGGGTAAGAGCTGTTTCTCAGAAATACCTCCCAATTGTTTCTCCGTGGCCAAGATGGGATCCAACTCCCACACTAGACTAGTTACTGGCCAAGAGGAGTGAAGGCCATAGTTGGCTTCACTGGGGGCCTGTACTGCTGCTGAAACCAAGCCAGGCTCTGCAGCGTAGATAAGTTACACGGCAAAGGCCTGGTGCTTTGGCCACAGAGCAGCTTTGGCTTACTTCAGCACACTGCCTGGTTCTCTCTGTTTGTCTCTACAGTTTCTGCTTAGAAGAGGCTTGATATGCAGAACACTTATTTTTTCTAAGAAGGAAGTGACCGTTGTGGATTTGCTGTTGCGCCTCTGTCTCCAACCAAGTGGTAGAGGCCACACACCTCTCTTATTCCAGTGGAAGTATTCAATACCGTCCACCAGCATCAATTCATTCCTCCAATCTCTCCGTTTAAAAAACGCGATGGTTCACAGCCACCTGTGTAACTCCAGTTCCAGGAGTTCCGGCCAAGATCCCTCTTCTAACCTCCACGGACTCCTGCAAACATGTGGTGCACACTCAGGCACACATACACATAAAAATGTTTTTTTCAAGAAGACTTGACCTCAGGCACCTAAGGAATTCTGAGAGTGGAAAAGATAGTCTTCCCCAGAGAAGCACACACCACCTAGGGGGCCCATGCTAATGAGCACTGAAAACAGGCCTACAAATAGTTATCCAGACTGAGCAGGTTGTATTTTGAAATATATGTGTGTACACACACACACACACACACACACACACACACACGTGTACACACAATAACAGTTATTGAAAAAAGAGGCCATGACTGTGTCGTGTTATGGGCTCAGGAGAGCTGGCCGCATTGTTGGAGGACAGGAGAGCTAGCTGGATGACCAGCTTGGCTACCAGCCAGGCCCAGGCCCAGGCCCAGGGCTCTGAGTTGGCTCATACCAAGGGGCTGGTCCTGCAGATCCAAAAACTGCAGGAGCTCTACCACACAGGGCAACAACAGGATATCTGAGAGTCTCAGTGAGTCAGTGCTATGAACCTTTGCAAGGAAAGAGGTGTGGACAAAGGGTGTCTCCCATGGCAAGGCTGTTTGTTTCATGGAGGGGAGGTCGTAAGGGCGGAGGGCAAATAGGGATGTCTGGAATTGGGGCTCATGATGTCAAATTCACAAAGGATCAATAAGATTTATTTTTTAAAGAGGCCGTGAATTTGAAAGAAAGCAATGAGCAGTCTGTGGAAGGATCTTGAGGAAGGAAAGGGAAAGGAGAAATGATGTAATGGTACTATAATCTCAAAAATAAAAGGAAAAATTTAAAGGGTTGTAAACTAGTAACAATTTATCATATATAAAAGTTGGGAAAAGAAATAACTCATTGTTTTATCTTTCAAAGAATATGCATCAAATGATGTAAGAAAAACTTGAGAAATTTAACATACTAATTAAATGTACAAACCAGTGTCTTTTAAAAAGAAGACTTGACCTTCGCCATACTAATTTGGTGAGAGTCAAGGAATTGAATTCTGTATTTCCTGTCCGAGCAGATGTTTGCAGCCATGATTCTCAGAGGCTGCACAGCTGCTTAAAGCAGAGCTTTGAGCCCAAGTATAACATGAAGCTTATGTTCACATCTCCCTCTAAGTATAGCTCTGGTTACAGCCCACATTTTCTTTTCTTTTTTTCTTTATTTTTTATTATAAATTACAGTTTATTCACTTTGTATCCCAGGTGTAGCCCCCTTCTTCATCCTCTTCCCAGTCCCACCCTCCCTCTTCTCCCTTTATGCCCCTCCCCCAGTTCACTGATAGGGGAGGTCCTCCTCCCCTTCCATCTGACCCTAGCTCATCAGGTCTCATCAGGACCGGCTGCATCATCTTCCTCTGTGGCCTGGCAAGGCTGCTCCCCCCCTTTGGAGTGGGGGAGGGGTGGTCAAAGAGCCCATCACTGAGTTCATGTCAGAGACTGTCCCTGTTGCCCTTACTAGAGCACCCACTTGGACACTGAGCTGCCCTGGGCTACATCTGAGCAGGGGTTCTAGGTTATCTCCATGAATGGTCCTTGGTTGGAGTATCAGTCTCAGAAAAGACCCCTGTGCCCAGATATTTTGATTGTGTTGCTCTCCTTGTGGAGCCCCTGTCCTCTCCAGGTCCCACTATCTCTCCCTTCTTTCATAGGATTCCCTGCACTCTGCCCAAAGTCTGGTTAAGAGTCTCAGCATCTGCTTTGATACACTGCTGGGTAGAGTCCTTCAGAGGCCCTCTTTGGTAGGCTCCTGTCCTGTTTCCTGTTTTCTCCTTCTTCTGATAGCCATCCCATTTGCCGAATCCTCTGAGTGAGGACTAATCATCTTAGCCAGGGACCTCCTTCTTGCTTAGCTTCTTTAGGAGTACAGATTTTAGTATGTTTATCCTATATAATAGGTCTAATATCCACTTATAAGTGAGTATATACTATGTGTGTCTTTCTGCTTCTGGGATACCTCACTCAGATGATCTTTTCTAGATCCCACCATTTGTCTGCAAATTTCATAATTTTCTTATTTTTAATTGCTGAGTAGTATTCCATTGTGTAAATGTACCACAATTTCTGTATCCATTCCTCCATTGAGGACATTTGGGTTTTTTCCAAATTCTGGGTATTGTGAATAAAGCTGCTATGAACATGGCTGAACAAATGCCCTTGTTGTATACTTAAGCATATTTTGGGTATATGCCCAGGAATGGTATAGCTGGATCTTGAGGAAATGCTATTCCTAATTTTCTGAGAAAGCACCAGATTGGTATCCAAAGTGGTTGTACAAATTTGCATTCCCACCAGCAATGGAGGAGGGCTCCCCTTTTTCCACATCCTTTCCAGCATGTGTTGTCACTTGAGCTTCTGATCTTAGCCATTCTGATGGGTGTAAGGTGAAATCCCAGGGTCATTTTGATTTGCATTTCCCTGATGACTAAGGATGTTGAACATTTCTTTAAGTGTTTCTCTGCCATTCGATATTCCTCTATTGAGAATTCTCTGTTTAGCTCTGTACCCCATTTTTTAATTGGATTACTTGATTTGTTGCTATTTAACTTCTTTAGTTCTTTATATTATTCTGGATATTAGCCCTCTGTCAGATATAAGGTTGGTGAAGATCCTTTCCCAGTCTGTAGGCTATCATTTTGTTCTGACGACAGTGTGCTTTACTTTACAGAAGGTTTTCAGTTTTATGAGGTCCTATTTATTGATTGTTGATCTTAGAGCCTGTGCTGTTGGTGTTCTATTTAGGAAGTTGTCTCCTGTGCCAACGAGTTCAAGGCTCTTCCCCTCTTTCTTTTCTAACAGGTTTAATGTGTCTAATTTTATGTTGAGGTCTTTGACCCACTTGCACTTTAGTTTTGTGCAGGGTAATAAATGTGGATCTATTTGCATTTTTCTATATGTAGACATACAGTTAGATAAGCACCATTTGTTGAAGTTGCTGTCTTTTTTTTTCCATTGTATGGTTTCGGCTTCTTTGTTAAAAATCAAGTATCTGTAGGTGTGTGGGTTTATTTCTGTGTCTTGTATTCGATTCCATTGATCCACCATTCTGTTTCTATGCCAGTACCATGCAGTTTTTATTACTGTTGCTCTGTAGCACAGCTTGAGATCAGGGATGGCGATACCTCCAGACGATCTGTTGTTGTCTGGGGGTTTTGTTTTTCCATGTGAAATTGAGAAATTTTCTTTCAAGATCTGTGAAGAAGTGTATTGGTATTTGGATGAGAATTGCATTGAATATATAGATTGCTTTTGGCAGATTTGCTATTTTCACTATGTTAATCCTACCCATCCATGAGCATGGGAGATCTTTCCATTTTCTGATATCTTCTTCCATTTCTTTCTTCAGAGACTTGAAGTTTTTTTCAAACAGATCTTTCACTTGCTTGGTTAGAGTCACACCAAGGTATTTTATGTTGTTAGTGGCTATTGTGAAGGGTGTTGTTTCCCTGATTTCTTTCTCAGCCCTTTTGTCTTTTGGATACAGGAGGGCTTACTGTTTTTGTTTTGTTTGTTTGTTTGTTTTTGTTGTTGTTGTTTTTAGTTAATTTTGAATACAGCCACTTGGCTGAAGATATTTATCAGCTGGAGGAGTTCTCTGGTTGGATTTTTGGGGTCACTCAGGTATACTATCATATCATCTGCAAACAGTGATACTTTGACTTCTTCCTTTCCAATTTGTATCCCTTTGATTTCCTTTAGTTATCTTATTGCTCTAGCTAGGACTTCAAGCACTATGTTGAAGAGATATGGAGAGAGTGGTCAGCCTTGCCTTGTCCCTGATTTCAGTGAAACTGATTTGAGTTTCTCTTAATTTAGTTTGATGTTGGCTATAGGCTTGCTGTATATTGTCTTTACTATGTTTAAGTATGTGCCTTGTATCCCTGATCTCTACAAGACTTTAAACATGAATGCATGTTGGATTCTGTCAAATATTTTTTTGGCATCTAAGGAGATGATCATGTGGGTTTTCTCCTTCAGTTTGTTTATATGGTAGATTACATTGATGGATTTCTGTATATTGAATCACCCCTGCATGCCTGGGATGAAGCCTACTTGGTCATGGTGGATGATATCTTTTATGTGTTCTTGGATTCAGTTTGCAAGTATTTTATTGAGTATTTTTGCATCAATTTTCATAAGAGAGCTAGGTCTGAAGTTCTTTTTTTGTTGGGTCTTTGTGTGGTTTAGGTATTAAGGTGACTGTGGCTTCATAGAATGAGTTTGGTAATGTTGCTTCTGTTTCTCTTTTGTGGAACAGTTTGAAAAGAATTGGAGTTTGCACTTCTTTGAAGGTCTGGTAGAATTCTCAGTTGAAACCATTAAAGAGTTTAAATTAGCCTGAATATAACTCCATTTTGAAATAAAGATCTTGACTGGGAACTGAATTCAGGTACCAGGAAATATCACAGAATGTACACCTGGCAGAAAACAAAGTTAACTCTCCTAGCAACAGCCTCCAGGAAATATAACAGAATAAATGCTTCATAGAAAATAGAGACAAACTCCCTGGCAATAATTAATGGGAATCGGTTGAGAATCAGGTGGGAAAATTCTCCCCAATGTTTCAGATATGGTTTAGAAAAATAGCCATTGTGATTATATGCCTTAGCCAATGTGATTGTGTGCCTCAGAAAAGGTCACTCTGCCCTGTTAAACTTCATCCAATTCTGTAACGCCAAGACTTGTGCCCCCAGCTTGCTGCCATAGAAACCCCCTGCTCACAGCCTTTCCCTTTAAAAGTCCTGTTCACTCAGAGCTCGGGGTCCCACTTCCCTACTGCTGCATCAGTGAGACTTGGGTCTCAAGTTCGATCACTCTCGTAATAAAGCTCTCTTGCTATTGCATCGAGTCGTCTCCTGATGGTCTCTGAGGGTCCCGTGAACCTGGCATTATACCATCTGGCCCTGGGCTTATTTTGGAAGGGAGACTTTTGATGACTGCTTCTATTTCCTTGGGAGATATAGGATATTTAATCGATTTACCTGATCTTGATTTAATTTTGGTAAATGAAATCTATCCAGAAAATTGTCCATTTCATTTGGATTTTCAAATTTTGTGGCATGTAGGCTTTTGTAGTAAGACCTAGTGATTATTTGGATTTCCTCAGTGTTTGTAGTTATGTCCCTCTTTTCATTTCTGAATTTGCTGATTTAGATAGTTTCTCTTTTAGTCAGTTGGCTAAGGGTTTGTCTATCTTGTTGATTTTTCTCAAAGAATCAGCTCTTGGTCTCATTGATTCTTTGAATTGTTTTCTTTGTTTCTAATTCATTGATTTCAGCTCTGACTTTGACTATTTCCAATTGCCTACTCCCTCGGGTGTGTCTGCTTCTTTTTTCCCTAGGGCTTTTAGGTGAGCCATTAAGTTGCTTGTATGAAATGTCTCAAACTTCTTTCCAGAAGCACATAGTACTATGAACTTTCCTCTTAGCACTGCTTTCATTGTGTCCCATAAGTTCGGGTAAGTTGTGCCTTCATTTTCATTGAATTTTGGGAAGTCTCTAATTTCTTTTTTCATTTCTTCCCTGACCAAGCTGTCATTGAGTAGAGAGTTGTTTAGTTTCCATGTGTATGTTGGCTTTTTGTTATTTCTGTTGTTGAGGTCTACTTTTAGGCCATGGTGGTCTGATAGGATACATGAGATTATTTTAATTGTTGAGGCTTGCTTTGTGCCCAACTATATGGTCAATTTTTGAGAAGGTTCCATGAGATGCTGAAAATAAGGCACATGCTTTTGAGTTTGGGTGAAAATTTGTACAGACATCTATTAGGTCCATTTGAATTAGGACGTTTGTAAGTGCCTTTATTTCCCTATTTAGCTTCTGTCTAGATGATCTGTCCCTTGGTGAGACTGGAGTGTTGAATTCTCCCACTATTAACGTGTTGGGATCGATGTGTGATTTAAGCTTTAATAATGTTTCATTTACAAATGCAGGTGCTCTTGTACTTGGGGCATAGATATTCAGGATTGTTGATGTCCTCCTGGTGGATTTTTTCCTTTGATGAGAATGAAGTGACTCTCCTCATCTTTTTTGATTAATTTTGGTTGAAAGTCTAGTTTATTGTTAGATATTATGATAGCTACCCAAGCTTGTTTTCTGGGTCTGTTTGCTTGAAAAGCATTTTCTAGCCTTTTACTCTGAGGTAGTGTTTATCTTTGTTGCAGAGATGTGTTTCTTAGATGCAGCAGAATGTTGGGTTCTGTTTCTGCAACCATTCTGTTAGTCTGTGTCTTATTAGAGTTGAGTCCATTGATGTTGATAGATAATAGTGACCAATGAATGTTAGTTTCTTTTATTATGGAGTTGGTGGTGTTACTGTGTTTCAATGCTTGTTTTCTTTTAATTTTTTTGTCTACATCCTGTGTTTTCTTGGGTGTAGTTGATTCCATTGAATTGGAGTCTTTCTTCTGTAGGTCTGAGTTGGTGTGTAGATATTAAGTTTAGTTTGTCATGGAATGTTTTGTATTCTCCACCTATGTTGATTGAACATTTTGCTGAGTATTGTAGTCTGGGTTGGCATCTGCGGTCTCTTAGAGTCTGCATGACATCTGTCCAGGCCCTTCTGGCTTTCATAGATTTTGTTGAGAAGTCTCGTGTGATTCTGATAGGTCTACCTTTCTATGTTACTTGGCCTTTTTCCCTTGCAGCTTTTAATTTTTTTTGTTCTGTAGATTTAGTGTTTTGATTTTCTTGAAAATATTTTCTGGACCTTGGAGCCTGGAATCTTCTTTTTCATCTATTCCTATTATTCTTAGATTTTGTCTCTTCATGGCGTCTTTGATTTCTTGGATGTTTTGTGTTTGGAACAGTTCCAATTTTACTTTTTCTTTGAAAGATGTATCAATTTCTGCAACTGTATCTTCAGCACCTGAGATTCTCTCTTCTATCTCTTGTATTCTGTTGGTGATGCTTACCTTTGTGGTTTCTGCTTTTCTCTAAGTTCTCCAGTGACAGGGTTTTCTCTGCTTGTGTTTTCTTTTTTGATTGTAATTCTGTTTTCATGACTTGCACCATTTGCTTCAGCTGTTTGACTGTGGATTCCTGTCTTTCCATGATGGCCTCTATTTTTTTGTTTGTTTCCTCTCTATATGCCACTATTTGTGCTTGTATTTGGCTGTATTTGCCTATATTTCTTTGAGAGGTTTGTTCATTTCTTCTTTATGTGCCTCTAATAACTGCATAAGCATAGCTTTAAAATCATTATCCTGTGTTGCCGATGAATTAAAATATCCATTGATTTGCGGGGTTGCTGGTGAAGCCATAATGTACTGATTTCTTTTGGATGTGTTCTGTAACCTTCGCTGTTTGCTCCTAGAATCTGTACTTCAGACTGTGTCTGTCTGTCTCTGGTGTCTGGAATATTCTTCAGGAAGATGAGAGAGGTCCACTGGTTTGAGAGTGGATGTAGGTGTTTCAGCTGTAGCCTAGGGAGGAAGGTCGCAGGCGCATGTGCGCAAGCGTGGGCACGTGTGTGGCCGTGTGCCTTGGTGACAGGGCGCTAGAGCGTGTAGATGCCTGGAAGGGTGGAGTTAAGGTCAGGAAGGGGTGCTGGCTCTGTTCGGGGGTGCACTGTGCACGCACAGGTGCCCTGGATACCTCAGTGGCCTACAGCCTGTTGTACTTCTTCCTTGTATTCAGATCTGTCTGGGCTCCAGGAGTTGTTTGCCTGGACTCCACTGGTAGACCCACAGAACAGGGCCTTCAGTGTTGAGAACACTGTCCCAAGGATCCCTGTGTTGCCCACAGTGGGGGTGTGGGTGGGAGGGATCCAATGTCTGGCTGCTGGAGTGGAGAAGGCACACTCGCTCAATCTCAGGCCTAATCAGAAAGCACAAGGGATCCCCCTGTTCTCTGCTCTCAGATTTGGGCCCACAGGGGCAAATGAGAGTGTAGGAGATCCAACAGCTCAGAGGTGTCCACTATTTGCCTGCTGGGGCAGCTGCCTCTGCCATCTCAGTCACTGAGGAAGGAGGTCCTGCTTGGGTTTGCCGCCACCCGCCTACAGCTGCAGCTCTGGGAGGCGGCAGTCACCTGGGGCATCACTGCCTCCTCAGCCCAGCAGGGACGCCTGTGTTTGGGGAAGAGGAAGTGCAGGGAAGTTGAATATTCGCCACTCTCAGGCCCTGGAGATGTCCACAGGGAACCTGGATCCAAACTATCCCAGCTAACGGGTTGTCCCCTCTCGCCCAGGAACCTTTAATGTGGATGTCTGGCTTCAGCTGCCTCTCCACTCACTAATTTCTGAGTTTTAGATCCTGGTACATGCTGGTTGCTGCCATTTTGGACCCTCCTTCTTTTCTTTCTTTCTTTCTTTTTTTTTTTAAGATGTTTTTATTTATTATACAGTGCTCTGCCTGCATGTAAACATACACACCAGCAGAGGGCGCCAGATCTCATTATGGATAGTTCTGAGCCACCCTGTGGTTGCTGGGACTTGAACTCAGGACCTCTGGAAGAGCAGCCAGTGCTCTTAACTGCTGAGTCATCTCTCCAGGACCCCCCACCCCAGCCCATTTTTCTATCAACAATAAAGAGCAGATCAGGGCACAGAGCAGATCACAAAGTGGCACAGAGCATGTCCAGAATAACCAAGGCCTTGGGTTCTACCCTCAAGTGTCACAAAACAATTAGAATAATGATGATGTAGCAATATCATCAGGAAAGCCATTGCCATTTTTCTAATAGCATCACCTTCAACCTCTTGTCTATTACAGTGGATTTTTTCCTGCCCCAAACCTCAGCACATCAAGAACCAAAGCTTAAAGACATGCTAAGGGTACAGTTTATGTCATAAGCCATAGTCTGAGAGATGATTCACAAAGATACAAGAGCTTAGGCACTGGGAAGAGGATGGATGAGTTGTGTAGACTCTGGGGAAATAATCTAACATAGAAGCAGAAACCCCTCTTTTGAAAAGGGGTTATAGTGCCTACTGGCTACCCTGCTCAGCTGTAGAGGGCCAGCTTACCTGTGTACAACCCTGTGTTCTAGCCTTAATACTGAAAGAGTGTGCATGTGTGTGTGTGCGTGTGCGTGTGTGCGTGTGTGTGCGTGTGTGTGTGTGTGTGCGCGTGTGCGTGTGTGCATGTGTGTGTGTGTGTGTGTGCGTGTGTGTGTGTGTGTGTGCATGTGTGTGTGTTGCTTGGGGGTGGGTAGGGATATTGTGGAGGGATACGTGTGTTGTGTGTGGGTATGATGTGTGTGGTATGTGTGTGATGTGTGTAGGGTGTGTGCATTTTGTATGTGTGTATAATGTATAGGGTGTGTGTCTATGTATGTCATGTATATGTTTTGTGTATGTGTATGTAGGGTATTGTGTGTTTTGTTTGTGTGTGTGATGTACATGGGGTGTGTGGTGTGGGATGTTTATTTGTGTGTGTTCTATGTGTGTGTGATTTGTGAATATGTGTGGTGTGTGTAGGGTGTGTGGTGTGTTTTATCTATATGTGATGTGGGGGAGTTCTGATATGTGTATGTGTGTGATATGTCTGGGGTGTGTGTGTGGTGTGTGTGTTCTGTTTGTATATGTGTGTGTGTTGTGTATTTGTGATGAGTACGGGGTGTGTATATGATGTGTGTGTTTATGTGTGTGTGATGTTTGTATGTAGGGTGTGTGTGTGTGTAGGGTGGTGTGGGTGTGTGTGTGTGTGTGTGTGTGTGTGTGTGTGTGTGCAGCTGTGTGGTACATGTCTGTAATGCCAGCATATTAGAAGTAGGGGAAAGCGTTTCAGAAGTTCAGGGTCATCTCTAGCTCCTTGTAGAGTCCGAGGCCACTCTCGGTTACCTCACACCCTGTCTCAAAACCACAAACTGAAAGGAAGAAAGAAAAAGACAAAAAACGAAAGGGTGGTGGTGGTGTGTGTTAGCTGGATTTAGATTGTTTAGCAAGTGGAAAAGCCAGTGTAAACTGTGAAGGGAGAGGGGTGGGGTCTGTTCTCTTTCCGGGTCCGGTTTGAGGGTAGGACTCAGGCTCAGTCAACTCAGGCTCTTACTCAAGAACTAGAGGAGCTGACTCACAGGTATGTCAAGAGCTGGGAAAGGTTCTGGGTTGCCTGCATATTTTCTCCTAAGGAACTGAAGTAGATGTAACTGAGTTTCCTTGAACACACACGTTTAGATTTCATCAGCAACGTGAATCCAAGCAGCAGATTCAGTTTCTTCTGTGCAGAGAAAGTATATTTGAGCAGCAAATATCCTTGTGTGTACCTTGACCAAGATACACATTTGAAAGTGTGCATTTAAGAGCTCAGTTAGCTGTAATTAATAAAAAATTTAAAAAAAAAAGAGCTCAGCTTGTTGGTTGATTGATTTTATTTTTGTCTTTGTTTTTGAGACAGCATCACCCTGTGTCTGTCCATCAGGCTGGGTTTGAACTTGAATTCTTCTGCCTCAGCCTTAGGGTGGGATTGCAGATGTGTGAAGACAGCTCTGCAACTGGGGTTTACTAAATGTTAGGAAATGCTCTGGGGATGGGGGTGGGGCGCACATCTGTAATCCCAGCACTCAGGGAGACAGAGGCAGAAAGGCAGAGGCTGAGACTGGAGGATCTCTGTGAGTTTGAGGCCAGCCTGGTCTACAAATCAAGTCCAGGACAGTCAAGACTACAAAGAGAAATTCTGTCTCAAAAAAAAAAAAAAAAAACCCGAACAAACAAAAAAAGAAGAAGAGAGAGAAAGAAAGAAAGAAAGAAAGAAAGAAAGAAAGAAAGAAAGAAAGAAAGAAGGAAGGAAGGAAGGAAGGAAGGAAGGAAGGAAGGAAGGAAGGAAGGAAGGAAGGAAGGAAGGAAGGGAGGGAGGGAGGACGAAAGGCTCCAAGGCTGGGTGGTGGGAGTGGCTCATGCCTTTAATCCCAGCACAGAGGCAGGTGGATCAAGCCTGGTCTACAGATTGAGTTCCAGGACAGCCAAGGCTACCAGAGAAACCCTGTCTCTAAAAAAGGAAGGAGGGGGGGAGGAGAGGGAGAGGGTGAGAGAAATTGGGAGAGGGTGAGGGAGATTGGGAGAGGGAGAGGAAAATTGGGAGAAGGAGAGGGAGAGGGGGAGGGGAGGGAGGATTGAGTCTCCAAATATCACCATATCCATTCTACAGAAGAGGTAAAGGACATAATGAGATCCCAGCACCTAGGTCAGAGTTAGTGGCAGGAGATCCAAAGCTCTGTAAAGATAGATATTTATATTTTGGGGTTTCTTTTCTAATCGCCTCTCTAGCTCCCAAATAAGTGAGACAGAGACATATAAGATTTATTAATAAGCCCCATAACTGGACAGATATCCATTTACACTGATCCTCTATGCTAGCGTTGCCATTTCCCAGTCATGTGCCCTGAGTTACTTGCCTTATAGGTCCTGCCTGAGCTATTTCCACTCCTCAGGTCCTTTCTCTTCTTTCTTCTCTTCCTTTGTCTCTCCTCACTTCCTGGTCCCTACCTGAGATCCCAAGACCAAGAATGGAAGCTCTGCCTACTCCTTTCTCACCCAGCTATAGGCTGTCCAGCTTTCTTATTAATCAGAGATTACTGGGGAACAAAATTTACACAACATTGATGAATGTACATAACAAAGCCCTTGTCAGGACTGCAACCAGATCTCAGGGCCCAGAATTCAGCACTTGAATACACAGAGCACCAGACCAACCCCAGCAAAGCTCCAGTCTTGTCACCAACGTCAACCCCCCCTCAACCAACAGCCAGAGTCCAATCGTTATTCACTTGTACATATCTGGTTTAGTTTTGCATTTCAGTGTTCTAAGAGGATTTCTTTTTTCTTTTTTTTTTTTTTTTTGGATGATTTAAAACTTTCAGTTAAAAATGATGGCTGGAAGCCGGGTGTGGTGGTGCACATCTGTAAATCCTCCCTAGCACTCGGGAGGCAGAGGCAGGAGGATCCCTGTGAATTTGAGAACAGCCAAGGCTACAGAGAGAAACCTTGTTGGGGTGGGGGGATGATGGCTGGGGGCAGGGCAGCAATGGCTCAGTGGATAAAAGTGCTTTTTGTCAAGCTTGATGTCCCTGATGAAGTCGATGAACTTGATGAAGTTCAGTCATGGAATCCCTGTCCTAGGAGAAAACCAACTCCAGCAAGTCGTCCTCTGACCTTCAAACTTTTAACATAAAGTGTGATGCATGCACCTCCCAACACACACACACACACACACACACACATTAATTTGTGTGGTTTTCTTTTTCTATCTTTTTAAAAAAAGATTTATTTGTTTTATTATGTAATGTTCTGCCTGCAGGTATACCTGAACGCCAGAAGAGGGTACCAGGTCTCATTATAGATGGTTGTGAGCCACAGTATGGTTGCTGGGAATTGAACTCAGGACCTCTGGAAGAGCAAGCAGTGCTCTTAACTTCTGAGCCATCTCTCCAGCCCCACAAATTATTTGTTTTTAATTTTAATTGACAACCAGGAAGTAAGGCCTGAGTAGAGGAGCAGAGGTCACCTTCTTGTTCTTGCTCCTGTCTGCTTCCTGTGTTATGCTCTTCATGACCTCCCCACCCAATAGATTGAAGGCTTTGAAACTGTGACTGTTGTGCCCAGATCAAAAAGACCCCAAAGACCACCGGGCGACTGACCACGTATACAAGAACAAAGAGCCTTTATTTTGGCTCAGGTTTGGGCTCCCGCCCTCCAGCACAGTGGATGAGGGAGGGAGCCTTGAGCAGCTGCAGCGCTGAGTTTTTATTGCGGTTTGAGCAAGGACTTTAACTTTGTCACTTACACGACTGGTTGGAATTTAGCAAAGCAAGTTTGTCATAATCTGACTGGTTGGTGCCGATCTAGGGTGTGGGGGAGGGGCTTCATAGAGTGTCCAAGTAACAAGGTGTGCCCAGGTAACAAAGAGTGCTAATAAGAAGTGCCCAGGTAACGATATCATTTTGACAAGCTAAGCGAAGCTTTCTAACTAACCTTGATTGGTCGAGTGCTTGGGGGCTTTTCAAGGCGATTACTAGATTATACTGTTATTATGCATCATCATTCCATTTCTTTTCTTTAAAAAAAAATTGATTCATTATATATCCCGATTGAAGCCCCCCTCAATTCCTCTCAGTTGCACCCTCCCTCCCTCTTCAGCCCTGTCAACAAAGCTAAAAATCCTGAGCCCAGGAGGTCCTGCAGAGACTGATGCACCAACTAAGGACCACGCATCAGATGTAGCTGATAGGCAGCTCCGTCTCCATGTGGGTTCCTGAGTGACGGGTCAGGGGCTGCCTCTGACATGAACTCAATTGCCTGCTCTTTGATCATTTGCCCTGGTGATGCAGCCTTGCCAGGTCACAGAGGGAAAGGATCCAAGCAGTCCTGATGAGGCTTGATAAGTTATGGGCAGATGGCAGCGGAGGAGAACTCCCCTTTTAGTGGTTACTAGATCATTGTTTCTGATTTTCAGGGAGGTTATTGAGTTATTGTATCTCGTTTCCATGGACTATAGCTTCATGTTCTGAGAAACAGAAACATGATCTAAGCAACTGTGGGGACATTACCAGGAAACAGAGACTCAGGCCTACAGCATCCTATAAAGCCTGTCATGGCAGCACAGCTGCTGCAGTGCAGCTGCTTGGACTCTTCAAAATAAATAGTTCTTCTGTGTAAACTATCTTCTCAGGGATTTTGGTCATAGAGATACATAACCATCTCTTTTACAGAAGAGGAAACTGAGTCAACTTACTTGTTCCCAGTTCACACATTGGTTCCACAGAATTCTTGTTTTGATTTTTTTCCTTATTTTTATTTTAGAAATAGGGTTTTACTACGTAGCCCTGGATGAGCTGGAATTCATTTATGTAGACAAAGCTGTCCTTGAACTCACAGAGATCTGGCCTACCTCTGCCTCCCTTGTGCTGGGATTAAAGGCATGCACCACCACTGTCCAGCTACAGTACAAATAATTTTGCAGTAGAACAAGTAGCAATCCTTTGGCCTTGGTATGAAATTTTTCTCTTCATACTTCAATACAACTCAATATACCTTTGCTATGGTCTGAGCGTGGAACGTCCTTCGTGGTCTCCTGCTGGTGGCCCTGGTTGGAGAGGTTGTAGAACCTTGCTGAAGGAAGTGGGTCCTTGTGGATGTGTCTCGAGGTTTTATATTCTGGCCCACTTCCTGCCCACTCTGCCTCCTCACCCCACCACGGTTGTCTGCTGTGTGATCATCAACCTCCCACTCCGGTTGCCGTGCCTTCCTAGCCGTAATGGACTGAGGAGTTTGTATCCCCTCAAACTTAGAATAAACCCTTCTTTCCTAAGGAGCTTCTTATCAAGGATTGTGTCATGGTAATAAAGAGGAGTTGAAAATATATCAAAACCAAGCTCTGTAAAGGTCAAATTTATAAACCATAAAAGTAACAGTGGGTTTTTTTGGGGGGTTGTTGTTTTGTTTTGTTTTGTTTGTGTGTACAGTAATTGTCTTCTGAATTTATTAGGAGAGAAAAAAGTTAAACGTTACCTGAGCTAGGGAGAATTCAGCCCAGAGGTAGCTTGCCCAGCATGTGCAAGGCCCTAAGTTCTTCACCAGACTACAATAAACAAACAAGAAGGCTAGTGTGACTGTCCTAACATCAAACAGCAAACATTTCACAGGAAGAAGTCTGAACAGAGGTAGAGATGGAGAGATCTCCGGGCTGAGGTCAACTTATCAAGATGATAAAAGTCAAAAATGTTTATATATTAATAGAAGGTTCAAAGTGCGTGAAGCAAACTGATAGACTCTCTGTCTCCCACTTACGGTTTGAGATATGAGCGTCAGCTGTTCCTGCTGCCATGCTTTGGCGCTGCCAACATGGGCTCTAACCCTCTGGGACTGTCAATCCAATTAAATGCTTTCTATTGTAAGTCACTCTGGTCATGGTGTTACCACAGCAATAGAAAAGTAGCTAATTGAGATGCTGAACCAGAGGTGCACTTGTCTGGAGTTGGGGAATATTTGTAACTTGTCAGATGACCTTGGAAGGGGCTGGGCCTGAGGTAATGGTGCTGGGTGGACAAAGACTGCTTAGTTACACACACCATTCCCTTTATTCAAACCTAACCTCATGTAAAGACACCAAGATGGGCTGGGGGTAGGGAGCAGCATAGACCCCTTCCTTCCTCCCAGTGTGACCCACTGACTCTGTCTCCAACACTCTGTGTGTGTTGGAACATTGTGCTCATCTTGGTCCAGGTGCTTTGGATGCTGTTTCCCCGGAGGAGAATCGTTTTCTGCCTGCACAGTAGGAATGGGAGCCCCTCCCCAGGCACCTCTGGTGTCCGTCTCACACAAGCATGTGCTTGAGGAAGGCCACCTCAGCTGGAAAGTCCCCTTTCTGCTTGTCACAGAGAAGAGGTAGAAGAAGAGCAAAAAGGAGTGACTCCAGAGCAATGGGATAATTGTGCTAAATAAAAAACAAAAACAAAAACAAACAAAAACCAGAGAACCAAAAGGTTTCCTCTGCTTGCTATGTCATAATCAAAATGTAAGACGAAGCTTTTGTATAAGAGCCAGAAATGTCAAGCTTCAGAAGAAAATGGGAAATCTCATGTTTGCTTAGTGATGACGGGGTGCGGACAAATCCAGGGCTTCCCTATGCTGAATATACTCTACTGCGCTACAGCCCCAGGCCAGAAGTTCTTAAATGCGACAAAGCCAGCAAAAATTGATTGAATTGATTGAGAGCTGGAGTCAGAAAAATAAGGAGTTCAAGGCCATCCTCTGTTAATGGATAGGCTGAGGCCAGCCTGGGCTAGGTGACAAAACACAAATTAGGTTAATCTCCCTTCCAGGTGTCTGATCTTTGTTAGAATTTGTTTCTTGTCTCTGTCTGCTGGCCTAACCAGCCACCAACTGCCCTTAGTAGAAATCAGCTTTGGCAAGGCCTAAGTCTCTTTGGCACACTGCCAACATGCTGATGGTAAAGCCAGTTCCCAGAGCCTACAACCCACCAATCACAGACTCTACAGATGCCACAGAGGCAGGAATTTAGCCTTGCCAGCTCTCAGGCCCTCACACCTCCTGAAATTATTTCTGAACAAGGTATATGTGAGGCTGACAGCTGTTCTCTGCATTCAGGAAATGACTCTGCTGTGCGCAGCTGCTTCCTTATGGCCTTGCAATTCTGGTTTCTGTGAAATAGCTTTCTAGAGATTCTAGCTGTGATAGGGATTCCTCCTGAGTCACTTATTTCAAGGCAAATTTGTCAGCAAAATGGAGCAGAGAATTAAACAGAGGGAGTCAAAATTCTTACCCAGCACTTCAAGGCCCTTCAAGTCAGATGGACACCAGTGTCTACTCACATTTGGAAGATCTTGGAGACAGTAAGTAAATTTGCTGGACATGGGGGAGGAATAATGAGGGCAATGTGTGGCTCTGTGCTGACCTGCTGGATACATCTATTTTTGGGGAGGGAGGGGGTTCGAGACAGATTTTCTCTGTGTAGCCCTGGCTGCCCTGGACTCACTTTGTAGACCAAGCTGGCCTTGAACTCACAGAGATCTACCTGCCTCACATCTAAATGCTTGATACTGCAGGTTCTGGCCCGGTGTGGTGGCACAGATCTGACCTGCAATTTGGGTTGTACAGCGAGACTGTCTAACAAACGAACAAAAGCCTAAAAACAAAATACATTTTAGTTCAAAGACTATGCACTGCTGGGGATGCCCGTAGTCACAGCATCTGGGACGTGGAAGCAGGAAGGTCAGAACTTTCAAGTCTTTCTCAGCTACACAGGGAGCACCAGACCAGCAGAGGCTACAGTAAGAGACAATAACATAGCTGGTGAGGTGGCTTGCCAGGTAAAGGCTCTCACTGCCAGAACTCACATGTGGAAGGAAAGAAGAGATTCCCACAAGCTGTCCTCTGACCTCCACACACACCATGGCACTCAAACACCCAAACATAATATGCCACACACACACACCACACAGAAAATACACAACAAAAAAAAATGAAAATAAGACTTCACTGTGTAGATGAGACTGTTATTAAATTCACAGAGGTCTGCGGACGTCTGTTTCCCAAGCACTGAGAATAAAGGCATGTGCCACTATGTCTGGCCCAAATAACTGTATTTTTAAAATATATATAAACACACATACCTACAGCGAGAGACTGAGAATGAGAGCAAACTGTCCTTGCAATTTGTGAATCAGTTCATTTTCCACTTATTAAAATAGTCTAAAAATGTTATGGTGAGAAAATGTGTTTTTAATTGACCAGCTTGGACTCAGTTTAGATGGTGCCAAAGTGTGGGGGTGCACCGCCGCCGCCGTGTAGAGGACAACCCTCAAGAGTCATTCTCTCTTTCCATTGGGTTGGTTTCAGGAATCCAACTCAGAGCTTCGAATTTGTCCGCACGTGAGCCAACTCCCCAGTCCTAACGGAAAAGCTTTAAAACACACCTTCCACAGGGCTTCCAGAGCCTCTGGCTCACCAGGGAGGAAGAGGTCCCTTGGCACAAAGCTGTGCCTTATCTTGGTGCTCTTCTCCGGGGCGAGGGCCTGAACCTGTCTCTCCAATGCCAGGTGTGTACTGTCCTAAGATTAGTGACGCAAACCCGCTGCTGAGATCTGAAGAAACTGACAGAACCTGCAGTGTGGGCTCGGTGGCTCAGGTCAGCGCAGCCCCTGCTGAGGGAACAGGGAGCAAACCCAGGAACAATGTCTGGGGAATCTGGTTTGACAGGAGCATGGGATAAGGTTAGAGAGGTGAGAATCCAAGTCCAGAGTGCGGAACTTGGGCTAGACTCAAAGGCAGTTGGGGCCAAAGGTACAGAATCGTAATCCTAATCGTACAGGTGGTCAGGCTGTGGGCACCTCCCTAGGAGGTGGAGGGTCTGGGGGCGCGCGGAGGGAGGGTCCTAGGAAGCTGCGGTTGGAGCTCAGTGTCACTGAGGAGGGGAAAGGAACACTGAAGAGCCGTGAGAGGGTGATGTCTTGGAAGACTGAGACTGGAGAGTACCGACCCTAGTGGCGCCGGAAGGAACGTACCTCACCAGGCCGAGTGAGCCCAGCAGACTTTTGACGCAGCTGTCGCGCAGGACGCGCGGGGAACTACAAGGAAGGCACCGGCTCCCCAAAGTCGCGCGCGCGGGCGCGCACTTTCAACTCCAGGAGAGAGACTCGCTCAGAACCAGCGTCCACACCCACATCTGGACCGCCCTAGCTAGCGGCGGAATCCCACCCGGCCAAATGAATTCTAAGGGTGCTCTCCCGCCCCCGCTATCCCTCCACTCCCGCGTGCCTCTGCCAGCAACTGCTGTTGCCTTATAAGGCGGGGCCGGGAGGCGCCAGGGGAGTGGCCGCGGCCGCCCCAGCCCCTCCGGGCCGGGGCCAGCAGCTGGGACCCGCTACCCAGCGCAGCGCAGCCGGGCGGAGGAGCGCACACAGCAGGCCATGGGCAAGTCAGGTGAGCCACCCTTACGTCCCGCCGCTGTGCTTGGACGACTCCAGGACCCTCGCAGTCACCCTGCCCGTCCTGGGGCCTGGACCCCTGGGAGCCCCTGGAAGCCCCTTGAAGGTCCCTTACCACCCTCTCTGCAATGCGGGACCCCTGGGGGTGGGATGGTGAGCGCGCGGAGCAGAGCGCCCAGAGGCGCAGCTGGGGCTGTTCCTGGGTTCAACTTTAGCGGTGAGAACACCAGGACAGAGAAAGGAAAGGAGGGGGAAAGCAATGGAGGGTCCCTCTGGCTGCGAGCCAGAGATTGCGTCAGGGAGGGTTTCCAAGCGCTGATGGGGATGGCTGTTTGAGTCTGTCGAGGCGTGGCTATGCTTTGTTTCCGAGGAGGACAAAGTTACAACTGGAAAAAGTCACCAAACTGTGACAGCATCTCAGGCTGCAAAGCAGCTAGTCCGGTCCCACCCAAGCAGCTATGAGAATCCTTTTTCGTTCCCTTCTGGTTCATCTCCTGAGTCCCCTCTGTGCCGGGTTGGGTGCTGGACAGACCTTCTCCATCTGTGATCTTTGCCTTGCTGCCTCTCGTCCTCACCATTGTGGCTGTAAGGTTTAAGTTTCTGAAAAGCAGTTTTCCTGTCGCCCCTGGCTTGCCCTCTGGCCCTCTGGCCACTGGCACCATGCCCTTTGCCACATAGCTGTGCTGGCTGGCAGGCACTCGGGTCGTTTCCCCACTCCCATCATACAGCCTGAAACCCTCCCGGTCTGTGCTCAGCTCCTGTGAAGGGGATCCCCTCCCCAATCTCTCCTTGCTCCTTCAGAGGGCCAGCCCACACCCTGTATCGTTTCTAGTCACTCTCTTGCATAGACAAGGCACAGGTGTTGGGCAATAGATCGTCACCCACAGACGTCTCTCTCCTGGGTACCAGGGCTTTCTGTTTATCGGGTCGTTCCTGCCTCAGAAGAGACTCTATAGCAGGGCTTCACAAACCTCCCTAATGCTGCGGCCCTTTAAAACAGTTGCTCATATTCTGGCACCCCTAGCTACAAAAGTACTTTATAATTTCACTACTGTAATGAATCATACTATAAATATCTGATATGCAAGGTGCGACTCCCCTTGTGGGGGACGTGATCTGCAGGTTGAACACTACTCAATGGAGTCAATGGACTGTCAGCTTCAGATGAAGAAGGTTGAGTCCCTTCTTGGATCTGTCCTCCAAGAGGTGCACGGGAAGTGGCCTTGCCCAGCCTGGTCCTAACCTGCTCTTCCTCCAGCTTTAGTGGCAGGCCTAACTTTCAAAGCTGGGCCTTCTAATCATTTGTTATGTGATAGTAAGGTTTTTTCCCTTCCTCCGTGCCTAGTTTACCCATCTGTACAAAAAGGGTGGCCCATATGAGCCTTTGCAGTGGAAAGAAAGAAAATGTCATGTAACCAAAAGAATGAGATGAAAGGTGGCGATGGGACCTGAGAAAGCTGACTGAGATCTTTACTAGAAAAATTAACTCCTTCCTCTCTAGACTCATGAGGCAGTCCAGTCTCTAAAGCTACTTTCATTTTATTAATATTTATTGTTACTCTTATTAAGATGGGGTCTCACTTGTGTACCTCTGTCTAGCCTGAAACTAGTCTGTGTAGACCCAAGTGGTCTCAAACTCACAAACTCCACCTGCCTCTGCTCTGATGCCGGAATTAAAGGCGTGCCACCTGCCCCCGCCCTAAAGATACATATTGATTGATCCAGCTCCTGCACACGTGCTGTCACCTTCCTACCTCTCCTCCCCATCTCTCTGTGTCCCCTCCCTCCTACCATCTGTCCTCTCTTCTAAGCTGTGGACCTGGTGCAGTGGAGGACAGCCCAATCTTTAGGAATGTGCATTTGAGTTGTGAAATGAATAAATGAATCTGGTTGGGTTGAGGAAGAGATGGGAAATGATCCAAGCCCCAAGTTCTACAAGTAAAGGAAGGTGGGGGAACACAGGAGAGAGGCTCGTCTGTGAGGGGCTCCTTAAAGGAGCCTCAAGAACATGATCAGATCCAGAAGGCCATCCTACAGGGTGCGGAGTACCACTGAGCGTGGAGAGGAGAGAGGGTCTGAGAGAGATGCTAGAGCTAGGAAGCGAGAGACGACCGCCTCCCTGCCAAACTTGTGAAAGAAGTAGCTTCACGCAACACATTGTTATGCAACTCCAGGGCATATGAAACAAGCGTGCAAATCAAATATTTACTGCTAATAATTCATATAGAAATCCATTTTACTACTGTGTGTGTGTGTGTGTGTGTGAAGGCTGGAAGCAGACAGTGGGTGTCTTCCTGGTTGCTGCCGTCCTTACCTTTTGAGACCTGGTCTCCTACTGAATCGGGGCTGGCTGACTCAGCAGGACTTGCTGGCATTGAACCCCAGGACCCTCCTCTGGGATTACAGGCATGGAGGCTGTGCCCAGCTTTATGTTTTGTTGTTGTCTTATTTTGTTTTTAAACAGAGAGGTTGGGGATCTGAACTTAGATCATCATGCTTGCATGGCAAGAATTTACTAAAAGCCATTTCCCCTGCTCTAAGAAACTTATTTTGAAACAGTTCTTGAAACACACACATTTGAGACAGACTTTCACTGGGTAGCCTTGGCTGTGTAGACTAGGCTAGGCTCAACAAATTCAGTGAGATCCATCCACCTCAGCATCCTGAGTACTGGGATTAAAGGCATGTGCTATCACACCCAGTTTGTTGGAATTTCTGTCCTAATCAGGCCAAAATTCATTCATTGATTTGTTTGTTTATGGTGCTGGGGATTGAACTTGCCAAGCAAGCACTCTACCACTGACCCACATCCCTAGACCTTCAGTGACTTTTTATTGCTCTCAAGTGAGTAACTCAACAGGAACTTTTTAAAATCAAGTACTTTAGGGCCAACAAGATGGGTCACTAGTGAAGGTGCTTGCCACCACACCCGAAGACTTGGAATTGATCTCTGGAACCACAAGTTGTCCTTTGACCTCTGAACACAGACTGTCGTGTGCACACACGCCCTGAAAAAGTCTAAAGAAAAAGATTAAACATTTTAACAAAATGCAATCCAGAGCTATACTAGTTTGACTGAGAAATGACAGTAGAAAAAACACTAATAATTAAGTGTTTCAATAATTAAGCCGTTATGGTTCTATAAGAAAGAGCAGAACACTGTATATGTGCCATGAAAACACTGAAGTCCGTGACAAAGGCACTGAGCTACTTTAGGAAGTGCCTGGTGTGATGGTGTGTGTAGGGCACAGCCCTCATCTGAGGACTTCAGAACCAAGGCTGCAGAGAAACTGGCCACACATGGCTGAGCACTATCACCTTAGACTCATTCTTTTTTTTTTTTTTTTTTATTTTTTTCTGAGACAGGGTTTGCTGTTGGCATACTTTTTAAAAACTCCCATTTACATTTCTTATATCTCTTTCTCTCTACTCCACCCCAATCCTTCCCACCATCCTAACACAGGTAGGAGAAAGAGTTAGTGGGAGGGGGGAGCAGATCTCTTAGCTGCTTCCTGCTGGTTAGGGTCATCAGGTTTCTTGGAGCCAGTCCAATCTTCCTTTCAGGAGATCTCCAACTTCTTGTCTCAGCAACAACCAGGAGCAGCAAGGCGGAAGCAGGAGCAGCCTTGTTCTTTTTACCTTCCACTCTCTGGCATTTATTCTCTCACCAGAGTGCTCAGATTTAAACTATCAGCAGCTGGCAAAGAGCTCCTCTCAGAACCCACATGAGGCAAAGAGTCTGCTGCTGTGGACCATCTGAGTCAGCCCCACATCCCTACCTGGGACCAAAACAAAACCATATTTATATCCACAACACCGGCAGATTCATTCTTTCTTATGTTTGCTTTTGAATCAACTTTTGATGTGTGCATTCAAAAATCATTTATTGTTGCCAAAATTTTCCCCACCTCCACTTTCAGTTATGTTCCCACCCAGGGTATTACCCACAGTTTAGAAAGCTGTGGTTTAGGGCAAGAATGGGAGCCAGCGAGAAGGATCAATGATGGGCTTGCAGAGGACAATCTTGGGTAGACGTGGTAGCAACTTGCAAGGAATAAAAGGGAAGATCAGAGGCACGAGGCTGCCTGCAGAATGGCGCTGATGCAGGCTGCAGAGAACAGAGGGATCTGGTGGCAGGAAGCTGGTTTGAGTCAGGAGAGTGGGTGTCACACTCTTCCACATCCACTTGCTAGTACTCTGGTCCAGGCCTCTATCCATCAAACCTACCCATGTCTGCCTCTTCCACGTTCCCAAAAGAGAAAGGGACTTTTCTGGATGGCTCAGACACAGTGAACCTTCTGTACAAACCCAAGCCTGAAAATCCAGGCCACCAATGGAGGCTTCAGAGAGGTGGCTCTCAGAGAGAGAGATGCGCATTTACATAGGAGGTCTATGTGGCTTCCAAAAGACCACTGAAGAAATCAGTATCGTGCTGTCTGGGCCTCAGCTTGTCCTCAGAACAGATGTCAGTCTCTTTTAGCATGCTAACCTCAGATACACTTTTAGAGCTTCATGGTGGCTGTGAGTGATTCCATGAAGCCACCATACAGCTGCTGAGGCTCAAAGCCAGGGAGCCTGAGACAGTGCTGGAAGATCTCAAGGTCCTGCCAGCAACCCTGGTGTCCCTGCTGGGCCTCAGTGTGCAACAGATGTCCTGGAACTTTGACTACTAGTGATTTCCAATCATTTAGCCTCCTATCATATGCGAGGCAGTGGAGTGAGGTATTTTTTAAACGGCACCGAAAACCATCACCGTCAATTCATTATATACTGTCTGGACCAACAAGTGAACACACTAGGATTAGAATTTAGCTCTGAACCGGGCACCATGCTGTGGTGGCTCATGCCTGTAATCCCAGGACTGAGCATGGTGTAGTGTGTGTGTTCCGTGGGTGCAGAACCTAGCTTTTTGACTTCTGAACTGTATGCTTTCATAACATTCTGACCACAACCTCACCCCAAGTCCCCATCCCAACTGGACTCTGGCTGGTGGGGACCTCCCCTCCCCCCATACTTCAATTGTCTCTAAGAATTTTGGTGTCCCAGACACTGGATTCCTCCTAGCAGAGGATGTTAGAACAGAAGGCCAGGAATTTTCTACCAGGTGGCCCCCTGGAACCTCTGTAGGGAGGCCACATGAGCTGGGGCAAATCCAGCAGCTCCAGTTCATCCCTTTGTTTGTTTGTTTGTTTGTTTGTTTGTTTGTTTTTGCCAGACTCATTTGAATGGTTCCCCTGCTTCCAGGGGCATCTTGAAACTGCTGCTGATATCTTCTAAGCACAGAGGGGAGCCTGGAGCCCAGGGGCAAGAGGTTTGTCTCTAGGCCAGTGGGTTGAAGGACAGGATCTATTCCTAGGACTGTCTCTGTTCCTGCTGTGAATAACTTACTCATTTGTTCATTCATTCACTTGGCAAATTTCCAGGCTTGGAAGAACTCAACACTACCTTAAAAATTGTTTTCCCTTCAATTATCTACTTTCTACTTTTCATAAAGATACAAAACCAGTTTTTTCTCAAAGCCTGGAGCAATTTGCCTTCCAGCCTCTTGTCATGAGGATGGAGGGACCTGTTCTCATCCTTTGTGGGGAGTCTGAGAGGGCAGTAGGACAATGAGGCCTCTGAGAGAAAGGTGCTGAGGGGAGATCTGTCTGCCAAAAGCAGGGGTATTGGAGCTAAGGACAGACCTCAGAATTCCTTCACTTTCCTAGAACGTCCAGCCTTGCACTTCCTGCCATCCAGCTGTCCTGCCATCCACTCTGCCCTCGCAGCCTCCTCAGTCTCCGGCAGCCATGTTAGCGAGGCAGGCCCCGCTCTGAGGAGGCTCTTTAGAAATACACTCCTCCCACCCCTCTTCTTCCCTCCTGGGATCCTTTCAGCTGTGTCCTGCTCCCCTCCCCCACTGGAAGTGAAGTGTCACCTAGATGACATTTCTGCCACTCTATCTGGTAACCCAGGGGCTATGAGGTTAACTTCCAGAACAGGGCCTTGCTTCAGATCTAGATCCCTTCTGATGGTACTCCTGGACCAGCAAGGGAAGTCTGGGCAGGTTCCTTCCCTTGCAAAGCACAATCTTTCTAGTCTAGTGATGTAGGTAGGTAGGGTAAGGATGCTCCAAGAGGTGGTGAGAGGGGCAGTGGGAGAAGAGCAGGAGAAAGCATGAGCCCAGGCTAGATGGCTTTGCTTGTTGTTCCTTCTCTGTGGATCCCTGTTCTTCAGCCCATTGTGGGACAGCTGAGGGCCACCCCTGCCTGTCTGTGGGCGGGCGGCTTTCCTTTGACTTTATCTGTGTTCTTGGGTTTTTGTGTAGAAGTAGGGTGTGCCTCTGGCTGGGTGTGGTCACCATTGATAACTTGCCTCCTTGGGCTCCTGTCCTGCTCAGAGTGGGAGGGACACCTAAGGTAGCCATAAGTGGCTGGAGGGCCTCCTAGCTTCCAGCTAAGACAGCTCTCCTCTCCTGGGACCTCCTTGCAGTGGTCCTAGCTGAGGGAGTCTGTTGCTGCTGGGAACTGTGCCTGGCATCAGCTTCTGGCACTGATCTAGTATTAGTTCAAGAACTTTCACTTTTGTCCCTTGGAACTTCCCCCATTTTGAGAGAACAGTGACCTAGTTTTTGGAAGCCTTATATGCATCTCTGCTCAAGAGCCTGCAGGGCCTACAAAACAGTGGGATTCAGTTCAGGCTGACCCCAACACCCAAGCTACTTTAAATTGGCTCCCCTTCTCCTGGGACCTTTTCACCCCACCCTTTCTGCATCCTTGACCTTCTCCTCCTGCCTCCTGATCCTGGAACACCTTTTCCAGCTTTCATGGCATTGTCCATTGTCCATGTCGAAAGTGTCTCCATGGTGTCCCATACCTCCCCTGGCCTGAGACATGGGGCCTGAAGCTCAGGGTGGCCCTGGCTATGCTATCACTCACTCACAGTGCCTTCTTCAGTGTGATCACATGGCTTATGCACGCCCTTGTTTTATTACCCTATTTACTAAAAGGTGGGAAACTCCTGAAGGTCACAGGTCAGTTCTCCGCCCCCCTCAGCCACACCTGAGGAACCTTACAAGGGATGGGGACTAACTGGCCTGCATGCCCCAGTGACAGATAGTTTGACACTTTCTGGTGGGGGGGGGATGCCCCCTCCAATCTTCAGAATGCTTTTGTAACACTCCTGGCAGAAGCACATATTTTCTAAAGAGAGATACAGACCTTAGATATCAAACTATTAGGACAGTGGACCCAAGGAATCGGAATGTCCAGGAAAAGGCTGCAACCCCAGTGCCAGTCAGGGGCAGGGACTTGCTTTCCAGGAAGAGACTTCATAGAGTGGAGACAACTTGAAAAAGCTTGACATGTGGGTCAAACCTTGAGCAAAACCACTTCCTTATATACACTTTGACCCCAATGTGACCACATTGCCACCTTTCTCTGCTTTCCACCATTATTTACCTTGGAGTAGTGAGGACAGGGATGGCGTCTTGGAGTTCTGCAGATGGATGGACCCTCACATCTGGGGGCTGCCAGAGCTCTGGCTTGTTCCCTTAAAGCTCCAGTAGCATTTTTCAGTGGGAGAAAGGACCTTCATAGTCCTGCCTGGCGTCTGTCATCTCCCCTTTCTACCTGCTGACTCCAGCTTTGTACTGTAGGACCCCAGAATTCACCAGAGCACCCCGACCCCACCCCAGGATAAAGAGCCAGCATGTGCTTACTCCCACAGGGCCCCTGCCTCCTGCAAACACACCTCACACCCTCCCCCTGCCTCTTGTGCAAAGCAGGGTGGGGCACCCAGGGCCTAGGGGCCTGCAGTTCTGATGGCCATACTGTCTTGAGTGCTCCTTAGCTCACTGCCAGAGAGCCCACGTGTGACTCGTGTTGGGAGCCCCTGCGCCTATTCTCCCCACCCCCAGTGTCTGTGAAAGGCTGTGATTTGATGTCCTCGTGTCCACACGAGCATGCCAAACCTGAAGTCTATGCCCCATGTGTCAGGTGGATCACACTGCTGTGAGGTAGCTACAGCATCTTTTTACTTTGCAAACTCTGTACTTATTAAACACCACCTGTTTCCTCCCACCTCGGGAGACCTGAAACCTGTCTTTCGAGTCATAAGGGTGTGGACTTTTCCTGGCCACCTGAGGATTTCTAGTTGTAGTCCACCCTTGGCACTGTTACCACATTTACCCCTGCTCAAATCTCCATCTGTTACCCCAAACTTTACAAATGGGTTCAGAGCCCTTCCAACCCTGCCCCACCCCACCCTATCCTGAGACTGGATCTATGCAACCTTGCGGGACCCTGCAGCCCCCAAGGGCAGACTACTTCCTCTGTAATTTGTCAGAAATCCCAGGACACTGTGGTGACCAATGATGACCCGCATTTCTTCCCTCCTGCCTACAGCTAGCCCTGAGCACTTCCCTCATGACTGTGATTACACTCTCTACTGCCACCAAAAGACAGCCTCCTGGCAGCTGGGACCGGTCTGGTGCTCACTCGCCTCCTCAGCACTGAGTTTACAGAAGGAGCCGATTCCTAGTTTCTCGAGGCTGTTGTTTATGGCGTGTGGTCTTAATCCTGGCCGCTCTCTCGCTCCAGGCTCCTCTTCCATCATTACTAGTATCTGCTTACATGAACATCACTATTCTCTGTGTGAGCTTTTGAGGTCAGGATTTGGCTGATTTATGTCAGCATCATGTGAGACAGTGCTCAGGGAGCAGATAAGTAGGTTAGAGTTGGACTGAATTGATGGCCAGTACTTGGGTGGGTCGATATGACTGAGGAGTTGGATGGGTATGTGCTGGGTGGGTAAGTGCTGGAAATGGAGGAACATATAATGCATGACGTTAGATGGAGAGCAGGTGGGCGCTTGCTGAACCGTGGTTGCTCAGATGGACTGATGGATGATTTGGGATAAGCATTGAATCAATGAAAGAAGCTAGAAACATATATAGCTCTTTCAGAGCTTCCTGAAGCTTTTTTAAAACTTTATTTATTTGTTTGTTTTTCAAGGCAGAGTTTCTCTGGGTAGCCCTGGCTGTCCTGAACTTGCTCTGTAGACCAGGGTGGCCTTGAACTCACAGCCATCTGCCTGCCTCTGCTTCCCTGAGTACTAGGATCAAAGTCATGTACCAGCACACCTGGCTGCCTTCTGGATCATGTCTTTGCTGAATTCATAACTCAGTCAGGCATGGGCTCGTCCCTTGCCACAGTCCCCCCAACACACAGCTTATCACGTACAACATCACAACATCCTTTTCTCCCCTCTTACTCCATCTGTCAGTGCGGCTGTCATTGGTCCTCTTTCTCTGTTTCCCCTTTTATATTAATTCAATTTACATCTCAGTCATAGGCCCCTCCTTCCTCTCTTTGCATTTCACCCTTCCCTATTCCTCGCCTACCCAGACATCCCAGCTCATCTTCCTCCCCTGTGGCCTGGTAGGGCAATCCCATCAGGGGAAAGTGATCAAAAAACAGGCAACATAGTTCATGTCAGAGATATCCCCCACTCCCCTAACTAGTGAGTCCACATGAAGCCTAAGTTGCCCATTGGCTACTTACATGTAGAAGACCTAGGTCCAGACCATGCATTGTCCTTGGTTGGTATTTCAGACTCCATAGGCCCCTCTGGGCCATGGTTGATTGGCTCTGATGGTCTTCTTGTCACCTCTAGTTCCATTTATCCTAACCCCCTCTTTTCCCACTCCTCCATAAGACTTCCTGTGCTCTCTGCCCAAAGTTTGGCTATGAGTCTTAGCATCTGCTTTGATCCCTTGCTGGATGGAGTCTTACAGAGGACATCTGTGGAAGACTCTTGTCCTGTTCCTCTCTTCAACTGCTTCCAGTGTCTATTCTATTTGCCCTTGTGAATGAGCATTAAGATCCTCCCTAGGTTCCTCCTTGTTACTTAGCTTCTTTAGGTCCGTGGATTTCAGCATGGTTATGCTATCTTTCACCCATCAGAATGTCTAAGATCAAAAACTCAAGTGACAGCACATGCTGGTGAGGATGTTGAGAAAGAGGAATACTCCTCCATTGCTGGTGGAGTGCAAACTTGTACAACCACTTTGGAAATCAATCTGGTGCTTTCTCAGAAAATTGGGAATAGCTTTACCTCAAGACCCAGCTATACCACTCCTGGGCATTTACCCAAAAGATGCTCTACCATACCACAAGGACACTTTCTTAACTATGTTGATAGCAGCTTTATTTGTAATAGCCAGAATCTAGAAACAACCTAGATGTCCTCAACTGAAGAATGGATACAGAAAGTGTTATATGTTTACACAATGGAATACTATTCTGCTTTTAAAAGCAAAGAAATTGTGAAATTTGCAGGCAAATGGATGGAACTAGAAATTATCATCCTGAGTGAGGTAACCCAGATCCAGAAAAACATGCATGGTATATACTCACTTATAAGCGGATGTTAGCCATATATGACTGGTCCTTTTTATTTATCTGGCTCTATCTGATTCTCTCTGTCACTCTGTCTCTGTCTTTCTGTCTGTCTCTGTCTCTCTCCCTCTCCTTTCTCCTCTCTCCTTTGTGTGTGTGAGAGAATCTCCCTCCTTTCTCCATCCACCCTGCCTCTTGTTCAGTATGGTACCATCTACTCTAGCTAAGCTATTTCTCCCTGAGCTCCCAACTCCAGCTCTTCCCAGACTCTATTGGTCTAGTCTGTCTGAGGTATCCAGTCACCTTCAGACATTTTCTTTTAGCAATGTCCCTTCCTCAGCACCCCTCAGCAGCCAGCAGCCTCTTTTAGAAACACAATCCAAAGCAGCGAATTCCCCTGCTTCTGCCTCAGATAAAGATTCAAATCTCCACCACATCCCAGAAGATCCTACACAAGCCACAAGTTCTGATCTGTAGAGACAGGGTGCGGGGGTTGATGGTAGGGAAGGAGGTAGGATGGGCCTTGGGGTGGAGCAGAGCCCTGTGGAATAGGAAGAAGAGGAAGAGGCCTGGAGCGTGCCGGTATGTCTTTGGTGGGTCTCCCCTCTGTACTGAGCTCTTGTCTATTCTTCTGTCATTCCAGCTTCCAAACAGTTTAATAACGAGGTCCTGAAGGCCCACAACGAGTACCGGGCTCAGCACGGTGTCCCCCCACTGAAGCTTTGCAAAAAGCTCAACCAGGAAGCTCAGCAGTGAGTTCCCAGCAGCCATCAGGCTCTGGTCCTTCGTGGAGCTGCTTCTGCAGTCATGGAGGGCCCCTGGGTGGTTGAAGGGATGTGGTTGGGGTCCAGATATAGCCAGGCTTAGGGACTTCTCTGCTGCTGGCCCAGGTGGGTCCCTTTGCTCCTAAGAGTCATCTGAAAATGGGATTGTTGGGAGGTTCAAGCTATACAGGAATGATGTTTTCGTCATCCCTCTGGTGAGCCCAGATAGGGAAGGAGGGTCAGCCATACAAAGCTCAGATGTCCAGTCGGAATTGGGGAGGAGGGTTGTCCCTGGGGTTGGGCCTGCTCAGAGGAGATACCTTATGCAGGTATTCAGAGGCCCTGGCCAGCACAAGAATTCTCAAGCACAGCCCGGAGTCCAGTCGTGGCCAGTGTGGGGAGAACCTGGCGTGGGCATCCTACGATCAGACAGGTAGGACACCCTCAGCTACTCTCCTCTGCTACTCGGGACCTAGGATGAGGCCTCTGCAGACTCCCCCTGACACCATGTTCTTCATGGTTCAGTGGTGCTGTAACCACAGGTCCAGGAAGGGAGAGGAAACCCCTGAATTCTCTGCACTTGCTTCTGGCTGACCTCAGTGGCTAGCCCAGAGCCAAGAGGCTGAGAGCCCAGAACAGAGATGAGTCAGGCTAGACAGCCCTGGCGCAGAGGTCCAGGTCAGAGGCGTGGGCGCTGGAGACATTAGCATCTGCACATTTCCGCCTAGTTCTGTGGCCGCTGGAGCATCTTGTGCTTTATACTGTAGGTGTATTGCTTTTATAATCAGAAAGAAAAAAAAAAGAATTGAACACTTTTCTTTTCTTTAAAATAAAAGATTTTTCCCACCCAAGGCCTGGGAGGGAATGACCCACCCCACTGAGTTAACATTCTTGAGTCTTGGCTCCTTCAAGCCTGAGGTAGCTCTTTAGGAAAATAGTGAGAGATGTCACGATCCCTGGAGCTTTCTCCAAATGCCAGAAGAAAATGACTCTCCAGCCTTGCATTCCCCAGAACTCCCATGGGGATTCTCCATACTGCCTGGTTTTCCTAGCATGCTAACACACACACACACACACACACACACACACACACACACACACCAGCTGCCCTGGCCCCAAGAGCTATGTCCCTGGAAGGCAGCTGATGGAGGCCTCTGGGCTTCTTCCTCAGCCTGGAGACTGTGGGCCAAGGCTGTGACCTCTCCCGGCTGGGAGAAGGGTCCTGCCCGGAAGGGGTCTTGACTGGTCCCCAGGGATGCTGTTCTACCCTGTCTGTCTTTGTGTTGGAAACCAGGGCACAATGATCGAGTCACTACTCTCCCTGGCCTGATCTTTCCTGTTTCTACACAAAGCATTTGGGGTTGATGTCTCCTAGTTATATCTAGAGTCCTTGGAGAGCTTTAAATTTTTTCCAACCCCAGGGTCTCTCTTCTAGAGAAACCAATTCAGTGGATCTGAAAGAGGACTCGGGCCTGACCAGGTGTCACCGATAGGTACTTCATGAACCAGCATTAGGGAACTTGTTAGACCTCCTAGGACTTGCTTTAATCAGACTCTAAATTGCCTTTTTAAAAGACTATTTATTTCTTTATTTTATGTACATGAATGCTCTGTCTTCATGCACACCAGGAGAGGGCATCATTTCCCATTACAGACGGTTGTGAGCCACCACGTGTTTGCTGGGAATTGAACTCAGGACCTCTGGAAGAGCAGCCAGTGTTCTTAACCTCTGAGCCATCACTCCAGCCCCCAGGCTCTAAATTGTAACAAGGTCCCAGTGTGATTCACCTTGACACCTGTGTCCTGAGTTGGTGCTGCGGCTCTGAGATCACCAGGTCCCAAGGAAATGCTTCCTCACACCACTGCTGACAGTGGATACTCAAAATGAGGGCCCTTCTAGCCGCAGTGATGACCCTTGGCCTACAGGCTCAGCTGCCTTTATTCCTGTGAGTATCTTAGAAACAGATCCTGGGTGGGATGAGGACAGCCGCCCAGAAATTCAGAATATCCCCAGAAGGCCCTCAGGGTGCACTGTGTTCAACCTTTTTGTTACAGAGACCCAGAGCACGAAGCCTTGCCAGAATGACGCGATAGTTCAGTGGCAGGATGTAGGCTACCTCATCTGGGGACCCTGGACCCCAGGCCAGTGCTCTTCTCCACCCAGAGCGAAGGCTCTGTCTTCTTCCTGAGTCCCCAGGAATCTGCTGGGAGTAACCCCAACCCTTAACCTCCTCGGTGCTTCATCAGATATCCAGTGTGGAATGGGCGGCCTGAGGACCAGCGGGGGAGATGGATGGTGTGTGTGGATTTATTGCCGAGTTCACAAGTGTCTTTTCTGTACAGGAAAGGAAGTGGCTGACAGGTGGTACAGTGAAATCAAGAACTACAACTTCCAGCAGCCTGGCTTCACCTCGGGCACTGGTGAGTGGCAGAGTCTGGGCTGACTGTCTTCAGAAAGTTCACTCTTTTGCATCGGTTCAAACATACTTCTTCCACTTAACTTTGCCTAGAAAATAGAGCTTTCTTTCCCCAGCACCTGCCCACCTCACCCCACCCATGCTCATCCCAGACCTGTACCCCCTCTTTATCTGAGGACTCCCAGCATGTTGATCCTGGACCCCCACACCACACCGCCAGCTCCAAGTTCAGGGCGTTACAGCAGCGTTTCTTTCTTGACCTGGTATCTGAGCATGTCTGACCAACTGCCCATCCTCTTGCCTCAGGACTGCTCTACTAGTTACGCTGCTGTGGCTCACTGGAAGCAGTCTGGTGAAGGTCAGGCTAGTCTCCACCTCTACCTCCTTCACACTGCCTCCTCCTCCCCTTCTCATTCTCCACACTTCCCTTCTTGCATTTAGGCTGTGGCTTAAATGAGTCTAAGATTCAGAAAAGCTCAGGCTTTTCTTAACTGCTGTTTGTTGTATGAACTTGGGTCATGCTTTTTCTCCCCCTATCCAAGGACAGACTCACACAGATACGTGTGTGTACACAAACTCAAGTGTAGATGTGTGTGCACGTGGAGCTGAGAGGCTGATGTCTGATGTCCTCCTCAGTTGCTGTCCGCCTTTTTTTTTTTTTTTTTTGAGACAGGGTTTCTCACTGCATCTTCAGCTCAAGCCCTGAGCAGCAAACATTTGTCTTATTAGGTCTGGGCTCTGAGGTCGTTCTGCCCCATTCGCTGGCCTCACACCCTGTCTTTCCTCAGAAGTGACTCAGACCCCCTCCTGGGCCCCGGATAGGGAAGGAAGAAATGTGTGTGGGGGCCAAAGCACCAGAGAGACTAACTGAAGGGGGAGTTCCTTCCCCGCCCCAGCACCTGCCCCACCATCCCATCTACCGGGTAGGGCTGCACATCCCCTGGAGAGTTTCTTCAGAAGCAGGAAATGACACATTCTCACTGTTTCCTGTGGCTTACTGCTCACCCTGTCCAGGAAGCGTTCTTGTAACTCTAGGTGCAGATCTGGGACATTTCTTTTTCAGTTAGCCCCACCCCAGTCCTCACTTCCCAGAGTCGTTCCCCCCCCCACTCCGCCCCAGGTTGCCAGGCTGAGGTGCAGGAAGCAGCTGCCAGAGCTTCAGATGACAATGACCTTGCCACTGAATGAGGGGGAGGGAGCAGTGATTAAGGGTGTGTAGGCAGAGCCTTATGGCCTTTTAATAGTGTCCACACTTTCATCTCATAGCTTGCTTTCCCCACGAATGAGATTCTTGAAAAACCAGACACTTGCTGGACTTGGAGCTGCATGCGGCCCCACTTGATGCTTACCAAGCGACTGTCCACAGCCACAGCAGCCTCCAACGGCAGCTGAAAGCAGGCCCTCATCTGCCCACTCAGCGAAGGAGAGCACTGAGACCCACAAAGAGAAGGGCTTTGCTCGTGTTCTTACCCTGGGCCTCTCCCACGGCCCCTGCACTCAGGCTTGGTGCCTGGGCAATACTGGGGACAAATGACACAAGATGGCAGTGGGGCTTTGCCGTCCCCTCCTGCCTGAGTCTCTCAATTTTAGCTTCTTGCTGCATTGTCTTGGGGTTCCCTGCCCTGAGTTTATGTCGAGGCACTTGGACTGACGGCCCTCTTCAGCCAGCCTCTTGCCCATGAGTGCACTGTCCCTGCTGTGTGCTGCACAAACGAACAAACGAAATGTTCTTAATATAATTACTTTGTTCTGTCCTATTTAAATGAGTAAATTTGTTTATTTATTTTAAGTGAGGACTAATCTGACACGACAAAGCTTCTGAAAGTGACGTAAGCTACTGGTTTCTTGTGTGCCATCCTGAAGATATCCCAAGTTTGTGTGTGTATGTGTGTCTCGTATCATTACAGAAAGTTGTCTCATTTTTTTTCTTTGTATGGTTTTCAAATGCATATTCTGGGAAGTTCGGTCTACACCCAGAAAGGGGATGTGATCTGTTTAAGGGGTGGAGGACAAAGAAGAAAAGAAAAAGGAACTGTTGTTGGAAGTTAGTGGTAGAACCCAGCATGTATTTGAAGTTGCTAAGGAAGTTGTGTCCCTTAATTCCTCTCTGAATACCATACGGTATTATCCTGTGCAAACAGAAACCCCCACAGAGATTGCTCAGTGCCCCCCTTCAGGACTGAAGAAGCTGCCATATGCATCATCGCTGATGAGTACCTTCTGTCTAGCTGGTTGCTTGGCAACCAGTAAATGATGACTGCTTCCTCCTCTGGGAAACAGAGAGAAAATGGTCAATGGTCAAAGCCCATGGTCACTTTAGAGATGCCTGTGGGAGAAAGGGCTTGAGTCCTACAGGAAACAGAGAGAAGCAAGAGTGCCTGGCAAGTGTCCAGAGCCTGGTGTTGTGATCCACAACCAATCAAGGCTGCCCACACCAGAAGGGCCTCTCCGTTCAGAGCCGAAAACCACACCTTATAGACTGAGGGCAGCACAAGTTCAAAGTTAAGTAAAGGAAGTTGTACCCAGGCAGTCTTTCTTTTTCTTAAATAATCTTTTAAGATAGGATTTCTTTGTATAGTTTAAAGAAGTTTGAATTTGCTGTGTACCCCAGATTGCTCTGAGCTCATGATCCTCCTGCCTCTGCCTCCTAAGTGCTGGAGATGTGCATGTACCCCCACATACATGTGTGCATACACTCACATGCACACAAATGCACACTCTTTCATGTGTGGGCACTTGCATTTATACACACAAGTCTCTCACACACACATCCACAGACAAATGTAAATTTTGTTTTGTTACTGTTGTTTTTTGAGACAGGGCTTCTATGTGACCTGGCTGTCCTATAACTTGCTCTTAGACCAGGCTGGCCTCAAACTCAGAGATCTGTCTGCCTCTGCCTCCTGAGTGCTGAAATTAAAGTTGCGCACCACCAGGTCCAGCAACAAATGTTATTTTAAATTTAAAACATTAAGCATGAACCAGGCATGATGGCTCAGTACTATAATACTAGCACTTGGGAGATTGAGGCCTTAATCTTTGAGTTCAAAGCCAGGGAGGGCCAAAGAGTAAGTAAAACTAGAAATGAGTGGGCAGGAGTAAGTCTTAGCAGGTAGAGTGCTTGCCTAACATGCTGGAGGCCTTGGGTTCACCCCCCAGCCCCACAAGAGCTGGCTGTGGTGGCAGGACTCCTGTTTAGCACACAAAAGGTCCTCAGTTTGATCCCCGGCACTGCATAAAAGCTGGTGTGCTGACATGTGCCTGCCACAGGAGAGGTGAGGCTCAGTGATCAGAAGGTCAAGGTCATTCTTGCCTCCATATCTAACCTGACGCCTCTCTGAGATTCAGAGACCCCAGCTTTTAAGACTAAAAAGGGGGTGGTGAAGACGTTGATGGTTGCCACATCTGCTAAATGCCTGCCCTTGGATACCAGATGACTACGGCTCTGCTGGGTAGTCTGTGCACATGCTCGGTATGTCTGTCTTGGATACCAGATGACTACGACTCTGCTGGGTAGCCTGTGCGCATGCTCAGTATGTCTGTCTTTTCTGTGGCTTTCTATTTGCGAAGCCCAAGCCCTTGTGTACGCCTTGCTTTCTTCTAGGTACTGCTCCTTTCCGATTAAAAATACCTTTATTAAACTCCAGCTCGGTAGAAAGAAAAAAGAAGGGAACTTGTTCTTTGCCATGTGAGGGTCTTAGGTGAAGGCGAGGACAGGGTGTGGTCAGAGAGAGAGATGTTTGGTAAACAAAAGGGTGCTTGTGGAAGGCTTATTTAAACAAACGACATTTAGTCAGAGACCTCAGAGACGGGAGACTGTCAACAGACCTCCCAAGGCTGAGAGTCTACAGCGGTGGAGTGCTTATGGCTTGCACAGGTTTGGGTTCGACTCCCCGTGTGGAAAAACAAACCAAAACTTCCACACGTGGGCTGATTTGAGCAAGGGCTCATTTCCAAAAGGGCCTTCACTAGGAAGCAGCTCGCTGTGCTCAGGGAGCGGAAAGGCGGCCACCAGGTCCAAGGATTAGCTTTCATTCCAGGTGCAACTAGAAATGAGTGCAAGAATTTTACTGGAGGAAGTTAGCTATATACCGCTGTGACCGTCTTAGAGCGAGCTCGCTGAGTCGCTTGTTTCCCAGTGAGTTAGAGGACAAAAGTGGATTCTAAGAACCCTCAGGGGATGTTGCACTGTTCCAAGAGAGAAAGCTATGAATGAAGCCAAGGTTTTGGTAGAACATAGGTTGGATCTAGACTTTAGAGTTGAATTTTGGAGGAATTAGCGGTAGGAATTGTGAGGAATATCAAGAGAGGGAATAATGCAGGTTCATCCCTCAGGCAGTGCACAGAGATGCTGTGCCCTAGAACTTGGCTTCCAGACAGAGAAGGGGGTTCAGTTTTTCCCAGGGCAGCTGGAGCACCTTAGGGTGAGGCCTGAGAGCACTGAGCTGGGCTGTGGAAAAGGTTTTCCACAGAGTGTTAGAATTTGGCTCTTTTAGCATGAGATTGCCAGTGGCAATGGAAGCTGGGGCATTCCAAAGCCTATGGTGTTAACAGCTCTTGGTCAAGCTGCTGTGCTAAGCATGGCAGAGGTACTGGCCAAAGCCCATGCCTCGTCGGCTTGCAGCCAAGACACAGACCTGGTAAGGCCCAGGCCCTGGGAGGCCCAGGTCCAGCAGGCCAGAGGCAGGCCCCGTGAGACCTGGAGGAGGATAAATGGTGAACCTCAGGCGGGCTTGAAGTGAGAAAGAGTGTGCTTTTATTCATGTGAGATCAAGGGCAATAGAAACCCTGGGCAGAGGGAGGGATTTCGAGGGTGAATGTGTTTGATTCGCTGTGGTCAGGGATACTTAATGGTCTTATCCACAAGAAGGAAAACACAGGCCTTAATTATCCTATGGTGGGGGGCAGATCTCCAGTGCAATTGAAGGCCACTGCTGGACTAAGATCCTTAGCAGAGTGGGGCATTTCTAGAGATTCCTGGATGCTTGCTAGAGCAGTTTCCTTATCAGGGAAGGGTCTGGCCTGTAACCTGCCCTGAGGGCTATGTGACCTCCCTACAAGACCTGGGGTCACCCAGATCAGAGGAGACTGTTAGCACCCCACTGAGAAAAGAGAGTCCATCATCACAGATCAAGAGCAAACAAATGGCTATGTGGAGACTGACTTCAGCCTTATCCAGCAGAGCCCCACAGCACTGTTGATACAGATTGGAAGTCAGCAGAGAAGTAAGTCTGGGGGACCAAAATCGAGAGTGAGGTTTGGCTAGATTGTATCTGTGAGTCATCCGAATGGAAATGTGTGGTGTTTGCGTCTGGAACAGAGTGGAGATTTGAGCTGGAGAAGTACATCTGAGAGCCAGGGAAGGATGAAACTGCCTGAACAAAGAAGTGGAGAGAGAGAGAGAGAGAGAGAGAGAGAGAGAGAGAGAGAGAGAGGGAGAGAGAGAGAGAGAAAGCGAGAGAGAGAGAGGGGGAGAGAGAAAGAGAGAGAGAGAAAGGAAGAGAGAGAGAAGCGTGGTTTAAGGGGATGAAGGGGGACTAAAACCAAGATGGAGACTTGGGGGGTGTTAAGAGACTACTGTCATGAAACTCAATGAGGGAGAAAGCTTCGAAAAGGGATATTGACTGTAGTAATGTTTCTGAGAGGTCAAAGAAAATAGATTTTAAAAAATCATCAGAAAACAACACAGGGATGTTTAAGAGGTTGTTTTGTGGGTCTGGAGAGATGGTTCAGCGGATAAAAGCATTTATTGCTATTGCAGAGGATTCAGGTTCAGTTCCCAGCACCCACATGATCCACAACCACTTATAACTCCAATCCCAGGGGTCTGACACCCTCCTCTGACCTCCTAGGGAATTGTAAACATTTAGGCGAAGCATTAATACACATAAATAAAAATTAAAAACTAAAGAGTTGAGTTTGGGGGCACGTTTAAGGGTGGGTGCCTGGTGGTGTCACAGTTGCTGTGACCCCGGTGCCTTTTCGTGACAGCAGAAAGGCCACACCAGAGTGTGGAGGTGGCTGAAGTCTGTGACTGACAGGATGTGCTGTGTTTCTTCCTCATGACTGGCATCTGCAGATAACAAATTCCTGAGCCTGAGGAGAGAATCCCTCAAGCGCCCTTTTGGGGGTCTGTTGACTCATCTGTTGCTCCCCCCTTGTCTCCCACAGGACACTTCACAGCCATGGTATGGAAGAATACAAAGAAGATGGGTGTGGGCAAGGCAGCTGCCAGTGACGGCTCCTCCTTTGTGGTGGCCAGATACTTTCCAGCAGGCAACGTTGTCAACCAGGGCTTTTTCGAAGAAAATGTCCCGCCTCCAAAGAAGTAACTTACACCACCAAATGTAATGAAACGGTGGAGACACACATGTGCCATTAGAACAACAAAAAGCAGAATGTCTGTCCCTGTGGGTGTGTGTACTTGTGCATCTCTTGTTCACACACTCGGTAGACAGCGGCGAGTGAGCTCATTCTGATTCAAGGGTGGGCAACTGAAACATTCATCCAGGGCTTACCCAGACACAGTTACTTAGATTTGGGTAAGAGTAATTCTGGCATCTTTTATTTTATTTTTTAAACAGACTTCTTTTGAATCTTTTTTCTAATATCCATCCTCGGACTTTGTGTAGTCTGAATATTTGCCATTCTGAGAGGTGAGGTTGTTTTACATGATCTTCTGCGTTGTAATCTCCTTTAGGCTGATCACTGAAGAGTATTAAACCTTCCTTTAAATGTGACATGAAGCAGCTTTCATTAGAAACATGTGGCCAGCTCCATTGCACAGCCAGTGAGAGTTTTCCTTCTCAGCTGGAAGAATGATGTCATCCCGCATCCTCTGGCTTCAAGGGTGGGGCTAGACTTGGAATGCAGCCCTGCCTCCGGCTTGCACCTCAGTGGACCCTCACACTGTCTGGGCTTTTGTCCAAAGCCTAGACTATGAACTCAGTCGAGTAGGGGTGAGGGTGAGCTGACTTGGAGGCCCTGGAGGAAGCCCACAGCCTCTGTCCTTTCCCAGCTTTGCAGGCAGTGACCACCCAGGCCTGTCCTCTGCAGCTGTCACTACAGCTGCGCCTGGCTGGCTTCCTCCCTGAATGTGTTCCTGAGAAGAGGCCCAAACAGGGAGATTAAGAACACTAACTTGATTCTGTGTTTTGCCTCTCTCTCTGAAGAGCTGATTAATGGGGTCTACTGGGGTGGGACCAAGTCAGTGTTTCAACTGAGTTCCCTGAAATGATGGTGTATCTTTGTGCCAACATAAAGGGGTTGTTGGCCTAATGATGAGCAGGGCTGGCTGGTCCTCCTTACATGGTGAACAGTCTCACACTGGGCTCCTGGGGAGGATGTTACAGTGACCCCACTGGGAGGGACATCACAGCAACCCCACTGGTGAGGGATGTTATGGTGACCCCACTGGGGAGGATATGGTGACCTCTCTGAGAAAGACATTACAGTGAACTCACTGCATGCACAATACAGTAACCTCACTGGGGAGAACATCACAGTGACCTCACTGGGGAGGTGACTGCACTGAAGAAGACAATACAGCGACCACACTGGGGAGGACTTCACAGGGAACACTATGGGTCAGGGTTAGAGTTAGAGGGTCAGGGTTAGAGGGTTAGGGTTAGAAGGTTAGGGTTAGAGGGTTAGGGTTAGAGGGTCAGGGTTAGGGTTAGAGGATTAGGGTTAGAGGGTTGGGGTTAGAGGTTAGGGTTAGGGTTAGAGGGTTAGAGGGTGAGGATTTAGGGCTTAGGGTTAGAGTATAGTAGTCTGGGCTGAAATCTATGGTCTCTTAGGGTATGCAAGACATCTGCCCAGGCCCTTCTAGCTTTTTCAGTCTCTGTTGAGGAGTCAGGTATGATCCTGATGGGTCTGCCTGTATAGTTACTTGGCCTTTTCCCCTTACAGCTTTGAATGTTTTCCTTAGTTTCTGTACATTGCGTGTTTTGATTATTATGTGGCAGGAGAAATTTCTTTTCTGGCCCAATCTATTAAGCCTCTTGTATGATTAAAGGTATCTCTTTAGGTTGGGTAAATTTTCTTTTATGATTTTGTTGAAAATATTTTCTGGTCCTTGGAGCCAAGAATATTCTTTTTCTTCTGTTCCTAGTTTTTTTTTAGGTTTCATCTTTCATGGTGTCCTTGATTTCTTTGGTGTTTTGTGTCAGGAATTTTTTCAATTTAATATTTTCTTTGACAGATGTATCAATTTTTTCAACTGTATCTTCTACGCCTGAGGTTCTCTCCTCCCTCTCTTGTATTCTGTTGATGATGCTAACCTCTGTGGTTTCTGTTCTCGTCCCTAAGTTTTCCACCTCCAAGATTTCCTAGGTTTTTGTTTTCTTTATTCTATTTTCTTTTCAGGTCTTGAACCGTTTTATTCATTTCCTCTACTTGTTTGATTTTATTTTCCTGTATTTCTTTAAGCAATTTATTTGTTTCCTCTTTAAAGACCTTCATAAGCATAGTTTTAAGGTTGTTTTCTGTGTTTTGGCTGGGTTAGGTTATCTAGAGTATGTTCCCACGGTGCTCTGGCTTTTGTTGATTGTGTTCTGGTGCAGGCCTTAGTCATCTGGTTGCCCCTGGCATTCTCTGGTTGTTCCTGAAGCCTGCTGGGCTTCTCAGGCATGAGAGGGGAGCTCTAGGTCATGGGCTGGGGACTGGATCTCCTCAGTATCCAACATCTCTGCTCTGCTGGTTGTGTCCCAGTTGGGTTAGGATTAGATTTAGGGTTAGGGGTTAGGTTCAGGATCGGGGTTAGAGTTAGGGTTTCAGGGTTAGGGTCAGGATCAGGGTTAGAGGGTTAGGGTTAGCGGTTTAAGTTAGGGTTGTGATGGGTTAGGGTTAGGGTTAGAGGGTTAGGAATAGGCTCATTTACAAGTGGGCCAAGCAAACCAAGAAGAAAGGACACACTGAACTCCATGGTGGCATTGTATGTAAGCTGTTCCTCGGGTCTATATAATTTTTAGGAGGCTCCTAGTCCCTGTTGCCACTCTACCTTAGTGTTCACCCATGGATAGACTGAAATTGTCATGAAGTCTGATTTGAAGTCTATATGAGAAATGTCACTACTTTGATGTAACACAAGTATATCATACTTCCACTAACATACTTTAAATGCATTTATTCATAGCTTCATTTATTCTCTTATTGTAGGTAAAAACGCCTATGAAACTGTTATTATATAGGAACATGGACTTTGTATTAATTAATCTGTTTTACTAGGTCATGGTCACTGATATTTGGCTCCAGAATTAACAGAGTTAATGAGTTTGAACACTGGATCCCAAGCTGGCAATGCTGCTTTGCAGTTTTGCAACCTTTAGAAAATGGATCCTCCTTTGAGGAATGGATTGCTGTAAAGTACTCAGGATTTTTAGCTGTTGTGAGTTTCTATTTGCTCTCTAATTCTTGACCTTAGAACCAATCATTGAGCTAAATTCTCAACACTGTACCCAAATCTTCCCTATGGTAATGGAGTATTTCCCATGGAACTATCAGCTAGAATATACCATTCATTCTTACAGCACATGTCAGTTACTGTCAGAGGACAACAACTCAAACAACTTTCTCATGTTCCCGTGGAGCACAGAAGTATATTTTTATATCACTATTTTTTGAATCTATGTGTCAGGGCTTACAGAAAATCTCTCTCATATAATCACCCAAGTCAATGCCAGGTATCTGCTCATACCTAAATCTACTGTTTACATTTATGGCATCTATGGAACTGCAGTTACAGCCCATCGTGAGCTGCCTGTGAATGCTAGGAATGAAACTGGTTCTTATGGTGCTCTTAACAACTGAATGATCTCTCCAGTCCCAATCCACTTTCAATAAAATAAAATAGAATACCATACACAAGAGATTCAGGATGCGAGGAACAGCTTTGAGGAAAGCTGCAGGCAGATAGTGGAGCTATGTTTTCTTCCGATGATAGAGATGGAAAAGTGCGAACACCTAAGTCCTTCGGAGTACAGGCAATTTCATCATAATCTCAAGCGCATGCAACAAGGAGCCACAAGATTTGATGTTTTCCTGGCTGTACTTTTTGGTTTGCTCATGCTCTATGCTCTCATTCTTTGTGGAGTGTTTACTCTGTAGCATGCTGGAAACATAACAGCCTCACTTAAGAATACGGTAGAGTGTGGTCAGATAAAAAGTAGTTTTCACTACCTCAGAGTTGGAGAAAGATGTGTGGTTAAGTGACAATGGCCCCCATAGGCCCGTGTGTTTGAATACTTATTTTCCATTTGGTGGAACTGTTTGGGAAGGAGCACAGGTGTGGCCTTTTTTGAAAGAGGTGTGTTACATGGGTGTACTTTGAGGATTTAAAAGATTTTGAATGTGCCCATTCTGCTTGATACCTCTTGTTTGGGGTTCAGAATGTCAGCTCTCAGCTCTTCCTGCTGCCGTGTGTTTATGTGGCCATCATTCCCTCTAACCCTTTGTAATTGTAATCCCAATTTGATGCCTTCAATTGTAATTTGCTTTGGCCCTGGTAAGCTTTATGGCAGCACTAAAAGGTAACTTCATAGGAGTGTTTTATGGAAGGTCAGAACACAGAAAATCTCTCCTTCCAACTACAGAAACCAACAACAGATTTTTTCCTAGCTTTGACACTAGAGCAGTTAGCATCAGTCCCATGCCTTTGAGATCAGGAGCAAGCCTAAGATTGACAAGTCTAGACTTCCATAAGGAAGCAACCTTGTTAAGAACATTCTCTTTTATTTCTAACAGACCAATATCAAATAATTTCTCAGACCCCTCTTCTGTAGAAGACCATCATGCTAGGAATGATGGTCCAAAGGCACAGGATTAAATATATACTGATATTTATTATAGATCCAATATATATTATACATTATAGTGTTCTTAGTGGATCAAGGTCAACTGGGGTTCTAAATGAGACCCTCAAACAAAGAAAACAAATCAAAATTATACTTGGTAAGGCCAGCCGACTCCATTTTTCTTCCTTTTTCTAATTAAACATGTTAAAATTTTATTTATTTCTATCTTGTTCCCTATGATGTTTTCTCTAACCATGTCCCAAGTTAAGGTCAGCTTGTGTTTTTGACTTGTTCTTTCTCTATAATCTTGATATTCACACTTTATAAATTGTTTCCGCTGTTCATGGTATGTTCTGAGAACTGTCTAATAGCTCCATTGTAACCACTTGCCATATTCCTCAGCCTTGAGCTTGACTATAAAAAGTCTGCCCTGATTTTAATCAGGGCCGCTTCCCACTCCTACTTCAGAGGAGGCCATAAGTTTGGCCTGGCCACAGAATAAAATTTTACTTTACAACATTTTGATGGTTGCTCCCTGGTTCTGATACCACAATAATGTTCACCTTTAAAATCTTTAAGGTCCTTTTGAGGTTGGTTATACTGTGGAAGTGACTGTATAGACCAGTGTGGCATCAAATGTATGGATATGAATTTGCCTCCATGGTGCTAGGATGCGTTGCCTATGCTACCATGCTTGGCAATATTCATTCTTGAAAACAATTGTATGGGCAATGGTGGCAAACACCTGAAGTGAATTTAAGAGGTTTTGCATTGTTGCAGTTCTTCAGTACTCCCTTTTATCTAGGTCAGACTTGGGGGAATCAAATGCTGGGCAGCTCAGTGCCAGCATATTTAAAATAGTCCAATTTGGGGAAATATTTCCAGGCAACAATCAGTTCCATTCCAAGTGCACAATAAAGCTTAAGATGTGCCTGCACAGTCCAGGTGACCCCGGGGCGGGTTCTATAGCTGAAAGGCCTAGAATTTAATGTGGACTCCGAACAATAGCATAGAGGTCAGCTGAGCATGAAGGACAAGGACATTTCCTCTAAGAGTGGGAAGAGAGAGGCTGCGATAGTCGTTCTGGAGGATTCGGGTAAGGTCTGCCTCTGTAGCAAAAGGCAGGTGAGGTGTACCTCCACAGAAAGCAAAGCGGTCACCAGGTCATTAACAAAATCCACTCCCAGCCTTTTGGATTGAATGAAAGTATTTTATCTCACTCATTGAGAGGCCTCTATGTGTTTAACATTCCTGGTTTCCCTGGTGACCTGAGGGTGCAAGGACCTGTGTGACCCCAGCATCCTGTTACTCATTAAAAGAGTGAAAAATCTCCTACAAGTGGGAGAATTAACCCCATGAAAGGATGAGCTCCCTAATTGTTTATCCAATGCAATGTGCTCAATCCTGAAAACAACAGAAATGGGCTCAGCAAGTTTTATTCATATGTTTGAGTTGCTTGAGCATAGTTATTCATGCATACTTAACAAGGAAGAAATTGGTTGGGAAGAATTTGAGAAGGGATGAAGAGAGGACAGGAAGGGGGAAAGTGATATAATGCATTTTAATTAAAATGTATGAAATTAAATGTTAAATTAAAAAGCAGCTAGAGGGATAGCTTAGTAGTTAAGAAAAATGGGTGTTGTTCCAGAGGACTTAGGTTTCATCCCCAAAACCACATGGAAGCTACCTATTTGCTGTAACTCCATTCCCAGGCATCTCCTGCCTTCTTCTGGCCTCTGCTGGTATTGTACACAGACACATACAGGGCTATGTGTGTGTGTGTATATATATGTGTGTGTATATATACATATATATGTATATAAAAATGTATATATAATACATATGTATATAATTTATTTAATACATATTTAAAATAAAGCTTAAAAAATAGAGTTCTATTCAGCACAGCCCTGAGACAGACAGCAGTCAGGACTAGTTAAAATGAATTCCTGGTCCTTCATGAAAGCAGCTGTGGCCTTCCTCTGAGCCAGCCTTCTCAGAGGCAAAAGCAGCCTTATTGTGGGGTTAGAATAGCCCAGGATAGCTGTTCCTGTAAGAACAGTGTCCACAGTGCCAATAGGTGAGTTTTCCTTGTTGTTTTCTGGATCTCTGTCTGTTGTATGTGAGAATTGTGGCATTGATGCATCTATCTGTAGGATCACACATCATAATTAACAGGTAGCATTGGCGCCTGAGAAATCTACTTTCACACTGTTACTTACTTGATTTTCAGCTAAGACATTGTGTCACAAGACGAACATTCCAGAGTCATTTCTGTCCATTCTTTTTATAATTTACATATATTTCTGCATGACTTTGAGCTAAGAATGTCCTAAATGACTTGCTTTTATACGTCAGAAGAGGATTTAACTTAGCATGCTCAGGAGCAGACAAACTTACACGTGAAGCACACTGAATGAAATCTCAATGCTTTCTTTCTTGAAGAAAATCATCGCCTTGGAAACGATGCCTATGCACTCCTTGGCTGCCACAGGGGGGAAAATCTTTCTCAGCTCTTCTGTCTTGGCTGTTGTGATGACTATTCTTGGTAGTCAAACTACTACATCTGGAATTAACTAAAACCTAAAGAGTTGGGTACTGTGGGGAACTTTTCTTAATTATAGCTTTTGAAGTGAGAAAAGCCGTTTCTAATCTGGATCTTTTGAGGTGATAAGATCCAGCTTTAATGGAGGCCACAGCTTCTGGTGCCAGCCTGCACATATATAGGACACTGAAGACAGTCGGTAGCTCTTTCTCAACTGCTTTCCCTACCTCTGGCTAGCAAGTTCTTGTTTGTTTGTTTGTTTGTTTGTTTGTTCTGGCATTAGAGCCTACTCCTTTGGAATTCTGGTGTATACTGAAGACCAGCTGAGATGTCCAGCAATGTGGACCGAACAGTGGCTGGATGAGAGAGCCTGGCTAAATAAGCCTGACCAACTCCATGATGGCTTTCATTTTCCTGCTAGGTAGAACAGGCCTAAGAGTTGACTGAAAGATAAACAGAAAAGGGGCCACCAGTCAGAAACAGCCAAGACATCTGGGCTGGGGAAGATAAGGTGGCTTAACTGCAGGTTTGGAAAGCACCTGAGTCCTGACCAGAGTCACACAACCTCCATGATCACCAATACCAACCGAGGTGATGTAGCCACAGCAGGAATTCCCTTCTCTGGCTTTAAAAGGGGCCTCAGCTCCCCTCCGCCATGTTGTGAAGGTGGTGAGCCGAGCATGCCGGACTTCTGCAGAATAAACGCTCTTTGTTGTTGCGTTCTACTTGAGTCGGGGGTTGTTCTTTCAGTCTCTTCCGGAGCTAACACTGATTCTTCAGCTCTCTAGCTCGCTCTCTCTCTCTCTCTCTCTCTCTCTCTCTCTCTCTCTCTCTCTGTGTGTGTGTGGTTTTGTTTTCATTTTCTCACTGAGGAAGAAGTGCTGGCTAACAATACATACATACATACGCACACACACACACACACACACAGCTCCACAGTGGTTGTTACACAGATTTCCTCCCAGGGTTGTCCCATCCCCACCAGGTGAAAAGTGGCTACAGTTTACTTGAACCTAGCATGAAACAAAACAAAAACTGTCTCCTAGAATTTCTCTAACTGTTAATATTTTGGGGCACCCTTCCACAAGTGGGACAGACTGATGACGCCATTGCACATTGAGTGATGAGCTCTGCTAGCTCTCCACCTTGATCCCAAGAGGAAGGGGAAGTGCCTCCACAGTACTGTAATCTCCAAGCGGGTACCTGCGGAGCATAGGGGAGGAACAGGGGGCCGAGCAGTGGGAGCCGGAGTGGTGCTTCCCCCCCACCCCGGGCTGGGTCCGGAGCTCGCTGAAGAAAACACCCGGACTCAAGTCTGCAAGCAGCAAAGAGCGGTTTATTCTGCAGAAATCCAGTGCACTGGGGTCCCTGCCTATGCAAAGCAAAATGGCCAAAGAGCTCCCAAATTGAGCTCGCAGCTTTCTTCTATAGGTGCTCAGGGGGAATTATTCCTAACAGTTAAACGACCCTATCTTCACTGCCAGATGGTCCGGCAGAGGGTCCAGCAGATGACCAGGCGGCCTTTGACTGGCGGCCCATTTTCTGTGGTTTTTCTACTAAATGCTTATCTATTTCTGGGAAATGGGGACTTACCGCCTGCTCTCTTTTTAACAAGCGACTGAAGCCTGTCTTGGCAAAAGCCCAAATCTTCTATCAGGCTGTAGTGGGGTCTCAAATGGGGCTTCCGGTTCAAACGGGGGCTCACAACAGACTATTGGAGGCTACTACTGGAGGACAGACAGAAATACTACTGAAAAGGTCTGGCCCTGGGCTGGAAGCCTCGGGAAGCCTCTCTGCTGTGTCCCTTCAGCACTCGCTGTAACCCTAAGAACTTGCATCACTCCAGACACACTGGCCAATCAGCGCCTCCAGGCGGTCTGGAGAGGAGGGGTTATTCCGGGTGTGATGCTACAGGTTCCGCTGCTCCGTGAGCAGATTTGAAAGGTTGCGTGCGTGTGCGTGTGCGTGTGCGTGTGCGTGTGCGCGCTGCTGCTGGTGCTGTGAGGGGACCTCGGGCAAACTCCGAAGTCTCGACGTGGTGAGGGCAGGGTCGTTGTCCACGCGAGGAGGAGCCGGCAGCCGAGCAGCGAGAGCCTCCGAACGGGGACCGCTCTTTGTGGTCCAAGTTTGTGTGCTCTGTGTATTAATTTTCATTGGATTCTATACAGTCTTTTATTTCCCTCTCGACTCATTTTTCATCCTGTGGAGAGTTAGTGTTTCAGTTTCCGTGAGTTTTTAAGGTTTCTGATGTTTCCGTTGATGATGTTCAGCTTTCATTCTTGGTGGTTTGATAGGATTCAGGGAGTTATTTCAGTGTTCTTGTATCTGATAGGATTCAGGGAGTTATTTCAGTGTTCTTGTATCTGATAGGATTCAGGGAGTTATTTCAGTGTTCTTGGTGGTTTGATAGGATTCAGGGAGTTATTTCAGTGTTCTTGGTGGTTTGATAGGATTCAGGGAGTTATTTCAGTGTTCTTGGTGGTTTGATAGGATTCAGGGAGTTATTTCAGTGTTCTTGGTGGTTTGATAGGATTCAGGGAGTTATTTCAGTGTTCTTGTATCTGATAGGATTCAGGGAGTTATTTCAGTGTTGTTGTATTTGTTGAGACTTACGCTGTGTTTGACTGTCTTCAGTTTTGGAGAAAGTTCCATGAGTTTCGGAGACGAAGGTATATTTTGTGTGTGGGTGGAGTGTTCTGTCAGTATCTGTTGGGGTCGTTAGGTGTTTAACAGCAGTCAGCTGGGGGCATTTCTCTTGTTAGTTTTTGTGCCTGAGGGTCAGGGGTGAGTTACGCTGCAGAAGTGGGGTGTTTTGTTTTGTTTTGTTTTGTTTTGTTTACAATGATGAGAGCTCTTATGTTTGGGGCATAGATGTTAATTGAAATGTTATCTTGGTAGACATTTTGTTTTTGATGAATATGTGTCCTTCCTTCCCCGTCTCTTTTAATTAATTTTTTGTTTGAAGTCTGTTTTGTTCGATATTAAAATGGCTGTGCCAGCTTGTTTCTTGGGTACATTTGTTTGGAATATCTTTTCCCAACCCTTTCCCTTGATGTAGTGTCTATCCTTCACCTTGGACTGTATTTATTGTATGCAGTAGAAGGATGTATGTGTGGGGGGGTGCACGTGTGTGTGGTTGTGCTAATGTGAGGTTATTTATTTCCTGTGTTTTCATGTGTGTAGTTAACCTTCTTGGGTTGTATTGTTTCTTCTGCCCCTTGTGTAGGGCTGTATTTGTAGACAGATACTGTTTAAATTTGAATTTAATCACAGAATGTCTTCTTGTCTCCATTTATGGTGACTGGACATTTTCTGGGCATAGTAGTCTGGGCTGGCATCTGTAGTTTCTTAGTGTCTGCAGCACACGTGTCCAAGCCTTTCTGGCTTTTCGAGTCTTCGTTGGGAGAACAGGTGTAATTCTGATAGGTGCTGTGAGAACTGGTCTGGAGTAACAGTGGGGTAGGTCTTTGGACAGACTACCTAGTCTTCACACAGGCATGGCTTGTGGTTGAGCAGGGGGTGTCTGCCTGCGGTTGGTGGCTCAGACACAGATGTGGCAGGAAGAGGACAGTTGGGGATGGTCTGTGATATCTAGAGGAGCTGTGGACAGGGGAGAGGAAGCCGCAGCACCAGGGCAACCCTGAGTTTTGGTTGGGTCTCAGTGGGAAGGTCTGGAGGAATCCCACCCAGTCCCATAGCCAGTGTCTAAATACTGACACACCAGGTTCTCGGGGATCATTCATTTAGCTTTTTGTTGTTGTTGATCTGTGAAAGATTTTTTTTGATTACTGGATGAAAAGTACTGTGTGGGCTGGGCAGGTCACTCAGCAAATATTCTCCTTGGAATATGCACAAAAATACGCACAAAATGAGGATGGACTTGTTTTCAAAAGACTTATAAAGCAGTTAGGGCAAGACAAGCTGTGTAGGTGCAAATGCACTGTTTCTTAAAAATCTGCTTTGTTACATTTGGTTTTAAAGTTTCTGTTTTCTCACACTGGTGTGGACTTATATCTAATCATCAATCATGGGAAACAAAATTGTATCTAAGCGATCCTAACAGAAGTATTCTTTATCCTGAGAGAATGAGATACTTTTAGTAGTCAAAATAACTCTCTCCAATGTTGAAACATTTATATGCTTTAAGCCAGTCTTTCCAGCTGGCATAGCCCTCCACCCCAATCCACTTACTGTTGAAGGAGAGAACCAGAGCACACGGTGTGGGTGCCGGCCAGTGAGCGCTTTGATTCTGATTTTGATCATAATCCTGTAGTTCTTGTTTAAAGAGCAGTGTTATATTAATAGGTCTAGCTGTGTCTCCTTTTTTATCAGTGGTGCCATCTATGTTGTGTGAGTTTATTAATTATAACCTAATTATATCATTGTTTCTCTGGAAAATGATAGACCTTCATCTATTTTTGTCTTCTGAAATTTTATTGTATTATGTTATGAATTCCTTGAGTTTTTGTTGGTCTGGGGAATTTTTGTGGAGAAATGGTTTTAGTTTTCTCTTCTTGATCTTAAAGGTTCCCCTGTTCTCATTTCTTGGCAAATGTTTTCCGGGTTTTGCAATCATCAGTGTTTGGGTTTTTGCTACTTAAAGTGGCTGATATGGTTAACATATTGGTTTTGGGTTTTTCACTTTCTCATACATTATTGTCTGTGCCCTATTAGCTTCAGTTCTTAACATTTCAGAGCCTACAGTCATGTGAGGGAGCCTCAGTTAAGGCTGTGCCCTCATTAGAGTGGCTGGTTGCTGTGTCTGTGAGAGATTGCGTTGATTGTTGTGGGAAGCTTCTTCCACTGAGGGTGGCAAGATCCCTAAGCAAATGAGCCTGGGCTAGATAAGAGAGCTAGCTGAGCATGAGACTGTGACCGAGCAAGACAGCAAGACAGAAAACAGTGTTCGTTCTTGGCTTCATTCTCTAGCTTGAGTTTTTATACTCATAACCAAAATAATGGACAGAAATAATGGACAAAATAATCTGACAGAACCATCCAAACAACTCATTCATTACCTGAGATGCTTTTGGTTAGAGGATTTAATCATAGCAGCAGAAAAGCAAGCTAGAATGATAAAGGGTACTCAAGACATGGTTTTTCTGCTGCATAGAACCTAGGAATGTTCTCTTTTAGAGGAATGTGGAAAACATCAGGATTTGAGATGGAAAGGTGCATAGAAAGCTGTGCACAGGGCTTAATTGGCTATTCTTGTAGGGCCTAGAAGATTGGAGTGTTGAGTGTAATTCAAACAGAAAAAGTGAAGTCAAGGTCCCAGGATTTCAGTGGAAAATAGACTCCACGAAAAAAAGTAGCTAGAAGTCCTTTGTGTGATATTTTGGCTCAAATTCTTCCTTATTCTGCCCATGACCTGATATTGAGTAAGGCAGAATTTAGAAATGGGCTGATTTCCTAGATGGAATATTGACGCTAAGGGGTAGTTATTACTAGTGACTCGTTCAGGACAACAGTGAAAAGAAGCAACAAGTTGGGCAGAAATAAATGCCCAGTCTGTGGTTTATAGAGAAAAACAGCACTAGGTAGTTTCAGATGGCAGTTAAATGCTTACGTAGGTAGGGACTTTCTTTTGTTTTTGTTTTTTGACAGGATTTTTCTGTGTAGCCGTAGCTGTCCTGGACTCACTTTGTAGACCAGGCTAGCCTCAAACTCACAGAGATCCACCTGCCTCTGCCTCCCTGAGTGCTGGGATCAAAGTTGTGTGTCACCATGGCTGGCTCATAAGTGGGAATTTTCAAGGCGATGGTCACCATTAAAGAGAAGGAAAGGCCTTGCTCTTGATTGGAAGACTAGAAGGTGTCCTAACACTCCCTCCTGCTACACCTTGAATTAATGGAAGGAGTAAGTAAAGTGATTTATAGTCCCAGGAAGGACGCCATATAAGACCTGCTGCATCCGTGGTCCAAGCGTGGTATAATCACAATTTAGAAGCCAAACGTGACAGGATCAGCCATGCTGTAATGGTTCCGGAAGGGAGAAAGATGCAAAAGTTAAGGCCACGGATTCTTTGTGGTGTCAGTTCAGCACTGTTCCAGCCATTTATGTTTGGCAGAGTCAGAGTCCAATGAGGAAACTGTGAGTTCATGGCATGAAGCTGAGTATGAAGCCTGAGTTGCATTTTGAGATCACAAGATGCTGAGACACCTACACCATGAGAAATCTGCCATGGAGAGGTGCATATAGGGAGCAGAAGTAACCAAACTGAGAGATGTCTGAGAAATTTCGGGGATAGGGACATCTAAACCCTCTGAAACTGAAGCTCTGTGTGTCTGAGACAGAGCTATGGGATTTGGTGTTTGCCCTGCTGGGTGTCTTATCTTGGTCAAGTCTTCCTTCACTGTGTACACATTCCTTTCTGTTAGAATAGAATGTGCTATCGAATGTTGGAAAGATAAAACTTGTTTTCTGAACTTAACAATCAAGAGATTGTCAGAAGAAACCTTGAACATTTGGACAGTGTAGGGACTGTTGCAGACTGTCAGGATCGCTGAATTAAGACTAAATGCATTTTCATCATGGGATGACCATGAGCCTATTGGGACAGAGTAAGAATGTCATTGATAGGGGGAAAAAAACCTCCTAAATAGGATGATGTGTTTGAACACTTGTCTCTCCTTTGTGTCTTTCTTTAGGGGAACTTTTGGAAGCTTTTGCAGTAGGAGCCTTTCTAGATTCCTTACTGGGGATGGGATTTGAGTGTCAATAGACTCAACAAATTTCCTGTTTGACATTGAAACAGTGAAATGAGCTAATACAAGACAAGCTAGAGTATATAAGTGCAGGTTTATTGGAAGCAGCTCTTGGCTTCCATGCAGGGGGAGAGGATAGAGAGAGAGAAGCATGTGCAGAGAGAGGGGTGAGAGAGAACAAGGTGGGGGGAGCAGAGGAGAGAGTAAATGCAGAAAGAAGGAAGAGAGAGTCATCAAGAGAAAGAGAAGGGAACCAAAATGTTTGGATTATAGAGTGAAGGAGAAGGGGAAATCCCCCCACCCCTGGGCTGGTAAGTTCAGGGTAGAGGGTGGAGCATGCCTGCCATGCCCTACAGCAGACAGGGACTGAGGGATTCTGGGTGAACTTGTGCTACACTAACTCCAGAAATTGTCTGTGTAGCATAAAAATGTGCTATGCAAGCATAAAATTATGCAAACAGACAAGGAGACACGTTTCCTATGGGAATTAGCTCCCTGGAAGTCACTAGCAAAAATACCCTATTGGAATAAGATGTGCTCTTATAATCCTGCTTTCTCAGATGCAAGACTGGAATTGATGAGCCCTTTTTTTTTTTTTTTTTTTTTTTTTTTTTGCTGTTTCTCTATGATTCTTGAAACAGTACAATTAACTATTCAAGGAAACATTTCTAATAGATCACTAAAAGCTTTAGCAAATAAGAGTAGAAGGAAAATAAAATTTTAGGAGAGGTAATAAGTCAGATTCAGCATCAGGAATTGCTTGTGGAAAAACCAAACATTGTAGGTAGTAAAAGGACAAGAGTTTTAGGGCTTTCTATAGAAAATGTTTAATCAGGATCTGTTAGGATAAATGCTCTGGATATTCCCACTGCAGTAAAACTACTACAAAACTATTACCTAACACAGGTACTTATGATGAGGCAGAAAGAAGATAGGCAAACATAGGAGGTCAAAAAGTTTTGTGTTATACTATAAGTTTTAAGGACAGGCTAGCTCAAGCATCTTATCTCTAAGGAAGGATTGTAAATCCTTAGCAAGCCAAACAGGAGGAATTCCCCACAATGCTTACCTCCAGGGGGGTTGTAAATCTTTAGCCAACCTAGTTCAGAAGATTATTAACAACCCCTAATTAACTAACAATAAACTATGTAAACAGACCACAAGCCCCTGGCCCTCTACTCGCTAAATTGGCAAACAAGTCACTAGTTCTACGTTTGCTCTGCTTAAGAGGCTGTTAGGCCAAGATTTTTTGTAGACACTGCCTTTTACCAGATCGCCTTCAGTTAAAATATAAACTTTGTAAATGTTCCAGGGGATATGTCAACTTTAAGGTGCTTCTTTGTAAGATTACTATAAAAGTGTTGGCTTGACTTCAGTAAAGCGCAGAAGATCCAAACCAACTACCTGGTGTGGTCTCTGTCTTTTCGCCTATCTGTGCCTTCCTGATATCCGAATTCTCTGATTCTCCTGCAAATGTGGGGCACCCGACGGGGCGGTCCATGGCAAACTTGGAGCTGTTTTTTTTGTGTCTACTTCGTTGGAGTTGAAATTGATCAGTCAGCTTCCATCTCATGCCGTCATGCCTTCATTATTATAGACTCTATGCCTAAATCAAATAAGATACAGAAGCAGTTACTATTTAATGCTAAGCTATTTTGGTAACCTGATGTTTTTATGTTTTTAATTTTGTTGTTTTGGTTTTGAAGACAGAGTTTCTCTGTGTAGCCCTGGCTATCCTGCAAGTAGGTATGTAGAGATCTCCCTGACCCCAGTGGCCCCAGAGTGCTGGCATTAGATGTGGGCCAACATGCCTGGCTTTTCTGTTTTTATATTATTGGCTGATGGGCCTAGAATGTAGGTTTTTGTACATGCAAGCATCTGCTGTCATGCTGATCTTCATCCACATCTTGAATTTTGAATTTGCTGGAGTAGATTCTATTTCCAAGGGAGTCGTGCGTTCATGACTTTACTACTCCCAGAGCCTTCTGAGGAATGAGACTGTAGGTGTGACATTCTTCCTATCTGCTGTGTTTGTCCTGAGTTTCTTTTTGAATGAATTTGAGTGTTTGGCCTGTATTCATGAATATGCACTTGATGTGCACCTGGGCCTCACAGTAGTCAGAAGGTATCCTCAGAACCCCTGACCTTGGAATAATGGATAGTTGTGAGCCCCCATGTAAGCACTGGCAATTGAGCCCAATTATTTGCAAGACCAGGAAGAGCTCTTCACTGCTGAGCCGTCTGTCTTGCCCCGGGGTGCGTGTTTCAGGTCATTGTTTACATTGCTAATAACTTCATCTGTTCACGTGTAACTGTCTAGACAAGCATTCCTTTTATTAAGATCTTATTAATGTTATGTTTAAAATGGGGCACTTCAGGTTTCTGGAAGATGAATATAGAACTGGAGTGAATGTATAATTTTTTGCAGAAACTTCAGTAAACACCTCTGAGTTCTCTCTATCTTTTTTGTTTGATTGATTGAGTTTTTTTGTAGGGGAGTTGGGGTCTTAATATGTACCGTTGACTGTCCTGGAACTCATTGCATAGACCAGGCTGGCATCCATCTCAATGTGGTATATCTGCCTCTGCCTCCTGAGTGCTAGGATTACAGGTATAAGCCAATACAACCAGATTGCCCATCTTTTCTTTCTTATGGTTAGTAGTTGTTCATGCAATATCCCTGGTGCTCAGTACTATTGATGCTCTCCCACCCCCCATTGATTGGCATTTCTCCTGCAAGGCTATGACAGAGATGAACCTCATTATTCAGTTTTCTTCTAAAATGACTTGATGATTACATTAGAACCTTTGTGTCAATAAATAAGTGGAGGAAGCACCAGAATTATATGAATATATTTTCAATAAAGAATATGTTTACAGCATTGTCAGTATCATGCTTTCTTTTGCACACATTTATGGGAATATTTTAGAATGCAATGATCTATGATGATGTGCATGTGAACTTCACTTGGGAAGAGTGGGCTTTGCTGGATCCTTCCCAGAAGAGTCTCTACAAAGATGTGATGCTGGAAGCCTACAGGAGTCTCATGGCTACAGGTAAGACTGTAAATTTTCTTTCACTTTTCAAATAAGGGGATACCCTCTTTGTTATTGATGCTTTTGTTTAATTTTTAATTGAGAATGAAGAAGAATGAGGTGGATAAATCAGCATGGTTCTAAGATTCACTGAAGATAGTAGCTTAAATTTTTTCCTAATTTCCAATAATATATCATATATTTTCTGGTATTATATTTTAGGCCACAATTGGGAAGACCACACTATTGAAGAACATTGTCAAAGATCTAGAAAACATGAAAGGTAATTTTCATGTGCAAGCTGATACAAATATCCCTCTGAATAAATTTTAATGTGTCCTGGAAGTTTTACAGAAAAGCAACAGTGGAAAAAAAGTGCTGCTTTAAGTGTATCGATGATTAATAAATTCTCACAAAACCATGCACCTCGATGTCAGGTATCTGATTTGGGTTTGCAAGGCATTCATTTAAGAAAATTGACAAGGAACCAATATATACCCATTAGAGCTATGCTGTAGAACTGCCAATCTGTTTAGTCTCATACAATTTGAATATTGCAAAAGGTATATACATTGAATAGGCGATAAGTACGTGCCCAAACCCTTCTTTTTTAAATTAAATTTTTATTTTTTTATTTATTACAATTTATTCACTTTGTATCCCAGCTGTAGCCCCTCATTCCCTCCCAATCCCACTCTCCTTCCCTCATCTCCTCCTGTGCCCCTCTCCAAGTCCACTTCTAGGGGAGGTCCTTGTCCCCTTCCATCTGACCCTAGCTTATCAGGTCTCCTCAGGACTGGCTGCATTGTCCTCCACTATGGCCTTACAAGGCTGCTCCCCTCTCGGGAGGGGGACGGTTGATCAAAGAGCCAGCTCATGTCAGAGACAGTTCCTGTTCCCCTTACTATCCACTTGGATACTGAGCTGCTTTGGGCTACATCTGAGCAGAGGTTCTAGTTTATCTCCATGAATGGTGTTTGGTTAGAGTATCAGTCTCAGAAAAGACCCCTGTGCCCAGATATTTTGGTTCTGTTGCTCCCCTCGTGGAGCTCCTGTCCTCTCCAGGTCTTTCTATCTCCCTTTTCTTTCATAAGATTCCATGCACTCTCCAAACCCTTCTAATAAACAAATAGTCCACAGTAAAGCTGTTGATACTCATATGCATTCAGTAATGTTCCTAAGTTTAGTGAGAGGGGCAGTTTATCAGAGTCAACAATGTTGTTGTGGAGAAACCTTACTACGAACACCACATGTCTATGAGGAACAAAATGTCAAACTGGTGATTGGAATGGGGAACTCTTTACTCTTCTTTTAATAGGTGTATCATATGTCATAATGCCCACAAGCCATATGTGCATAGGGATATGAAAGCAGTGTACCTCTCTCCCTCCCAGAACAGCTAGAAGATATGTAGTAGTCTCCACTTTGAGCAGACTTTCTGAATGTTATATAAGTTTACAGTTATTTGATTTCCCATCTTCATTGGGAACATACACAAATGCATACTGCAGGAAATCCGTATGAATACTAGCAATGTGGAAATTCTTTTTGCCCTGGTTTCTTTGCAAATGTAGTATGACTCACGCTATAGAGAAATTTATTAATGCAATCAGTGTGGTAAAGCTCTGAGTTCGTCTGGTTATTTTCAAATATAGGAAAGTCCTTTCATAGAAAAGGAATGCTATAAATGTGAGCTGTGTAGTAAATGCTCCTACCATCGTAGGTGTCTTCAAAGATGCAAAGCAACCCTTAATGAAAGGGAATACCATGAAAGTAAACAAAGTAATAAAACCTTGAGATCTGATTCCTCTTTACCATTTAACCAAATTGTAAGATTAATTTATACAGATAAAAAGATTCATCAGTGAAGGAGAGGAGGACCTCCCCTATCAGTGGACTTGGGGAGGGGCATGCATGAAGAAGGGGTAGGGAGGATGGGACCGGGAGGGGAGGAGGGAGGGGCTTATGGGGGGATACAAAGTGAATAAAGTGTAAAAAGAAAAAAAAAGATTCATCAGTGCAATGAATGTGGTAAAGCTATCACATGTGCCAGTTATCTTTGCAGGCATGAAAGAAGTCATACTGGAGAGAAACCCTACAAATGTAATCAATGTATTAAAGCCTTTGCCTGGTTCAGTAGTCTCCAAATACATAAAAGAACACATACTGGAGAGAAACCCTATGAATGTAACCAGTATGATAAAGCCTTTGCACAACACAGTCATCTCCAAATACATAAAAGAACACATTCTGGAGAGGAACGGTATGAACATAACCAATGTGGTAAAGCCTTTGCATGGCACAGTCATCTCAAAATACATAAAAGAACACATACTGGAGAGAAACCCTATGGATGTGATCAATGTCGTAAAGCCTTTGCACAGCACAGTAATCTCCAGATTCATAAAAGAACACCTGCTGGCAAGAATTTATTGCAATCAAGCCACTGCTGATTGATCGGGACCACAGAACATACTGGGGAGCTGAACTGCAGCACACACCTCCACTCCTGAGCCAGATTTTACAGAGCTTTGAAGCTTGAAAACCATAAACATCTGTGCTGCAACTTGTTACACCTATATATATATATTTTTTTTTTTTCACTAATCAGGATTTAGGAATAGGTGCCTTCCTTATGTAGTTGATATATGTCAACTGATACATGTGGAACTCTGCTTTTAAGGTTGAAGTCTGGCATTTCTGGACAGCCAACTGATCTTGGTATATTAAAATGGACTCCCTTTTCTCAGCAGTGTTCTCTCTCACCTGATGTGGTAACCCCAAATCTTGTATGGATCATCACGAAGCCCCCAGGGAAGATTACAGGGTGGACCCTTTTTTGATAAGTAAACCTGCTCAGCAAGCATCTCGGAATTCCTGGAAATATCCCACCCTGTGCTAAGGAGATCTTAGTTTTCAGCAATGCCCTTCAGTTGTACCTGGAGCTCTTCTCCCACCCACAGGATAATAAAGCACTGTGTTTTCCTTCGTGTTTTCCTTCCTGTGCTCCTGCATGTAAAGGAGGTGTTGTACTTTACATGTAAATTAAGTGTTCCTAGCACTTCCGGCCCCATCGACTCAAACATTGACTCATCGATTCAACCTCGAAACCCCTCCCACTGCCCGAGGTTTATTAAGTCCTTTATTTCACGTGAAATAAACGTGCTGAGTGTCACGTGCTCCATGCTGCATGACACCATCAGCTTTCCACCATGGCCACTTGAGAATTCTGGGGAGGGAGGGTTCCCCTCCTCCCTGGAGATCCAGCCCAGCTTGCCAACCAGGCGGCCGCCCTTCCAGGCCACCTTGTGCTTCTGGACCACCCAGGGCCTGACTGCTGATCAGTCTGCCATGTGCTGCGGGCTGTTGTTCTGCCATTCACCAGGTGTGTCCTTCCTGACATTCCGCAAAGAACCCACCAGGCCTGCATTAGGCTGGGCCTGCACCTCACTGGACCTGTCTTCCAGTCTGTCGAGCCCACAGGCACAGGCTTCCACCCAAACCCTCCACTGTGCTTATCACCAGCTTAACCAAGGAACGGTAACACTTTGGTATCATCACAGGCTTCTGAATTTCCACTGCCTCTGATACTGGCAATCTCATTTAAAAGAGCTAAAGTGTAACACTTAGTGGAAAACTCTTTTCATACTCCAGCCTAGTGTATGGGCCTCACCCTCAAGCACTCTAGCTGTTCCTGAGATTTGGAACCTTTCAGAATCCTGGGCTTCCTGAGTGGCATTTATTGGCCCTGCCAAATGAAGAAAGACAACCCAGGCCCCTACTTAATGGAGAATGACCGTTGGCACCCAATGCAGGGCAATAAATCATCTGGTTAAAGTAAAAAAGGTGAATGTCCCCCACCCTACAGGCCTACACCTTCAGACTGTGAGGGAGGCAGCTCTATCTGTTTTTCTTACTTTCTTGTTTGTGGAACAATTGATGCCTCTCCGTTGGGGTCACTCCCTCATATAGGCCAAAGGTTCCCTTACCATCTTTCAGGATTCAGGTAGCCCAATCTCTCTCTATTCACATTACAGAATCAACTGAACAGGGTTCACAGAGGCTCACAGAGACTGAAGCAAAGACCATGAGGTATTGCCATTCCACATTCAGGTTATATTAAAGAGGTATAGTAAAAACAAACAAACAAACAAACAAACAAACAGTATGGTTCTGGCTTAACAACAGAACACACTCCTACAGCCATTCGACCTTTGAAAAATGCACATTTGAGAAATGATAGCATCTGTAATAGTACTTGCTAAACTGTATAGCTCTACATAAAAAGATACTAGATCCCTATCTCTCACTATTCACAGTACTCAACTCCAGAATTATCAAAGAGGGCCTGCAACAAAATCAAGATATCCTAAAACTGTAAGTTTGGCTGAGTTACAGCTAATATTCAAGTCTCAGCCACAGAGGCTCCTGAGCTAGTAAAGAATAGGATTGTAGAACTTGAAATGGAAATGTGTAGGAGGATCCTATTGAAGCTGAGAACTTTGAAGTGTTAGATTCTCAAGGGTTTTCTTACCTGAAGAAGTAGTCCCTCTAGCCAAAGTCCTATGCCTTGAAACATGCCTTTCTCATCTTTCACTGAGAAAATTTATTATTCATTCTATACTAGACTAGCCAGGCAAGAAAATACTGATGTCCCTCAGGGCCCACCAATAGTTGTCTTGAGAACTATAACTGGACAAGACACAGCTATACCACTCCTGGGCATATACCCAAAAGATGTTCCACCATTCAACAAGGACATTTATTCAGCCATGTTCATAGCAGCTTTATTTGTAATAGCCAGAAACTGGAAACAACCTAGATATTCCTCAATGGAGGAATGGATACAGAAATTGTGACACATTTATGCAACAGAATACTACTCAGCTATTAAAAACAAGGAAATCATGAAATTTGCAGGCAAATGGATGGAATTAGAAAAGATCATCCTGAGTGAGATAACCCAGAAGCAGAATAACACACATGGTATGTACTCACTTATAAGTGGATATTAGCCATATAATACGGGATAAACATACTAAAATCTACAGACCTAAAGAAGCTAAAGAGGACCCTAGGGAGGATGCTTAAATCTCATTCAGAATGTCACACAGGATAGACACCAGAAGCGGTGGAATAGAGGAAAGAGGACGGGGCTTACTATAGAGGGTCCTCTGAAAAGCTCCACCCAACAGGGGATCTAAGCAGATGCCAAACTTTGGGCAGAGCGCATGGAGTCTTATGGAAGAAGGGGGAGGAGGACAGAGGGACATGCAACTGGACTTAGAGCAAAGAAGGCTCTTAGATGCGAAGTTTAATGAGATGTGCTACACCACTAAAGTGCTCAAGTTAATGATTTTGCTAATTCATTTAAACAGAAATCTGAGGAATGGATTTCAAGGGTGTGGGATAATGGCTGGAGTAACATCACATTGGCTTAGGCTCAGTTCATTAATATGGACCTTCTGAGTGAAGTTTCTAGGTTTAATATGGAAGCTTGCATGGTCCTTGGTCAGAGCATCAGTCTCTGCAGCCCTCCCCACCCCCCAGGCCCAGGATTTTTGTCTCTCTTTGTGGAGCTCCTGTCCCCTCCAAGTCTTTCTATCACCTCCTTCTTTCATAAGATTTCCTGCTCTCTGCCCAAAGTTTGGTTATGAGTCTCAGCTTCTGTTTCTATACCCTGCTAGGAAGAGTCTTTCAGAGGCCCTCTGTGGTAAGCTCCTGTCCTGCTCTCTGTCTTCTCCCACTTCCGATGTCTATCCTGTTTGCCCTTCTGAATGAGGATTAAGCATCTTCCCTAGGGTCCTTCTTGTTGTTTAGCTTCTTTAGGTCTGTAGATTTTGTTTATCCTATATTGTATATAATAGCTAAGAATATCAAACAGTTTTTTGGGGGTGAGATAGGAACCTAGTACAATGGAAACTCCCTAGAATCTAAAACGAGTAACTCTAGGGAAGTTTCCTAATACTGTGGTATACAAAGTGTAAACTGGTCATCTTCTGTAGCATGGCTCCTAGCAATGGGACTGGGACATCAATCCAGCCCAAAAGCCTTTGCCTGTGATTTGTACTTAGGTAATGATGTTGTAGAACTTCTGGAAATGGTCAGCTAATGACTGGTCCAAATTTAGCCTGTACGGTGAGAGGAAGCCCATGCCTGACTCTGCTGATGACCATGAACAGGAGGCAGGACAGCCCAGAGAGACAGGATAGAGCTAAACATGGATGACAAAAAGTGTCAATGAAAGACATTTTGCTATATTCACAGATCTGTGCCTAGCCCAGTTTTAGCAGGAAGACATCATCATCTGATGGGAGCATATGCAGAGACCCACAGCCAAACACAATTGTGTCTCCAGGGGAGCCCCGGTGGGTGAAAGGATTGTAGGAGCTGGAGGGATCAAGGACACAACAAGAACACGATCCACAGAATCTACTGAGCAGGGCTCATAAGGGCGCACAGAGACTGCAGCAAAAACCACAAACACTGTAGGGGTCCTCTTAGCTAGGTCCTTTGTATATACTTTATTATAACTGGCTTGGTATTTTTGTGGTACTCCCAACAGTGAGAGTGGAAAATATTTCTGACTCTTTTGCCTGCTCTAGTGACCCTTTCTCTCCTATTGCATCGCCTTACCTAGTTGTATTGTAACTTGCTATGCTATATTTAGTGAATATCTCTGGGACTAAGTTCTTTTTTCTTTGAAGGAAAATGGAGTCTCAATGGATGTGGGTGAGAAGAGAGGTGGGTGGATTGCTGCTGTGAGGAGTGGAGGGACAGGAAACTGCAGTTAGCATGTAATGAAGAGACAACAACAACAAAAATAAAGTGCTAATTTTTTTAAAAATCTCAGCATGTTATGTTTTATCTGTGAGACTGATTTGATGAATGCCCCACTTTTAATAAGGTTGTTTGTTTTCTTCATGTTTAGATGTTTTGAGTTCTTTGTACATTCTAGATACAAACCTCCTAAGTGTTGGTAACAATTCTCCCATTCTGTAGGCTGATTCATCACCTAAAGGATGTGGTGCAAAAGCTTTTTAGTTTTATGAGGTCCCATTTAATAATTGATGGTCTTTATGTTTGTGTCTGTGCTATTTTCGTCCTGTTCAGAAAGTCCTTCCCTGAAAAGTCAAGGCTATTCCTTATTTTCCCTTTTATTTGTTTTAGGATATTTTGATTATGTTGCAGTACATCTTTGATAATTCTGGAGTTGAGTACTGTGAATAGTGAGAGATAGGGATCTAGTATCTTTTTATGTAGAGCTATACAGTTTAGCAAGCACTATTACAGATGCTGTTATTTCTTAAATGTGCAGCTTATTTTCAAAGCTAGTATGGCTATAGGGGTGTGTTTTATTGTTGTTAAGGTTCTCAATTCTGTTTCAGCAGCCACTGAACCCATTGTTAAGCCAGAACCATACTGGTTGTTTGTGGCAGCCAATATGGAATTGGTAGCCAAATTGGAGTGCGTATTGCTGTTTGGTGCTGAGTCTGAGCAGTGGAATTTTGCCTTCTGGCTCTGGCAGACTTGGGTCTAATCTAAAGCTCAGTGTCTCCGAGACTCACTTTGGCAGTCCTACAGCAGAGCACTCTGGCCCTGAGAACCAAATAATAAACTCTGTGCAACCATGGAAACCAGACAGCAAATTCTGTGTAACCTTGAGTAAACCCTCGGACACTTGCCAAGTGAAGTTGCTGCCATGAGAAACTGCTTGTAATTTTCTGCTATATAAGTGCTTGTTTTACTATTATTAAATCGACACCTTGATCAGAGTCTAGACTTGGTGTCCTCTGTGTCGCCCTGCTCTTCTTCCCCAGCCCTCACTCAGGTGGTATTCAAGTGTCACTGCAGGCCAGTGACAGCTGTTTGTTTGTTTGTTTTATTATACCTCTTGTTGTAGGTGGTAATTAATATTTACTATTGATATATCTTCTGGTAATCCTGCTGTTTGTCTTAAACAGCTGTATAATCAAATCAGCACACAGAGACTGGGTTTATTTACTTAACCTAGAACACAAGGCTGGGCAATAGTTACTCCCTCCTAAACCTCCAAGCCCTCACAGTGTCCTAACATTTAGATTTCCCACATTATACTTGCTTTTGGTGAAATCTTAGGTCCAGTCTATCTCTCCACGCTGTTCCAAGATCTCTCCTCTAGCTCTCTCTCCAAGCTCTCTTTGCCCTTTTTCTTCCCACTCATTTCCTGCCCTCTAGCTCCTCCCCTCTTTCCTGTCTTCTGGCTCTTCCCAGCTCAACATTGTGTCTACTTGCTTTATTTTGGCCTGTTTACACAAGAGTTAAGACAGGATGCTTAGAATGAGTATCACAATGCAATATCAGGATTGAAACCAGAGAGTGGAGGGGGAGAAATCAGCATTTGAATGAACAAGGTTAAGGTGTATACATTTTAAAAGAACATTATACCAACATTTCCCCCTTTAAGTCCAATAGAAGGCTCATTTTCTTTCAATACAATAATAATTATGAAAACTGTTAGGTAAAATCTACATGTGCAATGTCCAGTCCATGTGTATTTATCACATGGTGAGGGTATCATAGGAGAAAGTATCTGATTATCCTATCTATCTTGACAAGTTAAAAGTTCTATACCTAAATTAACTTTTATCCTTATTGGTATTACCTATATGACAGGATTTCTTAACTTCTAAACAACTCAAGCTTAATTGTGGCCCTATACCTATTTGGTCTTCAACCCCATCAGAGACTTGAGAAGGAATAAAATTAGTTACTTGAGTAAATAGGAAGTTCATGTTAGCAGCTTCCAAAAAATAAAAAATTGACAGAGACAGTTTGCTGCCTGAACAGTCATTCATAACTCTCTGTAACGTTGGAGCATCATCTTCAGCCTCCTGCCTCAGAATATTTGACAGATATATGTGAAGCAGGAAATTTTTAGGACTTGCCTACCCTGTCTTGGCAGAGTTCGGCAGTTGACTTGTCCTGCTTTTAAGTTTGCCTATGTTTGGGAGAATTTGTCTGTCATGAAGTGAGGGTATTTTCTTTACCCGAGTGGCTTGTTTGCCACATTTGAAGCTATCTCCATAAGGAGGTTCTTCGATGCTCATTATCTTCTTTCAGGTAGGCGTGATGCTGCCACAAGATTTTTGTCTCATTGCCAAAGAATCTTTAAAATAATAAAAATATTTTTAAATACCATATTCTGTAGGTCTCTGAAGTTTTTGAAGACTACCTATCTTTATGTAATCAATCTGTCTACAAAATCATATCTATCTGTGAAACCTAGGATATATACTCTTATGATAAATTAGACTAGTGTCTGACATCACTATGAGTTGAATAACAATTAACTTGCACACCTATTATCCTAACCACCTTTTAATAGCAGTTTAAAAGTATTGGAAGTAACCTTGACTTTCTATCAGTATACTAAAGCTTATACCAATGCATCGAAAATACTTATTTTGCATCAATATGCAAATCCTATACCAGAGTTAAAATTAACCTTATTTGAGAATAACAAATAAAACTCTTAAGTTGAGTAGATTCAATAATCTACCTTTTTTTTCTGTTTCTATAAGATATCCCTGTATATTCCTTGTTTCACTTTGAATAAGACCATTGACAGTAAACATCTCCCAATGACAATAAAATTTCATAGCCATAGCAAACAACCCAAAACATACCCAACCCCCTTTAAGAAAACTGGACACCATTCTCCTGGATTTCTTCTAGCTGATATTTTGGACATTCAGAAATCCTGTAGGGGGCCCAAATAAAATTGGGAAAAAATGGTTAATTAAGCAAGGAATAACATTTGTGGTCCAGTCTTTGAATGTTGAGAAATTTCAGGCTTAATAAAAGTCCTCTTTGGAACAGTCTAAAATGCTGGACCAATTAAGATTAGTAGCTTTCTTCAAAGTTCTTTTGGGAGCAGGCTTTGATGAGAAACAGCAGTTGAAGCAGTTGAGGCAGGAACAGGCAGAATGCTGGAACATGCAAGATGCTGGAACAGATGTGTCAGTGTCTCAGCGTGCTGAAGAAAGATTCTGTTAGGTTTGATCCAGCATCTCTGGTGTCCAGTTCTTTTGTTCTGCAAACATATAATTTCTCACAAGCATTATAGAGTTCTAAAATTATAAATGTATGAGATGTGCAGGATGAAACTAAACTTTAAGCCAATTTAATCTATATCAATTAAAAGGTTAGCATAATACTTTTTGAGGATATTATAGCCAAGGATTTATTGGCCAAGTATTGTTGAAGTTTTGGCTGGAGACACATTTTTATGTCTCAGTCAGTTTTAGAGTTGTTCCAATGTAAAGGAATTAGCAATATAAGTTACCATTATTATTGAACATACAATCATTATCGTGTTGAAATCAAAACAAGTTTGGATAGATTAAAATATCACTTTGGGCTCTTGTGTGCCTGTTGTATTAGGCCAAGTTGCTACCTATTTCCCTAGAGAAGCCTCCCATTAGAGAGACAAGCTGGTTGCCTTGAGCAATAGAAAATCCATGTTTTAAGTAAACTTTATATAAACTCCTTTTTAATTTAGAATATAAGCATACTGTAGGTATCTTGTACCTGTTTTGAGGTTTAGCCCTAGATTTTTATATATGTTGTAGCTATTTGTCCTATCCCCTTGTTTATATAAAATGGGCAGTTATGCCTTTATAGCCAAACTTTATTTAAACTCCCTCTTACCTTTAGCATTTAAGCATACCCTAGGCATCTTGTACCTGGGCTTTACATTGATAGTGGCTTTTTTTTTTTTTTGGCTTGCCCCCTTTTTATACAGACTGGGCAGTTGTGCCTTTGTAGCCAAACTCTATATAAACTCCCTCTTACCTTTAGCATTTAAGCATACCCTAGGCATCTTGTACCTGGGCCTTATATTGATAGTGGCTATTTTTTGGCTTTTTTTAATACTTTTTTTATACTGTATACTTTTTTACACTTTTTTTATACAGGATGGGCAGTTATGCCTTTATAGCCGAACTTTATATAAACTCTATTAGCATTAGCATATAAACTCTCTCCACCCTTTGCATTTAAGTATATCCTACGCATCTTGTACCTGGATTTTTACATTGGTTTTGGCTATCTTTGGCTTCCCCCCTTTTTGATATAGGATGGACAGTTTTGATTTTTAAACATATGAATAAAATTTTTGAGTTTTTAGGACTAAACTAGGTTGGCATGTATTTTGCCATCTTTAAGCCTCTTGTGTCTTTTTACATAGGCATGACCAGCATTTTTCCCCCATGAAAATGTCTCATGTTTAAAAGGATAAGGTAGTTTCCAGAGCAGTGTGACATTATGTCTTTACATAAACCTAAAAATGATGTGAATCCAACCTTTAGGCCAGTAAGGATATAACATCTATTATTAAGAAAAAGAAATTTACATGGTAACCTTAAAGAAAATTTTGTTATTTTGAATTTTAGAGTATCTCTGCAAATTGCTAAACAGCAGGAGTTGCCATCCTTTATCAATTTGTTCAAATACATATACTTTTTTTTTTCAAATCAGTATCATTGTAACTCAAGCCCTTAAATGAAAATCAAACTAAAAGACAAGAAATTTTGTGTCAATTGTGCCTATTTACACTGTAACAAACAAAGCCCAGCTGGTTATTTTTTGTTGATATTTCAGTGAATTGGCAGACCCTTACCAGAAAGAGCTGACAAGTATCTTGCAAAGTATCTCTTGCAGCCAGAGAGCTTTGGAGTTTAGCTGTTATTAACCTAATTATTAGGATGAGTACTATTGTCTGTAACTTAGTATTCCAATCCTTGGTTTTTCCCCATTTTCTCCTTGAACTTTCTCAGAGAAGGCATGGAGAGGAACCATCACCATTAAACATATTGCAACCAGATCCATGACTATAACAGCCAAAATAAAGCCAAAAGAGATTAAGACACCCTCTGCCATGGCAATTTTTTATTTTAGATGCAGTTTAGGCCAAACTCTGTCTAGATGTTTGTTTGCCTCCAGTTCCTTTCTTTCCTGCCATGGCTGTAGAGCTGAGCCAGTTGAGCCAGCTACAGTAAAAAGGAGCCATGCTTGTTTACCCGTCAGTTAAACTGCAGCAGCAGCCAGTTTTGTTAAGTCTCAGGTCTGCCCACAGGAGGCTGTCTTTTGCTCCTGAAATTGTTTAAGAGTCTCTCTTAAAGAGACAGTAATTGACCTGGGAGTTTTTAGGTTTTAAGTTTGGTTGTATCACTGGCAGCCTATTCCCCCCCACCAAATTATGTTTAAGTATGATTTAAAGGGTGTGGATATTTAGATTAGTTGGGCACCATTTGTTGTAGTCGAGATTTACTATTAATATATCTTCTGGTAATCCTGCTGTTAGTCTTAAACAGCTGTATAATCAAATCAGCACACAGAGACTGGGTTTATTTACTTAACCTAGAACACAAGGCTGGGCAATAGTTACTCCCTCCTAAACCTCCAAGCCCTCACAGTGTCCTAACATTTAGATTTCCCACATTATACTTGCTTTTGGTGAAATCTTAGGTCCAGTCTATCTCTCCACGCTGTTCCAAGATCTCTCCTCTAGCTCTCTCTCCAAGCTCTCTTTGCCCTTTTTCTTCCCACTCATTTCCTGCCCTCTAGCTCCTCCCCTCTTTCCTGTCTTCTGGCTCTTCCCAGCTCAACATTGTGTCTACTTGCTTTATTTTGGCCTGTTTACACAAGAGTTAAGACAGGATGCTTAGAATGAGTATCACAATGCAATATCAGGATTGAAACCAGAGAGTGGAGGGGGAGAAATCAGCATATGAATGAACAAGGTTAAGGTGTATACATTTTAAGAGAACATTACACCAACAATCTCTTTAACCTGGAAGTGGAATGGCAATACCTCCAGCAGTGTTTTTTGTTTTTAGAATTTTTTGTTGTTGTTGTTATTCTTGGTCTTTTTTGTTTACACATGGACTTCAAGGCTATTTTCTGTCTCTTTAAAGAATTGTATTGAATGTCTGGTGGAGAGTGCATTAAACATATGGCTTGCTTCTTGCAGATTAGTCATTTTCACAAGGTTATTTCTGCAAATCTATGAGCATGTGTAGTCTTGCCATTTTCTGATTTCTTTTCCAGTGTCTGAAAGTTTTCCTTGTGTCTATTTGGTACATTTGATGAAGTATGTGCTGTATCTCCAAGCTCCTTCAGTTTAGTTTATGTACAGATAACCTGCTTATTGGCAAGAGAGGTTTATTGATTACCACTGTGCTTGGGTAAAACTGCTGTTTCAGATATAACTGTGTTTCTTTTATGAAACTGAGTGCATTTGTGTTTTGTATGGATATACTGTGGATTCCAATATCTTGATAGTGGAGTTTTTTAATGAGTATGAAGTGCCTCCTTCAATTTATTGACTACTTTTGCCTTGCAGTACATTTTGTCAGTATCTGTATACATAGTAGTTTTCTGGTTCCATTTGCCTGGAATTCTTTGTAACCATTTACCACAGTGTCCATATTTGTTGTTGAGGGGAGGTACCTAGAGGTAAAAAAAAAAAAAAAAAAAAACCTCTTTCTTATCTAGTCTTCTATTTTTTTTAATTTTTAGTGAAATTGAGACCAGTAATATAGTTATTATTGAAATAAGTGTATTGATTCTCTTCATTTTCTTGATTTTTATGCTGTTTTCTTGGACATTTTTATAAATACACATTGTACATGCAATATTTATTTGTCACTTGTGACATCTTGGTTGTGTTTATCCTTCACTTCAGACTGAAATATTAGCTGTCTTTGTACACATAAATTCATTTAATATTTTACCATAACATGTTTATTCCTCCTTCATTTAATACAAATCTTTGTTGACAGTAACAGTATAGGTTATCAATTACAATGTTTCATGAGTTAAAGTACATTTTTTATTTTCTTCTGAGCTCAAAGATTTGTCAAACAATCCAGTACTATTCTAATAGGCTTCTTAAGTTACTTGATATTTCTCAATGCAACTTTCAATACCATTTCTTTATTTTGTCTTTCTAATGTTTTAACTATAATACATCATGGAGAAATATTTTCTAGTTTTGTGTATTTAGTGTTCTGTAGTCCTCTTATGACTTTTATTAGCTTTGCAAAATTTCCTTCTATACCTTTACTGAAGATATTGTCTATGCCTTTGCTAATGTTTTCTCCTTCTCTTTCTATGATCATAATTCAGAAATGTGTTCTTTTCTTGGTATCCCCAAACTCTCTCATGCTCCATTCATATACACTGTTAAGTTTCTCCTTACCTGCTATTGATTGATATGGATCCTCTATTTGGTCTTCTGTTCTCTGTTTTTGGCATGATTAGTTAATATGCCCTTATTCAGAGGCTTGTGTTTGTTCTAATGGGATATTTCTTAATGGCATTGTTTCAATTTGGGTTTTCTTTAAAAATTCAAATTCTATTTTCATGTCATGGATTGAACTCCCCATATAATTTTCTTTGTCTTTGTGTTCTTTGAGTACTTTGACAAAGAATGACAATATTTATAGTCATTCTCTGAATTATTTGTTTCTAATTTCTTCCATATGTTTATCATTAGGGGGGCATTTCCAAGGGCTTTGAAATTTTTGGAGGTGATATGTCACCTTGGTTTTTCCTGTATTAAAAATTAGTTCTTTATTAGTTAAAACATAATGATATCATTTCTTCATTGGGATTTACCCATCTTGAGTTAGTTTGTTGGTTGCAATGTTTTTTTCCAAAATCACCTTTGATCTTTCAAAGTGGTGTTTACAGTGTTGAGGATGGGTAATTCATTCCAGTCTTGGGAACATTTAAACAATTTTTACGAATTTTATGTGCATTGGTGTTTTTTTTTTTTTTTAATGTGTATCTGTACACTGCATGAATGTCTTTTACAGGCTGAGGCCAGAAATAGGCATTGGATTTCCTGGAATTTTAGTTACAGAAAGTTGTGAGCCAGTATGTCGTCACTTGGAATAGATTCCAAGTCTTCTAGAAGAGCAGCAAATGACTTTAAAAGTGAGACACTTCTCCAACAACAATGTTGGGGCCTGGATTTACGCTGTCTGATATTTAAGGATATACCTTGATTCCAGTCTTCTTTTTTATGGCTGTAGGCCAGTGCTTTCAACAGCTAGAACAAATAATCTTCAAAATGCTTCCTCTGGCAGTGTAGAGTGGGCCTGGGTCTCAAATGTGTAAGAGGCAACTACAAAATGCTAGTAAGGCATGTTGAAGTTTCTTTGACTCACATGTGGTGCCTACAAATTCCTGGGTCTGCCAGTTATGGTTGCTACAGGTTCTGTTGTATGAGGTTTTGAGTGAGACTCAGAGAAATACAGGGTAAGAAGAAAATGAACTTTGCTCTCATAACTCAGAAATTGACAGGTATGAGAATAAGCATAATGTTAACATAGTTTGCACTTCTAGCTAAAGACAGGAACTTGAAACTCAAGGCTTCACAGTTATATCTGAAAAGGCAGCACAGGAGCCTAATTATCACAGTCAATACCATCTGCTTGCTAAGTCGCTAATTTATTCCTTTTTCTTCAATGTTTATCCTTAAATAATTGTAAGAAACTAGTTTGCTACATCTTAAGTTCTTCTTGGACTATGATGTATGTATCAACAATGAGGATATGGTATTTTCATAGTCACTCACTTTAGACATTGTAGCAATGATTTTTGTCATAAAATGCCAAGAAAGAAAAAAATATTTTAAAAATGCCTTGTTACCAAAATATTCCCTCAAACCCACATGTTTAACTGTCATGGTTATCATACAACAAAGAATGTTTCCGATCTTTTTGTCAGTGAACTTCCTGTTCTCTGTCCTCTGTACTCCTGTTTCTGTACTCTGAGGGAGGAGGAGTTTTGAGTTGATTGGCACACAAATTTGTACTATTACCCAGGATTGCACTGAACTGTGATTTGCTCAGCAGCAGGTGTCTCTGCCCTTTTCATTGCATACAGTCTTATAATTGACATGTTCTGTCTATCATTTACTCATTGTATATTGTTAATCTGAACAAAATATCACAGCAAGATACAGTTTGACCTGTTGACATTTCTTCATGTAGTGTTTTATTGTTGTTTCATTCAGATTTTTGTTCCCTCACCCATCCTTTCTTAATGGTGTCAATCTATCTGAGGGGGCCTTCCTCCCATTATCATATCACAATACACAGTACATTTATTGCCCTAAACTCCTGATAGATAGGAAATAGAGCCCTGCTCAGGATATCATCCCTCAGTATGTTAGGTGAAAAGTCACACTCTGATAGCTTTAAATTATTATACCTTTTAACTGAACAGAGAAGGATTTCTTACACACTATACTGTTTTCAGGGCAGGATACACAGTGGTTGAACACACTGCTCTAGAGGCAGGGCTGGATTACAATGGCACTTCTAATCGAAGACTAATGTAGGAGGAAAAGTTCAAATCTCATAATGTAAACAGGGGGCTTGATTTTTGCACTGAAATAAAGTCGATAATTTGGAAATGAGGAGTGTAGCAGGACTATTGGCTATTCCAAAGTGAGAAATAAGCTGATTGTGTTGGGTGCAGACATCATACTGTTCTACAGATGCAAACGTGTCACAGAAGAGAATTCTGAGGCATGTATAGTCCATAGAAAGAGTAGACTCAGCTGATTCTTTGGTTCCTTGTACATGCATGGCATGGGCATTTTGGGGACCTCTCCAATTCGCCTAATATGGCACTTCTAATGTAGCATGTTTTTAAGCAGAACGCAGAACCTCAGATGCAGAGCCTAAGGGAAGAAAGCATTTTAGAAGTCTCACTGGCAGTGGCAGAAGTGTCAGGAAGAACATAGGGTAATTTGTGTGTCACCTGAGATCATTAACAAAGTTAGAAGCAGCATTTTCACAAACACTTGAGATGAATACATAGCTGCTGGGCATCATTAGATCTAAATCCACCAGTCCTATGGCTGAGAAGATATGTGTGTTCAGAGGATGCTTTGGATTCTTATCTTTGGGCTTCTTCTTGTTGATTATTAACATTTAATATTGATTTATCTTTTAGTTAAACAGTGGTTATTCCTAAACCAGCTATATACCCAAATACCTCACAGAGACTAGGATTTATTTAATTAACCTAGAGCACAAAGCTGGACAATAGTTACTCCATCCTAAACCTCCAAGCCTGCATAGCTTCCTCCCACATTATATCTGCTTTTTAGTCATATCTTAGGTCCAGTTCATCTCTCCTCGTGGTTCCATGTCCTTTCCTGCCAATCTCTCCTCTCTGACTCTTCCCTCTCCCTTCTCCTCCCGTCAAGACCAGGATGTCCTCCCCTATCCTCTCCATTGTAAAGCATTGGAGCTGGTTGTTTAATTGACAATACAGAGAACAAATGGTGACACATTTACACAAACTTGAGAGAGGTGATGTTTAGAATAAGCATCATAATGCAATGTCCAGATTGAAACAGATAGTGGGGTAGAGAAATCAGCATTTGGATAAACAAGAGTAAATTGTTTACATTCCACAAGAACATTATACCAACAGCTTCTATATTCTCCCAGTTTTGTGTATGCCTTTACTGACAATGGCTGCTATGTAACAATCAAGAAAAAATTTTACCATAAAGGAGATGTGACAATTGGTGCATTTCTCCCTCTTCACGTTTACTACACAGGCAACAAATTTCCTCCTATAAATGTGCCATGATCTCCAGAATACTCACATACAGTAAGTACAATTATTTACTCTACGAGTTCAGAATTCTTGTGACTTATACGTTGAATGGATTGAAACTTCCTTGTGTTTTTCATAATCCCTGTTTTCCATCCTTAAATTTCTTCAAGTATACTCTCTCTTCTTTTCCTCTTTCAAAGGAGAAGTCATAAGTTTCATGTTACTCATTTTGTTTTCCTCATATAATATTGGAATTTCATCATCTTCCTTTTTTAAACTTGTAATGCCAGGTGATTTGAGTATTTTCAGTGTTATGATTTTAGAGTATGGGTCTTTTAATCTAAGTGTGACCTGGTAATTCTGGGATTGTCTTAAGCTCAGATGTGCTTTTGTGAGAAGAAATGAGGCCACTGAATGCAGAGACTCCTGAGCACCTAGAATGTTGCTAGAGTGGTAATTATTGACTCTGTTACATGCAGCTGATTTAAAAACAGGACTGTCATCATTAAATTTTAGAAGCACTTTTCTGCTGTACACATAGCTTTGTCCATCTCATTTTTTTATCTCAGTGTTTCTTTGTTAATCTTTTTTATTTCTCAGAGAAATTTTAAATGTTCACCTGTTTGCTATAAATGTTTCCAGTGCTTTTTGATGTGCTCTGCTCACCAAGATACTCTTTCAATGAGGGTGGCCACTTAGGACTGTTTTTGTTTTGTTTTGTTTTTATTTTATTTGTTTTTTTGTTTTTTAGCTTTTCTGGTGTATGCAAGATTAAGGAATAGCATCAGAAAGGTCTGACTTCCTTAGATAAATTAATGACAAATATTCAAGTGTATCTTTATAGAGAATATAAAGCATGTGTATTCCATACAGACATCCCAAATCTCTATGTATCAATTAAAAAAGACCCTGAAAAAGAGAAATAGAACTTGTAAAGACCTGAACACATGAGAAAATCGGTAGAAAGACAACAAGTAGAAATTTACAAAATAAAATATAAAGGTGAATTGTGTTCAGTTACTGTGTGTTTGTTAAAATCTTGGGGGTATTAAGTAAACTTAAGGACAGTGGAGAGAGAAATGTGTTCAGGTGTAAAACATCATCAGATATTTGGGGGTGGTAACACATTTAGTTTGAAACTAACATAGCATAGGTGGCCACAGATCTAACATTTTTACATCTTGATACAATAATTTATATCTCAATTCAGCAATTCAAGGTAGATCTAATTTCCTAATGATCATATTTCTCAGATAAAATTACAAATTTGTCCCATATGCCTAGCAGCTTGGGTATTTTGGGTGTCTTTACATGCTGAGTCAAGTCCCTTTTACTAGATCAGAACTAATGCCTCTGTGATTCTCCTTTTCCTCTGCTCTCTACTTTCACAGCTTGAGCTCCAATGTACATTGTATGTGTTTTTCTCATTCAACAACAAGCCCATATGTGAAAAGACTATGCTTGTAGTTACATGAGCCATAGGTGTCTGGCTTGTCTATGATGAATGAAAGAATTGTATCTTGTGAAAATATTCAACTTTTTATAAAATCAATAATAAAAACAAATTAGCTCATGAAAGAAAATAGCATTTTTACTACAAATAGTTAACAATCTTGTCTTATAAAATGCAATTCACAAACATTTTTCTGAATATACTTAAACAAATTTGTATTATTTTTTTCTGGATTAAAAAAAATAGATAAAATGGAGCAACTGTAAGTTTTCTAAGACACTGTTCTGGTGTCTAACAATCATCCTGAATTGTTTTCTCCATTTTTATTCTTTTGTATGTCAGTAGTGAAAATGGTTCTACTCCTAGCTGTATCCTGATCTTGAGCATATTTCTCCACTCTTGCCTGTGACCTTAGAGTTGAGGTCTCTATTTCCATGAATGGGAACTTGTGATCTTTTCTTTGTACACAGTCAGAATGGCCACTGAGTGTCCTCTAAATCCTTTTATGGAGGTCTATAGTTATCTGGCCTGCATTCATTTAACGGAGAATGTACATCTTTGGAGTCTGCTCTTCAGTTCCCAATGATCTCTCTGTGTTTGCTAGCTCCTCTTTTATCAGGACAATTAATAAGATAATGTAATGTACAGAGGTAGTCACTAGCCCCACCAGAATGCCAACACAAGCAGCCTATCAACTGCACACAAACCTCTCTGATACAATAAATTCGATCAGGGCTGGACATGGTGAGGACAAATGGAAGTCATTGTCAGCACTGTTGAGATTTTTTTTTTTACCGTGTATCTGAAACGCTCAGAGAAATAGGTATAAATTCAGACCTTTGCAAATTACTTTTCTTCTAAACTCATAGATTAGGAGATTATTTACTTGTATAATGTTTCGACTTTAGAATACTAATTAAATAAGTAATTAAGTATTCTCTGGTTTTCAATGTAAATTTGCTGATGCAGTAGACCTTTGGTAATAATACAAGAAATTTCTCAGATTTCTGATCTTTCCTACTGACTTGCCTGCATGTTATATTACTATCATTATCCTAATGAGATATTGTTAATAACCATTAGAGACTTTTTGAGCAAATATTGTATTATACTTTAATTAAATTATTATTATCAATTTCTGAACATTTTCATATTGTCTAAAACATTTGTAAACTTTTTGTCTCATATTTCTTTGTGTGCTGGATAGTTTTATGTCAATTTGACACACACTAGAGTCACTGGAGAGGAAGAAGATGCATAAGATCTAGCTATATGCAGGCCTGTAGAGGGTTTCCATAATCACTGACTGATGTGGAAGGGCCAAGATAATTGCGGGTGGGGCCACCAATGAGCGGGTGGTCCTGGGTCCATAAGAAAGCAGGCTTAGCCACCAACAATGAGCAAGCCAATAAGCAGCATTTAGAAACCCTTGTGGTTTCTAAATCAGAGCTCCTGCCTCCAGTGCCTGCTCTGATTGAGTTCCTGTCCTACTTCATCCAATAATGAACAGTGATGAAGAAGGGCAGTCACATGTGCTGGATGGCTTTATATCAACTGGAGATGCATTACCTCCACTCAGATTTAATGCCTCTCAAGTCAAGCATTCGATATTTCTCTGCTGAGAATTTTCTGTTTATTTCTGTACCACATTTTTAATTGTATTATTTGGGTTTTTTGGGGGGGAGTTTATTTTCTTGAATTCTTTATATATTTTGGATATTAGCCTCCTTTTGGATGTTGGTGGTGATGGTGTGTTTGTGTGCTTGTCTTCTTTTGCTTTTTGGTTGTGAATTTGTGTTTTTGTGGGTGGATTTGATCATGTTGGGTTGGAGTTTTCCTTCTAGTATCTTCTGTAGAGCTGGGTTGCTGTGAATATATTGTGTAAATTTAGTTTTGTCATGAAATATTTTGTTTTCTTCATCTATGTTAATTGAAAGTTTTGCTGGGTATAATAGTCTGGGTTGTCATCTGTGGTCTCTTACTATCTGAATTATATCCATCCAGGCCCTGCTGGCTTTCACAGTTTCTCTTGAGTAGTCTGGAGTGATTCTGATAGGTGTACCTTTATATGTCATTTGGCCTTTTTCCCTTGCTGCTTTTAATACATTTTCTTTACTCTGTAGATTTAGTGTTTTGATTATTATGTGGTAGGAGGAATTTCTTTTCTGGTCTAGTCTATTTGATATTTTGTAAGTCTCTTGTATGTTTAAGGGCATCTCTTTCTTAAGGTTAGGGAAATTTTCTTATATGATTTTTCTCAAAAATATTTTCTGGGTTTTGGAGACCAGAATCTTTTTCTTCATCAATTCCTATTATTCTTAGGTTTCTTCATTTCGTGGTATCCTTGATTTCTTGGATGTTTTGTATCAGAATTTTTTCTGATTTGATGTTTTCTTTGAAAGATGTATGGGCTTCTGCAATTGTATCATCAGCATCTGAGAAACACTTAAGGAAATGTCTAGTGTCCTTCGTTATTGTAAAAAATGCAAAGAAAAAATTCTCTGAGATTCCCTCTTATACCTGTCAGGATGGCTAAGATCAAAAACTCAAGTGACAGCACATGTTGGCAGAAAGTGGAGCAAGCAGAATACTCCTCCATTGCTGGTGGGCATGCAAACTTGTACCACCAAGTTTGGATTGTTTGGAACACAATCTAAATGTTTCTCAGAAAATTGGGGATAATTCTACCTCAAGACCCAGCTGTACCACTCACTCCGGGGTATATGCTCAAAAGATGCTCCTTGCATACTACTATGACACTTGCTCAACTGTTCATAGCAGCTTTATTCATAATAGCCAGAAACTGGAAACAACCTAGATGTCCCTCAACCAAAGAATGGGTAAAGAAAGTGTGGTACAATGAATATGCTGGTACACACCTGTAATCCCAACACTCAGGGAGGCAAAAGCAGGTAGATATCTGTGAGTTCAAGGCCAGCCTGCTCTACAAAGCAACAACCAAGGCTACACAGAGAAACCCTGTCTTGAAAAAAAAGTGATACATTTACAAAATAGAACACTACTCGGCTGTTAAAAACAAAACATCATGCAATTTGCAGACAAATGGACTGAACTAAAAAATATCAGCCTGAGTGAGGTAATCAAGACCCAGAAAGACATTCACGTACTCAGTTATACATGGATATTAGCCATAAAGTACTGGAAAGCCATCCTGCAGTCCACAGACCCAAAGAAGCCTTTAAGTAACAAGGAGGGCCCAAGGAAGATGCTTGAATTTCACTCAGAAGGGGAATGAAAATAGACGTCTGAAGTAAATGGAGGGAGGGAGTGGGTAGGAGAGGTGGAGGGTATGGAATAGGGATCAGGAATAGGGAAAAGGGGGCTGGTGGTGGGAAGGAGTACGGGCATGGGGATCAAGGGTAAGAAAGGGGGGGCTGGGAGAGAGAGTGAAATTAGTTGGGGAGGGACATCTCTTGGTTGCAAATAAGCTTGGACCACAAAGAATTGTCACAAGGGGACAATTCTTCGGAGATTGTGGATGGCCTACGTGGAAGATCAACGAAAGTTTCCCTTTTAAAAGTGGTTTGTCAATGGCAAGTTGGCTTTGTAAGGCTGCAATGTCAAGTTGATTTAATCTGCTTGCCCAGGAAGCTAAAACAGATGATTTACTAGTGTTTGTCTGGACCCTGTCAAGAAGCTACAGCACTATTGAAGGCCTCCTTGCAGCAGCATGGCCATGGCTCCTGGACTGTGATGTCTCCCCGTATACAGCAATTTAGTGTGTGACTTACACAACATGTTGTCATAGTAAAAATCTTTTATTTGGGGAAAAAATGGCCATCTTACCAAAAGCAACCTACAGATTCAACACAATCCCCATCAAAACGTGTGCACTTCTAGACATGACAGAGAGAGTCGGTATTGTCAGCTTTTGTTTCCAGTGCTCCTGAGGTGCTAATGATTGACCCCAGGGCCTTACACATGCTAGGTAAGCACTCTGTGAATGAGCTTCAGCTAAGTTGCTTTTGAAAAGGTATAGACAGAGTGTGGATTTTTAAATTAATTTTATGAATTCTAAATAACTTGGCAACTGTGCTTTATAATAAGCATCTTTTGTGCTTTTAGAAACTTTTACCTGGCTTTATAAGTACCTAAGTTTTGTTTTGTTTTTTTCTTCACTCACTGTATTCTGCTGTACCTTCTCAGCAGAAGTTGGTGCTATCAGTGTTTTTATATTCTAGTGGACCTATTCTAGTGTTTCATTGTGTTCCTTTTTTGTTTTTATTTCACTTTTAATGGATATCATAAATAATTTCCTAAACACATTCAGCATCGATATATAGTCATTTTTAAAAGATTAATTTAAAACTATGTGTATGTGTGTGTGACTGTGTGGAGATATGCGAACAAGAGTTCAGGTGCCTGAACAGAATAGAAGGCATCAGGTCCTCTCAAGCTGGAATTCTGTGTGGTTGTGAGTTAACTTACACACTTGGAAATGAACCAAGGTCCTTTGCAAGAGCAGTCAAGACTTTAAATACTAACCAACCTCTGAGACCAGAGCCCTTAAGTTTTGCCTACCAGAACTTTCAGAAAACATTCGAATGCCACCATCTTGACAAGCAATCACCAGTCACATGAACCATGGGGAAAGAGTTCAATCACATTCAAATCATAATATTTTTCCTAAAGCCTTCAAATTTGATGTCCTTGTCAACTTCTAACTGAAATTACATTTTAAAAATAAGCATCATAATTTAATTAATTATATCATTAAGAACAAAAGGTGACTCATAGAAAATGAGACTAATTTAATGAGTTAGAATTTACATTATGCTGGAGCCCGCCATCAGAGTCCAACAGTTCTTGAGTGGGGAGTGAGAATTGAAAGAAAAATTTAAAAAACAAAACACTACATGTGGGATCTGTTTGAGAGGGCTTCCACTAGAAACTAGGCACCCGGGTTTATTCCACAGTTCCTTTTTATAGTCAGAGCAAAGCACTTTGATACAATGAAGTTCATTGAGAGGTCAAACTTGTTTACCTTCACCACCTGTCTGTGTGATCCTCACACAAACAAAAGGAAGTGAACTTGGCAAAATATCCTGTCTATCCCTGTCTCCAGGTGAAGGCCAGGGTGAAAGCATGTTTATTTCACTGAGAGCTCAATAAGAAAGCATCCTGACAAACAAGAGGCTCTCCACAACACTGTAAGAACATAAATTAAAAAAAAAAATTTTCATGAATGAAAGAGAGGAAAAACACGTTCAATGTGTAGAATTCTACATTTCCTCGGGAATACCTGTGCATCCATTTCATATGGAGAGATCAACATCAAAAATAAGTTTGTATTTGGAGGCAGTAATGACAAAAGTAGTTAGATGGTGAGATTAGGAAGTGGTGATATCTGAAGAATGGAATTCAGAGTCTATTTTATTGTATGTATACTTATGTAATATGGAAAAAGCTATGTGAATGAATGTACTGTGCTGTGATAAAGAAAATGCCAATTTTGTCTTTGACATAGACTCTGCCTGCTCTTCTATCACTTCCTCCTGGTGGGGCTGCCTCACCAGGCCACAAGGGAAGAGGATGCACTTAGTCCTGATGCAACTTGATGTGCTGGGGTAGATGTGTTCCTTTTCTGAGGAGTAGGAGAGGGAAGAAAGGTGACTCTGGGAGAGAGGGTGGGACAAGAAGGGAGGAGGGTCTATAATTGGGATGCAAAAGAAAGAAATAAAAAATAAATAAGAAAATGCCAAAAAGTAACTTCAGTGTGTCCGTGACATAAAGCCCTAGAAAGCAATCTCATATTTGTTGTTGCTGCCTGTGTTAGGAGTTTCCAATCAGAAAATATCAATTGCTTAGAGGGATGTGGGGCACGCATTATTTAATGGGTGAGTCTGATGTGTGGGAAGCTGCTTCTGACATGGCTACTCTGGCTTGACTCTAGCTCAGCCGTTTTAGAGGCTGTTGCCATTTTCTTTACTAACCAAGCTTTAGTTCCTATTTCTCTGCCAGCAAGGACTTTCCCATAAATTAGATGACAGGCTGTTGCCGTGGGAAACTTTAGGAGTTTCTGCTTCCTGGCCATGGTAGATGGGGGTCTAATCTAGAGTTCCGGGACTGTCCTTGGCAGTTCTTGGGAGAGGGGTGTTCTGTTCCTGAGAACTAGATAGCAAGTTCCGTGCAAGCCTGGGAGCCGGAGAATAATTTTTGTGTAGCCCTGAGTGAATTCTTGGATACCTTGCCAGTTGACACAAGATTCATTTGGGATTCTTTGCCATATACGCGTATGCTTTGCCTTCATTAAACGAGACTTGATCAGATTCCTCTTGTCTCCATTCTTTGTGTCTCTTGCCCCACCCCATTCTCGCCCCCTCTCTTAGGGTCTCATTCGACTGACCTGCGGGACAGGTCAAGTGGGACCTGAACATGAGGGATTTGGTGAAGAACGCTGATAGAGAAGGCGGCCAGAAATAGATGAGAAAAATGACAACTGTGTAGGAGCCTGCCTCACAGGTACAGTCCAGTAAGTGATCATAGATTATGAGACAAGAAATGAGTAAGCATGAGACCTTTATAGAAGGATTAAAAGATGCTTTAAAGATGTGAGGAGTAAAGGTTAAAATGAAAAAAAAAATTAATCTTACAAGCTAAAGAATTACTTGTGGAAATTAGAGCAGCTAAACAGGCAGAAAAAAGTATTTCTAAGGTTCATGTGGGAGTTCAAGGAGATTTATGCAATTTGAGAGCAGAAAATGATTTTGGAGCAGGTACCACAGTTGTTCTTGTCCTTGTCTCTGTCTTCGCTTTTGTCTGCCAGCTGTCTGTTCTGGTTTCTGGTTTCGGTTTGCTCGCTAGGTCTGGGGAAGCTCGGAGAGTTTCCAATCAGGTCAGGGAATCTGGAGGACGCTCCAATTCCCGGGGAGGGGGCCAAGAGAGGGCCCCAGGGGGCCCATAAAGGCTCTATTCCTTTTGGGACCTGGGGAGGGAGTCACTGGGACCCTGCTCTGTATGGAAAGAGGGCTGCTGGAGCCTGCTCTCCATCTGGAAGCTGTGGACAGGGCCATGGGGGTTCTGCTCCTTCTGGAATCTCTCTGTGTGTGTGTGGGGGGGGGGGGGTGCCCATGAAGGGGTCCACTCCTTCTGGAATCTGAGGGACTTGTGTCCGGTAGGGGTTGGTCAAGTCCTGGTATCTGGGTATTCTGGTTACTCCGACAGTGGCAATGGCAGAAATTTTTGTTTCTTGTGTGTATGTTTCTCTGTGGACTTGGACTGATGAAATTTTTGGACATGAGACAGTTTAAATCAACACCTCTGAGTTTGGTCCTGGACCATTGGAGTTAAATTCTATAAAACATTTTAAAAGTTATCGGGTACTTTAAAATAATAACCCTTGGTCAGTCTAACAAAAAACTTGAAACAGTTTCTTATTTGGAGGGAAAAAAAACCCTTGGTATTTATTTTATTAATTTATTTATTTGCCAAGTGAAAACAAGCCATGCCGTTTGAGCCAATTAAGAAAACTATAGTTATTACAAGGTATCGTGTCAGGATGGTAAAGACCCATAAAATGATTTAGTATATTCTGGCCTACTGAAAGAAACCACAAGAGGATTTTAATGAAAGTCTTTATGTTATCTAAAAAGCAAGAGAGAAGGAAAAAAAAAACCTAAAATAATAAAGAGAAGGGATATTAACAAAAAAAAAAAAGCAATAGCATGTCTAAAATAAAAATGTCTGGTTAAAACAGAAAAATAAAGCTAGAAACCTAAAGGTATATAAAAATGTTACAAAAGGTTAGTGTATTATAAAAAGCCAGAGGGCATTTATGATTTGAAAAAGAACTGTAAAATATGTTTTTCATTTAAACAGCTAGAGATTTTTTTTAATGCAAAATGTTCTCTTATGCTCTTTTAAAGGGAAAAAAGGACTGCAGTTCCAAGCTAGCTCAGGGTTATGCAGGGTTATATTCAGATAATTGTTAACCATTATATAAAATATATGCCTGGCTGCCAGTGCCTAAATAAATGATTTAATGCTGTTTCTTTCTGACCTATAGATTTGGTATGGCCAGAATAGTCCATCTTTACTGAGGACTACAGGCTAAGTTTAGTTCTCTGTTTAATGCTAAATTAAACTTTTGTCCTTTAATTTTTTTGCTGTTAAGTTTTAATGCAATATGGTAGGTTTAATAAGATTTGCTAGCCCCTTTATTAACTGTGTCTGATTAAAAGTTTTGCTTTGAATTTAGTTTAGATAGAGCAGATTTAAAGTTATGCTAAGGACTGCAGTTGAGTATAAGATTGAGCCTTACCTAGTCTTTTTGTTTAAGTTTTTTTTTATCTGTTTTGTTTTGTTTTGTTTTTAAGGATAAGCCTAGGATGGGTAACTATAAAGTTTGCCTATATGGATTTACTTAAAATTTGGTTTTAAAACATGCATCTAAGGAATAGGTAATAATAATAATGCTAATTTTACTGTAATACAAAAAGGGTATTCACTCAGAGTGGACTTCCAATTGGCTTATGAAAATGCTAATGCAGCCTGCCAAGCAGCAATTCGGCCTTATAGAAAAAAGACAGATTTATCAGGTTATATTAGATTATGCTCTGATATTGGGGCTGCCTATCAATAAGGCCTAGCTATGGCTGCCACCCTACAAGAATATACAGTCAAACAATTCTTAACTCAACAAAATAAAGGAAGATGTTTTAATTGTGGTGAAATTAGGCACTTTGCAAAAAGGTTGTAGAAGTAACAAACAGGCAGGAGCCAAAAATTCTCCTCCTAAACTGTGTTCAAGATGCCATAGAGGAAAACATTGGGCTACTGCATGTAAATCCAAAACTGACGCTCAAAGACAGGTTTTGCCACGTCTTCAGAGAAAAGGGAATCAGGGCCAGCCCCAGGCACCCAAACCCAAGCAGGTTTATGGCCAGTCAGATTTGGTCAAGTAAACAGCAATCCATTTCTGACCTCTGCCAAGCCACCCTAGAAAGTGCAGGATTGGACCTCTGTTCCACCACCCACGCAGTATTAACCCCTGAAATGGGAGTTCAGACATTGTCAATTGGTGTCTATGGTCCTCTACCTCTAGACACATTGGGTTTAATAATAGGGCGGAGTAGTTCTACAGTAAAAGGACTTCAAATATTTCCAGGTGTAATTGGTAGTGATTATCAGGGTGAAATAAAAATTATGGCTTTTTCTCCTCAAAATATTACCACTGTACCCACAGGACAGCGAATAGCACAATTGTTATTACTTTCCTTATTGCCTACAAATAATAAGATATATGTTAATCGTGGCTCAGGAGGTTTTGGCTCTTCTGATGCATATTGGGTACAATCTATTTCTTCTACCAAACCCATATTGACCCTTGAAAGAATTTCAAGGTTTAATAGATACTGGAGCTGATGTTACTATTATTAAAAAAGAAGCCTGGTCATCCGATTGGCCCCTTTCTCCTACTTTAACTAATTTAAAAGGTATTGGCCAAAGTCAAAATCTGGAAAAAAAAAGCACAAAGGTTCTAACTTGAAAAGATAAAGAGAGAAATCAAGGGACTATTCATATAACCCTTTGTTATCAAGGGACTTTCCATTAATCTTTGTGGTAGGGATTTACTTTTTCAAATAGGGCTTACTATGTACAGCCCTAATGATATAGTTACAGCTGAAATGCTTTCTCAGGGGTTTAGACCAGGAAAAGGTTTGGGAAAACATGAATCAGGAATATCTCAGCCTTGTTATTTAAACAATTACAAATGCTTATTAAAAAAAAAAAAAAAAAAAAAAAGATCTTATCCCTTCTACATTGGACATTTACGAGCTCATTCTAACCTTCTAAGACCTTTAACCAAAGGTAATTATAAAGCTGATTTGGCTACAAAAATTATATGTAATGTTACCTCTGATTTATCAACAGGTATTTCTGCTGCCACTCAAGCCCATCAACTCCATCATTTAAATGCTCATACTCTAAGACTTATGTTTAAAATCACCAGAGAACAAGCACGACAAATTGTTAAACAGTGTCCTTCCTGTGTTGTCCTTTTGCCTACTCCCCATCTTAAGGTCAATCCCTGTGGCCTTGAACCTAACGCTATTTGTCAAATGGATATTACACATATCCCTAAATTTGGAAATTTAAAATGCGTTCATGTTTGTGTTGACACTTAGAGTCGGTTTATATTTGCCACACTCCAAACTGGTGAGGCCGGAAAAAAATGTTATTGCTTGTGTGCTATCAGCAATTGCTGTGTTGGGAGTTCCAACACTTAAAACAGACAATGGCCCTGGCTATGTTGAAAATATGTTTTCAAAATCTTGTCAACAACTTAATATTAAACACATTACAGGTATAGTTTATAATCCACAAGGACAAGAAATAGTGGAAAGGGCACATTTATCTATAAAAAATACCATTAAAAAATAAAAGAGAGGGAGTGGTACCCCATCAAAGGGTCTCCTAGAAATTTTATATCCCATATACTTTTTATTTTAAATTTTTAAAATTTGGATAAGGATGAAATAAGGATAAGCTGCGGAACGTTTCTGGCACATGGATACACAAACACAGTTTGCTACTGTCCTATGGAAAGATCTTTTGAACAACAAATGGCATGGTCCAGATCCTGTCCTGATATGGAGCAGAGGAGCAGTTTGCATCTATTCTAAAAAGATGGATGCAGCCAGATGGTTGCCGGAATGATTAATAAAGCATATAGGTAATAATAATACTCATCAGTCCAGGGTAGAAGAATTACCCTGTTCACAGAAATGATGGAACAGAAACAACTGTTTCCATGGACTGTGATCCTTTGCGTCCAGCTGATACATGTTCATGGTGAACCCTTCAGTCCTCAAGCAGCACAGGCAATATTTACAGCAAACCCTGTGAATGCAAAGGAGGAAAATTGGCAGGTATTTCTGCAGCCAGAAGTTTTAAAACTGTGGATTTTCCCACTTATACGGCCTATCAATTCTTAGGCCATTCGGAAGATCCTCAAAATGGTGCCAGATAAAGATGTGTAGATGAGCCAAAAGTTATACCTAAGGTCAATGGTCATCCTGGGCCTTGTCCTTGTTCCAGTTTTTATCAGTCTATGCATAGCTCATGTTACACCTTTGTGCAACAATGTACTGGAAATAATAACAAAACCTATTTTACTGCTATTTTAACTAGGACCTATACTATAACATTTGGAGGTGATTGGTTAGTTGTACCCCAAGTTTTTGATAGTACCAACAAGTACAGCCAATCACCCTGTTTTGGCACTCCAGGTCAGCCAGTATGCTGGAATTTGATACCTCCCATACATATTTCTGATGGAGGAGGACCTCAAGATCAGGTTAGACAAGCCATCGTTCAAAAGAAAATAGAAGATTTAACAGAAAATTTGTTTCCTCAGTTTAATTATCATCCTTTGGCCTTGCCTAAGTCCAGAGAAAGTATGGCTATTGATCCCCAAACCTTTGATATTCTTTAGGCTACTTATACGTTGCTTAATGATTCTAATCCACTTCTTGCTCAAGAGTGTTGGCTTTGTATGAGCCAAGGGCATTGCTATTCCTGCACCTAATAGTACCTATAGTGATAGACCCTCTTGTATGATTATTCCCCCTTTACAAGTACAACCCATAAATTTTGGAAATTCTTCTTGTTTATTTTCACAGTCTTTTATTGATAGTACTGCTGAAGTTGATTTAGGGGTACTTACTTTTGCCAACTGTGTAGAATTAATTAATGTATCTAGTTCTTTATGTGCCTATAATAATTCCGTTTTTGTGTGTGATAATAATAGGGCTTATATGTTTTTACCCTCTAACTGGACAGGGTTATGTATTTTAGCCTCTCTTCTCCCTAATATTGACACCAGGGGATGAACCTGTGCCGGTACCCAGCCTTGGTTATATAGTTGGTAGACATAAAAGAGTAGTTCAATTTTTTTCCTTTCTTAGCTAGTTTAGGTGTAACAGCAGCAATGGCTACCGGGTCAGCAGGATTGGTTGATGATGTACAAACTTTATCTAGCACTATTCAGGGTATACAGGATCAGGTAGATTCTTTAGCTGAAGTAGTTTTGCAAAATAGAAGAGGTTTGGATTTGATTACTGCAGAACAGGGAGGAATATGTTTGGTTTTACAGGAATGTTGTTGCTTTTATGCCAATAAATCTGGCATTGTCAGAGACAAGATAAAGAAGCTACAAGATGACCTGGAAAAGAGAAGAAAAGAGCTGTTTGACAATCCACTATGGAGTGGATTAAATGGGATTCTGCCCTACCTCCTCCCATTTTTAGGACCTCTAGTTGGCTTATTGATTTTGCTATCACTAGGACCTTTTCTCTTTAATAAAATCATGACCTTTTTAAAGCAACAATTAGATGCCATTAAAATGCAGCCTATTTAGGTCCATTATCACAAACTGGACATGACCGGTGGGGAGATTTAGAGGTATTCACCTTTATTGAGGTCATGCTGATATTGCATGCATTAATTTCTCTTGTTTTGAGGCGATGGACTGGTTAGTCAACAAGGGGTAAGAGAGCTAAAAATTTCCATATGCACCCCTCCAACCTAAGACAGGAATCCAGCCTAAAAATCTGCTGGACTTTCCAATGACGGGTAAGAAGGGCTTGGGACCCTGGGCTCCAACCTAGGACAGGCACATACCCCCCAAAACCTCTCTTTTTAAAATCACCTCACGGCATTTTTGTTCTTTTGAAAAAATAAAAAAGAGGGGGGACCAGTGGGAAGCTCCTTCTGACATGGCTACTCTGGCTTGACTCTAGCTCAGTCATTTTAGAGGTTGTTGCCATTTTCTTTACTAACCAAGCTTTAGTTCCTATTTCTCTGCCAGCAAGGACTTTCCCATAAATTAGATGACAGGCTGTTGCCGTGGGAAACTTTAGGAGTGTGGTACTTTGAATTCTGCTTCCTGGCCGTGGTAGATGGGGGTCTAACCTAGAATTCCGGGACTGTCCTTGGCAGTTCTTGGGAGAGGGGTGTTCTGTTCCTGAGAACTAGATAGCAAGTTCCGTGCAAGCCTGGGAGCCGGAGAATAATTTTTGTGTAGCCCTGAGTGAATTCTTGGATACCTTGCCAGTTGACACAAATACTGATACTATGAGAAGATTCATTTGTGACTCTTTGCCATATAAGTGTATGCTTTGCCTTCATTAAATGAGACTTGATCAGATTCCTCTTGTCTCCATTCTTGGTGTCTCTTGTCCCACCCCATTCTCGCCCCCTCTCTTAGGGTCTCATTCGACTGACCTGGGGGACGGGTCACTGATGTATTAGTTGAACAGGGCCTATGAACCACAACAGTGACATCCATTCACAGTAACAGTACAGATGCAGTAGTGGCAAACATACCTTGGCAGTTAATGATGATTTACTAAGTCCTTTAAGACCCATGCAATAAGAGGAAAACCATACCTGGCATTAATTACCCAGGGTTAGTGAAGTCATGAATCTTGGGAGAAGACACTACAACCATCACTTTACTAAATCAACATAATCCTTAGCCACCACATAAATATTTGTTCTTGTACCCATAGAGAAGTGTAAATCTCACACCTGATCAAGGAAACTTGCCTTTGCAACAGACAGAGACCAATACAGAAAACCACAACCAACCAAAATGCAGGGCTCTGGAGCCTAGACCTAATGGCCACATCTATAGCACAACTTCCACACATAAAGCTGAAGCATTGCAGAAGAGGGGGCAGAGAGATCGTAAGAGCCATAGGAGCAGGGAGTTTGCTGTAATACTGTGTCTTCTAATAACATCAGAAGCTATACCCATAAACTCTCACCAAGATCACTGCCTAAATATGAAGTGAATAAGGATGATGCCAAGAGACATACTGATGTGGGTGAGAGAAAGAGCATGAGGCTTCTACCCTACCTAAAGAACTATAAAGAGAAATGCTGAGAGAGAGGGAAATAGCCTTTCCTAAGAAGAGTGCACTAATTGATTATCTAAAACCAAATGGCCAGCCCTGAAAAACATATACACACAAGTAATATTATACAGACTGAGCAGGTTGTATTATGTATTTAGGAATATATATATATTTGTTTTTTATTAATATATATAAACGAAAAAAAGAGGTCACAAATTTGAAAGAGAGAAAGAAGTATATGAGAGTGTTTGGAGGGAGAAAGTTGAATGCAGAATGATGTAATTATACTCTCAAAAAATAAAAAAATAATAATTTAAAAAGATTTTATGCAGATGAATGTGAAGTCTAGAAATATGAGGAAACACTGAAGTTTTAATATTAATTTCAATGGAAAAATGTATTTTAACCCATTTATTAATAGTTTTTATATTTACTAGAATTTGTAAGATCACATATGACTGGTTTGCACTGATGTTTCTGGCTATACTTTCCTCAGCGCAGCAGTCTGTTCTCAAAGGGACAGAATTAAAGACAGCTTCAGATGCTGCTGCAGACCAGGGTTAGCACCTTCCCCAGCATGCTCGAGTCCCTAGGTTAAATTCATTGCGCCATAACAATTAATTAATTAATTAAGTAAACTGACATGTAATGTACTTTTACTTTTCCATGATCCCATCAACAATAATTAGACATACAGATCACGCAAATATTCCTAAAGGATGTCATTTCTTAAGACATTGGTTGCTATATTCTTGACAATTTTGTAATACTAGATTAGCCCTTTTGTTGTGTGTATTTCACATCGTGTTTGTGTGAATTTTCCTTATGGTTTTTCTGACGATCCATTTTTTTGGATAGAAAATTACAGAGATAAGGTGCCTCACACACCAAATCGAATCAGCGTTACCTTAACCAGATGACTTATCACTCTGACTTCTGCCTGAGCCATATGACATTACTTCACTGTAGATTAATTATCCCATCGCAGACACTTACTGCAGAGTATTTCTATGCTGATGAAGTATAGAGTGATGCTGTATAGAGTATAGAGTCATATTTCTGCCAACTGTGCTGATAAAAAGCAGTGCCTGGACAGAATTCAGGCCATTTGAAATATGTGGTTATTCATTCCAATAAGAACTCAAGCATATGGCAGGGGAAATCATGACGTGCCCTATCCAGATGTCAGATGCCTGCGGATCACAGGTTCTGACTGAGACAGGCCACCTGTCAAGTTTGCTCTCAAAAGTGAAAGCTAGCGCATGAATCCTTGGCATTCAAAAGATATTAAGATAATCAGGAAAAGGCTACCTATTTTTTTTCACCCTTATAATCAAATATATTGCTTGCTCTTACAGCTCAGTTCACTCCTGACATCTCAGGTTCCCTGGCAAGATCCAAAGCTTCCCTCACTCCAGTATGTTTGTTATACCTGCTGGGCTTAAACTGCCATAAAAGGGTTTAGTTTTTTTTGTTTTCTGTGAGGACTTCCTGTAGATGGGAAACAACAGAATGGCAGTACTGGAAGCCAAAAATGGAGGCAAAATGCTTTGATGTGATCAGGTGAGTCTGGGGACTATTATAAAACTTGGAAGTCATGTGATTCATTATTTTTATAGTTTTGGTGAAAATCTTTTTCCATAATGAAGAAAGTTACAGAGAAAGAGAAGGAAAGAGTCATCTTTAAATTAGATCAGTATCTTAGTTTTCACATAAATTATACTGTAAAACTTGCTATTCTTTGATATGGAAATGTCTCAGCAATTACATAACCAGTAACTATAATCATCATTAAGTTACGTGAGTCTTGTTTAAATTCTTTTTTTAAATTTGTGTGTGCGCACGTTCAAACGTAAGAATGCACCTGTGAATGTAGGTGTCCCAGGAGGCCAGAGAGCATCCAATTTCCTGGAGCGGGAGCTACAGGTGACTGTTATCTGCCCCATATGGGTGCTGAAAACACAGAACTCGTAGCAATTGGGCTGGAACTGACCCAGAAAACTCCTGCTTAAGGACTAGTGTCCATAGGACTGAAAACTGCAATGCAAGATGCCAAGGGGGGAAACAATGGTCCCACCCAGCTGTGGTGTCTCTGAATCAAAACAATATCCAGTGTCTTAGAGTTTCCATTGTTGTGATAGGAACACCATGACCAAAATCAGCTTGGAGAGAAAGGCTTTATTTTGACTTATAGCTTTTAGTTCATAATCCAGGGAAATTGGGGCAAGGACTCAAGGCAGAAGCCTCAAGTCGGGCACCGATGCAGAGGCCACGAAGGATTGCTCCTTTCTGGCTTGCTCCTCATGGCTTGTTCAGTCTACTTTTTTATACAACCCAGGACCACCTGCTCAGGAATGAATCACTAATTAAGAGAAGGCACTGCAGACATGTTTACAGGAAAATCTTTTGGAGGTATTTTCTCAATTGAGGGTCCCTCTTACCAAATGATTACATCTTGTGTCAAGCTGAAACACAACTAGCCAGAGCAGCCATAATGGCAAGATAGCCCAATGGTACAATAGTATCACTTGTATCTTGATAGAACCAAAAGTTGTCTAATTGGATTTTAAGGTCTGCTCAACAGGAGAGAAAATATACTTTGTAATGGAAAACAATCAACTATTCATGGCTGGTGTGGTCATGGATCTTAAAAGGAAACCTACTCCTGCTAATTCCCTAATAAATTCTAACTGCATTCTAAGTAATTACCCTTATATCTACAGAAAACTGTAGCTTTCACTCCTCACTGACCACAAGATGCCAGCCTTGGTTGATACAGCTACAACCCCTGCACCTAAGGCTCAAGAAACATCATGGAAGAGACAGAGGAAGAGACAGCTTCTCCTGAGAAGCTTCTACACAGGAGGAAAAGTATATCTATGCAATCTCAACATTATGGTTGCCCAAACAAAATCTAAACAATGACACCAGTTGTCTTGGCAGTGTTGGTGAGGGAACTCTTACAAAACCCCACCCCTGAATAAAGAGCTACATTGCCATCTTCAGTGTTATTCTCCTGCATTTTTTTCCTATTATTTCACCCACTTTGATCTTCTTAGAGTCTGTTTCTAGAAAGTGATTGAACTTCAGATGGCATCATACAACCTATTTTATGCATTTCATTTGCTTCTCTATGGTTTGGTAAGTTTCTGCTATTTTTCTACTATTACATGGTTTTCTTCTTTATAGGCCAGTCTCTTCTTGGGAATGAGCTTCCTGTATACCCTGTACACCACGAGGCATTATCCCTTTGTCTTTTCTCATTGCTCTGTGGGGATTTAAGCACAGAGAATAAAAACGAAGTTTATCAGAGATTTTCTTGTAAGGTCATAGAAAAGAAAGGACAATTTAATCTTTTGGATGGTTGTGGAGTTTGTAACAGTATATGAGGTCTGTGGTTACTACTGCAATTGGGGTTGTAACCTCTATCAAGTAAAAAAGTCACCCTAGAGCATGGACTAAGAACCTATATTTTTATTAAAAGAGAAATAAAATGATTGAGGAAATGGCTCCATGGGTAAAGGTGCTTGCCAAGCAAGCCTGACAATCTGAGTTCAATCCCCAGAATCAAGTTAAAAATCCAGATGCAGTGGCTTGCATCTGTAATTCCAGCATCCTGAGATGAGGTGGGAGGCAGAGACAGCAGAATCTCCTAGAAGTACTCTGGAGTATTCAGCAACAAAAAAGAAGAGATCCTGCGTGGGACAGGGCAGTTAGGGAGATCTAACCCCCAAAAGTTGTACTCTGATCTCCAAACTCAATAAATAGTGCATATGCATACTCACACACATACAATAAATAAAGAAGATGTCTGAACAACATACATATCTGACTTCAACCTGCTTTAATTGCTAGGTTAGCATACAAAGTAATGGATTTCATTACGGCATCATCCCATGTATGTGCCATTCTATTTTATTTCTCATTTGTTCTAGGCCCTCGGTGTCCTCCCATGCTCACTCCCTCCATCTAGATAGTTCTATTTATTCCTCTAGTTAGTCTCACATTCTCCTTTTTGTTACATATATTTAGAGAGAGGCTGGTTTCTATGCAATTTTAAGTCCACATATGAGAAAAATGTGTGATGTTTTTCTTTTTGAATCTGGCTTATTTCACTTAACATAACAGTTTCTATTTTCATTCATTTTCCTGCACGTTGCATGATTTCATTGCATTACAGTTGCATGAAATTCCTTTGTGTATATATACATACACATACACACACACACATACATATATACATACATGTTTTTAACCATTTACCACTGATGGTCATTTAGACTAGCTCCACTTCCTGGTTACTGTTAACATTGAAAGAACAAACATAGATGTAAAAGTATCTCTTAAAGTTTGGTAAGCTATACACAGAAAGGATATGGCTGGGTCATAAAGTTCTATTTGCAGATTTTGAAGGGATGTCCATTCCTCAAATAGTGGCTACCGACAGTAAATACAAGCTTCTCTTTACTTACATCTTTGCCAGAATTTGTTGTCATTTGAGTTTCTTCATATTAAAAATATTTATTTTGTTGTTTTTAATTATATTTGTACCTATGTGTCTGTGAGTGCAGTGCCCAGAGAGGACAAAAAGAGAGCATAGGATTCTCTGGGCAGGTATAAGCCACTGAGTATGGGTACTGCGAACCAAACATGGGTCTTCTGCCTGAGAAACAAGCATTCTTAAACACTGAGCCATCTCTCCAGCCAAGTCACTTTATCTTCCTTGATGATAAATATTCAGACTAGAGTCAGATTGAATCTCAGAGCAATTTTACTTTGCATATATCAAAAAATTTGAAAGTGCTAAAATTAATGACTTGAAGATGCACCTGATAACCTTGGAAAACAAGAATAACCAACACTCAGAAACAATAGATGGAAAATATAATCAAAAGCAGGGTTGAAATTAATATACTAGAAATAAAAAATATAAAATCAATGAAACAATAAATCAATGAGGAGTTAATAACCATTTATTCATGTTAATCAAATGAGAGGAGTCTCAGATTAATGAAATTAGAGATAAAAAGGAGACATCACAACAGACACTGAGGAAATTTAGAGAATTGTAAGAGCTGACCTGATGAGAGTAGTTTTCATTGTTTTACTTTTTATCAAAGGTATTCTCATTTTTGTATCGCAAACTGTTTTTTGAAGAAAGAGAAAAGAAAGAAAGAAAGAAAGAAAGAAAGAAAGAAAGAAAGAAAGAAAGAAAGAAAGAAAGAGACAGCCTGAAATCGAAGGGATCAGAAGTGTCCTGTGGGGGAAGTATTAGTCAGGCAGAGTTGAGGGGAAATGACAAGGAGTGGTGAATGACATCCAGGCTAATAGGAGAGAATTGCTCTTCCCACCTCAGTCCTTTAGGCCTGAGAAATGATGTTGTAAGCGATTGGGTAGGGAGGTGTGGACGCTGAGAGCACTGAGCCCTGTGGACAGCCTGAATATGAGATACACAAGTAGCTTGCCTTTTATCTGTGAGATGTCTCCCTGGTGACACAATTCAACCAGAAACCACAAGGAAAACACTGATGAAGAGTACAGAAGCCAACCTATTACTATGTCAAGCAAGATAGAAACAGACAAAACAAAAATTCTCTTAGCAAATAGGACTTGACTTTATTATATTACACTTATAATTTCTTGAATCCTGGAATATTCTTTATCTGAATAGCTATGGATTGTCACCTCATGTTCAGCAAGTTTTTCCCTTTTGGGAGTAATGTTTTTAATTTCTTTCTCTAACTTTTAAAAAGTAAATGTGAGTGCCTTGCAAATGAGAAGTAACTTTAAAAGGTAAGGCATAACACTTCAGTTGGAATATAGCTTCTGTAACTCAAGCAGAAATCCATTAAAATAATGACTTAATTAAGGAGCAATTTAGACCAAGGCTAGCTACTCTTAGTATCAGTCAACAGAATCCATTCCAAATTGCAGTTTCCCCAACCTAGATGTATGACCTCATTCTTACAGTCACTAATGGCTCTCAAGCACATCAGAATTATGGCCCATGGGGAAAAGATGGGAAATACAAGATACCCACCTTCGATTAATCTCAAGACACTGTGGTTGGTTACATTTATGCTTCCATGCCTTTGCTCAGTGCTGAGAACATGGTACCTTCTATCATCAAGGAAGGCTGACAATTTGGACCTTTTCTGATATAAAAATCTCAGAATTACTACAAAAGGCAAGTCATAAAAGGTGGCAAAAATTGCCAATATCTGCAGTTCCTTTTTGCCTCTGAGACTATGTGCCCATATGAAGTTTTTTGGGGAGCTCTTCAGTACTGATAAATAATATACCACAAAAGTAGAAAAGCTTCAGACAGTATTCTGGTAAAATGGGGGCCAGACACTGGTAGCAAACGTGGTGAAACAGCATTTGACAGTTTGCAAATTACAAATCAGAGAATAGGGACCCATATCAATGGGCAAGTTCGTTGACTTGAATTGTTTTAAGAGCATAGTAGGTAACTTTTTAGATGAAAATGTGAATAAACATCAGGGAAAGTCTCACATCACTCGAGTATGTACAAGAAAGTTTCTACCTTGCAGTCTGACAGTGCTATTATCCTCATTACCAATATCATTATTCTCACCCTCACTAGTATTATTTGAGCACTTTCAATAGTCCATGTACTCTGCCTGTGTTTCTCTAAAGCACTGTATTATCTGATGGCCATGTTAGGTATCTAAGGTCAAAATGAGATTCTAATATGCAGAAATTTTTTAATGTTTCCTAAAGTAACCAGAGCAATGAGTCCCAGAGCCTGTCTCGGTCCTGTATCTATGTTGCTCTAAATCCAGCTATAATCATAGTTAACACTGTACTAGGGAAAACTGCCTTGCCTCTTCCATCTGAAAACCACTATACCCCAGCAGTGACCTCCAGAGAAGCATAATGGTGTCGTAAAGCCAACAAGAAAGCAGAGAGTGATGACATTGGGGTAGCCCTAATATTGAAAATTTCTTCAGATCTGTATGATACCCCTAAAATTACAATATTATAAACCTAAGTAGAAAGTTATGATAAAATTCATATGAAACCACAAAAGTTTTCAAGTACTCAGCAATTCTAGCAAAAAAAAAAAATGCCGTAGATAGCAGAACACCAACTCTCAAAATAAACTAAAGATCCTTAGTAATAAAAATTGTGCATTATTGACACAAAACAGACATGTACAAATGGAATAGTGTACCCAGAGCAAACCTACATACCCTCAGCCACCTTATTTTTGACATACGTTCTTATAGTGATATATCTGGGCAGAGGGAACCCATCACAAGAAGTTCAGACAGCTTCTCTCTTCTGTCACAAAAGGAAGCTTAGAGTTCTGTCTCTCTAGAGAGACTAAGAGTGAATATTAACTGCTATGGCCACAGGCAAACTTAGGTCATTTCCATTGATCACATTCCAGCATGCCAGTAGCCATGCTACCCTACAATAGGAGCAGGAGCCAAAGTAGGGCAGCCCCGCTGGACTTTAAGAATGAGGCACTAACTGCACATTCGGAAGCTTACAATGTATCCAATACTTATCAAATGAACTGTGAAAACATCAGAAGCAGAAAAAAATTATGGAGCCAACCTTGTTGAGTTTATTTGTTTCACTGAATCTTTGAAGATGTGGCTTCTTTTCAAATCTATTTGGTAATTATGCATCCTCGCTGTAGGACACTTAAAAACATAGCAATGTTTACAGAAGAAAATACATAAACTTTGCAAACTCCCTCCGCAAGATATCCCTAATGGCTTTATTTGAGGTTGCAGCTATTTGAAATACACTTGTTCTCCTACCACCACATGGGAAACACAGGTTAATGACAACTGCTAAAGACTGCTCCAAGCTCACTGTGGTGTCCAGTTGCCCCATCTCTAAATGCAGGGTACCGGAAGAGCCTATACTCAGACTGTTTCTACTCCAATGAGTTGTGAGCATACATAACCCCTCATGTCTGCATGTTCTCTCCTTTCTCCAATAGGGTGAGGCCAGGGTAATTTCAGAACAAACTCTGGGTCAGTCTCCCTCTAAATAGGCTCTTAGAACCCAGAGCAGATCCTTGTCTGTGAAAATGGTGTCCAGACACCTCAACGACTTTCTCTGTGCTTCACAAATATCCTTAAAGCCGCCTGAGACGCTAGACAATGTCATTGTTGAAAAAAATTCTCAGATCAGAGTTTCATCAAATAATATTTAGGAATCATAAGCCCTGGTTAGAAGAGCATATTGAAGGTCATTTCTCCCCAATTTACTTTGTGTTACAACTACATAACTAGGGGACTTTCTGGAACACAGCATAGATTCAGAGACTCGCAGCCATTTGGATGCATCTAACACTATCCCTCTAGCTTGTAACGGTCTTAAAACACACTGTGCTTCTGTATTGTTAGCAACTAAGATCTGATGACTCCTTCCTACCCTGTCCACTGTTTCTCTAGGAGCTATGTGTACCTAGAGGAAGGCAGTATGGGATTCTACACATCCGCTACCACAACTCTGCAATAGCTGCGGGACAGAGAGGACAAGGGAACTGAACACAGATCAGTGTTAAGAGAGGAAACAAACATTGATCATTTCTCCCCATGTGTAACCATCTCTATCTTTACAGAACTTGATTCTTATTTTTTGTTCTGCCTTATGATTTAGACACATTTTAAAAAGAATTTATTAAATGTAATATCTGTAACTTCAACAGAAGTCAGCAGGGGGTGCAAGTGTTGCTTAAATGGTCATCTCGTGGAAAGAAATCTGCAGAGGATGAATACTATGCTGCTTAAGCAACTCTATGTTTAGATATTTTGGAACATCTCTACCGGTTTCTGTAGTGACTGTCCTAATTTACATTCCTGCAAATAACAGTATTACAAGGGTCTTTTGAAAGATATGTAAAGGATAAGGTAGAAGAAGGGAAGTTTACATAGGGTAATGAGCTATATATGTAATGAAAGAAGGAAAACATCTTTGAAGAAATGAAGGGGACAAGCAAGGGAACATGGAAGAAGTGGTTGGGAAGGATTGATAAAAATAAAGTAACGATATAGATATGTGGAAATATCACAGTGACAGCAATTTCTTTATGTATTAACCAAAAATTATACATACATGCATACATACATACTCTATCTCTGTCACAGACACACATACCACATCACATTGGCTTCTGCACCACAAAGGAAATGGCTAATAATGAAAAGACCCCCCTGCCTTGGAGGAAGTATATGCAGGCCATAAATCCATTAAGAGCAATATCCAAAATATTTAAGAAATTCAGCTCGGTGGAGGAAAACAACGTGGTCAAGAATAAGCGTAGAAACCCAAGCTTGTGGTAGGCTTTAAGTCTTTTACACTTCCAGTTAAAAATTCTATTTCCTTGGTATAATCATCTATTCGTTGAATAAATTTAAAAACCTAGCATATTTAACAGAGCTGAGCATTAGATGGGAAATATATTTTCAACTTTATATCAATTGGTCAGGCTCATGTCCCGACCTCATTGACTTGTGCTGGAATTCTGGAATTTCCTTCTTTCCAGTCTGTCTCTCCACAGCACTCCTGAAATCTGTTGTCTTGGACAACACCGGCTCTTCTATTCATGTAAGGAACCAGATGAGAGGCAGCCCCTTCATTCCAGCAATGAGTTGTCTTGGAATGGGGCTCCACTGTGTTTTTTGCTTTCCAAAGTTATGCTACATGATTGTGTAGGGTATAAAAGATGAAACAAGGGGCCGAGCTGGAAAATGGGTAGACTAACTCATGAAGAGACTGTTTTCAAAGTTGGTCCCGGTTAAGGAAAGTTTGAGCACACCGTGGAATACCCTAAGGCAATCAGTGCTGTGACTTAGCTTCTACCTAAAGGAGCAAGTGTCAAAGAGAAGCCGCCCTCGCTGCGGCCGCAATAACAGAACCAGGCAAGAGACGCGCTGCACCGCCCACACACAGCCCGTTAAAAATATGTGCCTTGGTTTTGGAGGAGGAGGACATCAGAAGTAGATAAGGAAAAATTCTCTTGGCAGATAGGGCCACCCCTCACAGTTTGCTATATTCTCCTCATACATCCTGAGATTTTCTCTATCTGAATCTTACTGAATCTTCTCTCCATCAATTTTCCTGTGTTAGTTCTTATCTCCATCAGTTTTCTTTTCTTCTTTTTTTTTTGTTTGTTTTGAATTCTCAATTCCTTTCTTTAACTTTTAAAAGGTAAAGCTTGTTATTGTAATGTAAGTTTCAGTGCTCTAATGGAGATCCATTAAAATAATGACATAAATAAGGAAGTAAATTAGACTTTGGCCAGATACTCCAGGTCAACATCCATTTCAAAATGTGGTTCCCCAAACCTACTATATATGTGGCTTTTTTCTCATTGTCATTAATGTCTCCTCAGCACATCTGCATTATAGCCTAGATGAGAAAAGGAGATGAGAAACGGTGACTATGGTTTTTCAGGTGTTCTCAGGTCCCTGAAGTCAATTACATCACTTCTGCTTTTATGCCATTGGTCAGTGCAAAACACATGGTACCTTCCAGCAGCAAGGGAAGCCAAGAAATGTGATCTTTTCTGGTATAAAAATTTCAGAGTCAATATATATTATAATTCAGATGGAAAGCATACAGATGAAGACAATCCCAAGCTGTCTCTCAGATTCTGAGCTCATATGAACCTTTTTAGGAACGCTTCAAAATTAATAAGTAATATAGCATAAAAATAAAGAAGGGAAAGAGAGAAATGATGTTTCACTTGTGAGGAAAACTTGGAAAGAGGTGTGGACAGATTATAAGAGCCAGAGGCTCAGAAAGTTTGCTTCAAGAATTTTGTCTCTTAAAAATGATAGGAAAGCTATACCATGACAACACAATGACACAGATGCCTAAATAAGACCCAAACAAGGACAACGACATGCTAACATGAAAGGATGAAATCTCATAGAAACCAATTCCTAGAGAAAGAACTGCAACTAGAGACTTGGCTTTTCCCAGGTATGAGCCTCTAACTGGTTGTACAGTGTCGTTTTCATCCCTGAAGTCATGTGTACAAGCAACACCACTAAATGGAGTCAGCAGGCCATAGCTATTCATCCCTGCATACAAGTCTGCAATAACTAAAGAAAAAGAGGCCATGAGTTTGAGAGGGAATAAAAGGAGCCGGGGAGAGGGTTGAGGAACAGGGCACCAGAGGGTTTAAGAGAGGAAAGGGGAAGAAGAAAATATTGGAATTGTATTTTGATTAAAATGTTAAAATAGATTCCATTCAGAGGTTTGAAGATGGTGGCAACCAGTGTGTACCACATCTAAGGGGCAGAAGAAATGGGTGTCTGAATGGGTGTCTGGATTCAAAACACTGACTATGGTGCTTCCTGGGCTGGAGTGAACACCCCGGGAGTTGGGGACGATCAGTCCAGGCCTCCCATGGCTATATCCTGGGCTCAGGAGTCACGAACTGTGAGCCCTCTGCCCTTCCATGTACTCAAGCGAGTACAGGCCCCCAATTCCAGAGACACTCCACACCAGCAAACATCGGATTCCTCCGTGCACCCCACCTCTCCACCCCCACCCCACCAGCATCTGGGTTCCTGGGACAGGATCCCAACCTCCAAACTGGTTCTACTGATCCCTCTGTGGAGACCTAGTGGACAGTAAAATAAGGAATCCTGGATCCAAGATGGCGGACCCAGAGGAACCGGAGTCTTAGGGGCACAGTGTCTGGTAGGCTTGCAAGCCTCAGCTCAGCTGCCTTCTGAAGCACCAGATCCCCCACAGCTGCTACCTGAGGTGTCAGTGCCCTGCCCCCTCAAGGCACCCATGCCCTCACCCCTGCCCTTCAAGGCATCTGCACCCACGTTCTGCCTTCCGAAACATACACACCAGCATGGCTGCATGTGAAACATCAGCACCCAATTGCATTCTCCTGGACCTCTCTCGTCACCCTGAAGACTACTCCAGACTCCAGAGAGGAGCAGATCCAACCTGCAGGCAGGTTCCAGGAACAGTCAAGGCTATGGACAACCAGATGGCTAAAGTCAGTGTAAGAACACAATCAACAAAAACAAGGACATCCTGGCTCCACCAGAACCCCCCCCCCCAAAAAAAAACAATGGTTATTTTAATGCTGCTGAAATACAGGAAATGACCTTAAATCTAAGCATATGCAGATATTAGAGGAGTATGAAGAGAAAACGAATAAATCTCTCAAATAAATACAGGAAAACACAACCAAACAGAAGCTGAAAGGACAGACAGAAAACCACAATCAAACAGGTGAAGGAAATTAATAAAACTGTTCAAGACCTAAAAACAGAATTAGAATCAATAAAGAAAACACAAAATGAGAAAAACCTAAAGATGTAAAACTTAGAGAAGAGATCAGGAACCTCAGAGGTAAGCATCACCAATAGAATACAAGAGATGGAGAAGAGAATCTTAGGCGTTGAAGATACAATTGAAGAAATTGATACACCTCTCAAAGAAAATATTAAAATGAAAAAAATTCCTGACAGACATCCAAAAAATCAAGGACACCATGGAAAGACAAAACCTAAGAATGATATGAATAGGTGAAAAAGATTTCAGGCACCAAGGTCCAGAAAATATTTTCAAGAAAATTTCCCCAACTTAAAGAGATGCCCTTAAACATAGAAGAGGCTTACAGAACACCAAATATACTAGACCAGAAAAGAAATTCCTCCTGCCACATAATAACCAAAACACTAACTCTACAGAACAAAGAAAAAAATATTGAAAGTGGCAAAGGAAAAAGGCCAGGTAACATATATAGGTAGACCTATCAGAATCACATGTGACTTCTCAACAGAGACTATGAAAACCAGAAGGGCCTGGGCAGATGTCATGCAGACACTAAGAAACCACAGATACCAAACCTAGACTACTATTGCCAGAAAAATTTTCAGTCGCCATAGACAGAGAAACAAGATATTCTATGACAAAACAAAATTTAAACAATATCTATGCATCAACCCAGCCCTACAGAAGGTAATAGAAGAAAAATTCCAACCCAATGAGGACAACTACATCCCAAGAGAACACAGGATATAGATAATGTCACAACAGCAAAACCAAAAGAAAACAAAAACACAAATACACTATCATCACCAACTCCACAATAAAAGGAACTAACAATCATTGATCACTAATATCTATTAACATCAATGGACTCAACTCTCCATTAAAAAGACACAGGCTAACAGAATGGTTGTAGAAACAGGATCTAACATTCTGCTGCATTTAAGAAACACACTTCTGCCACAAAGATAGACACCACTTCACTACTTCAGAGCAAAGGCCTGGAAAAAGGTTTCCCAAGCAAATGGACCCAAGAAGCAAGCTGGAGTAGCCATCCTAATATCTAATAAAATAGACTTTCAATCAAAATTAATCAAAAGATATGGAGGATACTTCATTCTCATCTAAAGAAAAATCCACCAGGAGGACATCACAATCCTGAACATCTTTGCTTATATGCAAGGGCTCCTGTATTTGTAAAAGAAACATTATTAAAGATTAAATCACACATCAATCCCAACACATTAACAGTGAGCGTCTTCAACACCCCACTCTCACCAATGAACAGATCATGGAGACAGAAGCTAAATAGAGAAATGATGAAGTTAACAGAGGTCATGAATCAAATGGACCTAATAGATGTCTACAGAACTTTTTGCCCAAACACAAAAGAATATACTTTTTTTTTCTCAGAACCTTCTCCAAAACTGACCACAAAGTCAGTCACAAAGCAAATTTCAACCAATACATGAAAATTGAATTAACTCACTGTTCTTTATCAGATCACCATAGACTAAAGCTAGACCTCAACAACAAAAACAAAACCTCAACACTCGTGGAACTGAACAACTCCCTGATCAGTGATCATTGGGTGAGAGAAGAAATAAAAAAAAAAACAAATTAAAGACTTCCCAGAATTCTCTGACATGGAGTAGGTTGCCTGATTTTTGGCCACTTCCCCCTGATGGGACTGCCTACCAGGCCACAGGAGGGAAAGATGAACTCAGTCCTCATGGGAATAGATGAGCTGGGGTGTCTGGGGAGGGGGCTCCCCTATTCTGAGGAATTGAGGAGAGGGGATGCAGGAAGGATGGTGGGACTGGGAGGAGAAGAGGGAGGGGCCTATGACCTAGATATAAATTGAATTAATCAATAAAAAAATTAAACAGAAAAAGAAACAAGCAGCAGGCCATACAGAGCTCAAATTCACAATATCTGAGACCATGGGCCAACAACTCATCTTCTGGGCTCTACGCCCGTTCTATGTAAAGACATGAAAGTCCTTTTATATCATAAGCTCAAAACAGCTCATTGTGTCTCCATAAGAATTTCTCTTCATTCCAAACACTCCATTTTCCTATGTTCTCCTTGGACTCTTCTTAAAAAAAAAAAAAAAAAAAAAAAAATTCATCTGAAAATTGATTCTGCTAAGGATGGAGAGAGAGAGAGATTTACATTACACACCTCACTTAATAGTCTTCTGTAGCTATTTCTCTTCTTCAAATACTTTTCAATAGCACCCAGACCTCTCCTCACTGACCTCTCCTTCCAACATTTCTGGGTAAATCAGCTCAAACCCAACCCCACGCACAGTGAGCACTGAAATGTTTCTAAAGTGCTCAGAAAAGCCTCACTGATTACTCACTTTAAAAGCATGTAATGGTCAAACTCAGCTACTTAGACCCCTGTAAATAATTGCTCCAAAGTCAGAAGGAAATGCTCACAAGAATTATATTGAATGCAACTTCCTTCACCTCATCACAGCTATGTGCTTTTGTGGGCTTTAATTGTATTTTTTCATTTTCCAGTTAACCCAAATATCCTATTACCATCAGACGCCTCATTCATGCACTCATTCATTTACTGAATAGTGAGACCACACTGCAATAATTACAGCTAGACACCATGGAGTGTAAAATGGCTTCCGCCTTGGTAAGCTGAACCATGTGTAGCCCAGCAGGCTCAGCCATCCTCACGCCTGTTCTAGCAAGGGTCAGAAGCCTCTCAACCTGTAGAGCTTGGCTTTCCTTCTCTCTGTATGTGTATTCTCAGTTGTAAAGATAGCAACGTTACCTCTCATTTTCCTGAATTTTGCAGTTGAGAGAAAATGTCTATCCCTGGGAAGAGTAACGCTTGAGTCTTTAGTCCAAGCCTGTCTCACATCAGCGTTGATCTATGTTGCAATAGAGAGCACAGGTTGGAGTCGGTGTGAAATGTGACCTCAGTTTGAATTTCTGTCCATGAGCTCTCTGGATCTTGATACGTAATCTGTTCTCTGCATGGTGAGTCATCCTGAGAGCATCTGTGGAGGGTTTCAGCCTGATTCCCAAGTCTGCAATTGTCCATCACTGCACTTGCAGACTTGGGAATCAGGCTCTCTGAGTCACGGTGAGGAAGTGTGGTTTTAGTACTGCTCATTGATGTGTTTCTCTCACTGAGATGAAATAACTGAACCCTCCACGGATGCTCTCAGGAATACTCGATGACTCACTATGCAGCTCCGAGTCTTCATTCTTAGGACCACCCTGCCATGAGGGGTCCCTGAGCCTGTGTTACAGGGGAGGAAAACAGATGAATGCAGAGAACAGATTACTTATCAGACATCACAGAACCAAGCATGCTCAGGATTAGCATCAATCATTACTCAATCAACCTATGAGATCTAGTACCATTGCTGTCACCAAGAAAATTACTTGTCATATGTATCTGATTCCGGGCACTTTCATTGCTCTTGAATATCTTACAAAGGAGCTTTGCTGGATACCTAGCATGCTTCCTGGGACTAATGATGTCATGGACCTTAGAAAGGAATCTACTTCCTCCCCCTCAAAGCTCAGGGAACCCTTTAGAATAGGAGGCAGAAAGAATATGGGAGCCAGAGGGGAGGGAGGACAGCAAGAAAACAAGACCCCCTAACTCAACATGAGCAAAGCTCATATGAACTCACAGAAGACTGAAGAAGCACGCACAGGGCCTGCCCCAGTCCTCTGCACTTATGTTATAGCTTCCAGTTCAATGCTTTAATGGCATTCCTGAGTGTGAAAACAAGTGGACCTCTGACCCTTGCACCCTCTCATGTACTCTTTTCCTTTGCTGGTCTGTTTTGTCGGGCTGTGGTGTCATAGTTTTGTTTTATTATATTATATTTTGTTTCTTTTAAGAATGAATGAGAAAGGGGCACGGTGGAGATGAAGGAGGGAGGGAGGGAGGGACTGGGAGGGAATGAGGGATCGGGACACGGCTGGGATACAGAGTTAATAAAATGTAACTGATAAAAAAAAAAGAATGAATGAATAAATAAATGAATGTAAACTATGCCACTACAGTGAAATGGAACTGTCATTTATATGGGCTGGGAAGAGAAAATCTTCTTTTCCAATGGGATGACACTGGATTTATCAACCAGTCTGTAGCAGATCTCATGTTCAGAAGTAGTTGGCTAGCAAATAATGGACCCCACGGTTTTGAGTGTGTGCTTTTATTTGGTTCTTGTTTGGTGGGGGCGGGCTTTTTGTTTGATTGGTTTTAGTTTTGGTTTTGGTTTCTTTTGGCATGATATTTTATTTTGTTTTCTAGGTTTGGGGTGTTTTATTGTTGTATTGGGTTTTTGGCTTGTGTTTTGAGAAAGAATTTAAAGTTGGGTGGGTAGAGAGGAGAAAAGACTCCAGACTAACTTGGTAGAGGATGTAAATAAGATCAAAATATATTTAAATTTAAAAATTATTTTAAATATTAAAAAATATTTTAAGTGCATGTTTCCTGTACTTAGATTTTAATATATTTCTGTGTCTGTGGTGACATTGGCTTGGAAATCTGCTCAGAGAGAGCCTTGCTCTTGTGACACTCTTTTCTGCCCATTGGTGTCCAGAGTGTGCCTGAGCCCAGGTTACTTTCCTTATGACTTTTCTGGGGCTTGTTCATTACAGAGACAGTTCTGAGGTCCAAGGAGAAGCATTTGCAAATTGCTGTCCATAATGTAGGGCTGACCCTCAAGACGCTGGCTCCTCACACACACACAGCAACCGTTTCTACTTTAGGACGTAGAATTCTGTCTACAGTTGGGCAAAAAGAATCATCTGGCTGCCATGGTAGACACACAGGTGGCAGTCTATGTGCAGAATTAATTTTTTTAAGAGGACAGAACAGAATGTGCTTGGGGGAAGGGCACTGCTCAGAGGACAGATACAGAGTCCATTCGCTCTGTCCCAGCATGGGTTGGGATAATGAATGCTCTTGTAGGTCTGGAGACACGGTAGTGAGGGTTTTTCTTGCTGGCAAAACTGCCTCTCATTTGGGGAGTGGCGTCCTGATACATCACTGTATTTTGAAAGCAAAACTGAGAAAAGAAAATAGAAAGGTAAGTGCTGGAAACCTACTTTGAGGTGCTTCTGTTCCGTCCCACCTTGTAACTGCAAAAGCAAACTGTTTTCCCCCAAATCTCTCCTTCCAGGGCAGCAGCATTCTCTCGATGCTCAACTCTAGAACATGCCTGTGGCTGAGTTTTAAAACACCGAGTCACAGGTGTCTATCGTTTGCTTCATTTTCTTTCTGTTATGTTGTCAGTCCTTTCTGTCCTTTCTAATTGCATCACGTTTTGCCTCTATCTAGTGGGGTTATTTTTATTGAAATGTTTAGATGTGGGTTTTCTGACTTCTTGGTAACAGACACCAGAACTTTACTTGTATACTTTTCCATATTCTTTTATTTTTGTCTGATTTCTCCTTTCAATTGGTCCCTAAATTTATTAGAGTTCTTTCTTATACTTTTCAAAGAATAAATTTATAATGTTTATTATTGTAATGTAAGTTGATAAAATCACCATTGAATACCACTTGTGTGTATGTAGATTTCATTCTTACCTGATAAGCTTACAATGTTCAACTTATGGTGATTTAATTTAAAGGGTTTAACTATTTTTACTGTTCATCATTATAAGCATTTATTGGCATTTTCTTCTTGTTTTCAGTTTGATATTTGAACTTGTGTGCTATATCCCTAAAGAAACTTGAACATTTATAATTGGAGAAGAGCCTCAAGTCTCTTATAAATTGCTAATACAATCAAAAAATAGGGATTTTTCCAAACCTATTCTCTTTTGTGACCAAATTCGTGTATTCACATCACAAAGCTCGACCTGATAGGGCTGCCCCTAGTGAACACTGTGATCTCACTTCCCGTATATGTCATTTTGACGGCTTAACTAAAACAAATTGTGTCTATATTTTCTTAAAGAATCTACTTCCAACCCCTTGCTAAACCAGCAGCTACATTCTAAATGCTGTTCATCCTTATACCCACAGATAAATGTAGCTACCATCCTTCACCTTCTGCCTGTCTTTACAGCATATGGAAACTGTCATAGAAAATCACAACTGGACACAATACAGACATCAGCATATCATGGGGGAGCCTAGCCACAATGGATACAACTACATCACAGCTCCTGCATCTATGACTCAGGGAACATCACGGAAGAGGAGGAAGAAAGATTTTAAGAGCCAGAATATCAGAAAGTGTGCTGTGAAACTGTCTCTCCTCAAACGGCATAAGCAAGGCAGGGACAATGGCAATATCAATTAGCATGTTAGTGTGGAAGAAGAATTTTCATGAGGTCCCACCCCAAAACAAAAAACTAAACACAGGCAACACATGATAGCTGGGAGCAAGAGAATTAGCCTCTCCAAGAGATGACCCCCTGATTGGCTGCCCAATGAAGAGTGGTCAACCTGAAACCATACAGATACAAACAATGAAAACAGACTCAGCAAGTTGTATTTCTGTGTATTTGTGAATAAACACACACATAAGAATAGTAATCAAAGGAAAAATACCATCGGATTAAGAACTGAGGGGAAGGGGCTGGAGGGATGGCTCAGAGATTAAGAACACTGACTGTTCTTCAAAAGGTCCTGAGTTCAACTCCCAGTCAACCACATGGTGGCTCACAACCATCTATAATGAGATCTGGTGCCCTCTTCTGGTGTGCAGGCAGACCATAATAAATATGTATACATAATAAATCTTAAGAGCTGAAGGGGAATGGATGGAGGGGAAGGGGGCTAGCTGAGAGGGGCTAGAGGTAGGATGAAAGAAGGAATGTAATATAATTCTATTTTAATTAAAACATATTTAAATTTTTAAAAGAATAACAAATAAGTAAACAGCCATTATATAGTTTTGTTTGTTCTATAACTCTAAAAGCCTGCCAAAACCAGAAAGCTGCCTGCCACACTAGAGTCTAGATGAGGTGCTAAAACAAGGTCTCCCTGACAAGGTCCCTTAAACAACAAAATTTTATTTTCTTAGCACTAGAAATTTCAGGGAAAGGAGTCAGCAAGGAGATTTCTTTCCTTGGACAGTGGATGGTGTCTCTTCCTGTTTCTGGGCTGTGTGTCTCTATCCTAACTGCCAGTGCGTGCATCTTTATTTCTCTTTCTTTCTTTTCTTTTCGAGACAGGTTTCTCTGTGTAGCCTTGACTGTCCTGGACTTGCTTTGTACACTAGGTTGGCCTCGGACTCACAACGTTTTACCTGCCTCTGCCTCCCTGAGTGCTGGGATTACAGGCGTGTGCCACTATGCCTGGCTTGTTCATTTCTTTATAGGCTCCATCTTAAAATACTATCCAGTTCCAAGATACTGGAGGTTAAGGCTTCCACATGCAAGTTTTAAAATAACAAAGATTGGTGTTTTGTATTATGTAGAAAAAATCTGACGAATAATTTTCTAAGTACTTAAATTGACTTTTAAATGACATTTTTAAATGGTAAGTAGTTTAATCAGGCTATAAAGTGTAGCTCAAGAAAAGAGACCATAGGAGATAACCCTTGTAAATATTAACATTAACACTGCACAAAATAGATAAATAATAAATTTCATTATTGGAGAGAGGAAGGAGTATACATTGAACTCTGTTTTTTAAGGGAATTCAGTTGATTCAACTTTCAATATGAATACTAGAAACAGAAATATAACTTTACTATTCAGAGGTAATAAAAGCAATGAAAATAGAAAGCACAAGTGTGGCAGCTGGGGAAATTTGCTTGTACTTGTCTGTCAAGCACAATAAAAGGGCACCTACAAGTCAATTATTATTAGGTGAAGAAAATAAGAAAAAAACAAAACAGAAAGTTGAGCCATGAAGATTCTCTAGAGACACTATAATACACTTTAGTTATAAGTCTTGCAAGCAGCTCAATTTACCTAACATTGCTACTGCCTAGGCTCAAAGTTAGCAATTACAGCTTCAGAATGGCACCACTTACAGAGGGGAGGGGACACCAGATAAGGTGGTATGGGAGAGGCTCCTGCATGAGTGGAAACTGGGACGTCATCCAGAAATATCTCTGTGAAGAACTGTGTCTCCCATTGATTTGATATCTTATTAATCCACTGCCCTTGCTCAGGAAATCACACAGGCTTCCCAGCACCTCAGTTAGCCTCACTTGGTCACTAGCTCTTACTAAAGCTCCTATAGGCATTCCGTAGCGGACATAAAAGGATGCGCTAGCACCCTCAACCCCAGAAGCCTCTCTGCATTCAGCACAAATCAGCTCTCCGACTCCTGACAGAACGCTGGAAGAAAGGTGAGGATTTGTGTAAAGATATGTTTGTTTCCAGAGTTTGTCAAGAATTTTTGTCTATATTCATATCCTTCTGTTTCCATGACTGAAAAGCTGCATGCCGGGATCACAAGGAATCCCTTCAAGAAAAGGAAGGAGACAAGGCTTCCTTCTGAAAACAGTGTCAGCAACCTTGAATTTGGGGGGATCTCAATAAGGTTACCAAGACCATTGACCCTTCTTTATTCCAGTTATTCAGATGTGTTGTCATTGGGAGAATGCTGCATCTTGCGTTCATTTAAGAGGCAAGGTGAAAGCTGATGTGGTCACACACTCCCTTGATCTCAGAACTTGAGAAAATGAAGAAGGGGGATCACATTTGCTTGAAGTCAGTGTGAGCTACCCAGTAAGCTGCAGCCCAGCCTGGGCTCCACGGAGACTCTGTCTCAAAAATAAATAAAAGGGGAGAATGGGTTGGAATCACATTTAGACCTTGTTTCCCAGACTGACTGCTATTAACCAGGTTTCATTGTTTTATTTGTTTTCCAATGTTACTCTCCTTTACTCTGAGACCTGAGAAGGTGCCAAAAAAATGCTAACACAAATTGAAGTATTTGAGGACTGTTCCTTAAGTTGGCTGTTAACAGTCATAGACAGGATTAAGAGGTACTGACAATGCATAATGGATCACCTGAAGGGACAAAATAGTAAAGCCCTGTGGCTAGCCCCATACACAGCCAGGGAGACAGCAGTTTCCAGAGAGAGAACAAGACAAATTTATAATTGTAGCAGTAGAAAAAGACAACCGTGCACGCAGAGAATCATTGCCAACCCATAGCATCACAGGCCAAGAGTTAGGAACCCAAAACTTAGCTCTCCTGCTTCCCTCCCTCCGCTCTTCTGGTGGGTCTCCCAGAGACTCTGAAACCACATGCTCAAAGTGAGGGGCATTGTGTAAGACAACAGGATCCCAGGTTCCTTCCCATATCTTCCAGCCAACTAAGGCTTTGAGAGCTTGTCTTAAAAAACCATATTCTCTTCGTAGTGCTTCTCTGTACCCTAAGAGAGTATTATCCTCTGTCTATTAGGAACCTCCTTTCGAGGTATGTCCTCTGAAGGGAGCCATGTCTACTCTGTGAGGCAGAAGAGAGACACTGGAGTGGGACATCTGTCCTTAAGTGACTTCTACCCATACCTCTCGTTCATTTCACTGCTTCCTTTCCTCATTTCTGGAGTTTATTTCTGCTAGGTTTTACTTAACCCCATAATTTTTATGTCAGTCTTGGGTTTAGCTGGAAGATTAACCCTGGGCTGTTCTCTCCTCTATATTTAAGAAATAGTTCTGCTATTACAAATAAGGCTGCTACAAACATGGTTGAGCAAATGTCCTTATTGTGTACTTGAGCCTCTTTTGGATATATGCCTAGGAGTGGTATAGCTGGATCTTGAGGAAGCGCTATTCCTTGTTGTCTGAGAAAGTGCCAGATTGATTTCCAGAGTGGTTGTACCAGTTTACATTCCCACCAGCAGTGGAGGAGGGTTCCCCTTTCTCCACAACCTCTCCAGCATATGTTGTCTCTTGAGTTTTTGATCTTAGCCATTCTGATGGGTGTAAGGTGAAATCTTAGGGTCGTTTTGATTTGCATTTCCTTGATGGCTAATGAGGTTGAGCATTTCTTTAAGTGTTTCTCTGCCATTTGATATTCCTCTGCAGAGAATTCTCTGTTTAGCTCTGTACCCCATTTTTTAATTGAATTACTTGATTTTTTGCTGTTTAACTTCTTTAGTTCTTTATATATACTGGATATTAGCCCTCTGTCAGATATAGGGTTGGTGAAGATCTTTCCCCAATCTGTAGGCTTTTGTTTTGTTCTGAGGACAGTGTCCTTTGCTTTATAGAAGCTTTTCAGTTTCTTGAGGTCCCATTTATTGATTGTTGCTCTTACTAAAATGCTCAATTCCTATCCAGAAAGGCAAAGAGGCTGGACATTAGAAGAAGGAGAAAAGAGGGAACAAGTCAGGAGCCTGATACAGAGGACCTCTGAAAAGCTCTGCCCTGCAGACTATCAATGTAGATGCTGAGACTTATGGGCAACCTTTGGGCAGAGTGCAGGGAATCTTAGGAAAGAAGTAGGAAAGAAAAAGATCTGGAGAGGACAGGAACTCCACAAGGAGAGCAACAGAACCAAAAAATCTGAGCACAGGGGTCTTTCCTGAGATTGCTATTCCAACCAAGGACTATGCATGGAGATAACCTAAGACCCCTGCACAGATGTAGCCCATGGCAGTTCAGTATCCAAGTGGGTTCCATTGTAATAGGAACAGGGACTGTCTCTGACATGAACTGATTGGCCTGCTGTTTAATTACCTCCCCCTGAGGGGGAAGCAGCATTACCAGGCCACAGAAAAAGACAACACAGCCACTCCTGATGAGACCTAATTGACTAGGACCAGAAGGAAGGAAAAGAAGTCCTCCCCTATCAGTGGACTTGGGGAGGGGCATGCATGCAGAGGGTGGAGGAAGGGAGGGATTGGGACTGGAGGAGGGAGGGAACCACAGGGGAGATACAAAGTGAATAAAGTGTAATTAATAAAGAAAAAAAAGAACTAGTTCTGTAATGTTGGGATTGTAGGCCTGGGCAGAAGAAAGGACACTGTGGGAGGTAAGGTAACTGGGCTCCACCCACAGGGGTGAGAGCAAATCACTCACCTTCCCTGCTCCAAACCCATCTTCTAAAAATTGAGAAAAATGTTAATTCTTACCTCTTCGGCTGTTGAAAGAGCTGAAAAGGAAAATGCATGTCTGGCCAGAAAATTAGAAAAAGTGTAACCTCAAAATCCAGCTATACCACTCCTGGGCATATATCTGAAAGAGGCTCAACCATACCATGAGGACATTTTAACCATGTTCATAGCAGCTTTATTCAGAATAGCCAGAATCTGAAATAACCTAGATGCCCCTCAACCAAAGAATGGACATAGAAATTGTGGTACATTTACACAATGGAATACTGTTCAGCAATTAAAAACAAGGAAATAGTGAAATTTGCAGAGAAATAGATGGAACTAGAAAAGATCATCCTGAGTAAGGTAACCCAGAAGCAGAAAGACACACATGGCATATACTCACCTATTAGTGGATATTAGACATATAACATAGGATAAACATATTAAAATCTATAGTCCTAAAGAAACTAAACAACAAGGAGGAACCCAGGGAAGAAGCTTGATCCTCATTCAGAAGGGCAACCAGGATAGACATCTGAAGTAAGAGACAGAAAACAGGACAGGAGCCTTCCACAGGGAGCCTCTGAAAGACTCTACCCAGCAGGGTATAAAAGCAGATGCTGAGACCTTTGGGCAGAGTGCAGGGAATCTTATGGGAGAAGGGGAAGTTAGCAGAGGGGACAGGAGCTCCACAAGGAGCTGAAAATACGTGTTTCATTTCAGATCGTTTGCTATTTCTACAGTTGGGGGGATAGTATCTCTTTATATTTTAAGTCCCGCCCTTCTATTGCCCTTCAAAGGCTCCTCTCAAACAAAGGCTTTCCCCTGCTAAGTAAACACCACTAAAGATCTTCTGGGAGAGAGAACGGAATCCTTACACCACTCCAATTAATTCCTCCTTTCGTTGTTTTGTTTTAATTACCGAGTGCTCAGACCTCACCCTCCTTCCCTTGTCCTTTACATAGCTGAGCACTTCAGCCCAAACTCACAGAGAACTGTCTGCCATGCTACCCTCACCCAGCCTACCCCTCCACACACAATCTACCTGCAAAAATAAATCCACATGCTCAGCCAAGCTAAAATAAGTCCTTGTGCTATGGGAGAAATCAGGGTTCCCTGAGTAATAAAAGAATTTTAAAACACCTCCCCCTCAAAAGATACTGTAAAAACAGATTCAGAAGGAAGCTAAATGACAATTTTATTAGAATTTCAGAGCAAAACAACAGAGTAGGCGTGCTGTAGACCTGGGCAGCTGCCGGAAGGAGGGAGATGGTGAAGAGGAAGAGAAAAGGTCATGCCTTTTCAGTTAGTTCCCAAAAAAACTGGCTAGTCCAGCAATGGAAGTTGGAAAGAAACTCCATGGTGGAAGGAGATGTACGTTTCAGAGATGAGTGAAAAGGTACAGAGTGCCAGGAAAAGCCAGCTTGGGCTTTTGACCCACGTCCAAAAGAAAGTGAGATCTAAAGAAAAAAAGAGTCAAAGTTATGACTCTTCTGAGTTAGAGTACACTCAGAGAAGCAGACTGCACCTTCTTAGGAAAGCTCAGAGATGGCTGCACCCAGGGTGGAACTCCTGTGAAGAGGAGTGAATTGTCATTCCTTCCACCATCTTAGCAATCTCCAGCCAGCTGACTGACAAGCCTAGAGAATAGTCCCCTGTCAGTAAAGGAGAGGAAATGTGGTGTTTAGTGCCCACAGGAACTGGACCAATCCAAAGTGCAGGCCTCCCATCTTTTAAAAACACTTAACTGTGTGCCTGTTTCCTTCTCTGTGACACAGAGGCAGTAATTCCAATGCCACCGTGGTGTTCCTGGGAATGAGAGGCCATGCTTGTGCTCCCAGGTGCCTGCTGGGGGTTCCAGTAAACTCAGCTGGGGAACCCCAGATTGCAGCAGTGACTGGACCTACGAGCATTTCTCTGCTGTGCTGCCTGGTTTTATGCCAACCTAACAGGAGCCAGAGTCATTTGGGAAAGAGTCACTTGGCCTGTGGACAAGTCTGTGGGACATTTTATTATTATTGTTATTAATGATTGATGGGGGAGGGCCCAGCCCATTGTGAGTGGTACCACCACCACCCCGGCTGGTGGTCCTGGGTGCTACAAAACAAACAGACAAAAAACAGGCTGAGCACTCCATAAGGAACAAACAATCCAGTAAGCACCCCTTTATGGCCTCTGCTTCAGTTCCTGCCCCCAGGCTCCTTCTCTGAGCTCCTCCCCTCACTTCCCTTCCCCCCTCCATGATGGAGTGTGACCTGAGAGCTGTAAGCTGGAATAAACCCTTCTCTTCAAAAGTTGCTTTTGGCCATGGTGTTTTTTGTTTATTATTATTATTATTATTATTATTATTATTACAATTTATTCACTTGTATTCCAGCAGTAGCCACTCATCCCCTCCCAATCTCACCCTCCCTCCCTCTTCTCCTCCCAGGCCCCTCCCTGTCCACTGATAGGGGAGGTCCTCCTCCCCTTCCATCTGACCCAGCCTATCAGGTCTCATCAGGACTGTGCATTGTCTTCCTCTGTGGAAGTGGTGTTTTATTACAGCAATAAAAAGGAAAGGGGCTTCGATAGGGATGTAAAGTGAATGAATGAATCCACATTATATATATGTGTGTGTGTATATACATATGTAAACTTCTCCGAAAGAAAGAAAGAAAGAAAGAAAGAAAGAAAGAAAGAAAGAAAGAAAGAAATCTTAACTAAGACATTCATGTGTCTTCAAGGTGCCTCTGCTGAGAAACTTGCAAGTCATCATCACTGCCCTGTTTCAAATACTATCGTGCTCTAAAACCTGTGCTTCGAATGCACAGAGACACACTCTCCATCAATACCTGAGACCTGGAAGGACCACCTTCCTCTCCCTAGGCCGTATCATTGTAGGTTCCCTGGCCTAACTCACCTAGACATTTAACTCCGCCACTATCTTGGTCCTCGGTGACCCGCTCATTGTGATCAGCTGTTCCTATATAGGCTATTGCAGGCTTGAACACACTCAGCACCTTTAGCGCCATTTCCTGTCCATGCATGACCTCTGTTGCCACTATTGCCACAAGACATACGTTAGGTGCCGTACAGGCCCTGCTCTGCGTAACACCTCTGCTGCTGAGCATTCTGCAGTCACCGCTGTTATTGGTGCTGCACAGCACACTTCAGCACTGCAGCACAGCTGGTAGGTTTGTTTGTTGTGTTCTCTGAGTCCATCCTGCCTCCCGGACAGGACTCTGTGATTCCCAACAGATGCTGCTGAGCAAGCTGCCTTGACCCACCTTGTTAGGCCCAACAAGAGCCTAAATATAAGAAGGTATGAAGAGAACTCAGGAAACTAATCATCTACTGTTGCAAAAATGCAAGAGGTTCCTCTTGACCATTGAGAAATGGGGTCACCCCTGCTGGTCAGCTGGGAGTGGCACCGGGAGACAAAGACCTTAGGTTTTTAAAAGACACAAGGCAGGAATCTCCTGGGGTTGCCTTCTTGGCGATTTAGGATTGGATGAGGTGTTTAACTTTTAAAATAATTGGTTAGTTCTGGTCACCCTTAGGTCCAGTCAGCCCTGTTGTAAATATCTAATCTTCAAGTCAGTTTGGAATTTCCTGCCATCCACAGTTAAATGTGGGAGGGTGATTAACTCATCCCATGTCTGTTCTGAGGAGTGGGGGTTACAGGCTTTGGATCAAAGGTCAGGAGAAAGATTGGGGCCATTTGGCCCAGTTTCCAAACAAAGCCCATCTCACCGGCACCAGCTGGTGATTTTTTCTCCATTTAGTAGAGATCTCTGCTTGTTCTCTTCCTTATCTCTGCTCTCACAGATGGCTAATGTAAGGAACTTTTACATTCCTCGGCTCTAAGGAGAAGCACTAAGAGGCTTTAATTAACATGGGCCTAAAACTTGCAAATATAAGTTATAAGGCAATTAAAGAAACATAGGTTACAAAGTTAGTCTGATTCTTTCAACCTCACAGCTCACAGTGCTGGGGCTCCTCTGCATCCTGCCCTCTGACATGGCTTCTGGCATTCTGTTCAGTTAGGTCAACTTTGTGATTTAAAATTACCTGTCCACTACCAGCACAGAGCCATCTTCTGCTTCTCTTTGGAACCTCTCCAGCAAGAGCATCCAAGAGAGCAGTCTGCAAAGCTGACTCTCCAGGACACCTTAAAAGACATGTCTGAGGTAGACACAGGTCAGAAAAGATTTCCTTAAGAAACTCTGGAGATGTCTGAACATCTCCTGCTGATGTTGTGATTTTTATCTACCATCAACATAGAAAGTCCAAGAAGAATTGTGATGGTTTCATTCAAAATACTGAATGCCCTCATGTAACGAAAGGGAACGAAGGGAGAATCTAGCACAGGTACCCATCTCTGCTCCCTGCCCTCCCTGAATGAGCCTCTTTACTACACGTGTTCCTGTCGTGTTGATTAACCTCACCACATACCAGAAGCAGTAGTTTTTGTACTGAGGACTTTGTCCCTTGGTTTCTTTCCTCTTGAGAACTGGTATTATTCCCCAGAGCTGAGCTGTCCTCTTCTCTTTCTCTATTTAGTACCTGCCTCTCTCTCTCTTCCAATTTTAAACAGTTCACTTTTATACCCCCATAATCTTTTTTAATACAAAAACTTTCATTAAAAAATGAACTCTATTTGAGATAGCTTTAGAGAGACAGGAATTAGATTATATCATGCACTTCACAACATACTATTTATTTAATTAATTATTTATTACAATTTATTCATTTTGTATCCCCGCTGCAGCCCCCTTCCTCATCTTCCCCCAGTCCCACCCTCCCACCCTTTTCTCCCACTATGCCCTTTCCCTGGTCCCCTGATAGAGAAGGTCCTCCTCCCCTTCCATCTGACCTTAGCCTATCAGGTCTCGTCAAGGCTGGCTGCATCATCTTCCTTTGTACAACATACTCTTCACACTTCTTCCACTGTTATGTTAATATCCTCTTACAACATTACACAGGCCTCACTCTAACTTACCACTTCATCTTCTGTACTGATAAACAAATTCAGCTCCAGCCCAAACCCTAAACTCACACTGTATAGCAAAAGGTTTCTAGATGCTAGCTGAAATTATCCTGAATTCTCATAACAAAGTTATTCAATTATCTGGGCATAGACATCATTCCAAAATATGCAGACCTATCTACAAAGGTAATTTCAATAAACAAGATCTATATCAATTCTTTTCATTTACTTTAATTTGCACTCTCCACTTAATCCAAACTGTCTACAACTAGAAGGAACCTCATCTGTTCTTTCACTCATTGAGGAAAGAACAGTGCCACAGTGTAAGCTGACGAGATGGCTTAGTGCGCAGAAGCACTTGCTGCCAAGCCTGATGGTCTAAGTTCAATCCCTACGATAATGGCGACGAGAGAACCAAATCCTTCTATTCTGATTTCTACAAGGATGCACACACATGCACGCACACAGTTTTCAAATGTGATTTCTAAATTTACATTCTTTAAAAAAAAAAGGTCACACTATGACATACGAAAAGCTAAACCCTGGGAAATGTAGAAAGTACTCCTGTCTTTAAGAACTAGCCCCACTGCCTTTTGAGCTCTGTTCTCCCCCTTCCTGGAACCTTCAGTAGATCCTGAGGGGAGGAAGCAGATCACAGGATAGGCCGGGGCTTGGTGGACACCAGATCACCAGACCCTGTTACCCTAACAAATGTCCTAGAAAAAGTTCACATTACCCAGTGGCCCTAAAACATGGTATTCATTCTCCTTGGATGGTGAGCCATCTTGGTTATGGGGATGTCATGATCACCTCTGAACTTTTCTCAGTCCTTCCACATGAGAAAAAATCATGGTCCAGAGAAGAGTAATGGTTGGCCCATGTAGTCCTCTGACGGGAGAAGTTTGTCGCATAGAATATTATAGATATGATACAGAATTGCATGGGTCATTTCCATGTGATTTAGACTTTCTGAGTTACACACAGGAGGAATAAGTCAGGCTGTAGTGTCAGCAAGTTCTGGGTTGGGAACCACTGTCCAGAACTCTCCGACCCTTTATACCATGCAGTCATGTTATTCTCCTTTTATTTATAAATGAATTTATTTAGAATTTATTTAGGAATGATGACAACAATATCTCAGTAAAGTTATGGTCCTGAGAAGAAAGGACCATATTAAGATGCTCAAATATGGTTTATGTTCTCAGGGTCACTACTGGAAGATTTGTGAGCATGAATTCAACCATCTCATCCCACAACACAGAATCTACACCAATGAATGAAACTGGCCAGCCCAAGAATCAAAATTGCAGTCCAATCCTGAGCCTGCAGTTCCTGGCCCTCATCATTTCCATGGTTGGCTTGGCAGGAAACGTTATTGTGCTCTGGCTCCTGGGATTCCGCATACGCAGGAAAGCCATCTCGGTCTACATCCTCAATCTGGCTTTGGCAGACGCCTTCTTCCTCTGCTGCAACTTTGCAGACTCCCTGCTAAGGCTCATTGATTTCTTTGGCATCTATGCCCATAAATTAAGCAAAGAAATCTTAGGCAACTTAGCAATCATTCCCTACATCTCAGGCCTGAGTGTGCTCAGTGCCATTAGCACAGAACGCTGCCTGTCTGTACTGTATCCAATCTGGTACTACTGCCACCGCCCAAAAAACATGACTGCTATCATCTGCACCTTGATCTGGGCCCTGTCTTTTCTGATGAGCATCTTTGAGTGGTATTTCTCAGGATTCCTGAGTGAGGTTCACCATCATTTGTGGAAAAATCTTGACTTTATTGTAACTGCATTTCTGATTTTTTTATTTGTGCTTCTCATTGGGTCCAGCCTGGCCCTGTTGGTCAAGATCTTCTGTGGTTCACGACGGAGGCCACTGACCAGGCTGTATGTCACTATGACACTAACAGTGATGGTCTTCCTCATCTGTGGCCTGCCTCTTGGGATTTACTTGTTCCTATTATACTGGCTTGAAGTCCATTTGCATCATCCATTTTGTCATATTTACCGTATTACTAGTATCCTGTCCTGTGTGAATAGCTGTGCCAACCCCATCATTTACTTCTTTGTTGGCTCTTTTAGGCAGCATAGGCAACATCGGTCCCTCAAAAGGGTTCTTCAGAGGGCTCTGGAAGACACTCCTGAGGAGGAGGAATGTACAGACAGCCCACAGAAAACCATTGCGATGTCAGAAAGCAGAGAATGAATAAATGGGCCCTCCTTTAGTCAGACATGTTGAGAGTCAATGCTACATTGACTTGCTTTTCTCTCAGAAATGCTTCTGTGATTACAATGCTTTCACGTGGTTTCTTAAATCTGATTTTCTTATAATTCTAAAGTATTCTGAAGTAAGACTTTCCCCAACTGTCTTGGCACTGTCAATAAATTTCTCAAATATCCTCTGAAATTTTCTCATTGCACACCTTTTTTGTAGTTTTTACAGTGGAAAAGTTCTTATTCAAACCATAAATCTGAAACTAAGAACATAAAGTATAAACTGTTTTTACTTGGTGCCATTTCTCAGAGATTTTGGCATTCTGTGGTTCTTCCAGAGCTGAAGCTGTGAGGCCTGTCACATCAGAGGGTCACTGACACCCCCAGCTTAAGGAGAATAGCTTTCACATAGATAAGCTCTGTGTGAGAACAATGCAGCCAGGCAGACTTACAAGAAGTATTTTTCCATGGTGTGATGACAAATTTGTCTTGTGTTTTGGTTAAAATCAAGGCCTTTGTCCTTGCAAATGGTAAGAAAATATTTACTTCTCAATCATAGTATGAGATTGAGCTATGACCAATATGACCATATGACCAATCCATTGAAATTCTGGAAAAACTAGAAAAGTAGAACCTGAAAGTTAGATTAAGAAGACCAAACTGTAGACAGGAGTCTATTTTAGAATAATATGTCAAGAACTGGCCATGTCATTGACACGAGCTAAAGGCAGCATCATAAGCTAAGCAGAACCAGAATGTTGTTTGCACACATTCTCCTCCACCACAGGGGCAGCTGTTTGGCTACTGTAATGCTCTTTCTAGAAGATGCTATGGTATATGCTAGGCACTGGTATTGTCAATACAGCAATGCTGATTACATGATGAAATTCAGAGGGCTTGCAGAGAAGGGAAACTGTGGGCAGGAGCATCTCTGTGACAGGCTGGAGACCTACCACTGGGAAGGCTCTTGGGAGAATACAGAGATGACTCTAGCTGCGACTTCTTGAAGACTGAAGAGGACATCCTCTAACAAGACAGGACTTCTAGCAAAAGGAGGGAAACTCCAGCCCACCCACAAAAACTTTGACCCAAAACTTTTACCCTGCCTACAAGATGTGCAAGGATAAAAATAAAGCAGAGATTGAGGGAATGTCCAACCAACGCATGGCCCAAAATGAGACCCACCCCATGGGAGACAGCCAACCCTGACACAATTTATTTTATTTATTCATTTTACATCCCGGTCATATCCCCCTTCCGCCTCTTCTCCCCATCCCCTCCCTCCCTGTTTCCTCTACCCCTTCCCCTACTCCTCAGAGAAGGGGAGCCCCACTCAACCATCCCTGCACATCAAGTTGCATGAGGACTGAGTGCATCCTTTTCCCCTGTGGCCTGGCAAGGCGGCCCCACCAGGGGAAGTAATCAAAAAGCAGGCAATAGAATCAGGTCAGAGTCAGCCCCCATTTCCCTTACAGGGGACCTGTATGAGGACCACACTGCCCATCACCTACATCTGTCCCTACATGGTCCTTAGTCTCCACAGCCCCTCGTAGGCCCTGGTCATTTGGCCCTGTTGGTCTTCTTGTGGAGCTCCTGTCCCCTCTGGGTCCTTCTATCCTTGCCCCCACTCTTGCACAAGACTCCCTATGCTCCACCCAATGTTTGGTTGTGGGTCTCTGCGTATGTTTCCATCAGATGCTGAGTGGAGCCACTCAGAGGACAGCTGCGCTGGGCTACTGACTGCAAGCAGAGCAGAGTGCCATTAATTATGACAGGAGCTGGCTGTCTCCCATGGGGTGAGTCTCAGGTTGGACCAGTCATGGTTGGAGCTTCCTTCAATCTCTGCACATCTTGTAAGCAGGATAAATTTCAGGTCAAAGTTTTTGTGGGTGAGTTGGTGTTTCCCTTTCTATACTAGGAGTTGTGTCTAGTCTAGGAGGTGGCTGTGTCAGTCTCCCTGGCTCCTGTTACTAGGAGTCTCAGCTACAGTCACCCTCACATCCTTCCAGTAGCCTACCCTGTCACAGGTCTCCAGCTTGTCACAGAGAGGTCTGTCCCCAGGTTTCTCTTCTCTCTGCACGCCCTCTTTCTTCCCTCCTCAGCTCTCCCAGTCTGATATCAGCCCTCATCTCTCTCTGCTATGTGTGCAGATTAGAGCCATGCATAGTTGTCTTCTGAGTTTCTACCCAAACATGGAATGAAACAGATGCCGAGACCCACAGCCAAACGTTGGGCAGAGCACAGGGAGTCCTGTGGAAGAGTAGGGATAAAAATAGAAAGACCCAGAGGTGACAGTAGTTCCACAAGAAGACTAACAGAGCCAACTAACCTGGGCCTAGGGAAGCTTGCAGAGACTGATCCACCAACCAAGGACCACCCATGGACTGGATACACAGATGTAGCTGATTGGCAGCTTAGTCTTCATGTGGGTCCCCTAGTAGGTGGAGCAGAGGCTGTCTCTGACATGGACTTTGTTGCCTCTTTTTGACCACTTCCCCCTGGCAGGGCTGCCTCTCCAGGTCTCTGTGACTTGATGTGCTGGGGGGGAGGGGGAGGGCCTACCTTATCTGAGGAGTAGGGAAGGGTGGGTAGGGAAAGATGGAGGGAGGGTGGGACTGGGAGGGGAGGAGAGAAGGGTTAGCATCAGCATATAAAGTGAATAAAAAAATTTAAATGATGAAATTTGTTTACTGTTCTTTATTTAGGGGCATTCAGAATGATGAAGAAGATATCTCTTTGCAAACAGCTATCTATACCAGCACAGTTGTTCTGTCCATGTTAAAATCACATTAAAGATTGGAGAAAGTGTGTATGTGTGTGTGTGGATGTGTGTGTGGTGTGTGGATGTGCGTGTGGGTGTGTGGATGTGTGTGGTGTGTGGATCTGTGTGGGTGCTGTATGTGTGTGTGTGGATGTGTGTGTGGTGTGTGTGTGTGTGGATGTGTGTAGTGTGTGGATCTGTGTGGGTGTTGTACGTGTGTGTGTGTTTTGAGAGAGCATGGGGAAGTGAGTGGGTGTTGATGATGATCAGCAGTTACCTCGCATGTACCACTACCACTTTCTGTGAGCCACACTGATTTTTTCCATTTTAATTATATTTATTTTCACTTTTATTTTTCAAATATATTTTAATTAAAATATAATTACATTATCAAAAAACATTAAGTAACTTAGAAACATATGAAGATGGGAGAAAAGACATTTCATAGTGACAATAGATCCAAAATTGGGACCAGAAGAGATTGTTCATTTTTTAATTAAAATGAACATATTGTTCTTGACATATTAATACTTTTGATCTCAATGATAGATTAAGAGCTGGTTATTAAATTTTTCATTGTCACCACTCTCATGTAACTTGTACCTCTTTTAAGATGTGATGTCTACAGCATTTGATATTTAACATACACGAAGTTAAACCTACAGCAGAATAACGCATAGCCATTTCAGATGGCCCAAAGAGTGGACTGCCATACATGCAGAGCTGAACTTTTCACATATTATTTACTTATTTTATTTCTGTAGCATTATTTTTTATTTTAGGATGGAACTTGGAAAAATATACGACAACATTTGTAGAATAGGATTAATTTTAGTGGTGTGTATGTTGATGTTTATTATTATTCCTCTTAGGTAAAAGTATTTACATGAGCCCACCACACACCTGGGCTATGTGTATATATGGACTATAGATATAGATATAAATATAGATACATATATATATGCTCAATAGTGTGTTTCTCAACACTTGATAATCCACAATTCTGGATTTACTTATGTAGTGTTTTGACTTTTCATTAGACTCTAGGAAAATTTTAATTTTTCTTTGATTTCTTCTATGATTTGTTACTTATTAAAAGTTGTATTTTCAACTTCAGTGTGTTTGAATATTTCTGCATACACTCTCTATATTTCTCTTGCTGTTAACTTCTAGTTTTCTTCCATTATGACATGATACAACACAAGAAATTATTTCAGTTTGGAGCTTGTTTGAGACTTGTTTAGTGGTCCAAATTGTGAACTATTTTGAAGAAGGTTTTGTGGGCTTCTGAGAAGACGTTCTCTCTGTAGAAGTGGGATGGCATATTCCACAGAATCCTGGTAAGCCTGTGTGAGCTATAGTGTAGTTTGATGCTGGGTTTCCTTGTGGATTTTTTGTCTGGATGATCTGCCTGCTTGCTGCTGCTGCTGGGTTGTTGGAATACTGTTGCTGTATCTGGACCAGCACATCCCTCAAGTTTGCTTCCTGAAAGTACACCAATACTCAGTGTATACAATCTTACAATTAGTATTTCTTCTTGATGAGTTTCCTCTTTATTAGTATATAGTAATATTCTTAATCATTTCTGGCTAAGTTTGGCTTCAAGTCTACCTTGTCAGATATGGATATGGATACTCAATCTTGCTTCTAGAACAGATTTTTAGTATCTAGTAATGACAGAGGACACAATAAAATAGACAAAGATAATTTTAAAAAGAAAAAAAAAGACTGTGAATCAATATGTATTTATTCAAGAATAGAGACCTTGAGCCAGCCTTCTTCACAGGCTACTTTCAGGACCCAGAACAGCTCCCAGGGAGTGGCCTCCTTCCTCAGGGTACTAGCCAGACACTTCAGTTGCTTTCACTGTTAAAAGCAAATGTCCTTAGGGACTGAGATTGCCATCAGTATTGTTAAAAAATGAAAGAAAAAAAATCTGGCAGAGCCAAATGGAACTGATGAATCAGATTTTCTGGTTGGAAAAGAAGATTAAAGGTCATTTTCCAAAATAAAAACAAGAACTTTGCTTTGCTCATAATTATATGCCCTGTCATTTAGGACAGTTCTGAAAACAGCAGACACTCAGGAAATAGCTGCCATTTTAATGAATGAACCCAGCCTCACCACTCCAAGTTAAAGCATTCTTAAGGAGCACTGAAACATTGTCTGATTCTATGTCTTTAGCATCTGAGAGCTATTGAGAGCAGATTGCCCACTTCAGCTATCCCGGTTCATATAACTAGAGGGAAGCCACGTAGAGTCTACTACATAGTTTCTACCACAGCTGACAAACCAACATCTAAGAGCAGGGAGAAATGGACGACTCCGAGACAGGTAACAAAGACTTGAAGGCAGTTTCCTCCCAAGTTGTGATAATATCTTGCTTTACAAGATATTTTTTGTCCTCCTTGTAATAGAGATAAAGAAAAAAATTTATTAAATATACCAATGGCATAAAATTTTATAAAAATTTAAACAGGTTGTCAGTGGGATCAAGTGTTCCTTAAATGTCTACATCTGCTAATGTGGACCAGCAAAAGAAGAAGAAGAAGAAGAAGAAGAAGAAGAAGAAGAAGAAGAAGAAGAGGAAAGAGACTAAGCTATTCTTAAAGAATTCAGCTTCAAATGAGGAATGAGAGTTACAATAATCTATGGGTAAAAAGACAAGCACTTCGGAGGCATTTATCAACATGTCTCTTCAGAAAAATGTTATTAGGATAGCCTCTGGGTCCTACCACCTAGCCAGCCTCAGCGGTTGGCTCAATTGACAGGACCAGGCATGAGTTCTATCTTATGAAGTAGTCTTGAAATCAGAAAGTGGTTGGCTACCCGCATAAAATTCATATCCCTATTGCACCAAAGGACATATCTTTGCAGGCTACTCATTATTGTAGTTTGCAATTTTCATAACTGGGTGACAGTAGCAACAACTTTCTTTGTCCAATATCAAGACTAGGACATTCCAGTGCTATTCAAACTAATCAGTAGGCCTGAAGATTCCAATTTGGTGCCAATTTGATTTCTCCATGTGCTAGACTAGATGGTGAATGACACAAAGACCCTCAACAGGTAAACATGCAGAGAATAAAATACTGTCATATGCTTAGTTATAAATGGAACATCTCTATCACACCTACTTAAGAGTCAGGAATCATCAAAGGAGAGGAGGCAGAAATTCATGAGTCAGAGCTAAGGGAAACCTACAGCAAAACAGTATCTGCTCTGTCAGACATGAGGACCATTACACACAAACTCACAGTGGCTGTGACTATGTGCCTGAGACCCATAAAAAATTAAGTCAACCAAAATACCATCCTTGGTGGGGTAGGTGGGTCAGAAAATTTCAAGGTCTTGCTATGAGCAGTTGGTAGATTTGGGGAGAGAAAGAGCCTGCTTTCCTCAGAGCTATGCTGTTGAGGGCTAGTCTGAGTGCATTGTCCTACACCCACTCACATACAGGCAGCACCAGGTAGACTCAGTGGTTAAAAAAAAGAGCACATGAAGTTAAGAGAAAATGTCATAGTGGAATAGGTGAGAAACTGAGGGCACGGTGGGGATAAGGAGGGTAGATTTCACAAAAACACATTCTACACATGTATAGAATTCTCAAACAATAAAATAGATGCGAGAGAGAGAAAGATTAGAAAGAGAGATCGATGAGAGAGATAAAGTATTCGATCATCACAGATGCTTAGTTCTTGTTACTAGAAGTTTCTTCAGAAAAGTACCTGTTCTCAAAGGGAAGTTACCAAATGGGTCCCTGCCTCGTGGTGAGAAGCCTGACTAGCAATCCCTCTTCAGCCTATACAAGACTGGATACGATCAAACCAATCAGCATTCCAGCGTGGGTGATGGAAGAGTGCATGACTGCCACCCAACCTGAGTAACTACTGGCAGTTGTTAATACCAGGAGGTAAGGTTCTTTTAGGGGTGTAACCCCTGGTAGGGTGACCATATGGGGCTATACGGATAGTCCCATACCCATGCACATGTAGGATACACTAGTTAGACTCGATGGACTATTTTTTAAAGGAAAACATGAAGTTAGAGTAGGGTGAGGGGACCCAGGAGTAGTTGGGGGCAAATATGATCAAGATACATTGTATAGGTAGAATGATATTCTCAAAGAATAAAAGCAATCACAGTTTTTTAAACAAATACCTCTTTAAGTTACATATTAGGCAGCCAAAGCAGACCCAGAAAAGAGCCAAAACCTATAGGAGAATGTCATGGCTTCAAAATTACAGGGTCTCAGGAACTTCCTAATCTAGAATCAGAGCCAGACAGAAGTTAGCCTGTTGATGCTACCTTACTCTCCAAACATATGGTAACCTTGTAAAATAGCAGAGCCATCCAGAACTACAAAGTTCTCAGTTTGTTCTCATAGACAGGAAGACAAAAGCTCAGGAACACTAAGTTCTTCAACAAGACTCAACGGCTTTATAATGGAAGGGCTCTGATATTACTCTGTGATTATTTCATTGACTTTTTAATTATTTGGCTGGTGAGAGGTGTTTTAAAAATTCTTCTTTGGGGTAAAGATAACCTAAATTCTATTGGTATGTAAGGCACACGGTATGACCTTCAGAATCCTAGTTCCCAGATCACCTTGCCTGACCCTCCACTTTGTACAATCACTCTCCCCGTTACTCATGGGTTCTTGAAAGATTGAAAACAGCACCTGTTGACCCGAGTTGGTGTCTGGTTTTCCCTAGGTGTGAGCTGGTCTTCATTCCGAACTTGAAATCACTATGAGGAGCTCTTTTTTTATTCCAAACCCTAAAGGTCTACTTCTCTTCTATGATTTCTCTCTCACAAAGCTTTCTCCTGGAAACTATACTGAGGTTCTCCTGGCTGAGATAGTAGAGTAAGCTTAAAGTGTTACGCACTTCAAAGCACTTACCTCTCCTGGTTTTCTCTATTTCAAAATCCACCTTCAGTGGCACTCCACCTCATCCTAACTGACTACTTCCTTTCCTGTACTGCCCCAGCTTAGTTCAGATATAAATCCTGCCCTAGACAGATAGCCAACATGCCTCTAGGTGCTGACCAAAGTTACACTGTCTCTTCATGTTAGCAGTCAACCCAGCAACTGGGGCATGTATAAGAAACTCCACAAAACTAACCAGAATGAATGAAACCTCTCTATCGTGTGTTGTAGTTCCTTTACTGTGTGTTTGTTTGTTCACCATATCTCATTTAACCAAATTACCCACTCCCAATTACCCATTTCTCCATTGAACAAATATTAAGAATCCAGTGTGCCACAAGAGAACTAACTTCTCGGGGGTTTCCTGCCTTCAAAGGAGAAATGCAGTCATTTCTAGTTCATCTAGCCCTTCCACCCACAAACTGTCCTGGAAAGAGGTCACAGGTCCCTCATGGGTACCTAAGAAAAATATTTCTGGCTCAAGACCCACCACAGTGAATGCGGGTTACAAGTCCTGTCATTCCATCTGTGACAAGATGGAGAAGCTATGCTTCCTGGTCCGCATCAGTTCCCTGGCTGGGCCAGCAGGAAACAGCTGTCCTCTGGCTCCTTGGCTCCAGCGTGTGTGGGGTGGCATCTTGTTCTATGTCTTCAGCCTGACTGCAGCTGACCTCGTCACATTCTGCTGCCGCGTTACTTCTGTCTTCTCCGGGCCACCTTCAGCAATCCAGCAGCGATTGCTCGTATCACAGGGCTACGCATATACAGTGCCAAATCAAGCACCACATGGTCCCACGGCCCATCTGGTAGCGCTCCAAGCACAATCACCAAGTCTTGTATGTCCTGATACAGGTCCTGTCTGCATGGTCAAGGACCCTGTGGGGGTGCTGCACTGAGCTCCTAAACTCTTTTGGTAGTTATCGTAAGGAAATGCTGGCTTTATCACAGCTGCATGGCGAATATCTTCTCTCTGGATCCAGCATGGCCCTGCTGAGCAGAATCCTCTGTAACTCCAGAAAGATGCCAATGTCCAGGCTGTATGTGGCCATCATGGTCACGGTGTAGGTCTTCCTCCTCTGTGGCCTGCCCTGTGGCACTCACTGATCCCTACTATGCTGACATAATTTCTGTTCCTCTCTTTTGTCATTATTCAGTTATAGTTGCCCTCTCCTGTGTCAAGAGCTGAGCCTACCCCATTGTTTACTGTGCTGGCTCCTGAGGCCAATGGTGGCCGCAGTGGAGCCTGAATCTGCTTCTCCTGAATCTGTGTTCATCCCGACGTGGATGAACAAAGAGAGAGCCACCCTCCGGGTACTCTAGAATTACCAGGATGCTGGGGGATAGAATGATAAAGAGTCTCTGGCCCCGTCAGACACCGGCAGCTTTGAAGGCCCACACTGAAGTCACCTGCCGGACTCAACTTGTTTCCGGAAACGCCTCCACATCGATGTTCTTAACTAGCTTTGCTTCTTTTATTTAGAGATTGACATCAGAAATAATAATCTCTCTAACCCTTTGGACATATCAGTGAAGTTCTCAACTTCCTCCCCAGTATTTATCAAAAGCTTTTCTTGCAATTTTCAGTGCAAAGGGAAAAAACTGCTATCAAAAGTATAAACATGGAAATTATAAGCAGTTTACACAAGGAGGTATTGAAAAGGGTTTCTTCTTTTCCTCTCAAACTATTCCCCAGAGAATTTAGTTTTATTCTATGGTCAGAAAATTGCTCCGAGGAGGAAGGAGGGGGTGAGGCCACGTGGCCAACGCTGTGTTTCAGGGGTGGTGCTTGGTCGGGCCGACGCCACCGGCTGGGGCGTTCCTCTGGGAAGCAGGCAGAGGCCGCCTGTCCAGGGGGCCTCGGCCACTATGCGGGGGTGGCCAAAGCTCCAGCAGCCGCCGTTTGATACAGTCACAGCCTGTGGTAGAACGGCGGCGCCTGACTCTGCCAGAACACTCATCCTGAAACATCGCATCAACTGGTGCGATGGAAAAGGAGAAAGATTTAGCTCTTCACCAGACTGGCCGGAACAGTGGTGTCAAACACAGTGCAATTTACTATAAGCCAGAATTTCTGAAAGCTAAATTGTGTGTAGAAGGCTCAGCTCTAACCTATGGGTGCGGTAACCTCGCGGGACTTCCCTGCAATGTGGTTAACAGTAGCTGTTGAAAGGGGAAATTCCCGGGCTCCGGGCCCTGTGAAGAGAGGCCTGAAGAGTGGAGTCCTAGGCGGAGACTGACCCAGCGGGATGAAAAAGAAGGAACCCTACTCCAGGGGTCAGCGGGTAGCTTCGTCATTTGCCGAGGAGTTCCAAGAAGTAGGTGGCTCTGTCTTGAAAGATTTCGAGGTAAAAGATACTGAAATAGCTAAAAAGGAAAAAAAAAGCCCTTCAAGGATGGGATGAAATATCCAATTGCTGTCACACACCTAACGGAGAGGAAATTCAGTGTCGCTGTGTCGTGACATGCGCAGAACTTTACTCTGACCTTATTTCAGAGTTGAGAGGCTGTGTCCCTGGCCCTCAAATCGTCCCATTCTGGGGAGATTACCTGCTCCTAAGGCCGGAAAAGGAAATAACCCGGCCCCGGAGAACCGCTGCCTAAGGCTTCATCAAGGTTGGACGGCAGTATTTGGCAAGGCCTAAGGCAGTGCTTGCCTCTAGGCAGGAAAGCTACAGGCGCTTTGACTTCGATGCCAGAGGTGCTACAGAAACAGTTCTCAGGAGTGGTTTCCTTAAACTGTTGCTCCAGAACTTCTCTAATGGCGCTCAGTGAAACAGCGAGGCATCTTCAAAAGTTCGTCCTGATTACCGTCAGCAGAGTACTCTGAGGCCCTGCTGACGTAAGAGCCCCGGCCCTGAACAGAGATGGAAACGTGGTAGACGGTTTCGTGTTTGATAGAGGAGCTGGGGAAATTGGAGATCGTGTTCTTCATGGGAGAAACCCACCTTCTCCCACGGCTACTGCTTCCTGGCAATTTCTAGATTGACAGCGGGTGAAGTACAGTAAAGATTTAAGTCGTGAACAAGGACGGGAGCCGCGTTTACCTTATAGTCCCTATATCAGCAACAAGGTTCTGCCAGTTGCGTTTTTAAATTATAATTTAAGAAAATTATTTTAAAACCATACTTTTTAGGCTAAAATAAATTGACTTATTAACAGGATATAACCAGATACAATAGTTTAAAAAAAAAAAATTCAGGTCCATGTTCTTGTGAACAAAGAAACAAAGTGTGTCTGCTCCTGTCCCAGAACCTTGGGTTTATAAGAGATTTACCTCAACACGTGGTGATTGAGGAAGGGCTCCTACAGAACATTTGGGAAGGCAGCATAAAAAATGAGCTGTCACTGAAATCAATGTTTGGCTTTATAATATTCAAGTTTTTTTCTTTCCTGGAAGAAAATATGTCACAGTATATTGTAGAATGTGACATTCTTTTAATCTGAAGAGTCAAGAAAACTTACATTATTTAACAGTGTTTTTATTTAGAAACTGGAGATGGTTGATTTTAAAAAAATAAATGAAATTTCACATTTCTAAGTAGCATAAACAAACAAGAGAGAGACTTGCTCCAAATAGAAGATTGGCTGAAAAGAGAGTTCTTCAATATCTGAACATCACTGGATCTAAGGCAAGTGCCCACTTTAGAGGCGGCCTTCACCAGCATAAAACGGTCCGAGAAGCTGCGGTTAGCAAAGGACTTCTGGTGCACTGGCCTTTGGCATCATGACGAGCTTAGGTCGAGCTATTACACTGTGGCCTTTGTCCTTGAGAACTGGCAAGTGGTTTTTTAGTTCTCTCCTCCATCCACACAGAGTCTAGAGAGCTGTCTCTTTAGTTCAAATCCTAGGATACATGGCAGAAGCTTCAATACACTTCATCTTGGTAGTGGGCAAGTGAATGCTTGTATGAATGACATGTATGATTCGACAACGGTGATGCGTGCCCTGAGTGTGTCCTTACAGTTGATTTCCTCAGGATAAAAACAGCCTAAAGTATATTCACAGCATAGACATTATGGCCTGCCGCACTGGCTACATTTAGTATAGCCTATTAATCATTAGACCATAATGAACAAAACAAGAGACCATTAAGAAACTTTCTAAACATGTGTCTGGGTGCTCTGTGCATACATACATACATACAAGTTCACAGTAAACTTTTTATTATAAGTAGAAGTGCATCCTAAAATAACAATAAAAAGGACCATGCAGTAAATGTATACACCAGTAATTGTCATAATATGCTGTGAATCATAGTATGTGTGATGCGTGTACATTAATGGAAGTGCAGTGTCTTTGTTTAGAACTGTGTCGTGACAAACACAAGAGCAATGCAATGAAGATGAAACTGGTTGTGCCGTCATTCTACAATAAGGACTTCTCGATGGGGGGTGTTCCAAGATGGCAGTGAACAGAGTACACTGTTTTGGAGAGGCAGAGGACAGGAATCTCCGAAATTGGTGAGTGGAGGGACAATCGAAACTAGGATTTGGACTTTCGGGCTTTCTAAAGAGAGGGGACACCACAGAAGCGTGGAGTACTTGTAGACTTAGATTGGGCACAGACTTCTCTGGGAACGAAGTGGACGCTTCCCTTGTCCAGGCCTTCCCCGCGGGGAAGCCTGCACACAGCAGCAGGCAGCTGAGCGTGAAGCTCACAGCCTGGGGACTAAGACAGCAGAGACAGTGCTCCAGGCCCCTTACCCCAGGGGACAGCTGTAACCGCCTGCTGAACACCACCCCTTGGACACACAAGAAATGTGTCCGAGGAGCCCACACCCTGGGCCCCCACCTAGGGCCCTCTTGCTGAGCTCCGGACCCGTGGAGCGTCCACAATCCCCCACCCGGCAGGACCCGATCCTGCCGCAGGAAGTGCAGTGGAGCGCACGTCCCTCCGGAAATCCCGCCCCGCCAGAGCACACCCACCACCGGAAATCCCACCCCATGGTAGCATGCACACCTCCAGAAACCCAGTCACACCGGAGCGCACACACCTCCAGAAACCCAGTCACACCAGAAAGCACCCACTGCCAGCGCCAGAGCACAGGCCCATCCACTGAGTGTCAACTGCGGAGACTCGGATCCAAAATACAATCCTTCCTGGATCCCAAATCGGAAAAACTCAGTGCCTGGGCCCAAGACAGCAGAGGCAAGGCTTCAGGCCCCGCAACCGCGGTGGGGAGCTGTAACCACCTGCTGAACGCCACCCCTCAGAGCACACGTCTGAGGAGCCCACACCCCACCTAGTACCCTCTTGCCGAGCTCCAGATCCTCAGAGCGCACCCCCACCACCAACACCAGGCCCCACCACCGGAGTGCACGTACCACGGGAAACCCTACCCCGCCAGAGCGCACGCCCAAAGAGTGCCAGCCACAGAGACTCAGATCCACAGTACAATCCTTCCCAGATCCCAAGTCTGCGAGTGGCAGCACTGACTACCCAGGGCTGCCCAGCCAGTGATTGTATGGGACATCCAACCCCTCAGTGGCAGATAACCAGCTGAATAGACACCAAAGTCCTGCAGACCTGCAAAAACAATACGCGCCCGCAATCTTAACAGCGCTTGCCATCCCTTAAGCGCCTGCAACACCTTCAGTACCTGTAAGGCACCCCTCTCACACACTGAAGGCCTCTTCATTCTCCAACAACCTCTCCCTTAGGATGCACCTACAACACACGCTCAATCACATGCTACCCCGCATTTGCCCTTCTGTGCCTGAAAACTTTCCTCCTACAGGTATAGCTGAATCACCAACACACACGCTGAAACCACTGGAAACTCCCTCATTTTCCTGAAGAATTCTCCAGACACCAGAGAAAGACCAGTCTGATCCGCAAAATCCAGGAACAAGCAGTGAACACTACGGATAACCAAATGGCCAGGGATCGGCGAAAGAACACAACCAACGTAAATCAAGATATCATGGCTTCACCGGCAACCCCCAAAATTAATGGATACTCCAACTCATCAGAAACACAAGAAAATTATTTTGAATCTATGATTATCCAGTTATTTGAGGCACATAAAGAGGAAACCAACAAATCTCTCAGAGAAGTAGCCATACAGATTCAAACAGTTTAAGAGGAAACAAATAAATCTCTCAAAGATTTGGCCTCCCAAATGGAAACAAAGAAAAATGAAGTGAACGAAGCTCATAAAGAAACACAGGCAAATATAGCCAAACAAATGGAGGCAGAAGTAGTGGTATTAAGAGAGGAAATAAATAAAAAAATAGAGACCATACTGAAGACACAGGAATCCACATTTAAACAGATGAAGAAAATGTTGCAAGACATGAAAACAGAATTAGAATCAATAAAGAAAACACAAACTGAGAAAACCTGGAACTGGAGAACTTAGAGAAAAGAGAAGGAACCACAAAGGTAAGCATCACTAATAGAATACAAGAGATGGAAGAGAGAATCTTGGGTGCTGAAGACACACTCGCAGAAATTGATACTTCTCTCAAAGAAAAAGTAAAATCGGAAAAATCCAAACACAAAACATCCAAGAAATCAAGGACGCCATGAAAAGGCAAAAATCTAAGAATAATAGGAATTGACGAAGAAGAGGATTCCAGGCTCCAAGATCCAGAAAATATTTTCAAGAAAATTTCCCCAACCTAAAGAAAGAGATATCCACAAACATACAACAGGCCTACAGAACACCAAATAGACTAGACCAGAAAAGAAACTCCTCATGCCACATCATAGTCAAAACACTTAATCTACAGAACAAAAAAAAAAGATACTAAAAGCAGCAAGGGAAAAAGGCCAAGTAACATATAAAAGTAGACCTATCAGAATCACACTGGACTTCTCATCAGAAACTATGAAAGCCAGAAGGGCCTGGGCAGATATCATGCAGGCTTTAAGGGACCACAGATGCAAAGCTACACTACTATACCCTGCAAAGCTTTCAATCGACATAGATGGAGAAAACAAAATATTCCACGACAAAACTAAATTTAAGCAATATTTGAAAAGCAAACCAGCCCTACAGAAGATACTAGAAGGAAAATTCCAATCCAACGAAAACAACTACACCCAAGAAACATAGGTTATAGATAATTTCCCAACAAAAATCAAAAGAAAACAAGCAATGAATCACAGTAACACCACTAACTCCACAATAATAGGAAATAATATTCAATGGTCATTATTATCTATCAACATCAATGGACTCAACTCTCCAATAAAAAGACACAGACTAACAGGATGGGTGTGGAAACAGGTTCCAACATTCTGCTGCATCCAAGAAACACACCTACGCAACAAAGATAAACACTACCTCAGAGTAAAAGGCTGGAAAACTGTTTTTCAAGCAAATGGACCCAAAAAACAAGCAGGAGTGGCTATCCTAATATCTAATAAAACAGACTTTCAACCAAAACTAATCAAAAAAGATATAGAGGGGCACTACATTCTCATCAAAGAAAAACCCACCAAGAAGACATCACAGTTCTGAACAACTATGCCCCAAATACAAGAGCACATACATTCATAAATGAAATATTATTAAAGCTTAAATGACACATCGACCCCAACACCTTAATAGTGGGAGACTTCAACACCCCACTATCACCAAGGGACAGATCATCTAGACAGAAGCCAAACAGGGAAATAAAGGCACTTACAAACGTCCTAATTCAAATGGACTTAATAGATGTCTACAGGACTTTTCACCCAAACTCAAAAGAGTATACATTCTTTTTAGCACTTCATGGAACATTCTCCAAAATAGACCATATAGTTGGTCACAAAGCAAGCCTCAACAGATACAAGAAGATTGAAATAATCCCCTGTATACTATCTGACCACCATGGACTAAAGCTGGACCTCAACAACAATGGAAATAGCAAAAAGCCTACATGCACATGGAAACTTAACTTACTTCTCAATGACAGCTGGGTTAAGGATGAAATAAAGAAAGAAATTAAAGACTTCCTAGAATTCAATGAAAATGAAGGCACAACATACCCAAATTTATGGGACACAATGAAAGCAGTACTTAGAGGAAATCTCATAGCACTAAGTGCCTTTAAGAAGAAATTTGTAACATCTCATACAAACCACTTAATGGCACAACTGAAAGCCCTAGAAAAAAAAGAAGCAGAAACACCCAAGAGGAGCAGACAGCTGGAAATAATCAAACTCAGGGCTGAAATCAACCAATTAGAAACAAATAGCACAATTCAACGAATCAATGAAACAAAGAGCTGGTTCTTTGAGAAAATTAACAAGATAGACAAACCCTTATCCAAACTAACTAAAAGGCAGAGAGAAATTATCCAAATCAGCAAAATCAGAAATGAAAAGGGGGACATAACTATAGACAATGAGGAAATCCAAACAATCATTAGGTCGCACTACAAAAGCCTATATGCCAAAAAGTGTTTGAAAATCTAAAAGAAATGGACAATTTTCTTGACAGATTCCATCTACCAAAATTAAGTCAAGACCAGGTAGAAAGACTGAATAGCCCTATATCCCCCAAGGAAATTGAAGCAGCCATCAACAGCCTCCCTTCCAAAAAAAGCCCAGGGCCAGATGGTTTCAGTGCAGAATTCTACCAGACCTTCAAAGAAGTGCAAACTCCAATTCTCTCCAAATTATTCCACAAAATAGAAACAGAAGGAACATTACCAAACTCATTCTATGAAGCCACAGTCACCTTAATACCTAAACCACACAAAGACCCATCAAAAAAAGAGAACTTCAGACTGATCTCTCTTATGAACATTGATGCAAAGATACTAAAAAAAAAAAAAATACTTGCAAACCAAATCCAAGAACACATAAAAGATATCATCCACCATGACCAAGTAGACTTCATCCCAGGCATGCAAGGGTGGTTCAATATACAGAAATCCATCAATGTAATCCACCATATAAACAAACTGAAGGAGGAAAACCACATGGTCATCTCTCTGGGTGCCGAAAAAACATTTGACAAAATCCAACACCCATTCATGTTTAAAGTCTTGGAGAGATCAGGGATACAAGAAACATACCTAAACATAGTAAAGGCAATATACAGCAAGCCTATAGCCAACATCAAACTCAACGGAGAGAAACTTAAATCAATCCCACTGAAATCAGGGGCAAGGCAAGGCTGCCCATTGTCTCCATATATCTCCAAGACTTGAAGTACTTAAAGTCCTAGCTAGAGCAATAAGACAAGTAAGGGAGATCAAGGGAATACAAATCGGAAAGGAAGAAGCCAAAGTTTCACTATTAGCAGATGATTCGATAGTACACCTAAATGACCCCAAAAACTCAAACAGAGAACTCCTTCAGCTGATAAACACCTTCAGCAAAGTGGCTGGATACAAAATTAACTCAAAAAAAATTAGAAGCCCACCTGTATACCCAAGACAAAAGGGCCGAGAAAGAAATCACGGAAACAGCACCCTTCACAATAGCTACTAATAACATAAAATACCTTGGGGTGACTCTTAACCAAGCAGGTGAAAGACCTGTTTGAAAAAGACTTCAAGTCTCTGAAGAAAGAAATCCAAGAAGACATTAGAAGATGGAAAGATCTCCCATGCTCATGGATCAGTAAGATTAACATGGTGAAAATGGCAATCCTGCCAAAAGCAATCTACAGATTGAATGCAATTCCCATCAAAATACCAACACAATTCTTTACAGACCTACAGAAAAATTCTCAACTTCATATGGAGTAACAAAAACCCCAGAATTTCCAAAACAATCCTGTACAACAACAGATCCTCTGGAGATATCTCCATCCCTGATCTCAAGTTGTTCTACAGAGCAATAATAATAAAAACTGCTTGGTACTGGCATAGAAACAGAAAGATGGATCAATGGAACTGAATAGAAGACCCAGAAATAAACCCACACACCTATGAATACTTGATTTTTGACAAAGAAGCCAAAACCATTCAACGGGAAAAAGACAGCATCTTCAACAAATGGTGCTAGTCCAACTGGATGTCTACAAGCAGAAAAAATGAAAATAGATCCGTATTTATCACCCTGCACAAAACTAAAGTCCAAGTGGATCAAAGACCTCAATATAAAACCAGACACTCTAAATCAGTTAGAAGAAAAAGTGGGGAAGACCCTAGAACTCATTGGCACAGGAGACAACTTCCTGAACAGAAGACCATCAGCACAAGCCCTAAGAGCAACAATCAATAAATGGGACCTCATGAAACTGAAAAGCTTCTGTAAAGCAAAAGACACTGTCGTTAAAACAAAATGACAGCCTACATATTGGGAAAGGATCTTCACCAACCCAACATTGGACAGAGGGCTGATATCTGGAATATATAAACTTAAAAGGCAATAATTCAAGTAACCCAATTAAAAAATAGGGTATGGAGCTAAACAGAGAATTCTCTGTAGAAGAATATAAAATGGCAGAGAAACACATAAGGAGATGTTCAACATCTCTAGCCATCAGAGAGATGCAAATCAAAATGACCCTGAGATTTCATCTTACACCCATCAGAATGGCTAAGATCAAAAACTTAAGAGATAACGCATGCTGGAGAGGCTGTGGAGAAAGGGGAACCCTCCTCCATTGCTGGTGGGAATGTCAACTGGTACAACCACTATGGAAATCAATCTGGAGCTTTCTCAGACAATTAGGAATAGTGCTACCTCAAGATCAAGCTATACCACTCCTAGGCATATATCCAAAAGATGTTTAAGTACACAACAAGGACATTTGCTCAACCATGTTTGTAGCAGCTTTATTCGTAATATCCAGAACCTGGAAACAACCCAGATGTGCATCAATGGAGGAATGGATACAGAAATTGTGGTACATTTACACAATGGAATACTACTCAGCAATTAAAAACAAAGAAATCATGAATTTTGCTGGCAAATGGTAGGACCCAGAAAAAATCGTCCTGACTGAGTTATCCCAAAAGCAGAAAAACACACATGGTATATCCTCACTTATATAGACCTATAAGATAGGATAAACATACTAAAATATGTACACCTAAAGAAGATAAACAAGAAAGAGGTCCAGGGGTAAGATGATCAATCCTCATCTAGAAAGACAAATGGGATGGACATTGGAAATAGGAGAAAACAAGTAACAGGACAGCAGCCTACCACAGAAGGCACCTGAAAGACTCTACCTATTAATGTATCAAAGCAGATGCTGAGACCCATAACCAAACCTTCGGCAGAGTGTAGGGAATCATATGAAGGAAGGAGGAATTAGTATATCCTAGAGAGGACAGGGTCCAAATATATCTGAGCACAGGGGTCTTCTATGAGACTGTTTATCCAACCAAGGACCATGCATGGATATAACCTACAACCCCTGCTCAGACATAGCCCATGGTAGCTCAGTATCCAAGTGGGTTCCCCAGTAAGGGGGATAGGAATTGTTTCTGACATGAACTCATGAGCTTCCCCTCCCCCCTGAGGTGCCCCCGACCAGCGGGGACTCTGACATGGAGTGATCGAGGAGGACCTGTAAAATAAGAGAATGAGCGGGAGAAGAAACGGAGACCAGGCAGTAATGATTCTTGTCGAGGTCTCAACTTTATTGAAACAGTTTAGGCTTTTTATAGGTTTGGAGGACGGGGGTAGGGGGAGGTGGAGAGACCACCTCAAGTGGTGGGAAAATACCAGAGGCTTCAGTGGGGAGGGGGAGTAGATCAGATAAGCCTGTTGGCGGTTGTGATAAGCCTGTCACAGGAACACACTGTGACTCTTCTCAGGACCGTGCCCTGGGGGGTCGTAATTCTGTGGGAAAGTCCCCTTGTGCTCTTTCCCAAAGCAGACTCTCCTTGGGGCCTTCATAGGGCCCCAACACTGAGGGAGGAGCAGCCTTGCTAGGCCACAGATAAAGACATTGCAACCATCCTCAAGATACCTGGCTATGGCCAGACGAAGGAGAGGAGGACACCCCCCTCTCAGTGAACTCCAAAGGAGGCAGGGAGGAGATGAGGGAGGGAGGGGAGGATTGGGAGGGAAATAGGGAGAGGGCTACAGCTGGGATACAAGTGAATGTATAAAATTATTTTAAAATAAAATTAAAAAAGCAACAACAACAACCTCACAGCCAATTCCCTGATACTCTGGCTCTTAAAATCTTTCTGCCTCCTTTTCATCAATGATCCTTGAGCCTTAGGTGAAATAGTTGTTTTATTAATAAATCCATTGTGACTTGGAAAAAAAATAAGGACTTTTCAGCACCAGAATAATTTTAAGAAGTTCCTGACATGCTGGAAATCCATCCTGGAAGGAAACAGACAATGAGTACATGAATGTATCACCTTCTTGCCTGTATACCTGGTTCACAAAATTCTCACTAGCATATCCCACCTTCACTCTTGGAGGCAGTCTTCACAGTAAACTAACATTTCCCACTATTTTTTTATTTCTAATTAATAACAAACTAATGATATGTTGCTTTTTTTTTAAGTGGAGGAATTTCCTGTGTACACATCACCTAGCCTAAACCAAGAGAGAAATATGGCAATAAGTGTTTTATCAGGATGCCCAGAGTTCTACCCCATGCTGTCCCAGCATCTGTCTGCTGTTGGCTGGAGCCTCCCAGACAACAGTCAAGTTAGACTCCTGCCTGCAAGCATAGCAGAGCATCATTATTAGTGTCAGGGGCTGGGTCTCTACCATGGGGTGGGTCTCAGGTTGGGCCAATTATTGTCCCACTATCTTTGTTCCCTCTTCATTCCTACTCTTCTTGTAGGCAGGGTAATTTTTGGTTCACAAATTTTGGCGTGAAGAGTTTAGGTTAGCCAGAATATAACTCCATTTTAAAATAAAGATCTTGACTGGGAACTGAATTCAGGTACCAGGAACTATCACAGAATGTACACCTGGCAGAAAACAAAGTTAACTCTCCTAGCAACAGCCTCCAGGAAATATAACAGAATAAATGCTTCATAGAAAATAGAGACAAACTCCCTGGCAATAATCAATGGGAATCAGTTGGAAATTGGGTGGGAAATTTCTCCCCAGTGTTTCAGATGTGGTTTAGAAAACTAGCCATTGTGATTATATGCCTTAGCCATTGTGATTGTGTGCCTCAGAAAAGGTCACCCCGCCCGCCCTGCTAAACTTCACCCAATTCTGTAACACCAAGGCTTGTGCCCCCTGCTTGCTGCCATGTAAACCCCCTGCTCACAGCCTTTCCCTTTAAAAATCCTGCTCACTCAGAGCTCGGGGTCCCACTTCCCTACTGCTGTGTCAGTGAGACTTGGGTCCTGAGTTTGATTGCTCTCGTAATAAAGCTCTCTTGCAATTGCATTGAGTCATCTCCTGGTGGTCTCTGAGGGTCCCGTGAACCTGGCATAACAGGCGGTGGAATGTTTTATCAAAATCAGGAAACTAAAATTGGCACAATTTTTGGTACTAAGATCTACTCAGATTTCTGCACAAATTTACTACTGTATATGGAAATCACTTTTATAGGTAATTCTCCTGTATTTTGTTATATTTGTAGGAACATATCACCACTAACACATGTGAGCTATCTGTATTTATTATTTCTTTCATAGCATGATCAAAATATCTAACAGAAATGACTTAGAGAAGGAAAAGTTTCTTTAGCTTGTAGTTTCCGAGGGTTGAGTCCCTGGTTACTTAGACTGTGTGTTTGGGTAGAGAAGATCATGGTACTGGGAAGATTTACTTTTCAGTGTTTCGGAAGACAGAAAAAAAGTTTGTTTGTTTGTTTGTTTGTTTGTTTGTTTGTTTGTTTTTAGGCCAGAGCAAAATAAACAGAGCCACACTCCCAGAAGCCGACCTCCTCAAAAGTCCGCATCTTCCATGATTTACCAATTCCCAATTTTTTAGGTAAGTTATAGCCGTGCCGACCTGATACTTGCTATGAAGACCTGGCAGGCCTCAAACTTACAGAGATGCTCCTGCCTCTGCCTCCTGAATCCTAAGGCTAAACACGGGCATTGCCTACCATGTCTGGCCTATTGTGGTTTTTAAATTTGATCATCCCTTGTGAAGCTCCCCTTCTGTGCATTGATTAAACATGAATGGGAAAAGCAGAGCACAGTTCTCAAGTTACATTAAAACTGGCATTCAAAATTATGGAGAGAATGAAATCTCTAGAAATGAGAAGAGTCAAGTCAGGACAAAAGAAATAGTTGGAAGCTAGTTCAGGAGCCTCTTCTGGGATTCACAAAGGCAGCCGTGACTGTGACACACAGAGAACGCACCTGTGTAGCCTAACAACCTGAGCTGCTTCCACAACTTAGCATGATAGAACTGATTCCCTATAGATGTTCTCTGACCTGTATATGAACTCTGTGGCACACACATACACACACACACACATATACACACTGCACACACAACCTACATATACACCCCTACCATACATCCATATACACATACAACCTACACACACAGCCTTATCTACACACACACATACACACACACACACACACACACACACATTTTAAACTTTGTATGACAACATACAATACCCAATTTGTAGACAGATTTTTTTTTTCAGTCAGCATATTTTACTCAAGATCTATCCAGTTGGGAAGGGGACCCTTAACTCCTCTCCTAGTGGAGAATCTATTGACAGCTGATGGCTGCTGTGAGAGGTAAAGTCACTTTCTTTTAGGAGTGGGCCACTGCTTTCTGACCTTCCTTCTTACAGTACCCACTGGGGGCGGGGGAGTATCTCCATCCATATCAATCATCAATCATCAATCATCAATCAAAAAAAAATGCACCATTCCTAGACCCCTATACATCCATAGCAGATGTGCAGCTTGGTCATCTTGTGGGCCCCTGACAATGGGAGCAGGGGCTGTCTCTGACCCTGTTTTCTGCCCTTTCCCCTAGCTGGGCTGCCTTGTCTGGCCTTGTCTGGGAGAGGATGCACTTAGTCCTGCTGTGACTTGAGGTGTCAGGGTGGGTTGGAGACCCCTTTGGGGACCTCCCCTTCCCTGAAAAGAAAAAGAGAAGAAAATGGGGGAGGGGCATGAGTGTGGGACTAAGAGAAGAGGAAGAAGAGGGCTGGGATCAGGCAGTAAAGTAATTAATAAATACAATTATAAAATGAATAAAATTATAAAAAGAGAAATGTAGAAAAGAAGGAAGAAAAGGTATAGGAAGAAAGAAAAAGGAAAATGCACCACAGGTTTGCCAGAAGCCAATCTGGTGCGGGGGGAATTTTCTCAACTTAAGTTTGTCTGGGTTTTGTTGTTGTCGTTATTGTATTGTTTTGTTTTCCTTCACAAATTATTCTAGCTTGTATCAAATTGACATAAAACTAGACAGATCCCTAATATTCCCATTAGACCCATTATACATCAAAAAGTTCTACCATCTCTCCATCCCAGCCACAGAAAGATACACAGGGAATGTACTCACTTATAAGTGGATTTTAGCCATATAGTACAGTATAACCATGCTATAATTTATAGGCCCAAAGAAGATAAATAACAAGGAGGACCCAGGGGAGAATGTTTGAACCTCACTCAGAAGGGGAATAAAATAGACAGTGGAAGTGGTTGAAGAGAGGAGAAGGGGCAAGAGAGGGAGCACAGAGAGAAATGAATGTGGAAACCAGGCCTGGGGACAGAGGGGGCAGGAGAAGAGAGGGTTTGGGGAGAGGAGAAACTGGGAGAGAGCATCTCTGTGACAAGCTGGAGACCTACAGCAGGTCAGGCTCCTGGAGGACATGGAGGCGACTTAGCTGAGACTCTGGTAGCAGGGGTCACGGAGAGTGAAGAGGCCACCCTCTAACTAGAAAGGCCTACGAGTGGAGACTGGGCACACCAACCCACCCACAAAAACTTCTGCCCCAAATTGACCCTGCCTACAAGGTGCCCAGGGATAAAAATAGAGCAGAGATTGAGGGAATGTCCAACCAACGCCTGACCCAACCTAAGATCAACCCTGTAGGAGACAGCTAACTTCTGACACTATTAATGATACTCTACTATTCTTGCAGATGGAAGCCTAGCATAACTGTCTTCTGAGAGGCTCCACCCAGCAGCAGATCGAAACAGATGCTGAGACTCACAGTCAAACATTGGGTGAAGCATAGAGAATCTTGTAGAAAAATAGAAGGAAGGCTAGAAGAACCTGGAGGTGTTGTGAGCTCCACAAGAAGACCAACAGAGCCAACTAACGAGGGCCCAGAGGGGCTGTGGAGACCAAAGCACCAACCAAGGACCATGCATAGACTGGACCTAAGCCCCCTACACAGATGGAGCTGATGGCAGCTCAATCTTCATGTGGGTCCCCTAGTAAAGGAACCAGAGGCTGTCTCTGACATGGACCCGGATACTTGCTTTATAATCACTCCCCCACTGGGGGGGGGGGGCTGCCTCGCCAGGCCTCAGGGGAAGAGAATTTACTCAGTTCTGATGTGACTTGATGTGCTGGGGTGGGTTGTAGGGGTTCCCCTTATATGAGTAGGGAAGGGAGATACAGGGAACGGGGAGGGAGGGAGGGACCAAGATGAGAGGAGGGAGCAGGCTACAATCTGGATGTAAAGTGAATAAGAACATGAAAATAAAAAATTATTTTAAAAAATGTTCTGCCAGCTCTCAAGAACTCCATCAGCTGAGGACTAAGCCTTCAATGTGAGCCCTTGGGAGATTTCAGGATCCAAACCATTGAATGCCAGTCCCTGAACAGAGTCTTCCTCGGGAGTCTGAAGAATTTAATAAGCTTTTTATTTGGTTACCAGTTTTTACTTTAACTCATGTAGGCATCTGCCTGCCAACTTAGAGAACAAAGAATTCAGCTGTGCTTACATGCAATCCCTTCAGCATAAATCAACTCTCCAGTATCAGATGAATGAAAAAGAAGTGTACATACCAGGTCATGTCATATTTCCAAGGCTATTTTTAACCTCAATTCACATCCCTGCATTTTCAGCACTACATGCAGGCATGAAGCATCCATGGGAAATGGAGAAATGAAGCTTCCTTCTGACAGTCAAGTGTTTGAGTCCCCGCTGTAAGAGTTTGAAATGGGGTCTACCCATTTGACATTCTTCCCATCGGATTCTGCTTCACACCCCTTCCCTTTTACTCTACCCATTCAGAGCTCCCTTCCTCTGGAGAATGCTGCCTCCTAGCTCACTTCAGGAACACTGAGAGATTGCCAGCATTGGTTCTCAGTGCTGGGAGGCTGTAACCCTCACTTGTTTAACATGCTTCTTAAGCTATTTACCATCTCTGAATCCCAGAAGGTGCCGGGAGGAAACAAGCAGCCCAAACTGGAATGGTTGAATAGTACTCCAAAGGGGCACTATTTACAGCAACTGGTATATTTAAATGAAAGTGACAATGCATGATTAAGCAAGCGCCTTAAAGCGAGCAATCCTGAAGAACTGTTCGCTCCTGTAGCTGTCTCAGAGAAAGACAAGCCTCCAGGCAGGGAGAGCACTTGATGGGTGTGATGGCTCGTAATGGTTGCAAACTTGACTGCATCTGAAATGAACTAAGCCGCAAGCTGCTGGACCCGCCTATGAGGGACCATAAAGCGCCACCCTAAACATGGACAGCACTGTCTGCTGGAATCTCAGACAGAAGGGGTATGGATGTGGGTGGCACCTTCGGCTTCTTGCCTGTTGCCTTCACTCGTAATAGCAAGCTCATCCACCCTGTTGCTGTGGCATTGCTTCAACATTTTCCTTGGGATTCCATAGGCTGGAGGCCAGCAGCTCTCCAAGAACCCAGCAGGCTTCAGCACAGACTGGACCGTGAGACACCCCCCACAGGGAATGAGCACGCACCAGGTTCCTGGCTTTTCCAAAGTGAAACAGCCGCTATTGCCCAAGGACCACGCCCTGGGAACATGCAACAAACGTAATGTGAGCTGGCACTTTCAGTTACGCTGCTTTTAAGAACCGTAAATAATGAGGTGGGTTTTTAAAGGGGTGGAGCAGAAAGCAAAGCTGGGTGGGCAGGGAAGTGGGGTGGATATAATCTAAATTCATTGTGCAAAATTCTCAAAGAGCTAATACAGATGAGGGGAAGGAAGTAAAGTCGGTATTGCTGAATAATAGTATATTATTCACAGAACGGGAATAGGCAAGGGTATGCTCTACTGCCTTGTGAGTTTCGGTTTTTTGTCACCCTTCGATGGTGACAATGAAAATGAAGAGACTCACATACCACATAAGTTTTCTATCTCTGAGCTGCATCCCCAACATTGTTTCCAATTTTGTTCGCATCTAAGGGCACTGTCTAGGAAAAACAAAGCAAAACAAAACAAAACAATACTATTGAAATGTAAAAGGAGCTCCCGTCCTCTCCAGGTCTTATCTATCTCCCACTTTCTCCGATGTCCTCTTTGCCTTTCTGAATGGGGATTGAGCATTGTAGCCAGAGTCCTCCTTCCTGATTAGCTTCCTTAGGTGTACATATTTTAGTATATTTATCCTATATTATGTGTCTAGTATCCACTTATGAGTGAGTATATATCCTGTGTGTCTTTCTGCTTCTGGGATACCTCACTCAGGATGATCTTTTCTAGATCCCACCATTTACCTGGGAGGACAGGTGCTCCACAAGGACAGTAACAGATCCTAAAAGTCTGGGCACAGGGGTCTTTTCTGAAACTGATACCCCAGCCAAGGATCACTGATGGAGATGGCCTGGAACCCCTGCACAGAGGTAGCCTATGGCAGTTCAGTATCCAAGTGGCCTCTACAGCAATGGGGACAGAGACTGTCTCTGACATGAACTGATTGGCCTGCTCTTTGGTTCACCTCTCCCATCCCCCCCCCCCAGAGGAAAGCAGCCTTACCAGGCCACAGAAGAAGACAATGCAGCCACTCCTGATAAGACCTGATAGACTAGGGTCAGAGGGAAGGGGAGGAGGACCTGCCCTATCAGTGGACTGGGAGAGGGACACGGGGTGGGGGTGGGGGGAGTGGAGGAGGGAGGGAGGTACAGAGGAGATACCAAGTGAATAAACTAATTAATAAAAATTAAAAAAAGAAAAAATTAAAATAAAAAAATATAAAAGGGGAGTGAAAACGTATGATTTCTTATTTACATTATAAAGCGATACTTTCCCGAGAATAGCAAGAGTCCGTCCTAGAAAAGGAAGGCAGGAGAGGCAGGTGTGTCAGCCACTTGCCTTGTCGCTGTGACAGAATACCTGTCAAAAGCAACTTTAAGAAGAGTTTGTTCGGGCTCCGAGTTTGAGGGCAGAGTCCACAGTGGCAGTGAAGACATCGACGGCAGACTCTGAGCCAACCGTTCACCTGCAGTCAGGGTCCTCACGCTCGGCGGCTTTCTCCGTGTCATCCAGTCTGGGAGCCCAGCTGTGAGAGCATCGCAACCAAGGCAATTTAAGGAAGCTTATTCGGGTGTAGGATTCAGAGGGAGACAAGTCCAGGATGGCAGGAGGCGTGGTGGGCGGGGCAGAATGAGAAGCCACACCCAGAAGCATATAAGCAGAGAGAGCAAACTGGAATGACGTGAGTTTTTAAACTCTCAAAGCCCATCCCCAGCAACACACTTCCCCCAACATGGCCATGTCCTAAGCATCCTCAAACAATACCACCAAGTAGAGACCACGTGTTCAAATACATGAGTCCATAAGAAACATTCTCATTCAAACCACCACACCAGTCCATGGGATGGTGTCCCTATAGAATAGATCCTGCTGCGCTTGTTTTTAAACTATTGTATCTGGGTGTTTAAGCCTCTACCTCCCTCCTACCAACCTTTTAACCCCAGCTGAGAGAGAGCTTAGTGGGGAGAGGGGGATCAGACCCCTTTTACTTCTTCCAGCTATTTGAGGTCAGTGGGTTCTTTTGGGGCTACACCAATCTCCATCACAGTAAACACAGCAAGCAGTCTCCTCCAAGCTGTTAGGTTGCAACGTTTCTCTCTGTCTCTTCCAAGCCTCCATACACATCTCTGATCACTGCAAACTTCTCTGCAACAGCTTCTCTTTCTGGCTTTAGTATTTATATCCCACAGAGTCCTAGACCTCTTCATGCTACACGAGGCAGGCCTGTCAGCTGGCAATGACCATGGCCTGCAGGAGGCAATTATCAGCTGTGAACAAACTAAAATCCCACACTTGGAATTAAAACAAAAACATACTTAAATAACTGAGTTTTAAAAGAAACCAAAACTTCTATTATATATTCCCCCTTTTGTTTAAAATATGGTTTTTCCTCTAACATTAATAAACTATACACAATAAGAATAATTATGAGTGTTATCAGGTAATTACATTCATAATGTCCAGTTCATTATTATCTGGCATCCTTGGAAAAATATTCCATCATCTATCCTATCCTGGTGAGTCCAAGTTCTTGTACCTAAATCACTTTCTTATTATATCTTGTATCTATGAACCTAAAAACATCTATCTAGACCTTAAAACATCCTTTTAGACATAAAACATTGTCTTAGTTCCTGGGTAGCTAAGGTTAATTGCAGTGAGACTATGACTACCTAGTCTTCAACCCCATCAGAGACCTTAGATGGATATGATATTACCTAAGTGTATAAGAAGTTTAGAGCAACAGCTTCCAGAGTTATAAAAGCAGAGACAGTTGACAACCTGGACAGTCACCAGAGGTTTCCCTGTGTCATTGGGCCAGCCAATCTCCAGCCTGCTGGCCCAGAATGTCTAACAGACTTTTCTGTGAAGCAGGAATTTTGAAGGACAGGCCACTTAGTTTCTGCAAAGCTGGACAATCAATTTTCCCAGTGTCCTGCTTGCTCACAGCTTGGACAGACAGCCTGCTATCAGTAACTGAAGAACAGTTGTGTGGTTTTTTTCCTCCAGTTGCTATCTTGCCACATTTATTTCTTTGATGCCCATCATTTTCTTTGAAGTAGATATCATTAAAATATCATTAAAATATCTTTAAATGCCATATTCTGTAGATCTCTGAAGCATTTGAAGACCATTATATAGTGCATAATATCTACCTACCTATGTATAGTATATTAGAGCAACGACACTTGTTTCTAGCTATGTATTGTCTGCTTAACCTTGAAAACACAAGAGACTAAATAAAGCTCATTTCTGTAACTAAACTAGTATCTAACATAGATCTTTCCACCACAATTAACCTTATCTAGATAATCTCATTGGCTTGTCTCCCAAGTGATTCTACACCCTGTCAAGCTGACAGTCAGGACTAACCGCCCCAGAAGGTTATGCTGCCATTAATTTTAGTTGGTCGAGCTGTGCCTACTCACATCCCATTGGTTACACAGTGCCCTCTGACATCAGAGGAAACTAGAAATTACATATTCTTTCTGCATTAACATTTGAGAGCCCCTCTATGACAGAAAACAGAAACAAAAACAAAACCCAGTGGATTCTGAGGGAAACCAGCAGTCTCTACAGCCCCCGGTGGATTAGCAGATTCGATTTACAAGCGCATTTGCCAGAGGCTCCTTGGAAATAACAGTGACAACAATTTCACCGGGCCTCCAGGTGACCAGGCTTGGTGGTGGGTCTGCTCTTGGTGATAAAATCTCAGGAACATCTCCTTCACTACTCAGTCCCCAGTTTTTCCTGTGTTGTGTGAGGAAATTACAACATATAATTGAGACGCTGAGATAAAACAATCACAAAAGTGGGACGACTGGTGCTTGTGGGCCATCGGGTTTGGGAAGAGAAACACTGGCGCGCACTGGGTGTACAGCTTCACGACTCCCTTCAACTTCCTTCCCAGCCAATCCAGACGGGCCGGGCTTGTCTGGCGTGCAGCATGGGCGTTCCGGCAGTGAGCCATCTCTGAACTCCTGCAGGACATTGTCCCCTTCAGTGTCAGACCTGCCCGAGTGAGTTCACAGTCATGGCCACCTCTGTGAATCCAGGAAGGAGCTCCTCAACTCTTAGCTGTTCTGAAGTACCTTCCAACTGCCTCCTTTGTCCTCACTTGACTCTTCCCCTTGTTTCTAGAGATTTTTTTTTTCTTCACAATTTTGGCTACCGTTTTTGATATTGAGAACTATGTCTCTGCTTTTCCCATTCACATTTAATCAATGTACAGAAATGCTGGGTCATAAAGAATGATCGAAAAAACAGAATAGGTCAGACATGGCAACAGAGACAGGTGCATCTCTGTGAATTTGAGGCCAGCCAGGTTTTTATAGGAAGTACCAGGTCAGCAGGCCTATAACTTACCTAAAAATAATAATAATAAATAAATAAAGGAATAAAATAAGTTTTGCAGGCAGATCTACTGGGTTCAAATCTATACTATGAGACCAGGAGTTAAATATTCGTTCTAATCTTCCCATTCGACCTACCGTAGAATAGGAGAAACACTAATTTCTGACCTCACGGGTATGAGGCATTTGGAAGAGACATCTTTCAGTCTGCGGGTGTTATTAAGTCTGCAGTGGTCTTTTCTCGGATGATAAGAGCACAAGCATCTTTTTACATTCCAGGCCTCATACGTCATACTTTGTACTTCCCCTCACAGAATCCTATTACAGAAGTTTCCAGCTATAAACCAGACTCCAAGAAGGACATCCACTGAGAGAAAACGCAGCAGGTTTATGTTCTACAGAAAGCTTAGCGTTTCAGAAGTTTTCTCCTAGTTCAAAAGCCTCTTCTCAGCGCCACTCAGTCCTCACCTTCACTATTCCCTCCTCCTACACACGGCTAAGAAACTCAGACAAAAGTTTTCTTCCCACACAGTGCACCAAAATGCTCCTGCGTGCTCAGCAAACCTATACTGATTCCTTACTTTAAAGACATGTCTGCAATCAACTTCTATTATTTGGGCACACATAAGTAATACTTTACAGGGAGAGTTTCCCTCAAGACAATTATTGGTACTTTCTTCATCTCATTTTATGTGCATGTTTTAAAGCCTTAAATATTTCCCATTTAGACCAATCTATTACAATTAGCCTGTTCTTCCTTTTACTTGTTTTTAGAGCAATAGCAGCACAATGTTCTACATGCGCGCACACGCACACGCACACACACACACACACACACACACCAACACAAACTAGAAACCAGTGATAGGAAGAGTATCTGTGAGCTGCTTTGATGCTGGTTCTGGTCTGCACTCTCAGCACTCAGGCTGAAACAGGAAAACAAAGTGGAGATCCATCTGGACTGCACAGTGAGATACTCCTGGCAGGAGTCTGTGTCCTTCAGTTTCTTAAACCAGTGTGTTTGTTTATAGGGTGTGTGAACGTGCCTGTGCGGCAGCCAGAGGATGTCCTCTGTCACTCTCCGCTTTACTCTCTTGAATTAGGGTGTCACTGAACTGAAGCTGGCTATCTCAGCTGGGCTGGATGGCCAAAGAGCTCCTAGGATCTGCCAGGATCCCGGGAGATGAACGGTGATTAAAGGCACACACTCATGCCTTCCTTTTCCATGAATGCTGGAGATTTGGGTCCTCCTGCTTACGTGGGAGGTGGCACGTCCACTGAGCCATTTTTAGTAGCTGAAATACTGAGCTATCTCCAGCCCACCAGGCACCGTAGTCCTCGTTCTTATTTTTCCCAGAGGTCACACTGTCCTCTTGGCCCTGAACCCTGATCTACCCTCTCCCATGTTGGGCTGGCCCTAGTGACCCAGATTGTCTAAGCCCATCTCTTTCTGACTTCTGAACTTTGGAGAAATCTTCCAATCACAATACAGAGCAATGCTCAAGAACGGCTACTCCCTCCCCTCAAAGTCCCTCAGATTCTATTTCAGACTTACTTCTTTTTCCTCAAGAAATTCTAGGGGCATAACATGATATATAGACATGAAATGGTGTGGGGACATGGCATGTGATTAGGCTGCAGAATACCCACACTTCAGTAGAGGGCCTGTGACTCTCCCCTCCTTCCTCTGCTGATTTTGTGCTTTTCTCACCAAGTGTAATCATTAGCAAGCCCTGACAGTGGATAGCCGTAGGAAGTCTGAAATAACATAATTGGTAGAGGGAATTGTTAAAAATTAAGAAGCAGGAGTCAACCGATATTCTCTGCAAGAGATTTATTAGGAGGAAAGGGGGAACAGGAAATAGAGAGAGAAAGAGAGAGAAAAGGGAAGAGGCGCCCCAAGAGAGAGAAAGAGAGAGAGAGAGAAAAAAAAAGAGTAAGAGGGTAACAGGGTAAGGGAGAGAAGTAAGAGAGAGACCACGTGTTGGGGTTGGCCCTTTAAGGGGCACGGTAACCACGCCTTCCAGGTGTGGCCGCCTAGCTGGGGACACATGATGACATCACAGGAGCAGGTTGTGTTCCAAAATACTAACATTCCTCCCTTTTTCTATAATTAAAAATGGGGAGCTTGGGCTGCTTTTTATAAGGTAAGTATATAAATTTAGGCTCATTGGAAGCAGCTCTTGGTTCTCATGCAAGAGGTTGAGAGAGAGAATTATAGCAACAAAACGGTCAGATTGCAAGGTCAAGAGTAAGGGAAGCCTCTGCCCTGGAAAATTTAGGGTAGAGGATTGTCAATAGAGAGTTGCCAGCCATGCAAGGCAGTAGGTAGGGACTGGGCTGGGAGAACCTGGAGCTGCCTGTCCTGGTCCTGAAGCACACCATTTCAGCCTTTTGTTAACAACAAGTGAATGACAGGCATAGATTCTCTTCTGGCTACTTCCTGCTGACACTGGGGGCACTGTAGGGAGGTCAAAAGGCTGAAATGTTGGCCAAGTCCAGGAAGAATAGGCTGCTTTGATGCTTTCCAGAGTCTGCAAGAACATCCATGGCTGGGAGGGAAGGTGCTGTTATGCCAGGTTCACGGGACCCTCAGAGACCACCAGGAGATGACTCGATGCAATTGCAAGAGAGCTTTATTACGAGAGCAATCGAACTCGGGACCCAAGTCTCACTGGCGCAGCAGTAGAGAAGTGGGACCCCGAACTCTGAGTGAACAGGAGTTTTAAAGGGAAAGTCTGTGAGCCGGGGGTTTCCATGGCAGCAAGCAGGGGGGCACAAGCCTTGGCATTACAGAATTAGGTAAAGTTTAGCAGGGCGGGGTGACCTTTTCTGAGGCACACAATCACAGTGGCTAAGGCATATAATCACAATGGCTATTTGTCTAAACCATATCTGAAACATTGGGGAGAATTTTCCCACCCCATTCTCAACCGATTCCCATTGATTATTGCCAGGGAGTTTGTCTCTATTTTCTATGAAGCATTTATTCTGTTATATTTCCTGCAGGCTGTTGCTAGGAGAGTTAACTTTGTTTTCTGCCAGGTGTACACTCTGTGATATTTCCTGGTACCTGAATTCAGTTCCCAGTCAAAATCTTTATTTTAAAATGGAGTTATATTCTGGCTAATTTAAACTCTTCATTTCCCCCTTTCCATGTAACTGAAGAGGCCAATCTTGGGCTCTTACAGTTCAAGGTCTTCAAGGTCATCTCCAAGCTGACTGTATTGGGTTTTTATTACCATTAACTGTATAGTTCCTAGTCTTTTCTAATATTCTAACAACTTGTTAAGTAAGCCTGACCCAAAAATGGCCAAAAGCAAAAGATTCTGCCCTTGAGCTGCTATAACTCTGGCTTTGTACATCCAGTATTGTATTGCAATACTAGTTTCTACTCCAGCTAAGCAATCCCCAAGATAATAGCTAATATCAGGGAGCCACCTTTGACTTAGCATTTCAGCATATAGGTGGGATTTTGGACCGGTGGTCTCGTCTTCTGAAAGTACTTCAACGCTGACAGTAGGACTGTTGACATCAGAGGCTAGGAAGGCTGAAATGCCAGTCAAAGGCTGGACAATGGGGCAGTCCTCAGAAACGTCTGGTTAGGTGGTCCATCTGAGGAGGCAGTGAGTAATCATGACAGCTTCCAGGAAGTTCAAATCTCAGCTTGCGGTTTCAACCAGATGAAAATCTGCTGAGACAAGTTTAAACTAGAAATAGAAATTAAAATTTGTCTAATCTCATGACTTTTTGATTTTTTTAAAACATTTTGTGAATAACAGGTAAAACTGCATCCAATGGAATGAGCAACAATTTAAGTGTATCCATGATCTGAAACTAACATTTTAGCTGTGGATACAGCTGTTGGTAATCAGCCATCAATAGAACTGGGACACTTTTTTTTTTTATCTTTTTAGAATTTATTTTTAGTTCCCATCTCCATGTTACACTGGAAAGATAGGCAGAAATACATTAGTGGCTCTAGTGCTGAACTGTGGATGTTTGGACTTCCCTTAACAAAGCAACTAGAAAAAAATAGATTTAAAATATTTTTAACTTCTGTATCAAAGTCTACCTCAAAAATGGCAAATATTAAAGATATCATAGTAAAAGCTCTGGCTTTTGGGTCAAATATACACATTGTATATATGTGTTTAGCATGATGAAATGCATTTTTATATTTATCTCCAGAAAACCATCAAAAGACAATTAAAATCTTAAACTTGTGACTGGATATAAAGCAATCAGCTTATCAGAACTCTATTAGTCAATGTCATAACTCTGGACTCCTGAAATCTTATAACAACATAAGCACAACAATAGCAGAGAGAGGAAGAAGTCTAAAATATAAAATATCTCCATTTTAATATGCCTCAAATCATTCTTCTGTATCATTACAATTTATGTTTATATATTTTAAAACATCTACTTATATCCTCCAATCTTTCTTGTATTTATAAACCCTGAAACATTTTCCCAAACCAAACAACATTTTCTAGATTCTCAAAATGTAAAACTCTTATATCCTCAGACCCTACGTAAACTCCATTATCTTTCTCTCTAGCCATCCATTATAAGACATAGATAATTAACATGAAGCCTGTAGGCTAGGCAAACATGCTTGCCTTCTTTAAATAGAAAACCTTGTACCTGGTAATTTTAACTAACTAATAAATTAACCAATACACTAACAATGGATCTAACTATCTGCTCTTTAGCTGCAAGGCTACCATTATCTTAGCTTAGCCATCAATGTAATCAGAGACCTGAGAAGGATAAGTATGTACCAATCAAAATGACAGTGACAACTAGTCAGTCCATCACTCTAGGCAGCTGTCCTTGGCTCCTGTGGTCTCATGGCATCATGAGCAGGGCAGTCCAGCAATCAGGCACAGAAGATGAGAGACTGTTTCTGTGGAGAAAGAAACGAGAGAATGGCCTCACCTCACCCTTAGCAATGTGAAACATTGACTCTCCAGGTGTCCACAGTTTTGTCCACAGTTTAGGCTGGGCCCAGGCAGTGGGTCAGTTGTGGCAGTCTTGCCCAGTGGCTAGCATACCATAATCCAGAGTCACATTGTGCCCAAATCTTCTTGGAGACCTTGGGGGAGCTACTGTCACGAATTTGGGACACTCTGTCATAATAAACTTACACATGTTAAAATGCCATATTCATCAGATCTCTGACAAGCTTGAGGGCCGGCATATCTGAGTTATTTTTTATTTCTCTTTAAATTATTTATTTTAAATTGCATCCTATGAACTAGAATGCCATAATCTCTAATTCTGTCATATTTCTTAAATAAATATTTTTAAACCCATATTCATCTTCAGTAGATCTATGTAGGCCAATTTTATAATTACCCATCCTAGGATTAACTTTAAAAAATAAACAAAATACCAGATAAAATCCATTCTTATAACTAACCATATTTATTAGCAGTTATTTATATTTATTAGCATAACTTCAAATATCTTTCTGAACTAAAATCAAAGCAAAACTTTCAATCAAATACAATACATAGATGAGCCAGAAAATCTTGTCATCCTATCATATTGCATTAAAACTGAACAACAACAAAAAGCATAAAGGACAAAAATTTCATTTAGAGACAGCATTAAATAATTTATATAGGAACTGACAACCAGGCACATATTTTTATAATAATTAAAAATGAGTTGAATATAACCCTATATAAACCTAGGCTAAAAAGCATAAGAAAACATTTTGCATTGAAAAAAACATTAGCCTTTCAAATGAAGAGCAATATATCTTACAGTTCTTTTTCAAATCATGCTTACAGGTGTAAAACCCAAAGCAAATACAATTTATATCTTTTATAACAGTCTGTATATCTTCAGGTTAGACTTTTCCCAGCTCCATTCTTTTGATTTAACCAGACATTTAAAAAAATTTTTAAACCATATAAAAGTTTTTATCAGAATAATTTTTATTATTTTATTAAAACTGCAATTTTCATAATTGGCTCAAATAGTATAACTTGGTTTTATTTGGTAAAATTAACAAAACAAATATCAAAATCTTTTGTTCTCCCCCAAAGGATTGAGAAACTGTTCCAAGTTCTCTGTTAAAATGCCTAAGGTAATTGTCTAAAATACCTGATAAACTTTAAAATGCTTTATTGCCTTAAACATAGTTTTTTTTTAACCTGTTTTTGAAATATCAAAATAAGGTACCCTTTTTAGGAATGAAGTCACAGAGTATAACCATAATTTTAAAAGGCAAAACCAAATTTTATCAATGCAAACAATTCAGTACTTTTAAAATCAATATAAAATGTATTATTTTGATGTTGGCTGCCAGCAAGAGAAGTTCCTATATATAAATACATGGAGGTGCAGTTTTAATATTTTATATAAACATAGTTTTAAATCTTATTATTTTTATAATCCTGGTTTTTAAAACAGGACAGAAATTATGTGCAGTATTGATTATTAATGTATTTAATAATCAATACTATATATCAAGATATATAGAACATAGTTAACTTATATATTCAAAACAAACAGACAAAATTATAAAACTTATTTTTATTCTCTTTAGCTATAATTTTAAGGGAGGAACATCTTGTTACCTGTTAAATCCAATTTTTATGACCATAGAGGCTTGTAGCTTTTTTTTTTTAACCTGAGAAGCTGCTGTTGCTCCTTTAAGAGCTGCCTGCTTGCCCAGAAGCCTTAAACATTTCTCAAAACCTGTTTTAATCCATCTCAGCAGTAGCATCAATCTTAAGGTTGGGTACTATAGGGGCTGGCATCCCATATATAATCTCAAAGGGAATTAAACCTAGCTGGTAAGGGGAATTCCTAACCCTATAAAGGGAAATGGAGAGGAGCATCACCCAGTCAGTGCCAGTCTCCAAGGTCAATTTTGTTAAGGTCTCTTTTAATGTTCTGTTCATCCTTTCTACCTGTCCTGAACTTTGGGGCCTATATGCACAATGCAATCTCCAATCTGCCCCAATAAACTTAGCTACATTCTGACTTACCTTGGACACAAATGCTGGCCTATTGTTTCCTGTTTCTGTACATCCTGGCCAAATTAGTGGGCCGTCTTGCGGCCGCCTTGAGACCTGCCAACAGAGCCTGGTGGTAGACTAGGAGATGTTCCCCACCTGTAGCCGTGTTGTAATCCCAATTGGGCCTCTTATAGGGAAAGTAATCATCAATATGGGATTTGTAGTTGGAATTCCTGTAGTGTCTGGGACATTTTTGTGCACTTCTGAAATAATACATCCCCACTCCTCTTGGTAAACAAGACCTGTAAAAGCTGCTGGCAATCGGCCCGGGTGGGCTGGTGGGTAAAAAGCAGAGAACTTGGCATTCTGAGTTCTCCAGTTAAACCTGTGATGTGGCAAAAGGCCAGTAATGATGAGACTGATTGCCATTAGCATCTGGAGGGCCCCATGGCCCCTAAGGAAGGACTGTAGAATCTGCCTCTGGTTCCCCAGAGGGAGAAGCTGCATGGAGGCTCTGGGTCCTTGGCACTAGGCCAGATGGTGGTTCCAACCTGGATAAAGGAGCAGGAGTTGGTTGAAGAGTGGGAGGAGGAGGAGGTGGAAAAATTATTTCCATGGGAGTCCCATGCTGTAAAACAGATTAAGGGGGGGTCTATGGAGCCAGGGCAGTGGCCTCTGGTTTCGGAGAGCCTGTGGAAGGAGGACTGTTAGTGGGGGTCAGAAAAGGCTTAATCTATGGAGGTAGATGAATAACTAGATCCTTCCAAACTACAATATGGGGCACCTGGTCTGGGTGCCCGCATGCTTTCTGAAAGACTCTATTTCCCATCACAAGGCCACTGGGAAGGTGGAAAGTTCCTTCTGGCAACCAGCTCACATTGAAGGTGAGCCATTCTAAGCTGCAAAAAAAAGTCATTTTTTTTCTTTTCTCATGTCAACTGAAAGACCGTGAGCTCTAGTTTTAACTTCTCCAAAATGAGTCAGAACCAAGTCAAGAGGCTTGGAGGTATTCCGTCCCATATTGTCAGTCAGTCTATTCATCAAGAGAACTCAGGAGAACGCAAAAGAAGTAAGGAAAACAATTTCAACAAATAGTAAACCACTCATACACAAAAAAGAACCGGTTGTCTCAGACAAAAACGAAACCAAAGGCAACAACTTACAGCCTATACCCAGGCTAACATCACAGGACAAAACTGAAATCATAGAAACGAAAACAGCTGCAGTTTTAAACAAAAGTAAAATCAAGCACTCTCAAGTAGACACAAAACCACAATCACAAAAATTAAACAGTAACTCCAGGCAAAACACCAAGGGGGGGGGACAATTAATCACGCACAGAAACCAAGTAACACTGAAAACCTGGACTTCTCTGCCACAGAAGTTTCAGAAAACTGATCCTCACTCCGGTTCCCCTATCCCAGGGGTTCCAAGGAGGTAAAGACAGATCCTCACTCCAGTCCCCCTATCCCAGGGGTTCCGAGGAGGCAGAAACAGACAAAACCTGGGCTTCTCTGCCACAGAAGTTCCAGGAAACCTATCCTCACTCCGGAGGCAGAAACAGATCCTCACTCCAGTCCCCCTATCCCAGGGGTCCCGAGGAGGCAGAAACTCCAGGGCACCAAAATGTCTTTTGAAGCCCCCCACAGTCTAGGCCCCGACACGTCTGTTATACCTAATCTGGCTGCTCCCGTAAGCACCTCGAGGCTTTTCAGGATAAGAAACAAATAAAGGCAAACAAACATTTAAAGCAGACAGACAACATAGAAGACGTTACACTTACCCGCGGGACTAAGCTCTCCGGGTCAGGAGTCCTGAAGGTCCCGAGGCATCCCGGACGAGCCCCCAAATGTTATGCCAGGTTCACGGGACCCTCAGAGACCACCAGGAGATGACTCGATGCAATTGCAAGAGAGCTTTATTACGAGAGCGATCGAACTCGGAACCCAAGTCTCACTGGCGCAGCAGTAGAGAAGTGGGACCCCAAACTCTGAGTGAACAGGAGTTTTAAAGGGAAAGTCTGTGAGCCGGGGGTTTCCATGGCAGCAAGCAGGGGGGCACAAGCCTTGGCATTACAGAATTGGGTAAAGTTTAGCAGGGCGGGGTGACCTTTTCTGAGGCACACAATCACAGTGGCTAAGGCATATAATCACAATGGCTATTTGTCTAAACCATATCTGAAACATTGGGGAGAATTTTCCCACCCCATTCTCAACCGATTCCCATTGATTATTGCCAGGGAGTTTGTCTCTATTTTCTATGAAGCATTTATTCTGTTATATTTCCTGCAGGCTGTTGCTAGGAGAGTTAACTTTGTTTTCTGCCAGGTGTACACTCTGTGATATTTCCTGGTACCTGAATTCAGTTCCCAGTCAAAATCTTTATTTTAAAATGGAGTTATATTCTGGCTAATTTAAACTCTTCAGTGCAGGTCCAGCTTGTTGGAAGTCTGTGAGGTCAGAGCTGAACACCTGCAGCTTGTTGGAAGTCTGCACCTGTAGCTGCTTTGGCACTGTTGTGGCTATAGGAAACATCTGTGTCTGGCAGGACACTGAAACACATACATAGGCAAAAGATAAAGTTGAGTGGGGAGAGGCGGCGTCTGGGCATCTCCCATTGGGGGCAAAGAAGTCACCAACTTTCCAGAGGCGTCCCAATGGGAAGGTGTGACTCCAAGCAAGAGGGGTGCTACCTGGTCCAATATTCGTCAGCTTTTGGCCAGGGACCAGGCCCAGTGAGGCACGGCCAGAGCACAACAGTTTGCCTAGTGCTAGGTCTTCCCACGAGTGAGTGAGAAGGGGGAGAAGGAACCATGTGCGAGAGGGGACGTACCGCCCAGGGGAGACTGAGGCCCTAAAATGGAGGTCAGCATAGAGGGTCAACCCTAGACAGTTAAGGCTATGGCTGGGGGAGTCCCTCCATCTCAAAAGATAGTACGAAGTTGCTGGAGCTCTGTGTTTATGCTGAGAAAATGGAGTGAACTCACCAATCCAGCCAGTGTTGCATGCAGTAAACAGCAGTCTGGTAGCCAGGGAAGGAAGTCCCAAAACCAGGGAAAGGGGAGGAGTCCCACCTTTTGAGATAGGCAATAAGTGTAGTACTTATCTGGAGTCCAATTGACCTGAGAGGTGGATTTAGGTGGACTTTTTGCAGTTTACAAGAATTACTTTAAGTTTTAAGAAGGAGATAAAACTTTAGACACGTTAATATAACAATTGTAGTCTGCATTGAAATATACATTGTAGAAAAAGCAGTAGACATACATATTTGTGTTAATAGCATAAGTATTTTTTAAAGTGAGCTCTGAAAAGGCAAAAGCCTTTTATGAAGTAAAAGGGAAACTCACTTGATCTTAACTTTTAGTATAAGCATACACATTATGGAGGCTTACAATCTTGAGCTTAGAACCATAATAGTGGAATAGTGGTATAGTAGAATGTTTTTGTATCATTTACTTAAGACTTTCTAATTTTTTGCATTTATCAACGCTGAAACATTTTCCCAGACCAAATAACAACACTCTCTAGATTTTTACAACCTAAACACCTTTTATCCTCAGACCCTACATAAGCTCTCTATTTTTTTTTTATCTAACTATATATCTTAAGACATAGGCAACTGACATGAATCCCATGAGCAAGGCAAACCTGTTTTTCTTTTTAAATAAGAGATCTAGTACCTAGTAGTTCTAGCTAACTAATAAACTGATCAATGAGCTAACAGTGGATCTAATTGTCTGCTCTTTATCTGCAAAGCTACCATTAGCTTAGCATAGCCATCAAGGTGATCAGAGACCTGAGAAGGATAAATTATAAGCTAAATAAATATACCAATCTATGTGCCAATCGAAATGACAGGGATGACTAGTTAGTCCATCACCTAGGCAGTGTCCCTGGCTCCTGTGGTCTCATGGCATCATGAGCAGAGGCGGTCCAGCTAGGCACAGATGACAGACTGCTTCTGTGGAAAGAGGAACATGAGAGATTGACCTCACCTTGCCTCTCACAATGTGAGACAATAGCTCTCCAGGTGTCCAGGGCTTTGTCCACAGTGTGTGTAGGCTGGGCCCTATCAGTGGGCCAGTTGGGGCAGTATTACCCAGTGGTTAGCAAACCACAATCCAGAGTCGCAGTCATTTGTCGTTGTGCCCAAATCTTCTTGGAGACCTTAGGGAGCTACTGTCAGGATTTTGGGACTCTGTCACAATAAGCTTACACATGTTAAAATGCCATTTTCATCAGATCTCTGACAAGCTTGAGGGCCAGCATATCTGAATTACTCTTTGTTTACCTTTATTATCGGCTCCAAAGGGTGTCCTATAAAACAGAATGCTATAATCTCTAATTCTGGCATATTCCTTAGGTGCATGTTTTAGAACTATATTTTAAGTAGCCTAGACTTAACCTTAAAAAAAAACCTAAACAAAGAGACTAGGTAAGGCTCAACTGCAGTATTTAGCATAACTTTAAATCTGCTCTTTCTGAACTAAAATCAAAGCAAACCTTTTAATCAGATACAGTTTATAGAAAGGCTAGCAAATCTTGCTGCTCCTACCACTTGCATTAAAATTGAACAGTAAAAAGCTTAAAGGGCAAATTACTTAGCAGTAATCAGAGGACTGAACATAACTGATAAGACCTAAACAAGGATGGTCGCAAACTCATGGCTCCACCCTCTATATCTCTGGACCAGCATGGCGGCTGGCCACGTGTTACCTCCAAAGATACAACAAGTTCTGTGAAACATTTACAATTTTTCCATAACCAAAAGTTCTAACATTGTGATCAAATAAGTTATAGAACCAACTGCATAACAGAACAGTACAAAACAATTTTAAACTGTACAAGCTATTCTGGCCATACCAAACCTATCAGCCAGAATTCTTCCCCCTTAAAAAGCATAAAAAAAAAAAAAAAAAAAAAAAAACATTTTGCAATGAAGAATCACCAGACTTTTAAATGAATTATAACATATTTTTAAATACAATTCTTTCTCAAATCATATTAACTCTCTGGCTTTTTATAATACATCCACTAACCTTCTGCAACATTCTATATACCTTCAGGTTCCTAGCTTCCTTTTTCTGGCTTAACCAGACATTCTTGCTTTAGACAAGCTAATCTTTTTTTTTTTTTTAAATATCTCTTGTTCTCTCCCTTGCTTTTCAGACAACATAAAAACTCTCACCAAAATCCTTTCCATTCTGACATGATCCTGCTGGAGCCCAGCATCCATGATTTACTTTTTTATAGGCAAAGCAAAAACAAATTACATTAATACAAAAAGAAGTTCTGAAACTGCCAAATTTTTTTCTCTAAAATTCCCTGTAGCAGACTTGGTGGTCCAAGGTCACATAAACAAACTCTAAGGAACTTAGAACAAGTTTTAAGGAACTTGGTAAAACTTCCTCTTTTCTGTCTCAAGGTAAAGACAGGGTGGTTGATCTTAGCATCTTTTGGAGCTTGAGGGAGCAAGCTGGAGTTGATATGCAGGAAGGGGCATTATCTTGAGGAGAGGGGGTGAAAGGCTTAAGGCAGGATAGATGAATCCAGTAAGGGAAGAGCAGAAGTATTAGTTTGGCTAACTTGTAGGGATGTGCTGCAGAGGAGAAGGTCATCTATATACTGTATAAGTTTAGATTTAGGGAGAGATAAGGAGAGTAGATCAGACGCTAGGGCCTGGCCAAAAAGATGTGGGCTGTCCCGGAATCCCTGGGGTAAAACAGTCCAGGTAAGCTGAGTAGAGACCAGAGTGTCAGGGTCAGTCCAGGTGAAGGCAAAGATATTTTGTGACTGGGTGTCTAAAGGAATAGAGAAAAATGCATCCTTGAGATCCAGAACTGAGAAATGGGACGTGCCTGAGGGGATAGTGGAGAGGAGGGTATAAGGGTTAGCTACCACGGGGTGGAGAGGAATGACTGCAGAATTTAGTAGGCGGAGATCTTGAACCAGGCGATAGCTTTCATTGGGCTTTTTAACCACAAGGATGGGAGTGTTAAAAGGAGAGGAAGTGGGGCGGAGGAGTTTTATTTTCTTAGAAGGTCAGAGATAATAGGCTTAAGTCCCGTAAGACTCTTAATAGGAAGAGGGTATTGAGCCTGAACAATATACCGGGTGGGGTCCCATAGCCGAATGACTACAGGGGAATGGTGACTAGCCACAGAGGGGTTTTGGACATCCCAGACTTGGGGGTCCACTTGAGAGGCTGGTAAAGGAAACGACGTGTCAGAGCTGGTAGGTAAGGTGGCTAGGAGGAGGAGGAGAGAGGACACTGGTGAGCTTGGGGTCAAGCAGATGGGTAGAGTAAAGGAAATAGAGGCTCCTACTTTGGCTAAAAAGTCCCTTTCCATTAGGGGAACTGGACAGGCTGGCATTACTAAGAAGGAATGAGTCAAGGGAACGCCCCTAAAAATACAATTAAGTGGTGGAGTCCAGCAAGGCTGGCAAGGTTGTCCCCCTACCCTGACAATAGAGGAACTACAAGGAGAGGTTGGTCCCCAGTACTCCCTTAGGACTGAGTAAGTGGCTCCGGTGTCCACAAGAAAGGAGATGGCTCGCCCTGATACCATGATAATTACCTGTGGCTCCCTGTTACTGATGACAGTGGTTGGGTCAAGGGAACCCGGGAACCTTCAGTCGTCCGTAGCCAGGCCTAGGATATCGGCTGGAGGGCGATCTGGGAGTGATGCCCCCATATCATGGGAGAAACGGTGGCAACCAACACCCCAATGTCCCTCTTGGTGGCATTTTGGACATGGCCCCGGCTGCTTTCAGGGGTTAGGGCAAGCCCTGTCCCAGTGACTTTTTTTTACCACATTTGAAACAGGGACCCAGTGGTCCTTGTGCCTTAGAAAGCAAGGGAGCCTGGGTAGTGGCCGAGGCCAGTCGGATGGCCTGGGCCAGCATTTGGTATTTTTGTCTGCGGGCTTTTTTATCTCTCCCGTGGAACACCTCAAAGGCCAGCACTAAAACTTAAACCTGTGGAGTCAGAGGTCCCCTCTCCAAGGATTTAAGCTTAGCCCTGATGTCGGAGTAACTTTGGGAGAAGAAATAGGTCATCAGGAGTTGCCTGCCCTCTGTACTTTCAGGGTCTAGATTAGTGTGTTGTAAGAGAGCCTTTGTAAGGCGCTCTAGGAATTGAGACGGGTTTTCATTTTTGTCCTGAATGACCTCCTGGAGCTTTTCATAATTAACTGGCTTAAGGGCTGCCTTGCGGAGACCAGCCAGAAGGCAGGTTGCAAACCGATCTCTGGCTAAAATGCCATTGTAATTCCACTGTGGATCCTGGTCTGTTACCGCCTCAGCTCCGACAGGGTGCGAAGTATTTGTTTGATGAACCTCATCTGCATGCATTTTAGCCTGTTCCCAAACTCATCTGCATTCCTCAGGTAATAGGTTATTGGCAAGGATCATATAAATATCATGGAAGGTGAGACTATAAGATTGAGTGAGATATTGAAATTCCTTAATGAAGGTAGAAGGATTAGAGGTATAGGATCCTAATCTCTTTTCTACTTGAGAAAGTTCAGTTAATGAGAAGGGAATGTGCACCCTAATTAAGCCGTCTATACCTGCCACTTCCCTCAAGGGGAGGATAGAGGCTGGCTTATGTTGAGTAGAGGTATCAGACTTTGCTATAGAGCGGGTAGGGGTTGTGGGTGGGCTGATAGTTGGTGGGGTGAAAGTGGGTGCCAGAGTGAGGTGACTAGGATAGTCTACTGCTGGAGAAGGGAGTGAGGGTTTTGGAGAAACTGAAGGAGAGGAAGAGGGAGTAGAAGGGGAGGGGGAAGGACCCGGAGGTTGTGAGGATTCCGGAGGAGCAGGAGGGGAAGAGGCTGGGGTAGGCACCGGAGGTTGCGAGGATTCCGGAGAGACTGGAGGTTGACAGCGGCGGGGTGGAGCTTCATCCGCTGGGTCAAAGGTAGAGAGCTCCTCAGGTTGAGATTTTATGGTTAGGAGGAGTTGAGTGGGAGAACAGGAAGAGCAGAAAGGTTTAGAGTGGAGAAGAAAGAAAGCTTGAATGTAGGGTACCTCCTTCCATTTACCAGATTGCTGACAGTAATTAAGATCCCGTAAAATATTGGGATTTAACGTGTCGTTAATTGGCCAATTTGGAACCTTACCTGAAGAGTATGTAGGCCCAGTCTTATTACAGAGGCGTATGAGTTCGGAAGTTTTTAACCATAAAGTCTTAAAATTCTCCAGAAGACATCCCAGTGGAGAGACTGAAGGGACGGGTGGTGTCTGGGCATCCCTAATGGGGGGGGGAAGACGAGAGAGACGTGACCTTCCAAAGGCGTCCCAAAGGAAGGTGCGACTCTCACAAGAGGGGTCCTACTGATCCAATAACTCTTCAGCTTTTGGCCAGGGACCGGCTGCCTAGCTAGGTCTTCCCACAAGCAAGTGAGTCGAGTGAGCGAGAGGGAGGGAGAAGAGGCCATGTGCAACTGAGAAAGCTCTCCCAGGGGAAACTGAGGCTCTAATAGAGGAGTCTAGCAATAGGGATCAACCGTAAAGCCAGTAAACTCCATGGTTGAGGGTTCCCCCGCTTCAAAGAGCCCTGGGAAGGTGCCGGACTCTCAACGGTCACTCTTTCCTTGCCCAGAGAAACGTTTATGCTGACCAAAAGGGAAACTCACCAATCCTTCCGGTGTTGGATGCCTCGGTAGCGATCTGGTAGCAGGAAAGTGGAGATCTCGGGTGGATTTGGAGCAAAATGGGTCTCCAGCAGCCCCGGCGGGGTGCCAGCACTCCCCGCTCTGTGTGCCCACTGGAGGGGACCTATCCTGGCCAAAATGCACCAATGTTAAAACTTATGAAGAAGCAGGAGTCAACCAATATTCTCTGTGAGAGATTTATTAGGAGGGAAGGGGGAGCAGGACATAGAGAGAGAGAAAAGGGAAGGGGCACCCCAAGAGAGAGAGAGAGAGAGAAAGAGACAGAGAGACAGAGAAAGAGTAAGAGAGTAAGAGAGAGAAGTAAGAGAGAGACCACGTGTCGGTATCACCCCTTTAAGGGGGCATGGTAACTGTAAGACCTGGGGTCTCACAGCTCAGGAGTTTAAGATCACGCCCTTCCCAGAAACTCCCCCAGACCAAGACTCGTTGCAAAAGCAAGAGGTTTATTAACCATTGTGCAATGGGGTCACCCCTGCCGGTCAGCAAAGAGTGGCACCGGGAAACAAAGGCTTTTAGGTTTTTAAAAGAAAAATTGCAGGAAATTTGAAGTTGCGGTTTTGGCAATTTAGGATTGGATGAGGAAGCTATATAGTAAAATAATTGGTTAGTCTTAGGTGCTCAAGCTTGGCTAGTCCTGCCAAGTGTGGATGCAGCTGCAATTGAAGGTGGGGGTGGTTAGCTCATCCTTGAAGATTAGGGGCTACGGACTTTTGGATGGAGGTCAAAAGCTACTCAGAAGAAGTCTGGGTTTGTTGCTAAGAAACACTATCTCAGAGACAAGGGTCTGGTCCTTCTTTTTGCTGAGTGAAGGTTATTGCTTGCTTGCTTTTTATATCTGTCCTCACAGATAGGGTCACATTCCTCCATTCTCTGGAAAGGTACTAAGAGGCTTTAGCTTAACCTGGACCTAAAACTCAAAACTATAGGCTTTAGAATATATATAGGTTACAAAGTTAGCCTAACCCTTTCATAACCACGCCTTCCAGGTGTGGCTGCCTGGCTGGCAACACATGATGACATCACAGGAGCTGGTTGTGTTCCAAAATACTAACAGGAATGAGAAAACCTACATGACTAAGACTACCCTCCTGATTAGCCAGCCAAGGAGAAAAGGGGGAAATGGCTTGGTTTAGGATTTAAAACTGTTTTCTTGACTCCAATCAGGGCACCTGCCACTCTCAGCTGGTCCCCAGCTTTGTAAAGCGGGAAAATAAACTGCCTTGGTTTCACTACTGTATTCCTGGTCTCTAGTGCTTATTATAAAAAAGGAATCTTTGGTGTCAGACTCCTAACGTGGGGTGGTGTTCAAAGATTGACTTTACATCAGCTGAATTTAATTCCACACTTAAATCTTAATATTAAACTCTTAATTTCTCCTAAAAGCCTTTATTTTGCCAGCTGTACTAGTTTGGTTTCTGCTATGATAAAACACTGACTAAAAGCAGATCGGGGAAGAAAAGAGCTTATTTCACCTTACAATTTATAGCCCACTATTAAAGGACGCCAAGACAGGAACCTGGAGAAGAAACTGACGCGGACGCCTTAGAGGAACCCTGCTTACTGGCTTGCTCCACTTCCTTCCTTATTAAGCCCAGACTCACCTGCCCAGCTCTTAACAATCAGAAAATTCATGGAAAGTGTGCCCACGTCCTAGGCTGATGGAGACAACGGCTCCCTGAGAGTCCCTTTCCCAGGTGACTCCAGGTTACATTGAGTTCACAAAAACTAACTAGCACAACAGTTTAGACGAGTTTGTTTCCCAAAAAGTTGATCAAGCTTTTCTTTTTTTCTTCTTCCCCATCCCTTTTCCTATCTCACCAAGTACATCTAGGCAGAAGTTTTTGTTTCTTGACGCTTAGTATCATAGACTGCTACATTTTGAGGATTACAATTATGACTTAAGCTACTAAACAATTAGAAAGAAAAAAGTTGTTATTATTCCTGTTATTACTATTATTGTTGTTGTTGATGTTGTTATGAATCCCTAAAAAAGCACCCCTGGTTTAGTGGCAATTTTCAAAGCCTTTAGTACCACCTATATTTCAAATGGGCACCCAAACTCCCAGAAGAAATAAGCTATGAGTGGACAAAGAGAGGGTGAGAAAGACAGAGACACACAGAGAGAGACAGAGAGAAGGGGGCATCTTGCTAATAGGTTTGACTTCAAGATAAATTTTGCATTTGTGGCCAAGGAAAAGAGAACGTGCCATCCCTTTTTGAAGTACGATGAGCAATTATGAAGAAAGTATTCTAAAAGTTGTGTGAATGGAGATTCCAACTATTTCTTGCAACGTTCTGTGGAGCTTCTAGAAACAGGGAGATGTGGTGGGCTTCGTGCCTGCAGGTGTCCGTCCACAGAAGAAATGTAATTGGCTACACTCAGGAGGCAGCACTATCTTTTTTACCTCAGAATTATATTAAGAAAACTGTCTGCTCTTTCCTAGGTAGAAGGACTTGGATACATCTTTGTGGCTTGGTGAAGCCAAACTTGAATTTCGTCACAGTGGCCAAATGGTCATGTTGTCAACTTGCCTTCTAAATATGTGTGCTAATGCCCAAAGACCTGGAACACTCTTAGCCTTCATCAGAGCTTCTTTTCCCAGTGGAGAATAGTTAATAGAGAGATGAAAGAGATCAAAGTGGTAGGCAAAAGAGACAGCTAGGAAGAAGAGTGCTCAAGCTCTAAACTGGACATCTACGTTAACCCCACCACCACCACTCGGGAAACATCTTGGAAGATGAGGCAGAAAGAATGTAAAAGCTGAAAGCTGAGGCGTGGCAGTGTGACATACTGTGTCTTGGACATGGCGTGCCTGTCACTCATGAGCAGCTGAGGTTAAGATATTCGGTTTCTACCAGCCCACCCAAAGACAAACAATGATGACAAGAGACCCAAAATCCAGAACCTAACTTTGTACTTATGCATTTAAAGTTCAAACAATGTGAAGCCATCGGTGGTTGTTTATAATGTATAGCATAATGTGCTCATGGCTACCCATGGAGACAGTGATAAAAATTGATACTGACTGCAGGATTGCTGGCCCTGACACAAGCATCTGCGAGGAATCTGCATAAAATCATGAGAGAGTTAACTGAGTTCCCCGTTTCCTTCCTACATCATAGTTTGGTTGCTCTTACTAAGTCAGACGCTATCTCGCAGAAGATTGTCCACTCCAACCATTGAAGTATGGAAGTCAGACACTACTTAAACTTTTCTCCTCAAAGTAAGCTTTATTAGTACAAGAAAAGGACCCTATGATCGTCTCCATAGATGCAAAGGGCAATTTCAGAAAATTCAATAATAATTCTTGACTAGAATACCCAATAGTAATTGATATATACATTGGAAAGGAGAGTGACACAGAATAAATTATTGCCAAGATCAAATCCAGAAATGATGCCTACTGTGGTGGTTTGAATGATAATGGCCTCCCCAGGCTCATTACAGTTGATCCCCAGCAGGTTCAAGTGCTGGGGAGGGACTAGGAGACGCAGCCTTGGTGGAGGAGGAGTGCCATGCACAGTGGGGGATTTGGGGGGCTTTGGCAGGCTTCATGAATCTTACAAAATGCCCAGTGAATCCTCTGTTTCCTGTCTGCAGATGAGAACGTGAGCCCTCGCTGGTACTCAGTGCCACGACTGCCTGCTGCCATGTTTCCCTGCTGTGATGAAGACAGACTCTACTTCTCTGGAGCTGTGAGCCCCAATAAGCCTTTTCTTCCGTAAGTCCCATTGGCCATGGTGCTTTGTCACCACAATCGTGACACACCTACCTACTGGTGCTACCGTATTATTATATGTGTCAATATAACAGGCAAGTGAAAGAAATGAAAGAGAAGCATAGAATCTAAAAAGATGTCAAGTTACATCTATCTAGACAGGATATGATCGTTGAACATACAGGAAAACCATGGATTCAGGAAGATGGTGGGCTATTAACGAGAACCAAGCGTAAGCATCTCCATGGGATGAAGCTGAAACAGCTGGAGAATAGTTGCTCTTCAAGGAAGATGATGATGAGAGACCATTAAATTTGCAATGGACAAAAGACAGCCTTGTTTTTGAAGGGTTTAGAGAGCAGAACAGGAAAACGCCATTTAACACATGACATCTGGAGTGTGCAACTGAAAGCTGGGGCTGGTGTACAAGAAATAAAGAAAAAAAAAAAGAGCCTCAATACACACACACACATTTTAAGCTGTGAATAGAAATAATCTCATTAAAAGGAGGATTTGGAGAACAGAATAGAAAAGAAACTGTTCTGGCACATGGAAGCCACAGAAGTGCTGCAACAAAAGAAATGAGCAGAGGGAAAAAGAGAGAAAGGCCAGAGCGGGAAAACAAAAATAGCATGTTCTCAGTGTCAACCAAAACTGCGTTGTGATCAGACAAGGGTCTGGGAGCTTTTGTAACACAATGGCCCCAGAAAAGTCTCTCCTAGTTCCCACTTTCCGGTGCTGCGTAGTAGTGGTAACCATGTGGAAAGAGTCCTGAGTCCAGCCTGAGAAATCCAAGCTCTCAGGAAAAGTCTAGCTGTAGTCCATTGAGTGCTTGTCTGGAGCTAACTCCAAGGGAAAGATTTTGAGTCAGAGATGTGAACTGAACAGGGTGGGGAATCAGGTCATGAGAGACATAGCAATGTTTCCTGTGTGGGGCCGTCAATGATAGAAGCCAGCAAGGAGCTAAGGTGTAGGGGAGCAGCTGTCGGCAATTACACAGTCTGTGGCTGTGCAGCACTGCGACTTCCACCGACGAACAGACATCTGAAGGTAGGAGAGGCCGGAACCAGGCAGCGGAAACATGTCTGCTATTACCTCTCAAGAGGCAGTTACTGCTGTCTCTGCACACAAACCACATCTGTGGCTGCTAGGCAAGTACCACGAAAGAGAGGAAGCCAAATATTAAACAAATTTATTTTTACCAAGTGAAACACAATTAAGTGGTCACAAAAGGAAGAGCTGGGTTAGGCCAAAATCTTCCACAGCTGCCCATTTGACTGGCCTTAAAAGATCACAAACCTATTTTTTCTTTAATTTTTTATTTTTATTTTCCTCTTTTGTGTCTTATTTTGGAATACTTACATTTTTCTATATAAACTTAGACCAATCCATAAAAATATTTAGCTATAAGTTGTACTTATGCAACTTTTCCCTTTGTCTTTTATATTCCCCTCATTTTAATTCTGTTTTTAAAAAAAATTATTTATTTTTATTTCATGTGTTCTGCCTGCATGTATGTCTGTGTGAGGGTGTCAAATCCCCTGGAACTGGAGTAACAGTCATGAGCTACAACGTGGTGCTGGGCCCTCCAGAATTGCAGCCAGAGCTCCTAAATGCTGACCCATCTCCCGTACCCCGGTTTAAACTCCTTTCAACACCTAATTTCTGTATTCTTTTCTTCTTGCCTGTTTTTCTTTCTAAGACCCTTTTCATCACAAAGACCCAAGTGGCCATCAGTTTTGCAGCCTCCCTGCCTGCACTGCTTAAGAGCTGAAATTGGCAAATGGTGTTGCATCAAACTAAAAAAGTTCCCACATAGCAAAAGAAACATGAAATTGATGAGACAGGCTACATAACAAAAAAAAAAAAAAGGCTAAGCCAGATGTTCATCACCCAGGGATGTGAGGCCAGAAGATACAAAGAACTAAAGTAAATAAACAAATAAGCCTCAAGAGAAAAAAATAATTCAATCAACATGAGTGTGGTGTTTTGAATGGAAGCAGCCTCTAGAAGTTCATATGTTTGAATACTTGGTCTCCAGTTCGTGGCTTCTCAGGAAGGATTAGGAGGTGTGGCCTTGCTGGAAGAAGGATGTCACTGAGTGTGGGCTTTGAGGTTTCAAAAGACACCATTTTGCATTCCCTCTGTCTCCTCCTTGAGAATCAGGATGTGAGTTCTCAACTGTCCCTACCACCATGCCTCTGCTGCCATGGACTTTGACTCCCTGAAACTGCAAAACCAATTAAAATTGTATGTAAGTTGCCATGGTTGTGATGTTTTGTCCTAGCAACAGAAAAGTGACTAAGACAATGGACAAATGGATACAACAGTTTTCAAAAGGAGAACAGCTGTGAAAAGGTGTTCAGTAGCCAGAGCCGCCAGGGAAATGTCTATTACAACCACATTGAGATTTCATCAAGAACGGTCACCATCAAGAAAACCAGAACTGACATGATGCTGACAAAGATGGAAAGAAAAAGGAACCTTTACAGACCGTTGGTTAAAAAAGCAAATTAGTGTAGCCACTATGTAAATTAGTATAATGCTTCCTCAAAACCTAAAACGGAACCATCTTAGGACTCAGCTATACTACTGATGAGTAAACACTGGAAGAAATCAATGTCAGGATACAATAGAAAAAGCCATCTTAATAACTAGTCACTATAGCCAATGCATGGAATCAGCCTGGGTTCCATCAAGGTGTAAATGGATAAGAAAAATGTGGGTTGTGTGGGATGTGGGGTGTGTCTGTGTGTCTGTGTGTATGCATGTGTGCACACTCTCGCAGTTTTAAACCTGGAGTTGTTTTGCCAAGTATCATAAAAACAGGAACAGATATAATCTTAGCTCTCCATATCTTACACAGACTTAATTTAAATGCAGGAACTAAAGAGTTAACTGTAAAGTTTAGGGCAAAGAAAATATTAGTCATGCAAGAACTTTGCTTTCAAGTGTCAGTTCTAGAAACAAAATGAAAAAATGAAAGAAAACTTGCTATGAGTTTACAAAAGAGAGAATGATATCTTGCATTTAAATGTTTATTTTATTAAATATTACTAAAATATCTATTTATTAAATGCTCAGAAAAATTCTGAACTGATTTTTTTCTAGGCAAACATAAAATGCAGGTACAAAAGGTTTTTTTTTTTTTAATCTAAAGGGCTTACTGACATGCAGGGCTACTTTTGCAATTGTTTCTAGACTTTGCCCCATGTGAACTGTACATAAATTTTGTCATCGCTAAGACTGGGAGATAAGGTTGTCACTCAACATTTATCCTTTGCTAAAAATAATAAATTCTATTATAAATGATGAAATGAGGCATTTTAATATATAATTTGATATTATGCACATTGCAAACTTACCAAGATAAAACTAGTATTATCCATAAAAAAACAAAATTAAATTAGGTCTCAATGTTCATTGAATCATTAAATTCAAAATTTCTGACTAGACACACAGCCAAGCTCACACATACACACACACACAATATTATTATATTGAAGCTAAGCTTATAAGCTTTATAAATTAACCCTTCATAGATGCAGTGTTATAAAATGACAATATAAATTTTGCTTGGTCTTTATTGTTTTCAGATATGTTGGGTTGTTTTAATGAAGATATAAATTGACTGAGTCCAGCCTGGCATCATTAACCCCAAATGCAAGTCTTCTGTCCAGCCACCATTTCTGAACCACTATTTGCTTCCCCCTGATACTCCAGGCTGAGGGAGAAAGCACTGGCAAGCTCCACTGTTCTTCATGCGAGTAAATGACCCTTGTAAATCTAGTATATGCTGTCTACTAAAATACTTCAGAGTATAGCTTCTAACAAAAGAACCCAAGCTGTAATTTTGTTTTGCTGTTTTGTTTTGTTTTGTTTTGTTTTGTTTTGTTTTGTTTTGTTTTTGAGACAGGGTTTCTCTGTGTAGCCGTGGCTGTCCTGGACTCCCTTTGTAAACCAGACTGGCCTCGAACTCACAGCAATCTGCCTGCCTCTGCCTCCCAGAGTGCTAGGATTTCAGGTGAGCCCAAGCTGTAATTCTTTTGGACACTAGGGCATCACCCGTGGGACAGACAAAATGAAGTTTAGAATGAACTCACATGGACTCGGGTTAACTACTACTTCTACACTTCTTAGTTGCTTGAGTTTAGATTTATTGGCACTAACTCCATAACATCTGTCACACATACACCCACCAATGTGGTTTTCAGATCAACCAGATCAGCACTCATCCCAGGAATGAGGAACAGTTGAAACCAAACCACCAAATGGTTCATTTGTAGTGTCTTCAAAAAGGGCTTTCTGAGACCAGGAGGGAAGTTAGAAAACCCAAAGTGAACTCTTGCTGGGTGTGCTGGTTGCATGCTTGTAACCCCAGCACTTGGGAGGCTAAAGCAAAAGAACTTTGAGTTTGAGGCCAGCATGAGTTATATATCAAGACCCAAAACCAACAACAAAAATGGAATCTTTCAAGCCTGCCCTACCAAGGCAAGTCAGGTTGAGCAGATAAGGAGAGCTGTTTCCTATGCATGGTTACAGGTACTGACCTAGTACCTATAAGTGACTAGCTCTTTAACCTTGGCTCTTATTTGTATTCCATTGATGACATTTATTTCAGACACAAACATAATTTGAGAATGTTCACACCAAGTCTAGCATATCAGCCCCAATCCCTCAAAATTTAGGTTGGTCTAAAAACAAAGAGCGGGCATTGTTACCCTGTGGTGAGAGGAAGTATCTGGCCTGCCAAAGACTGTATTTTTTACAGTATGTTCTAAAACATGTTTATGTCTAGAAAGAAGCAAAAATAATTCATAAAATTATCTCTAATGTGAAGATGAGAAAGGGTTTCTTCAGTTTTGATCTTTTCTTGCCTCTCGTCCCCTAAGCCTTCCAAGTCTCAAGGAAGCTTTCTGGGGTTCCCTAGTCTTTATCCTTTTAACAGTAATGGTTTGTTTTTACGTGTAATGTGCTCCAGTGTACAAAATGATGTTTTAGAGAATTCCTTTACGATATACTAACGTATGTTGACGATATGCTAACAGTCAACAAGATTCATAGCAAGATTCATGATCCATGTTCAACTGATCTTATGACTGGAGAGTTATTGCTAACATAGATAAGGAAATGTTTATAGTCCATGCTATAAGATGACTTTTGTACTTTATTGTAGAAAGGAATCTTCATTTATGTGTTGTTCTTAGTTAGACTTTCTATTGCCAAAAAAGCAAGTTGGGGAGAAAAAGGTTTATTCAGCCTACACTTTGACATTGCTGTTCATCACCAAAGGAAGTTGGGACAGGAACTCAAACAGGGCAGGAACCTGGAGGCAGGAGCTGAGGCAGAGGCCATGGAGGGTGCTGCTTATTGGCTTGCTCCTCATGGCTCAATCAGCCTGTTTTCTTATAGAACCCAGGACCACCAGCCCAGGAATGGCCACACCCACACTGGATTGGGCCCTTCCCCATTGATCACTAGTTGAGAAAATGCCTTACAGCTGGATCTCATGGAGGCATTTCCTCAACTGAGGCTCTGATGACTCTAGCTTGTATCAAGTTGACACAAAACCAGCCAGTACACATTATTAATATTTGAAGATGAGTGTACTATTAATGGCTTGTATTCTCTTAGTTAACACCAGCCCGGGTATTGCCTGCAGCCTCACGGAGTGATACTAGCAGACAATAACTAGACTCAGTATTCCCAGAAGTTATTAAGCGCAAATATCCAGAGACTAAGTGAAGAGTATAACAGATGACAATAAGAGAACACATATTTTACAAGTTTCAGAAATGTGGCTGACCTCCTGACCAGAGGGGCAAGACTGAGCTCCACAGTAATTGAGTGCCTTTATTTCTATCCCGATAATTCCTGCTTCATGAAAGACAGTGTAAAACACTTGTACTCTAGTATGTTAGCCCATTGCCTTCTCAGATTGCCAGCTCTCTACTACAACACATTTGAAGATTTAATTTCTGTTTCTTCCCACAGCATTTGTGATGATGGGTACCGTGAGCTCTGATACTCTTGTAATAATTCCAAATAAATTATGGCCCCAATATACAAAGTGACCACATAGCACCAAGAGGCAAAACCATAAGGATTTCAAAAGCAGCCTCAGCTACATAAGTAGTTTGAAGCCAGTCTGAGATACGACACTGTATTTTTTACAAGGTAGGGTGGTGAACACCCAAATTAATAAAATTAGAAATGAGTAGGGGGTCTTAGTCACTGTTCTGTTGCTGTGAAGAAACCCAATGACCAAAGCAACTCTTCTGAGAGAAATAATTTCATTAGCGGCTTGAATGCCGTTTCAGAGAATTGGTCCAATATCATTGTGACAGTGTGCACAGCAAGGAGAGTATCTGAGAGCTAGAGGGAGACATGAGGCCTGGGCCTGGCATGAGCTTTTTAAGCCTCAGAGCCCACCCTTCCAACGTACACTTCCTCCAACAAGGCCATACCTCCTAATCCTTTTCAAATAGTGATGCTCCTTGATGAATGAGCATTCAAATACAAGAGCCTATAGGGTCATTTTTATTCATATCACCACAGAGGGAGACATGGCAATTGATACCAATGAAATTCAGATTCTTACAAAATGCTTTGAAAACCTATATCCTGAGAAGGCCACCCTCCAGGGGGGGAAGTGACCAAAGAACAGACAACAGAGTCCATGTCAGAGACAATCCCTGTCCCCATTACTAGGGAATCCACATGAAGACTGAGCTGCCTATGAGCTACATCTGAGCAGGGGTCTGGGTCTTCTCCATGCATGGTCCTTGGTTGGTGCATCAATCTTTGCAGGCACCCGTGGACCCAGAATTGTTGGCTTTTTTTAGTCTCCCTATGGAGCTCCTGTCCTCTCTGGGTCCTTCTATCCCCTCCCCTGCCCTTCTTCCATAAGATTCCCCGTGCTCTGCCCAAAGTTTGGCTGTGGATCTCTGCATCTGCTTGTATCTGTTGCTGGGTGGAGACTTTCAGGGGACGACTATGATGGGCTTCCATCCTGTTCCTTCCCTTCTGCCACTTCTGGCATCTATCCTGTTTGCTCTTCTGAATGAGAATTAAGCATCCTCCCTAGGGTCCTCCTTGTTATTTAGCTTCTTTAGGTTATCCTGTGTTATATGGCTAACATCCACTTATAAGTGAGTGTGTAATTTGTGTATCTTTCTGCTTCTGGGTTACCTCATTCAGGATGATCTTTACTAGCTCCATTCATTTGCCTACAAATTTCATGATTTCCTTGTTTTTAATAGCTGAGTAGTATTCCATTGTGTAAATGTACCACGATTTCTGTATCCATTCTTTGGCTGAGGGACATCTAGGTTGTTTCCAGTTTCTGGTTATTACAAATAAAGATGCTATGAACATAGTTGAGCAGATAGATGTCCTTGTTGTATGGTAGAACATCTTTTGGGTATATGCCCAACAGTGGTATAGCTGGGTCTTGAGGTAGAACTATCCCCAGTTTTCTGAGAAAACACCCAGATTTATTTCCAAAGTGGTTGTACAAATTTGCACTCCCACCAGCAATGGAGGAAGGTTCCCTTTTCTCCACATCCTCTCCAGCATGTGTTGTCACTTGAGTTTTTTATCTTAGCCATTCTGATGGATGTAAAATGGAATCTCAAAATCATTTTGATTTGCATTTCCCTGATGGCTAAGAACATTGAGCATTTCAAGTGTTTCTCTGCCATTTGATGTTCCTCTATTGAGAATTCTGTTTAGCTCTGTACCCCATTTTTAATTGGATTATTTGGTTTGTTGGTGTTTAATTTCTTGAGCTCTTTATATATTCTGGATATTAGCTCTCTATTGGATGTAGGGTTGGTAAAGATATTTTGAAAATATCTGTAGGCTGCCATTTTGTTCTGATGACAGTGTCCTTTGCTTTACAGAAGCTTTTCAGTTTCATGAGGTCTCAATTATTTATTGTTGATCTTAGAGCCTGAGCTGTTGGTGTTCTGTTCAGGAAGTTGTCGCCTGTGCCAATGAGTTCAAGGCTCTTCCCCACTTTTTCTGCTGACAGATTTAATATGTCTGCTTTTATACTGAGGTCTTTGACCCACTTGGGTTTTAATTTTGTGCAGGGACAAAACAAGGCTGCCCACTCTCTCTGTATCTCTTCACCATAGCACTTGAAGTTCTAGCTAGAGCAACTAAAGGAGACAACTAAAGGAGATCAAGGGGATACAAATCGGAAAGGAAGACGTAAAAGTAGCACTATTCGCAGATGATATGAGAGTATACATGAAGAAGCTTTTCAATTTCATGAGAGTCTATTTGTTAATTATTTAGCTTAGTGCCTATGCTATTGGTGCTCTGTTCAGAAAGTCTTCTCCTGTCCCAATGAGTTCCAGGCTATTCCCCATTTTTTCTTCTATCAGCGTCATTGTATCTTGTTTTACGTTGAAGTATTTGATCCATTTGGAGTTGAGATTTGGTCAGAGTGATTAAGTATGGATATATTTGGATTCTTCTATGTTGGGAGCCGCTGCGTGAATGTTTCGCCGGCAGAAACGCACGCGACCACAGGAATCCTTCCGCAGTAAACTTTATTAGTCACGCGATGAAGAGGGGAGAGAGGCCTCCCGGCCACCTCGTGGGCGCGGGCGGCTTCCCGAGGGCCGCGGCCCCGGGCGGGAAAACGGGGAAGGAAGAGAGCGAAGGAGAGGGCAGGCCCCAGAGTAGCGCTGTTTATATAAGCCCGGGTTGCACCTGAGTGACGTGTCAATACCCTGATTGGCTGCTCACTCTTACCGGCGTGCCTACGCAATTCTTAGCATGCTTACGCAATCTTTAGCGTGTATACGCATCTACGCATGCACCCTGGAGGTTTATAGTTTTGAGGGCGAGATGTCAGCGCCAGCTAGTGGCATCTGAGTCTCGGCTCTCCACACTTCTACAAACAGACGTTCAGTTAGACTGGCACAATTTATTTAAGATGTTGTTATTTTTTATCCAGTGTATGTTTCTGGCTTACCAAACATCAGGTGTCCATAGGTGTATGAATTTATGTTTGGGTTTTTAATCAGACCCTTTGATCAATGTGGCTTTTTTTGTGCCAAATCTTGGTTCTTGTTGTTGTTTTGGGGTTTTTTGTTTGTTTTTTTGTTTGTTTGTTTGTTCTCTTGTGGTGATGACTTATTTCCATATATATATATATAACATATAATAAAATATATGATATGATATGATATGATATGATATGATATGATATATAAAATCATCTTGACAGTAATTTTTCTTCCCTCCTCTCTCCCCAGGCCTTTATTAATATAGTTCCATAGAACAATTTGAGGTCAGAGATGGTGATACCTCCAGCAGTTCTTGTATTAGGATTGTTTCAGCTATCTTAGTGTTTTTGTGTTTCTATCAAAAGCTAAAAATTTTCCTTCCAAGATATGTGGAGAATTGTGTTGGAATTTTGATTGGGATTGCATTCAATCTGTAGATCACATTTGGTTGGACAGCCATTTTTACTGTTAGTCCTATCAACTCATGAACATGATGGATATCCTTCCATCTCCTGATATATTTTTCAATTTGATTCTTCAATGTCTTAAAGTTTTTATAATACAAGTCTTTTTCAGAGAAATTTATTCCAGCAACATGGCTACTCTAGCAATGGATCACATCCAAACTCTTAGGTCTGTGTGACACAACTTGAATACAGACACACCTTTTGCACATACCTTTAATCCCAAACAATAATGTTCAATTGAAGAGTAGACAAAGTGATGAATTGGAGAAAGATTTGACAGCGTGAGTCAGAGATGGGATAAGCCCAAATCTCAGACAGGAAAGAAAGTCTAATTAAGAGCAGCGCAGGGAGAGAGAGTTGACCTCAGTGCATTTCAGCTGGGTGCAATGAAGAGGTCACGCAGTCGATGCACTCAGTGCAGTGTGGAGGCAGTATTTTCAAGCAGAGCAATTCAGTGAGAATCCAAGGGAAGCCAGTTTGAATCAGTCAGCACTACAAAGAGGAGGAGGAGAAAGGTGGAAGGAGGAAAGCAGAAGAGGTGAAAAAGGAAGAAAAAGAAGAGGAAGAGGAGAAGAAGGGGGAAGAGGAAGGACAGCAGAAAGATAGTGGAGCCCGACAAATGAGACCTTTCAAGAAAGTCTGGCTGTTAGACAAGGAGTCCCAGAGGCACTCAATTGTTGTCTTTAAGGAGCAAGCGGCTATGTTGTGAAGAAGACAAGGTTCTGATGATAAGCAGTAAACCAATAAAAGACCATACGACTAAAATGAGACACACAGGCCAAGCCAACTCCTTGTCTGTCCCCTTGTAAGCCCCTGAGCAGAAGACCCAGTTAAGATGGGGCCTACCCTGGGTTTTTCATTTCCATGTGAAGTTGAGCCTGTGGTTCTGGGGTGTAGGAAAGCAAGTACAGCAAGCTACAGAGAGCGACTCGGTGAGTAGCACCCCTCTCTTGGTTTCTGCTTCCATTCCTACCTCTGAGTCCCTGTTTGAGCTCTTTCCCTGGCTGCCTTGATGTTGCACCTTTTCCTCTCCATGTTGCTTTTGGTCAGTGCTTTATCACAGCAACAAAGAAGTTAGGACAATGGAGGTAGAAAGGCCAGAAGAGCAAACGCCAGCTGCAAGACAGGAAACAAGCCCCAGAGACGTCTGCTTTCGCAGTCATACTTACGTTATATCTTACTTTACAAAACACTTCTTATTTCCATCTGACTCTGGGTTAGATATAGTCAGGATTTACTAAATATTGCATTTGCTACTGGCAGGAATTCCCTTTGCTTTTTACACGGACCACCAGAAAGTAAGTGTGTTCCTTCTAGCCTGTCGAATTGGAAGGAAATCTAAAGATATTTAGGCCTAGGCACCATCTCTTTCTACAACAAACTATTCTAAAAAGAGAAAGTACCAAGACAGCATAGATAAGTCATACAGCATCTGGTAGCACATGTGGATAAAAGCAGCTCCTTTTCCATCATTCACACAAAACACCCCTTCCACCTCAAAGGAGCAAGTCTTCATTCTGAGCCACATATGAGCGCCATGTTCAAACCACCCCAGATAGTGTGTTCTGATTTAGAAATGGCTTCATGGGATTTCTACAGTAACAGAACCAAAAATAAAAAGCTGATGGAAACATCAGCTAGGCAGGTTACATCCAATAGCTCTGCTGTATGCCTCAGATGTTCTCTGACAGCATTCTAGCCTTTAGGTTGGTGGCAGCACACGACCTTAGGATGTGAAATAAGTACAAAGATGGGCAATGAAGGCTGATAGGAAAGAGAAATGTAGAACAACAGAATTCCACTCTAACCTGTAACATTCCTACTGTCCACAGTGACACTTCTAAGCCGTCAGCCTTGTGGACTCTCTCACATACATGCAACTGTTTTCTGGTATCTTGGTTGCACAGCCAGAGGAGACCCAGATAGCTGCTTCAAGGATGAGGGATCAGGGGGCCTTCCTGATGGAGAATCAGTCATCCTTGTGCATGACTCTTCTCTTAGTGCTGCATGACACGCTATGGCTCTGGCTGGAAAGAAACACAAGCAATCCCAAGCTTTTTGCCACTGCCCACTTCAGGTGAGGAAAATGGTGCCCAGAAAAGAACTGAATTACTTGCCCAAGGTCAAATGACCATGTGACTTCACAGCCGCCTTATATTTCAGAAGTGATGACTGATGAAAAGTAGGCTTTAAAAATAACGGTACAGCAGAAGTCAGAGGCCTGGAAACACACTGGTGACTCACTGCAATGAACATTTGCATGTAAAGATGTGTGGACATGCTGCAGTGGGAGGGGGCTCCCTTCTCTGAAGAGTTGGGGAGGGAAGACAGGGAGGCAGGGAGGGAGGGTGGGACTGGGAAGAGGTGGGGGAGGAGGCTACAACCAATAGATGTGTGGACAAAAAGGTATATATGTGACACACACAGCTTCCATGGAGAGACGTTTTGTTTGGTTGATTGGTTTTGTTTGTTGTTTGTTTTCTTTTGGCGGAGAAGTTGCAAGGTCTGAGGGCAGGTATGGAGTGATGGAGAGATTCACCAACAATCAACAGTGTTAAAAAAACATAAGTATTGACATCAGAATAAGATAACTCAAAGAGTCAAGACAACCTAAACTCTACTGGTGACTAAAACTGTTCTTTTCAGAAAGAATTGTTGACTGTAGTATCTTTGCTCAAAATAAGGAAAGAGAAAAAGAAAGAAAAGAGCAAAAAGAAAAATAAATGCATATTGTTATGGCCCAGTACCTAGGCAGACTGGCTCTTTAGCAACTGGAACCACTACATTGTATGAAACTGCCAGCTTTGTTCAAAATCAAAGATGGAGGGTGAGCCTGCAAAAGGCACTTTGCTTCCAATAGACTAGCTAAAGAGTCAAGAGAGAAGGGCTCAGGTGAGCAATCCCTCAAAACTCACCTGAAGAACAGTTACATGCACAACTCTTTCCTGAAACACAGACCTTGAGAGACCTAAAAGCCAGAACTAGGCAGGCCCTTGTCCAAAAAGCTTGCCTCACAAATGAGTACAGAGAAGAAAGGTGAACCATGCCTGTGTGCTTACAAAAGCCTCAATAATGAAGGAAGTGTCTTCTCCTACTTCCGATGTCTATCCTGTTTGCCTTTCTGAAAGAGGATTAAGCATCTTCCCCAGGGTCCTCCTTGTTGTTTAGCTTCTTTAGGACTATAGATTTTAGTATGTTTATCCTATATTATATTATACAGCTAAAATCCACTTCTAAGTGAGTATATACCCTTTGTGTCAGCTCTGTCTCAATGTGTGGTCCCTAGAAAGGGGAGCAGGAGCTGTCTCTGACATTAACTCAGCTCTAATATGAACTCATGGCCAGCCCTTTCATCAACTCCTCCTTGGGGGGCAGCCTTGCCAGGCCACAGAGGAAGACAATGCAGCCAGTCCTGATGAGACCTGATAGGCTAGGTAGGGTCAGATGGAAGGGGAGGAGATCCTCCCCTATCAGTGGGTTAGCGGAGGGGCATAGGGGGAGAAGAGGGAGGGAGGGTGAGATTGGGAGAAGATGAGAGAGGGGGCTACAGCTGGAATACAAAGTGAATAAATTATAACAAATAATAAATAAATGAAAAAATAAATAATAAGAGGGAGCCCAGATGCCAGCTTATAGAATGTTAGTTTCCCCTCTGGAAACAACAGCAGAGAAACACATAGGTAAATGACAAGTAGCCACGGTCCTTAGGAACAGGATGACAGGAAGGACCCTGGTGAACTGCGTGCCCTGCCTTGAGCAGCCAGGGCTACTCAGTTCTGATCCCTTTGATCAGTTACGCGAGATGCGAACTCAGCGTTGCCATACTTTCTGTGTATTTTTATTTACAGTACAGATTTGGGGTTGAGATGGCCCAGGGTTTTAAGGACGACAAATAGAACTGCTGTGGGGGCTGAGCACGACAATCTACAGCTTTAATCTCAGCGCTTGGAAAGCAGAGGCAGGCAGATCTCTGTGAGTGTGAGGCCAGAGTTGTCTACAAAGAGAGTTCCAGAGCAGTTGGTGCTACCTCGTGAGATGCTGTCTGAACTGGAACACTCCGGGGCCCCTTAGCCTACGGAACAAGGGGCTAAGAGGAAGAAGGCCTCTGAACATCTTCACCTCAGCTGTCACTCAGTTGTGACTAGAGACTATTCGTTATGTTATTTAAAAATGCACCATATATACTGCATATTACATATCACCTAATATGTATCACGCATTGTGCTACACGTTACACGTTATATATAATATTGTATATTGTCGATAATATATGGAGCAGATGGGGTATGAAGGGGTATGATCAAATTTATATAAACATATCCTTAGGAAGCCGCTACTGTGTACAGTATACATACACAGCAGCTGCAGCATGTCCAGCGCCATGATGGCTAACCAACTATGTCCAGCGCCGTGATGGCTAACCAACTATGTCCAGCGCCGTGATGGCTAACCAACTATGTCCAGCGCGGTGATGGCTAATCTCTTTCATCATCTGACTGGAATTAGTCACCTGCGGCACATCTTTGAGGGGAAATCCACCCTGAATGTGGACAGAGCCATCCCATAAATTGGAGTCCTAAAGAGAAGAGGGAAAAGGAGAAAGTCAGCTGAATGCTAACATCTTCCTCTTTCTCCTTCCTGATACCCTGAGGTGTGAGGGATCCCTGAGGAGGTGTGAGGAATTCCAGTAACATGCTCTATGCCAGGATGGACCGTACGCCCTCAAACTGTGAGCCAAAAGAAAAACACGAAATCTTTCCAACCACAAGTTGCTTTTATCGGGCATATGGTAATAGTAATGAGAACAGCTTCTTTTTTTAATTGTTTTCACAATTTTTTCATTATATATTCTGATTGAAGCTCCCTCCCTCAATTCCTCCCACTCCCACCCTCCCTCCCTCTTCCTCCGTATCCCCTTCCCCTAATCCACTGAAAGGGGAGTTCACCATTGCCATTGGCCCATAGCTTGTTAAGTCTCATCAGGACTGCCTGTATCCTCTTCCTCTGTGGCCTGGCAAGGCCACGTCGCCAGGAGAAAGTGATCAAAGAGCAGGCAACCAAGTTCATGTCAGAGACAGCCCCTGCTCCCCTCCCTCGGAGATCCACATGGAGACTGGGCTGCCAGTCAGCCACATCTGAACAGAGAGTCTAGGTCCTCTCTGAGCATGGTCCTCAGTTGCTGCATCAGTCTCTGTATGAGCCCCTGGGCTCAGATCCTTTAGCTTTGGTGGTCTCCTTGTGGGGCTCCTGTCCCCTCCATGTTCCTTCCTCCTCATACCCCTCTTCTTTTGTAAAACTCCTATGCTCTGCCCAAAGTTTGGCCCTGAGTCTCAGCATCTGCTTCAATCCCCTGTTGGATGGAACTTTTCAGAGGACCCTCTATAGCAGAGTCCTATCCTGTTTCCTCTCTTCCACCACTTCTGGTGTCTATCCTGTGTGACATTCTGAATGAGGACCCTCTAGGGTCCTCCTTAGTGTTTAGCTTCTTTAGGTCTGTTGGCTATCCTGTATTATACAGCTAATATCCACTTATAAGTCAGTATACACCATGCCTGCCTTTCTGTTTCTGGGTTACCTCACTCAAGATGATCTTTTCTAGTTCCATCCATTTGCCTGCAAATTTCATGATTTCCTTGTTTTTAATAGCTGAATAGTATTCCATTGTGTACATGTGCCACAATTTCTGTATCCATTCCTCCACTGAGGGACATCTAGGTTGTTTCCAGATTCTGACTATTACAAATAAAGCTGATATGAACATAGTTGAGTAAATGCCTTTATTGAATATATATCCAGGTATATATCCAGGGTATATATCCAGGAGTGGTATAGCTGGATCTTGAGATAGTGTTATTCCCAATTTTCTAAGAAAGTGCCAGACTGATTTCCAAGATCAGTTTCTAATAAAAGTAGCTCAAAGAAAAAGACCAGTGTTCCTTGCAGAACAAGAACAGAAGTCGTGGGGTTTCCTCCACACCTTCCACAGGCTAAGCAGGGTTGCAGAAACTAGGAGAGCACATGATGGGTGCTTGCATTCAGCCTTGATGCATAGGGGTTTTGCCACCTTTCACTCAGCTCCTCCTGTCCTGAGACCTGGGCAGCCTGGACTGACCAGAGCCTTTTCAGAGACAGGAAACCATCCTGTGCCCTGGAGTCTGCCTCTGCTGACCTCCACCCAACCACTTTGTTTCTGTTTCCTGCACTAATGTTCCTAATGGGCTCCAATGTTTCTTTTAATATATATAAACTGCCATTTCAGAACCACCGAGTGCAAAGGTCTCATCCTCTACCTGTCCTGTGTCCTACGTAGTGGACACTTCCTTGGCAGTATACCAGAATGATGAAGGGTAAGGACCATGTGCTGGAATGATGAAGGATGAAGGATGTGCAGGCTCATAGGTTGAATCCACACTGTATCACTTTTGAAGTGAGGCCAGGGACAACTTTTGAACTGTCTTGCATCTCTACTTTCCCATGGGGGAGACGGGAGCAACAGTAATAGCACATGAAAAATACTCAATAAAATACTGATCGATATTACAAGGGACACCAAGTGGCCACTAACTCAGCACAAAGAAAGACCCTGATTCGGGTTTGCTGAGCATCACTGCCTAGGGTGAGCTAACAAGAAATGCAGTTGTTTGTTTCTCAGAACTGCCTTCTCCATCTTCATCCTAACCCTGGCCAGGGCTCAGCCTTGCGGTTTCAAAGCATAAATTTCCTGGGAAATTTTTTCAACTTCTTTTATCTCATCCTCAACACCATTTCAGTCCTCACTTCATCCAGTACTAGAGTCGTGACACTAGACACACGCCAATCGATACACCTGCTTTGCCCCCACCCCGTCCCTGCCGCCGAATGTCTGGCAACTGTTATGGCTTCCCGCCCGAGGGTTGTGATTTTCTGTGGCATTAAGTACCGCATTTCTTTGCAGGGGCAAGGTATGAGTGGAACGTATTTTCATTCTTAAACGCCTCTTTCCAGTGTGCTACAACTCGTTCTGTGACCCCACACATTTCCCCTCTCTAATTCATGTCATCTTCTTCTGTGTGTGACGGTTTGAATGAGAGTGGCTACCATAGACTCATAGCGTTTAGTGCTTAGTCAACAGGGAGTGGGACTCGTTGAGAATAATTAGGAAGTATGGCCTTTTGGGAAGAACTGTGTCACTTGGGTGTGGGTTTTGGTATTTTAAAACCTCGCCCCAGGATATCTCTCTCTCTCTCTCTCTCTCTGTGTGTGTGTGTGTGTGTGTGTGTGTCTGTCTGTCTGTCTGTCTGTCTGTCTGTCTGTACCTGTCACTGTGTGTGAGTATGTCTGTATGTCTTTGTCTCCTTCTCTGTGTCTGTCTGTCTTTCTCTCTCTTTCTCTCTCTCCCTCCCTCTCTCTCTCCACCTGCTGCCTGCAGACCAGGATTGTAAAGTTCCCAGCCACTGCGCCAGCACCATGCCTGTCTGCTTCTGTACGACAATCATGGACTCGCCCTCAAAACTGTAATCAAGCTCCCCAAATCAATGTTTCCGATGAGTTGCCTGGGTGTCTATTCACAGAGATAGAGCATACACAATTGTGTTTTTACACATACATAACTACTGAGTCCAACAGAAGGCTAACTACCTGGACATGAGCTGTCCGGGGGTCTTGTCCCTGTGGATAAGTGATGGGCATCAACTGCCTGTAGTTCTTCAGCCAGTGGCAGGAGCGCCTTTCCCTGTTCCTGCTGCAGTGTTCACGGCTGCAGTCTTCTGCACGTATTGAAGGGCTCTGTTCCTGCATCAACGCATTGCTAACATTCTTACTTGTGGTTTTCTGTTGATCGAGACCTGACTGTGTGTTCTAGAGCATGCAACTGGCCAGGATCTGTGTGACCATTCTGTCTCTGGTCCTCATATTTCTTTCAGCTCACAAAATGTCACCAAAGGCTCCTTCGGTTGTAGGTTCAAACTTATTACAGCTCATTCTCTGTGCTCCTGTGTTTTCCTGCCTTGCTAACCAGTGTGCAGACATCATAGCTTATTCATGAGCACTTGAAACAGCAACTAAGTCAGCAAACCCTCAAGCTGCTGCCCCAGAGCTCTATGGGACACTCCTGAGTGTAATGAATACAAAGAAAACCTTCCTCAGGGAATTCCAGGACTCCAGAGTGGAGCCGTGATGAAGAGTTTGGCCTGGCCAGCAAGTATGGCTCAGGAGTAGACACTGCCCATTACACTCGACAGCCGTCTGCTCTGCCTGCAGCCTCACCTGGCTAACATTCCTCAGCGTGCCTCAATCTGGATTCATTTTATTCTGGCTTCTCATGGTTTTCTTTGAGAAAGCAGTAGTCTGAAAGTAGCATGCCTGGATCCCTCTAGACAGAAGAGGAAGAACGTTGTGTGTGTCTTTGAGATCACTTCTTATATTAGCACTGTTTATCTTCACTGTGATGAAAAGTTCCTTAGCAAACTACAAAAGTTCTCCTTGTAGCTGTTGTATAAATGACAGTAAAACAATTCCTTATTTTTTTCACGGATTCTTGTTCTTGGGGCAATCAGTCTATTCTGTGACTGGGTGCTGCTGCAATTAGACAGTCTGCTTCTGAGTCCCCAGGTCTCATTTTATCATCAAATCTTCAGAATACAGTGTGTTGAGGATACAAAAGCCCTGGAAACATTTGTGCCTCACACATTGGCAACTTGGCTGTAGGCTGGAGAACCAGGCTTTACCTTGAAAATTGGTTTGTTTGGGGTTCTTTTGGTCTGGGAAGAGTTGGTTTTTGTTTTTGTTTTTTCGAGACAGAGTCTCTCTGTATAGCCCTGGCTCTCCTGGACTGGCTATGTAGGTCTTGAACTCACAGAAATACTCCTGGTTCTGCTTCCCAAGTGCTGGTATTAAAGGCATGTACTACCACGCTCAGTCCTAAAAATTGGTATTTAGTTTTCAATCAGATCAGTGTGAACTCTAGAAATATTTAAGACTTATCTCAATTTAACATTGTAATTTCAGTGTTTATTTCAAAATAAAACATATCCTGGGCTCTCTTCTCTATCCCAGCAAGATGCCGAAGGAAAGAAGGCCAAGGGGAAGAAGGTGGCCCCAGGCCCCACCGTCGTGAAGAAACAGGAGGCCAAAAAGATGGTCAATCCTTTGTTTGAGAAAAAGCCCAAGAACTTGCACTGGGAAGGAAATTCAGCCCAAAAGAGATCTCATGTGCTTTGTCAAATGGTCCTGCTACACTAGGCTGCAGCAGCAAAGGGCCATCCTCTATAAGCGGCTCAAGTACCTCCCGACATTAACCAGCTCACCCAGGCCCTGGGCCGCCAAACAGCTACCCAGCTGCTTCAGCTTGCCCACAAGTACAGGCCAGAGACAAAGCAGGAGAAAAAACAGGGGCCACTGGCCAGCGCTGAGAAGAAAGCTGCTGGGGAAGGGGACATCGCAACTACGAGAGCACCTGTCCTTCGAGCAGGTGTCAATACAGTCACCACCTTGGTGGAGAGCAAGAAGGCTCAGCTGCCCATGAAGTAGACCCCATTGAGCTGGTGGTTTTCCTGCCTGCCCTGTGTGGAAAGATGGGGTCCCTACCACATCATCAAGGGAGAGGCCAGGCCGGGCGGCTGGTCCACAGGAAGACCTGCACCACCGTTGCTTCACACAGGTTAACTCGGAAGACAAGGGTGCTCTGGCCAAGCTGGTGGAGGCTATCAGGGCCAGTTACAACAACAGATACAATGAGAGCCACTGCCACTGGGGAGGCCACGTCTTGGGTCCTAAATCTGTGTGAAGCTGGCAAAGGCAAAGGCTAAAGAACTCGCTACTAAACTGGGTTAAATGTACACTACTAAGTTCTCTGTACATAAATATAATTACAAAATTGCCAAAAAAAACATGTCCTGGAAACCATTTATTAATAGTTCACATGTTTATTACATGGTTGGAGACCATGGCCATTTCAAGATTATTCCAATTTTCTCTGACTTTTGCTTTGTTTAAATGGTCCATCCTCTTGCAGGGTGGATTTTAAAACAACCAACACTTCCACAATTGTGTTAACATTGGTAAAAAGTAGTGTCAAGAGTTCAGGATTATTTGGTACCGGTGGTTATTCACCCTCAAAGAACCCACGTGGAGAGAGGGACCACTGTAAGACACTAAAACAGCCCAGAACCTCTGCAGTCTACATAGTAACCTCTCAGGGGACCAACAAGTAGACTGTGACTATGGGGAACACAGCTTTGTAAAACAGCTACGAGGCTCTGGACAAATGGTTCTGTGGGTAAGAGTGCTTAGTGAACTCTTAACCAAACAGTTTAGTTCCTCGGGCCTTAGGTTCCTCGGTGCCGTCTAACTCCAGCCTCGGGGGACCTGTGGACCGGTTCTGGCCGCCACTCATGTGCACATACACAGACACAAGCACACACATACACATAAGTAAATATAAAAATAAGGTCTTTTAAAAATAGCTATGAAATTACACCATCCGGTTTTCAAATTTCCCAACCAAACATATTCATGACTGTTTTATTGGTATATATTCATTAAATATAGTAATGGGCCTCATAAATATATTTTCATGTAATTATATCATGTGTAAAAATCATATAGCCTATATATTCAACACACACACACACAACCTGCCCTCCCCACTTGATGGCTCTTATAACATGCTTCAAGGCTGCAAATTCAGTTCCTGGTGTCAGATACAGCTCTCCCAAGTCCAGAACTCTGCTGGTTTGAATCCTACGTAGTTGTGCCCTAGTTTGTGCCTGTTATGCTGTTATGGTAAAACACTGACCAGAACAAACTTGGGAGGCAAGGCCTGATTGGCTTTCAGGTTACAGTCCATCACAGGGGAAGTCAAGGCAGGAGCTCAAGCAGGAGTCGCTACCTGGGGCGAGGAAGCGAAGCAGAGACGATGGAGGAACACTGCTCACTGGCCTGCTCTCCATGCTTGCTCAGCTTGTCCTCGCATACAGCCCAGCCTGCGTGCCCACGGCTGGTACTACCCACCATGGGCTAGGCCCTCACGTGCTGTCACTCATTAAGAAAACTCCCCCAAAGACGTGCCCACAAGACAAGCTGATGACGGCAAAGGCTCAGCTGAGATCCCCTCTGCCCAGCGACATCCAGGTTATTCAAATAGACAAAACAACTATCCAGCATGTGTCCAGATGTTATAGAAGAGCTGGCCTTTAAGACACCCACCAGATACCAGGAAACGCTGGAACGAGGCTGTAAGTCCAGACCCAGGCACGGTGTCATGATGTGATGCCATCGGTTCAGCATATTGTGAAACCTAGGTGCTTATGATTGCGTCAGTTACACAGTTTCCTTAAAGTGTTTCCTACGATGAAGAGACCTGTTGAGTAACCCCAAAATGAAAGAGGTGAACCAGTCATCTTTAAACTAAATCATACAAAATTACACTGTGACTTTTGTATTTGAATGCTGAAGGTGTCTTAGCAACTGTGTTACTAAATTCTGTAAGTCATGATACAATTCATTTCCAGTGTTTTTATAGTAGCAAGCTTTTTTGATAAAACTTATTTTTCTTAGAAAAGACTGAGGAAGTGCTTGAAAAGAAGGAACAGGATAGGAGAGGGAATGTTGAGGGAAAGGAGGGTGTAGATCTAATGTGGGGAGCAGGGAAGGAGGACAGAGGGCATGCAGAGAGAAGAGAAACCATGGCCTGGGGCATCTCTGAGACAGGCTGGAGACCTACAATAGAGGAGGCTTCTGGGAGAATATGGGGGTTAACTCTAGTAGAACTAGCAAGGGACATGGGAAATGAAAAGGCCACCCTATAACCATATAGGACTCCAAGTAGAGAGAGAACACCAACCACCACAGAAACTTCAATCCAAAATTTACCCTGCCTACAAGATGTACAGGAATAAAGATAGAGCAGAGACTGAAGGAATGCCCAACCACTGCCTGGCCACGCCGCGAGAGAGAGGCAGCCCCTAACACTACTAATGACACTCTGCTGTGCTTGCAGACAGGGCTTGCAGAGACTGAAACACCAACCAAAGACTGTGTTTGAACTTGACCTAGGCCCCCTGCACATATGTACATGATGGACAGCTCCCCTAGTAAGAGGAGCAGGGGCTGTCTCTGACAAGGACTCACTTGCATGCTTTTGATCACTTGCCCCTGTAGGGCTGACTTGCCAGGCCACTGTGGTACAGGATGCACTCAGTCCTCATACAACCTAATGTGCTGGAAAGGGTAGGTGGGAGGGCTCCCTTTTTCATAGGGATAGGGGAGGGGGATACAGGGAAGAGAGTAGGAAGGAGGGACCAACAGGAAAGGAAGGAGGGGGCTACGATTGAGATGTAAAGTGAATAAATAAAAATAAATACATAAATACTATATCACTGTTACTAAAAAACAAAAACTTGTTTTTCTAACATAACTGTAGCACATACTATGAATAAGACAAACAAATTTCAACTCTGAAACATCACAGAGAGAAAGGTGATACACAGTTGGGCTATTAGTTAGATGTGCAGCATTTTTTATTTTTATTTTTTTTAAAAATTGGTGAAAAAAAAAAGAAGAAGAAGAAGCAAACAAACAAGAAGATGATGATTACATTCTGAATGTCATAGTGGGTGTGTAAGTGTCTGCTCTACTATCTTGTGGCCTGTCTGGTTTACAGGCTTTTAAGCACCAGCCCTCATTTACAGTAACCAACATATTAACACAGATGATCAGTTTCTCTGCTGTCAGTCACTCCGTGCAGTCATCAGTTCTGTGTGTAGTCATCCTCCACATGAGCAGGACTTCCGAAGTCGCCATTTCCACATCACCTCTTCTGTAGAGCAGTTTTCCCGAGAGCCCCTGCTCCAGTGACCTTCCCACATCCACACCAGCCCTTGCCATGATGTCTCGCTTCCACGCCTGCTGCATTCACGCTCCACGCGTTGTTGAACCAAGACTTCGCACACACTCTTGGTGCCCTTGCTCCATTCACTGCTGCTAACTTCCTAGACACAGATTGTCTGTTTGGATCTCTCACTCCTGGGCTGGGGATGGGGCTGTGTCTCAGCTGTGCTTTCCTGGCACGCAGGAATCCCCGGGATTGACCCTCAGCATCACATACAATCAGCTGTGTTGGCACATGCCTGTAATGCCCACACTGGAAGAAAAGACAAGAAAATGAGAAGCTCAGCGTCAGCCTCAGGTGTATAGCAAGTTCAGGGCCATCTTGGAGTGCATGCAATCCCATCATAAATAAACAGTCAGTCACTCCTCAGTACGTCTAGTATGCGTAACAACATTTTTACGTCTTGTGGAGTTGGATTATGTAATTTCTAACACAGGCAAATTCTTAAAAAAAGAATGAATGTTTACTGATCAAAACTATCCCTCAGCTAATAAAACATTTAGGCATAAAGACTTTAACAAGCACTTTATTCCAAAGAACAACGTTTCATAAGACCTTTCATTTGATGCATTTCTCTGCCATTTGGAAGAAACTGAAAATGTGCCAGCATCGCTGCTTTAAGAGAGAGAAGGCGACGGCGGGTCGGGGGTGAAGCCACAGCTAGAGAGACTCTGCTCCATCCTAACTGAACACTTGCCAGCACAGCTCGGTATCCTTGTCTGGGTGGCAGGAAACTCCAAAATGACAATCACTCACAGGAAGGAGCACGCAGTGGGGTTGTGATGAGCAGAAGTTGAGAGATTGAGAAACGTCTCAGGGGGAACATGACGTAACAGGTCCTACACTCCTATTTGTCAACAGGACTGTGGCCAGAAAACCACAGGGCCGTCTGCATTGATAAACTTTACTTCCTTCCAGCTTTTAATGCACTTCTCCAGGGCAGACAAGTGTCCTTACTGACTGTCTTTCCTTCTACAAAAGTCAGCTTGCTCCATCCAGCAAGAAGAATGGGGGAAAGGTAAGAGTCTATCTACATCTTATTTCCAGATCTATTGTTGTATCTTTTCTGTGTCTATATCCACATAACTCCATACTGGGGCAGATATTCAAGTAGCCATGAGGAGCGCGAGAGTAAAAGATGAGGAAGGTTCAGCTCCCTTTTGGTGAGTTTGATGCAGGCAGACTGGACAGTGAGTGGTCAGAAGCTGCTAATCAGTATTCATTAGACTCCATCCTGATCTCTTTGCCACTAAAGCTCTTGCCGATTACCTGCTCAACAGATGAGCTCAAATCATAGAGCCTTATGACCAGAGAATACACCTACTGTTCCCCCAGACCTGAAGCAACTTCCACGCACATCTTCTTGCTCAGCCTGGTTGCAGATGTCAGCCAGTGGTCTTACCAAACAACAGAGGCCAGTCGGCTGCCCTACCCAAATCCAGAGCAAAGGGAATAGCCCAGTTATCTGAAGAAACTGAAAGCTCTCAGTGCTCAGGGCCAGCAGCAGCTTCCCGTTCAGTGACAAAGATTAGACACTAGGGGGAGCTGTCTGCCACTGCCAAAGAAGATGAAGAGTGAACAAGACATGACTCTCTCCACAGATGCTCAAACATTGTGGGGGAAAAGTCATAGCTTTAAAAATCTCAAGAAATTAAGAATCCTCCAAACAACACCAACAAAGCCACAACGCGTTATTAAACCAGGAGAGAAGTGGCAGGGAATCCAGGGCAGCCTAACCCTCCTTAAAACTGTCGGTGAGATTCAAGGGTATGAAAGCAAGAAATTGATTAAGATCTGGGAGGAGCAGAGCGACTGAACAAGCACCCACATCCCCAGAGCCTCAGTGAGACACCAACCATCAGCATATATTAATTATACAAAATAATGGGTTTTGTTAATGACATTTCATATGTAAACATAGTGCCTTCATCACCCTTTCTTTTCCTCCCTCCTCTTGCTGTTCTCCACCATCCCCTAAATGATCCCATTCTGCTTTCATCTGTTTGGTTTTGGTTTGGTTTTGTTGTTGTTGTTGTTGTTGTTGTTGGTTGGTTGGTTGGTTTTGGGGGGGTTTTTTTGTTGTTTTTTGTTTTTGTTTTTGTTTTGTCATTCTCCAATTCCTTCAATTTCCCTCAATCTGAAATAATTTCTGGCTCACACACATGTGTGTCAAGATCAGAATTAGAAATAAGGTGTCTTCCTTGATCACCCCCTCCACTTTATTTATTGAGCAAGGATCTCTGGGTAAACCCAGAGCTAGGCAGCTCCAGCCAGTCGGGCCTGCCAGCTTGCTCCAAGGCTTCCCTATGTCTTCATTAGGGTCACCGTTGCTGCAATGAAACACCAAAAGCAGCCTGGGAAGGAAAACATTCGTTTCGCTCACAATTCCACTTAACAGCTAACCACCAACAACAGCGAGGGCAGGGCAGGCACCTGTGTCTTCCTCCCATGTGCTCCTCCATAAAATCCATAACCTCTTCTTTAATTTGACTGTTACACATACATATGTATGCATGCATTCATGTATATACATACACATACAACCTACATGCATACATGTATATATATATATACACACACACACATACAACATACTGAGATCACTTAGTGTTGCTTGTATGTGTTTAAGGCTGATGACTTGGGACTGGATAATCTATCATCCCTGAAGAAAGATGATTCGCCCCCTTTAAGAGCCTCTGATTGTCTGTAGCTCTTCATACAGGGTGGAGTCTTGTGAGCTTTCCCCCATCCACGTTGGTATGTCAACTGATACTGTCGTTCACAAAGTCTTGACTAAGTAATCATATTGCTGAGATTTTATGGGTCGCCTAAAATATGGGCTCTCTTAGAGAAATTTCCATTGTGTGTTGGGAAGAAAGTGTACTCCACAGCTGAGGCATGGAATATTCTCCGGCTGGAAGTCTCTTTGCTCTGTGGTTCTTAGTTCAACTCTAAAGTGTATTTGTTAGCACTTTGTCTGGATAACATGTCTCTTGGTACGAGCAGGGTACTGACATCAGCACTCTGGGAGAATAATATTGTTACACACAGAAATCTTCTCTGCCATAAGCACCATCCAGAACCTTCTTACATGTCTTCTTACCAAGCACATGGCTGCAAGACCACATGTTTCTGCATTTTAGAATTTCAAATGTAATTTTGATGAGTTTTGCTTTGTAGGTGGGTTGAGCTGTTAGATTCTTGGGTTTGATCTCTTAATCATGGCCCAGAGTTCTTTGAAATTGTAGACTGTCCTGCAACTCACCAGAGTCTACAGACAGACCAGGCTGGCCTTGAAGTCACAGAGATCCTCTGCCTCTCAGGTGCTGGATTAAAGGCATGCACCGCCACCACCCGCTGCAGATACAGTCTTAAACCCTATTTCTGCAGAGAAGCGGCTTTGCCATCTGCTTTGATGAGCCTCAGTCGGGTAGAGAGAAGAGTGTCCCACCTGTACTCCTTGGCGTATCATTCTATGTCAGGTCTGTTGTTTCTTCCATGAGTTTAAAGCGCAGTGTTTCTGGGTTTCTTCTCGTCTTGGTCTACTGTTCAGCGTTATCCTTCCTGCCTCTCCGTACAACTCGCTTCTCCGGGAAGCAAAGCACTTGATCAGTGGAAATGCAGGAAAATCCTGGATAAGTCACTGTCCTCCCCATCTGTCCTCATTCTGGAACATCTATTCATTCAGCAGAGCATCTTCACAGAGAGGAGAAAGCTAGGCAAGGGAGGAGAGTGCCTGGTGTTAGCATATTTTTAAAGACAACTTAGAAGCAGAAAGGGGAAAGCCGCCTGCGTCACTGCTCCCCACACACCACGTGCTGCGAAGTGGTGAAAAATGCCTGCTGTTTCCACAAAGCAAAGTAAGCTCAGCCCAGATCGTAGATGTAAAATCTTGCATCAGGTGTTTTATTATGACTCCTGGCGCCAGGCAGAGCCCCACAGCCCCCTTCCCCAGGCAGGTGCCCAAGAACTGAGCCCGGGGTTAGTGTCTGTCTCCACCACCTCTACCCCACTACGTCATGAAAGAAGACTCCGCCCACCGGGAGACCGGGCAGGAAAGTGAACACGTGACTTTGCGTTACCGTAATATCAGATCCACTGCAGTGAGATCCACCACTCGGCAGAGCCAACACACCTCATCCAACGGCCTACGTTTTCATGCCAATTCTCTAAGCCGGCGGGCACGCCACAGAGACTGTCCCCAGCAGAAATGGGTTTGGGTTTCTCTTCCATCATCCTCAGCCTTAGTCTGTGCTCTGGCGGACCCGGAGAAAGCGCGGGTTCTTTCATCCATTAGCTCTGGTGTAAGTGACGTCGGCATAAGCCACCTTCTGACTCCCAACCTCGGATGGCACACCGGACTAAAGTCCCAGCCCCTGGACAGAAGACAAAGAGGATCCTCAGGGTGAGCCAGAAAAACCTGGTGCTGACCAGAGCTGTCCAGAGCTCTGCTCCCAGGGCAGAGACCACTGTGACGCCTCTGGACCTATTCCCATACCAGATGGGAAGAAAAGTGGCCGCTCGCAGGTAGCTGGGGTCTATCCTGGCCTGCATCGCCTTTCCCTGAGTATGCTATATTTAACCATGAATCCACCACAAAAGGAAGCCTGTAACAGAAAGATCTTGTTCTTCCCAAGCGCGGCATGTCTCTGTGGGCTTGAGAATCTCCGTGTTTCCTACACAGTGCCACCACTGCACCCGTCTCCCAATCCCAGACAGTACAGAGACTGACTAGGCAAAGAAAAGGGAAACAGACACCCAACCATTGCGTGAAAGCTGGCTACTCTGCGGGGCTACACAGAGCTAGAAAGAATGCTGCAGTGTCTGAGCACATGTTGGTGAGCAGACGAGGTGCCCATGTCTAACCCAGAACTTCTGTAAATAAATCCCTTCTTGCTTCATGCCTTGCTCTAGTTCCTCTTGAAGACTAACTCAACCTGTGTACTGAGTACAGAGTTGGGCTTGGGACGCCCTCTAGTGGTGAAACTGTGACAACACGCCCAAGCGTAAGCTCACCGCAAACCTCAGGTTTGGGAGCTCAGAGTAAAAATGAGCAAGCTTCTTAGACTCTCTGGGGGCACAAAGTCAGACTGTGGACGCTAAATCTGTAACCCATTCCTTGAACGAGAGGATGGTGTGCTTGCCAACAGGCTCAAGAGGTCCCAGGGAGACCTGACGGTAGCTCGTGTGGTTAGTGTTCACAAACCTCAGTTCAGTCCTCAGCACCGAAAACTCAGAGACCGTGACCTTCCCCAGGGAACAAATTAAGGAAAAGAGGTTCTGGGAAGACTGCTCAGGTGCTTCCCACGCAAGCACTTCCTGGCATCTCACATAAAAGCCGCCTGTGGCATGCGCCGGTAATGCTAGCACTAAGAAGGCAGAGACAGGAGAGGCCTCGGGGGCTGCTGGCCAATTAGTCTGACCAAATCGGTGAGCTCTGCGTTCAGTGAGACACTCTCTTAAAACTAAGCTCCCGGGCAACTGAGAAAACAACAGACAAATTTCTGCACACACACACACACACACACACACACACACATATTAATTAATAATATATATGTTGATTAGGAGTGAGAAAGCCCAAATAAGATCTTACATCAACAGCTTTAACAAATCTATGCTAATGAACGAACTCGGCAAAGTACAAAATCAACACACAAGTCGGTGGTACTGCTATGTGCTGGGCTGTGTAGAAAGGGCAGAATCAGGCCCCTGCCACGTCCACCAAGAATGCCCAGGAACCTGTTTAACCACGGAAAGAAGGTCTTTAAAATGCAAGATCTGACTGAGCAAGCTGGAAAGGACATTCTAAACGTAGAAGCACAGCCTCGATCAGAAGAATCATTGTTTAAAGATCCTTGCTAGGGACTGGATGCAGCTCCATGTTAGGGCATGTGCCTAAATCCACACTTAAAAACTTCTGAAAACTCACTGTAATCTTTACTAGGGTGTAGGGAGCTGTTGTGAGTCATCAAGACACCCACTGAGCGCGTAACAAGAGAAATGGCCCAGCATGTAACAAGAGAGATGGCCCAGCACGTAACAAGAGAGATGGCCCAGCACGTAACAAGAGAGATGGCCCAGCCATTACGAGTGCACGCTGTTTCTGCAAGGTCGGTTTCCTACGTCGGCGGCTGAAAATGACTACACTCAGGATCCAGTGATCCACCACCCTCTCCTGGCCTCCAGAAGAAACATACTCATGTGCACATGCCCCACACAGACACACATGCATATTCAGAATTAAAAATAAACATAAAATTTTAAAAAGAAAGATGACAAAGTGTGGTGACATGTAAAATAATCACCGTTTGGGAGACTGAGACAGAAAGATCATGAGCTCAAGGCCAACCTGGGCTACACAGTGAGTCAGTCTCAAAAAAAAAAAAAAAGCCAGAAACATATTTAATGAAATGATAGGTAAATCTCCCTTGTCAGGAAAATAGGAGATATCAGTGTACAAAAAGTACAAAGGTCTCCAGTGAGTTTCAGTACAAAGAAGGGATTACCAAAGTATGATTGATAATCAACCATCAACAAACACAGCGAGCATCAAGATTTTTTTAGCGAATTAAAAATGAAGAAATCCCAATTAAACCATCCGTGAACTTCTTAGCAGAATCCCTATAGGTCAGAACACAGAATAAGGCGTTTAAGTTGCTGTAGTAAACAATAACTGGAGAACAAGAATAGCATGACATGCATATCTGTCACTCATTAGTGATGCAGAAATAGAAAACTTTCCAGGATAAACAGGACGAACATAACTCATGACCTCTTGCCGGACTCTATGGGAATTGCTAAGGGGAAGTTGTTTAAACTGAAGAAAAGGGGCTGTTATTAATAGCATAAGACCTAGAAATACAGAGCATAGAGAAACCAGTTATTAAAGTAAGGCAGGTTGTGGAGGTTAGGTGCTCTTCATTAGCAACTTGGCTGGATTTACAGAGCCTGGGGATGCATCTCTGAGCATGTCTGAGAGAACACTTCCAGAGCAGTTTAGCTACGGAGGGAAGACACCCTCCATGTGGGTAACGTCACCCCACTGTCTGAGACCCGAGACTGGACAGAAAGAAGTATGAAAGCACTCTTCCCTCCCTGCTTCCTGCTAAGATGCCTGTGACTGGCCACCTCACATCCTCTCCAACAGTGAACCCAATAAACCCTTCCTTTCTTTAACTCCTTCTGTCAACTGCCTTTGTCACCAAAAAGTAACTGACATACAAATTGACGCTGGAATAACCTAGAAGCTGGACATGGTGGTGCACGCCTGTGATCCCAGCACTCGGGGAGGCAGAGGTGGGCATATCTCTGTGAGTTCAAAGCCAGCCTGGTCTGTAAAACTACTCCAGGATAGTCCAGGCTACACAGATAAACTCTGTCTTGAAAAAAAAAAAGAAAAGAAAATAACCTAAAACAAGAATTTTTGTGTTATATTGTTTTAAGCCTAACACACGAGTGATACGATAAACTCATTAATAATGGCTGCATTATCTGCTTTTCATTGCTGTGGTTAGTGCCTGACATAACATTGCAAGTGGAAGATTTATCTATTTTGGCTCATCATTTCAGAGGCTTCAGTCCAGTGTTGCTTGGCCCTGTGTTTCAGAAGGAACAGAATGAACACCGTGGTGGTATATTGCTATAATGTTCTTGTGGAATGAACAATTTACCCTGTTCATTCAAATGCTGATTTCTCTACCCCATTACTATCTGGTTTCAATCCAGACATTGCATTGTGATGCTTATTCTAAGCATCACCTGTCTCAAGTTTGTGTAAACATGGCTCCATTTGTCCTCTGTATTGTCAATAAAACAACCAGCCAATGCTGAGCAATGGAGAGAATAGGGTGGGACATCCTAGTCTGGGGGTGTTAAGCCCAGAACGAGCCTAACTTTCAGGAAGTAGATGAGGGGAGCTCAGGAGACTAGATTAATTGATGCAATCGCAAGAGGTTTATTTTGACCATCGCGCAATGGGGTCACCCCTGCTAGTCAGCAAAGAGTGGCCCTGGGAGACAAAGGCCTTGGGTTTTTAAAGGACAAGGCAGGGAATTTTTAGGTGTTGAAGTCTTGGCAATTCAGGATTGGATGAGGAAGCTATAAGGTAAGATAATTGGTTAGTCTTCCAGTCCTGCTAAGTGTGGATGTAGTTGCAATTAAAGGTGGGGGTAGGAGTGATTAGCTCATCTTTGAAGATCAGGGCTGCAGGCTTTTGGCCAGAGGTTCGGGGCTACTCAGAAGAAGGACTGAGGCCATCTGGGTTGGTTGCTAAGAAACACTATCGTGCAGACAAAGGTCTGGTCATTCTTTTCGCTGAGTGAAGGTCGTTGCTTGCTCACTGTCTTATCTCTGTCCTCACAGATGGCCAGGGTCACACTGGTAAGGTCTAAAAGGAATCTGGGTCTAAGAAAGTAAAGCCCTTACAAAGAGGTTTTGGGATTTAAAAAGATAACATTCTATGTTGAAAATGGAGGAAGACACAATGACACAGTGCTTCTGGATACCATTTGAGTTTGTTTCTCTTTGCAAATAAGTAATTTTTTCACTGATGATTTCAGTTTTGTACATCCTCTTTGGGAAAGATCAGGATAAGACAAACTTAGAGAAAGAAGAGACTGAGAAAATAGATGCTAAATTAAAGGCCATAGAACAGAGGTTGGGGGAATCTTTGAATCAAAATAGAGAGCCTCCAGAGCAATCCAATCTGGTACTTACAATAACACCAAAAAAGGTGGTTCCGGATGAGAAAAGTCCACAGAGGCTTGAAGATATTGGAAAATGTCAGCTCACTGAGATGCTGGAGAGAAAGTCTTCAGCTATAGGCCAACTTGGTCAGACTGGATATTGTATGTGTATTCTTAATGTTCAATTACTGGATAAAGGTCTATATGCTAAAGTAGAAATGCAGATCCTGTTTAGTGTTGTCTTGGAACAAGGTCATGCAGTGGCTGGTGTGCTCCATTTTACAGAGTTTGGAGAACTGAAATACATGCCCCATGCCATAGATTCCTATTCAAAATTTCAGTGGGCTTTTGCCTTAAATTCTGGAGAGCATGATCCTAAGGTGACACATTTGTTAGAAATGGTGAATGTTTTGGAGATGCCCTTGCAAATTGGGGCTGATGGTGCTTCAGCATGTATGTCCATTGGAATTCAACAATATTTTAGACATTATGACATGAAACCTGTTACAGATATAATTTATAATCCTACAGATCAAACAATTATGAAAATATCTAACAGTTTTTAAAAGCTGGTCATAAAACAGAAGGGAAATATAATATCCCCCCAAAATAAATTAAATAATGATTTATCAATTTTTAAATGTTTAAATGAGACAAGTAGCACACCTGTTAAGAAACAATGGAATTTAGAAAGGACTGCTGAATTAGAACAGCATATAAAGGTCCTAATTCCAAAACAGAGAACAAGCAATGTGTTAGGCTGGGGAAGAGGTTTTGCATATGTTCATACAGGAGAAGAGAAATTATGGGTCCATGAAAACTAATAAGAGAAAGACCACCTGAAGATCTTGGCCACCCATAAGAAGAGAGAAATTAAGAAGACTAAACAGAACAGGTAACATAAATTGCTGATCCCTTCACATAGGAGCAACTCTGAAACTGACTGAGACATAAAAAATGTCTCCAGCCAGAACTCAATATTACATGGCCAATAAATCCTTGGTTACAATATCCTCAAATTTTATCTATGCCATTCTTTTAATTGGCATAGATAAAATTGGTGTACAGTTTAGTTTCATCCTGCACATCTCACACATTTATAATTTTAGGGCTGTATAATGCTTGTGAGAGGTTATATGTTTGCAGAACAAAAGGACTAGACACCAGAGACACTGGATCAAACCTGACAGAATCCTCTTTCCAGCATGCTGAGACATTGACACATCTGTTCCAGCACCTTGCATGTTCCAACATTCTGACTGTTCCTGCCCTAACTGCTTCAATTGCTGTTTCTCATCAAAGCCTGCTGGCAAGAGAGCTTTGAAGAAAGCTCCTAATTTCAGTTGGTCCAACATTTTAGACTGTTCCAAACAGGACTTCTATTAAGCCTAAAATTTCTCAACATTCAAAGACTGGACCACAAATATTAATGCTTGCTTAATTAACCATTTTCCCCAATTTCCTCTGGGCTCCCTAATGGATTTCTGTGTGTCCAAAAAGTCAGCTAGAAAAAAATTCATGGGAACAACATCCAATTTCCTTTAAGGGAGGTTGGGTAGGTTTTTGGTTGTTTTCTGGGGCTATGACTGTTATTGTCATTTGGGAGATAGCTATAAGCTGCTAATGTTCTCATTCAGAGAGAAAATAAGGTAAGGATATTAGGTAATACAAGTTAATTGTTAGTTAATTAACTCATGGTCATATTGGACACTAGTCTAATTTATCACAGGAGTATACATCCTAGGGTTAACAGATAGATATGATTATATAAAGATAGGTAAGTCTTCAGAAACCTCAGAGACCTACAGAATATGGCATTTTAAAATGTCTTATTATTTTAAAGATTCTTTGACAATGAGACAGGTCATTTGTCAGCACCCAGCCTCAAGGAAGATAATGAGCATCAAAGAACCTCCGTATGGAGATGGCTTCAAATATGGCAAACGAGCCATCTGGGCAAAAAGAAAATGCCCTCGTTTCACGACAGACAGAATTCTGCCAAAAATGGGCAAGCTTAAATGCAGGACAAGTCAACTGCCAAACTCTGCCAAGATAGGGTAAGAAAGTCCTAAATAGTTCCTGCTTCACAGTTATGTCTGTCAAATATACTGGGCCAGAAGGCTGAAGATGATGCTCCAATGTTATAGAGAGTTTTGGGTGACTGTTCAGGCAGCAAATTCTCTGTTGATTTTTTTATTTTAGAGATTGCTAACATGCACTTCTTATTTACTCCAGCAACTAATTTTATTCCTTCTCAAGTCTCTGGTGGGGTTGAAGACCAAATAGTTATAGTTCCACAATTAAGCTTAAGTTGTTTTGAATTTAAGAAAATGTTTTCATATAGGTAATACCAATAAAGATAAAAGTTAATTTAAGTATAGAATTCTAAACTTGTCAAGATAGGATAACAAATACTTTCTCCTAAGTTTCCAAATGCACATGGACTGGAAATCTTACCTAATAGTTTTCATAACTTTTATAATTATTATTGTATTGAAAGAAAAGGAACCTTTTATTGGACTTAAAAGGGGAAATGTTGGTATAATGTTCTTGTGGAATGTACACAGTTTACCCTTGTTCATTCAAACACTGATTTCTCTACCCCATTATCTGGTTTCAAAGACATTGCATTGTGATGCTTATTCTAAACCATCACCTGTCTCAAGTTTGTATAAACATGCCACCATTTGTTCTCTGTATTTTCAATAAAACAACCAGCCCCAACGCTGAGCAATGGAGAGAATAGGGTGGGACATCCTGGTCTGGAGGGGAGAAGGATCGGAGTGGGAGGAGTCAGAGAGGAGAGATTAGCAGGAGAGGTCTTGGAACCATGAGGAGAGATGAACCAGACCTAAGATATGACTAAAAGCAAGTATGATGTAGGAAATCTGAATGGGAGGAAACTATGCAGGCTTAGAGGTTTAGGATGGAATAATTATTGCCCTATACTGTGCTCTAGATTAATTAAATCCTAGTCTCTGTGTGGTAATTTGGGTATACAGCTGGTTTATCTTAAAAGATAAATCAATAATAAATATTAATATCTACAACAGTGGTGGAAGTATATGGGAGAGGAGCATCATGTTCAGCATCCTGGGCATGAATATCATGGCATGAATGCCAACAGGCTAGGACAGCTGAGCTCCCAGGGTCTTTCCATTTGGAGTCCACTGGAGCCCTCTGAAGCTGCTTCTACTTGGTGTTGGTGCCTTTCCTCTGCAGAATTCTGTGTCCATGGCACCTCCAAAGTCCTGGGATTGTCTTTGCAGCTTAGGCTTTACCTTCATAGTTCACATATCACACTCCTGGGGATTCCCTGTAGAGAATGCAGTCCTGTCACACACTGCCATGCTTTCTAGCTTTCCTTTAGAATTTCAGCAGAAAATCCATGGCCCAGTAGCTTGTGTATTCTGGATGCACCACATGAGCATATCTATGAGGCTATATCTAATACCAGCTCCAACAGTATCTGGGCTCCCAAGGGCCCTGGCTTCAATAGCCTCTGAGAACCTCGGCAAATAAACATGGGGAAGGACTTCCACTGAGTCCTAATGTCCCGGGGCTCATTTGTCTCCAAGAAGGTCTTTTACATTAGTGTACTAGTTTGCACCCTTGAACAAGAAATAGAGTGTGACCAATGAATAGAATCTTGAAATGCTCTCAGAAATCTTTCTACTTATTGGTCACAGTGTTTCTTGTTTGATTGGTTTGGTTTGGTTTGGTTTTTTTGTCAAGTTGACACAAACCTAGCCATACCTGGGAAGAGAGAATTGAAAAAATGCCTCCATCAGACTGGCTGGTAATCATGCTGTGGGCATTTTCTTGATTAGTTATTGATGTGAAAGGGCCCCACCCACTGTGGGCTGAGCAATCCTTGAGTAGGTAACTAATGAACTGTGGTTCCCCATGGCTTCTGCTTCAGTTCCTGCCTTGAGTTTCTGCCCTGACTCCCCTCAGTGACCAGTGATAAAGTGTGACCTGAGAGTCAGAAGTTTGAAACAAATCCTTTTCTCCCCAGGTTAATTTTGGCCTTGGCGTTTTTATCATAATAAACACACTAACTAAGACACTGCTGTGCCAGCACAGTGGTTCCTTTAATGGTACTAATCTCTTCAACAACCATGTACTCCTTGATAACAGGTTTCAACTTGACTCTTTTCTGGCCAAACTACACATTTTCCCTAATCTTTTTGCTTTGCTTTTATCTCCATATTCTCACTATAAACCTGGCTCAAAGATGCCAGCAACGCCCATGCCACATTCTCAATAATATTGCTGTTCCAAGGCATCCTCTGCTGATATAATGTGCCTATTATCTCAATGTCAGGCCTGCTCACAGTTTCAGGATACTGACAAAATGTAGACAAATTCTTTGTCAGATGCGGCATTCATTTCTTCTAGTCCAGTTCCCAAAAACTTGTTCCCATCAAAACCTTGTAATCTCAGTCTTTCCTCTTCTGATCTATTAGCACCTGGTCTTCTGAACTTCCCAATAAGCTCTGCTTATAGCATTCTAGGACTTCTATGTCCTACTTCAACAATTTCTTCCCAATTCCCATAAACCTCTTTAAAAGGCTTACTACCCACATGGCCAGATTTGGTCATAGCAGTGGTCCAAATCTCATTACTGATTTTCTATATTAGTTGACTTTATCATTATTAGAACCAAAATATCTGGCACAACCCATTAAAGGTGAAGAATTATTTATTTTCCCATGTGATTTTAGAGAGTTCAATCCATGGTCACTTGTACAGGCATTTCTAGGCTCTCAGTGATGTAGACATCATGGTAGGAGTGTGTACTAATGTAGAGCATGAGGTGCGAGTGTGTAATTATGTAGAGTATCACGTGCATGTTTACAGGGGTGAAGAGTATCACAGGAGGATTGTGTGATGTGAGGCGAGAAAGCTCTCAGCAGCCCTGCAGGCAATTGGGAATGAGTATACAAATGTCTTACCTGGCATGACGAGAGTGTTCCTTTGTCTAATTAAGTCTCAGGGTCTTTTCACCCATGTTAAATGAGGATTCCACGGACCTACGTGCATTAGTCAACAAACTAAGTATAATTGTTCCTTTTTAAGTTCCTGGTTTTACACAAAAGACAAACACTTCAGACCCTAAAATTAACTTTATACATTTATAAGCTCCCTGACTGAAAGATTTCCTGGGTTTCCACTCAGTTACTTTTTAGCCCACTGGGACCACAGTGGCTGGTGTCTCTCAGAGGGCACAAGGGGGACCCTGTGCGTTCTGTCTTGGGTACCTGTCTGCATCCCCAGAGAGAATCCTTGGCCTGGAGGCCTCCTGCCTCTGGGAATTCCTGAGCTCATGGCTGCTTCTGTTAAGTACAAAAAAAGAAAGCTTCCAGATTCGGATTTTTCCTCCTATTTTGTTCCATGTTGGTAGCTTCTTTTCCTCACCCTAAGTTGGGTAGTCTCTTAGCCGACAGCACTGACAGCCATCTTGGACCTAATTTGGACGTTACTTCCCTGGTTTTTCTCCACCCACATACACTCGGGACACCATGGCGATGATTCTAAGAGTGCTCAAAGGAGAGGGGGCACTTCCAAGGCTTCGGCTTTTTTTCTTCATTAATTTATTTAATCACTTTATAGCCTGATCACAGACCCCTCCTTACCTCCTCCCAGCCCCACCTTCACATCCCTCTCTCCTATTCCCTCTCCCCCTCTCCTCAGAGAAGGTACCAACCCACCCTGGCACATCGAGTCACAGCAGGACTCGACACATCCTCTCCCACTGAGGCCAGACAAGGCAGCCCAGCTACGGGAGAGGGACCCAAAGGCAGGTGACAAAGGCATAGACAGGCCCTGCTCCAATTGTTAGGAGACCCACATGAAGAACTGCAAATCTGCTTTTTAATAGGTTGCCTGTCCTCTGCCAGCCTGCACCACCTCCCCTGAAACCCAAGAACCCTTATTCCTACACAGCAAGCTAGACTTGACAGTTAATGATCATAAAAGTACATTGTAAACATTCTGAAAGTCTCACAATAAAACTCATCATCTTATGCAGTTAACGTGCGGTAATAAACTGTCTTTAACAAAAGGCACACTCACACAGCAGGCCTCACCTCTTTGTGTTCCCAGCAGCACGAGTGCAGGGTTTCTGAGCCTGAACCCCTCAGTCGCTGGAATAGCAGCCACGACAACCAACCCAATGGACAAAACCGTGCCTGGAAGCTTCAACAGCAGGACCCTGATCCCAAACTTGATCATCATCATCTCCGGACTGGTCGGGCTGACAGGAAACGCCATTGTTTTCTGGCTCCTGGGCTTCCACTTGCGCAGGAACGCTTTCTCCGTCTACATCCTCAACCTGGCCCTGGCTGACTTCCTTTTCCTCCTCTGTCACGTCATAGACTCGACGCTGCTTCTGCTCAAGTTTTCCTATCCGAACATTGTCTTTCTCCCGTGCTTTAACACCATCATGATGGTGCCCTACATCGCAGGCCTGAGCATGCTCAGCGCCATCAGCACGGAGCGCTGTCTCTCTGTCCTGTGTCCCATCTGGTACCGCTGCCGCCGCCCCAAACACACATCAACCGTCACCTGTGCTGCCATCTGGGTCCTGTCACTGTTGACCTGCATTCTGAACAGGTATTTCTGTGGCTTCTTGGATACCAAATACGAAAACGACAAGCGGTGTCTGGCATCAAACTTCTCTACTGCCGCGTGCCTGATTTTCCTGTTCGTGGTCCTCTGCACGTCCAGCCTGGCCCTGCTGGCCAGGTTGTTCTGTGGCGCTGCTCGGATGAGGCTCACCAGGCTGTATGTGACCATCATGCTCACCGTGCTGGTTTTTCTCCTCTGCGGCCTGCCCTTTGGCATTCACTGGTTCCTGCTAATCTGGATTAAGATTGATTATGGTGTATTTGCTTATGGTCTTTATCTGGCATCACTGGTCCTGACTGCTGTTAACAGCTGTGCCAACCCCATCATTTACTTCTTCGTGGGCACCTTCAGGCATCAGCTAAGGCACCAGACCCTCAAAATGGTTCTGCAGAGGGCCTTGCAGGACACACCGGAGACAGCTGAAAACACAGTGGAGATGTCAAGCAGCCGAGCAGAACCGTGAGGAAGAGCCTGGACCCAGGAGGCTGCTGGGAAGTGAGCACTGCCGCCCTTCACAGCTGTCCACTCGTCCCTGCACCTTGATGCCTCCGGGATTCACCAACAACTTCAGCAGAGTACCACTGACTTAGCTCTTCTACTTCTCCTGAGTAAAAGCATTAATCTTAAAAGTACTGTGTCTCCAGCCTTCTTGACATTAATGAGATTTTCATGCTGACTTTCTCTGACTATTTCTTGCTGTTTCTTTGCAACTTTTGTTGCCATGAAAATAGCCATGACGGTCTTGTTTGTACCTGGTGGTAGAGGTGCCCCACAGTTTCCTGTGAAGCATGCCTCCGAAATCACAGTACTTGTTGTGCGGCTAAAAGCCCGCAGGCTTACAACAAATGCACAGTTAACAAGGACACGCTTTCCAGCCGGCTCACACCAGCAGCAGGAGAGCTGGAGTACTTGGGGATGCCGGTGCTGTGAGCTCTAAATTAAAAGGAGCAGTCAGGCTATATTTTCAGGCTGATTCCATGCACCACAGAGCTCGTGTCCATCCATGGAAATGTGAGCAGGTTCTAGAGTCGCACAGTGCCGCCAGTCTGATCTTATTCCACAGGAAATGTGGGACCCATTTTCTGAACCAGGCTGCGAGATTCAGCGTTACTCTAATCATGGCCTAAATAGAACCATACTGATTAAGAAAGACCCAGAAATGTAACCTCTCCACCAAGGCTATAAACAAGATGCGCACACACTCTGTACCTGACTGACAGCTGCCTGGCATTTGGAGAGGCTGCTGTGACATGTTTTCTCTGTGTGTGGAGACGGTGCCTGTCAGGCACCAATATTGCCATGACATTTTTGGCCATAAAAATCGATGCTGTTTTGTCCCTAGTCCCGGGATCTCCCAGCAGAATAGAAAAAGAGGTCTCCTTACACAAATCCACCATGCAGGTGTAACTGACTCTGAATCCATCCGCGATAAGACACGGATATGTCCAAAGAGAAGAATATCTCGTTTACACACTATAGTTGCAGCAATGCAATTGAGGTGGGTTGGGCAAGATTTCCTGGGCTCTTGAAAGCTAAACTGATGAGTCTATGATTTTAACCACCACATAAAATTTTTATGGCAGATATGGAAGGATAAACAGTCTAGACACAATAAAATGGCAAAGAGAAGAATTCACTGTGGCACTGATGGTGATGATAAACCATAACTTTCTTCATGGAAGGCACATACATGCACACACATTCATGGAGACACACACACACACACACATGCACGTTTTGACTATCCTGGGCCTCTGCCAGACACTTGATCATAGTACTCTGCGCTCTGAGCAACGTCATAATGGCTCTGAACACTCAGGTATTGGCATAGATTTGCAGAAGCAGCCAGAGTCAGCTCTGAAATAATGTCAAATCGGACAGGGCAGTCAGCCCTGCACCAGCCAGGCCACAAGGCAGCACACTTTTCTCCCAACCCTCCTCCCAAGGACATCCCAACCCTGGTGTTCCACGGGCTGTCTTCCCAGAGGCTGACCTGATTCTAGGTCTATCAGACTGATGATAAATGCTAACCATCACACCTGGATTTAGGGGACCTGAACTCAGGTCTTCACACTTGCAAAGCAAATTACTGACTGAGCTCTCTCCCCAGGCCCATATTTAGATCTCACTATTTCCAGTGTTATGTGAATGGGCTCACACACTCAGTACAACATTCTCAGGAGTCATCCAAGTTGTAGTAGGTACCAATAATTCACTGCTGATTGTTGTCAATGACAGAGCAGAATTCTAGGATGAGATCCCATATGTTGATCCCCGTGTCACAAGTGAGAGGGTGTTTGGATTGTTTCCAAACTGGCTATTAAGAACAAGGATGAGTTCAGTGTTTGTACAGATCCTGAAGTGAACATTGTTTTCAGTTTCCTGGGATATGTGCCACAGTGGGATGCTGGGTAGGCTACGGAGTACACATTTAATTTCCCAGAAAATGCAAAAGTACTTTCCTATTGTGTGACTTTCCCATTGGCAGTGTACGAAAACTGAACTTTCTGCAAATCATTGCCAACATTGGAACCGAAGAGTATTTTAACCATTCTAGGAGGAGTACAGAAAGCCCACACTAGCTTCCTAAGAGCCTTTTCTCAATGACTCAGAAATAGACCTTTCCAATAGACACAGACCAACCTCTGCGTCTCTGTGTCCTAATGTCTCTGTCTTTCTATTGTGTTTGTTTTATTCTTCCACAATTGTCTGACGGAGGAAGTGCTCTGAGCAGAGACAGCAGGTTAATGTTTTTTCTCCGGTTTCCCTTTAGGTCAACAGAAGCTGTGAGAGCTCTGAGAGAGCCCTGGCGGGAGCAGTCCCTGAGTGTCTTCTCTCTGCACTCCAAGGGGCATTTGTCCTTTCAGTGCAGCTTCCTGCCCTGAGTGTCCTCTGATTTGCAAAGCTCTGAGTGCTTTTGGAGGCGGAGCCATTGTCATCTATTCCTAATTTCCACCTACATCTCTTGCTCTCTGTGCTGTGTGATTGCTTTTGCTTCCTTTCTGTTTCTCAAGTCTGTTGATGCTACATTTTATTTCATCTATATATATATATAACCTGGGAATTATCAGTCCTTTTCCCCCTCATCATCCACCTCAACACACAGTAGAGAGGAGGGACAAAGGATGGACCGCGGGGGTTGCGGATCCCACACTGTGAGCTAGTTCCTCTTTGCTAAATCTTACCCCGTAGGATCTTGAGGGGACCCTCGGAGAACACACATAATAACATGCAGCGGGGCTGTGCTCCACTCGGTTTCTCTCTGTTGGGACTTGCATCCGTCTCTGCCTACTGTCTATTTCTCACATAAGCCCTTCTCACAGAGAGCGGTCCATCAAGGAGGAGCAGGCCTCGAGGGCTCTTCTGGGAGAGGGAGTGGAGTCACCTATTTCTCTAGAGCGCACAGCTCAGGACTCCTCAGGGACTGCTGCATTTCAACATGTCTCTCCGATGGTGCTCCGACCTGGCCCCTATTGCTCTCCCCTTTACGTGGGAAGTGCTTCACTCAGACATAAATCTTGCTCACTGTGCATCTAAATGCCTCTGAGTGGTCAAAGCCATAGCGAATCCTCACTTCACAGCCATTTTCCTGGCCAACAGCAGTTATCTGGGTGCCCATCAATAATTCTAAATACTTGCAGAGCTGTCTCACACAAAGGAAGGAAGCTGATGGATTTAATCTCTTCATCTCACTGTATGTTTATATATGCTGATGCCTTTTATTCTGTTTTCATTTTCCCTTTAACCTAAATTATCTAGCACTGTGCTGTTCCTCATCCATGAATTGATTTCTTCACAGAACAAAGATTGAGACCAACTGGGCCACACATCAAAATAAGCTCTGGAGAGATAACGTTTTCCTTTTCTGTCTCCCTTCCTGGTGTGTTAAAGCATTTCTATATTCGGTTCTTCTCTCTTTTGTCCTAGCAAGAGGTCACAATCTCCTCACAGCCTGAAAGCAAGATTTTCCCACCAGCCTACCCCACCCCACTCCACCCCACTCTACCCCACCCCTTATCTCCACTCCCATTTCCCCCCAATTACTCTGTTCCTTCCCCCTCCATCCCTTTCTGATTTGTACTCCATTTGGCCCTCTGAGTGAGATTCAAGCATCTTTTGGGCCCTCTTTATTACTTAGCTTCTTTGGGTCTGTGGATTGTAGTAAGGTTATCCTATACTACAGGTCTAATACCCACTTATGAGTACATACTATGTGTGTCTTTCTGGGCCTGGGTTACCTCACTCAGGATGATCTTTTCTAGTTCCATCCATTTGCCTGAAAAATGCATGATTTCTTTGTCTTTAAGAGCAGAATAATATTCCATTGTGTAAATGCACCACACTTTCTTTATCCTTTCTTTGGTTGAGGGGCATCCAGGTTGTTTCCAGATTCTGGCTATTATGAATAAAGCTGCTATGAACATAGTTGAGCAAGTGTCCTTGGGATATGATGCAGAATCTTTTAGGTGGATGCCCAGGAGTAGTATAGCTGGATCTTGAGGTACATATATTCCCAACTTTCTGAGAAACCTTCAGATTGATTTCCACAGTGCTTGTGCAAGTTTGCACTCCCCCTAGCAATAGAAGAGTGTTGCCCTTGTGCCACATCCTCCCCAGCATGGGGTGGGGGTGGGGTTTGGGGGGCATCTCTGGCACAGGGGAGGCTCCCAGGAGTCTGTCAGGATGACCCAAGCCGAGATTCCTAGCAGTGGGGGATATGGAGCCTGAAGTTGCCACCTCCTGTAGCCAGGGGGGACTCCCAGGAAAGGGAGAGGCACATCAACCCACCCACGAAAACCTGTGACCCAAAAATTGTCCTGCCTCCAAGATGTCACAGGGATAAAGATGGAGCAGAGACTGAGGGAATGGCAAACCAGTGACTGGCCCAACCTGAGAGCCACCCTGTGGGAGAGAGCCAACCCCGGACACTACTAATGATACCCTGCTGTGCTTGCAGACAGGAGCCTAGCATAACTGTCTTCTGAGAAGCTTCATCCAGCAGCTGATAAAACAGATGGGCTGAGCTTGGGGAGTTATGTCAGAAAATGGGGGAAAGGACTGAAGAAGCCAGAGGAGTCAGGGACACCACAGGAAGACCCACAGGGTGAACTGTCCAAGGCCCACGGGGCTCACAGAGGCTGAGTCACTTGCCAACGAGCATGCATGAACTGGACATAGACCTCTTACACAGATGTAACAGATGTGCAGCTTGGGCATCATGTGGGTCCCCAAATAACAGGAGCAGGGGCTGTCTCTGACTCTGTTGCCTGACTTTGGACCCCTTTTTCATAGCTGGGCTGCCTTGTCTGGCCTCAGGGGAAGAGGATGTGCTTAGGCCTGCTGTGACTTGAGGTGCCAGGGTGGGTTGGTACCCCTTGGAGGCCTCCCCTTCTCTGAGAAGAAGGAGAGGGAGAAATGGGGAAAGGCGTGAGGGTAGGAGTGGAAAGAGAGGATGGAGAGGGCTGGGATCAGGCTGTAAAGTGAATGAATAGATTAAAAAATAGAGTAATATTCCATTGTGTAGATGTACCACATTTCTGTATCCATTCTTCACTTGAGGGGCATCTGGGTTGTTTCCAGCTTCTGGCTATTACAAATAAAGCTGCTACAAACATGGTTGAGCAAATGTCCTTATTTTGTACTTGAGCCTCTTTTGGATATATGCCTAGGAGTGGTATTGCTGAGGCCACAGAAGATGACAATGCAGCCACTCCTGATGATAGACTAAGATCAGAAGGAAGGAGAGGAGAACCTCCCCTATCAGTGGACTTTGGGAGGGGCATTCCTGAAGAAAGGGGAGGGAAGGTGGGATTAGGAGGGGAGGAGGGTGAGGTTTATGGGGGGATACAAAGTGAATAAAGTGTAATTAATAAAAAAATAGATAGATAAATACATACATACATACATACATACATACATACGGAAATGACTGTTTTTCTTCTTGGCTAGAACTGTCTTAGTCAGGGGGCTGTCATGATCCTCTCTCTACCTGTCCTGATACCAGTGCCTGAGAGTGCCCTTAGCTCTATCCCACTAAGTACAGGTATTTGAATCTTAGTGTATTTTCGTGTCATTCAGAGGACCTGAAGATTAGAACAGGAAGCTCAGGCTGTTGGGATAATGAAGACTTGATTTTCAATGAGCATTCCAGGAATCCTCAGTCTTAATAGACCATGTAGTCTCCACAGTCCTGTTTTCCTCCTCTTAAAAAAAAACAAAGAGAGGTGTCTGTAACAGAGGGTAATACTGAAAATTGGATATTCTTACAGCAGATGTCTGTGTTTTGTTTAGAGCCCTAAGGGAATCAGTAGAGGACTCCTGAGTACAGATCCAACCACTAGGGAGAAGAACAGAAGTTCCATCAGTGATGAAGGTTTCCTGCCCTTCCCTCCAACTTTCCACAAAAAGAACCGGGTCCAAAACAGGCTACTGCTCATCACTGCCCTAGCTGGACTGGCAGGAATTGTAGTGATGACTACAAGGCAGAATACTCTCTTTGTCTTCTCCATGGGCAGAATGCCTCTCTAGTCCATATCCTAAACCCTTCCATAGCCACCTTCTTCTCCTCCTCCTTCTTCGTCTTCTTCATCTTCTAGTTCCACATCATTGGTTTTCTGCCACATGTCATCAGCTTACTCCTGGATCCCAAGAACCATGATATCTTAAAGAATAGATAACATGGTTGAATAATTGTTGCCTACATCACAACTCAGTGTCATTAACACTAAATGTTGCCTATTTGCCCTGTGGCCTATCTGCTATCATTGCCTGAGACCCACATCAGCTGTCATGTGGGCCCTGCTTGGGCCCTGTCAATGTTACTGAGCCTCCTGGAATAATGCAACTGTTCTATGCTGGATGGAATTTTTTAAATGATTGGCCTTTAAAAATAAAACTTGACCATATCACAACTGTGTGGTTGATTGTTTTATTTGTGATTCACCTACAAACTAAAGTAGAATGAGATAGAAACAGCCAACTATTAGACACGGGTTTATTGATTTATTTAGTGATCTACCCAAAGCACTGCCTGCACTGCCAATTTGCCACACTACCTGGAACAGAATGACCTGGAGAGGGAGCTGAGACGATGGGTCACTGCCCTTAACAACCTGCAGACTGCCACATACGCTCTGTAAAATCTTGCTTGCTTGCCTGCTTACCTTGTGGTTTTAGTGCATAAAAGGAGAGTGCAAACGCAGCCTGGATGAAGCCCTTCAGGAGCTGCCCTGGCTTTAGTCCACCATGACCTCTCCTCTCTTCCACTCTCACTGGTGTTGGACTGCTTATTCCAGGAAGATTCCCGCAACATCTCTGAAGGCCTCCCAGTGGTATCTTATCACCAAATCCAGAGAGGCTGCCACTCCAGAGAAGGTCTCTGGCATTGGAAAGCACAGCCCCCAACGGCATTCTGGAGTCCCCTTAGAGTGGCCAAGGGGACTGTAAGACCCAGGACCAGAGTCTCCAAGTGGAAGAAGACAAGATTAGGCTAGACATTCAGACCAGGTAAGGACCCCCAGGGAATAGGCCAAAAGAGCCAGGGCAGCCTTTATCACCCCACAGGAGATTGCATCTGAAGCCCTGATGGGATAGTGATGAGGCACTGGTCTCCAAGGAAACAGTAGATGGGTCTACAAGGAGGTGGACAGAGTACGAATTTTAAATAGGAACATATAATTTTCTGAATTAATGGTGATTAAATGAATGCTTGTAATAGCCCCACACTTCTGTAACTTCAGGATCTGATTGAGCCCCAAACTATGGTGCCCCTGTTGTCATTTCATCTGAACCAGCACCCAGCTCCCATAATAGGAGGCAGCCGAGCACTCATTAGAGTGTATAGCATGTCCTCTCCTTTTGAGATCAAGTTTGGCCACCCACCTTTACTGCTCTCAAAGGCCTTGAAAGACCACCCAATGTGGGAACACACCTGCCTCCAATGGTTCTGAAAGATGTGGCTGACTTTGTGAGAAAAGCATCCGTCCACTCCCTCAGCTCTTAACGCTGCAGGTGTCAAGCAGTAGCTCACCACCCCACACCAAGGCTGCGCAGACGGATGCCAGGAATGGTTATGGCAGCCCGCCAGCCAGCCTCTGAAACCGGCCAACTCAAAACTACCTCAAAGTTCAGACAGCCCCGGTGTGGCCAGAAGACGGAGGAGCTATGTGGTTTGTGGGGCAACCTGTTGTTCTTATCTTAAATACTGGTCCTGTGTGGTCTTCACCGTGAAAGGAACCTGAAAGAGGTCCCACAGAGGGACAAGGAGGTAAGGCCGTAACAGGCCTTTGGTCTGTGTGGCAGGGTTGGAGAAACAAGAGACAAATAATGTGGAAACTGGCCATTTTTTAAAGCCCTTTATCTGGAAAAGTCTTGATTTTATTGTCTTAAAATGCTTTAGAGAATGCCAGCCCTGAGCTCCTTTACCCAGATCAGGGTTTCTGGATGTGCTTACATGCAAGCAGGTTACTCATACTGGAGCAGAAATAAATCGCCAAAGCAACCAAACCATAACACAAAAGCGACATCCTTTAACTGGGCCACCTGATCAGATCATAGGAATGAAATGAAAAGGGCTATCTCAGGCCTGGAGAGATGGCTCAGAGGTTAAGAGTACCCGCTGCTCTTTCAGAGGTCCTGAGTTCAATTCCCAGCAACCACATGGTGGCTCACAGCCATCTATAACAAGATCTGGTGCCCTCTTCTGGCCTGCAGGTGTACATGCAGACACACATTGTAAACATAAATAAATAAATAAATAAATAAATAAATAAATAAATAAATAAATCTTTAAAAAAAAAAGAAAAGAAAGAAAGAAAGAAAAGAAAAGGGCTATCCCAGACCAAGAATAGTCACTGTTAAAACAGTAGCTCCTAGCGGTACACACCTCACCTCCCTAGCGTATCAGCTACCCAGGAAACAAATGTGGACTTGTGTTCTCGGCCCCTGACTTAGATGTGTTCCCAGAAAGTGAGGTCCAGTAATACTTCCATCCCTTGGATTCAAGAAATAAGAGAACACCTGCACTCTTACCAGTCTTGCTAGGAATGCCCCTGACAGGGTCCGTGGCCACTGCTGCTGTTGCAATAGGCATCAACAAGGTCAACGTAGTCAGCTCTCTACTCAGATCAAGAAAAGACCTAACTGTCTCTCAGGATAACTGTCTCTCAGGATAACTGTCTCTCAGGATAACTGTCTCTCAGGATAACTGTCTCTCAGGATAACTGTCTCTCAGGATAACTGTCTCTCAGGACAACTGTCTCTCAGGATAACTGTCTCTCAGGATAACTGTCTCTCAGGATAACAACTGTCTCTCAGGATAACAACTGTCTCTCAGGATAACTGTCTCTCAGGATAACAACTGTCTCTCAGGATAACAACTGTCTCTCAGGATAACTGTCTCTCAGGATAACTGTCTCTCAGGATAACTGTCTCTCAGGACAACTGTCTCTCAGGATAACTGTCTCTCAGGATAACTGTCTCTCAGGATAACTGTCTCTCTTCAGAATGAAACAGACTCATTGACAGCAATGGTCCGCCAAAATCCTAGAGGATTATTGCTGAAAAGGGTGATGCAGCCATGGTTTTAAACAAGAAATGTTGGTTTTATTCTAATCAGTCAGCAATACTATGAAAAAATGCCAAGAAGTTAATGAAAGGATTAAAGCTAAAGGTACAAAAGAGAGTCAATGGAGCACAATGCAGAACACAAACCAGGGGCAGCAGCTCATTTCTTCAAGACAATTCACAAGCTAAGAGGGTGAAGAGGAGGAAATGACATAGAATAAGCAGAAAATGCCAATTATTAAATATTGATTCATTTAGCGATTTACTAAATGCGCTACTTGCATGGCCTATTTGCCGAGCATGCCATCATTTGCTACCTGAAACAGCATGACCTGGAGAAACAGCGAAAACGACATGCTGACTGCCATCTCCACTTCTGTAAAATCTTGCTTGCTTGCCCACCCTGAAAACTGGGCCTGGCATTAAAGTCTTTCCGGAGCTATCCAGCCACGTGACGGCGTCCACTCTCATTGGTGTGCTTAGTCCAGGAAGGTTCTGACAATGACCAGCTAATCAGCATACTCTGTAGTTCCCAGCGGACTCCACGACCTGCGGTGCTGGTCTCCCTCATCTGTGGCTTGCTTTTGGCATTTGCTGGTTGCTATTGTACTAGCCTCGATGTCTTTCCAGCCCTTCCATCCGAGCATAGTCTGCGCAGTTACAGCTGCACCACGCCCAGCATCGACTCCTCCTTGCTTCCTTTAGGCGGCAGCTGTGGCACACCCTCTAGATGGTTTCTCAGAAGGCTCAACAGGACATTCTGGAGATGGATGAATATGGAGAGTCATCACCGGGAAATCAAGGGGACATCAAGAAACATATTGGAGCAATGAGGAGTCTCTACCCTCCCCTATTAGATATGTCTCTAACAGTCACCACTGTGATGTTTGTCTTTCTGTGTCTGGCTTATCTTGTTTAACATAATGATCTCCAGCTCCATCTATTTTCCTGAGAATGTCATGACTTCCTTCTTCTTTACAAGTGAATAAGACCTATATGTGTATGAAAGCAGGACCGGGTGTTGACTGGGAAGGGAGAGGGAACCAAGAACAGTGGGAGAGATTGTATTCACAGCCTTGCAGGGAAAGCTAGAGCTCTAAAGCAAAAACCACATTAAAAAGAAAAAAAAAGCCAGATACAGCGGTGTGCCTATAATCATAGCACTTGGAAGGCAGAGGCTGGAGAATGTAAGTTCAAAGCCCAGCTTGGGCTACATAGTGAAGTTTCTCAAAGTGTAGGTTGAAGTGGGGGAGCAATAAGACAAGTTTAATAATAACAAGCAAGAAAAATGAGATAATTTTAAAGCTATTCTATACAAAAGAAAGGAAATTACTGAGACAACCTCACAAGTCAGTGGGACTAAGAACAGGTCCACAGAAAACCAACCAGCCAAAACAATTTTTAAGCATCAATAAAACTGATAAACATGTGACTAAAAGATCACAGAGTGACAGAAAGAAGACTCAAATTATAATAGTAAGAGTAGAATGTGGGATGACCATCCTCAGAAACATAAACAACAGTGGAAAAACTGAGGCCAACAAACAGGAAATAGGGTCAACAACCCCATTATAGGGTGAAAACTATCAAAAGTGACTAAGAGTAAACTGAAATAAAAATGTTGAATATATTCCTGCACCATGTATCAAATTCACAGTGAGAAAACTTTCTTAGAGAGAACGGTCATAGCCCAGGATGAGTTCTTTGGAGAATTCCATCACCATTTAAGGAGCAGAGAATGCCACTTTGCCACGTATATTTCAAGTGATGTAGGAAATGGAAACATTTCCAAATCCATTATATGAAATCAGTACTGCCATGATACCAAAACCAGGGGAAAGAAATACAAGGAATAAAAACCTCTAAGTCATTCAAAAGAAAAAAAAAGAAAAGAAAAAAGAAAGAAAGGAAGGAAGAAAAAAAGTGATACGATTTTTTTTTTAAGGCTAGATTGGGCTGTTGGCTTCCTGTAGCTCCCGCTCTCCAGGCTTTTGACGTTTTTGCATTTACTTAAGTCTTCACCTAAGATCTTCCACGTCAATACTCAAGTCGTAAAGCCTTGGTGTGGCTTTTCAGTCTTTGTTTCCACTTCTGGTTGGTAACATAAGCGAGATAGATCCAGCGTCCCCAAAGCCCGCCGTAGTCCAAGGAAGCAATCCTAAGGCTGACCGCGCTGCCGTTAGTGTTTGTGGCTCCGGAGAGAATCCGAGTTCAGCTCCCAGCGCCCACATGGTGGCTCAAAACCATCTGCAACTCCAGTGCCAAGAAATCTGGCACATTCCTCTGATCTCTGCAAGCACCAGCACTCAGGCGGTGCACATGTGTGTGTGCTTGTGTATGCATATGCGTGTATGTATGTACATACATACATATATATGCAGGCAAAACACTCATACACATGAAATAAAATCTTTTTTAAAGATGTAATTACTAAGCAATCTTTGTTGCTACCTGTGACTTAATGAACCTGCAAACATCACCCACTAGGATGCCCTGAGTGGACACTGTCTGCTCTTTCTCCCTTCAAAGATCTTTTTCAGTATAACTCTGATATCCCAGTCTTAAAATAAATCTCTACCCATCTGAGGGCTGGAGAGACAGGTCAGTGCGCAAGAGCACTGGCTGCTCTGGCAGAGGACCAGGGCTCAATCCCCAGCACTCACACGGCAGCTCACGGCCAACTTTAACTTCAGTCCCAGGGGATGGTATGTCTTTGTCTGGCCTCTTTGGGCACTGCACCCACGCGGTGCACAGACGTACAAGCAGACAAAACATCCACACACATGAAATTTTAAAAATAAAAATTCGTGAAAATATAACCTTCTGAGATCACTTAACGTGGTGTTCGAGATGATCACTTCAGAAGCTCATTACTGGAGAAAACTGATTTCCCCTCTCTCACAGCCATCAGTCACAGGTAGCTTCTCAGTTAGGGCCTTGTAATAAATTTTCCTGTGTATAGTGTCTTAAACCCAAGGTTGACCCCTGGCCTCTACACATGTGTATATGCATATTCATTCACACACACACACACACACACGCACATGCACACATACTTAAATGCAAATAAAAGAAAGAAAAAACAAATGGAAATGCTAGAAACAAAACATAGACATCACACAGAACGAATTCTAAAGACAGGCTCATCACTAGACTTGACATACAGCAAGAAAGAAGCAGTCAGTTTTAAGATCGATCAATAGAATTTACCCAAAAACAACAGTGAGTGATATAAACAGGGGTGGGTAGGAACACGCCATGGAAGAGCTGAGGGATGAAGTTTACATGTACCTACAGTCCCATAGGGAAGAAGAGCCAAGACAAATGATGCTTGAGAATATTCCAAAAATAATTAAAGGTGCCAAAGAAAACATCTAAGAACATCAAAACCTCCCCACTCCGATCAGGATAAACATTTTAAAACACCTACAGAGTTCATGCAGTCTGAGTCAGTGAACCTGCCAAGCAAAATATCACAGGTTGAGCAGCTTTGACAAGAGAAATGCACTTCTTGTGTTTCTGGAGGCGGGAAATCCAATGGCAAAGTGCCAGCTTGTGGACAGCAAGGCCTAGTGCGGCCTTCCTTTCTTTGTGCACAGACAGAAGAAGACTCAGCCCCCTCCGTGGTCCTGCTGTGTCGCCAGCCCTACCGTTATGACACCATCTAAGCTGAAGAACCACCTGAGGAGCCTTCTTTCCAACTGCTTTCTCACTGAAGAGTAAAGCTCCATGTGTGCAGGTAGGGGACATGAGCGTCACTCCTCTGCATATTCTATCTGGCTCTTCAAGCTGCCGGAGAACCCACACAATTGTGCGGAGAGAAACAAGCGTCTTCTAGGCTATGGCGGTCACAGAAATGGGGTGTATCCTACAGCAAAGGGGGAAGTGCCCAGCTCTGTTCTACACTCTGAGAATTGCCACCGAGGGAAATCTGAGAGGGTTCACTACCCACAGATGATCAAGATGGAGCCACATCTTGGGTAAGTCAGGGCCACACAAATATATGCAGGAGGCCACACCACATAGAGACTCGCTCACGCACATAAGGGTGTAAAACTGGAAAACACTGAAAAGAGCTCTGTAATATTAATTCCATTTCCTGCTTCGTACATTGTACTGCATGTGTGTAAAATGTCATGTTTATGCATGGATCATTATTAAGTGCCTGACAGCTTCCTATGAACCTACAATTAATTACATAGCATTAAAAATATTTTTGTACCATGCACAAATAGTTTCAAAATCCTGAGATCTGGATGAATTTAACAAAGTATGGCTAATATCTGCAAGACATTGAAGAGATAACGAAGACCTCCCTAGCTCAGGAGAAGCCCTTGTTTCCGGATTCAGATTCATTATCTTTAAAGAATTCACTGAAGTAAGAAACACCAACCCCAATTCATGTTTTTGTAGAAACTACAGGGAGACTAAAATTTACATGGATTTTTTTTTGGGGGGAAGAAATTATTTTAAGGATAAGTTCAAAACCACAGCATATGAATGGACATGTGGAACAAGATGCACCCCAGAATAAGCCTACACACTGCTTATAGACTGATTTCCAGGGTCAGAGTAATTCAACTAAGAACTATGTTAAAAAAAAAAAAAAAGGCGATGAAGGAGCAGAATACCAATGTAGAAAAAAAAAATCTTGATGCTTATCCCACATGGCACACAAACACTGACAGTAAATGAACATGTAAAAGCAAAACTTAGAATTTTCTGAACGACAATATTTACACCTTGAGGTAGGTCAGTGGAATGAAAGCGTATAGTCTGAAGCCTACCTTCGGTATGAAGGTATTTGGACAGGAACATTTCGAAGTGTCATTAGGATTAAATGAGGGTGGGTGGCCCCGTGGTGTAGTCACTGCAAGTGGTGGGACAGACCGGAGCCTTCTTGTGTGTGATTCTTCTCAGTTTTCAACTCAGTAACGCTGGGGAGGAAGGCCGGGCAGTGCAGGGGTCCCCTTTCACACTCACAGTTCATGAGTGCGGCCTGTGGCGCGCTTTCGCACAGGAGTTCTCAGCACTAGCCGGCCTCAGCGTGATGAGCTTCTGGGATCAAGTAACCATGTCTAACATATTTAGGGGTTTGGAGGATGGTGTCTCGAAGTCAGAGAAAGGTAGAACTAGTCCACAAGGTTGGAAGAGGGAGAAGCCGTGCTTTAACTGTCAGGGTCTACCCAGTTGGTCAGACATCGTGTCCTCTATTTGACAGACGTGCATAAGTGAACCATTTCCACTCATCTGGGAGATCCCAAACTATGCAACCTCTTTCCATGTACACAACCACTGATCATGAAAACTCAGTGCTAACTTTATTGTCACTCACACCACTTCTCGTGGCCCCGTGGACTCATTCTCTCAGCTCTCATTGCTAGATAATCTGAGGTTTTCATCACAGCAGACGACATGTGAAAATGACAATAGTCGTTCTATGGTTGGAGGGGACCAGCCATTCCCAGGATGCCTCTGCTCATTCTTGCCATCTGCCAGGTTCTCTTAAGGATCAGAGGGCAAAACAGGACAGACTCACTCCTCATTGTGAATTCTCATCAGCACAGTCACTGCACAGAGGTAGGGTCAATTGTTCCAGTCATGTTCCCCAGGGACGAAGATCTCAAAAGAGAGTGAGGAAGGGATTTTCAGCATCTTCATTTGCTTGTTGTCTGGATGGGATGCCATTAACTTGTCAGTGTCAATAGTTGTGGCATTCGCTCAAGAAAACTGAAGAGAAGCCAGAGGGCTACATGGTCACTATGATGCTTGAAGGCTGTGGTGGCCTTATTCTTCACAACCCAGAGGGCTTTTTGTTTTTAGCACAGAAAGGGGGAGACACTGGATAACAGTGTGTGAAACCATAGGCACATCTCATAGTTAGGAAACAAGAGGCTTTGAAGTTTGGAGAAGACGTTCAGGTCCTGAACCAGATCGATGGGAATTATTATCTTAGCAAATGGCTATCTGCCATGTACCCTGCCTCTCTTCATCCGTTTAGGTCTGCTTTGAAATAGTGAAACAAACAACTGGTTTGGTTATAGCTGTTCCATTTACTCTAGTTAATATTCTTGTCCTACAGGGCTACAGAGAGGGCTCAGCACTAGTTGCCAGCACTGGTTGCTCTCCAGAGAACCTTGGTTTAGTCCAGTCCCCTGGGATCTGGCACTTTCTTCTGGCCTCCACAGGCACTACACACACACAGTACACAGACACATTCAGACATTCATGTACAAAAAACAAAACTAAAGTCTTCAAACATTTTAATATTCCTATGACTTAAAATATTATCTTTTTCAACCCCCTACCTACCACCATTGCAGCACAGGGCAGGCCGGAAGACGTCCAGAGACCCAGGTGCCACTAAGATGAGCGAGGAAGTGGTGGAGAGACGGGAGAGAAAGACAAGCAGAACAGTGCGTGCACAGTGAAGAGAGGCAGACTGGGATGAGAGGGTAGCGAGCCTGACATGAGGAGCCAGTGCTGCCACCTAAGGTGAGGTGCTGGTCCGTGCTGCCATCGAGGGCCATGTCTGGGTCTGTGCCCTGCAGAAACAGGGTTCTGTGTCGCTGTCCATGGCCCATGTTACTACAAAAAGCCATGTGTGTGTCTCTATTCTGGGCTGATGCCTGGACCTTATTGATGTCAAAGAGCTGTGCTCTCTCTTCTGGCCGTAGCCCTCAGAAGAGCCCCTACCTCGCCTGGGCAGCACAGTAGAGCTGGCCCTGGTGGCGGGGGGTAAGGGAGAGCTGCCTTGAGGGTGCGAGTATGGGAGACCTGGCCCTGCCCCCTGACTGCTGTGCAGTGTCCTGGTCCAGGGAGAGATAAGCCCCACCCCCACTCTCAACACTTGGCGGCAGGTGGGAGACTTGGCCCAGCCCCTACCTGGGAAGCACCACAGCAGAGCTGACCGTGGTGACATGGGCTCAGGAGAGCATGCCCAAGGGTGTGAGAGGGGGAGAATTGGCCCTGGTAGTGCCAGTACGAAAGAGATGGCACAGCTGACCAACTCAGCCACCACCCAGGCCCAGAGCCAGGGCTCAGAGCTGCCCCTGCCCACCATCTTCCTCATCTGTGAGCTGCTGCAGGGCGCCCAGGGGCCAGTCCTGGAGGACAAAAGCTGCAGGAGCTCCATGGCACAGAGCAACAACAGAATTTCTGGGAGGTTCCTGGTGAGGATCCGGTATTGACAGAGAAGCAGAAGCCAGAGGCCTCCAGGCCAGCGTCTCATTGCAACAAACATTTGCATGAAACACACTGCAGCTCCCATGGTGACATTTTTTCTTTCTTTCCCTCTTTTGGGAGGGAAGCTGAAAGGGCAGAATATGAAGGGATGGGGAGATGAGTGGGATTGGGGTGCATACTGTGAAAATCACGAGGAATCAAAAAAAATTTTTAAATAATAATTTAATATCTTGATAATTAATAATTAATATTTTAATACAGAGGCATGATATGCTTGTGTATATAATTTTCAAGCTGTTATAATATAATGTTAGTATATTGTATAATGTTAGTATATATGATATGATATGATATGATATGATATGATATATGAGACAATAGATTTCATTTTTAATCCATAGAGGAAAAATTACTAAAAATATATTTGGCTAGACCTTATTTTATGAATTTTAGGACACATTTGTAGCAATGAGGATTCTTTTCTTCATTAAAAATGTAAATTACTTCCTCTCTTTCATCCAGCTATCAATCTTTCATTTCTTATAATGCAGTATATTTTTATGGTCTGTGCAAGTGCTGAATGAACTTCTTGGCTTCTTAATAAAAGAACACATGGTGTTCTGGTTTCATTTTTGTTGATGACATAAAATATTCTGTCAAAAAGCAACTTAGGACCAAAGGGTCTGTTCAACTCAGAACTCTAGGTCACAGTCCATCAGCGCAGGCCGCTCGCAGCAGCGGAAGCTTGAGACAGCTTGGTCACACCACATCTTCAGTCTAGAGCGGAGAGAAATGAGTGTGTGTCATGAGCTCGCCTGCCGAGCTTTCTCCTCATGCTCACCTGATGCCCCTAATACACAGCTCAGGACCCCCCACTCTGGCAATGCTGCCCACCCTGGGCTAGCTCACTCTCCAACTGTCACGCCCACAGGCCAACCCAATGTAGACAACCCATCTCTCAGACTCTCTTCCCAGGGGACTCTGGGATGTTTCGGGTTGACAGTTAAAGCTAGCCGTCGTACATGGTATCTTTCAGATGTAACAGAAAATCTTCCAGCATTAGATGACTGGGGAATGGCTCGGCTGGCGAAGTGTTTGCCCACTAAACAGGATCCCGCTCGGCCACACAGGTCTGTCTCCGTACAGCACATCGGAGGTGCTGACAGATTCCTCAGGCTCACTGGCCAGACAGCTTGGACAAATTGATGAAGCGTCGGTTTAGTAAGAAATCCTGTCTCAAAAAAATAAGATGATACGAGATCAAGGAAGACACCCAGGGTCCACGAGGCCTCTACACACAGAGACATACATCCACACACACATGCCATGTGCATGAATTCACATATACATACACCACACAGAAATGTAGAACATAAATAATTAATTTGCTTCGATTGTTAAGATGTTTACCCAACTCCGCTACTACAAAGCCCTGCTCTACTCACTTGTCTTACACACCAGTGTCCACTAGAGGGCACACACTACAAGTTAAAGAAAGCCTGAAACAAGTGCCGAGGATACAGGCTGCCAGCCTCTATGTGTGCCGGCACAAGTGCAGCGAGAGCGCGCAGAAACAGCCACGACGGCAGAGTCAAGTCATGCAAAGACAGACTTCGGTCTGGCCGTCGGACCGCTCTTCCGTGTCTCAGGGGCTTATGACTGGGAGGTGAGTGGCCTGAGGGAGGCCTGCAAGGAGAGCATCGGCCACTAAAGGTGACGCTGAAGAGAGTTGTTCTCTCTGTTCTGTGTGTGTGTGTGTGTGTGTGTGTGTGTGTGTGTGTGTGCGTGTGTGTACGTGTGTGTGTGTTCAGGATGTGTTTTGCTCCTGCACACGCTTCACTAGATGCCAAATGGTTTCTCCTGGTCACATGCTTGAGCCTCCAGAACCAGTCAGCTGCTCTTTATACAGTCAGCAATCACACAGCGCTTCAGCGTATTAACGCAAAACTAATTAATCCGTGCACAAATGTAAACAGTGAGACTAGCATGGGGGTCCCCTGCTACAGTGCCACCCCTCAGGGATGCCAATGACCCTGGGTAATAGCTGGAACCTGTGTCCAGAAATGGGATCAGTTCATTCGGAGTAAAACTGATGTGCAAGTTCTTGTCTCTCTGCCCAGAGTTCAAAGTCAGGGTCAAAAATAAGATCAGGCAAATGGGGTACGTGGGCTGTAAACACTACGTTTATCTTAAAATTGGTATGCAAGCACCTTCCTCTCCTCACCCTACCCCAATCCTCCAGGGTATAAGACCAATATGGAACCAATATGGCACCATGCTGGACCAAGGCGCCTTTGAACAACTAAAGAAGAAAACGCCAGACACACGGACTCCACCAATAAGGCCACGTGCCACGCCGTGTCGGCTTCATACCAGCAGTGAGGTCACCCATGTAAGCTGAGGAGCCAGGTGTGCTCAGGCCAGGGACCACCCGCATGGAAAGTCCTCAGTGAGTGAAATACTTGGCTCAAGAATTAAAAGATGAAGCCAGGCACCGTGGTGCACACCTGTGATGCCAGCACTCAGGGAGGCAGAGGCAGGCAGAGCTCTGTGAGTTCGAGGCCGGCCTGGTCTACAAAGAGTCCTGGACAGCCAAGGCTATACCGAGAACCCCTGTTTTGAAAAACCCAAGAAAGAAAAAAAGAAAGAGAGAGAGGGAGAGAGAGGAAGGAAGGAAGGAAGGAAGGAAGGAAGGAAGGAAGGAAGGAAGGAAGGATTAAAAGATGGAATCAGGTATAGCCCCACTCAACATCAGTCTCAGAGGCCCACTCGGGGCACTTGGCTTCCCACACCTGCAAGTTCTGGGCTACAGGTATCACACTAAAACAGGATGATGCTTACACAACAGTACAGAATAAGAGTTTCCTGGCCCTGGACAAGATGGCTGCCCCCTGGTCTCCTGCTCTGCATACCAATAGACCATCAAAGAAAGGCATCACTGTGTCACCAGGGTCAACAGACACTCATCATGAAGGGATGGCTGTTGCTACAGAGTGGGGACAAAAAGGGAGTGTGTTTATAACTGGATGTCTGTTACTGTCATCCCAAATTTAATGGTAAATGGATAAAAGATAGCCACAATGGCCTGCCAAGAGGACAATAAAATGGAATTAAGACTCTCAGGAATTAGGGTTTCATCATTCTGCCAGACCAGCCAAAACACTGGCTAAAATGAGAAGCACCCACAGTGTGTAGCAGCAATATGAGCTGGAGAGCCAGTGATCTCAGGACCCACTGCCAAGGCGGGAGCTGCCATCCCCTGGGGCCATGGAAAATACTAGCAAGCCTGTGACATGGTGGGGCGAGTGCATCTCAGCCATCTCCAGGCTGCGTCACATTGACAAACAACGCCAATGAGGACACTGCAGAACTGCAACCTAGGAGCCGGAGTTAAAGGTTCCCCTGGTGTTTCTGACAACCAAGCATTTGGAAACCACTGGTTCAGATCACTCTCTTGTAGATATATGTCTGTATGAACTTGTGCCCACACAATATGAAATTTCGAGATGTCTCCCAAAACCACAAGTCTAACATCCAACTAATTACAAATTAGCGGCCATTTATTTAAAAAAAAAATTAAAACGCTTTGACTTTGAATTAATCATAAAATGACTAATCACTACCAGAGGATTTCAACGTGGCCACTTTTGAAAGTGCCACATTTTCTAGTGTGACACGTTCTATTGATATACTTCATGAGATGCTGCTGGCTCTTTCTGGTGGGGGGTGGGAGGTGGGGGGTGGGGGCGGATGTGGGGGGGTGGGGGGAATGTTTGGGTATGTGGGTATGAGAGTAGGTGTGGGGGGGTGTTGGGGGGTGGGGGTTGAGGGGATGGGGTGAGGGTGGGGGAGGGGTTACTATATTCTTCACAATAGACAGGTAAAGCTGTGGCAACAAACACCTAACTGTGATTCAGCACAGCCGGCTGAGTCGGGTACAAAGTCCTCTCCCAGAGTGGCCGGCAACCCAGCCCGGCACTCAGCAGGGCGGCAGTGGCCCTTCCATGCCAACACTGCTTAGAGGCACCTCTGCGTCACACTCTCCAGAATCGGGTGAAGACCATGCCTGAAGTGTGCCGACCGTGAGGCCCCACTGCACATTAAAGAGACCAGCAGTGGCTGCAAGAGTTACATAAAAAGTACAGGACATTGAAAGTGGAAAAGAAAATAGATACATGTATTGTGTGCGTGTGTGTGTACGCACCGGGTTGTGCTTGTTTCTTTAACTCATGCAACTTATTTTGAAACATTTAAATTTTTATTTTATATTTAGTTTGCATCCTTATGGTAATGCAGTTTAAGGAATCTTTATACCAAGGAAAATGTAAAAATTCTCAATCTCAGGCCTGCAAGGTAACTATGTATATTTTTAGCCCAAGTTGGGATCACTGTTTGCACTTTGTGTTCTGCCCATCAATGTAAATTTATTTCGTCTCTAATGTCTTTGGTTCTAATTTCAAGCCAGACATTTCTCTCTGGGTCTCAGTTAGACCGTCTCTAGACTTAATTAAGGCATTAAGAGAAATTGCCTCTAACACGCCTTCTGGCTGAGCGTGTGCAAGCGCACAGCCCTGACATCTATTCTCTCTTTCTCCTTTCCCCCCACAACTGCATCAGGACTCTGAAATACCTGGCAGAGCAGACTTCGAGCCAGCCTCCCGAAGCCTACTTCCGGGCCCACAGCTCACAGTGCTCAGACACTCCGATGGCGCCACTCAGAGTCGACAGCCCTGAGACCCAGGCCAAAAGCGGGGGATTCTTGGGATTCTTCCTTTAGTGACAATATACTTTAGTGACAATATTCTCCCTTTAGTGAAGTCACTCCCCCAGTATATTCTGAAAGTTTTAGGACGTTGTTGTTGTTGTTAATTTAATTTTACGTGTTTTGCTTGTATGTGTGTATGGATGTGCAATGTGTATGTGTGCCCACAGAGGCCAGAGAGGATATCAAATCTTCTGGATACTGGAGTTGCAGGTGATCGTGGACCTCCGTGCGGGTACTAGGAATCAAACTCAGGTCCTCTGCAAGAGCAACAAGAGCTCTTAACTGAGGAACTATGTCCTCAGCCCCAGGACTGTTTCGCTTCAGCTGTACATCCTGTCCCTCAGGGCAGCTCCTGGAATGTGGTTACAGACTCAGTATTTGCCATTTCAGCAAGTAGCCTCCCCACATCTCCACCCGTTTTACAGCTTAGGAACCTCACCACCTGCTTCTAGAGCAGCGGAGAAACTGCTGCCTAGCGACGAGACACTCCATCCGCTGTTTCACCTAGACAGGCGGACCGGGAGGACCATGGTGCCTGAACTCCATTCAAACTGCTCACACCGAAACTGAGGGACAGAGAAATGGACAGTCAAGAAAGCAAACAGGCTCCAACTACAACCACCCTCTACAACAATCACCCTCCAAGGGGTAAAGTGTGTTTTGCTCAGCAGAACATTTATGACCATTTTTTTAAAGATTTTTTCTCAGGGCAGCAGAGGGCAGCAGATCTTACTATAGATGGTTGTGAGCCACCATGTGGTTGCTGGGGATTGAACTCAGGACCTTTGGAAGAGCAGACAGTGCTCTTAACCGCTGAACCATCTCTCCAGCCCTGTGACCATTTTTAAAGTCCTGCCTTACGGATTAGGCAAAGACGAGATTTTCTGAATTCAGTGTTCAATGGCTAAGGTTTTCTAATAGAAGCCAGCAGGGGGCGTACTTGCTCTTTAACCCAGAACATGCGCCAGAAACTGAGTCTGACTCTGCACTTGGAAAAGCAGACAGACTAAGGCTCTGTCACTGCCCCGTATGACAGCATAGAGACTTTTCCAAGCAAAAAATCAACTTGGCAATAAACGGTGTGTAGTGACAACGATGTATATAAATCCTTCCTTTGCTACTTTCAGACTGAAGAGACCCAGAGGCAAACCTAAGACCTTCAAAAATAAGAATTACCACTGCAAGCTAAGGGGAGCCTTGCTCACCGGAGTCAGAGTCCTTCAAAAGTCACCTATTACTAACTTTACTTTCTGTCTTAGCTGGTGTTGCTACTGCAGTGATGAAACACCGTGGCCAAAGAAATTCCGGAAGGAAAGGGTTTGTTTGGCTTACATGTCCACTGTTAATCACAGGTGGAAGGAAAGAGGGGAACTCAAGTGGAGGGAGCTCTGGAAGGCCCAGTGAGCTCCTGAAGGCCCAGTGAGCTCCTGAAGGCATGGGCTGCTGCAGAAGCCAGGGGAGGGTGCTGCCTTTGGCTTGCTGGCACAGCTTGCTCAGCCTTCTTACAGATCCCATAACCACCAGCAGAGGCAGCTCCAGCACAATGTGCTGGCCCTTCCCCGTTAATCAGTAATTCTAAGACGCCCTACAGCTGTAACTGATAAAGGCATTTTCTTAACTGAGGTCCCTCCTTTTAGATAACTCCAGCTTATGTCAAATTGACATGAAACTATCCAGCACACTGTCTAAACCTCTGGCATTCTTCTTATAAATGGTAAGACTAGAAGAAACTTCAACAATATCAGGCAACATACAGATATTACCTCTGAAATTAACAGTTCCCCTTGAATTAAGGAGGCTTATAAAATTCAAGAAGCTGCTTACAGGGCTCAGGAAATTCATAAAACTTACAAGCCTCAGGAATCACAGCCCCTCCTAGGATTAGGTAAGCCGTAAACAATTGCTGGGAACTTTCTGTGGAGCTGTCTGCAGGGAGGCGTTTGTACTACCTAGGCTCGTTTAAGCATCCCTTCACCCATATTTCTGAAAGTAACCCTAACTTCATCGGTCGACCAAGTCAGACTTGGGTGAATTGCTTCTTTGATCTATCACTGGTACCTTATTCAAAGTAAAAAGAAGTTTATTCACCTCTGCTCAGGAAAAGTCACATAACACCTGCCCTTCCCCATTCTTCTCTTTTATTGAGACCCAGAGAAAAACAATTTGTTTACCCTCAATTAAATGGCTATGTGGCTACAGAGTGTGAGGGTTTGGATGGGTTGGGATGTCCCACGTTGTCTCGGGAGCTTGAATACTTGGTACTATTTGAGGAGGCTTACAAGCTGTGGCTTTGTTGGAGAAAGTATGGCCTGGGGTTGAGAGTTTACACACTCATGCCGTTTCTAGTTCACTCTCTCCCTCCTGCTTGCAGTTCAAGGTGTGAAGCCCAGCTTCTGCTCCAGCCAACATGTCTGCTGTCTATGCCTCCACTCCACCGTCACGGACTCCATTCATCAGGGCGCTTAAGTACAGAGAAACTCTTCTATAAGTTGCCTTGGTCGTGGCATGTTATCACAGCAATGGAAAACTGACTAATTTGCAGCATCTGGCTTAAAATCCAGGAGCTTCTTTCACTGAGCCTTTGACTGGATGTGGGAGGTGGCCTTTGAAAAATAACTCATTGGATCAGGACATGGCTTCAAAATCCAGCTCTTAAAAGGTGAAAGCAGGAAGATCAGAAGTTAGAATCCACTTTCCGAATCCCTTTTCTTAAATAATAATAATAATAATAATTGTCATAGGATAATCTAAACTCTTGGTGTCTAAAACTAGCCATCATAAAAAGGGTCGTTCATTGTGATACCTTTGCTCAAAAACTGAGGAAGGGGAAGAGAAAAGGATGGAGCAGGGGCAGAGTAGAAGAAAGAAGGCAGTGAGGAGGGAGAAGTAAGAAGGAGACAGAGGGGGACTGAGGACGTGAACGAAGATTCCCATGGCCTGGTCTCCAGGCAGCCTCTGCAGCTGTTCTGCCTTCCTAGCAACTGAAGCTACACTGCATTGTTTGAAGAGCTCATTTTGTTCCAAATCAAAGATGAAGGATGAACTCCCAAGACAAAAGGCATTTTCTCACAGGGCCCAGATAAATCAGAATTCAAGGACAGGAGAGTCAAGGGTGAGCGATCCCTCAAAAACCATCTGCAGAACAATTAAGCATTGTCAATAGCTCCACTCACTTCTAAAGGGTGGGCTGGGAGAACGGCAGAGCCAGGCAGCCAGATAGGCCTTCAGAACCATACCTTCAAGCATTTCGCTTTGCTGATGATTTAGTCCTGAGAGGAAAACTTGCAGATGCCAGGGAAATAGAGCAAGCTGAGGTAGGAAAGACACAGGTTAGATATGTCACAGCAGACTGAACTTTCCCTCTTAAGAACAGCAATGGAAGAAACATCGATGGGTGATAAGCAACATCTGTCCTCAAATGAGAATAAGAACAAGGGCTCTGCCACACTGGACTCACCCTGCCTCTAACACCATTCCATACCCAGTTGCATTTGGTCACTGTTGTAGATGGATGGGAGCATGACTGACGCCAAATTTTCTGGGGTTTTGACTGTGGAATGGGGGCTGGTTATGTACCACAGTTGGCAGAGTGCTTGCCTACTGTGCACAGCCCGAGGTTTGAGCCTCAGCAGCACATAAGCAGGCACGGTGCCTCATGCCTATAACCTCAGAACCAGGGGCGAAGGCAGGAAGACCAGCTCAAGGCCATCCTTGGCTATATAGTGAGCTCAAAGCCAACCTGAAATACACAGGACCCTGTCACCACATTTATAAATAAATGGGTACATGATGCAGAGAGAGGGAGCAGGAGGGATGGGGGAGACTGGGTGGAGAAAGAGAGTCAAGAGTCAAAATGCTCAGATTTTTATAAATGATGGCAACCAGTCAGGAACAGAACCCTTTTGGAGTCTGAATGCAGCCCTTTGTTTCCCATTTTGCCCTCTGATCTGGGGCACCAAGCGTGGTAAAGAGGGACTTTCATGGGAAGCCCCGAGCTTGAATTTTCATCTAGATGTCCCCTTACTTTATGACCTCACAAAACCACTTTGCTTTGCTTTGTCTCTCATCTAGAATCTGAGCAGAAAGAGAAGGGAGAGGAAAAGGAGGAGGAGGTAGTGGTGGTAAAAAGGGAGCCTACAAGATTTCATTAGACTGTGTCTGGGTTTCTGAGTCCATACAGAAGGGAATTAGCAAGGCATCATGGGGCAATGATGATCTCTAGAGGCCAAGTGTCCAGCTGAGGCCTGTACCCACACTCCTGTCCACAATGAGCACAAATGTCTACCCTCCCTGCCAGCCTTCTCCCCAGTGGATGGCATCAACTCTAACCCAACTGCCTACGTTTTCAAAACTCCACCCTCATCCAATCACAAACCCTGCCTATTCTATTTCCTTTTATCTCTCAGCTCTGTTTACTTCTTTCCATCCAAGGCACCTTCCTCCCAGTCTAGACAACCATGAACTTCACCCACATTACACCAGCCTCTCCCTCTCTCTGTTTCCTTCTCTCTGTCTGCAGCTTTCTTCAGTCCCTCCTTCACAGCATAGCCAGAGTTTCCCTCACAAAACCCAGGTGCCCAGCTTAAAGCCCTGTGAATATTGGAGGCCTTGTCCACAGGGAGAAACATACGTTTGTGCTGTAAACCTGCCCAAAAGCTATGACGTCTCAGGGCTATGGGAGAATCCACCGGTGGTGATGTTTTAATAATGAAATCAGTGAAGCTGCCTCTGACTGTCTTTATTCCCACAAACTGTTGCGGCTCTCAGCCTAGGTCAAAGGAGCCTCTTTCGGCCATGGGCATAGGCCAAAGCAGAGACTTCTAACTGAGAATAAGGGATTGCTGAGTTCTTTGTTGCAAAGGGGACATCTATATCAGCGACTCCAAAGCCCAGAAATGTTTCAGAAGAGGGATGGAAGGACTGTAAGAGCCTGAGAATGGAGAGGAGAGTTATAAAATGCTGCCATCCGAACATGACAAGGTTATTGCAATTAGGAACATTCAGAAGCTGTGACACCAGCAGCAGAAGAAATGCACAAAAAAAGAGATATGAAAGTAGGAACATGGCTAAAAAGAAGGGAGGTAGCAGGGTGGGAGGAGGAGAGAGAGTGAGAGAGTGATGTAATGGAGGAGAATGCGATCACTGTAGAATGTAAAGAAAACCGTCAAAATCTTAAGCCTGTGTTTGCCCTCATGGAAAATTCAAATTCTTTAGATTATTTGCTTTGGTGTCTCCATGACCTTGGTCATCTTCTCACCCTTCAGGCTTGCAGCCAAGCAATATAACTCCAGGAGTGATCACCTGACTCTGGAGACCAACTGAGTCTCACAAAAGATGTGCTTTTTCTTTTTCTGTCCCCACTAACACAATGACAGGCCTAAAACCAAACGCTTGACATCAGGACATTATCTTTAGTCTCCTAATAGGATCAACTTTGTTGATTTTGATGTTCAGATCACACCTAACTCTTAATGAAGGAACCCATCAAAACAAAGTTCATAAAGTTCATCCACCAATTTGCTCTGTAGGAACTTTGACCAGTGACCCACAATGATGCTATGGCCACTGGCTACACAAACCCTCAGGGGTCTGTCTGCAGAAAGCACCTGGAGATCTGTTCTTGGGCTGAGGGCTGGACTTACCTCAGATTCTATACAAAAACGAGTAAATAAAGGTAAATGGAAAGGAAGCATGAGCTACAAAAGCAGTAGCCTGTGCTGCCAGTCTATTGGTCCATTTCTTCCCCAGTACCACTCACTCAACAAAAAATCACTGAATACCTCAAGTATGTCGGACAGCCAGATGCCCAGAACACATCAATGATGCAAACAAAGATGCCCACCCACATGGATCTTACATTCTAGTGAGAGAAGGTGGACATTATGCAGTGACTTTATTGGGGGCTGCAGAGACATTTCAGTGGTTAAGGGTACAATGCTGCTCTTACAGAGAATCTGAGCTCTGCAGGAGCCCACCAGCAGAGTCAAACAGTTCCTGGGTGGAGAGTGAGGACTGAAGACACACATGGGATCAGTTCGAGAGGGCTGTCAGTAAAAACTGTCACCTAGTTTATTCCACAATCCCGAGCAAAGCACCTCAATACAATGAAGGGGTTCATCGAGAAGTCAAACTTGTTTACCTCGACTCGACCACCTGTCTGTGTGATCCTCACACAAACAGGTTGAGGAGCGTGGCAAAACAGCCTGCCTATCCCTGTCTCCAGGTGAAGGCGAGGGTGAAAACATGTTGTTCACTGAAACTCAGTAACAAAGCAGCCTGACAAGCAAGCAGCTCTCCACACAGTTCAGTTCTCGGCAACTCCTCTCAGGCAGCTCACAAGGGACCTTAAAACCTCAGTAGGATCCAGCAAGGGGATCTGGCCTCTTCAGGTACCAACACACACATGTACATACACACACGTTCATAACTATAAATAATAAAAATTACAAAATTTAATAGTGACTCTGTCTTAGGGTTTTACTGCTGTGAAGAGACACCATGACTGCAGCAACTCTTACAGTTCAGAGGTTTAGTTCAGAGGTTTAGTACAGTATCATCATGGCAGGAAGTATGGCAGTGACCAGGCACATATGGTGCTAAAGAAGGAGCTAAGCACTCTATACCCAGGCAGCAGAAGAAGACTGTGGGCCATACTGGGTGTAGCTTGAGCATCTGAGACTTCAAAGCCTGCGCCCACAGTGACACAGCTCTTTCAACAAGGCCACACCTCCTAATAGTGCCACTCCTTATGTGCTAAGCATTCAAACTCATGACTCTACTGGAGGAGGGCATTCCTATTCAAACCACCAGACTCTATTAAAGAAATTACATAATTCATCATAAGTTTATTCATTAGAACATATTATAGAACCTCATAAGAAATACATGAGATATTGACTATTACAATATAGTTTACGAACAAGTTATGTAGTATGTTAGAAGGTAAAATAAATCAATGTAAAAGGAAAAATAAATGTAGATCAGAGCATCAGAACAGCCAAAGGAAGCAAGATAGGCTCAATAGAGAGGACAGTCATGGAGGACACCCCTCCTAGAGTGACACTTCAGAAAACCCAAAGAAGACGGGTTGAAACTACAGAGTGGCTGTTCTCCTTTCTTTTTAGCTTCCAAGATGATCAGACCCAAATCTGAACCTCATTACAGCACCTTAAAGGTCCTTTGTCCTCTGGAGAAGCACAGTGGCTAAGGGCAAGGCTCCCAGTAACAAACTATTCAAACACTGGCTCTCCCACTTTCAAGGTATATGGCTTTGTGGGCGGTGTTCTGTTTCTCTGAGTCTCAGTTCCCTGCTTCAAACTGGAGCTATTAATAGTACCTACGTCACAGGGCTCTTTTCAGGATTTAGTGAGATAACACAGGTGAATTCCTTTGCACACAGGAAGAACGCAATAAAATCAGCTGTAATTATTGAGCTTCACTCTGGTCTCTCAACATTTACTTACATTTTCCTTGGTCCTAGTTCTTTATCCTTATTGATATTTTAACATTGTTTATGGTTTCTGCTTCTGTGGTAAGCCACCTCAGATCCTTTGTGGATTAGGATAGGTTATAAATAAGTAAGTAAATAAATAAAAATCTGGACAGAAAAAAACTTACACAGAAGCAAAACATTTCATTACCAATACACTGAATTGCAAGTGAGTCCAAAAGCAAGAAATATTGATTCTGATTCCTAAGGGTCCATCAAAAGCCACTAGCAAGCCATCTTCTGGTTTCTCTTCACCCTTCTTTGCTGGCCCTCCCTCCACACACCCTTTTCTCTCCCCTCTCTTCCTCTTTCCCAAACCCTTCTTCCTCCCTCAAGAGAGGGTAAATGAGTCACACAATATGACTCAATAGCCCCCTAAGTCCTCCCAGCCTCCTAACAGCTTCAGTGTCATGGGCCTCATAGAACTGCCCTTCCTCCCCTTCAGAAAAGAGATAGAAACAGATGAGGTCACTTTCCATGTTGACAGTAGCAGGAGGGAACGCTGTCTCTGTGAGCTCTCAGACACAGGCTAGAATCTCTCCTGTCATGAGTGACTGTGCTCTGTGGTGACACGAAAGTCCCTGAACCCCTCAGTGCCACTAATTCTTGATTTTCAGTAACAGTAACTCCCAAGATGCTGTGTCAATGAAAAAGATAAAATTCAGGACAGAAACACACTATTTTCAAAGTCTTCCATGAATGTTGACTGTACCAAAGCAACCCTCAGCCGGCTATGGAAATCCAGAAGTCTTCATAAGGGTGGATATGGCAGACACAAGGTGAACAAGCTGGCTGAGATATATCCCTACCTGACAGACAACCCAGAATAAACAAAGGAAAGCCCTGACTGCCTTTTTAATTTATTTTTAATTACGCAGATGTCTGTGTGAGTGTGTGTCATGTGAATGCAGGTGCCTGTAGAAGCCAGAAGACAGTGTTGGATCTCTGAGAGCTGGAATTACAGGTGACTGTGAACACCTCTGGTGTGGGTGCTGGGAACTGAACTCAGATCCTTCGAAAGGGCACTGTGTGCTCTGACCATCTCTAGCCATCTCTAGCCATCTCTAGCCACAGGGCTCCTGCAGCTTTTAGAGGGTTTTCATGGGTCTTCTTTAGGTCTCTCTTTGGGATGGCCACGATGACATCTGGGAAGGAAGGTTCAGGAGGAGCCTGGGCCTCCCCCGCCAGCCCTAAGGGAAAGGGCAAATCACCGCCCCAGGACACCATGGGCTGACAAAGCCCCCAGTCCAGCTGTGCTGTCTCCTCCTCAGCAGTCCCTGCACTGACAGAGCACGAGCCTGGGCTCCTCAGATCTGCAGTGGGATCCCTAGGCCCTCTTTCTCTTTCACTACTGTTGGCCACCACCCCAGGAGCCTTTGCTCTAACACACCTGCTAAGGGACATTAATTGACTTATTCCTTCTGGTTCCTCCAGATTATTGGTATATCAAAAATGTCCACCACTCACCAAAGTGGCCACAAAGATTAAATACAGCAACATAGTGGGGATACACGAAGCGCTGCCCAGCATACAGTAGGCACTCAGGAGCTGATAGTCACTTTGAGGACAGCTGGGGAAGCTCAGCCTGGCCACCCACCATGACCCCGATACACTCTAGAAGGGCGTCGGGTCCTCAAACACGCCAACTCCACTCCCAGGCAGGCAGGGGGATGTCCTGCTTGTTGCCATCCCCCCTTTGACACCTCACTCTCCACCCCACACCCCACTCCCCACACCCCACACCTCTCTGCCTGGAAAGGAAATTCCTAGAGAGTAAACAGGAGGCCTAGCTTGTCTCTGTGTCCCTCCTGGGCAAAAGAAAGCAGATCAATCGAGGCCCAGCTTAGGGCTTTTTAATCAATATTCTTGACCTTCAGACACATTCTGATGGGCTCTCCTGTGCTGGAATCAGTGAGAGCAAAGTCACTGTCTGAAAGTCTAGAGTGCATCTAGGGGAAAAAACAAGGAAAGTCCATCACAGCAGACATAAAGTAATGGGGGCTGGGTGTCTCTGGAAACACCCCTCTGGCTGAATGGGGTGATGAAAGGGAGCCCCTGTAGGATAAAGGGGATAAAGTTGGATAAAGGACCAACATTTCACGCAGACTCAGCTAGAGCATGAGCCGAAGGTGGCCAGGGACGGTCCAAGGTAGAGGTGATACTTGATGTTGAAAACGGGACAAAACTTTGGGGGAAAGGGTGGCGTTCCAGGCTGAAGCACAGCATGGTCAAGGGCCTAGAGCTGGGAAGGCAGCAGCTCCGTGACAGTGCAGAACTGCAGTGAAGGAGCAGCCCGCAGAAGAAACTAGACACGCAAAAGGAAGGTTATGAAGACCACAGGAAAATACAGGGAGCAGGCCTGCCACCCGAACTAGGACAATCACCTAAGGCCTCACGGAAGTAGCACACGAAAGGGATAAAAGGGGAAAGAGAGCCACATGGTAGTCTGGAGCGGAGAGATTAACAATTCAAAGGTCCTGGGGCCTGCGTGGTTGCCATCTTGGTTATGGCCACAGATTGGGAGGAAGGAAGAGAAGGGCAGGAAGTGAAGTTAGAGCATTGAAAGGATGCCTGCTCATGAAGACCCTCCCAGGCTGTAACGGGCACTTCAGCTTTCCTTAGATGCAGTGAGCAGCCTCCGTGGGAGTTCCTGGACAGATGCAGCCCGGTGCTCGGTTCAGAAGGATTGCTCTGATTGCTCTGGGAAGAGCCAGCCGCAGGTGGCCGAGGATGCGGAGATTCAGGCTCCCGAGAACCGGGGCTGGAACCATCCTCTTCAGCAGCCGCGTGCTGCTTCTCGTGTTCGCCATGTAAAACCGCTGCGCGTGCAGCCCCCCGCCTCACAGAACCTCCAGAGGGGTGAGATGTCAGGAACCAGCCCGGGAGAAGGTAAGCTTTGGAACAAGCCGCACCTGCGCGGCCCTCGGACCCCACCCCCACCCCGTGCCCACATGAAAGCAGAGCAGATGGGTGCCTGCCCCGCTGCCTAAGTCAAGACAGCTAACCCCCGTGGAGAGAGGCGTCCGCCCGCTCCTGCTCTACAGAGACAGAAAAGGAAGGAGTGGGAAGTCAGGCGCCTCCTCCGAGTCCTGGAACAGGTCCTGAGCACCCGGCACGCAGGTGCCAGCATCCTACAGGAAACGCCACAGCCCCCCCCCCCCCGCGCAAGAACACCCCACCCCAGCTTTGACCCCTTTGTCTAGTTCACCTCTACCCTCATCCATCCGTCTGTCTGTCCTGCTCCAGATTCAATGAGCACAGCCCTAGTGGGGTCCCTCTGGTGGCTGCCGTAGTCGCGCAGCCCCGACCCGGGGCTCCCGGGAGGAGAAAATCATGAATGAAATGGTTGCGGCGCTCCCACTCCCCCGCCCTCTCAGTCCAGGCAACCTTGGCGCGGGGGCGGCGCCTGTGGGGACTCCACGCAGAGCTGCCGCGGTGCGGGGGCGCGGGAGATGGGACCCGATGCCGAGGGTCTGCAGTCCGCCCTCCAGACCCTCAGGCGAGAGCGGAGCTCCCCACCCCCACCCCGCCGAGCCCGAGAGCCCTGCGCAGTTCCTGGGGAGCGGCGCAAGCCCGTCCGGGGGCGGGGCGGAGCCGGGCTAGGGGTGCCAGGGAGCCCGGGCAGCTGCGCCCCGCGAGTCCGCAGCCAGGCGCATTTGGTGGGGCAACGGGGCAGGGAACGCGCGAGGAGCGCGGGACTGAGGGCTCCACGGACAGACCGACAGACGGACGCCCCCGCACACGCAGACGCACCGAGCTCGGCACGGCCGCTGTCACACAGGCAGGGACACACGCAGACACGCACACTCGCGCGCTCACATCCTCCCGCCAGCCTGCCTGTCCGCCGGCGCCCGGAGCCCGCTCTGGCCGGTAAGTGCGGTGCCTCGGTGGGGGCCTTTGTGTGCGAAGCCGGGAGGCACTGGTGCGGGGTCCCCTCTGGGGCTGCGAAGCTGACACCTCCTCCAACCCTCCGGACCCAGGAGCCCGCCCCCGCCACGCCCCCCGTGGGGCGCCCCGAGGACTGGAAATGGGGTCCCCACGCTTGGGAGGGGGCCTGGCGCTGGGGGCCACGGAGGGAGAGCCCACCATTCCCCGAGTTCGTGCGTGGTTCCAGGGAGGGATCGGAGAGTGGTCCAGGTCCGAGCTTCTGCGGCCCAGGCCGGTGTGCAGCTCCCAGACGCCTCTCTGGAGTCTGAACCCCAGGAATGGGAGATGGAGATGGTAGCTGGCCAGCTGGTCTCCAAATTGTGCTTTCCCTGACCCTTTAGCCATCCACCACCCGGTTCCAAAATAGAATCCCGGTGCTTTCCCCTCCCCCGACATACTGCTTTTTTTCCTGGAGGAGGCCCAGGCTCCTGCAAAGCTCAGGTCAGAATCCTTATCAAGGATCAATTTAGAGACAGAGGTAGGATCTCAGGGTCCGAAGAACTCATTTGATAGCTGCATTGTACAGAGAGGGAAACTGAGGTTCAACGAGGTGGCATGGCCAAGGTCACCAGGGAGTTAGTGGCAAAGCGTGCATGAGAGTCTGGAGCGCCTGGCTTTTATGCTCATTTTCCCCCACAATCAGACCCCGCTCCCACGAAGCCCCAGAGCCCAGAAATTCACGTGAGTTTCTCAGGTGAATCTCGGCAGTGCTGGCCCTCCCCCCCCTCCCCAGCTGAAGCTGAAGGTGCCATTCATTTCCTGCCATCCTTCTTGTTTCAAAAAACAAAATTGGGAGTGGGTGCTTTAATTTGCCTCATTCCACCTCTAGGAGGGCTCTGTTTTGCAAGCATTCCATGTCCAGAAGGCAGTTTGGAGATTGAAGCAGATGTTAGATTCCTGGCTGTTGATCTAGCCCTTCTAGTAGTCAGTAAGCCTGCGGGTCCCCAGTTGGACCAGATGATGTGGCCTTCCAGGCTTCATTTCTTCCCAACCTAGGGCTGATGGGTCGGTCAGTCGTTCTGCCCTCCTCCTTAAGCACCCACTTTTCCCATCCAGCCAGGCCTTGTAGAGGGCTAATCATCACTCCTTTGTGGAGGCCCCGGGTCCCCACTGATGTGTCTTCCTTCTTGCTGTTTAAGGGTGGCCTCGTGGTAGTGCTGAGGGAGCTGCTGGGAAAGCTTGAGTTCCCGCTGCGCTGGGCTCCTCCAAGGACAGCTAGGTGGCCCGTGCAGAGCGGGGTGGCCCTTGCAGAGCAGGTGGCCCGGAGACGGGCTTAGAGAACAGCTTGAGGGGAAAGGAGGAAGTTGGTCACTTTGCAGAGTTTGGGCGGGGTAGAGTTCAAGTCTGAGACCAAGTTCAGCCTCTAGGGGTGTGAGGTTGTCTCCGAGCTTCCCTCTTGAGGTAAATAGACAGGTGTGGAGCAGGGGAGGGTGGCCTCGTGACAGCCCCAGGAGCCACCACTGACATCATGGTCCATGTAGCTGCCATCCTCCTCCTAGGCACCCTTTAGAGTGACTTCACAAGGAACTGTGGCCCTTAGGTTTGGGGTGTGCTCCCACCTTGGTCTCACGAGCCCCTCCTCAACATCGTGTGGTTCGGAAGCTCCTGACTGCCCCGCAGGGCACTTCCTCCTGGAGGAGAACTCTCCGCTGTCCAGGCTTTCAGGTCTGCACTGTTTGTTGAGGAGAGCAGGCAGGGGGAGGAGAGAGAACACTTATTTATGTAACTACTCTGTGCCTGGTTTATTCTCCTTTCACTGTGTGAGGGAATGTTTCCTGACTCAAAGAGATAATTCGTGCAGGCTACTGAGCACAGTTCCCAGGACAGAGGGAGAACTCAGGAACTGACTCGCCCAAAATTGGTGCCTTCACTTTGCAGATATGCGCTCTGCTTGTTCCATCTTCAAATCATCTGAGGATGTAGGGTTTTAGGCCCTCACAGTCCTCCTCCCGAAAGCTAGTCCTCTTCCTGATGATCTGTACCCCATTCGGTGCTCAGCCCGTCTAAGGCACCGTGACGGCAGCCTGGGGAACAGCATTTTTGCTTACCTAGAGTTTGCAGTTATCATATGTAAATTTAGCAAGTAAGCTTTAAGTAATAGCAAAGCTTTTCTTGCCCTTGTCACTTGTATTGCCTTTGCACAGCACAACAATGGTATAGCATCATCGACCCCATTAAGCAGGTGGGGAAGTTAAGATTGAGAAATACAAAGGCTCCCGAGAACAGATAACCCGCTGACAGAGGCTGGAAGAAGGGCAGATTTCTTCTTCTTGAGAATCAAGCTGGCACCTGAGCGAGGTCTGGATGATTTCCACGTTAGAAAACAGGCGGGATGTTTCTAAGGGTGGAAACAGCCTGAGCAGAGGTCAGGCAGATCCAAGGACTTAAAACATGGTCAGAAACTGGAAGGCAGTCCGTCCCCACTGAAACAGTGAGTTAAAACCAGCTCCTGACAAGGCCTGATGGAGGCAGAAGCTGGGCACTGAGTGCCAAGCCACGGAATTGGACTTTAAGCTGCTGAGTGGGGGCAGAGGTAATCAGTCTTACTGCATGGAGAACAGGCTGGATGGGGACAGCCTGTTGGCAGGGCGCTCAAGTAGGAAAAGCTGATAGTGGCCTATGGAGAGATAACAAGGGTCTGGACTGGGGGTGGCTGCAAGAATGGATAGAAAAGGGATCTGGCATCAGCAAGATGCCTCATCGTCACCAAAACCTGCAAGTGACCGGATGTGGGCACTTCGGGGAAGGAGGAGTAAGCGAAGGCAAGGCTTTGAGGTGTGAATGGCTGGTGTTGCCATTCACAGAAAGAACCCACCAGGGGGGAGGAGGAGACTTGAGAGGAACAGCAGTGACTGACAGGAGCCATAATGACTCCTGGTGCAAAGCTTTGTTTGTCAAGCACCTGATACTGTCAAGAGCCAGCCAGCAAAGATAAAGTACCTAAGGTGTGCCTCTGGAGCAGGATAAAGCAGGAGGAGGAGTCAGTGAGGGTAAGTGTGGAGGAAGGGTTTCTCCTTAAACAAAACTGCCTTTCGGGAGTTGAAATCCAAACAAAGCCCTGAAGGAAGTGAGGAGCAGGCTTGAGAGAGCAGTACCTTCTAGAAGTCACAAGCACAAGAGCCCTGGGATGAGAATAGATCCATACTTCTTAGGAGCCTCATGATGCTGTAAGAGATAGGCAAAGGAGAAGTCTGGCAAGGAAAAAGACATGAGAGAGGGCAGGGACCATCACGTGGCTGCTTATGGGTCTGAGGAATGAGACTCACAATACATTGGTGTTAATGAGTCCAGGCGGAGCTGAGTCCTACATGCGTACGCTCAGTGCTGTACAGTGGCTAACTAAATAGTCATTGAAGGGATGAATGTTGGAACCAGCCTGATTTCATACCTTAGACTTGCGTGAATCCATAATATATTATATCATAGTGAGGATGTAGTGAACTCAGAACATGAATGTCTGCGCTGTAAATTGAGTCAAATATGTGTATCTTGGGCAGCAAGATGGCTTAAGAGATAGGCTCCTTGCCACGCAAGCCTGGCATTTGATCCGAGGAACCCCTGTAAAGATAGACAAAGGGAAAGGACTCTGCAAAGTTGTCCTCTGACCTCTACACACAGACCATGGTGCTCAGGCACCCACACACAAACACGGTGATTGTTTGAAATCTTCTGTCTTGTTCAGTCTGGCTCAGTGTTTTAAGCACTGTTAATGACTGGGACAACGTGGAAAAGCAAACCTGAAATGACAACTAAACTATTAAAATGGTAACTCGTGAGGTCTTTGTTCTTACTTCTAGCACAGAGGTAGATTCTTCTGTTCATTCCGCATTTTCTCCTCCACCATTTTTCTAACAGGCATTCTCAAGACACTAATTTCTTGCACAAAGGCACCGATTTGCAGGACAAGGCACTATCCTCTCTGGTAAAGTGACAAATTCCCAAAAGGCAGAGAGAACAATAGGACATAGAAATTGTTTAGAGGAGTTTGAATACTTCAGGCACATAACTCATTATTTAAATAAATCTACAAGTGTCAAGGGCAGGACTCTAGAAGGTAGCTAGTCATAAAACGCACCTGTGCATTAAACTGAACAAGGTATGTATGGATATTTCAAATTATATGGGGCCCTGTGCCAAAAACAGAAGCAGCTCACCAGAAAATATCTATGCAGCCATATGGATTGGCACAACTGTAGGTGTGTGTGTCAGTGTTTTGACCCTAAACTTGGCCAAGGCCGAGTGACTGGAATCAGGTTTCTACTGTCTCCCAAACTCAGTGTCCCTGTCACTCATGGGTAGGGTTTGGGTTTCCAAGATACTGCAACACTGAGTCACCCTAGCAAATGCAGTTGACGGTGCTGCTGTGTGTGAGGCAGACAGGTAGCATGGTGGTCTGCGGCCAGCAGGAACTGTTCCCAGGAGCAGGAGACCAACTGTGAGAATGCACCGTGACCGTGTGGGAAGCAAGTTCACAAGTGGTCTTGGTCTTAGATTCAAAGGGCCTCCAAACTCCATCTGAACCAAGCAGATGCTTTAGAGACTCCATATCCTGGAACAAGAAGAAAACAGGGGACACAAAAGCTGGATCCTAGAGAAGATGGAGGCCATCAAGTTCTAGGAGTGCTTAAGAGGGTTTCCTTAAGCCCTTACTTTTTGTTCTTTGAGGTATACACCTAGAGATAGAATTGCTGACTTTTGTGATAATTCTATGTTTGACTTTTTGAGAACCTTTGGGGTGCTTTTATTAAAAAAAAAAACAAAACAAAAAAAAAAAACTTTTTGTTTGCTCAGTATGAACAAGACCACCCAGGGAAGTCTGAAGAACAAAGGGCCCAGGAAGAAGCCATTAATTTAAAAGAAGTAAACTTTGTGTGAGCTCTGCATGATCTTGGAGGTAATAGAGAAGAAGAAAGGGAAACAGAATGCAAATGAGTGCAGCCTCCATTTCTGAAGAATTATTGTGATCTAAAGGCACTGTGGGTGGAAAAAGAATGCTCTCAAGAGAGATCGTAGTGGGTGGAATTCATTCAAGCATGCAGGTATTTACTGAACTGGGCATCAGGATGGGCACAGGAGCCTTGGCGGTCAGCATGACCTGGGAGACCTTGCCATTGAATCACTCTGATCTAGTGGGGGCCAGAAAAGCAATCTGTATTGATGTGTACCATGAGACTGTGCAGACTTCCGGGCAGAGCTGGTGTTACAAACTTGTCAGCCCCACTACTCAGGAGGCTGGGGCAGGAGGATAGTGAGTTCAAAGCCAGTGTGGGTAACCTAGTGAAGCTCTATTCAAAACTGAGAGAGGGGGTGGGGTGGAGTGTTTGTCTGGTATACATGAGGCCCTGGTTCAGTTCTCAGCATAAACTGGCCGTGTCACACATGTCAGTAATCCCAGCCCTTGGGAAACAGAGGCAGGAAGATCTGAAGGTCTGAGTCATCCCTTATAACAGAGTGAGTTCAAGGCCAGCCTGGGATACATGAGAGCCTGTCTTCATTAAAGATTGTTCTCATACAATTTTAAGGTATATTCATTTATAAAAAGTCAGATGTATAGTGGTCTACTGAGCTTTTACAGTTCTGTCAGCTTGTGTGACTAGCACAAAGAAACAGATGTGGCCATGCCTTGAAGATGCCTCTCATGTGTTGCGTACATAGCGTGGAGCAGCTTTTATGTGGTAGATCTTTTTATGAAATCAAAAGAGTAAATTTATTCCCACGTCTAGAAACTAGACATGAAATACTTGATTCACCTCTAGCCTCCAAAGGCAACAGTTACTCCCATTTCTATCATTGTGGGAGAATTTTACCTGGATCTTTCATGTAAATAGAATCATGTCATGACTGGTATTTTGCAATAGAAAGTAGTCATTGAAATCCATCCATGTGATAGAACCCATGCAAACTGGTCCAGTGACGTTGATTTTGGTATTGATTTCTAAATGACAGCTAGAACAGTAACACCTGCCCTATACCCCAGCGGGGAAATGGCCTTTGAACGCAGAACAGTGTCTTGTCTTGTCTTTCTGCTCAGCCTCCAGCCACACTGAGAGGCCTCTCCTTGCCCGTTTGCCTCTTAAGCCCTTGTGTCCTGCTTCCTCCCACCCCAGACATCTTCCCTGCTGTCTAGGGACTCCTCCTCATCTTTCAGCTCTCATCTGTGCAGCCTCGGAGACTCCAGTTACACACGCCCATAAGATAGCCTCAGGTTTCACTTTGTACAGATCCGGCACCACCCGCTAGATTGCAAGCTAGAAGGTGGAGACTGGGACCAGCTATGTGACTCCAGAACGAGCTACGTCAGTGTGGATATAGCATTATACATCCTAGAAACAGAGTTTAAGGTAGGTGTGAAGGAACTGAAGAGATGGCTCAGTGGTTAAGAGCACCAGCTGCTCTTGAAGAGGATCCAGGTTTGGTTCCCAGCACTTATATGATGACAACATTTTCAGGAGATCCAACACCTCATGGCTTCCATGGGCACCAGACATGCATGCAGTGCACAAGAACACACACAGGCAAAATATTAACACACATAAGATAAGAACAAAAATATTTTATGCATATGGTATCTGTGTGTGTCTGTATGTGTCCGTGTGCATGTGCTGGGGGTTATCTAAGTGGAAGATAACAAACACATATCTAAGAGGCCTGGAGTCAATCCTCAGGAACACAACAATAAGTAAACATAAAAGCACAAACTTCAGAATCACAGTGGAGCCAGGCAGAGAGGCTCACACCTTTAATCCCAGCACAGGCAGGCAGAGGCAGACGTGTCTCTATGAGTTCAAGCCCAGCCTGGTCTACAAAAGAGAGTCCAAAACAGCCAAGGCTACACAGAGAAACCCTGTCTCAAAAAAACAGAAGAAAAAGGTATCACAATGGGAGGGGAATGGTGAGATGGCTCCGTGGATAAAGGGTTTTGCTGTTAAGCCTGATGACCTGAGTTCTGTACCTAAAAGGAGAAAGATGACTCCAAAAGTTGTCCTCTGACCTCTGCAAGCATATCATGGCACACACACACACACACACATTTATGTATAAAAATTAAAAATAAAATAACTACAAATCTATCCCTAAAGCTGATAAAAGTGCTGAAAAAGAGGTCTAATTTCTGAGCACAGATGAGAATCATAACCTAGGATTTATGGCCTTGGAAGAGCTGTGCAGCTCAGGGAGCCACAGGGATCAGACCAGCTAGGGAAAGTTGCCTAAAGGAGGTGAACTTCAAAGGTTTTCAAGGAGGAGCCTGCGTTGATCACAGGATTATATCATCAGGGATGATACACAGAGACTCCTAAAGCATGGTCTGTCCAGTTGTACTGAATGCTAAGTCTCTGTCCCTCCTCTTTCTCTCCTTGTTGTTCATTCCCTCTTTCATCTTTTCTTACCTTTTTCCTTCCCGTCTCCTTCTGAATCTGAGCTTACAAGGAAGGACTGAAGGCCCATTACATTGCCTGTCTCCTTACACTGGAAGATACAGGATTAAGTCCATCCCTTACTCCTTTGCCTGAGCCACTCATGGACGCCAAGTCATGGAGACCAGGGAACAATGAGGTGTGGTTGCTCACCAGACCCGAACTACCAAAGCACTAGAGAAGGGATCTCATCAAAGTTGTTTGAAGCGGCCTCCTTGGCAAGAGCTCCCCAAGGAGGCGTGCGCTGAAGTGGGCCAGTGAAGAAGGAGCAGGAGGCCATAACTTGGAGAGCCTGTCTACACAGGAAGAATAAGAGACAAGCTCAGAAGCAGGCTGGGATGGACCTATTTCATCAAGGAAGAGGACCTGGAAATCCAACTATATTACTGGCCGGGCATGGTGGCTTATTCCTTTAATCCCAACACTTGGAGACAGAAGCAGGTGGATCTCTGAGTTCAAGGCCAGCCTGGTCCAGACAGCCAGGGCTACGCAGAGAAACCCTGTCTCAAAAAGCAAAAAAAAAAAACAAAAAAAAAAAAACAGTAATTTTACTTGTTCTTCCCCAGGGCTCTCAGTCTGCCTCTGAGGATCTGGAAACAAGCCAGGGCTCTCCAGAGGGGAGAGAGGAGTGTGGCTGGGGAGCATCTGGCAAAGCCTGAGGCAATGGGAGGCTGACTTTCATAGCTGAAGACAACTGCAAAAGGCAGGTCTCCCATGACTTGGAGGGAGACTGGAGAGGAAGCTTTGGGCTGGGCCACGGGGAACAACAGTGAGGATTCTATCTCAGGGTTTCCTTGCATTTTCTGGACACATGACTCACTTCCTAGTCTTCACCACAGCCCTGCAGCCCTCCTCCCTTCTGCTGAGCCTCAGATGAAGGCAACAGCCCAGAGCTCTGTAGAAGGGACAGGATACAGGATTCCAGGTCTGAACCTTTCCTTTTCCCAAAAGACTGTGGTTGACTTAAGGTGGGTGACCAAAACATGGGTCATGTTTTGATAGAGTCAACTCATGTTTGATGCTGTCTGTCGAAGGCCACCCAGGGCCCTGGGAGTGAGGCTATTTCCAGAACACAATGATAAAAGAATCCACTACCCAGAACCCAGGCTCCATCCTGTTTTCTCTATTGGCCAGAGTGACCACCTTGTCAGAGCCTCAGTCTCCCTGAATTTCTTTAACTTCTACACAGTGGATGGTAGTGAGTCTCCCTGTGAGAATGCCCCCCCACAGGCTCACATGTTTGCAGACTAGTCCCCAGTGGGTGAACTGTTTGGAAGGACTAGGAGTGTGCCCTGTTGAAGGAGGTGTACTGCTGGGGTTGGGCTTTAACGTTTCAGAAGCCCACATGAGGCCCAGTGTGTGTGTGTGTGTGTCTGTGTGTCTGTGTGTATGTCTGTGTGTGTGTGTCTGTGTGTGTGTGTGTGTGTCTGTGTGTGTGTCTGTCTGTGTCTGTGTCTGTGTGTGTCTGTGTGTGTCTGTGTGCACGTGTGCTGCCTTGGATCGGGGCAGAAAGCCCTCAGCTGCTGCTCCAGCCTTGTACCTATCAGCTCCCCACCATGACGATCATGGACTAAACCTCTGAAACTGTAAGCCACCCACAATTAAATGTTTCTTTCTGTAAGTTGCCTTGATCCTGGTATGTCTTCACAGCACTAGAACAATGACCAGGACACCCGTCCAGGCTTGTCTAAGGAAGTTAGAGACTGGGAAGCAGTGTGGGACACAAGCCCCTGCTTGTCTCTGTTAAATTTCTGGAGGTCGGACCCTCTTCAGCCTACATTCCTAGTCCTTTCTAGAGCTTTTCCCTGGTTCACTCTCTGTTCATGGAGAAGAGCCTCCATCTAGAAGCTGTCTTGAAGCCTGCCCTCTGGCTGGGCTTGCTGAGGCCTTACCTCTGACTCTTTTTTTCAGGCTCCTTCAGCAAACCCTGAAGTGAAACCCATCTCCCCCCATGGACTGCTGAATCCTGAGCAAAGCCTGACCCCAGAAGGGGTATTGAAAGGCGGGGGTGGGACCATAATGAGGACTGCAGCCACATGAATGTGACAGTAGCCAGGACTCCCTAGCTACAGGCGGGGCAGACTTCGAGGTGGCCTCAGCCTTCCCTCCCTGAGTGCAGCCAAGCCTCATGACGAGGAACACAGGAGATTCCAGAAGCGATCACCACAGCTTCTCCATAGCACAGATACACAGCATCAGGGAAGGCCAAGTGGAGCCAGAGGCAGGTAGAGGCCAAAGCACAAAACCAAAGTATGGTCAGGTGAGGCCAGCATTGAGGAAGTCTAAATTTTATTCCAGGAGGAAAGCAGATTGCTGCAAAGGGGAAAGGCCTCAGTTCTAGATGACAAGAACGCTGACAGCCAGGGCATTAGACAAGGCCAGGTGTGGGGGATGGGGTCACTGTTAAAGTCAAATAACGCTGAGCCTGGGTTCACCCTTATCAGAACCAACGGCTAACACTTATGGGACTGGGTGCTGGGTGCTCTCCTGAAATATTTTAGTTTACCTATCACAGGTATTTCTGTTGGTCCAGTTTACCAGATTTACGTGGTCTGGTTTCCTTACCAGATAAGGAAACTAGGGCACAGAGAACTTGAACAAAGTTCTGGACCTCTTCCAAGGCTGGCAGCAAATCCCCTCATATTCACAGCTTGAAATCAGCCATAGTAGCAGCATTTACACCATGGAAATTGGCAAAAGTTACAAAGCAGAGCTTTGTTATTAAAAACTGTTGCTGGGCATGATTTAGGACTTATCTTGAATCTCCACAGACCTAGTATGAGAGGAAAGGGAGTGTAGTCACTGAAGAACTCCCAGAACCTCACATAATATAATAACAATTAATGTTCCTGCCTTTTCAAAGTCATTGTCTGTCTGGACAACTCAATGAATGTAACTATGGCATTCCATGTGCATACAGAGTGTGTTTTAACCATGTTCAACCCCTACCATGCGCTCATTCCCCTCTATTTTCATGTCTTTTTTTTTAATCTAGATTCTACTTAACCAGAAAATGTGATATTTGTCTCAGTCTGGCTTATTTTGTTTAACACAATATTCTCCAGTTCTGGCCTTTTTCTGGCAAATGACATAAATTCATTCTTTACAGTTACATAAAACACCATAGCACGTATAGACCACATTTTCCATGTCCATTCAGCTGCTGACGGACGTGTGGCTGATTCCATGCTTGGGTATTATGAACAGTGCCACCAGAACTTGGGTGTGCAAGTGTCTCTATTGAGTGGTAAAGCTAAATCCTGTGGAAACTCTATTTTGAGCTTTTTGAAGAACCTCTGTACTGATCTCTGTAGCAGCTGCACTGTCTTTACATTCTCAACCACAGTGTATCAGAGTTTCTTTTCCCAGCATCCTCTCTGGAGGTTGCTGTTTGGTTTCCTGTAGCTAGCCAGCCACTCTGAGCAAAGTGGGGTGGAATCTCTAGCTGTACTTTGCATTTCTCTGTTGCCTAAAGATGTTAAGCATTTTTTTTTTCACTATTTGTTGATCATGGGTACAACTACCTTTGAAAACTATTCAACAGCTGGTGTCTTTAGGAGCTTACGGGATCACATCCTAAACATCTCATGTAAAGGAAGGACCTAAAATTTATTTGATCTTCACACCTCTGAATCTGAAGTGTGTACCAGGTGAGGAAACAGAGACCTGGGAATCAAGTGTCTTGGTCAAGATCAGGCAGCCAATCAGGAGCCCTAATTTGTAGAGCGATATCAGGGGCTCATATTTGCATCTTTTGTGGTGATTTTAATAAGCCACTTGCAAACACTCTAGCCCACTATGATTTATTTATTCTTTAGAACTACTTTTTGAACAATTGGATGAAGATTAAGTGTGAGAAACAGGAAACCCATATCTTAGACTATAAACCTAGTGGTTCAGATAGAGCCTGGATCTGGAGTTGAAGCAAACAGCAGCCTGCCTCTGCTGTTGCCAAGCATGAAACTGAGCAAAGACCTATCCCTCCTTCCCAGCCCTACATGCATGTTAGAGTGAGAAAGGAGGTGATGTGTTTGCTGTGGGACCCAGAACGCAGTTAGCCCTGGGCAAAGGGAGACCATGTGATCACACCATAGGCCTGGGTGCAAGTCTTCGCAGTGTGGCAGGACCCTGACCACAGAAAGAGGGGTGAGAACAGAGAAGTGGATACCAGGCTCCCTAAGGGAGTCAGCAGGAATTCTTAAGGAGGTGACACTTGGACAGGGTTTTTAAATTAACTTTTTTTTATTAGCACAAAGTAATGGATTTAATTATGGCATTTTCATAAATAGACATCATTTTATTTTCTTCCTATCCCCCATTACCTTTATCTCTCTTCCACACCCATTCTGCTGGCCCCTTTCTTCCCTCTAAATGGTCTCCACTTCTCTTAAAGGGAAAATTAGTGTTTTCCAGGCAGAAAGATAGAGGAACTTTTCCAGCAAAAAGGAAGGTGCATTTCCAAGGCATTAGAGATGGAGTGAAAGACTAAGTAGAGGAGGCATCAGCACCCCCAGGAGGTGTGATCACACCTCACGTTAGTGATTGCCTGTTTTCTCCTTGCAAATTAAACTGTGTACCTGGGGAGGAGGGAACAGAATGGAATGTTTTCAGAGCCTTAAAAAACACAGGTAGACCAGATGGACCTTTGAACCCTCAGGACTTTCAGTTGCTCTTTGAGTCTTCGCCTGTCGCACAGCTCATAATCATGTAGGCCCATCCACCTGTGTTGATGATTCATGCTATCAGTGATCACAGCTGGACTCAGATTCTGCCAGCAGTTGGTTCGCCCTCCATACCTGGTCAGCAACCTTTACCCAGCCCCCGTGACCACAGCCTAACTTCCCTGGTATTGTGAGTCTCCTCTGCTGGGCCACTGCTACTCTGTCACCTGCCTCTTTTAACCTTGACAGCCACAAAGTTAAAACCTGACCTATGGGGCTAGGCCCATTCATCAAACTTCTTTTTGTATGTGGGAAAGATATTGTTGTTTTTACACCTTTCATTTTCATTACAGGCTATTAAAATTCAGATCGTATCACACCTGTGACTGTAGCCAAGAATTAGTAGGTTCTGGGCCTGTGAGGACATCTGTCCATGTACTGATGGAACATGGTTGCCATTATCACACAATGCTCACACTGCCTCCCAAGGCACGCTTATGTTTCTTGGGGAAAACTGTGGTCACATCCTCTCATCTTTCTGTTCCCACGGAGGACATTGGGATGGGGGCCAGGTGTGGGAATCACTCTTTAGTGCCTTCATCGGTTTATACTATGGACCCAGAAGAAACACTGCATCTTCAAACCCTAGTATCTCCCTCTGTAAAATGGGGACCCACAGATGCTTTCCCATCTCTCTGTGAGGAGGGCTTTCAGAAAGAGAACCGGTGCCTGCTAGAATGTGTCATCTTCCTATCTCTGAATATGGTTTATACCCAGGTCTGAATATGGAAGAAAAAGATTCAGAATGTGGGTAATAGGGGAAGATCTATAACTGTGTGTGGCCCTGGGAAGGTCACTTTCTTCTCTAGAAAATTGATGAAACAGTACATTCCTTCTAGGCCTATTGTGTGGGCCAAATATCTCACACATGGACAGTGCCTGGAACTGTGTCATTGCCACCCTTGTCTATCCCTCTTCAGGCATAGAGCAGTGGAAAAATATGACTAATTCTGCCTGTTTCTCTCCCTTTTCTGGGCAACTCCTCCTTCTTCCTGAATCCCATCCACATAAACCTACCATGAGAAAGAGAAGATACAGATTTTGAAGATCAGGAGTGGCCCAGGAAAATGAGTGAGCAGTATCCACAGAGCTTGAGCTGGGTCACCATGAGGTTCATGAACCCTCACCCTTAAAGATGGAGTCAGGACAAGATGCCTTATCCATAGACATGAGTCTCCAATGTCTCTCCATGCTGCTCACAGAGTTGGTCCCTGCTGCTCATTCCATGCATAGTAGCTAAAGCCAACCAGGAACCTCTGTGTGTCTGCCGTTCCCATCTAACAAAGTAGGGGTTTTGGTGTCTCTCTGTATCCCAAGCTTCAGCCCACAGTGGGAAGCAGGCAGAGATAGTTCAGGCTGAGCTTTTGAATCAAACCACAGACACCTGCAGGCTTAACACGACCCTCCTATTGTCTCCAAGGATAGGCATAGTCTTTGGATATCTCATTTGTCCTGAAGCCACACCTGGCAGCTAGGCAACATTCTTTTAGGCATAAGCCCTGGCCCTTTCAGTGGGTTAGCATCATCTCCACAATTGCCTTCCCACCACTGTCATGTTTCTCCTCTGCTGTATCTTTGTTGGTCACTTGCAGGGTTCTGGGCATCTGCTATTTTATCAAGTTGTATGATAGCTCCTGCAGAACTAAAGAGTAAGCTATAATTTAGGGACCAATAAGACGGCTTAGCAAATAAGGGCGCTGGCTGCCAAGCCTCATGACTTGAGGCAGATGCATGGAACAGACCCTCACAGTGCGCGAACATACATGCACACACAGGGTTGGGGCTATATCAGCTTTCTTGGCCTGGAAATAGCTCTCTGCATCCTCACCATCCACCTCCTTGTCCCAGAGATTCCATCTTAAGGGGCTCCACCTTCCACAAGACATGAAACCATGAAGGACAGCTCAGAGAACGTGCCTTTGGGATCAACAGCCAACCCTGTCTCAAGGTACCTAGGACATGTCTGCCTTACCTCTCTGGAAGCAAGAGGAAGGAGAGGGAAAATAAGGAGGAAAACAGCACCAGTTCCCATCTTGGCAAATCATCCGTCCCACGCCACCCTCCCTTCTGATACTTGCCTTGTCAGACTGATGTTCTTTTCTTCACTGAGTGTGCCCTGCTTTCTCACAACTCTTCATGCGTGGACACCACTCCCATCCCACAGCCACACATTCCCACTCCTCCATCAATCTTATGACTCTTCTACCTTTGCTTGGGTCTCGATGGTGCCACAGGGTACCCTGAACATTTCCTGTCAGACATGACACCTTCACAGGCATGGCTTCTTTCCCACCTGCATTCTGAGAGAGATGCATGCGGCTTATTGCATTTTTGTGGTTTGTACAGCGTAGCTGTTTGCAGCAAACACACAGTAAAGAAAGGATGGTCCAATCCCTGTATTAGACTCACCCAAAAGATAGAAAGCTGAGTTGCCAAGCCCCTTAACAGGACCTATCCAGGCCCTTCCATCCTCCCTTCCTTGGGTCTCATGTAGTCCTGTGCTCCATAATGCCACTCACAGAGCAGGGATGGAAAAGAAGTTATTAATTTGAGTATACCTCAGCCAAAGAACACTGAGCCTTCTTTGGAATCCAGAGCACTTGCAAGCTTGTGGTCTGCTCACATAAGGGCACAGATGGCTGGACAGTAGACAGATGGGCCAGGAGGAGAGGCAGCTTGGTGGGATGGAAATAGCATGAACTAGGCATTGGGAGTCCTGGGCACAGAGCCTGTCTGCTCCCGGAGTTTGCTGTGCACGTCATTCTGGGCTCTCTGGCTGGCAACAACAGAAACACTTAGTAACCCAGGCAGCAAAGAAACTTATTAGAAGCTTTGGGGCATGACCCAGAAGTGATGGGTAACTTCGCTGTGACAAGGACAGACAGGGCACTCGGTGAAGGATAGGTAACTCCTAACAAGAATTCAGGATTTTGTGAACTGCCTGCAAACAATGATTTACACCCTGTGTGACCTGAGTTATTTCTCTGTGCCTCGGTTTCCCCCATCTGGATCTCAAAGCTAGTCTCTTTTTCTTCTACAGTTTGCTTTTTGCTGAGGAGACTTCCTGGCCCTGGCACCAGATGGCAGCGTTCCCTGCCCAGACAACTTGGGAATGAAGTTTGAGGGAGCTAGGTGAGTGAGCACTTGTCTGTGGTCCCCGGAGGGCACTGAGGCTTTCTACCTGTATACTCTAGTGATTTGTTTGCTTGTTTCCTTTCCTCTGCCCCTGCATGCTAAACTTGCTCATAACAGACAGGAGTGGTATTTTACCTGGCCATCCTCTCTACACGGAGAAGCTCCTAGATAGATTCAACCTGTCCTCTCAGAGACTCCCCAAAACCACCAACGCTGAGAACCTTTGAAGTCCATCAAAGGCTCAGGAGCTGGACCGGATGCCTGGACCGCATGGGGGGGTGGGGAAGGTGCTCCCACATCACTGAAGCATTGGAACAAAGTAAGCAGCAGCAGAAGCAGGCATGAGCCAGCTGTGGGGGAGCCTGGTGGGTCTGATAGTCTCTTGAAATTAAGAAACAATACACAGAAGAGCACAGCCGAGAAGAATATGGAGAAGGGCTAGGATGTGGCAGAAGTTGAAAAGAACATGCAGGTTGATGAACAGAGCAACCAAGGCACAGAAGTGAGAGAGGTCCCATTTGGCAAATAGCGATAAGGGGTAGGATCTTGAAGAGAGAGCAGAGAGCTTTGTGCTGGCAGGAGGCGTGGAGATAGCAACAGGAAGTCCATGGTAGAGGACAAGCCTATCTGGATCGCCCCAGCTTCACACACAAGCTTCACAGTCCCCCAGCTAAGATCTCTCTGCCCGTCTCCCCCATATCACCTAGGCAGGCTCCTCTGCCTGCCACACCAAATCTGTCAGTTTCCCTTTCATAAACATGGACAAAGCCTGCACCTGTTCCAGGATGCCGGCAGCACCCACCCACCTACTCCTGGACAGAGGAACAGCACAACAAAAATGCAGTCACCATTGTGCTTGAACAAGCCCCTGCTGGACCACCTCCGACTTGTGGCAGCTGTTTGTGGCAGCCATGAGTTCCTTGAAGTTGGGCAGGTGGTCCAGGCTGGGTCTGTGACTGTGGGTAACATTATGCCCACAGATATAAAAGGACAGTTAAAGGTGATGACGATGATATACAGGCTATGAGAAGCTTAGGATGCGACCACTTTATTTACAGATGGGGAACAGGTCTGGGACAGGGAAGGGATGGCCCAAAGTCATAGCTTGTGGGAATAATAGTAGCAGTGGATCAGAGTAGCACCATTCACAAAAAGCAGGACCAATGTACATGTCCATCAGCTGACAAGTGGACAGATGCAATATAGTCTGTCCATGCAGTGGGAAATTATTCACCCATAAAAAAATAAAATGCCGCTGGTAATGGTTACCAGCTTGTAACCCAGAAGACATTATGCTAAGTGAAAGAAACAAGACATAGAAGCCTCCTTGTATGATTCTATTTCTATGAAATATCCAGAACTGACCATAGAAACAAGAATAAAATCAGAGGTTGCCAGGGTCTTAGGGGATGGAAGATGGAGCGTGGCTACTTGATAAGTATGTGGAGTTTCCTTTGGGGAGGTAAAAACACGTTGGAACGAGATAATGGTGGTACAGACATCGCAAGTGTATTCAGTGCACAATGATAGGTGTCATCTAGGTATGGTAGTACATACCTGCAGTGCCAGCATTCAAGAGGCAGAGGTGGGGAGATCAGGAGTTCAAGACCAACCTGGAGTTCATAATGACACCACCTCAATAAATAAGTAAATAAATAAACAGTAGATTTTATGCTATGCAGACTTTATGGCCAGATGCCACCTGCTAAATCTCATGTCCCTTCCTTACCCCATGCTGCTGGCCCCAGCCCCTCCTGCTGCAGACCGCCTGAGCCCAAGCTGGCACTGAGAGGCTCGTGCCGCCTCTTGGTGGCACACACAGCCAAGTGCAGGGTGTCCCCACCCAGGAGGTAGGGCTCATGACTTCTGGGAAAAGTTTCCCCTGCTTTCCCATTCCAGTCTGTGCCCCAAGTGTAACGTTTGTACTATCCAAGTTGCCATCCCTTTGCAGGACACTTCCTCCTCCCACAGACTTGAATGGAACTCTCCCCCATGTGCAGACATCAGCTAAAGGAGATGCCATGGCACAATTGTGTTAGCACTGCAGCTCTGTGGTTAGAGGGGAAGGGCCCTGGCTCAGTCAGCCTTGCATCGCCAGGACTGCTGGTGCTCTTATTCACAGCAGGTGCTCTCCAAATGCACGCTGAAGGCACCCTAGCATCTCTGGGGCTTTCTGCGTCTAAGAGCAGCAGTGAGAAGCCATTGAGTGAGCTGTTGCCTGTTGACACAGGCGAGTTTTAGCAAATGTTGCCCAGCTGATAGAGGTGGAGGAGGAGAGGGTTGCCCACAGCAATCCAGTCCAAGCTGTTATTTATGCTCCTGGTGGGCAAAGAGAAGGGCAACACCCAGAGGCAGGGCTTCTCCGTGCAGTGAGAAGGAAGCATCTTCTTTTTTGAACTCCTGCCACAGCCTAGATACCAGCTCTGAGAAGGGATAGGGGCTGGAGTCAGAACCAAATCTTGTTCTTGCTCGGTTTTCCTCCACAGTGTTGGGGTGCTACCCTTTCTGCTTTTCTGAATATGAAATTAGTCATTTTCTAGGAAGCTTATTTATAGAGTCCAGTGCACCCATGCAGCACTGAGCTATTCTGAATGTGGCTCAGGTGTGAAAGCAGGTGTGAGTCACATGTGGGTTCCCTTCCAGATACCTTGCTTGCCTTTCTGCACGACATCATAGGCTTCTGTCTTGGGGTAGCCTCCATCTAGGAGTGTTCTTATAGTAAAGCAAGTTCAGCATTAAGAGGCTATTTCAAACCCAATCCCCATGGCCCCCACTTTTGCATTTGTGCTTCAGTGTCCTGCTCAGTGAAATGAAAGGCCTTTAAGATCCATGCTTCCTTGAGTGCTGTTGAGAAGGGTTCCAGGTGGCTTAACAAAGACCCACCCAAAAAGTGGCTCCGATGATGGATGCTTGAGGTATCTGATATTTTCTGAAGTACGTTGTGATGGCACTCGCCTATTCCACAATCCTTTAATCTATTAAATGTCCTTCTGTGGACCAGGCACTGGTCTGGGCTTTGAAGAAGCAAGCTAACTAAAATTAGAATAGTGGTCCTGGCCCTGCTGCAGCCTACATCCTAAGGTAGGCTGGCAATGATGTTGACCCAGCAATGGCAGAGATTAAAATGGACTTCCCAACTGGGTTGAGTGCTGAAAAAGTCCCAGTGAGCAGAGATGTGTGTACTCACCAGGTGGAGAAATGTGAGTCCAGAGGCACATGAAGGAGCCTGTCCAGAGCGACCAGCCAATGGCAGGAGGGACAGGAGGCAAGGCTGAAGGAGAAATAATCTAGCTCACTGCGCTGAAGGACGCTTGTCTTTGTGCTCAGTAAAATGGGATGCCGTGGAGTGTTTTTCCCAGGAAGGTTTTGTGATGAATTTGAATTTTGAGGAGTTGGTTCTAGCTCCGGGCTACCCCATACTGTGTATAGGTTGGGAACTTCACAACCTATGTAAGTGATATATTTTAGCACTATGTTGGGGGGTGTTCCAAGAGCCAGCCTGGTGGGTGTCCAAGGTCATTAGGTAAAGAGTATACTTACAGGCGTGGATGCCTTGAAGGTTAGTGTCCCTCTGTCTGATGGCCATCTGGTACCTAGAACTTGGCATTCTCAGGGGTGTTGCCAGTTACAGTGAGGGGAAAAAATGAAGTGAGACAATGCACATTGAAAGTGGAAAAGACTAGAGTGAGAAGAGTCAGCCTTATCCGGGCCTGTCTGCCCTTAATATTTAACTCTGTAATGGTCCTAAAACAGGCTGAAGGACCAGTGAAAAGGCCACATTGCAGGACAGAGAGGCTGCTGACTTTCTGGAATTATTATAAGTTTGTGCTAGTGAGCTGTGTTAAAGCTTTTTCAGTTGCCAATTCTACAGTCTAAACTGGGGCCTAGCAAGGAAATGCTGGTTCTCTCACAGCCTTGAAGGACATGCTCTCCATCAAGAGGCTGCACAGAAAGAGCTAAGGATCTCTGAGGCCCTAGTCCTGAATACTTACAAGCCTTCTCTCAGGACTTGGCCCCAGCCATGATCCAGCAACAGCAGCACAGATCCCAGCCCCCTAGAATGCACAGTGAATGTTAAGGGATGACTCTGATAGGCACCGCCTGGCTTGTGTGTCCAGTTCTCATCCAGCCCACAAACCCAGGCATGAAGGGGAGCCAGAACCCTTGGGGTGCTTTCATTGCTGGCCATTGCCAGAGCAACAAATCCTGTGAGCCTCATGGTGTCCTGCTCTCCATATTTGTTGAGTCTGAAGACACTTCCTGGCATCTAATTGATTTCCAGCATGCTTTTTCCAGTTCACTGTGTGAAAAAAGAAAACTAGACCCCACGGCAGTCCATTGGGTACCCTGTTAGGCTAGAAAGAAGGTTTTCTGGGGGTGGGAGGGATGGCTCAGGGGTTAAGAGCACTTTTTCTTGCAGAGAACCAGGGTTCAATTCTCAGCACCCACATAGTGACTCACAATCACCCATAACTCCAGTTCCTCTCTCTATGCATACCATGGCACAAATGTGCACATATATACAGCATCATTATCATCACTGTCATCTCAAAGGACTCAGGAGGCAGAACAGCACAGCAGTGAGAGCATTAGCTTGGAGTGCTCCCGTGTGCCCTCAAACCCAGCTTTACTCTGATGAGACCTTGGGCAAGTCCTATAATCTCCTAAGCTTTGTGTGATGAGTCTTGTTTCATGGGGTCATGGTGAGCACTCTGTTTCAGAGTCTCTGGAAGGTGAGCCAGTCTTCTGTGGTGGTGATGGTGATGATGGTGATGGTGATGGTGGTATACTTGCCTCTCCTCTACAGCTTGCTGTTCTTTCCCTTGGGTCCCCCAGATGAGGTGGAGATAAACAAAGTGATACTGAGGGACAGACAGCTTTCCATCCTTGCTGGAGGCTGGCACTCTTGCTCTTGGACCACCAACTTCCCCTGACAATTCCCCTCTCACTGCAGGAGTGAGAGAGAGAACCAGGCTGCTGATGACTCCGAGGGAGGAACCCTGGACATGTGCTGCAGTGAGAGGCTGTCAGGTAAGAGTGCTCAGGACTCTATGACCCAAAAACTCAGGCTTGAGAAAGAGTGCCAGCTGACACAGTGTCAGCACCCACATAGTGACTCACAACCACCCATAACTCCAGTTCCTCTCTCTATGCATACCATGGTTGACCATCGACTTGCTGTTCCAAGGTGTCTGTGTAGACGGGGGTTTGTTTCCCCAAACCCTGAGGGTCTTTCTGTCCTAGTTTCCTTCAGGGCAGCCCTGCCTCCTCTGGGGGGAAGAGCAGACAGCTGAAGATGTGCTTGGAGGTAGAGAGGAAGAGAGTAGGCCAGGAAGCCTGAAATGGCCAGAGAGCAGTTGACCAGTCGTGTTGGTGAAGGCCTCAGGAGTGATGGAGGAAATACAAACCAGGTGACATGGTCCACACCGAGGGTGGCCAGGCAGCGTGCGGAGCTGCCTGTCATCCCTCAGAGAAGCCTGGCTGGGAGTCAGGGCCTGCACCTGGAGTCCAGGTGACCACAGATGCGGGAGTCTGCCTGCCTGAACCCCTGCCATGGCTGTCGCCATGGAGATGGCCAGGGCACTGTGCCCACAGGGTGGCAGCATGGCCCACCAGTTGGAGACCACATCCCTGGCCGAGATGAACTGCATTAAAAGGACTAGCGTGAAGAAGAGAGTGAACGGGGTTTTAATGGGGGTTTTATTTTCTTTGTATAGGTTTAGTTATTTTTCTCATAATAAGTGTCCAGTGTAGCTATATTACAAAATAAAGGCAAGTGAAACAAATGAAGATTTGCCATATCTTTGTAGAGCAGCCCACATGTTCATATCTTCCACCCAAATGTTTGTTTTAAAAATAGCCTTTTGAATTCTAACTTTGAAGCCTCAAACCTGTGGTGCCTGAGAAACCTCATGATCATACAAGGTAAGAAGCTCTAAAAGGCACTCTCTGTGTATGACATTTAAGATCGGCATTGGAAAGCAAGCAGAGGTGACTCTGAAGCAGCGACAGCATCCACTGCCCACCCCTCTCTGTCTCCCTGGTGCTCTTCCGCAGCCCGAGCCCCAGGTGCAATTCTCCCTTATCCATCACGCACCAGGAACCCCTGCTTTTGCTAGCGGGAGGCGGATGCAGCTCCCAGGAGGCTTCCTGGTGGGGACCAGGGGAACAAGTTGGAAAGGAAGAACTTTCTGAAGGAATGTGAAAGCTGAGCATTTGAAGGGCCACTGTGTGCAGGGAAGAGTAGCCCCACCCTGCAGATTTTAGGGCGGCGACGTAAGCCCGACACGCAGACATGGAAGAAGAACTGGCCCACAGGAAGAAGAACTTACTCTCTGCCTCTCAGAGCAGTCCAGTCATAGCACTGATGATTTCAGAGGGGGGAGTGAGTGTCCCATCACTGGAGGCATTCAAGTATTAGGAGACAAGCAATGGAGAGGAAATTTCCACAGTGTGTGGGAGAACTTAGTGACATCAAAGTCTTTTTCAACTATTAAACACTTCTGTGATTCAGATATGAGTCATAGAATTTGGAGATGATTCTACAATCTCTGATTGTAGAATCTGGCCAGAAAATATCCACAGAAAGTAGGACATAATGTATAGGAGCCCAGGGAGGAGCACAGTGTGGAGGAAAGGGCATGGGGCTTGGCATTTGAGTCTGGCTGTGCTGTTTACAGGCTGTGTTTTTATGGGCGAGTCATTTAACCTTGCTGGACCTGCTCCCTGTCCGTCACCTGAAGATAGAAATAGCAGCAACATGAATATTCATCTCCACAAAGGTCCTGGGGACATAAATAGATGTGACCATTCATTCGTTGGGCAAGAAATTTGCTGAATGCCTACTGTGTCTCAGATACTGTGTCAGTGCCGGGGATACAGTGGTCAATGGGACCCTACCTTAATGAAGGTTCACAGACAAGTTCTGTGCTGGGCCAGTTGTGGAAAATGGGACAAAGCCGCAGCAGAGAGGTTACAGTAAGAAGCACAATGTGTTTAATTCTAACTCTCCTCCCCCAGAGCCGGCAAACAATATGGAGTGGAAGAGGAGATTAGTCATCTCCATTGAAGCTGGCTCATCGCCTGCCTTATGCAATGCTCAGGAAGTCAGTATCATTTACTGCCCCCATCCTATAGATGACAGGACCAAGGCCCGGGGAAGCTGGGCTTTCTTCCCACAGTCCCTTCATTGCTTGATGTTGTTAAGGGAAGACTCGGTCCAGCCATTCCTGCACCAGTGGCCTCACCACTACCCTGTCCTGCCTCCATCGTCTTCATACAGACAATGTTGTCTGGAGATTGTGAGAGAAGGAGTGAAGGTAGGTTTGTTCCCAGGGAGGAGCTAGGCACTGTCACTGTCACTGCACCTACATGTGGCTGGCACTGCGGTAGGTTCAGGAGCTCCAATACGAACTAAACTGAGGAAGCGCCTGCCCCACAGGACCACAGCATGTCTTATGAGTGGGGCTTCAGGCCTGGAGAGATGGCTAATCTGTTAAGAACACTGGCTATTCTTCCAGAGGGTCCAGGTCCAATTCCCAGCACCAGCATGGAAGCTCACAAGTTGTCTGTGCCTCCACTTACTCCATGGATAATGCATGTGTGTAGTGTGCATAGACATACATGCAAATAAACACCCATGCACATTAGAGAAACTAAGAAGAGTGGGGCCTCTAGACTTAGGTGTGGCTCAGTCACTAATCCCTGAAGGTAACAGCTTCGCCTTCCTGGGTCAGCCATCTAGAAAGTGTGAAGATTAGTCTGTGGGGGGCTGGAGAGATGACTCAACAGCGAAGAGCACTGGCTGCCCTTCCAGAGGACCTGGGTTCAATTCCCAGCACCCACTTGGAAGTTCACAGCTGTGTCTAATGTCAGTTCCAGGGTACCCAACACCCACACATGAACACACATGTAGGCAAAAGAACAATGCCCGTAAAATAAAAAAGAAAAGGAAACATTTTAAAAGATTATTCTTTGCTGCTATACAGGCTTTGTTGGATGGCTCAGTAAATTAACAAAGAACTTAGATCAGCAACTGACACACAGTAGTGCTACAGAAGCCTTCAGGGAAGGGAAGGGAAGACAAGCAGCAAATAAGGAGCGGGGAATCACTTGGCAGAGTGGAGATGGCTGCAGAAAAAGATGAAAGCGAAGCAGAGGGAGGTGGGAGGAAGGGGAAGGTGGTTCAGCGCTATGGTTGTGTGGATGCCGGTGTGGAATGTATTTCCACAAAGGCGGGCCATCCAGATCTGCTGATCCAAGTAGAAACCTGGACATAAAACAAATGAATGTATAGCGGCCAAGAGCCCTGGGGTGCTGCTGGGCCTCTGGAAGAGCCTATAGAGGCTGTGAGCAATTGCATAGTGAAAATAATGGTATAAGAATACAGCCCTAAGCCTCCTCCCTCCCTCCCTACTGTCCCTACTGCTGGGCAAGATACAGGCAGAGTGAGGGCCAGCCGTGACAGGATGACTCATTCATTCCCACACAAACTTCAGAGTAGAGGGACATGACCAACACTCAGAGGCTCGGTCACCCGGACCTGAGCCGGCATCAACAGGTCATATAGACCTCAGTTCCTGAAGTGAAGATGGCTTCAGGCATCACAAGCAATCTGAGGAGCCCACAGCTGCCTTCAAAGTGGGTAGGCTGCTCACACCCTCCAGAGTGACTCCCACGTGTGCTCGCACACTTGTGTTTGTTCTCATCTCCCTCAGCCGCATGCTCACATACACACATGTACATGCCCACACAGTCACCCAAGCACGTGGCCTGCCTCGGGCTCACAGGGCCCTGTGGGGGTGGGCACGCACACCTGCATGTCTTCTTCCCCTTGCATGCTCGGCTCACTGGGCTTGGCAGCTCCATCCGCCTTCATCCACCATATAAGCTCCCTGGCAACTGAAAGACACGTTAGTACTCTCATTCTCTTTAGGTCTGTCCTGGGGCTGCACCCTGATCTCATGAATGTGCACACCCCGTGACTCTGCAGTCCCTGTCCTTTCCCTGACATTGGGCACTCTTGGTTCCAGGGATCACGGTAGGCTTTTGGTGTAGACCTCACTGCCTCTTCTCTCCCTGCACACACAGACTTTTTTCTTCCCCTCATGCACACACTCCTTTTCACCTGGTCACTCTCTTCTTTTACACTCCCCTTGCATGCTCACTTTGCTTGCTTGCTTGCCGTCATCCAAACACATCAGTACATTCAAACCTACACTCCCTGCTCTTTGGTGTGTAGGTGTTCACGTTTGCATGAAAGAAAACAATGCTGCTGAAGCTGGGGCCTCTGCTCCTCTGCCCCAGCCAGCATTGGTGCAGGCAGAGTCTCAAATCCAATAGTTTCCTTGGAGTACCCAGGAGGTAGACAACAATGATGCCAGTGTTGACCAGGGACATGCGATAGAGTGACATCATTAAGTTCTGCTTTCAGTGTCTCCCATGGGCAGACTCATGGATAGGCTCCTGAGATTTACAGGAACTGAGGCCAGATCCCAAGTGAGGCCTCCAATAGAATACCACCTCCTGTTTGGTCTTGTACTGCAGGGCCCTTACATGTGTGCACATGGGCCCATCACCCTGTATAACCAATCATGGTCCACAGTTCACCCCAATCAGTATGCATCCTCCGAAAGATGCTCCTGGTGCAGGCATCAGCTCATGGTAAAAGGAACTGTGAAGTCCTGTTATTAGAGTACTACCTGAGAAGAGGGCATGGACAGCAGGTAGGTGCATGGGCATCTCTCCTGGACCTTGTAAGTCATTGCTCTGTGAGAATGGTGTGGACAAATGAGAGTAAGTTCAAGTCCCATGTCTAAGATTGCTCTTGAGACCAGGTACTCCAGAGGCCCCCTACAGCTGAGTAGCGTCATGATAGTGCCAGCTACCCTACGAGTTAAGTGTGATGTTCAGCTGCATTCAAGCAAGGTCTCAAGTGTACATTGAAGACCTAGAACTTGTCCCTTTGGTAGGGACAGAGATGACTTCTTGGGCCAGTAGCTATGAGCCTTACTTCCATCCTCAGTCTTGATAACAGCTCAGCACCAGAGACAGTGCTCTGCACGTGTGTCCACAGTGTTCTGTGGATTAGCCTCTGTGGCCATGGAGGAGGTCTCGGTCTCAACAAGCAGAAATGGCTTATCTGGGGTGCCACTTTTTGGAGTAAAGAAGGTTGAGCCTGTACTAATAAAGGCTTGGTACCCCCACTTGTCCCTACGAAGGGGTCATAGCCTTCATTTCATCCCTGTTATGCCACTGAGGAGGCTTTGTGCTAGGAGCCAGTGGACTGTTGAAAATGTCCTCTGATCAACACAAATTTAAGGAGCATCCTTAAATTTAGGGTAGCTGGCATCCAACACTTCTCAAATTAGGGGTACGGGGCTGAGCAAGGCCTACTCTTGAAGGGCACAGGACACTGAAAAAGGTCTATATGCAGCCCTAACTTAACTTTAGGAACCAGGAAAGGCTCCCTGGAAGGGTCCCGGAAGATGAGGAGGGCCCCACTCGTGTCTTCCAGAGCCTCTGTCAAGCACATCAAGTGCTGAGATCGCTAACCTCAGAGGAAGACTTGCCCCTCCATCTGCTAAGCCCTTCCTCACCGAGCACCCGCACCTGGTACCCAGGACGGGTTCCAGCCTGGGAGCAGACAAGCAGAGAGAAGCAGAGCAGATGTGGCAGGTGGCCAAGGTGCTGCTTGTGCCTGTCCACAGCACACATTCCACACGTGTCTGTCTCTTCTGTGGTGTTGAGGATAGAAATCGTGAGCTATATGCAAGCAGTGAGCCATATACCTAAGCCCCATTCTGCTGCTTTCCGTTTCTTTACTAGATTGATGTTTCTGTTTTCATGTAGGACTTCTAATACATTTACTGATTGATTGATGGTTTGAGTCTTTGGACTGTTAGGATGTGCTAAGACACTGTTGGAGTAACATTCTAGAATATCAATATCTTGGCCTTGGGAAGAGGCCCCAGCCAGGGATCCACTAGTCAGCAATGGTAGAGCTTGGCTATTCCCTGACACCAGAACAGAAGTGAGAGCAGGAACTTGTGTGCTGAGCCCTGAAGTGCTTTGGGGAAGGTAGACAGACCTGTGCTCATGTTTTAGCTCTGCCACTAACTGGCAGCATGGCAGATAATCTGCTTTGACCTCGAAATTCTAGTCTCTAAACTGCAGATGTGATATAAGATGGAAGCTTATGATAGCTGATGAGTTAATAGATTGGAATGGTAGCTGATAGAAGTGGTGGTCATTCTTATGAGCCTGCTCCAGACTGCAAGTTCTGGCCAGTCCTTCAGCAGTGTAGCTACAGCTCTTCCCTGACTGCCCAGAACAGGCCTGAGATCTCACAGAGCCAATGCAGCCTCAGACCAGAGTATTGTCTGCTTGCAAAGCCAAGTGGGAAAGGGACCAGCATTGGTGGGAGGAGAAGTTCTGCCCTATTCCTTCACTGGGGTGTACGGCTGTGATACTGCAGAGAGGTCAAGGCCAAAGCCCATTGAGATAGATGAGAATGTGTCAGTTTCCAGGGTGAGGACAGACGTTCTCCGTTTTCCTTTCTTTGTCCAGTGTCAAGCCACTCTAGCTCTCAATATATTCTTTACAGCCTTAAAATATATCCTTTGAGCATCATCCTTTTACCCCAGCTCATCTATTCTTTCCAGATCTCAGTATCTGCCTTAGTGTTAGCCATTACTGCCTTATAAAACTTAGTAGTGTCAGACAGAGACCATCTTACCTGCTAAGGGTCAGGAGGGGGTCTTCTGGGCATTCTTCAGTCCCATACTAGCTGAGGTCATCACCATGCTGTGTTCAGCTGCTGGTAACCTGGAAACGCTATTCAAAAAAGCTTTCCTTATGCTCCTGGTGCCTCAGTCTCTGCCATGTGGCTTTGCTCTGACCTTAGCCTAGGTCACCTCACAGCATGGTAGTCACAAGTACATGAACTTCTCCTATAGCAGCTGACTTCCAAGACAGAACACTCCAAGAGGGTGGCAGCAGAGGCTTCAGACTTCTTACACCTCAGAAACGATAGTATTATTTTGATTTATTGATCAAAGCTAGCCACAGATTCAGCCCAGATTCAAGTAGAGGAAGAAATATGACATGTCTTGATGGACCATGTTCAGGAATCTACATCACCCTCATCTACCTTAACATTCTTCATCACCTTTTCTGCTCCTCTTACACTCCTTTCTTTCCTAAACATCAATCCCCCTCTCCCATTCCATGTCCCGTTGTCTATGCAGGCCTTTCCTAATTTCAGCTCCTCACCTCTGCATACTCAAGTCCCTACTTGCAAAAGAGCGTGGCTGTACACAGGCTTTTTTCTAAGACCACTGTGTATTATATCAAAAGAGTTTAAAGTTGGAAATGGAGTCAGTAAATTTTGAAATGAAATATTTCCTGCCCTTCTACCCAGACAATATTCATCTGTAAGGGGTTGGAAAGCCAGATTCATAGTTATGAGTTAAGCCAGGATAAAATAATGACTCCTTGGCATTCTGCAATAAGATACGCTGTTTGGAGGAAGCCAGAACAAGCCTCGCTGGCTCCATCTGCTGCAAGGGTGCTTACATGCTTATGTGCACAGGCATTCTCACCCATAGCTGAGCTCCAAACATACCTCCTGAAAACTGGAGATACAGTGCCGAACCTGTCTGCCCAGGTGTTGGGCATCACCGGACTAGAACAAGCTCCCGCCTTTGGCTCATTCTCCTGCACTGGGAAATGAGAAATGGGTGTTTTCACATAGCAGTTGGGAGGCCACAGTAAGCTGGTATGTACATGGATCATGTGCATGGAGTCTATTCACATGTCCATTAGTTTTCTTGTTAGACTCGGGCCTGGATAGGAACCTGAGCTCTTCCTTTTAAACCTTGGAAACCTGCACAAAGCATCTCACATCCCTAAATGTCCATCAGCCCCACCTAGGCTTGGCTGACTGTGACTGATAAGAAAGATTGTCTCTTTTTGCCACATTCCAGCTGACTATCATCTTGCTGAAAACAGGCCATTTCTGGGCCCGCAAGATATATCATCAGATAAAGGTGCCTGCTGCCAAATCTCATGACCCAAGTTCAAGCCCTGGGAATTACACTGAGGTCCACTCCTGCAGTGTGTCCTCTGCCTTCCACACACATTCCATGGCAAACACACATTCAAAAAAAAATAATTAATTTAAAATATAATTTAAAAGACTATTTCTCCATCACAAACAAGGCCAATTGTACTTATGTCCACACAACCCCGTGCCATCCTCTGCCAACCTGCGCAGCCACAACAGTGGTCCTAGAACCAACAGCAGGGCCCACCACAGCCACACCCAGCCTCAGGCCTGCCATGATACAATATGAGTCCAGCCTGTTAGGGAAGTCTGTTGTCTCAGAAAGGAATAAGGCTGCTTGTGTTTGGCAAATTTTGTTTGGAGGATTTTAAGGACTTCTGGATCTGGCTCAGCCTCTCAGAACATCTCGGACTCGTGGCCACTGCACAGAAATCTCATCTACTCTATCTAAGCTCACCCACAAGCTGTTGAGATGCTTCATAATCCCGCGGCCTGTTGGTTGGTCTCAGGCCCCTCCAAGCAGGCCCTTCCAGAGCTACCCAAGAAGGATGCTAGATCCCCCTGTGCAAATGACTCCAGAGAACATGCCTTGCAGGAGAGAGCACCCCAGATGGAAGTCACAGTTTCTACTAACCTGATCTTAGAAGGGATTGCCTTCGCTTTCTGTACGCTTTTGGCCACAGAGCCTAATGTGGTTACCACATGGGAGAGACGGCATCAGGTTGTAAATACCAGGAAGGCGGGAGCAGTAAGGGATCAGTAAGGGTCACTACTTGATTAAAAGTTGAATAACTAAATTTGAGAAGCTTTTGTTAAAGCCTAATATAACTATCACCCTCCATCCAGCTTCATCTTTAACACACCGAGACATTTCAGTACGTTCCCTTCTGTGTATCTTCCAACGTTCAACTTGCAACTTAAGTTCTATATAGTTGCATATATAAGCTAGGGTACCATTGTTCTTAAGATCTGAATATAGCCAGGTGGTGGTGGTGCACAGCCTTAATCCCAGCACTCAGGAGGCAGAGGCAGAGGCAGGCAGATCTCTGTGAGTTCGAGGCCAGCCTGGTCTACAGTGATTCCAGGACAGGCGGGGCTACACACAGAGAAACCCTGTCTCAAACAACCAAAATAATAATAATGATGATGCTCTGAATATAAAATGTACATCTTTTAACATAGTTGAATCTTCATAATCCAAAGAGACATGGTTTTAGGATGTGCCAGTGAACTGTAATGGGGAAGTCCACTTACAAAAAGAAAAAAAGTCCAGAAAGAATACCAACGTAAAACCAGTGCCTTTCCAGGTGTGGTGGGATTGTGGAAGAGTTGCTTTCCTGTATTCTTTTAGGAAAAGGTGGTCTCTATGCATTTTCTAAAATTATTTTTACACAAAAGGATTGACCGTTCCAAAACACTAATTAAAGAGTAGCTCTAAGTGGTGGGGCCCCTTCCCCCTGCTTGCTCTGCTGACAGACCCCAAACCTGAGACTGACCCTAGCCCGTGAATCCTAGTGGAGTCTGGGTAATCCTGTGGAGCCTCTCTAGAGACAGCAGACCAGAAAACACAGAATCCTGTTTCCCTGTAGAAAACCAGCAAAATGACTCAGAGGTAACATTGGTGAGCCCACTCAGGGAGGAGGGGATTCAAAGGCTCCTGACAGTCAACCGTGCTGCAGCCAAACCCAAGAGCCTTTCCTGCTGGGAGCTGTTGGTTCCCAAGCGGGCTCTCTCCAGATCTCCCAGCTTTAGAGACAGAACAAGAGCCCCGGGCTTCTGCCCTGACTTTCTCTTTAGACAGTGAAGCAGCTCTTAGTTCGGTGATTGGCTTTGGTTTCCTTGGAGGTGGAGAGGGGTGTTGAGAGGTTTCAGGGCAGGCCATGCTTCTTGGTGGCCCACAGGAACCTCCTTTTCTCTCAGCTGTGCCCCTCTAGACGTAGTTCATGTGTTTAGTGCCCATTCTTCGTTCTCCCCTTGCTGAATAATGTCAACATTTCATATTCTATATATTGAGTAGATGGCCCGGGACAACAGTGGTTTGAATTAAAGGTGTTTTGTTTTGCTTTGACTTGAAGGTGACGCAGTAGAAACAAAACTTCACATTTTGGTCTTCTCCCATGCTAGCAACAGTCAGTGTGCTACTCCAAGTGGATGCTGGACAGCAAGGTCAAACTAGGCTTCCAGTCAACCAGATCACCACGGTGAACCATGGAGGTTCTCCTTACTGCTAAGCTTGCTGTTCAGTAGGTCAGGTGGGATAAATGAATCCCCGTCTACACCCTGTCTACTCAGGGTGTTTTCAACTTGCAGTCTCTTGGGCAGCAACTCCATGCTAAGTGAAATGCTCATGCTTTGTGTTGGATCTCAGTTTGTTACGTGGTATTATAAGTGGTTTTAAGCTCTACCATGGTACCATGTGAACCTTGATATTTTGCTCTTTTTATGTCCCTGAACATTTGGCCTTCTCCTCCCTGGCAATGGGCATGAAGGTGCTTCTCTTCCCTCATTCTTCCCATCAATAATGAGACTTCCCATTAATAGTGAGATCATGGCCTTACTCCTTCTTCACTGTGATGGTTAGTTTTTTGTCATCATGACACAAACTAGAGTCACCTGAGAAGAATTGGAAATTGAGAGGTTATCTCCACCATATTGCCTATAGGCAAGTCTATAAAGCAGTTTGATCAATGACTATTGTGGGAGGCCCCACCCACCGGCTGGGCTGGCTGTGGTGGCGCACACCTTTAGTCCCAGTACTCATGGGGGCAGAGGCAGGAAGGTCACTTTAAGTTTGAGGCCAGCCTGGTCTACAAAGGAAGTCCAGGACAGCCAGAACTACACAAAGAAATCCTGTTTCAAAAATTAAAAAGAGAGAGAGAGAGAGAAGGAAGAAAGGAAGGAGAAAAAAAAGAGAAAATTAAGTGAGCCATAGGAGCAAGCCAAAACACAGCAGCAATAAGCCAATGTCAGTCCTTCAGGGTACTCCCAGGTAGTACCTGTGAACCCTGCTTCAGCTTCTGCCTCCAGGTTCCTGCCTCGGATCCCTCCATAACAGACTGCAGTGTAAGCTCTAAGATGAAATAAACCCTTTCCTCCTCATGTTGCTTTTGATCATGGTGTCCATCACAGCAGCAGAAAGCAACCCAAAATAGGCAGATTACTATGTACACATTTTTTTTGGAACTTTGCATCTTGGAGCACACCCTCCTATTTCAGACCAGTTCAGCAGGAAACCTGGAGGCAGCTGGTGCAGGAAGGGCCCGGTGAGATACAGGGGAGCCAGGGAATACTAGATCATTCCTGCCAGCCATGGTAAAGACTTTTGTTCTTCATCCTAAGATAAATGCAGTAGAAAGCAGCGGGTTTGGATTTTTGAGATCATTTAGTAGAAACTGCTAAAGAACTCCAAGCTAGGCTGTGGCCTGGCACTGCCATGAGGCTTAGTCCCCAGTCCTTCAGGCTACCTCCACACAGCACCTGTGAAACCTCCTTGCTCACTAATGAAAGAGCTAAGTGAGGGAATTTGGGGACACACCTCAGAACCAGGGTGTGGTGGTACGCACCTGTAATCCCAACACTCAGGAGAAAAAGGTCATCAGGAGTTCAAGGTCATCCTCAGCTACATGTTGAGCTCATGGCCAGCCTTAGGTTATGTGGAACCCTGTCTCAAAAATAAAATTATAAAAGCACTCTTACTCCATGGACCTTCATTTCCTCATTGGAGAAATGAGAAGGTGAAACTCTCATCCTCCATCTGTCTTCATGCTTAGGTCTTAAGCACTGGAGGTTCCTGGTACCCCATTACCCCAGGGTCTCTACTGTTTGCTCCTTTGGTTCTCGGCGTGGTGCCTGGGACAGAGAAATGCACCCACAGAGTATCAGTGATGCTTTTTACCCTCATAGTTTAGAGCCTCCACTCCAGAGAAGCACGGAGCACTCGGCCCTTGTCAGCAGCTGCAAAGCTGTTTGCAGTTTCACCCAGAACCATTCCATTATATCCCGTCCAAACCGCACTTGAGTTGCATTTTGTTTTGAGCGCGTTGTTGGCATTCTGGATTTAATTAACTGGCAGAGACAAAGGCTGGCTGTTTCACTCACCGCCCCCCCAGTCCGTGCCCATTCTACTCGCCGACCCAGCTCTCAGCCAGCAGTCTCAAAGCCCCAGCCTACATCCAGGTGGGCCGTTCATTGTCCTCCTGGAAAGGAAATCCTCACCACTGCCCGCCCCCACCTCTCGCCCACCTCATCTCTTGCCTTTGGGTATGGTCTATTGAGCATTCATGATCTGCTGGGCGCCATGCTAAGCCTTTGTGTGTTTTTACTTCATGGTATCCTAGCAGTCCTGTGAGATACTGTGTGTACATCTATTTTCTAGAGGAGGATTAGGTTTGGATCCTGAGCCACAGTGTTTCTCCAGGGCCACACATGTAATAGATGGCAGCGCCGGGCCTCGAGCCTCTATCTGTAGACTCTAAATCTTTGGGCTTCAGCCACTACCTGCCCAGAAGGCAGGCTGGGTCTGGCCTTAGTACCTTCAAGTTCCCTGAAAGTCTGCCTACCCTGAGTTTCCAGGCACAGTCTCCCATCAAGCCCCCTGGCAGAGAGCAGACTCCCTGGTGTGTGAACAGTGGTCAGGGATACACACCACTGCAGAGTAAGCCGTAGGTGCCCTGATCTCCAAGCCCCGCCTGCTGTCTTGGCCCCAGTTCTATTTTCAGAGTCTCTCTAGGCAGAAAAGCCCACCCCTGAGTGTGACTGACAGTGCCCAGGGAGGCCTGGCCCCACGCTGCCCTCACAGCAGCAGCAGTCCAAGGCAGGTGGCAGAGCCAGGACCAGAGGACAGGTGCTGGTGCCAGGCCTGCTGCGTCTCTGTCCTGACCTTTCCACCCACGGTGATGGCTTCGGGCAAGTCACCCTCTCAGACGTCTTTCTGTTTTTTAGAACTGTAAAGAATAGTCCCTTTACCTCTGCCCTAAGAGCTTGTCAGTGGTCACTGAAGGCACCAGGCAGCCACATTTCATGCAAGAAGCCAGCAAACAGCATGTAGGGTTTCCATCCCCAGCCTGGCAATCTGCATGTGGCATTCCTTCTGCCTGGCATGGAACCGTGGACCCCCTATTGATGAAGGGACTGTAGAGCATTTACTCTTGTTCAAACAACTGCAAGGGGGTTTTACCCTTCCCTGAGTCACGGAGCTGAGGATGGTGAGCACCTGCCTTCTGGTCCAGAACAGTTTTCTTATTCTACCCCATCCTGCCTGCTGAAGAAAGAAACAGAGATGAATAAGATGTGGGTGCTGAGACTGAAGATGCCTCGCTCCAGAAAGTGCTTGTCCTCTAAGTGCAGAGGCCTGAGTCTGGATCCCTGGCATCCACAAAATAAGTTTTTAAAAAGTATGGCATCAAGTGCTTATAATCCACCACTGCCCAGCTCCTGGGAGGCAGAGAGAAGAGGTCCTTGAGGCTCTCTGGCCAGCCAGTGAAGCCTCCAGAATAAGGTGGACAGCAGCGAGGACCACCGGAGGCTGACCTGGGGCCTATGTGTACACAGATACCAGGCGCGGGTCCTGCCACCCGCCAGCTTACACCCCAGGTGAGACTCACTGCTCCCCCAGGCGCCTGTCATCCCGTGTCACCTGTGGAGCCCTGGTGTCCACTAGGAGCAGGACTGATGGGATGGAGGTGTTGTGAGGGGCCAGTGCACGCTCCCAGAAACCTACGTCTACTGCCCATAGCCTTTTGCAGAGAGGAGCCGGAATGTTTTTTTCACCAGGATTCCTGGCACACCTAGAACCCTGCTGGCCTGCACTAGCATGCATGAGTGTGTACACACACACTCAAACACACATGATACACACATACATATCACACAAATCATACACACATACATACTGCACACAAATAAAAACCACACACACTTACACATACCACACACACATACCACACACACACACACCACACACATGAACCATATACACCACACACGTACACACCACAGACATGAACCATATACACCACACACATGAACCACACACATACATTTCACACCCATACACCACACACACATACACTACACACATCACACACACACACACTACACACACACACACACACACACACACGCGCGCGCGCGCGCGCGCGCCTCTACTTCCTGAGGTGTTGGGAGGGTTGGCAGTCAGTACGCAGAGCGCTCTGGGGGCTGCGCCAGCATGTGGGGAACAGTCTGTTTCCAGAGGCACAGCATGGTGACTCCCATCTGTGATCCCAGAATTCAGGAAGTGGAGGCAGGGAGGTCAGGAGTCTGAGGTCACCCTTGGCCCAGCTTGGACCGTCACAAACGCTGTCTTCTGTGGGTGCACGGTGTGGATCTGCTTTCTGTAGTGCTTGGGGTAGCAGTCGCCCTCGTGCTCTGCCCTGGCGCCTGTTAGCCTTGGGTAAGCTGTGTCTCCAACTTGTTCCTCAGTCTTTCCAGAGAAGTCAGCAGGCTGAGCCGGGTATCCCTCCTGCGGACTGTCCGAGGCTCCGGAAGCCTGAGCAGAACTAAGTGTCGTGCCCAGGTGTGCATGGCTCCTGTGAATGGCAGGCTCAGCTGGACAATCGCTCTTGGCCACTCTGAGAAAAGCCCCACGGGACCGCCCCCCTCCGCACATACACAGGAACAGCTGAGGCAGGCTGCAGCTCCAGCTCTGGTGGGCTGAGCAGGCTCTGAGTCACTGGGGAGCCTCTGAGCTCCGCAGCACCAGCCCCCGGCAGAGGAACTGCAGAGCTGAATGGTGTCATTTGAGAGCTAGGGTACAAGAGAGGGCTCAGCGTGTCCTCACATGCTCCAGCTGACATCTGAAGGCCATTTGCCTTCACGCTTTCCCTGGGATCGCAGACGTTTTGGCCTGGGTTACTGATCCTGCCTCCCAGGATCCATCTGCCATAAACCAAAACCTGCACCAGCACCCCAGCACCGTGAGGGCATGAGGGCCTCCAAGCTCTCACTGTCCTCCCGGCCTGTGCTGACCCTTTCCTAAGAGGTCATATGGCAAAAAGAAACCATTCCTTAATGTCAGGAAGCCCCGGGTTCAAAGCTCAGGTCTGCATGTACTCAGGAAAGGTGCTTAACTTCTCTAAGCCTGTGTTTCTTCACCTGGAAAAGCTCCTTTTGCCCTGCTCAGGAGGCAAGCCCATCAAGGGCCTCAAAGCAGATCGGCTGTGAGCAAGCGGCCACTGAGCAGCTGTTCCCTGGGCGGCGAAGCAGCTCCCTCCTGTGAACATGAAGCTGACTCTCCATGCAAGCAGCTGCCTCAACCCGACAACAGCTAGTGACAATGGCTGCCACAGAGAGGCCCAATGAAACTCCTTTTAAAGAGCACAGCCAGAACAGTGAGGTGAGGTCACCTTTCCCAGAACAGGACAGTGGGAAAGGGAGGACAGGACAAGAAGTGGCACCATCTTCTAGAAGGACAAGAGCCAAGAGGACTGATGGGCCAGGACCTGGTATCTTTACAGGCAGGACTGCGTGGTCACTGCTAACCTCCTAGTGGCTGGCAAAGTAGGCATACAGCAAATCCTTCCTGAACGGCAAGGAAGCAAACCCTTGTAAGCATGCGCTGTACTCACACACAGGAGCAGAAGCTAAAACGGAGATGGGACCCCAGCACAGTTCTCCATACCTGCTCTTTCTACCACTTTCTGTCAGGATCCCACAGCCCACCCCTAGAGATCGAGGGTTCTTAATTACAAGTCCAGGTCGTGGGCATAGTATAGTGTATGTACAGTGTCTAACCTGATAGTTTTGTCCAGAAAATAATTTTCATTGTAAAAAGATTTTTTTTTCATGCCTGTATATACACAGAGATGTTAACGTCCGTGCATGAGGCGCCTGCACAGTCCGGAAGCTACATGTCAGATCTCCTGCAGCTGGAATTACAGGTAGTTGGGAGCCTCCACCTACAGTGTAGGTGCTGGGAACTGAACTCTGGTCCTCTGAAAGAGCAGTGGCTGCTCTTAGCCTCTGAGCCTGTTTTCTGGTGCCCAGTATTTTTAATTTTCACATTATCATTATTATCAATAGTGTGTGTGCGCGTTCGTGAAAGAGAGAGAGAAATTGGAGCAGTCACAGATGCCATGACACCTGTGAAGAGCAGAGGGCAACTTTGTCAAATGGATTCTCTCCTTTCACCTTTATGTAGGTTCCAGGGATCAAACACAGGTCGCCAGGTTGTGCGGCAAGAACCTTAATCCACTGAGTCAGCTAGCTGGCCCCAGTAAATGATTTTAAATAAATTCTGCTCTGAAAGATGTATATATGCCTAGCGCCGGGTAAATTTCATCATTTGGCTCATCAGAACCTCCAGAGATCTTTTTCTTTAATTGCAGAGCCTTGGCTAGAGCTACATAGCTCGGTTGGCAGAATGCCCACCTCACACACACACAAAGACCTGGGCTTGGCCCCCATCGCCACATCAAATCAGGTGCATGTCAGTCACCCGTACACTTGAGAGGTAGAAGCAGGATTAGTTCAAGTTTATTGTCAGCCTCATCGTAAGTCTGTAACCAGCCTATAATACATGAGACTCTGTCTCAAAAAAGAAAAAAAAAAAAAAACTGTGTAAAACCTCCTCCTTTATCTGAGATCTTCATGTGTGTAAAGCCTCCTCTTTTGTCTGAGATCTTCATGTGTGTAAAGCCTCCTCCTTTGTCTGAGATCTTCATGTGTGTAAAGCCTCCTCCTTTGTCTGAGATCTTCATGTGTGTAAAGCCTCCTCCTTTGTTTGAGATCTTCATGTGGGGCCCCCTCAGCCTGCATTTCTCTCTCACACCCATCATACACATGCAGTTGGTCTGTCGTCTCCTACGTGCAAATGTAAGGACCACAGGTGTTCAGAGGGGCATGCTTGCCTCTGAGTGGCTGTTAGGTTACGAGCTGAGCTACGTGCACTGTCATTCTCTGTGTCCCACACTGGGCCTGAAACTTGAGAGTACTAATTAGGATTCAAAACACCTGAACTCAGAATTTTTGTCTCTTTTTTAAGAATGTCTTCCTTGCCACAAATATGTTTAGGTAGGTAGATAGGTAGGTAGGTAGATAGATAGATAGATAGATAGATAGATAGATAGATAGATAGATAGGAATTTAAGATATATAAATAAAATCACCTCTTCTGTCTCCCTTCTCTCCCCCCATAACTGACATGGTGGCAAGCGCCTTTGATCTGAGCACTTGGGAGGCAGAGGAAAGTGAATCTCTGTGAGTTTAATTCTGGCCTGGTCTATATAGAGCGTTCTAGGCCGGCAGGGCTACACAGTGGCACCCTTTCTCACTTACTTTGTGTCAGATCGTCACACTGACATGTGCACTGCCTTCTCCTCTTCATCAGGCATGCTCTAAGCACATTACCTTTTGTTCTATTTTTAAGGCCAATAAAATCATACTGCATCATAACCTCACCTTTCCACTCCAGACTTCCAAACTTTCTTTCCACATTATTAAATATTCATCCGTGGAATCATAATACAGTGGCTTCATGATACTTTGTTGCAGGCAAGTTTCATGCTTCTCAGACGGGAGTGTGTGTAACCCTGAGGGCAAAGCCACAGGATAAATGTCACTCATCTTCCTGAAGCACAAATCTGATTCGAAACTTTGGGAGAGGAAAAAAACATTTTAATATCAAAATGAGTACAGATATGCCTCAGTATAGGTTAGAGAAAACCTAGAGTCTTTAAAGGAAAGCAACAAAGTCCCAGTCTACAATGTTGTTAGCCTTGGAGGTTAGAAACAGACAAAAACAGAATTCCAGTTCTAGTCCCTGTGTGTATGTATGCGGAGAAAAAATGCCCAGGGGAGAGACGTGACTCAAGTGCTGGAGCCTGAGCTGGGCAGAGACGCCAGTGTCCCTGGCCTGTGCCCCCAACCCCTCCCTACGTGATATCACCATCAAAAGTGTGCATGCAGGCCTTGCTCCTGAGGAACCGCCCTCCTACGGTGGGCACTGGCTTCCACACAGTCCGGCGTTAGCTGAGCGCCAGGAAGCACACACTTTCTCTAAAGTACCTAAAGTCTTCACAGATCTTTGCAAAGTCTCTTTCACTCCCCGCTCCCTTATTGAGTAAAAGAAGAAGAGGAGAAGGAGCCAAGCAGGCTGGTACACACCAGCACTTGAGAGACGGGCCAGTCTCTGTGAGTTCAAGGTCAGCCTGATCTACATTGTGAGTTCCAGGCCAGCCAGAGCTACACCTGTCTCAAACATACAAAGGGATCAGGGTAAAATAATATCACTTGTCCGTCAAGCACTTCCCCAGTAAATATGCATCAAAACCTCCCTGCCAACAAGCTAACTGATACCATTCTGCCTTCAGGGGTTTGTCGGTGAATAGAAACAGTGGCATTCATAAGTCATTTTCCGAACCATAGTGAGTGTAGCATATCTAGAGCCCCATGGGACTGCCTCAGACTGAACCCACCTCTTCCACCCACCAACAGCTCACCTTGGCTGTTAGCCACTCTGCCCCTCATCTCCCCTTTGTAAAAGGGGAAAGTGATGGCAGCAACAACTTCCTAGGAGTACTGTGAATTGATGTGCACCATCTCTCAGAACAGAGCCACGTCTAGGTACCTTGCTGTGTGTGGCAGAATGAAGGAGCGGCATGGGTAATGGGGCAGAACCTAGTTCCAGTGACATTTAATTGACAACTACAATGAGCAGGGGTTTCCTAGTCGACATATACAGAGGCGAAGGAGGGGGCAGAGTGTTAGAGGAGCACTCTAGTAGAAGGAGTGATAGGCAAAGCACAGCAGCAGCTCACCTGAGGGACTGCAAGGCTGTGGCTGGACCGCAGCCTCAAGGAACCGCCCGGGGTCTGCGGCTGGCAGCAAGGAGCCTGGGATTTTAACAAGGCGTCTCCAGGACTGGCATTCCTGTATAGCCCTGGGGATCTCAGCCGGGTGAGAGGCTCAGAAAAGCTGAGTGAATGGCTGAACATGTGCAGCTGTGTTGGCTGCCTGTGCTTCTGTTGTCTTCCCCGCCAGAAAGCAAGTCCACAGCTCCACCTGCATAGGTGTGTGGACAGCCCCATCCCAACTCCCCTGCCCCGCCGTACGCATTTTGTCAGGCTCTTTCTTTTGGGTGGTCTGAGTTTGGGTGGAAACCCCCAACATCTGGAACTCGGTGAGGAGGCTGGTCTTGGCTTTCCACGCAGTATCCGGAGGCTCGGACCTAAGCCAGGGTGTTACAGGTGGACTCTGGAAAAGCAGCCTCCAGATGCAGCACCGGGCAGAGCTTCTGCTCTGTGGGCACAGGCAGGGGAACTCAGAGCACTTCATGGCGGCCTGTGCTACCTGACAGGGTGCAGGGGCTCAGCCAGACGAGCAGAGGGTGGGCTGAAATGAAGCTCAGTTGGTAATGTGGCTGCCTTGCTTGCCCAGGCTCTGGGCGTGGGCCCCAGCAGCACATGGTGGGGCACAGCTGCCATCACAGGGCTCCAGCAGCACACGTGGGGGGTGATCAGAAGTGCAGGGTCATCCTGAGCTACAGAGTGGCTAAGGTCAGCCTGCATTTCATGACACTGCCAGAAAGAGAGAGAGAGAGGGAAAGAAAGGAAGGAAGTCAGGAAGGAAGGGGAGAGAGAGGGAAGAGGGGGTGCCGCCCGAGTTAATCCCCAGAACCCACACAGGAAAACTGAATGTGGCGTCGTGCTTATGCAGCCCTAGCATTTCTAAGGGGAGAAAAGGCAGAAGGAAGAAGAGCTGGGAGCACCTGCAGCACAGCAACCGGAACAAGAGAGACCCAGGCTCTCCTCCGAGGAGGGCATACATGCACACACTCTCAGTAAATACTTTTTGAAGAAGAGAAAGCCTGAGGTATGAGGAGAGATGGCTCTGTAGTTAAGAGCACTTGCTCTTCCAGAGGACCCAGCTTCAATTCCCATGTCCGGCAGTTCACAACCATCTGCAACTCCAGCTCCAGGGGATCGAATGCCTCTGGCTTCCTTGGGCACCTATACTCGTGTGCACATACCCGCATTCAGACACATACACCTAAAAATAATAATTTTTTTAAAGGAGAAAGGCTAATGTTGAACCCAACCCCCACCTCTTAGATGGGGAAACTGAGGTTCCAATGGCGTCATAGCAGATCCGAGAGCCCAGGTAGCCATTATCCATCCCTCTCATCAAAACTTTCTTCCACGCTGCCCTGACCTCTGCTTCCCAGCTGGCGTGAGGGTCTCAAGGAGGGGAGCTGCACAGCCATAGTCACCCCTGAATTTCAGCCTTCTATCTAGCCCAACTCGGAGCACACATCACAAAAGCCAGAACTTTGGAGAGCAGGAGTGGGTGGGTTGTTCAGGGTCACAGCCTGTTACGCTGTATTCTTTTTTTTTTTTTCTTTCCCCTTGCTTTTTTAATTGAGTTTGAGGTAGTTGTTTTGTTTCCTTAAGAAATGGAAAAGAATGAAGCTGCGTAAATACAGCAGTATTAACTCTGAAACCCCCCCTGCCATTTTAACTCTCTTACTGCAGAAATAAAAGAGAAATAATTTGTCCACCCACACGTAGCTCTTTCTGACGAAGGTAGGTGAACATTGCTTTGCTAATCGAGGATGACGGCTGGAAGTGGGGCCTCGCTGACTGAGCCAGGATTGAGAGGGAAGCCACAGCAATCCTGAGAGGGGCCAGACCACCAGAGGTCGGCTGAGCCCTGTGCTCAGACAGCCCAGAGTCACCAACCCTTCCTGTCCCGCCTTCGCAGGTCTTCCCCAGCCGGTAGAGATGGAAGCACTGGACGAGGCCGAAGGACTCCCCAGCAAGCCGAAAGAGGTGCCACCACCCCCGTCACCCTCACCGCCCTCCGAGCCAGCTCACAAGCTGCCACCTCAAGGTGCAGGGAGCCACTCCCTCACCGTCAGAAGCGGCCTGTGCCTGTTTGCTGCCTCTCAGTTCCTGGTAAGGATGTCACAGGCCTCACCAGGGCCTGAGGAGAGGGTGGGTTGTGGGATGGCCTTCTACTTCTCACCAAGATGGCTGCTTGGGGAGGCTGAGGGATGAGGGCCTTTCTGGTGGCCTCAGTTACTCCAAGTCTTCATGACGAGTCTGAAGGAAAGGCTGGAGCTCTGAGCTGCAGTCTCAGGGATTAAGCTCCTCATATCCTGCCAACCCTCCTCCCCTAACTAAGAAGACAGGGATAACTGATCCCTGCGCCCTCGGCCTGCAGAGCTCTCTCTGAGGGCCTCCTGTCTAAGGAGGCCTTTATGGGAGACTTCTCCGCTGCATATCCCTGCGTGCTCTCCCGTGGGAAGCGCTCTGCCTCAGCTGCCTGTGACCGGCTTGTCTCCCGAAGCTCAGACAAGCTTAGGCCTCCCCTGGGTACAAGGCCCTTTCCCTCCACTGCCCAGTCTGAGAGGCTCGGTAGCTTCCTGGGGGCCCAGGTTTGGGCTGAAGGTGAGCTCAGCAGGGCAGTATAGGGGCAAAGGGCCGCCGCTGTGCGCTCAGTCTGCTCCCCTGACTGCCCCAGCTCGCCTGTGGGGTGCTCTGGCTCAGTGGCCATGGCCACTCCTGGCTGCAGAACTCCACAGACCTCATCTCCTCATCGCTCACACTGCTGAGCCATCTGGGACCTGTGGTGAGTAAACTCTGGGGACCCCTGGCATGGTGGGTGGAGTGGGTCAGGCTAGGGCTTCCCCGCCCCACCCTCACAACACCTAGCTGGACAGCAAGTCCGAGAGACGCTGCCAGGAGCAAAGGCCTTCTGTGTACACCACACCCAGACCCAGGATGAAATAGATAAGAACACTGCCCTTCTCTGGCCCTCAGCATGCTGACCAGGTTGTCTGATGTTCCCCAGGCCTGGCTGGGTTCGGGGACCTGGGGGATCCCAAGCCTGCTGCTAGTTGCTGTGACGGTGGGCCTGGTCATCGCCACCACCCTGGTAAGGCATCTCCCTCTCCTCGGCCTCAGTGCCATCCTGCCCTCTCCTGAAAGCCCCGCTTCCCACCGGATCCATCCCGGTGCATAGGCGGGATGACCTGGGGTCTGAAGAGGGCAGAGACGGTCTCGTCTCCTCCAGCCAGCATGCCTCCTGAAAGCAAGAGGCTCCTTTCTAGAAGTGGTCGGGACTGAGAGAAAGGGCCAGGCAGGAAGAACCCGAGGCTCCACCCAGAAGGATTAAGTCCACAAGACGTGGGGGACAGGAAGGGAGAGTGGGGTGGAGCCCGACATGTAGGACCAGGAGAAGGTGTCTGCTCCAGACTCGCAGCATGGATGGCTCAGTCCCACCCTGAGCGCGGCAAGTGTACTCCTGGGTCCATGAGGCTCTGTCCTCCCAAGCAGGTGTGGCACCTCCTGAAGGCACCCCCAGAGCCACCCGCCCCGCTGCCCTCAGAGGACAGGCGCCAGTCAGCGAGCCGCCAGCCCTCCTTCACCTACTCAGAGTGGATGGAGGAGAAGGCAGAGGGCGACTTCCTGGACCTGGACGCGGTGCCCGAGACACCAGTGTTTGACTGTGTGATGGACATCAAGCCCGAGGCTGACCCTACCTCGCTGACTGTCAAGTCCATGGGTCTGCAGGAGAGGTGGGCGGGGTGAGGGGGGGGTGGGCTTAGGTCACAGTCGCTGCTCCCTTTAGAGCGTAGATGCCTGGCTCGTGGGTCAGAGTGCAGGGCTGTGTGTAGAGTCAGGCTTCCTTTCCCTCTGTGGGGCTCGTCGGTGCCTTTAACTCACCTGTGTTCCTTGTGACTTGTAGCTTGACTAAGGGCGGTAGATAGCATTTCTCAAAACCGCTCAGCATGGAACCCTGCTTCCCTAGAGTGCCCCCAGAGGATTCCATGAGCGTGCTCTGGGAGGCAGTGACACCCTTGGTTTAGAGCTAAGGAAGCCAGCTCACACGCAGTTTCAGTTACCCACAGAATGTCATAGGAAATACTAGATGACTCCTGCCCTGTTCCCTGACTTCTCCCACTTCTGGCGTCTATCCTGTTTGCCCTTCTGAATGAGGATTAAGCATCTTCCCTAGGGTCCTCCTTGTTGTTTAAAGATTCATAGCCAAACTTCAAGCAGAGTGCAGGGAATCTTATAGAAGAAGGAAGAGATAGAAAGGCCTGGAAGGGTCTGGAGCTCCACAAGGAGACCAATAAAAAATTTGGGCCCAGGGGGTCTAACCAACCAAAGACCGTGCATGAAGAAGACCTAGACCCCATACTCAAACGATGCCTGTGGGCAGCTCAGTCTCCATTTGGGTTCCCTAGTAAGGGGAACAGGGGCTGTCTCTGACATGAACTCAGTGGCAGGCTCTTTGATCACCTCCCCTTGAGGGAGGAGCAGCCTTACTAGGCCACAGAGGAGGACACTACAGCCAGTCCTGATGAGACCTGATATGCTAGGGTCAGAGGGAAGAGGAGGAGGACCTCCCCTATCAGTGGACTGGGGGAGGGACATCATGGGGAGAGGGGGAAGGATGGGACAGGGGAGGAGATGAGGCAGGGAGTCACCATGGGAAGGAGCAGACAGGGGTGGACAGGGTGGGGGGGACTGGGAGGAGATGAGGCAGGGGGTCACCGTGGGAAGGAGCAGACAGGGGTGTAGGCAGAGCTGTGCGCTCCTTAGGACAGGTTCTGCTCACATCCCTCTTCCTGGAGCCCCTAACCCCTGCCCTCCACTGACCACCTTCCTTTCTCTCATGCCTAAGGCTAATACCCTCTTCTGTGACCCTTGCAGGAGGGGCTCCAATGTCTCCTTGACCCTGGACATGTGTACTCCCGGCTGCAACGAGGAGGGCTTCGGCTACCTGGTGTCCCCACGAGAGGAGTCAGCCCACGAGTATCTGCTCAGTGCCTCCCGCGTCCTCCGGGCAGAGGAGCTGCACGAAAAGGCCCTGGACCCCTTCTTGCTGCAGGCGGAATTCTTTGTGAGTCCCCCAAAGCGGCCACCCACCTTTGCACTCAGAATGGTCCACCACCCAGCCGCTCAGCGCTCGAGTATGCCCATCTACATGGAATAGACTGCCATCCCCTCATCCTCAGCTCCCCCAGCATCGCAGGCAAGCTCTCCCCTCTGAGACCTGATGTCTTCTTCTGGAAAGTCACTCAAACGGCAGGGTCCTTGCAGGCGCTAAGGGGATGGTGCCATATGCCAGGCAGACAGGTTTACTTCTGGATCTGCTGCAGGGACTGTGCTCTGGAAGCCATGGAGAGAAGCCTCTTCGTAGTAGTGTAGTTCAGTGGTCGTGCACATGCGTAGCTGCATACACAAAGCTGGGTCAAGCCCCATAGGAAGAGAATGCCTCAGCTTCTCACTCTCCCATCTTCCGCCCTCCTCTGTCTACGTCATCAAGGATGTTTTTTCCCATGCTCCTGATCCTCCCCTGGGTTTCAAGCTTAGGCCTAACTCCATTCCAACCTCTGACTGACATATGTTGGATCTAGAAAGGCCCAAAAAGTAATAGCCCTGATTTCCTGCCCAGTGTGCTTAGCCAGATAAGAGCTCAGCCATAAGAAAGTATAGCCCGTCACCAGAGTGCCACCAAAAGGTAAGTTTGACGTGAGACTCGGTAGAGTGAGACGAAAAGTTAACCTTTTGATACTGAGCCTCAGAAATAGCAAACTCCACTGCCGAGGGGGTCTTGGCTTTGCCCCATGTATCTGCCCCCATAGTCAATAAAAACCTCAAGAGGAAGAAGGGAGGACCTGAGGCCCCAAAGCCCACTTTCCATCAAGCCCACCCGTCAGGTAGCTCGCCCACCATGCTGCTTGGGCTCAGTACTCTAGGCTCCACCTGCAGAAACCGCAGAAACCGCTGAGTTGTAAGTCCCAGCCTGATGCTCCGTCCCCATCCCAGCAGGAACTGTCCGCTGAGCAGTTCTGGGCCGGCGACTACCACCTTCATCATTCCCACTCTGTCTCTGAAAGCCTTCTTCCGCCACCCAGTCTTGGCTCCCACTCTCAGCTCCCGTTACCCTGTCCCCGTGAAAACAGTCCTTCGTGTTCCCTGCTTCTCAGTAGACACCATAGTTTTTGCCAGGGAGGAAGGAACACAGCCTTCTCACCCACTCCATGGACAGTTCTGCACATGTGTGTGGTGGATTTTGTTTAATTATTATTTCTTTTGATTCCCACAAGAGCCCTAGCAGGTACCGCCATCTGCATTGTGCAAAGACTATATAGTGTATCCAGAAACAGGAGCAGTATGACAGGTGACAAAGTACGCAGACAGATTAGAAGGGTGTGCACAGGGAGGTGTCCCTGGGAAGGCATCCCAGAGGCCATGGGTGAGGGATGGAACTGGGGTGACCCTAAGACTGAGGGCCCATTCAGAAGTGCAGGGATGAAATGAGTGACCCCATGGGCCTGAGCAGAGGAGACAGGCATAATGAGAATGGCAAATCAGGAAAAAATAGAGCCAAGTTGGGAAGATCACAAGTTCAAGGCCTGCCTGAGCTATATAGTGAATTTGGTGAGACTTACTGAGACTCTGCCTCAAATTTTAAAAGCATGAAGTGGGGGCAGGGGGGAAGCTGGGATTTTAGCTCAGTGGTGAGATACTTGCCCAGCATGCTCAAGGCTCTAGAGGTTCAGTCTCCAGCATGGGGGAAAAATGGGGATGGGGCAAGAGAAGCAGGCCAGACCCAGAGACCTCACACAACAGGGTGCACATCAGATGTGAGCTGAAGGGACAAGAGGTCCTAAGGGATGAGAAGCAGACTTCCTTTTTACTGGGCAATCAGGGAAGGTTCTTAGAGGAAGTGCCTTCAGATAGGATGTATGGAAGAGATAGGGATGGGTCAAGTGTTATCAGGAAGTGAACATCACAAAAAAAAGACCAAGGTGAGGGTGACTGGCTCCAGGAACACACATCCCCAGAGCCACCTGGCTGGCTGCTGCAAAGAGAGCAGGGAGGAGGCAGCTACTGGCAAGGTCACTTTTGTCTTGTTCCTAGCCACTTGGCCTTTTATTGAACGTCTGTCACAAACCAGGCTGGCCCTCAATAGACAGTTGCTATGCTGTTGATTTTATGTCCTTGGCATATGCCAGCAACTAGTGTGTGTGTATGTGTGTGTGTGTGTGTGTGTGTGTTAACTCACTTAGTAGTAAACCCTTGTCAAATGAATGTATGAACTCAAGCGATCCCCTGTACTAGCAGTTGGAGGCAATCAGCCCCTAAATTTGGACTTCTGAGAAGACCAACCTGAAGCTGTTCACAGTCCCATGTTTTTCTCACGTAGGAAATCCCCATGAACTTTGTGGATCCAAAGGAATATGATATCCCAGGGCTGGTGCGGAAGAATCGGTACAAAACCATCCTTCCCAGTGAGTACCTGCTGCCCCAGAATGGGAAGGGAAGAGGATCCTGTCATCTGAGGAGGCCTCAAGTCCAGAGTTGGGCCCTCAGAGATGCTGGACAGTCCCTCAGGAGATGGGATGGTGGTGGGGACAACCAAGGAAGGGAAGAGAATGAGATCAGAGACAGGTATATCTTCTAGCTCTGGACCCTTGCCCTTCCTGGCCAGTGGCATGGAGCATGTAGAAGCATGTAAAGAAAGGGTGGCTTCAAGGCAGTGAGCAGCATGAAGTGTTTTCGTGGCCTTTCTCTTCTGAATGTGCATATTGTATTTTAAGAAAACATCAAAGGCTCAGAGAAGTAACTGGCTTATCCAGAACTGCACAGCTAGTAAACAAAGACCTTCTTTAAACCTGGGTGTCCGTGACCCCAAAATCAGCTTTTTTGTTTACCTATGTTCTGTGTGACCTGTCAGTCCTCCAACAGTCAGAGCCACCTCCCGAAAGGAATGGGGCGTCGTCATCCTGTGATGCTCTGTCTATCACGGGGTGTGTCCAAGTGAGGCTGCAAGAGAGCCCTGTCAGGCCTGAGCAGGGCTTGCCTCCTTTGGAGGAGGTTAGACCGGGCGACCTGCTATTCCCCTCCACCCCATGGTGTCCTTGCCGGGTCATTTTCATCAAGGCCTTCTGGGGGCTCGCTCAGAAGGAGGGGGTAACTTGTTGAGAGTGAGTTCCCAAAAACCTCCTCCACCCAGTGAGTGGAGTGGGCCCTTAGAAAGCAGCTTGCCATCAGCCTCTCCAACAGCATGTAAGATGTCATGACTTATTTTTAACTTTTAAAATATCGACTTGTGGTTGCTATGGTTACACAGTCTCTAGGTGGTTACGTTTAGACAAAGCACCATTTAAGGCCAGGATGCCTTACCGGGCTGCTCGCCTCTTCTCTCCGCTCAGCCTCCCTGTTCCTGCGTTTCCTGCGGGCCTTGCTACCTGAGAACCCACGGTTCTAATGTCTTCTTAGAACAGCCACTGGAGTGAGCCTGCTGGGTTGCTGGCAGGCTCCCAGCTCCTCCAACCGTCCCTGAACCTCCAGACCCCCACACCCAACAGAGAATGTTGCACAGCCAGGCAGAGTTGACCCTGAACCTTAAGAGACTGGACTGGAGTTGGAAGGCAAAGGGCACAGAAGGCTCAGCAGAGGCAGCATCTGGGATCGGGGACACCCAGAGCTTTATTCCATCATTGATCACACACATTTCCTGATCCCCATCCCAGGAACTGAGTTTGGATTCTGTACACAGAGCTCTCTAGCAAAGGAAGCAGCTCTGTGGACAGTCCCGGGGTGAGCACCAAGGCAGCAGGCCATGTGAAGACCAAGATTCAGGGTCACAGTGGCTATCCCATTCAGCACAGTACCCCAAGCTCCAAAAGAGTGCTGAGCAGCCGGGAGACACTTAGAGCTTCTTCTCAGACCTGGCCCCTCCCTTCCATCCTGACTTCCGGATGACTCTGTGGAGCTTCAGTCTTCCGTGTTGCCCAGTTCTAATGAGCACCATTTACATATAGTACACTGGCTTAAATGTCCCTGGGAGAGGTGCCAGGCAGGACACCCTTGACCTTGACACTTCTTACTGGATTGTGCTTTTTCTCCTTGCCCTTCTCGCACGCTGAGGCACAGCAGAAATCTAATCATGTCATCTTCCACCTTAAGTGCAGCTGCTGTCACCCTCTCTAAGCATCTGGCTCCTTTCCAGCTTCCATCTCCCAGCCTTCACCTGTGCACCTGATCAGATAAAGTGTTTCCCGTTTCTCCTCCTGGTCCTTCAACCCCTGAAAGGCGCCACATCTTCGGGGAATCACAGCCACCCTAGCCCAATCACAGCCCCCCCCCACCCTGTCCCTCCAGCCCCAGAGCTCTCAGGCCACGCACTGCTTGCCCTCCTGCCCTGCGCTCTACCCTCCTTGAGGCCAGGGCCACAGGTCTTGTTGATCCAGATGGTTCTTCTCATAAACACATCATCAAGCAGAGCCAGCACGAACCTGGGGCTGCAGTGACATCAGGCCAGAGAGGGCAACACCCACATCTGTCCTCCCAGCACTGAAGCTGGGTAGGGGAAACCGAGGCAGTCCAGGAAGAGCTGCCTGCATGAGCTCTCTCTTCTGCTGGACATGCAGAAGCCCGCCTGCCTGCTCTTACCCCTCCCCATCCTTACACCACTTCTATCCCCTTTCTACAAGACCTGTCTGCCCCATCCCACCTGCCATGACCCAGGCAGAGACAGGGACATGCAGCAGGCTGGAGATGAGTGGCATGTGCCATCACCTTCACACCCCGACAGTTCTAAGCTCCTCTCCATCCCCATTATGTTCTGGAAGCTCATGCTACAGCAGCTGCCTGTATGTAGCATTTGCCATATGCTGCTAGTGGGCGCTGCTTGCCAGTCCAGGGGCTCAGCCTTTCCTGTTAGCTCTTTTTTACCATTATTTCTTTATTTTGTATACACATGCATGTAAGTGTATGGGGCACACTTGTGGAGGTCCAAAGATAACTTGTGAGATTCAGTTCCCCCCTCCAGCACATGGGCTCCAGGGTTCAACTCAGGCTTGGCCGCAAGGTCACCAGGTCAGGAGTCTCAGCGGCATCCCTGCAGTGCCTGAGAGAGCACATACTGGCCATGATCCCGGAGGAGATGTGGATGCTGTGGAGTAGGACAGAGAGGTTGGGCGCTGTGCCAGAAGGCCCAGATCACAACCTCCCCTGTCCCCTACCACAGATCCTCACAGCAGAGTGTGTCTGACTTCTCCAGACCCCGATGATCCTCTGAGTTCTTACATCAATGCCAACTACATCCGGGTATGTAGCTCCACCCTAAGAGCCTTCACTAAAGGAGAGGCCTGAGCTGGGGTCTAGCCTCCAGACTTGTCCCCAAGCATGGCGCCTACAAGCCCCAAGAGGAGCTTGAGTGTGGGATGGGCCCCGGGATGCTGCCTCTGCCCTGATCTGACAGGCTGGTCTCGGGTGGCTGCAGGGCTACGGCGGGGAGGAGAAGGTGTACATCGCCACACAGGGTCCCATCGTCAGCACCGTGGCAGACTTCTGGCGCATGGTGTGGCAGGAGCACACACCCATCATCGTCATGATCACCAACATCGAGGAAATGAACGAGGTAGGGACACTGATGTGGAAGTTCATGATGAACAGCTCATTTAGTTGAATCTCCATAAAAAACCTCTCAGAGGGAGGTTGGAAAGACAGCTCAGTTGAGGACCTGGGTTCTAGCCCCAGCAGCCATGTAAATAAATCCAGGTGTGATATGTACATCTCTACCCCCAATGCTTGAGAAGCTGAGGCAGGCAGCCCTGTGGCTCACTGGCCATCCAGTCTAGTTACTTGAGGAGTTCCAAGCCAATGAGAGATCGTGAACAAAAAAACCAAAGTGGACTGCACATGAGGAACAACAGGGAGCAAGGCCACACACATGCACATATAACATACAAAGTCCTATAAAGGGGCATCATTTCCGTTTTTTCAAATGGGGAAGCTGAGGCTCAGAAATGAGGAGTAGGTCACAGGTTATGAAGCCAAGATTTCAATATAGTCCTCTCAAACAAGCCCTGTTGTCCTTGTGTGTGTGTCTGTTGGTCCCAGCAGAGAGGATGGGGAGAGGAAAGGGAGTGTAACGCAGCCTGATCTTGGTCCTTGCAGAAGTGCACGGAATACTGGCCGGAAGAGCAGGTGGTCCACGACGGCATGGAGATCACCGTGCAAAAAGTCATCCACACGGAGGACTATCGGCTGCGACTCATCTCCCTCAGGGTGAGGCCTGGAGGAGACAGGGTAGGGCTGTCTGGGAGGCTTAGTGGAGATCCCCTACTGAAAGCAGTGCTGAAAGGCCTTCTGTAGGAGACACCCGGCCCGAGGCACTCCCAGGAGGTCCTGGTAATCGGGGGTGAATAAACCCGGACGCTAGCAAGGTGGGGCCTCAGCTGTACTTTCAAATCTCACTTGCGTGTGCCATTGAGCTCTGCATGTGCGCAGCTGCACGTAACAGCTGTCCCCTGCGCCTTCTCCAAGCCACGAGCGCCTGGGGCAGGAGGCTTCAAGGGCTTCCAGCACTGTCCTTACAGGACCTGGAGGTTCTTCCTGACTCTGAGTCCCTTCCACCAGGCTGCTGGCTTCTGGTCTGAGACACCCAATACGTTGGCCACCAGAGGGCAGGCACTCCTTGTTGCTTTAGGGTGCGCAGTCACCGTTATAATAAATGGCAGGAAAAAGGAAAAACACGCAAAATATGAGCAACACAAAACAGCCCAGAAGAGTGGGGGAAGGCGTCCTTCCTCCCACCTGAAAGTTGTGCTTCTTCTAGGATAAGCAAGAGAGGAGAGACTGTTTCTTTGGGGCATGAGAAGGTTCTGGTTTGGAGAAGCAATGAAATGTGTGTTTGCAGAAGGTGGTAGCCCAGAAAGGTGGAAAAGTTAAGCCGGGCGCCAGGAAGTTGATCCTCCTTCAGAAACAGCCTGGAAAGGCCACTGAGGACCAGCCACAGGGTTCAGGCACGGAAAAGAACTCGGGGCCTGGCATTTGTCCCTCTGAGCTGCCCTGTGTCTCACTGGATGCAGTGCTAGGCAAGATGCCAGGGTGCCTTAGCCCCCAGAGGGCAGTGTCCATATGAGCATGTAACACCAAGATTTCCTGGAAAACCTGAAGGCCAGGGAGTGAGAGGCAAGTACTGTGGTCAGGGCCACAGCCGTGTAACCTAAGGACACCAGGACCCAGCTTCCAAGTAGAGGGGGTGGGGCAGCTCATCTTCTCAGTGCCATGGGACCAGCTGGAAGAACCAAGGTGTCTTAGGGTTTGGGGTTGTTTGCAAGCACCTTCTCTGGGTGTGGTCCTGGGTTTGGTACTGGGAACATAACTGTGTCCTCAACTCTTTCTTCAAGGAACAAACCCACTAGTGATAGGCAAGGAAACAGAAGGAGACTCTGCCAGGTGGCATGCTCTGGGTGGAAATGCGGGGTGCTTCCTGGAAGTGCTGTATGGGGTCTGGGAGGATCGGTAAAAGGTGATGAGGAGCAGACAAGTGGGAAAGCTTTCCTAGCATGCAGAAGGAGCAGCCGCGTGTGCAAGCACACGTGTGTGCCCATTTCCTGGATCACATCCTCCCGGAGCAGAAAGGACTATGAAGTGAGGAAACACTGGGGTCTCTGATCTGGTATGAATCCCAGTTAAAGGTGTGCGCTCCTGACCCACCTTTAGATTCCCACAATGGAGAGGAGCTTTCAGCATATGAAGTTGGGGGGTAGGAAGCCACCGCATTGGGTCCAAAGTGAAGGGTTTCTTGGTTTAGTGTATGTGGGGTTGGGCTTTCGACACTAGGGACTTGGCCCAGGGTCTCGCCCAGGCCAAAACTTTCCCGCTGAGCTGCACGCCCTGCCCTCTTTACTGTTTTGTTTCTTTGTTTATTTATGACAGTCTCTAAGTTCCCCAGGCTGGCCTGGAACTTGCTCTGTAGTCCATGCAGGCCTTGAGCTTGTGGTCTGCCTCCGTCAGGCTTCCAAGTAGCTGAGATTATAGGCTGGAAGCATCAGACCCAGCCATCCCAGGACACACCCAGTGCAGTGTGTCCTGATTTGTGTTGATTTTGATGCTCTGGGTCTTTGATAGGGAGGAGGAAGGTAGGGTCTTCTCATGGTGGGACGGTAGAGCAGAGCGGAGAGTGGGGGCAGATAATGTGGACAGTGGGATGGGCAGGCAGAGCATAGTCCCTGTGCTCCGGGTCATGTGACTGAGGGGTGTGTGAACATCTGTCAGGATAAGGAACTTCTAGATGGTAATGAATTGGAGAAGAGGCTCTTTGCCTTTCTTGGATGCTTTTAGAGTTTAGAGGCCAACATCTGTCTGTCTGTCTGTCTGTCTGTATCTCTCTCTCCCATGCACAACACAGGCCTGAATGCACACTCGCATACCAAGCTTAGGTCTGAAAGCATTTACATGTATCTGGCGGGTGGGGGTCTCTCTCTCCTGGGCAGAGAGGGACTGAAGAGCGAGGCTTGAAGCATTACTGGTTCACATCCTGGCCTGACCAGAAGACCCCGGACCGGGCCCCCCCACTCCTGCACCTGGTACGAGAGGTGGAGGAGGCAGCCCAGAACGAGGGACCCCGTTGTTCCCCAATCATCGTTCACTGCAGGTGGGTTCTCTGGCCACCTACGGGGCAGGGCCACCCCATCCCTGGGCTACTCCGCCCCTCACCCCGGCCATCCCCTTGACCCTCAGTGCAGGGATTGGGAGAACGGGTTGCTTCATTGCCACAAGCATCTGCTGCCAGCAGCTGCGACGTGAGGGCGTGGTGGACATCCTAAAGACCACGTGCCAGCTCCGTCAGGACAGGTCAGCCCGCTGATCAGGGGAGGAGAGGGTGGCAGTGTGACGTGTGCATGAGTCAAGGGACAGTTGGCAAAGCAGACATAGTCTGTAAGGTGGATGGGGAGCAGGAAAAAGAACTGGGAGTGAGCAGATTCCAGGCAGCTCTTCTTCTGGAGGAAGACAGAAGAGAAGCAGCTGGTGGGGAAGAAGCTGGTGGGGAAGAAGCCGGGGCGGAAGACAGGGTGCAACCCAGAAAGGAAGGGGCAGAGGGCAATAGCGGAAAGAGTTGGTCTCTCTAAGCTGCAAAGTAGCTGGTTCCCCTAGTGTTTGGGGAACGCCTCCGCAGCCCACTGCATCTCTACTGGGCAGGGGTGGTATGATCCAGACGTGCGAACAGTACCAGTTTGTGCACCACGTCATGAGCCTCTTTGAGAAGCAGCTGTCCCTCCAATCCTCAGAGTGACCACCCTCCTCCTCTGAGCCTCTGGGCACTGCCCAGCTTGAGCCTGGGCCTTCACCCCAACTCCCCAAGATCTTGCCTTGGGGCCTGGGCCTGCTCCCTGTCTCCCTCCCCCTCATTCTTTCTCCTCTTCAGTCTGCTCCCCCTCTGTTACCCTGGCCTGGTCCCTACCCCCAGCCTAGCTCTTCTCCTGTACATCCTGGGGAGGGCGGGGGAGGAATGTGCCAGGCCAGGCCTGGGGCCCCTAGGCCTGACCCACACCGTACAGACCTGGGGCCTCAGTTTTAACCATGGTTCCACTGCTACTTGGTCCAAAATGTTTCATGCCACATCCCAAGTGTCCTATGACAACGTGTTCTATCTGTCCATGCATCACAGCTACCTGTACCAGACACTGTGTCCCCTCAGCCAGAAAAGGAGCACTGAAATGAGCTCCCAGGCAGAGACTCCTGCCTCTGAGAAGCTAGCTTGCATTTGTCACCAGGATGAGGTTGGCAGGGCAGAGGAGAACATGTTGGTTGACAGACATCCCAGCTAGGAAAGGTTCCTGGGTAAGAGTGAGCATCACCTAAATGGCTTCTGGGTGCTTGGTACTCAGTGAGCAGCCTGTGAGGCACTGGAGAGAAGGAGGAGGAGGCAATAGGGGGCCCCAAAGAGCTGGGCCCTGAGGAGCCTCCAAGAATAACTTGGGGACTCAGCTCCAGAACCTGTGAGACACCTTTCTGTGTCACTATGGGGAAGCCCAAATGTCTCGCCACGTGTCGCTCTGCGTGTGTTCCCTTGTCCACATGTGTGTTGAGAGCCCGTGATCAGGTCATGCATGACTCTTTGGCAACATGTGTTAGCTTGGAGCCATGTGTTTTTATTGCTGACTTTAAATATTTATTCCACGGCAAACAGAGACATTTGGTGTCTTTTTATAATTCGCTCGTGGTCATTGAATAGAGCAATAAACAGAGCATTTTGAGCAAAACGAGCCTCCTGGGTCTGTCATTTCCTGTTGTCTTCGTGCACCCCAGGCTTTTGTGCCTCTCCTTCCCAGCCAACATGCATGAAGTTGGCCCTGGTGCTCGCTGGCGCCCCCTGTGGAGACTGAGAATATATACACAAAGCTGGATTTGAAAAACCAAAACCTGTTAATGCTTCTCACTGGCCTTCACCCCCAGCCCACAGGTACACTGCACCATAGAAACCGCAGAGATAAGTGTGTGGAGCCTCCAGGGAGGCCAAGGGGTCGGGCCAGGGGACATTCCCATCACACGGAGGCCCCTCTCTAGCTGGATACTATGCTCCTTTTCTCTGGAACCCCACCTGAGCTTAGACACCCTTATTTTTTCCTTACTGTCCATAGAATCCCCTCCGTGGTTGGATCTGTTAAGGCCCTGCCGGCCAGCCAGCAGCCCTGACCTGGGCTGAGCTCCATTTGCCGGCAGTTGCACACAGCTACTTTTGCTTCATCCCAGCAGGAGATAAAGACAGAGGAGAAATGTTCTGGGCGGCTTAGGATCTAGTCCCTGGGACCCTTTGCAGCAGCTTGGGAGGAGTGCACTGCTCTCGGCCCAGGCTTTCCAAGGAAAACTGCTGGTCTGTAGCTGCGGTTGGGACCCTTGGGGCCAACATGAGGTAAAATGGACTAACAGGTCCAAGGCAGGGCTGCCAGCTCACACAGCTCTCCCGACCAGAGGACAAGCCCTTCTATCCAGATTTCAGGCTGAGGACTAGAAAGGAGGAGCTGCTGTCTTCCATCTATCCCATAAGGCTACACAGTGCAGAACAAATGCTGTTCCCAGGACTTGTACAGGGTGGCACATCCACCAGACCCATCCAGTGCGCCTCTTCCCAGCCCCGTTAGGTCACACCTGCTCTTGCGCCTGAGCATGGACTGGCACCTATGCCACCCTGAGCCCCCCTGTTCGGAGAGGCCCCACCCTGCTGCAGTGAGAAGCTCTTCTGTAGGTCACAGGAAATGTACGCCTGGCCTGCCACCTCAGCTTCCCTCAGGCCTGGCCCCCAGCATTCCGTCCATTCCTGGATCCAGCTTGCTTCCCTCCCCAGACTCCCCCACCCTACCCCGGCAAACTGTGTGTCATCAATACGAGCCTGAAAGCCCCCAGGGTATACAGGGTCTAAGGGGGATGATCAATGCCCGATATCAGAGCGAAGAGAAGGAGACTGACCAGCCTACTGCCAAGACAAACGCGGAGACTTCAAGCCTTAGGCACAGCGTTCAGGGGCTGGAAGGCACAGGTTTGTATGGAAGGTAAGGCTTCCTGTCATTTTCCCTGGAAAGAGACATAAACTGGCCCTTTCTGTGCCAGAGGGCCATATGGAGTGAAGCTGAATGTGGAATGGTCTCAGAACCCAGAGATGGAAGCAACCCAGGCAAAGATGCATGAGATAGAACCTGCGAGTTAGCCTCAGAACACCTGCTCAGAAGAGGGCTTTCTGCTCCACGGAGGCCACTGAAAGGCAGGGCTGGAGCAAGGAGCTCAGATTCTGTTCTGGGTGATACATTTAGATAAGTCATTTCAATCAGACGTGGTTCTGCATGTGCACACTAGGTCCTTAAACACCGCCAGGCAGGTTAACTAAGAGGCAGGTGCACCCGTTCCCCAAAACACGGGCTGTCATCAAGAACGAGGAAATGCCTTGTAAACTGGCATACAGAGAGAAAACGGGCAGAACTGTGTGTAAGACAAGTCACCTGCCGTGCACCGGGAAGGCCACATATGCATAGCCATGTCTGCTGGAACAGCTCCAGGGGGAACCCCAGACTGCTTGCAGGTCCCTATCGGGGGGCTGGTAGATGAAAAGGAGATGTTTATGACATTTTATATTTTTAATGTATTAAACAGGTTCAAAAAGAGTATAAGAAATAAAAGTTAGGCCCCTGTTTTGCCATGTGACAAATAGAAGCAGAGCTGTGGAAACACAGTCACCTCTCGCCAATTATATACTCCAAGTCCCCAGGACCCAGAAAAGAGAGCTGCTCTGCTTCCTTGCAAGGCCCACTCCAGAATGGCATAGTCAGAAATCCCTCGCTTGGCCCAACTGAAGTACCCAGCATGCCCTCCTGTCTGGTGGACCTCTCCCTGTGCGCCCCGCTCAGTTAGCTGGCTAAGCTTGAGCCCCCTCTCCTTCCTCTCTAGGAACCTGGGATCGTTTGTGTTGCTGGGTGAGGGAACAGGCCCACTAGCCCTGTAAGCAGCCACAGAAAGGGAAATGGGGAGTGAAGGAAAGGCCACTGCCTGACTGCTCTCCTCTGCATTCCCTCGCCCTGGTACTCTTAGACATACCACATGTGAACATGCAGGCACACACACAAACACACACACCATCTCCTACTCCCTTATCTACAGTGGTCTCGTCCTCTCCCTGATCCACACAGGTGAGTGCCCAAGCCTGCTGTCGCCATGACAACCACTCACCACCAGCAGATGGCACAGGAATATGTGTCCGTGGGGTTCTCCAGCTCCACCACCCACGTGTAGACCTTCTCCCAGACAACCAAGACTGTGGGAGGCAAGTGGAATGGGCGAGCGAGTGCGAGAGGGTGGTCAGGAAAGCCTTTCTCAGGGGTGGGAGTTGGCCCTTCAGGAGCCCCCACACCAGCAACAACCTCTTCCCAGTCTGTGCTTCTAATCCAAAGCTTGAGCAGGGTGGTCAGCACAGATCAAATCTCTGAGGAAACAGACTGAAAAAAACATGAATCCCACAGACGTGTGTGTGTGTGTGTGTGTGTGTGTGTGTGTGTGTGTGTGTGTGTGTGTGAAGGGTTGATAAACTCTTTAATTGCTTAAGACATTCAGAGCCTGGGGCAAATGACCCGAGCGAATGTGTCGCTTGCAGGAAAGTAGACACCTTATCTACCGTTTGAATAATGCTAATCCTGCTCCACTCTAAAAATGGGAGACCTGCAGTCAGCGGAATTAGATGGAGGGAGAGAGCTGTGCGAGAGACGGGTAACGAAGGTGGGGGTCAGGTGTGGGGAGGGCAGGGAGGGAGATGAGGTGGATTGGAAGCAGAGGACCTGGAAATAGAACAAAAATCGGCCAGGGAGCATCTCTGAGACAGAGAAGGTCCCTGGAGGTTTGGGGGTGACCCTAGCTGAGATTCCTAACAGTGGGGGACGGGGAGCCTGAGCTCACCACCTCAGCCAGGTGGGACTGCCGGTGGAGAAAGGGCGACACCAACCCACCCATAAAACCTTTGCCCCAAAATTTGTCCTGCCTCCAAGATGTCACAGGGATAAAGATGGAGCAGAGACTGAGGGAACGGCAAACCAGTGACTGGCCCAACCTAAGAGCCACCCATGGGAGAGAGCCAGCCCCGGACACTATTAACGATACTCTGCTGTGCTTGCAGACAGGAGCCTAGCATGACTGTCTTCTGAGAGCTTCATCCAGCAGCTGATGGAAACAGATGCAGAGACCCACAGACCCACAGCCAAACAGTAGGCTGAGCTCGGGGAGTTTTGTGAAGAGTGGGAGAAGGACAGAGGAAGGTGGAGGGGTCAAGGACACCACGAGAAGACCTACAGAGTAAACTAGCCTGGACCCTTAGGGGCTCACAGAGACTGAACCACCAACCAAAGAGCTTCGTGGACTGGGCCTAGACCCCTACACATATGTAGCAGACATGCAGCATGGCCAACATGTAGATCCCCGAACAATGGGAGCAAGATCTGTGTCTGACTCTGTTGCCTGCCTCTGGGCCCCTTTTTCCTAGCTGGGATGCCTTGTCTGGCCTCAGTGGGAGAGCTTGTGCTTAGCCCTGCTGTGACTTGAGGTGCCGGGGTGGGTTGGTAACCCTTGGGGGCCTCCCCTTCTCTGAGAAGGAGAGGATAGAATGGGGAGAGGGGTGTGAGGGTGGGACTGGAAGGACAGAAGGGAAGAGGCTGGGATCAGGCTATAAAGTGGTTAAATAAAATTTAAAAATTAAAAAAAAATTGGGGGAAAAAATGGGAGACCCGGCCACTGGTAGAGAGAGGACAAGAGCATAAACAAAAGCCCTAAGTCATGGGCTCTTAACCCTTGGGGCTGGACTGGGAGGAGAGAGCACCAAAGGAAAGCTGAGAAGGGGTCTCAGAGCAAGACTGCCTGTTTTAGCTGTGCCTCTGGTGGAAGTGATTAAAAGATGGATGGAAGCCAGGTATTGAGTATCTTTCCTCACAGCCATTGCATCTACCTTCAAGGTCCCAAAAGGACAGAGCCTTTCTAAGTCCTCTGTGTGCAAGGTCATGAGATAAACACCACACCACTCTGGCCAGTGAGAAAGAGCCTTGAAGTAAACCAGGCAGGTCTCAAGGTCTATGGTCTAAACCAGAAATTGCAAAATAGCTTCTGGTCATGATTCTTGGCCCTAGCTGTGAATGAAAGCCTCTCAGCAGAAGGGTGGGGCTGGAAAAACCAGCCATGCCCGAGTCTCTCCCAGACCAGTAAATCGGGGAATGTTTTTAAGCTCCTCGGGAATCCTGGTGTGCAGCCAGGGTTGAAAGGACTGACCAGCAGAGCTCAGGCAGGGACTGGGGAAACACGAATGGGGGAAAGAGTGGGGACACTTGAGAAAACACCCTTCTAAAGAGACGGTTGTGGCCCACCTCCCACTAACTAGCAGTTGAAATTCACATGTGACATCTTGCCTTTCTCATGGACGGCTACTTTTTGTTTACACGTCGTGGAGGTCAAATAAGAGACATCTGGGCAAAGTACGGACTTGGCCTGGCCTGATTAAGACCTCTAGTTGCTATTTAAAATAAAGCCGTGAGAGCGTCTTAACAAAATGTTTTCCGTCTCAGTCCTTTGGACAAGTGCAGATAGCAAAAGCACCTACTTTGCTGGGCTGCCCTGAAGATGAACAAAATCTCCTCTGATATCTACCTCACAGGGTTTGCGACACAGGGGAGGGGCTCCATAACAGAGCAGTTGTTATTCACTGATAACTCATCAGCCGTGAAGATCTGTGGCTTATACCACAGTGACAGAGCACTGGCCTGGAACGTGCAAGGCCCTGAGTTCACTCCCCAGCATTGGAAGAAAAGAGCAAGAAGGGGGTGCGGAAGGGGGTGGGTATGCTCTCAGTTATGGATGCCCATAGGCATGTGTCCTGTTCCTCACCCGGAAATCACTACTTCCAAGAAAGCTAATACTGAATCCACAAACTGGCTGAGAAAATCTAGAAAAATCAGAAATCTAGAAAAATCAGAGTTCAGCTAAGCTACACCCTCCCAAGGAGGAGCAGGCCAAAGCACCTTATACCAGGGGACCAGAAATTCCAGGAAAAACCCAAAAGACAGACAGAAAGACGGATAGATAGATATCCATCCTAAAAGGGGAATCTCCTGTTATACACCTGCATGAGACCCAAAGGGGCCCTGTAAAGGTCCTTTACCACCAAGTGATGGAAAGCTGTTATTGCCCCCTAGTGGCTGAAATTTGACAGACTTTGATGACTTCATAGTCATCCCAGAACTCAGAAAGGCAGAAGCAGGTGGGTCGCTGTGAGTTCGAAGCCAGCCTGGTCTATAAAACAAGTCCAAAATAGCCAAAGCTACACAGAGAAACTCTATCTCAAAGAGAAGAGAGAGAGAGAGAGAGAGAGAGAGAGAGAGAGAGAGAGAGAGAGAGAGAAGCTTCCAAATGAAAGACACAACTCAAGGAAGAGACGCAAAAAGCAGATCCCCCTGCACAGAGACAGGTCAACAAACCAGCTGAAGAGAAAGTCCTTCAGACATGAAGACTGGAAGACCTTGATGCTGAAATGGACTGTTGCTGAAGGACAGATGACCAGGACTGGAGGATCATCACATCAGTGGCTGAGTGGATCTTTATAAGGACATTCGGGCCGTTAAGTTTGTGGGATTGATAATTGTTTATATTGTAAAAGTTTAAACTATGTATAATCTCTAGCTTAAACAGAAAGAGGGAAATTATAGAGGAATTTTTATTCAGAATATGGCTGCTCTGGCAAGAGATCACATCCAAAGATCTAGGTCTGTGTGATCCGACTGGAATACAAACACACCTGTAATCCAGGAGACAGATGAAAGCAGATCTGAGTTTAAGGCCAGGATGGTACAGAGCAAGTTTCAGGTAAAGAAAAGCTTAGGTCCAGGCATGGTGGCACATGCCTTTAATCTCAAACAATGAAGGTAAAAATAGTTTGTAGAAGGAAGTACCCATCTTTGAATGTGATGCCTAATTGAGTGGCAGAAATAGAGATGAATCAGAGAAAGATTTACAGAACAGGATAAGCCCTACTCTCACGAGAAGAGAAGGGAAAGAGAAGCTACTTAAGGGGCAATACAGAGAGAGAGAAGGAAGCAGTTTTTAACCTGGACAGAAAGAGACAGGTTGCAAAGAGAACTCAGGTGAAGACTGAATGAGCCAGAGAACGAGAAGGAGCCAGGAGATTAGAGCAGATTGCTGGAATTAGTTTGAGGCCAAGCAGAACAATTTAGAGGCCAAGAGAGAAGCAAGATCAATAGGTTATCTGGAAGAGGAGATTGAGCCAGAAGAGCTGGGCTGAACCAGCCAGGCCAGAGCTCAAAAGAAGAAAGGGTGAGCTTATTCAGCAGTAAGTCCCAGAGGCTGAAAATGTTCTAGGCCTAGGTTAGATTGTACGGAGGCTAGAAGCTTCCAGGACTAGGTCCAGGTTAGTGGACAGAGGCAGTAAGCTCTGGGGCAGCAACTTAAACAGGAAAAGAAAGGTTTCTTTTACATATGTAATATTACAACACTAATGTAGGCTTTTCTCAGCCTCTCTGGTCCTCACTACCCTTGCTTTCCATGCTCCACCCACTCAAGCAAACATGAGCTCTCAATCCCTGCATGAACTCCCACCTGGAGCCCTTCCTGGCCTCTCTCTTGGGCCACAGGAAGTTGTGAAAAGGAAGTTGTCCAGCACATGTCATTGCTTGAGACCAGAGTTTCAGCACCCTGCCTGGAGAAGTGTCTCTTGGTTCATGAGAAACCTCATCCTACCATCTCTCCTGAGGGTGTGCCTCCCCCTGAGACTCCCCTATTCTTCCTTCTTCTCAGCCCCTTCCCTAATGTCCCCCAATACACGGGCTGAGTATTATGTCCCTCCCTGCTCAAGGCTGGTCCCAGACCCCCAGAAGGAGGCAAGGAATGACAGTACTTCCAGTATACGTGGGTGGAGTAAAACATGTCCTGTGTCCATAGGAAATAAAGCAGTGTCCAGAACCCTGGTGCAGGGACCCTCCCAGCTTCTATAACAAAATCCACAAGGAACACATGCCAAAGGGGAGGCTGGGCACCAAGGAGGTAGAGGCCTAGACCCCTCCTGTCCATCACTCACCCTACCAGACCCTGCCAGGGCAGACAGCAGGCCTCTGAGAGCCACCATGATGACAACTAAAAGCAGTGGCCAGGAAAGGGACCCTGCAGGATGGGAGAGGCCTTGGGGCTGAGGTGTTATAAGAGCAAGGAGGGCCCCCAATTATCTGCAGGGCAAAGCCAGAGGGCAGGGATACAGCCAGATGGAAGGCAGGCGTGCATTCCAGCAGACAAAAGCCAAAGGACTCAGGAAGTGGATAGGTACATAGTGAGCACAGCAGAGGGATCATAATGGATGGAGTGAGACCCAGCAAGGGCACATAGGGACCATTAAGGGACTGGTCATAAGGAAGGTGTGAGGCCCGGACATCCTGGACCCTCCGGAGAAAAGGCTTGTCAAGGACCAATCACCCTTAAGGTGACCTTCTGGGTCACTTCCAGAAAATTGCCACCCAGTTGCAATTTCTGCCTTCCAGAGATTGATGAAAGGGAGAAATGGGTCGCTAGAGACCTATCATTTCTAAGGCCTTTACCCCATTTCCCGCCATGAAAGGCAAAGTGCTGCCTCCCTCCTCCACACACAGAAGTCGATTTCTCTTTCCACAGCCCAGTCTTTGGCTCTTCTGCCTACACACAAGCTGCCCCCAACTCTCCCTACACAAACCTTTCACAAACCCAGTCATTCAACAAGCTCTCTGAAAGTCTGGGAGCATCATGCAAGCAAGAGCCGAACCAATTTTATTCCGTCCTCTTTCCTCTAGGGCCCAGGCCAGTGCCCGGGACGAACAAATAAATTACATTAAATGAAATACTCATGTTCTGCAGGGAAATGGAACATAAATTCCAGCTCGGGAGACCCATGCCCATTAGGAGCGCTTAGCCAAGGGAGGGTCTGATGGGGAAGCTGAGGCTACAAAGTTGCGCAGTGCATGCCCGTACCCACACTGCTCGCCCAGCCTTTCACCCATAACCGCGTCACCAAGTCCCCCCCCCCTTAAAAATCTTCTCCTTTTCCTTTTCTGTCTTATAGAAAAATCTCTGCGCATGCCCCCTGCCTCCTGCCCTCTGACGGTCTGACTTTGGCCCAGCTGAGGCGGCTGCGCTCAGATGCCTCAGACAGGGACAGGAACATTGCAAGCAGTGAGCACACAGACGCCACTACACCGTCTCTGCTGGTAACAGAGGGTGCTCCTGTCTCCTCCTTCTGGCTTTCCCCCCTAAGAACTCTTTCTGTCCTCAGGTCAAGAAAAACTGTATCAAGAAGCTGGGGAAGAAGATGGGAGGTTGGGGGATTCCCCTGCCCAGTATATGCTCTCCTCATCCAGCTGAGGCATCTCAAAGGCTTTGTCACAAATCCCTGAGTTCAAAAACCCGCAGAGAGTGGAGGGATATCTCAAGGCTGGCACAGAGGGAAACAGTGAGTAACCAATCTAGGGTTCCCCTGACCCAAAAAAAGAAGCAGAAGGTGGCATATGAGAAAGAGATGCTGATGATTTGAGCTGCAGTCCCCAAGAAGGGCTTTGCAAAGGTCTATATGGAATATGGTTTCCCTGTCTTGGGAGGGCTGCTCAAAAAGCTCAAAGGGATAAAAGTGGAAGGGGAGAGATGGAACCAGTGCCCAGGAGGGAGCAAGGACCTAAGGATCAGGCCTGGGCTTCTCCCCTGCCCTGCAGAAGGATGGACACACACACACACACACACACACACACACACACACTCACCTCACTCAAAGGCATGCTGTCCACCATAAATACTGAGAGAGAACCTGTCACCCTCCTACCTTTATTGAGTTCACCTCCCCAGATGCATGCATGTGAGTTCAGACAGACTTAGGTTCAAACCCCACTTCCACTGTCTTGGGTATCTCTCTGTGCTACATCAGCAAAAATTATACTTCTCTCTGACATCTGTTTTGCTGTTGTTGTCATTTATTTGCTCTTTCAACAAACTCTTGCTAAGCACTGACCACATAATTATAGAGTCTCTGTCCTGGGCCCAGACATATAATGAGTGTTCTAAGAATGGTGGTGCCTGCCACAACCCCTACAGTCCTACTCTGCTACCTTTCAGCTGATTGATTACTTTGGTGGGAAAGGAGGTTTTCTCTAATAAGGATTGTGGGTACAGCCTAGAGAGAGTCCAGATGCCTCTGATCCTTGAACTTTGTTGCAACAATCTCTCAGGTCTTATTCTGAAGCCACTAGAAGACACAGAAACCAAGGCTGACACTACCAAAGTCTTTGGTTTCATCTTGGAGCTGAAGGACCCCCAATGCTGAGATGATAGTGGTCAAGGTGGGGAACAGCTAGACAGGGGCAGCCTGACTCCATCATGGCTTCCACACCTTGCACCTTCTCAGACCCCTCGTTATCTATAAGCCAGGTCCTCTCCTCTAGTCCATCAGGGCGCCTTCCGCTGCCTAGGCTTGCTTATTCTGCCACTTCCACTGTGATCTGAAATGATCGCTTTCCTCTTCCTGTGCCTTGGTCTACCCACGCTTAGGCAGAAAGCCTAAATTAAATGATCCTGAAGGTCACTGAAATTATCTTCCTAGTAAAAAGCATCTAATGGAGCCTTACAGGAAGACAGGGACTTTGCGTCTCTCCAAGCTAGATGATGAAGCTGGAGAGATTTATGGGGCCTGGGTATGTTTAGAGAAATGTCCATGCACCCTCCAGAGTCAGCTGTGAGAAAAATGAGGAGCTTAGATGTTGCTTCCTGAACCCCTTCATCACCTTCCCTACCTGTTCTATGAGGCAGGACACTGAGCCTTTCAGGATCCAGTATTCCCTGAGCAAGTACAGTGTGAGGCAGGTGCATGCTGGTTATTACTGACAGAAACATGAGCAATGCCGGGACCTACAGCCTGAGTGTGGGAGATAAGTGGATGAGCACTGTGGCAGTTTGAGAATCAGACTGGCCCCCATAGGCTCATCTGTTTGAACACCTACTTGGTGGAACTGTTTAGGAAGGATTAGGAGGTGTGGTCTTATTGGAGGAGGCATGTCACGGGGGACAGACTTTGAGGTTTCGAAAGCCCAGGCTGTTCCCAGTAAGCTCTCTGTGCCTTGTGGTTATGTCTAAAGATGGGCGTCTCAGCTGCTTCTCCAGTACCATGCCGGCCAGCCTGCTGACATGCTCCCTGCCATGGGACTTACAGTCGCTAACCATCTGAAACTGTAAGCTCCCGATGAACACTCTTTTATAAGCAATAGAAAAGTAACTGGATATGACAGTAAACATCAAGGCCCACGAGGTCCATCAGGACTCAGGGAGAGGAACGGCCTTGGGTGGCCTACAGTCATATTGGAGAGAGGACTGAGGTCTATTCGTGAAAGTGGGAGTGGACATGGGAGTCGGCACAAAAAGAAACATGAGATAGAGATACTCCTTACAGACTGTGAAACAGTGTCATGGGACAGTGTAGCCTAGTGGGTAAGAAGACAGACTCTGGAGCTAGACCACTGGGGTCCCAGTCCCAGCTTCTGCTACTTATGGATGCTTCATTTAGAGCAAATTGCCTTGCTTCTTTGTCCCAATTTGTCTGTCTGTAAAATAGGGACTAATAATAATAGAACCTGCCTAGATGAGAATTAGATTGGGAAATATGAGGAAATTAGTGCCTACCAGATCTCTAATACTGTATAAATGAGGCTTTTCTTTTTTACTGCTGTTAATATTACTGGAGTGGAGATCCTGTCACTATCATAAGATGGGGATCCAGAAGGTAGCTAAAAGTGGAACCAAGGGAGGACTGCGGGCCCCAGAGGTCAGCGACCCCGGGCTCTGTTCTCTTCACTCTGCCCCCATGCCCTCTGCTGCGGATGAGCCACTGCCGTTCATAGAAGAAGTGAAACTGGTGACAATGACAGACAGCTATGTTTGAGCTCCACCTCTCCAAGAACGACACTGGCTTCGTGTGGCAGTTCAAGAGGAAGGAGCCAAAGCAGGGTGACAAGTATGAGGTCGCAGACCGTCTGGGGATGGTCTGACCCACACACTTAAGATCGAAGATGCACGACTCCACGACGACGCTGAGTTCTCTGCCCAGACGGGAACCTGCTTCAGAAGGCTCATCTCACTAGCCAATGGCGGCTCAGTGAGAGCTGGAGGGATGGAATTCGTGTCACGGCAACCTCTGTATGTTCATCTGTCCGTCCATCTCCTCTTGACTCTGTGATGGGTACTAAAAAGAGAAGGTTCTTCTAGTAGAGGAAGTAGATGTGAACGTGCAATTATAACAGTTATTAAGCTGGAATCTACACACACTGGGGACAGAGTATCAGCTGAGTAGTCAAGGACTGAAAACTTAACTAGCTCTTGGCTGTGTGACTTCCCCTGTGGAGATGTGAATCCACATCTCTTCACCCCCAGATAAGGCATTGACAATAGCCCAAAGACTATTCCACCAAGTGGAGCTTGGTGGGCAGTGAGTTTATTGGAGTTACTTTCACACATATAAGTTAGGAGTTACAGGAGTATGGATGTCCCAAAAGCAACTGCACCACCAAAGCCTCACCTCAGCATGGGTGAGAGCTCACAAACGCCTCCGGCTTGGAGCTGCCTGCTCAGTGCTCAGTCTCCTCTGCCTAACATAGCATGGGGAGGGGCCTTGAAAACCTCTGCATTTCCTGAGAGTTGCATGTTTCCTTAGCTTCAGGTGTCTTGTGAGCCTCCATTCTCCCCAGGAGAGAATGTTGTCTGCTCAGGGAACAGCTATATAACAGCTCTGTGGTTCTCACGTATTTATGTATTCCATCAGTCTGACATAGTCCCATATTATAATGAGTTTGGGCCATTTGTGTGTGATTGTGAGATGCCACACATATGAACCACTCCTGGAATCTCTCACACGAGTTCATCATTGCAGTAATTGAGGGAGGCACAGCAGCCATGAGAAGCCAAAGGAAGACAGTGCCACAAGGCTCCAAGATTTATCCAGAAGAACAAAAGGTGGTTCGGCTTTCAAAAAAAGGAAATAGCATTTGTATTCAAAATAACATCCTGTACAAAAGCCCAGACATCAGAGATACAGGCACTGAGGGCAATAGAGCTCCCGACTGTGAAGCTACAAAAGTTTTACATATTGGCAAACAGTGAATGGGCTGTATAAAGCCAACACCTCTCTCTGCCATGTGCTTCTATGGGTCACAGATGTACTAGCATCTCAAGTTCTCGTGATGATGCGTCCTTCGCCTCCTTTGCAATGATGCATGCAGTTCCTGGAGTCCTTGGGTAACTGTGTACACGAAATGGAAGGCCTGCCTGTGAAACAGTTCATAGTAGGATAAAGGACTATTGGCAAGAAGTCCTGGATTAAGATAGGAGAAATTGGGGCTGGAAAGATGACTCAATGGTTAAGAGCACTGGCTGCCCTTCCAGAGGACCTAAGCTCACTTCCCAGCACCCACAAGGCAAATCACAACTCTTGGTAACTTCAGTTCTAGGGGTCCAACACCCTCATACAGACCTATGTGTAAGCAAAATACCACTACACATAAAAAAAAAAAAAAAAAACCAGAAGAGATAGATGACAAAGTGCCTGACTTCAGCACCACGGCGGAAGAAGGGAAAGTTTGCACTCTCTGTATTCGGGTGATCAGCTCAGAGGGTGTAAGTGATGCTCCTGAGACTGCGGAAGCCTTTGCAGGGAATCCCATAATTCCAGAGTGGAGAGATACTGCCTAGTGTTAAGGGGCACGCCTAGGGGTCAGGATGGGGGCCTTTGGCCACTGAGGCATGCAGATCTGCAGCTAATGCCACAGGCTCATCCACAAACCGGGTGAGGGCACAGCAATTACAGATGAAGAGCTAATGTCGTTACAAAAGCCAACTCCACTTCTTCATTCCAGAGAGCATTTTGGAAGCTGAGAGTGCGTGACATGAAACCACTTTCATTTCTTCTGAAAAAAACCCTCGGCAGTGTCGGTATTTTAATTATGATTGCTAATTAATTACTGGCTGCACCCCTCCCAGCTGATTTCCAGGGGTCAGTGTGTCAAGACTGAGAACTGTGGCACCAAAATCGCAGGAGTTAGGGGACTTGTTATTGCCCCCAGCGTACACAGGAATGCCACCTGCACGTCAGGGAATGTCTGTGCCCGCCCTCTACCCCAAGAACATTCAGCTGCATGTTCTGAATTAGGACCCAGATACTGATTGCTGGTGTTGGGTTTCCACGTGTTTCCCATCTGATGTTTAAGCAGACTTAACTTAAGGTGTTAAACAGGAGCAGAAATCGAGCTGGTTTGGGTAACGATCTATGTGACCCCACTTCCTAACTTTCTCCCTCTAATGTTACCCATAGGACCTCCTAGCCTTACAATCAGCTCCAAGTGGCTGATGGGACTAGGGAGTTGGTGATCATCGTGTAAAATGTCCCTGCCCGGGCTGACACTAGTGGAGTGTGAAAAGCTGATGCCAGTCAGTGAGGACCCCATGCGGGGTTAGGTGCTAGGACAAACATTCTGGCCAGAAGGAGGTGAGACAAAGCCTTGCTGAGTGGGCATACTCTCCCCTCAAGCTCCTTTGGGAGTTTTAGCATTCCATATCTCCCCTTCTGTGGTCTCCCACACTTTGGCCCCTGGACTCATGACTCCTCGCCTTCCCACCTCAGGCACAGGATATGCTGTGGACGGAGGACACATACTATAAATTCTGAGTTTTGGCTGTGTATGAAGCCACTTTACGACAGCCCAGCATTGCTACCCAGTTCAGTGGTGGCCAAGGATCCTGTTAGTACTAGGCCAGACCCAACACAGCGGTGGAACCTCCCCTTGAAGAGAGAATTTCTTCACTGGGAAAAGTCTACAGGAAGGACTACAGTCTCCACTCTGGCAACTGCCAGCTTCATAGAGGAGCAGGAGTCACACTCAAGAGAAAGCCAACAAATGAAGGTTGAGCATCTGGGACTGTGAGAAGCAGGATGGGCAGAGCTCTTAGCAAGCCTTGCTGTCTCTTGTGAATACAGGTAGGCATGTGGGGCTTGAGGGAGGATCTGGGTGGCTCCTTAGGTCTGGAGTTTAGGACATGAAATAGGGAGTACTGCCTTCAGTGGATGTGGTGGAGATGGCTGAATTAAACCTGGGTTTTTAATGGAGATGAGCGGTCTGTGTAGGTTATGTTGAATTTTGAAGATAATAAAACTACTTAGTTGGTAAAATAACTAAACTGCCACATTGATGAGTAATCAAGTTTGTATATTAAGGGTTTCCCTGCTGTAGAAGTGTTGAAAATTAGGATTCAGGCATCCCAAGTGTGGGTCCCCTATAGACAAGGGATTGGGACAGATGAATTTGGGGACCAACTGGATGTCTGTGCCATCCTATAACCTCCAGGCCTAAACATGTCTGATGCCTCTACCTCAGTGGTTCTTACTTAACCTGTGGGTCATGACCGCTTTGGAAGCCGAATGACCTTTTCACAGGAATCACCTAGGAAAACACAGACATTTACATTATGATTCATAACAGTAGCAAAAGGGACCCACATCCTTGAGATGAGAGCTGAAGGCAGCCAGAAGTGGCCAAGTGCATGGAAGATCCCATCTCAGGGATCTGCTACAGAGCAGAGATTCTCACCGAGAGGCGGAAATACTTCTTTCATATCCAACTGTCAGTGAGGCTGGGCCGGAGACCCTGTGGAGCTAGCTGAGGGTCCACCAGGGGAGGACACAGAGTTACAGGTTCAGGGCAAACATCCCAGCTCCAAAGCTTTCCCCGGAGGCTTCAGCCCACAGAGAATGTTCTGATCAAGAAAAACTCATCATACTGCTTACACCTGAACAAAGCCAAGGGTGATCTCTGGGATTCTCTTGCTCAAAAAAAAATTACAAAAGCAAACACTGTGCCAAATTAGTATCTCTCTATGTTTAAGGAATATGTAAACAAATAAAACACAGGACCTGCCTTCCAAGATAGTACCCTCTGGGGGACACAATGAAAAACTATCTGCCTCTCAGGGTCCAAGAGCAGTCAGATGTCTTTGTATGGCCCATACCGTGACCATGAAAGAGGTTGGGAAAGGCTCCAGAGGACAGGCTTAACGCTGAAGAGCAGTCCATACCTGTGGGTCTCCCACCCTAGCCACCAGGTTGACCTCCACGTCTAGCTAGAGCCACACAGTGGAGGGTGCTAGGACAACCTCTGAGCTGTCCCTGATTTTGACCCCCATACTGTCCCCTGCATAACCCAGTTGGGTGTTGTAGGCATGATTGTCCCGTTGTCCCTGACTAATTCTGCCACTCACCAGATCCCTGTCCCTGGAGCCCAGCAGAATCTTTGATAACAGAAACAGTCTTCTTCCAAATACTTTCCTGTGACTGGCTGTACTGTCTTCCATTATTACCCAGGATTCACCACCAGCAGCCATGACCTGGCCAAAAGACAGCACCACCATCTAGGGCTGGAAAACTCTCACTGAGGGCAAAAAATACCCCCAATTCCTCACTGTCAACACCAAGTGTTCTGCCTATGGAGAGTGTCGGACGCTGCTCCAGAGTGAGTTTGGAGAGGCATGTTATGATGTCTCCATGCTAGTGGCGGGTACAGTCAGAGGCCTGGCGGGGTACGTGGTATTACTGTGTGCATGTGATAGGTACAGACAGTGGGCAGAGGCCTTGGGCAGGGCATACTGTCCATGTGCTCGTGGCAGGTACAGGTGCTGGCAGAAGCCTTCTGCAGAGACCCTTACGCATCTGCAAAATGTAGCTCCCCACTGCTGCTTAGCAACCTAAGGCGCAAGCTTTGCGGGTGAGTGGACAGTGGTGCCTACTTTGACACCACAAAGCAAGGCTTTGTCAGCCTTTAACTAGGAGAGAGGCTTTTCTACCCTCTTATCTCAGAGTCCTGAGGCCCTGGAGACATTGACCTAGGGCACAGCCCTTGTTTCAGAATCTGCGGTCAGTCATATCTGATGAGATATGAGGCATACACAGTATAATCTGCAGGGAGAGAAGAGGAGATAGGGTGAGGGACCAGAGGTGCCAAAGAAGAGAAATCTACTAAAACTTAGAGTGACCTCTTAACAGAGGCCTGGAAGGTTTCAACAACAGACCAAGATGGACTTTTATTGAATATTAACTAGATGGTGGCCCCCTTGCCCTTCAATCCTGTTAAATGGGCAGCCATTGTTAATCTTCATTTTGCAAATGAGGCAATGGGTAGCATAAAAGAGAGATAAGTTGTCAAAGGTCACAAAGCTATTAAATGGCAAAGTGACGCTTCACAAACAGGTTTTTCTGACTCCAGGACATCTGCTGCCTACCACTCACAGAAGGATAACGTGCCGTGCCGTTCCATCTTCTGACAGGCTGGGCAGGTGGTTACAGTGAAGGGACAACTCTGTCCCCAGGGTAGCCAACAAACCTCCAGTTCTTCTGGAATTCCCCAGACCTCCTGCAAACCCGCAGCTATTTGAAGAGGCCGGCAACACAGTGACTCTGACCTGGAACCCGGAACTGCAATCCTGACGTCCGGGAAGGTGGGGGTGTCCACTATGTCACCTGAAGAGGGCTGGACGTAGCCCCCAGCCTGGTTCACTGCAGCGAGGCACATTTCCAGCCACAAGCACATGGTGGACAGCAGTAATGCTGCTTCAGAGCGGTGGCTCAAATGAAAGGGGTGACAACCCCCTGCAGTCCAAGGAAGCTTGTCAGCAGGGACCAGATGAATATAGGACTGGCAACCTGGGTTGTTTCAGGAAGCCCTGATGGTGAAGAGGACATGGGGTCACAGAAGGGTACCCAAGACTTAAGATCAGGGAACCATGAGACACTTAAGATCAGAGAACCATGAGATGGGCTGTCATTTATGAGCTCTTCAAGAATGCTTTGAGTGATGCAACTGACATGAGGTGAAAAGTACCCTTAGGGGCCCAGATAGTACTGAGAGGGAGGAGGATTACAGAGCCTGCTATAAAGAGGGGAGCCAGTAGGAGTGAGGGCTGTGACTCTAGGAAACTGCAGTTAAGTCTGAAGGGATACAGATAACATCAGGGAGCTGGAAATGAATGAGAGCTAAATGGACAAAGAGGAAAACTTAAAAACTGAGTTGATATGGAGGAAGTTTGGAGGCAGAGTTCCATGCCAGGGTAAAGAGCTGAGAATATCAGGATCCAAGAAGTAGGTATGGGCAAGATATCTAGACTCCCTTGGTCTAGGAAAACTTAAAACCCGTGAGGCTGCTTCAGCTAGTCCAACCCTAGAGTAGCATCCTGCTCCCGGTCTCTCCAGCATCTTGCTCTTTCATCTGCCTAAAATCTCTGTGGTGATGCCCCTCCATGGTTGTGGTCTCCATAGCTACAGATCTTTGTTCAGCCAATTAGGTATGTCTTTTCTTGGGGGAAAAGATGACATCCCATTGCTCTGTCTCCCTAGTGCTAAAGTAAGTGGCAGTAAGAAGACAAAGCTTCCAGAATGGCTGCTGAATTGTACACAGAACCAGGCCAGGAGAGCATGGGCAGGGTGGGAACGGGGAAAGAGAGTTCATTCTACAAACAGAGATCTCTGAGTAGCTCATGTTGGTTTTAGGAGCATGGATTAAGGCCCTGATGGCACCTTTCTGAGCCTAGTTCCTCACCTATGGGGTTAAAAGAAGGACCTAACAGTTCCTGGAAAATATCAAGTGTGGCTGGATGGCAGCTTCTGATCCCCAAACAGCTACTCCAGCTTTTGAGACACAGGGACCAGTTCTCAGTCCCTACGTAGCAGCTCGAATTCCAGCAACTTCAGATCTTTCATGAGCACCAATAAATATTTGCTTTGATCTTTCAAAGATGGCAAGTCAAGTATTGCACCGCATCGACCACTGAGAATCTTCAGAAGGCTGCACCTCATTCAAGCTCCAGCCCAGAGACGTTGGCATCAGCTGGTGTGGGGGGGTTATTTTCAGCCATCTGCCTTCCGGTATGTATCAGTGTGTGTGTGCTGTGCAGGTAAGGAACAGGAAGCTGGCTGAGCTCACCCTCCCCGATCCCAAGAGTGGAGTGCTACAGGAACCATGGGGGACGACACACATGGAATGGACCAGCTCCACACCCACCCACAGGAAGTCACCTCAGGGCTGTCCCTCCTTCACAACCACACTCACCCTCACCGCCCCTTAGAGCAAGCACAGGACAAATTCTGCTGGCCTCCTCCCCATCCTGCCCCCTCTCATTCCTTCACCCCATCTATGTCTGCATTCAGCATTCTAGCCCTTATAAAATCAGGCCTGCTCCCATAGTACCAGCCACCCTCCCACTGAAGGAGCCGCTTGTCTGCCTTACTGATTTAAGCCTGTTTTACAGTAGAATACTTTCTTGAAGGATTTTAAACTAGAAGTTTGACATGATAGACAGTCCCTGAGCTCTACTGTTCCCCATATTTCTTTGCTCTCTGTCCCTATGAGAGGTCTCTATAAAAGCTTTAGTTTGGGTCTGGCTTAACAGCTCAATAGTAGAGCATAATTTTAGCATGTGAGATGACTTGAGTTTGATCCCCAGGACTAAAAAGAAAAAATTTTTGGAAACTACTAGATTCAATTAACACCCAGGAAGTTTGAATCTCCTATATCACATCCCCCAAAGGTACAGCAAATATACCAATGGCATATTAACCGCTGGCCCTTTCTACAGAACTGGGGCACTCTCTGTTCAAATCCCAACACCTCTGGAGTAAGGTAGAACAATATTCCGTCAAGGCTTCGGCAATAAACTATCAGCTAACCTAATCCCATTCCTTTCAGCTGCCCAACTAAACCCAGAGTCCAAGAGGAGACCATAGAAGGCTGCACCATTTAGAGAAGGAGCAGCTCGGGGCTGAGAACAGGGCTGGGGAGGTGGAGAAAGACAGCAGCACCAGTCACTGCAGAGCTCAGGGTTACCAGGACTGCCAGACACCTTTATACAGGGGACTGTGTCAAGGACAAATACAGACAATGGCAAACACCACCCATCCCCCACCCTCTTGACTACACACACACACACTTGACCACGGAAGTGAGACCCACTGAAACAAGTCGAAGCATCAGCACAGCCAGGGAGCCAGCCTGGTGCCAAGGTGCCTGAGCCAAGACAACTCTGACCCGGACTGTGAGGACAACCAGGGCTCCTGGCACCATGCCTCGACCCCCTGTCCAGGACAGGCACGTGCCACACAGACAGACAAACTAGAAAGCCATGGCCCTTGGGTTTTTATTTTATTTTATTTTATTTTTTCACATGGGCAGTAGAGAACGGAGTTACCCCATCCTTACTCCCCTTGCATTGACTGTGCTTCGGGTCTTGAGACCCTAAAGTGTCACTTGGAACTCACTCCCAGGGCAGGAAGACAGCATTGTCGGTGTGCGAGGGGAGGGCCCCAGCTCTGGGCCAGACCCCTCAGGAGCTCTCTGAGGCCCACCCCCTTTAAGCCTTTTGCAGACAGCAGGACACAGACATAGAGGTGGAGACCAGCCCCTTCCTTTGGCATGGTACACCCTAGCTCAGGGGACAGAGTCTGAGGGTGACGGTATGAGGCCTGAGCTCTGGGCTGGCCTGTGAGAGAAAGAGGGTCAGTCCGCAGCCTTGGTGCCCTCAGAGCTTCCACACCAAGAAGTCCCCTCTACAGCTCCTCATAGACACTGCTGAAAACCTGCTGCAGTAACCGGCTAGCCCTAGCCACGGGGAAACAAGACTCCACCTTTAACCAGTCTTCCCAAATGGGGAGCCTGGGGAAGGACTGCTCCTCGGTCAGCTTGGAAGAGAAAGGGTGGGAACGGATGAGCCTGGCATTGCCATTGGTCCTGGTCATAAGAGATAGTCACATTCTTGCATCTAGTAAAAAGAGAGGGATCAAAAAGCACCACCACCTTCCGGGAGGGCTTTGACGGTCCTGACGGGGTAAGGAGTGTCTACTTCTGATTCAGGCAAGGGATATAAGGTGCCTCTTTGAGCTCTCAGGGTCATCCTAGCCTACCAGCTTTCCTGGGAGCTCTTTCTGCTCACCCCTTCAAGCCTGCCACTTTCCCTGGAGCTGCCTGCCGACAGAGCTCCGGCATACTCCCAAGGTCTGGACCGAAGCCCCAGGAGAAAGGTGAGCACCCCCCAGTCCCTTCAGTTGGCCTTGCTCAGTCTATAGTCTTCCACTGGCTCTCGGCTCTCCACAGCTGACAGGGCTATGAGCATCTGAGCAGCATAGTAAGTGGACATGATGAGTGCCCGAGAGTAGGGCACAGGAAAGCAGAACTTGTTGAGAGCGATGGTCAGGTCTGAGATGATGAAAAGCAGTGCGCCACTGCCGGCTGCCAGCTCCGTCCATCGCCAGGCTGCCCCAACCAGCCGCAGCCCTGCCATAGCTCTCCAGCCCATGAAGCTGATAAGGGCTACATAGACCCCCACCAGGTAGGTGAAGGCACCATATAGCCCTGGGTAGAGTAGGGCATAACATAGGCCTGACAGCACTCCAATCACCAGACCTGTCCGGAGAGCCAGTGGCCGCATGCCAAAGGCTGAGGCATAGAGTATGTGTGTCACAGCAAACATCAGGAGACCTGGAAGCAAAAGGGCATAAAGAATGCTAAAAGCAGGCTTCATGACTTATGAAGGGACAAGGGGTAACCCAGCTCTGCTCTGGGACTGAGAGGGGCGAGCAAAGTGACAGTTTCACACTCATCCTCTCACTTAAAGTGGTTTTCCCTCCTCCAACTCTTGGTTCCTTTTTCCAAAGCCCTGCCCCACCCCCACCACAGGACCCTCTTCCTCCAGCCCCAGGCACCCACCCAGGCAACTCCTAGAACTACTGACCATGTTCAAAGTAGCCGTGGTCCTGCCAGATGAGGAAGGCGTCACCCACGGCAGAGAAGACAAGTCCCACAAAGATGAGGGAGGCACTGGAGTGGGCCAGCAGGAACCTGAAGCCATGGGCCAGGAGGAAAAGCCAGAGGCAGAAGATGGGCAGGCACTTGATAAGGGCGCTGACCCACGATGGGCTGGATGCGGGCAGCCAGAGCACAAAATACACGCAGGTGGCCTTAAAGAAGGGCACCAGCTTGGGTCCCTCGCTCTTCACCTGCAGGAGACAGCACAAGAGCAACACTCGGCGGCTGAGTCACTGAAGCCCATGGCGGGATCTAAAACCTGCACCTTTCCCCAAGGCTACAGCGCACACTCCAGCCCTACACCGTTCAGAACAGGGAGGACTGACAGAGAAACCTAGCCTCTCTGGCTCCAACCAGCCAGCAGGACGTGAAGAAAGCCATTATCACCTCAAGGCTCAATTTACCAGGACAGGAAAGGGCTCCACTGTCCTGTTACTCTTGTCCACTCTTGGCCCTGGAACTTGGCCAGAATAGGTCCTTCACTGGAACAACAGTGACTGTTAGGATATTCCCTTTTGCAGCCTCGAGCTGTTCCTTCCGGGCTTTCTCCTCCCCCTCCTAGAGGGATCCCTTAGCACCTCTCCCTGTCAGCCTCAGCTCCCAGCTGTGTGGAACTGGAGCAATGTCAGAGGGAAACCACAGAAACGCACTGACTGACCAACTCATGATCCCAGCTTTGGAGCCAGGACTCAGGCTTAGAGCCCTGGCAACACCAGGTGAGTGCCAGGAATGTGGGAGAGTGGCAGCACCTCCACCCACTGGCTCTCGGTCCTGCCCAGGCAGCCCCTCAGCTTCCACTCTACCTGTTAGACTAAAGGTGGCACCAAGGACAAAGAGAGGTGCTAGGGATGCTGGGAAGAGAAACAGATCTGTGTTGGGAGCAATAAACAGTATTTGAGACACCAAAGATTTCCAGAGCTAGGAAAGGGGGTGCTGGCACCAAAGACAGGAAGGGGGGAGGGCTTCTGGTCCCAGCTTCTGATCTGGAGCCAGCAGACAGGCTGCGAGGCGATGGGGAACTGAGAGGGGAAGCTGGCACAGCTGACTGGGTCTCAGCTGGATTAGGGGGAGGGCAGCTAAAGAAAGGTTTTACTCAAGGCCACTGCAGGCACAGCCTGAGCTGGGGGAGGAGATGCCACAGATGTTCTGTGGCCTCCTGAAGCTCCTTCCCGTGGACTGCTAGTTCAGGGTTTCTGAGGATGAACTGGAGCAGCTGGGGTTCCCTATAAGCTCACCTTCCACCTAAAGTGCTCTGGCTTTATGAGAAAGCTGTTTCACCAGGACTCATTCAGATTCCCAGGCTACCAGGTACCTGATGCAACTGGGAAAGAGTAGGAAGAGGTAGACAGGGGTCCAGGGTACTTCCAGAAGTTAGAGATGGGAACAAGACTTGACACTCCCTTCTCAAGGAAACGCCCTTATCTCGGACAGTCAGAGTGATGGCACAGCCAAAGGGAAGAGAGCCGAGGGGATGATGCCCAGCAACACCTGTCAGCCCTCAGAAACATCAATTTTGCTCTCCCCTCATCCCCAGACCAATGCTTTCTAAAAGAAACTGGTAGGAAGTGGTGAAATCATGACAGTCAGAGAAGCCAGCCTTAGAAGGGGGGGAGACAAGCCAAAGGTTGGCGCTGACAAAGTCTGAAAAGGAGGTCAAGTCAATAGAGCGATCCACCTTCACCTAGCGCCTTAGCAGCGTTGCTTAGAATGAGGCGTCGCCTCCTGCGCCTACAATAAGAAGAGGAAACCAGCTTGCGGCAGGATTTCCAGGAGGTCTGGCCCCCCACCCTCTTGAATGCTTCTCTGAGGTCCCACCACGCAGCGGCCCGCTGCGTCCGGTCCCAGGCCAAGACCCGCAGACCCGCTCCAGACACACGAGGATCAACAAAGTCACGCTTCCGAGTCACGTGCACAATGTTTTCCTCCCTCCGCGGGCGCCGGGGGGCGCGCGGAGGAGGGGCGCTGCGGGAGTGGGGAGCCAGGGGCCTGACAGCCGCCGCCTCCCCGGAGGGGACCGCCAGCTTCCTCCGCCGCCTCGCCCCAGGCCCGGGGGCTCCGGCCGCGGCTCGCGCACTCACCACAGTGACCGGAGACACCATGGCGGCGGCGGCGGCGGCGGCTGGCACCGGCTCCGGGTGGCACCGCCGGGACGCAGCCAGAGCCAGGTGGACAAAGCCCGGTGAAGCACAATACCTCCCGCGCGCCGGGCGCTCGGAGTACTGTCTGTGCACCCCGGGACGTCACCGCAGACCCAGCCAATGAGAGGACCGCAGCCTCGGGGGGGCGGAGCCCGGCCGGCGGCGCCCGCCAGGCTCCCTCTGTTTCTCCGCTGAAAAGGAGGTCCTCCCACCCGGGCGGGGGCGGGGCTCCAGACCACGCCCCCTCGGGAGCGTGCCTGGGCTTTCCGGAACGTGACCGCGACCCCCAAGGTTGGGGAGCCAGCAAGGCTGAGAGCCGTCTCTGCCCGCTGGAGCATCGCGGGATGCACCTTCTCTTAACTCCGGAACAAAGAGCAAAGCCAGATTGTCAGTCTAGTCAGACGCAATTCCTGTAAGACGCGGCTCTGACAGTGTAGTCACAGGTCCCAGCGGAGGATCAATAGACATTCAGCCTTCTGCATGGGAGCAGATAGTGTTCCAGGCACACAGTGTACGTAAACTACACAGAATCGTAGTTTTTTAATTGCTTCGTAGAATTGCATTAAGCGCACTTGGACCCTTGAGCACTGAACGAATAAAGCTATAGAAAGGTAAAGATGGGCTGACCACCATCCTCCCACCAAAGCCATGGGTGAAAGCGAGCAGCAGCCTGTGTGCGGACCCCTGGCATCAGCGGGTAAACTAACTACAGGCGCTGGGTTTCCTTAGTCACACACCCTCACGGCTGCAACGACAGTGACTCCACAGGAGCAAAGCTTGCCTAAGGACGCCAAGAAGTGTGAACCAACTGCCTGAAGTACGGGGTAAATGGTTACAAGGCTGGTGGGCTGGAGCATGTTTAGAAACGTGTGTTCAGAACTGGGTGGGCTGGCAAGGAGTCGAATGGACTACAGTGAAGCTCTGTTCGCTACTAACATGGCCTTTGCCTTCTCTGACCTAGATTCCCTCATCTGTCAAAATGAATGGGTGACCTCTGAGGTTCTGCCCAATCTAGACACGTGTGTAGGATGAGGAAGGGCTAAGGTTGCTGGTGTCAGGAAATACAAGTCTATCCAGCAGGCTTCATGGAAGCAGAGGTTTCCAAATACCTCCCAAAGGATGGATATGTGGTCTGGGTTACACACAGAGCTTTAGCTGCGGTGTCAGCTGTTGGGAAGGGAGAAACACTGGCCATGCCCTGAGATGGGAATACAGGGCCCTGTACTGGACCCCAGCCTCATGCTGGCCAGGGAGAGGCGCTTGGGGAACTCTGCAGTGATCCTCTCCCCCAGGCCTTCCTCAGATATCCCTAATCCCTAAGCTACTGACCTGACATCCCCTCAGAGAGGGGCAGCCCTTCTCCTGGTAACAGTATTGACAACCTAAAATTCCAAATGGAGTCCAAAAAAAGGTGCAAGTCAAGGTTTGAGAGAGGGGAGTCACACACCTCATCTCTAGGCACATTCATAAGTTAGGAGCTTCACGGAGACCACCTGTCTTACCTGAGTGAGAAGTGGGAGTGGCTGCTGCCAAGGCTTTGTCATATACACTCTTACCAAGTTCGTTGCTGGGAAAGAACACTGAACTAAAAGCAATACAGACTTGGTTCCTCCTCACCTAGGACTTGCTGGAGGTGTGTTTGGGCATACGCCACTCTGTCTTTGGAGCCTCAGTTTCCCATCAACAGATTATAAAATCATCACATATGTTCCAGTTTCAGGCCAAACCTCCATGTCACCCGTGGGAGTACTCAAATCAGGGCATTTTAGTTTCTCTGAACCCCAGTTTGTCTAACTATAAAAATGAAAATGTGAAGATTAAGGGATTTCTCTTCCGGGGGAGAGGGGAGTGTAGTTGAGGTCAGAGTTGGAACTGCATGGAGGTATGTTTCAGGCATCTGTGAGTTGCATGAAATGGATGCTGGGAACAGAACATGGTCCTCTGCAAGAAAGGTATGTGCCATCTCTCCAGCCCCTGAGAATAAACCTTATTAGTTGTTCTCATAACTGGGGCCAACTGAAATTACTTGAGACGTCTTTTAAAAACATGTCATTGTCTACCTTAGTCCTACTAATTCATCAATTTTCATAAGCCTCATATACAAATACCCAAGTATACAAAGACATAAGGTCTAGAAATGTCATTCACAGGATTTTTCTGCCAGTGGGCAATAGGTGGCCCACAAAACCAAAAAAGTCCATCCTCCTACCCACTCAGAGCTGTGTGTTGTTGTTCTGTTTCGTTGAGACAGAGTCTCAGTGTATACTTCTGGATGACCTGGAACTCTGTGTAGACCAGGCTGGCTTTGAACTCTCAGAGATCTGCTGTCTCTGCCTCCCAACTGTTGAGATTAAAGGTATGTGCCAGCATACCCAGCCCAGGTCCACCCTTGGTTCCTTCTGCTCTGGGACGTAAGGACAGTGCTCACCAGGACTCCCCCTTCCAGTTGAGTTTAGCTCCTAGTCAGAGGCCTGTCAGGATGGAAGGAGAATATGGACAAGGTCCATTTCTAGAAGCTGTGCTTCTCCCTGTCTAAGTCTAGGCCATCTTCCCAAAACCTCAAGCCTTTGGCAGTGTGCCTCTGGGCCAAACACTGATGGTGTTACCTAATCTTTACCTCACTCTGTCTGCTTGAACTAACAGAATTTCTGCCCTGCCCTAATCTTATCTTTGAAGTCAAGGTGCCTGACGTCCCTCTTCAGGTGGCCAAGTAACCAGTCAGGTCTAAGATGGATACCACAGTGACTGCCCCGTGACTTCCAACTTCCTTACAGTCCTGTAACTGTGTGCTAAATGACACCTCTCAACACCATGACAGGTGACCAGAGAGAACCAGAAAGGGAACAAAAAAATAGGGGCATCTGAAATCCTGGAAAATCCCTATCCATCCCCAGAAAAGACAGGACTCTCTCTGTCCTTCATTGGCCCATCCCGCCCTTGCTGCCTTCACTGATGGCTATAACTTCCTGACGCTAGCCTTTGGAGCAGCTACTATGCAAATTTATCTTCCATTTCTAATCTTAGCCAAGAATAAAAACCTCCTTCACTGTGCAGTGAGCATTACATTTTATTGTGGATTCCATAACTCCAAGCGGGAAAAGGGAACCAGATATTAGCAGCAGTTTGGTTACTCTACATCTCTACAGGTAGTAATTGATTCTCTTCAGTTAAATACTGCTAAGCCTTGATTGACGAAGACGATAAAAACCACTTTCCCTCAGAGAAAGAACTTACCCTAATTTTATTCCTATGGGTAATATATTTTTAATTCAATTTTTAAATTTTTCCTTGGTTTTTTGGGAGGGTTGTTTTAGGCTTTCTTGGTTTTCTATTCCAGATAGCAGGGGGTAGAGTAGGACTTAATGAAAATCTACACCCCTTCTTTTCTGTCCCCAAAATGACTTGTCCTCTGGTCCTTCTCACACAGCGCTGTCATTTTCTCTGTTCTTGCCTTTCACTGATTGACTCCACCAACAAATGTATGAAGTGTACCTGCGTATGCACTGGCTCTCGCTTTAGCTACCGGGGTTATAAATATTGAGCAAAAATCAGCCCCTGGGTTCATGGAGTTCACAAGCAGTTAAGTAAGCAAACAGGTCGCGTGGCACTGAAGTAATTGAGGTGGTGTCACATACCTGTAGTCCCAGATGCTCAGGAAACTGATGTGGAAGATGACTTGAGCCCACAAAGTCAAGACCAGTATAGGCAACGCAGCCTCAAGAAAAAAAAATAATAATAGAGGTGTGACTGTATGTTACAAGGGACATAAAGAGGACTTCAGAGTGACTCACTGTGCCTGTCACAGTAGAAGAAGGTGGGGCTTACTCAGAAGAAGAAAACAAACAGCAATGGATGCAGCACCCTTGAAAGATGAAATCAGATGTGTACCCACACGAGACATGCTCAATCAGGGACAAAACTGTGGCTATAAGGGCTGAGAAAGGGAGGTAGAGAGGATCCTGGGTAAGTGGAGAAGGAATACAAGGAACTAGGTCAAGGAGGATCGTGAAGGTTCTATTAAGAAATTTGTACTTGGCTCAGGAGATGTCATTTGTTTTCTGTTCCCAGCTTCTCTGCTTGGTTCTGGTTCTCTGTGCCCAGGCCAGACTTCCCAGATCATGTCTAACTAGCTTTAAGAATCTTCACTCCTGTTACACTCCCCTTTAACCTAGAGAAGAAATACTGGAAGTGTGACAAGGTCATATGAAGTTATGATAAGAGTATGTGAGAGCAGGTTGATAAGGTTGTTGAGGTTGTTTGTTTGTTTGTTTGTTTGTTTATTTTTGAGACAGGGCCTTATTATGTAGCCCAGGCTGGTCTAGTCACTATCTAGACTAGGCTGGCTTACAAAGATCCACCTGTCTCTACTTCCTTAGTGCTGGAATTGAAGGACTGTACCATCATTAAAGGTTTTAAAAGAGAGATGAATATGTATCAGCCAAATGGGTGTGTTTGAAAGACACTAGATACAGATCTAGAGCCAGACTGAGGTGAGGTTTAGGCTTCCAAGGCACAGCCCATTGTTTCTTGGGCTTTTGCTAAGATCAAGTGCATAAGTAATGGACTTGCTGACAACTATATGGATTCACTAACCAGTGAAAGGTCTTGATAGAGCAGAACAGAAGTACCAAGCCAAGCTCTGAAGGACAATGACATTTAAGGGAACGGCATTCGAAGGAAAACCCTGAAAGAGACAAACACAAGTAAAATGCTGAAGATGTGGATGGTAAGCTCTGATACACTCAGATACAAGTGCACTCACGGGAAGAGACAGGTGCAGCCAGAGAATATACCCCCCAGGGATAACGGGGATTTTGTGATTTAGTGACCTCTTTCCAGAACAGCTTTGCTTCTCCTTCGTGATGTGTCAGAAGGTAACTACGTTCCATGCCCCAAGGTCTACGTGAGACTCTGCAGCCACACGCACATGCACACACACACACACACACACACACACACACACACACACACACTCCTCTCTGCTTCCAGGAACCAATGCAGGAATGCCAGATCATCTGAGGACGTTCATTCTAGAATGCCTCGGTCGTGAAGACATGGAGGTCGGCCCCAGAGCTGGCAGTGTAACCTGTGGTTCAGGCCAAAGAATCTAGCAGGACTCCTCTCCGGACCCTGATGAGGGCTGAACTTTGACCCTGGCCTCAAAAAGATTCCAGGGCTCTGTGATTAGACTCTTGGCTTGGGGCTGGGCACACCCTGGTATAACTCCAGGCTCTTCATAATCTGAGGGCCCTTGTCAAATTGTTTAGCCTCTCTCAGGTTCTCTTTCTAAATAATGCCAGTCTGGCAGGGGCGTTGTGAAAGGACGTATGTTGATACGTGAACCACATCCAGCTTTCGGAGATGGCTCTCGCTTGTTTATTGATATTCCTTAAGAGCATCCTTTGGCCTTAAGATCCAAGTGGACGTTTATAACTAAAACATTGTCAACCCAGGGGCCTCCTGCGATACTGGGGCTGCCCCAGGTGGGATCCTGTGGCGTTAGATGACAGCCAGCACCTAAGCTAAGCTTCCCAGTTCTGGGTTCTCTGAAGACTGTTTGTTTTATATTTGTGTGTGTGTGTGTGCGCGCGTGTGCATGCACACGCACACAATAACACATCTAGAGACCTGGGCTTTGAACTCGGGTCTTCAGGCTTGGCAGCAAGCAGCTTTACCCCTAAGCCATCTCGAAGCCCTACCCCACCTCCTGCCCAGGTCCTGTGCTGATGTCATTCCAGCTCTGTCAATATCACACACCCCATTAGATCCTGGGGCTCACTTCAGGGTTGTTCCTTCTGCAGTGCTGAAAAGCTAGGAGAACGAAGAAAGCAGTGTCTCAAGAACTGAATAAGAAAATAGCCTTGGGGGCGGGGGAACACCCACAAGCTAGTACTCAGTAAGCCCTGGCACTCTGAATTAGTGATTATCTCCCCGCTGCCAGCATCTGAGGGCCAGCCTTGGATAACAGGAAGAGCAGAGTGCTCAACGTTCCAGATTCTCTCCCCTGAGCAGACCACTTCTAGCTGTCCCTGTTCCCACTCGGCTGTTCCTTCCTCAGTGGATTTACAAACGGCGCTCACTGGCCACTTGCATCTGAGATGAGGCACGAACACAGCAGAGGCCCCTGTTGCCACGGAGCCCCTGGTCCAGCTGGGGAAGCTGACTCGGTAGCTTCTCTCTCCTCAGATCTACCAAGACCAGAAGAGTGGAGAGGGACATTGGAGGCTGGCCTGGGCCTTTCAGGAGATTGCTCTCAGACCAGAAATGGAGCAAGTGACAGTGAGACTAGGGGAGGCGGGGAACAACGGGGTGCAAAGGTCAGGAAAGTTATTTATATCATCCCAGCCCTCTCCAAAGTCTTTCCTTTTCCAGCCCAGCTTCCTGTCTCCCATCCGGAGGACCTCAGGCTTTGGAAGCCTGTCAGGCTCTTTAGTTTCAATAGCTTTGACACTCCACAGGAGGAAGAGCTGAAATTCTGACTAAAAGCCCTGGAAGAGAGCCGCAGTTAACTAAAGTGGGGGCTTCAGGCCTGTCTACTCCACCCCTCCTCACATCCTCCAGAACTGAAAATTCAGCCTTTTTTTTAAAAAAGCTTTACAATGAAGTTTACTTTAGAAGGCTGTGTTTAATCCTCCTTCCACCCTTCTTTTTCTTTTGACTTGTTGGGATTTTTTAATCCCCTCCAAACAATGATAATGGTTCATTTCTGCTCCTTCACTGATAAGGGGACTGCCGCAGTGAAGTCCCTTCTTCTTGTCTGTGGTGACCAGAACATTAAGGGGCCAGGTACTCTGACCTTTGAATTTTCCACTGCCCGAGTTCTTGGTGCTATTAACTGAGTCGGCATCCTTTTGCCTGACCATCAGCAGAAAGTCCTTGATGTCCTCACCTTTCTGAGGCACGGTGATAAGAAGCATCATCTTATCTTTTTCCATCTTTCCTAGGCCTGTCAAAGCCCACCAAGACCAGCATCAGTATGTTGGGGAGTGCTTGAGGACAGTGGACAAACGGAAGAGAAGCCCTGGTTACTGCGGGTTACTGCAGGCAGCCCCGTGTCATAGGGACAGTGTCAGAGATCAGAAGTTACTGGCTAGACTTCCAACACTAGCATTTCACTGGACAAGTGACCAACTCTGACCTCAGTTTCCTTTGAAATGGGGAGGCAAACAGTTTTTCCTAAATGGTTTGTATGGGAACTAAATGAAAGCAGTACGTACTTAAGGCGTTGAAATATGCAATTTCTGAAACTTAGTGGTTTATCATTGGTGCTTTTCTTCTTTTAAGGGAGCTGAAGTTCACAGCGGGCTTCCGTCTGCCTGGAATGATAGGATGATCTTCTGCAGAACAGGGGAACTTCTCATCAGCCACAAGGGACACATCAGAAGTACTGGGAAGCTCGTTAAACACAGAGGTGTTTAACCAAGTGCCCACACTTGACCCACAAGCCTCTGATTCAAGGGCTTTCGGGTGGAGCTCTGACACCTGCGTTTTGACAAGTTCCCTCAAGTTATTTGTGCGTGTGCAGCGTATGCTTTGTACCAGGTAACTCCCTGAGCTATTATTCCAGCAAGCATGTGCCAGCAGCTGGTAAGCAGAGTGAGTTCTGAGGAAACTCGTGCCTCGTGAAGGGCCTGACGTATAGTGAGAACTGATTAAATGATTGGCCAAGAAAATAGCCTTTAAGAAGATGTATCATTTAGAGACAACACACATAAATGTATAGATAAATTGCAAACAAAAGAAAGGGTGGGCTCACAGGAGCTGTGATTGGTTTGGTTTGGTTTGGTTTGGTTTGGTTTGGTTTGGTTTGGTTTGGTTGAAAATGTATTTATATGTGTCTGTTTACAAGTCTTCTTTCCTGTGATTGCTTTTGCAAGACCCGCACAAGACCAAGCCAACTAGTATTCTGGCAGGAATAGGCCTGTGCATTTGAGGACTGGATTGCAGTCAGACACAGAGCTTCAACCTGGAGGGAAATCCATGGCTGGCACAGTCCATAGCTCAGGCAAAGAGAACACTTAAGAAGCTGTTTCTGGAGACAATCTGGAGTAGTGTCAGTAGGTTGTGGAAGGATCAACTCCAAAGATTCTTAAGTGGTTCTTTCCCATGAAGGAGTTTGGATTATCATTGCTGCAATGAAACACCATGACCAAAAGCAACTTGGGAGGAGAGGGTTTGTTTGGCTCACACTTACTTTCACAAGACTGTTTTTCATCGAAAGAAGTCAGGACAGGAACTCAAGCAGGGTGGGAACCTGGAGGCAGGAGCTGATGCAGAGCCATGGAAGGGTGCTGCTGACTGGCTTGCTCCTCGTGGCTCGCTCAGCTTGCCTTCTTCTAGCAAGTAAGACCACCAGCCAGGGATGGCACCACTCACAATGGGCTGGGCCCTCCCTATCAGTCGCTACAGGCCTACAGCCAGACCTTAAGGGGGCATTTTTTTTCAGCTTAGTTCCCTCCTTTCAGATGACTCTACCTTGTGTCAAGTTGACATAAAACTAGCCAGGACATGGAGTTAAAGATATAATATCTCCAAAAATGCCGAATGGGCATCTTGATTGTTTTCAGCTTAAATCAATTAGAAACTATAGCTACATGTTTTTCCCTATAGACTGTTGTGGTGATGCACGCCTGTAATTCCAGCACCCAGGAATGCAGAGGCAGGTGGATCTCTGTGAGTTCAGGGCCAACCTGCTCTACAAAACAAGCACAGGACAGCCAAAGCTACACAGAGAAACCCTGTCTTAAAAAATAAAAACAAAACAATCAACAAAAAAGATTCTTTTGGGAAGAAAGTCTCTCTCATTCCAAAATGGAAAATGCCTTTGATCATTAGAGAATGGAAACTGGGGCCTCAGTGAAACTGAATAAACAAATGCTTTGAAATTACTCTTATTTTCCACCAGTTTTAACAGGCCCTTGTCCCTTATTTACTGGAAACACCCCCAGAATTTACTGCCCAAGCACAGATATCTTGTGTATCCTGTCATTTCTTCACAAATGTATAATTCTTTATTTTAAAGGTATAAGGTCCTTTGGTCACTTACTCGGGCTTCACTGTGGTGAAGATCTATCTCCATACACTTGTAAAATTAAGCTTAAAAACTTTTTTTTTCTGTCTGAACTTGTTGGCTTACACCTTTAATCCCAGCATTGAGACAAAGGGAGAGAGATCACTGTGAGTTCAACACAAGCTGGTCTACAAAGAGAGTTCCAGGCCAGCCAGGACGACATGGTGAGACCCTGTCTTTTTTGTTCTGTTATGTTTTATTTTATTTTTTTCTAAGACAGAGTTTCTCTGTGTAGCCTCGGCCGTTCTGGAACTCACTGTGTAGACCAGGCTGGCCTCATAAGACACTGTCTTTAGGAAAAATAAAATTAAAAAGTTGCTGGAAATATCAGCACCTACAGTGGCTGCTCTTCCAGAGGACCTGAGTTCAGTCAGGAGGCTCACAATCACCTGTAGCCTGAGGGCCCCTTCTGGTCTTCTACCCTGTTCTCACCTTTCTTCTGTCTCTGTATCTCAATCTCCCTATCACACACACAAAGAAATAAATAAGGAAACAAACAAACTGAAGCACTAAGGTAAATTAAAAAGTTCTTTGCTGCATCTATTTTGGGAATGAAGCAGACCATTGGCTTTCCAGAAAATGTCAGCTCTGAAAGGACACACAGTTGTTATGAATGGTCTCAGAGGAACTTCCACCCCACTGATAGAGCCCTGGGTCTCCCTGGGGGGAGAAAAGACAAGGATCCAGGCTGACGCATCGTGGAAAAGTGGACAGTACCTGGCTACTCCATGTGTGAACTGTCTGTGCTCAAGTACAGAACATGGTCAGGGGAACACATAGAGCTCTGCACACATGCTCACTTTCCCATCAACATTGTTAGTTATTCAGGAAAAAAAAAAAAATGAGTCTGAATTGTCTCGACTGAAATCTGAAATTTTGCGTTTGAAAAATACATCCACAGAGTTCAAATGGGGACAGGTGGTTTTTTTTGTTGTTGTTGTTCTGTCTCTCAAATTAATCCTTTAAAAATGTTATTTAACTTGTTTCAAAGTCTTTGATCCAACAAGTCACAACAATTAAAACAGGCTGGCTCCGAACGTGCTGTGTAGTTGAGGTGACTTTGAGCCCAGGATCCTCCTGCCTCCATTTCAAGCGTAGGGATGAGAGATAAGAGCCATCTTTCTTGGTGTCAGACCTATTTAGTAAGAGAAGTCTCCTCAGTCAATAAAAGTCTCTCTTCCCTCTCTCTTTCCCTCCCCTTCTCCTCTCTTTCTCTGTCTCTCCTCTTTCTTTTCTCTCTCCTCTCTCCCCTCTCTTTCTCTTTGGTTTTTTGAGACAGGGTTTCACTGTGTAGCCTTGGCTGTCTGTAGACTAGGCTGCCTGCCTCTGCCTCTCAAGTGCTGGAAATGAAAGACATGTGCCACCACCACCTGGCAAGACCCTGTCTCAAACAAATATAAAACCAAGTCAGGTTTGTTGGTGCCAGGCCAGCCAGGGCTACATAGTAAAGGCCTGTCTTTAAGGAAAAACCCAGCGCTCAGGAGTCAGAGGCGGGGAGGGAGATCTGTGAATTTTAGGCCAGCCTTGTCTACATAGTGAGCTCTAGGACAGCTAGGGCTACATAGTGAGACCCTGCCCCTCCCTCAAAAAAAGCAAATGAAATAAAATCAGTTCTTGTATTCAGTCAGTGTCAAACTATCTTCTGTTTAGATTGTGCTTATCCTCACAGTTACTGCCGCTGTCGGCTTTAGTCAGAGCAGCAGGCCGAGTTACGCAGAGATAAGCTAGTCAAGTACTAAGAATGAGTAACATTGCAGGTTCGACCTTGAATGGCACATCTACCCCCCCCCCAAGGCACTGTAAATGTTGAGGGAAAGGGGGAAGAAAGATGTCAGAGCCAGAAGCAGTAGAATATTATAGAATACTGTCTCCATCTGTCTTTCAGGGTGTCGTGGCCTTTGTGCTCTTAGACTCTAAGCAACTGTAATAACCTGTTTAAGACTAGGCTCCTCAATATTACGCCACTGAGCAGGACAGTTTCACAAGGCTCTGCCCCTTCCTGTGGATCTGTAGGCAGTCAAGAGAGAAAAAGATTTTGTATTCGGAGCTTAGCTACTGGTGAATTGCCCATGATACCATAAGATACCAATTAAACACATTGGTTCACCAAAACAAAAATAAAAAGCATAAAAAAAAAAAAGGACTAGATAGAAAAAAGGAAGGGAGTGAGTGGAAGTGAGAGGGAGACAATAAAGGGTGATATGAAGCTAGGCATGGTGGCGTACGCCTTTAATCCAGGACTCTGGGAGGCAGAGGCAGGCAGATCTTTGTGAGTTTGAGGCCAGCCTGGTCTATAAAGTAAGTCCAGGACAGCCAAGGCTACACAGAGAAACACTGTCTTGAAAAAAGAAAAAAAAAAGGGGGGGGGATGATATGGGGAAAATATGTTAAAATGCATTATAGATACATATGAAAATGCCATAATGAAGGCAACGGTCATGTACAGTCAATATATGTTAATACAAAGTTTTTAAAGACCTAAAGAGCTTGGAAGGGATGCCACGCCACTCCGCTCCGCTAGTGGCCTTTCTGTGAGACCCTCTTCAACAGCTCACGGAACAGCTTTCTCTCTGGTATTATTAATTCTGATTGCAAATGTAACACATTTATCATGAAAACTTTAGAAAATAGAGAAAAGCATAAACAGTATAGCAAGAACTGCCTCTCATGCCGCAGTCCAGTAATAACCACAGCTGGGATAACAGCGCAATCCTTCCGATGGTTTTACACATGAATGTCAGGCTTTTGACGTAAATTTGTGATAGCATCTTTAATCTACCCACATTGGGACGAATGCAAACTGTTTTCTATTATAAAAAGTTGATGATAAGCACCACATAAACCAGCCCTTGTCTTTATTGCTTTCTCTCTCCATCCCCCGCCCCCAAGCTGACCTCAAATTTACCATCCACCTGACTCATCCTCCTCAGTGTGGAATTACAGGCCTGTGTCACTATGCCTGATTCAGTTTTGTATGGTTTGGTTTGGTTTTCTTAGGACAAGTCTTTGGAAGTAAGATGAATAGGGAATAATATCTGTGGATCATAAATTACTCTCCAGATAAACTACCAAATTACTCTACACAAATATTTTATACTTTTGTGACAACTTTGAAGAAACTTAATTCATGTGACTAATGGGTATCTGAAATTACTTAAGCATAATTTACAGATTTTTTTTTTAATTTATATTCATGCACGAATGAGTACACACACATTCATGCACAAGTCCTTGGAGGCCAGCAGAGGGCTTCAGCTGCCCTGGAGCTGGAGGAGGCAACTGGAAATTGTGAGCTCTGGGAACCAAGCTCAGGTCCTCTGCAGAAGCAGTACACGCGCTTAACTGCTAATCAATCTCTCCAGCCCCATTAAGCATTTAAAAATCACATTCTGAGGCTGGAAAATGGCTCCAAGGTGAAGAGCACTGGCTACTCTTCCAGAAAACCCGGGGTCAATTCCCAGCACCCATATATATGGCAGCTCACAGGTGTCTGTGACTCTAGTTCCAAGGGATCTGACAGCTTCAAACAGTGTACATGCCCTACATGCAGGCAAAACACCAATGCACATAAAATAAAAATAAATCATGTTTAAAAGTTCTAAAAAGAACAAAAATCACATTCCTCCTTCCATTAATTTTCTGCAAGCTTTGCGTTTTATAGCAAATATTTCCTAATGTTTCTTACATGCCAGACACTGTGCTCTTTGCTTTGCTTACATTTCCCCTTTGAATTTTCACAATACTTTTATGACATAAGGACTATTAGTATCTTCATTTCACAGATGAGGAACAGGAGCCTTCTAGAAGCCAGCTAAGAGATTTGACCTCAGTCACAAGTGAGGAAACAGAAAGTCAGAATCGCCAAATAATTCTTTAATCTGTCCTTTTCAGAAACCGTATCTGTCGCCAGAGGCCACAGCCTTGGTTCCTCATTTAATGAGGAACTGTGAAAAAAAAAACATAGACAAAGCTTCAACTGGCCAGTGCATCCTGAACAAATATGGAAAGAATTGAGAATATTCACAGGTTAGTTTAAGTTTGTTAAACTTGAGACTTGAGAGATGGCTCAACAGTTAAGAGCACACACTGCCCTTCAAGGGGGCCGAAATCATTCCCAGCACCCGTGTCCGGCAGCAATCATCTCCAAGGAAGAAAACACCTTCTGGCCTGGCAAGTACTGCATTCGCATGCACATTCCCAACATCACACACACACTATAAAAAAGATTCTTTTAAATCTTTTTTTAAAAAAATGTTTAAGTCAGTAGGGTGATGGTGCACATGCCTTTAGTCCCAGCACTCGGGAGGAAAGACCACGAAGATCTCTGTGACTTTGAGGCCAGCCTGGGCTATAGAGCCAGTTCCAGGACAGCCAGGGCTACACAGAGAAACCCTGTCTTGAAAAACAAAACAACAAGAAAGTTTAGGTCTGTTTATTCTGTAAGCTGTCATAATGTTGAGTTTCTGTTATGGACTGAATATTTGTGTCTCCCCAAAATTTCTGTGTGAGATCTCTAACCCTCATTGGATGCTATTCGGAGACAGGGCCCTTGGGAGATAATTTAAATCAAGTCACGATAGTTGGATCTCCAGGATGAGCTCAGTACTTTAAAAGAAAAGAGCACAGTTTCTCCTCTCCACTATGAAAGTGGCCTGTGGCCAGGCCAGAGGCCCTCACCAGACCTGACCAGGTCAGCTAGACTTCAGCCTTCAAAACTAAAGAGACGATCAGTGTTTCAACCACACTGTCGAAGCCTTTGTATCAGCAGCTGAGACAGTATCTAGGTTTTTTCAGTGGGAATGGCGAAGGACTTCCCTGTACTATTTCAACAGTGTCTGAGGTCACTGGATGTCGACAACCCCGGGATCGTGACTTCTGTGTGTCCTGGGGTCATCCAGGGACCTGTATGCGCCAAGTGTTCTGCCATGCGGCTATAGCTCCAGCCCTTTCCTATGTTCGCTTTGAGGCAGGATCTCACCAAGTTGCCTTGAACTCCCTGTGTAAATCCAAGCAGGCCTCAGATGTGGGGTTCTGCTGCCTATGCCTCTTGCATAGCTCTGCTGGAGGCATCATAAACATTCTCCTAGGAAATCACTCTTCTTAAAGTGACTGGGCCTCTGGTTGATAGCACTCAGTCGGTAAAGCGCAAGCATGAGGAGCCGTGTGCCATTCTAGAACCCGTGTAAGATGCCAGGCAAGCTGGCTTGCACTTAGAAGCTCAGCACTGGGCATGCAGAGACAAGTGACCAAGCAGCCGACCCGAACCACTGAGCTTCAGGATCAGTGACCGACTATTTCTCAAAAGGGCTAGGAAGATAGCCCAGCCGTGAAAAGCACTTGCTGCTCTTGCAGATGACCAGGTTCCGTTCCCAGCACTCACAACTAGGCCTGAGTCCAGTCCAGGGGATCCAGAGCCATGTTCTGGCCTTCACCAGCAACAGGCACACAGATAGTTCATGTGCATACACCCAGGCAAAACACCTATCCATATATACAAAAATACACAAAGCATTAAAAAAAAAAAAAAGACAGCTCCTGAGGCATGACACACAAGTTGACTTCTGCCTCCACATGTACATGCGTATACACACACATGAGCATGAGATTAATTATTTTTTAAAATAATAAAATGTTTGTGTTTGTTGGGGATGGGGAATGTAGCTGAGTTGGTACGGTGCTTCCTTGGCATACATAAGGCCCTGGGTTTGCTCTCCAGCACCACAGAACCTGGCACAGTGGCACACACTTGTAATCCTGACACTGGGGAGATGGAGGCCGAAGTTCAGGGTCACCCTCAGGTACATAGTGAGTTTGAGGCCAGCCTGGGCTGGAGGAGACCCCATCTGGTGGGGAAACGTTTGTTATAGAAAATTGAGCTATCTGCTGAGGATCACGAACTGTGATTATCGGAAGTTGAACTGAGACTTCAGCTCAGGTTACTAACTCGCTGCACCTTCCCTACATCTCCTTGTTAGGGACTTCACTTGTCTGAGGGCAGCATCATGACCCGCCGCCTTCGGTGCTCTCGTGATATCTGTCATCTTGTTCTTTTGAATGTCAGCTCAAGTTGTAATTCTCAGATAATTAATGATATTATTTTATTATCTGTTTTCAAATTAAATTATAGGCTCCATAATAGATGAGAATAATAGGTGGCAGCCCCTGCCCATAATCCCAGCATTTGGAGGTTGAAACAAGAGAAAAGACAGTTCAAGTTTAGCCTGGCCTGCCTAGAGAGACCCTGTGTCAAAAAATGATTGGAAGGCAGGGCATAATGGCTCACGCCTTTCATCCCCAATGCTCAGGAGGCAGAGGCAGGTGGATCTCTGTGGATTCAAGGTCAGCCTGGTCTACACAGTGAGTTCCAGGCCAGCCAGCTAGAGCTACATAGTGAAACCCTATCTGGGGGTGAGGGGGATGTGTATTTGTTTGTTTGTTTACCAGTGCATCGCTGACATTTAGTGTAGAGCCTGGAACACAGTACTATTCCCAAATGACATTATTTCATTGTTTATTAGGTTCCCCACCACCACCACCCCGAATTATCCTCTGCCCCCAAAAGCTCTCTCAGAGATAAGGGACGCTGTCTTATTCAACACAGAATCTCCATGCCCTGAGCCAGGCACAATGGCACACACCTATAATCCCAGCTTTCCTGAGGCTGACGCTGAAGGATCACACATTTCAAGTTCTGGCTGACCCTACACTGTGAGACTCTGTCTCAAGCGTCACTCCAAAAATCACTAGGAAAAAAAAAAAAAAAAAAAGACAATTCCAGTGATTCCAGTGCCTAGAAAGTCTCAGTAATGCTTTAATACGTACATAATTGAATTTAATTAAAATAAAGAGCTGAAGTACTGAGAGGCAAAATTATGAGACCCAAATCATTCAGCAACCAGAGCCAAGACTGGTTGTTACTAGAAGGCTATAGAATCCAGATGTTCTCCATGGCTGCCTGTCAGGGCAGCACAGCTGGCGAGAATCTGCATCATCAGCCCCTCTGGCGCAGTGGTTCTCAGCGTCCCCACCACTGTGATCCCTTAATACAGCTGCCCCTGTTGTAGTAGCCCCAGCCATAAAATTATTTTCCTAACTGCAAAATTGCTCTTGTTGTGAATTGTAATGTAAATACCTGTGTTTTCCGATGATCTTGGGCGGCCCCTGTGAAAGGGCTGTTTGACCCCCAGGTTGAGACCCTCTGGTCTAACTGCCTTTCTCTCTTTCCCAGAAATTAGTCATGCACCTGCAGCTGACAGGCCCTTGCTGTAAAAGTGAGAGCACGCAGATGGAGAGGGCAAGCCCTGCCCCTCTGCCTGTAACTACAAGGTAAGTTTGTGGTCCTGGTCATGTAGGCTGAGCCAGACCAAATCACGTGGTGTAAAGCTTCCCCACACTCCCTGCAAAGCTTTGAAAGTCCTTTTTTCAGGGGATTTCTCTGCAGACTCTCAGCCTCAGCTGTCTCTCCTGATGAAGCTCCTCTCCAGGTTCTTGTTGTTTTGTTTTGTTTTGTTTTGTTTTGTTTTGTTTTGTTTTTCAAGACAGGGTTTCTCTGTGTAGCCCTAGCTGGCCTCAAACTCACAGAGATCCTCCTGCCTCTGCCTCTGGAGGCTGGGATTAAAGGCCTGCGTCACCACACCTGGCTTCCTCTCCAGATTCTTGAGGGGAAACTTCTCTCCCTTTAAGGTGTAATTATGCTTCCTCTGATATGATGCATTGTCCCTCGTAATGTTCTCCTACCTCAAGACCCAACCCTCTCTCTCTCTCTCTCTCTCTCTCTCTCTCTCGCTCTCTCTCTCACACACACACCATGGTCTAGAAGATCTTTGTTATAATAAGACTCCTTTCTAAAGGGTAATTGGTCTCAACATCCTTCTCCATGAACCTGATACGGTTTGCTACGACAGTGGGACGTATGCACCAGCTCTCTCTGTGCAAGCTTCTGCCTCTCCTTCCACTAATCAAGAGACAATGTATTAGACTGTTCAAGCCAACATTGCTCTATTAGAAAGCTTCAGAACTGGTGGCCAGCTCCGCTCCACACCAGCATGGCAACCATGCATGAGCTCTCAAAGCTCAGAAAGCCACAAGCTGCAGCAATGCCCCCCAGCTCAGAACTCCAGAGGTCCAAAAGCGAGTCTGCAGGCCCAGAAGCCTAGACATCCAAAGGACCAGGAGTTCAGAGGCCAGAATCCAGGCATCCAGAAACACAGTGTTCTAGAGACCCAGAAGAATCTAAGTCTAGACTCCAGAGGCTCACAAGGCCGAAAGCCCAAGCAAGGATCCTGGCTTAGCCAGTTGACTGCCCACTGTGGAAGTATCCAAGGCCATTAAACTCATGCAACCTTCCTTCATCTTTTTTTTTTTTTTCATTTGTGCTGGAGGTATGATTTTATCACCACAAACCAGTAAACACATTATACACAAAATAATAATAAACAGGAGACTGTCACAGTGCCAACTGTCAGAAAGGCTGCCTTGGCCTAATTCTGGCTAAATTTTAAATGTCATTTTTGACAGGAAGTTTCCAAAATTTAAGTGGAAAATGCTGGGGCAAATGGCCAAGTAGTTCAACTATTCAGGACATTTTGGGAGTGCATTTTTTTATAAAACACACAAAATGGTTCTTTCAGGTGGGTGGCGTGGCGCATGCCTATGATCCCAGCTCTTGGAGCATGGAGGCGGATCAGCCACAACTACACAGCAAATCTGAGACCAGCCTGGGTTACATTAAAAAAAAAAAAAAAAAAAAAAAAAAACTGGAGGGGCCTAGGAGAAGAGGAGGGAAGGAGAGTGGGATTGGGAGGGGATGAGGGAGGGGGCTACACCTGGGATACCAAGTGAATAAACTGTAATTCATAAAAATTTTTAAAAATTTAAAAACTGGTTTAAAATATACTCACCTATACTTTAGATATTCTCTCTTCTACACTTTTTATGTAGAATGGCATTATTTCAGATCTTTCTTCAAAAATTGTTTTCTTTGTTCTAAAAGATTTATTATGTATATAATGTTCTGCCTGCGTGTACACCTGCACACCAGAAGACGGCACCAGATCTCACTGTAGACGGTTGTGAGCCACCATGTGGTTGTGGGAACTTGAACTCAGGACCTTTGGAAGAGCAGCCAGTGCTCTTAGCCTCTGAGCCGTCTCTCCAGCCACAATTTTTTTTCTTCCATGTAAAAATGCATTGTAAAGTTTGCATGGAGTAACATGGATTGAACATCTGAAAAAGTGTGTTTGTTCAGAAAGCTTCTAACACATGCTGCTTTGTTCATTATCCCTGTGCTTATCATCTATTACTCTTAAATTTAGCAACTTAAAGATAGGCTTTTTTTTTTTTTTTTTTTTGAGGATCAAAACCAGAAGTGGCTTGGCTGAGGCGGCTCACGGTCATGTGAGGCTCTTGTGGTCAATCAGTCCGTGAGCTGGGCCTGAGGCTGCCGTCATGCTAGGGCTGAGCTGGGATGGAGACTCACATGGGGAACGGCAATCTTCAGTTGCAAACTGGGCAGAAACATCTATTCTTCCCTGAGCTTCTCCACAGTCCCCACACGGCGAAGTAAGCTCCCCAGAACAAAGTTCAAAAGGACAAGCGAGCACGCCACGGTCATGAATCACCTTGCCTCGGAAGTGACAGGTCAGCTTCCGACACACAGACCACTGGACACATAGACCACTCCCCTACAGTGTGACGTGAAGCTACACAGGGGCTTCCACTCCAGAAACAGGAACCGTTTGGAGGCGCCGCCTATTGCTAACCTTGTTTGAATTGGGGTTTCTGGCCCAGGGGCTTCTCATTTAGGAGTACTGCAGTAGCCACCAATAACAGACAGGTGAATTATCCATCAGATGATTAAAGCATGATTTCAATGAGTCAGCAAATAAAAAAAACCAAACAAACAGAAAAACTTAAGAAAATATTTTAGATTTGGTATTTTTTAATATTGAAATCATTACCCTGGAAAAGTCATAGCTTTTCAGACTTGTGTATCCTTATTGTTTGAGGGCTGTTTATTTTTGAGATAGAGTTTCACTATATCGCCCTGACAAGTGGCCTGGAACTCACAGAGATCCACCTCCCTCTGCTGTCTGATTGTTGGTATCAGAGGTGAGCTTCACCTGCCTCTCTGGTCTTGTTTTTGTTGGTTGGTTGGTTGGTTGGTTGGTTGTCTTGTTGGTTGGTTGTTTGTCTTGCTGGTTGGTTGGTTGGTTGGCTGGTTGGTTGGCTGGCTGGTTGGTTGGCTGGCTGGTTGGTTGATTAGTTGGTTGGCTGGTTGGTTGGTTGGTTGGCTGGCTGGCTGGCTGGCTGGCTGGCTGGCTGGCTGGCTGGCTGGTTGATTAGTTGGTTGGCTGCTTGGTTGTCTTGCTGGTTGGTTGTTTGTCTTGCTGGTTGGTTGTTTGTCTTGCTGGTTGGTTGGCTGGCTGGTTGGTTGATTAGTTGGTTGGCTGCTTGGTTGGCTGGCTGGCTGGTTGGTTGATTAGTTGGTTGGCTGGTTGGTTGGCTGGCTAGCTGGTTGCTTTTTGAGACAGGGTCTTACTATAGAGCCTTGGCTATCCTGGAACTCACTTTGTAGACCAGGCTGTCCTCAAACTCAGGGATCTGCTCCTCTGCCAGGTCCCTCAGTGTTGAAACTGAAGGCATGTACCACCATGCCCAGCTGGTCTTTTAAAACAGCCTCTGTTTGGCTGGAGAGGTGGGTCAGCCGTAAAGCAGTGTCCGCTCCTCCAGAAATCTTGATTCCTAGCACCCGTGTAGTGGCTCACAACCATATTCAGCTGTAGTCCCGTGGGAGTCTCTACCTTCATTTGGTATGCAGACATACACACAGATATTACACCATATACATAAACAAATACATCTTTTTTGATTTTTTGTTGTTTTTTTTTTTTTTTCAAGTCAGGGTTTCTCTGTGTAGACCTGGCTGTCCTGGAACTCACTCTGTAGACCAGGTTGGCCTTAAATTCAGTTCTGTCACTAACCAGTAACTTCAGTCCAGGGACCCAGTGTCTCTGGCCTCCAAAGCCATCAAGCACACATGCAGGGTAGTTGTGTGCAGCCAGGCAAAGCACTCATACACATGAAATAAAAATAAATCTCTTCTAAAATTAACACATAAGGGGCTGGAGAGATGGCTCAGAGGCTGCTCTTCCAAAGGTCCTGAGTTCAATTCCCAGCAACCTCATGGTGACTCACTACCATCTATAATGAGATCTGGTGTCCTCTTCTGGCGTGCAGATGTACCTGCAGACACAATATTATATTCATAATAAATAAATAAAAATATTTTTATAAATAAATAAAATCAACACATAAAAGCTTTCCCTCCACAGGTGAAAGATACCTTAAATACCCATTGGGATATGTTCTATGAATTTGTATGTGTCTCATCTCTGTCTCTCTTTCTGTCTGTCTCTCACACACACAAACATGAAAACTCTGTGTAGTGGTATACAGCTTACACCTTGTTTTTTCAACTACCAAAATATCTTAAAATTCTTTCCTCATTAACATATAGGTCTACCACCTGAGAATAAAACTGAAATAGTCAAGAATCAAGAATATTGCATTTATTCGGGGCTACTTGAATCCTGGAAAGCATGAATTCAGGCTGCCTTGAGAGATTGCTCTGAGGCTTACAGAGTGGCATCTGTGTTTATGGCTTTGAACATCAAAGAACTGAGACCAGTTCTGGGGAAATTGAGATCCCATCTTGTAAGAAAGGAGCTGAGCAAGGTCTCGGTTTCTGGGTAGTTTGGAGTAAAGGCTCTGCTGTAGGCAAGATCAGTGAAGAATAAAGGATGCTTCGGGAACTGCTGGTTTGCTCAGCCCACAGGTCAGCTTGAATGTGCGTGGGAGGGGAAGCTCAGTTCAAAGGTTTAGCTATGAAGTGTCTGAACACTTATTAACAATGACCTCCTGACTCCATGTTAAATGCCCTGAGCCAGCACTGCCCCATTTTGACTATTGCGTTCCTTGCCAAGTCTGCATCATTCTTTAAAACACCGCAGGATTCTATAATTAACTCTGAGTCCGTCATCGCCCTTGGGTGGATGATTAGGCTCTCTGTGCTTTGTTTTTGTCTGGTGCAAACTACAGCAAATATCTTATACCTCTGAGTATAAAGAAGAGGAAAACCGCTGGAGAAAACTTGTTTCACTGATTTCCTTAACGAAGGTTATGTATGTAATTGTGGCTTGGATGTGTGCTCTGCAGATGTGAGTGCACAGATAGGACAGAGGTTAACGTTGGGTCCCATTCTTCAGGACGCTGCTGGCCACCTCGTCTCTCACTGACCTGGAACTAGCTGATCTGGCTAAGCCAGTAAGCCTTAGGGATCCGCCTGTCCCGTGCTAGAGTCAGCTACCATGCCTCTCTCTTTTAACATGTTTTCAATAATTCTTTGAGAATTTCAGACATGCATACAACGTAAGTCCTTCCCAGAACCATCCTCCCACCTCCCCATTGGCTCCCAACTCCATGATCTTTTTACTTAGCTACAGTTCATGTTGCCGTGGCTATGAGGCCACTCACTAGATCATAATCAACCTTCCGGGAGCCATATCCTTAGGGAAAACTGACCCTTCCTTCCTTGGAGGCCATCAACTGCTGATATCTCCTCAGCCTATGGGTGGGGTCCCCAGAACCCTTCCCCACTTCACACTGGAATGTTAAATGACATGATAGTGTGCAGACAATCACAGCTGCTGGGAGTTCATGAGTACGGCAACCCTGTCATGTCCAGAAGACACTGTTTCCCTCTGGCCCTCCGACCTCTGGCTCACACAGTCTTTCTGCCCCCCTTTCCAGCTTAGTCCCTGAGCTTTGGGGTGGAGGGGGGGGTGCTGTTATAAAGAGGCTGCATTTGTGGCTTACTGCTCCACACTTCTTCTCTGCCCTTTGACCTTTGTCATCTGCTCATGCCTGCCTTTTGAAGAAAGGTTCTAGGGCCTGGACTCAACAGAGCAAGCCCTTTACTGACTGAGCCAGCTAGCTCCTCAGACCAGGTTTGATATCAGCCCGAAGACGATGCTCCAGTGTCCACTCACAGAGCACCACCTCACACTTCCAACACTGTAATGAGTGGGCAGAGCCTCTCTCCATATATATTATACATCATGTATACACTGTCTTTCTGTGAGTCGTCACTGTCCTTGACTGCATGGGTTTGAGGTTTTCAGATTTGCGTGTATTATTCATTTGTGTGTGTTCTCTCTTTCTAGGACTCGAACTAAGGCAATTATGCTCGGCAGTAAGCACCGAGCATAATAATGAGCCATCCCACCGGCTGAGGAGGAGCTGGGATTCTGCAGGACCTGAAGGAGCCACCTGGGCTGCTCAGTGTTGTTCACCGCTCTACCGCCACTCAGTGGGAAGGCGAGGAGGCGCCCCAGGTCCTCTCTGAGGCCCTCATTTCCTGCTGGGTGTCTAAGTAGGGTTGCTGAAACTGGCAAATCAAAATGTAAGACACGTTTAAATTTAAATTATGGATGAACAACAAGTAACTTTTTACTTGGGTTATGCTTACAGTTTTTAGGAAACCCAAAATACAGATTTAACTAGGTAGCCTGTAATTTATCTGAGAATTCTATTTCAAGGGCTCTGTGAACTGAACAGCCACACCTGTGTTAAAGAGGCTGGAAGGCTGATTGACAGATTAAACCAGCCTGGCTGGAGAGCTTGGATGTTGCAAATCTGGAGCCAGAATGATCTTGGGCTGTCTCTAATCGCGTTAATAGTCACTTATTGGCTATTTCTGTGCCTGGCTTAACATTTTTTCGCTATAAGGTAGAACTTTATCATATACTAACTTAGCAGACCACTATATTCCACAAGCCCAAAAGCTAAGAATATCACCAGCTGGCATCTGAAACCTCTAGGACTTTCTCTGTAGACCAGGCTGGCCTGGGACTCACAGAACTCCACCTTTAATCCCCACAGTGCAGGGATTAAAGGTGCAACCTACCATGCCTGGCAATTTGTGACTCTACATTGCATAACTGCAAAGACTCCCTGAAGCCATCGTGGAAGATGTTTGAAACAAGCAGAATTCACAGCTGAGCCATGGTCACTCAAAATTGCCTCAGGAATGAATGACCTCAGCCAGTCAAGAATCTAAAAAAGACTTCTGGAGAAGAGACCAGACTCTCTGGCCTGGCGGAGACCTTAGATTCCAGATGGGCTGGGCCAGTCACCGTGGCTAAGGTACGACCCCTAGGGAAGGTGGCTCACCCCACACCATCCAAAAGAGGTAGGTGAACTAGTTAGTCCTTTAAGGCGACAGTCCCCAACCTTCCCGGCACTGCGACCCTTTAACACTGTTCTTCATGTTGCGGTGAGGACTCATAACCATAAAACTATTGAGTTGCTACTTCAGAGCTGTAATTTCGCTACTGTTATGAATTGAAATGTAAATGTCTGATACGGGGCCCACCGTGGGATCTGAGACCGACGCGTTGAGAACCGCTGCTCTAATGCTACTGTATTTTTCCTTTCCAGGATCCCTGGCCTAGTGTAGGGCCTCAGGGGCTGCAGCCATGTGCGGGGCATACGTCAGCCTGGCTTTCTGAATTGCTCCGAGAAGTGTAACCTTTCCTTTCATTTCTTCTGCTTTCTAAGCGTGTTCTCCTCAACGCTCTGGGCTCCCTTCTCTAATGTCTCCCCACCTGCCATTTAGCTGCGCCGTGTATCCGACTTCTCTGCTAGGTTAAATGGCACAGGTTTTCCTTTTCTTCCATCTCCCTCCTCCAGACAACTGCTGAAGCGCACCACTGGCCTGCCCGAGGGTCCTTTTAAACTGTAATAGAAGTGTCCTCACGTTTTGATGTGAGTCTACTTCTAGAACTTTTTAAAAGATTTATTTGTTTTTCGTTTTTGGTATGGTTGTTTTGCCATGTATGTCTGTGTACCACGTGTGTGACCGGTGTTCCAGGAGACCGGAGAAAGGAGTCTGAACCCCTGAAACTATAGTTATAGTTGGTTGTGAGCCACCATGTGGACGCTGGGAATTGAACCAAGGTCCTCTGGAAGAACAACCAGCATTCCGGAAGAACACCCACACCGAAAAACAAAAATACATAAATCGTAAGCCACATGTCTCCAGCTTCCATTCTCAAATTCTTTTATTAATGAGACTAGGAACCCCAAAGGGGAATCCCCAACATCCCCTGCATCAAAATAATGGCATCAAAATAAGCCACCCTTTGTGGCTTCAGTTTCCATCTCATTGCTCAGCTTTTGGAGGGGAAATCAGTGGACTGGGACTGTTTCCCAGGGCCTATGGCTATGGGGCAGCAAGGTGCCATGTGTCAGTAAACTATAGTGGCAAAGCTGGGGCCCAGAGAACTGTTGTAGGAGCAAGGAAAGAGCATAGGCAGGTTGGTTTTTTTGTTGTTTGTTGGTGCACCTTTTTTTTTTTTTTTTTTTTTAGCATCTCTCACTAACCTGATACCCCAGTGACTCCTGGGGCTCTTTCTGCCTGGCTCAGCCTCTCCACTTTTTCAGGTGGGCTCTAGGGTTCAAACTCAGGTTCTCACGCTTGTGTAGCAAGCACACACTTTACCAGCGGAACCACCTTCCCAGCCCCATGGGGTACCACCCATGGTAGAGCATGCATACATACCTGGGGCTCCATCATTAGCCAGAGAGAGAAGACTCTTTCATCCTGGAAGGTGCCTGGGCACAGAGGCCAGGTGATGATGTAAGTATGCCTCTCTAAACGGCTGCTCCAGCCAATCACCTGTCTCTTCCTCAACTCCTGTCCTTTACAGAGGAGTACTGCAATTACAGGTTTATGTCACTGTTTCCAGCTTTTCATGTGAGTTCTGGAGATCAAACTCAGGTCATTGGATCTGCAAGAAAAGCACTTCCGTCTACTAACTCATCTCCCTGTCTCAAACCACTCCTTCTAGAAGATTCATAGCAGCACAACTAGCTCGTAATGATCCCATACTAGAAACTATTAAACACAGTGATAGGGGAAACCACAGTAGTTGGTCCAGAAAGGAAGATGACCCGTGATGAGTTCCTCCAGAAGGGTACAGTTTATTAGGAGAAAGGGGCCCCCAGGCTAAGATGGGCCTCGACATGGGAGAGAGGGCTTTAGACAGAAACAATATGTAGATGTAAACATGACCGGGCTTTAAAAGGAAGAGGGGGGCTGACTTTAAGGCCTGGAGAATGAGATGAGAAGACCGCGCAGGAGATGCACACGGAAGCAAAGGAGCCGCTTCAGAGAGCTCCTCTCTAAGCCAGCACCCGAGCAACACTCCCCTGAGGAGTCCCTAAAACCATCCTCACAGCAAAGAAGAAATCTGGCCTTTCACAACATTTTAGGAGTGGCAGATAGTTTTGTTGTTGTTTTCTGGTTTTGGAGATAGTGTTTCTCTGTGTAGACCTGGCTGTCCCAGACTCACTTTGTAGACCAGGCTGGCCTCGAACTCACAGAGATCCACCTGCCTCTGCCTCCCTGAGTGCTGAATCGCAGGTATGCACCACCGCTCCTGGCTGGCAGAAAGTTTTATGTCACATGACTTAGGTCAACAGAGCATATCTGAAGAGCACCAAGGAACCAAGTATTCACTAGGCCCACACAACAGTAACGGCAGCTATTCGGCCTTAGCACAGGCAGCTGCTTAACCCTCTGTAGAAGCAGAGGAAGCCCTGAATGAGGGAAGTCCTGAATGAGCGTGTATTGTGGACATACAGCCGTGTCAAGGACTCCGAGGCCTCAGCCTCCTGAGAGTGCCAAAGCCTTCCTCTGTAGTCTCAGTGTAAGGGAGTGACCAGGATGTACAAAAACTCACAATTGCAGCTTTCTCCTCTCTCATGTTTGCAGCCTGTCTTAGTTAGGGTTCATGGCTGTGAAGAGACACCGTGACCACCAAAGAAACTCTTATGAAGGAAAACATTTAATTGGTGCTGGATTACAGTTTAGAGGTTCAGTCCATTATCATCATGGCAAGCAGCATGGCAAGCAGCATGGCAGCGTGCAGGCAGACAGCGTGCTGGAGGAGCCGAGAGTTCTCCATCTTGATCTGCAGGCAGCAGAAGGAGCGCCACGCTAGGCATAGCATGACCTTCGAGACCCCAAAGCCCACCCGACAGTGACACACTTCCTCTAACAAGGCCACAGCTACTCCAGCATGGCCACACCCCCGGGCCAGACATTTACACCACCGCACATCTTCAGACTGGCCACCAACAGAAACCTCCGGCTGCTGCTTACCCCTCCCCACTGTGCCCTAAATTAGAAACATGCTGAGACTCTGGGATGAGCAGCAGCGAGGTGACCGTCCAGAGTGATCCCCCCACCTAACCTTTGCTTTTCTGCACATAAAAGACAGCTGCCCCGAGACTGGGCTATAGCTCAGTTGGTACAATTCCTCCCTAGCATTCATGAAACCCTGGGTCCAATTTCCAGCCTCCACATGGTGGCTCACTCCAGTTCTAGGAGATCCAATACCTTCTTCTGGCCTCCACAGGCACCAGACATGCAGTGGTGCACAGACATACATGAAGGCAAAACACTCATACATATAAAAAATAAAAGTTAATAAAAAAGACCATTGTCATTTTGAGGTAGATCTATCTGGGTAAATTTCTACACATACATGAACATTAAAAACAATGAGTCCATGTCCTTTTTATTGTTCACCTTTTCCAACTTACTAGTATACATTTTAAACACTCACATGGCATTTTAGTTGTTTTAAGAATGTAAGTTACACTCTTTGTTTTGTTTTGGTTTGTTTTGGTTGTGTGCCAAGTCTTTACCATCTGAGCCATCTCTCCAGCCCCTTAGGAGTTGCAGCACCTCGACTGGGCGGCCAGTAGAGCTGGCCCAGGGTGTTGGGGGCAGAGGGTCATGGATGAACCAGCCCTGAGGGCATGAGCTCGGGAGAGCTGGCTCTGCCCCTTGCCTGGGCAGTGTGAGAGAGCTGGCCCAGACGGCATGAGGGCAGGGAGAGCTGTCAGACTGACCAGCTCAGTTACCACCCAGGCCCAGATCCAGGGCTCTGAGTTGGCCCACCCCAACATCTACCCCATCTGGAGCACATGAAGGAGCTGGTCCTCCAGAACCAAAGCTGCAGAATCTCCTTGACACAGGGCAACAGCAGGAGAGCCGAGAGGAGTTCAGGCAAGGATGCAGTACTGACGGTGTGGCAGAAGCCAGCGGTCTCGAACCAGTGACTCAGTGCAATGAACATTGCAAGTAAAGCTGTTTGGTCAAAATGGTATCCTGTGACACACCAAGACTCACCACAGCTTCCACAACAAGATTTACTTGTTTCTTTGTTTCTTTGTTTTCCTAGGGGGGGGGGAGGGGGGATTGCAAGAATGGAGGGCAGATATGAAAAAAAAAAAAAATTCATGGCCAAAAAAACAAACAAAAAAAACACAACATGGCTAGCAAGACTCTCTGAGGGAGTCCGGGTCCGGGAGAAGGCAGCAAGTAAGCTTAAGTGAGTTTAAACCTTTTTTTTTTTTGTCTTGTTTTGCCATTCCTTTCTCCCTGTGTCTTTGTTGGAGGCTGTTTGTGCAGTTCCCCAATTAAACCTAGGACCTGCTGCACCCCCAGCAAGAGCTAGACCTTGAAGCTCTTTTCCCAGATTTTGCTGGAGATACTTTTCTAAAAAGACTTTATTGCCAGGCATGGTGACACACACCTTTATTCCCAGCACTCAGGGAGCCAAGGCAGTTGGATCTCAGTGATTTCAAGGCCAGCCTGGTCTACAAAGTGAGTCCCAGACAGCCAGGGCTACACAAAGAAACCCTGTGTCGAGTCCAAAAAAAAAAAAAAAAAACTTTATTTTTATTTATGTGTATGTTTTGCGGCTGGTACCCTCAGAGGCCAGAAGATCCCATGGATTGTAGTTACAGATGGTTATAAGCCAACACTTAAGCACTAGGAACTGAACACCGCTCCTTGGAGATATTTTTATCCCCACCCTTCTTTCTTCTGTCCTTTTTCACTTCACAAAAGCAATTATGATCTGGGTAAGGTGTCATAGGCCTTTAATCCTAGTACTCAGGGAGGCAGGGCGGTTTGCTCTGAGTTCTAGGCCAGCCTGGTCTACAAAAGGAGTCCAGGACAGCCAAGGCAAAACGAGTCAGAGCAGAGTTTTGAGACTGAGAAACCCTGTCTCAAAAAACCATTGAAAAAAAGAAAAAGAAAAGAAACCAATGACAAGCCCTTAGAAGCCAGGCCTGTAATAAAAAGTGCTGGGGAGGTGCATGCATGAGGACAGAGAGTTCAAGGTTTGTTCCACAGTGAGTTCAAGGCCAGAATAGTCTACATGAGACCCTTTCTTTTCAAAATAACAAAATATAAAATCCAACACTCCTAGAGTCCCTACAGGACAACGGGTAGAGATCTGTTTGTTTTGTTTGTTTTTGTGTTGTGTGTTTGTTTGGCTTTTTTGTAATTGCTGTTTTGTTGGGGGGGGTCTTTCTCCGAGTCTCACACCATAGCCCAGGCTATGAGTTCTAGGCTGCCCAGGCTGGTCTGAACCACGCTAACGTCAACTCATAGGGCTCACCTGCCTCAGAGAGCTGGGATCACGGGTGTGAATGGCTTGCTGACTGGTAGGAGTGAGTGCTCACTAGTCTTGATCTGTCTTTACCATCTGGAGAACATTCAGGTCTTTTCTGTTAGTACTTAGCAGCCTGCTTCTGGGTTGCTAGTAACCTATGACGTCATCTTGTGTCACCCGCCAGGTAGACGCACCAGTTGCAGAAGCTGTAAAAGGACCAACCCGCCACCTTGTCTCTCTCTCTCTCTCTCTCTCTCTCTCTCTCTCTCTCTCTCTCTTGCATGCTAGCTCTTTCTCTCTTGCTCTCTCCATTTCTCTGTTGGGGAGTTCCCCCCCACACACACCATGTCTCTCCTCCCTTTTCCTCTCTACCTTTCCACCTCCATCCGACAAATCTCTTTCATATATCTGTTGTGTGCATGGCATCATTTTAAAATAAGTTTCTAGTTCTTAGCCATTATAAATAATTCTGTGATGTTTCCTTGTAAGCAGAGTCTCTGCTCCAAATTTACCCTTTTCAACTGCTCTATAGAAGAGTTCTGGGCCCTTTAAATAATTTTCCTTTGCAGTGATGAAGTTTTGTCATTAGAGGGCACCAGAGAAACACGGAAGGAACATACTTGGTGTCCTAGAGCCTGTGTGCCTCGACCCCGGACAGACTCCCGCCCCCTCCCCCCTCCCCCCTCTCCCTCAGTCCCCTACTCCCCTTACCCCCCCCCCCCGCAGCAGGGCCCATGGGGCCCTGGCTCCTGCCGCGTGCCCCTCCTTCCGCATCCACCCTCAGGCAGCTCTGTGGGAAGGACTACCGTGAGACTGCCCCCAGCACCCTAGCAGGCAGATGTCAAGGTCCACCAGGCAGATTTTCAGCGATGTCCATCTATCTCTCCAGGACCCACAGTCCCATCACCTCCAAGAAGGTCTGGGTCTCAGCTGTGGGGCAGGAGTTCTTCCTTAGAGGCCGTTTCAGAGGGCTAGGGATGACCTGTAATCCTTAGAACTCTGCTTGCTTCGCCTGGGCTGAGAGTTCAGCCCTGAAATGCTGGCTGTGCACAGATTCCCAGGTGCCATGCCCCGGCCCTCAGGGAGAAGGTGGCCATGGTGGAGAATGCCACCGTTGGACAGCAGACAGGACTGTCTGTGGGTCTCCCTGAGCAAGCAAATGGCCTATCTTAACCAGGAGAGCCACAGGTCCCAATGAGAGACCCTGTCTCAGAAACTAAGTTGGGTTCGGGGAGAAAGCTGAGAAAACTCACTGAAGAGGAGGAAGCTTTAAAATGCAAGTTTTATTTTCTGCGGATGGCGCTGGAGCTGCGCAGCTCGGGATCCAAACCCCATGCACCCCCTTCCCTAAGGGGAAGCTGTATTGCATACTTAAAGGGCAAAAACCCGAAGGGCAAGGGCGGCTTTGTTGTGTCATCCAATCAAATTCTAGCATTATGGGTTAAGCAAGGAAGTATCTGTTGGAGACTGGGCCTGATCCAGGACATGCAGCCTCAAGGCCCTTCATTATTCCGCTAGGCATGCGGTCGGGAATCCAAGGTCCTTAAATTCATCCTCCGAGACCTTCAGTCGGAGCTAGAGGTGAAAGGGAACAAAGAAGCGGGTCTTCTGTTATAGTTAGAGAGGGCTTAGTAGGCAATATATTTTTCCCAGCTAGATACCTTGGTTAGGATGACAGCAAGTTTTACATTCGTTCGCCGGTGAACAATTAGGAAAATGTTTCAGGGGCGGGTAGGTGCTGGCTCTGCAAGCTTGGGAATATGAACCTAGTTTGACCCTGTTAGCAAAATGGAGGCATGAAATGTAAGAGTTGCTTTCAAGAAGGCTGGGCTCTGGCAGCCGCCTCCTTACAGAGTGAATTTTAAGAAAAGTTTTCTTCTTACTAACCAATTCCTCATTACTCAAAGCCAACACTGTACTTCAAAGTTCTTCATATAAAACTCCTCACAACACCCCAGGTTGAATGGGTGGTCTTGAGTGCTCATGTTCTGGGAGCATCCAAGTTAATTCCAGGGTTTTGCCGAAACACATAAGCCTGCAGCAAATATTGTACACGTATCCTTGAGCGAGGGTGGGTGTTATGGCCATGAATTGTCCTACCCTGGAATTGCTGCTGCACAGGTACCAAAAAGCTTCATCTGCCTCCCAAAGTAAAAATATCCACAGATGGAGACTTACCAGACTTAGCTTCCTTACTTTTTCTTTTTTTAAATTAATTATTTATTCATTTTACATCTTAATGGTAGCTCCTCCCTCTGCTCCTCCCAGTCCCTCCTCCTGCCACCCTCCCCCCTCCACTATTCCTCAGAGAAGTGGTTCTCCCACCCACCAACCTCATCAGATTGAATCAGGACTGAGCTTGTCCTCTTCCGAGGTGGCCTGGTGAGGCCCCACCAAAGGGAGTGACAGAAAGCAGGCAACAGAGTCCATGTCAGAGACAGCCCCCCTCCCCTTTCTAGGGAACCCACATGAAGCCTGAGCTGCCTATCTGTGACATCTCTGTAGAAGGTCTAGGTCCAGTCTATGCTTGGTCCTTGGTTGGTGCCTCAGTCTCCGAAAGCCCCTTTGGGCCCTGGTTAGTTGGCTCTGTTTGTCTTTTTGTGAAGCTCCTGGCACCTCCAGGTCCTTCTATCCTTCCTTCTACTTCTCCACAAGACTCCCTACTCTTTGCCACTCCCTGCTCTTTGACCAGTGTTTGGCTGTGAGTCTCAGCATCTGTTTCAATCTGCTGCTGGGTAGAGCCTCTCAGAAGACAGCTATGCTATGCTCCCATCTGCAAGCTTGGCAGAATATAGTGTCAAGGGTTGGCTGTCTCCCACGGATGGGTCTCAGGCATTGGTTGGACACTCCCTCAACCTCTGCTCTGTCTTTCCCTACACATCTTGTAGGCAGAGTAAATTTTAGGTCAACGTCTTTGTGTTGGGTTGGTGACCCCTTCCTCCACTATGTCCTGTGTAGAGGGTGTCCTCTTCGTCTCCATGGCCCCTGCTCCTAGGAGTCTCAGCCAGAGTCCCCTCATATCCTCACAGAAACCTACCCTGTCTTAGGCCTCCAGCTTGTCACAGAGATGCCCTCACCCACAGTTTCTCTTCTCTCTGCAGACTCTCAGTCCTCCTGCCCCTGCTCTCCCCAGGTCTCATCTGCACCCTCCTTTCTCTCTGCACTCGCTCTCCTACCTTATTCCCTCTCTTCAACCATTTCCGATGTCTATTCTATTTCCCCTTCTGAGTGAGATTTAAGCATCCTTCCTTGGGTCCTCCTTGTCAGTTATCTTCTTTGGGTCTGTGAATTGTAATATGTTCATCCTGTACTATATGGCTAAAATTCGCTTATAAGTGAGTACATACCATGTGTATTTTTCTGGTTCTGGGTAAACCGCTTCTTTAGTCAATATTCTTGTCTTTTAGTTGGGTGGGGAAATGCTATTGTGTCAGTTGATGGCCTCTGGCCCTTTAGTCCATCTCAAATATCTTGGTTGTCATTTTTTTAAGGCAGGGTCTCATTATGTAGCCCTGGAGGGCCTAGAACTTGATTTGTAGACCAAGCTGGCTTCAAACTCACAGAGATCCTCCTGCCTTTTACTCGACCCTCTTTATGAGTATCTACACGTCTACTTGACTTCCTCTTTTATGAGTCATATTGGCCAGGGCCCCATGATGATCTCACTTAACCTTGATATTATCACTAAGGGGCCTGTCTCCAAACACATTCATGCCGGAGATCAGCGATTCAACATATGAATTTGGCTGGGCATGGGCAGAACACAGACCTCACCACACGTGCAAACCAACAGTGAACGCATCATTTCTTTTGTTGTTGTTCATAAGATTGTTGTTTTGAGAAAAAAAGCTTATCTGTATCCTGGCTGGCCCAGATTTCATTTATGCTTTTAAATCTTCCTGCCTCAGCCACAGAAGTGCTAGGATTAGCAGGTGTAGTGGCACATGCCTTTAATTCCAGCACTCAGGGGGAAGAAGTAGGTGGAGCGCTGTGAGTTCCAGGCCAGCTTGGTCTACAGAGTGTGTACCAGGACAGCCAAGGCTACATAGAGACCCTGTCTTGAAAAATAAAGGGTGCTAGGATTACAGACTCTTTCCATCAGAAGTCCATTTCTATACATAAGCCAAGGACACAAAGTTATAGTTTTAAATGAATATATGTGTATATTTATATTGAAGTAACTACTTGTATGTTTCTTAGATAAGAGAGTTCTTAAGTCATCTTTTACAAGTTTCTGGATTCCATTCAAGGACCTGTCAGCTTCAGAAGAGGATGACCTTGAACTCCTGACCCTTCGGCTTCCCCTTCAAAGCCCTGAGGCTTCAGGTGAGGGTCACAGGTACAATTACTTGTTTTACTTTGAGATAGGATCGGCTGGGCAAGCTTCCAAACACCTGGGGTTGGAGGGCTTTCTGCTGGCTCTAGTTCTGTCTGTCTTCCTCCCAGCACCTCTTAGGTCACTCTGCTTAATTGCACTTCTCTTCATCTCCAACTAGCTTAAAACACACACACACACACACACACACACACACACACATACACACACAGAAAAGCACGTTTCTTCTCACACTTCTTTAACATGAGCCCTCTCTTCTTCCTTCACCATTTGCTAAAGCCTCTTTAAAAGTTGTTTCAGAGGCCCTCTGTGGTAAGCTCCTGTCCTCTTCCCTGTTTTCTCCATCTTCCAATGTCTGTCCCATTTGCCTTTCTGAATGAGGATTGAGCATCTTACCCAGGGTCCTCCTTCGTGCTTAGCTTCTTTAGGTGTACAGATTTTAGTATGTTTATCTTATATGTCTAATATCTACTTATAAGTGAGTATATACCATGTGTGTCTTTCTGCTTCTGGGATACCTCACTACATTGCCCATGGCAGCTCAGTATCTAAGTGGGTTCCCTAGTAAGGGGACCAAGGACTGTCTCTGACATGAACTCAGTGGCTGGCTCTTTGACCACCTCCCCCTGAGGGAGGGGGACAGCCTTGCCAGGCCACAGAGGAAGACCTGATAGGCTAGGGTCAGAGGGAAGGGGAGGAGAACCTCCCCATCAGTGGACTGGAGGAGGGGCAGAGAGGAGAAGAGGGAGGGAGGGAGGGAGGGGAGGGGAGGGAGGGGAGGGGAGGGGAGGGGAGGGCAGGGCGGGGTGGGGTGGGGTGGGGTGGGGTGGGAGGGGACAGGACAGGACCAGGGAAGGGGCTACAGCCAGGATACAAAGTGAATAAACTGTAATAAATAAAAAAAATTTTAAAAGTTGTGTCAGGGTGAGGTTACTGACTATGGAGAAATGATGCTGAGACAGCTGAGGCCACAGCCTGCCCTAAGCCTTGTCTAAGCCCTGCCTCTCACTAACCATAGTGTGTTAACTACCACAGCAAGTCTGAGGCCCAAAGGATGTGTTTCTTGCTGTAAAATACCTCTCAGAAAGGGGCAGATACTGTCAGGGTTGTCTTTGAGGTCTCTTTGAGGAAGAAACTCACAAAAGAGCACATTACAAGTGGAGCACTATAAAACAATGGGATATCATGCCCTCTTTCTCAAAAACTAAAACCAAAATCCTATTTAGAATGGAAATATTTACACAAGGGAAAACATTCAAACAGCAGAGATGCGGTGGGAAACCCACTTCCTTCCTGCCTGGGACTGATTCTCTCCACTTTCTAGATCATCTTCTGGCCCGAAGTCTTTCAGCTGTAACCCTTATCTCGGCAGGCGTGTATGTGTGAATACTTTAAATTCATCTTTTTAAAAAAACCTTAATTTTCTTTTGGTGCTGGGCACTGAGCCTAGAACTGTGTGTGTCCAGAGTACAGGCTCTGGCGCTGAGCTACGAACCCGACACCTTTAGATCTGCTTTCTTTTTGCACTTATTGAACTTCTTCATACTTTTTCTCTCTAACAACATATATTAGAAGCCATCCAGGTACAGATAGAGCTAATTTCCTTCTGCAAGGGACACAAACTTCCACTCCAATGTCTCCCAACTATCAGACATTCATGGCCTTTTCAATATTACTTTTTTTCTTTGTTAAATTATTAAATTACATTCTATGACGTGTGTGGTTGGGGCCGGGGACTGTGGGTGTGTGCCATGGCATGGTAGAGGACAGAGGACGACCTGCAGAAGTCGGCCCTGAGGCTCAAACTCAAGTTGCTGGACTTGAAGGATGGAGCCTCCTCACCATCCCAGCCCTCTGCTCTTCCAAACCTCACTGCCGTCCAGTGGCTTTACATACGTGTGTGTGCTTATTTTGGTAGAACATACATCTAGAAGAATAACTCCTACATCCAAGTAGTTACATTTAAGTTTTTAAATAAAACAGTGAGAGCGGGCCTGGAGCTGTGGCTCAGCAGTGAGGAGCACCTTCAGAGGAGTGGAGTTCGGCTCTCAGGACACACACCAGACAGCTCACCACTGCCTATAACTCCAGCTCCTCCTGTGCTCACGTACACACCGCATACACAGAGGCACACACACACACACACACACACACACACACAATTAAAATAAGACCAGTCACGGTGGCACATACCTTTAGTCCTAGGGAGGCAGAGGCAGGCTATCTCTGTGAGCTTGAGGTCAGCCTGGTCTACAGAGCAAGCTCCAGCACAGTTAAGGCTGTCAAGAAACTCTGTCTCAGTCACATGATCACTCCTTAACAGAGCTCCAGTGGAAACAGCCGCTTAGGTAGGAACTGCTTAGAAGAGTGCCTGGAGCACACTAAGCAACCAGCAGCATTAGGCTTTGTGACATTTTACCAAACTGACTTCAAATATCCCAGGACAGTATCCTTCCTTGATCATTACGAGCATCGCTTATTTGCAAAGGTTTTGAATTGTGTCAGTGGGAAGAGGAGAGTGTCACCAGGACTTGAATTTCTTCCCACTTTCCTGCTCAGCCTCACTGTGCAGCCCTGGCTGTCCAGGAACTCACTCTGTAGACCAGGCTAGACTGGAACTCAGAGACCTGCCTGCCTCTGCATTCCAAGTTCAGGGATTAAAGGCGTGTGCCATTATGCCCAGCTTTGACTGCTCTGTCTTTAATGCTTTTCTTCCCTCCTACCCTGGCTCTCAATATCTTCTCATCCAGCATCACTTTTTTTATCTTAATTCTTACTACGCTAAATATACCTAATTCTCAAAACCTTTTTTAACTGGGTGTTCTTGACTCGGTCTTGACTGCTCACATTCCAACTGCAACTCTATTAATTAAGCTTGTCGATGAAGTATAGGAAACCTAACAATCTAATTTCAGAAGCATAACAAATGTTGTTACTGCCCTTTCCTTTGCACGCTTTAGCAACTCTCCACTCCACACTTTCCCTACTCAGTAGTTATTACTTTCAGTGTTATGCAGCTACTCCTGATCATGAGAAGTAAAGCCTTGATCCAGCAGGAACTCGGTCTTTACACCATCCACCAGGCTGAACACACAGTGCTTTCTCTGGAACTATCTGCTGAATTGTTTATTTTCATGAGGGTGGGGATTTTGCCTTTCCCTTACTCCTCACTGAATTACCTCCAGGAAGTGACTTAAAATCTGCTACTGTTCTCACACACACACATACACACGGTTATTGCTACTTTATAGTTACTGATAGCTATTTTGTCTTCATAGGTACATATTTACAGCAGTCAAATAGTTTAATTAGCAAATGGAAAAAGCACGCCCTTTTTAGTGGTGCATACCTTTGACCCCAGAACTCCAGAGGTAGAGGCAGACAGATCTCTGTAAATTCAAGGCTACCCTGGCCTACACCTTGAGTTCCAAGCTAGCCATTGCTACTCAGTGAGATCTTCTCTTTAAAAAAGGAGTGGGGGCTGGGTGTGGTGGTACATGCCTTTAATGCCAGCATTCAGGGAGGCAGAGGTGGAGGTTACACAGAGAAACCCTGTCTTGTGGGGAGGGAGGTAAGGGGATCAGGGGCTGGTGGTGTAACAGGTCTTAGCACAACTGACTCCATGATGGAAGTACCACTCAGGCTATAAATCTCAGCATAAATGACAGCATCATCTGCCTAATTGAAAACAAAGCCGTAATCCATCGAAGTCCATAGTTCTGGGAAAGGCTCTAAATGTACTAACCTTGCTTTTTTGCATCTTTAGTTCTGGCTTTTGACTGTCTTGGTTAACAAGGGTATGGTTTGTGTTCAAAAGCTCACCATGAGAAAGGCTCAGGGATACACTGGGATCCTGAACACCCAGTGCAGTCACTAGCTAATAAAGGCTCTCTATTGGCTTAAACTTTTTTATCTGAGGTCTGAGTAGTCTCCCTGTTGGATACCTCAGAACAGTAGAAGACAATCCAGTTTGTCTGTTCACTGAATATACTGCAATTATTTTTTTTGTTTTTGTTTTTTCAAGACTGGATTTCTCTGTGTAGCCCTGGCTGGCCTGGACTCACTTTGTAGACTAGACTAGCCTGGAACTCACAGGGATCACCTGCTTCTGCTTCCCGAGTGCAGGGATTAAAGGCTTGTGCCACCACACCAGGTTTACTTCGGTTATTTTATCGAAGTCCCAGGTCTTCATTTAAAGCAGCAAATATGTGGATTAAGTCAGTCAAGATTGAAGCAGTTGGGCCAGGTAGAAGGTTCAGCAGGTAAACATGCCTCTAAACATCTGAGAACCTGAGTTCAAACTCCAAGACCCACACGGCGGAAAGAGTCAACTCTCAGAAACTGTCCTCTGACCTCCACACGTTAAAAGGTGACTCTCCCCCACCAAAAGTGATTTAAAAAAAAAGAAAAAAAAAGACTAAATCAGACAACCCACATGAGCACATCAAATCTATCAATTCACTACTGTGCATGCAGAGAAGCACTTTGGAGATGGCAACATTAACAGGTAAAGGAATTTGTCCACGTTCTCACAGATCTTCACATTTAACCTGAGAGTTAGTAATTAGGAAAAAAAAAAAGCAAAGAACATGTGTTAAGTATCTCATTACAAACTGTGAAAGAAAACACTAACAGCTGTCAGATCTTAATAAAGGGACTGGAGAGATGGCTCGGTGGTTAAGAGCACTTGTTGCCCTTCCAACGGACGCAGGCTGGATCCCAGTTCTCACATGGTAGCTCACACAGCTTTATCTAACTCCAATTCCAGGGGACTGGATGCCCTTTTCTAGCCTCCATGCATGTGGTACACAGACATACCAGCTGTGATGGCTATTCTTGGTTATCAACTTGACGCATCTGGAATGAACTACAATCAGAAATGGAGGGCACACCAATGAGAGATTTTCTGCTTGGTTTGAAGTGGGTGGATCCCCTTCTATTTGGGACCTTTGAAGTAGAAAGACACACCAATGATCCAGATCTTGAGGCAGAACACACACCTTTAATCTGGATTACACTTTCTCCTGGGAGTTTATAATGAAGTGGGGAAAAAAGATTTTAAATTCTACTTGCCCTTGCCTTGCTAACACATCCATTCCTTCACTGGTACTAGAGTCTACGTCAGGATTCCAGCAAATATACAGAGGACCAGCTGAGGTGCCCAGCCTTGTGGGGTTGAGGTACTGCTAGATTCTTGGACTTTCCATTCATAACTAGTAAATGTCTTTTATTTCCTCAGATGAGGGGATGAAACCCATTTTTCCAAGCCTTTCTGAACTCGTGTTTACAGGCTCAATGCAGCTATTTGGCCTAAACTCCCCTCCAAGATGACCGATTCTAACTGGCTTCTCATGCTTCTGGCTGAATCACTCTGCCTGGCCTCAAACTTATTCCAGCTCCTTCTCATTCTCTGGCTCGTTCTGTCTTCACCTGTGTCTAGTTTGTTCCCTCTGCAACCTGTCTCTGTAAAACTGTCCCAGAAGGAACTCTCAGTATAAAACTCCTCCTCTCTCCCTGTCTGCCCTTTCCCGTCCTCTTCTCATGAGAGCTGGGCTATCCTATCTTTGACTCATTCTGTCAAATCTTTCTCTGATTTGTCACTTTGTCTGCCCCTCAATTCTGCCAGGCAGTGATGGCACAGGCTTTAATCTTAAGGCAGAGGTATGTGGATCTCTGCGAATTCAAAGCCAGCCTGGTCTATACAGAGCAAGTTCTAGAACATTTAGGTCTACAAAGAAAAACCCTATAGTGAAAAAAAAATAATCTAGGGTGAAGGAAGGCTTCCTCTTGGTCTCTCAACCAGCCTGACGTGGAGCCATTCCCATAGGGCAGTCAAATCTGTTCACAGAATAAGGCCTAAAGGATACACTCACCCCCTCAAACTGTACAATAATTAGTTAACACTGTAGCCACCCTCACAGTCCAGATCGGCGGTCCATCTCCACCCCCCAGATCCAGGTATTCACGTGCGCTTTTTTGGGCCGAAATGCCTGCAAACTCGAGGTAACTCAAGTGAGAGCCAAGCTAGACTCCCAGTGAATGCACGTATATTCTGCAGTGCGTCAGAGTCGAGCCCTGCTCCGTACGTGACTGAAGTCTCCGCTCAGCCTAGGCGCCTCCGAGGACCAGGCTAAGAGCAGGAAACGTGTGCGCATGCGTAGCTTCCGGGCGCCGAGAAACGCAACCGAAATCCCCTGCTCCAGACCGGTCGGGCCAGCTGTTGGCACCTCGCCATTTGGGATCTGAACACCCACGCGTGACGCCTGCAGAGCCCGAACCTGGAAGGGGGTCCATCCCTCCTCTCCTCTCCCACCGGCTGTCGCAGCGCGACCTTCAGCCAGGGAAAACCCTGCGCCCGGGAAGCTCCTCAGGCTGGCCGTGCTCCCCCACTAGCCACACCCCCAGCTGCCATCTTACACCTGATTGGCCGGCAGCGCCTCAGCCCCGCCCACTGGAGCCCACGCCAAGAGCCACGTACGCCTTTGCTTGTCGTGCCCCCGAAGGCGGAAGTTGCGCAAATACTCGCGAGCGCTGTGGCGGCGCTGAGCGTGAGTGTGTGGACATCTATACGTATGTATATGCGCGCATCCATACAGTGTTCCGCGGCGGCGCGGGGCGGCCCACGGCATTAGGAGGCGCCGGAAGTGCCCTGTCGAGGGGCGGCGGGAGAGGGCCCACCAAGGCAAGCCAGTCAGAGGAGCCGGGCTCAGCGGCGAGATTCGCATCCGCCGCGCCCGGAGCCGCCGGCCCAGCCGGGCTTCCCTCTTCGGCCAGACATGGACTTCAGGGAAATCCTCTTGATCGCTTCCAAAGGACAAGGCGTCAACCAGGTTCCGGTGAGTGCGGGGGTTTGCTGTAGGACACGGGGGCGTCAAGTTCGTGTGCGGCAGGGGAACTTCTGGCGGGCGCCCGTCGGCCCGGGAGACCTAGCTGCGCGCCGTCCCGGAGTTGGCGGAGGTCTGGGCACGGGGGTTAGAGCTGCGCAGGGAGGGCGAGCGAGCCGCGCCTGGCACAGTGCTGTCTAGCAGTTGAAGCTCTAGAAGTTAAGCTCCGAATAAACTTCAGCCCCTTGATTGACAGAGCTCGGCTCCCTACGGACTTGGCCTCATCGCCTTTCGGGTCTTTTTAGCTAGTCTACTGCGGATCTTCACGAGAATGTTCAGCGATTTCTTGAAAGGGCTCTCTGGTTTGTGGCCCCACCCACGGAGCCAAAGCTCTTACCCTGCCAAGGAGATGTCTTCTGTTGGAAAGAGGAGTTCAGGGCGTTGCAGGAAACCCGTAGCCAACCGTGATCATGTGGGCTGCAGGTGTGTGGTAGATCTTTTATTTGTCAAAGGTGCGTGAGGCCCTCGGTCTATCGATCCCCTGAGCGAGCGGGTTGGGCAAGGCCGATTTGAGCTTTCGTTTCCTAGTGCACTCCAGATTTTTAGGTTCCGGTACCTGAGTAGATGTGTCAGCTCGGCGATATGCTCAGAGATAATTGCTGAAGTGGTCTGACATCTGGTTTCCGGGGTTACAGCTCTTTTGCATAAACTAATCATTTCTGAATCACCAGAAGGTACCACAGAGGAGCTGTAAATATCGCGTTGTGATACCCGCGGTTTGGTCAGTGAGGAGCCAACTCAAAACACCTCTTAATCCATCCGCTGGAATTTGAGATCACAGTAGGACTCTACATTTCCTAGTTTTGCCACTTCTTGTCAAATCCTACTTTTTTTTTTTTACTCCAATGTAAAATGAGTAAAAATTGAAATATTTAAATATGTATATGCATATACATACATATGTGTGTGTGCATTCATATATATAGGTATGTGTACAGATACATATATATGATCAGTCATCTCCTACCCTGATAATAAACACTCAGAATAAGATTTCTCTAAGCCCCATCTCATAGCCTTGCAGGTTGAAGCTGTGGGCACAAGCCTTTGAAACCCGGAGTAGCAATACTTTATGCAATATCCAGTCAAGTCAGTGTTAGGTCTAATAACCATTTATCTTCGCATAATTTGGTTTGTATTTCATCTTAGATCTTATTGAATTTTGAGAAAGGTTAAAAAAAATACTAGCTTTAATGTCCAAGAATTGTCTTGTGGAAGAATCAGAGCCCAGACTGAAAAAGCCAATGGGTGGTTGGGTGTGGCAGCTCGTCCTTTCAAAGCCAGCCCTGAGAGGGCTCTCAGGGAGTTCGCAGCCAGCTTAGTCCACACAGTGAGTTCCAGGACAGTCAGAACTGTGCAGACAGACCCTGTCTCCAAAAACAAAAAAGATAAATAAATTACTAAAAACCATAGCTGCTCAGAAAAATGCAGTCAGATAATCCTAGAAAATTTCAAAATACAAGATATTTCAGAGTGCATGTTATTGGTTGCTCTGTGATTGTACTAACAGAAAGTGAAGAAAGGTAAATTGGTGACATAATTTAAAATTTAATAGTTGAATAACAGATATGTTTTATGAATCATCCTCCCTTCTCCTAAAAGAGTTAGTAAACTTGGAGGTTTGACTCAGTTTGCATCATTAACTTTGTCTTTTACATGGGATGAAAGTCATAAAAAATAATTGGAATAAAACAAGCTAAGTAGCATTAAATTTACTCCACAATCTTCCCTAAACTGATCCATCTATCCAGCTTAATTTTATCAGCTCAAAATAGTTTGAGTACTGATAAGCACAGAGTACTAACAACTCCCTCAACATGAGTTCTATTTTATGTGTGTGTTGCTTTTGTGTTATTTTTTTTTTCGGTGATGAGATTGGGCCCAAGGCCTCTCATGTAAGGCGAGTAAGTGCTCTGCCACTGAGCTTGCTTTTATTTCTGGACCCTATCCCCAAATTCCTCTGAAAAATAAGATGTAGCTAATATGACTGGCCTCCAAATTTATGTTCCCTTTATTTAAACAGTGAAGAATGCACCAAGGGCACCAAGTTTTTCTGAAACGAGTACTTTATCTGCTACCCTAGCATGTGGGCCACTGAAAGCCTGTGTTCCTGGCATTTGGGAGATACAGACAGGACATCAGGTGTTCAAGATCATCCTTAGCTACAAGACAGTAGCAAGCCAGCCTAAGCTACATGAATACTTGGAATATCTCTACATAAGTAAATACTACCATCTAAGTCAAGAAGCATCTTGATGAACACACATACACACCCCTGTGTGTCGTGTGTGTGTGTGTGTGTGTGTGTATGTATGTATGTATGTGTATGTATGTGTGTATGTATGTGTGTACGTGACCTACTTGGCCTAACCCTGATTAGGGAATCCTAGAACTTGCAGTAACTCACAACATCCCTTTGTGTGTCTTCTCCCCTCAACAATTTCTTGGATCCTATCAGAGCTGACACTCAGGTTTTAGTCTTCAGAGTTCGTAGGCCATACCTGTACAGAAGAAAGCTAACTTGGCTATTAATGGATTTAAAACCATCATGTTGGCCTGTCACAGATGTAGGTGTCTGTGTGTAGCAGAGCTACAGTTGTGTGCCTCTACCTAGAGTACTTGGCACTCAAAGTATTCTGCATGTCAGAATGTTCCCCCCAGAAATTTGTGATATTTGTATAAATATAATGTGGATAGGAATGAGGTCTAAACACACAGTTCATTCATGTTTCATGTGTGTATAGGTGATATATATATAGCTTATGTAGTTTAGAGATATTTTTAATTTTCTTATTCTTTGACTTTCATTTATATAAATAATGAATGGTAATTATTGTCACCCTCCATTATCCCCTCACTCCTCTCTCCAACTATGCCTCTTCCTCCCAAGGCCCCCTCCGTTTTCATGGCGTGTGTGTGTGTGTGTGTGTGTGTGTGAGAGAGAGAGAGAGAGAGAGAGACAGACAGACAGACAGACAGATCCACTGAGTTTAGATAAGGTCACACACATGAGCATGGGTGAGAGGCAGGGGCAGTTTACCAGAGGCTGTACACCAAAGAAATTAACCCCGTCCCTGAGCAGCCGTCACCCACTGGCTCAACAACCTTCATCTCCTACCTCAGTTACTTTCCTGGTGCTGTGATAAGATACCATGACCAGGGCAACTTATAGAAGGATGTATTGGGGGCGTACAGGGTTAGACTTCATGACCATCGTGGCGGGGGGCAGGCAGCCATAGTGCTAGAGTAGCAGCTTAGAGCTCACATCTCGGCCCCAAGGTAGCAGAGCACTAACTGGGCCTGTCGTCTGTGAAACCCCAAAGCTCTACCCCAGTATTGGGCCTCTTCCAGTTACAAGGCCACACCTCTTAACTCTTCACCGATGGGGGCTGACTATGCAAATGTGAGCCTGTGGAAGCCATTGTCATTTAAAACCAGCGCAGGTCTGAGCCCTCTCCCATACATGTTGGGAATGTCAGTTCCGTTGTGTGGGTCTTGCATCTCTTGGAGATTCCTTTTGTACAGTATTTTTTAAACAAAATTTTATATTATTTATTTTGTATTTATACAGCATTCTGCCTGTGTGTGTGTCTGCTTGCCAGAAGAGAGCACCAGATCTCACTGTAGATGGTTATATGGTGGCTGGGAACTGAACTCAGGACCTCTGGAAGAATAGCCAGTGCTCTTAATCTCTGAGCCATCTCTCCAGCCCCCTTTTGAAACAATTTCTAAATTTTATTTTATGCACATGGATGTCTTGCCTGACTGACTATATGTTTGTGCACCCTGTACATACAGTGCCCTAGAGTCCAGAAGCCGGAAGAGGACATCAGATCCTTTGGAACTGGCATTACAGAGAGTTGTGAGCCTCTGTGTGAATACTGGGAACTGAACCTGGGTCCTTTGCAGGAGCATTAAATTTTCTTAGCCACTGAGCGCCTTAGAGTGCCTCAGAGTGCCTCTGCATTGACTTTAACCCATGGCATGAAGACAAGTATGGAATTTTCCATTTGCGTCGTCCTGTTGTTAGAGGGGTCAGAGTTTCGGCCCAGTGTTTCCAGATTCTTGGCCTCTCCTCCAAAGAGTTGAAAATAATGGTATACACACATTTGCAGAAGAAGCACTATGATTTTATTTGGAGCAAAGCAGTAGTACAGATTAAAGCCAATACTTGACAGCACAAGAGTAAAGACCCTCAGGACCCCGGGCTCCAGCCTGTGGAAGAGTGGCCTGGTTCACTGTGGGTACACGTAGAGAGTTCCTTATGTGGGATGACGGGTGGGTGACGTAACCATTTCTCTACTATGCATGTCCTTCCCCAGAATGCACCTGATTTTAATCCTGTGCACACCCAGTTATGCATAGGCATTGATGGGAAATAGATTCTCCCTAAAGGTTACAAGAGGGTGCAGTTTTTCTTTCTGTGTATGCACCCAAAACCAGGCCAAACCGGACTGGATCTTCTAAACGTCGGACCTGTTAAACTGCAGATACGCTTGACTAGAAATTGTAAATGTGATTGTTACTAGGGGATGGAAAAATATACCATTGTCTCAGAGATGGAGAAGCATGTAACCCCTGCAAGTTGGGGCCGAGTGCTTTTGAGGTTGCTAGGTCATTGCTTGAGGTGCATAGTACATGCAAGTAAAGGAACCAGGCTGCCAAGGACATTTCCCAAGGGTTTGTGAATAACTGAATGGGGGCTCCCAAACTAAACTGCCACCTATGCTTTTACCTAACTTCACTCCCAGTCCTTAAAACATCGCAGAGTTGGGAGCATGTTGGATTATGGATTTTTGGATTAGGAATGCTCAGCTTGTACTCACATTTCCGTCATGGCTCTTGTTTTTAAGTGAAACAACCATCTTAATGTTTTAGTTAAAACAACGGTAGGGTTGCATCACGTGTGGAAGTATTAGGCACACACTTTTCTCAGAGGAATTCTGAATACAAAAATAACAGCTGATCAGGATGATGCAACCAGTCATTGTCACTGACTTTTTTTTTTTTTAAGAGAGGGTCTTACTGTGTAGCCCTGGTTGTTCTGTGGTACTCATTATGTAGACCAGGCTGGCCTCAAACTCTCAGTGATCTGCCAGCCTCTGCCTCTCAAGCACTGGGATTGTAATGGTTCCTTGTAAAGAATGGCGTGGGCTAACAAGTTTTTGCTACAGTAGTGGTTGTTCCAGGACATTGATCTTCCCCTGAGGGCTGACGATGGCATCCCCTGCAGCTCAGCTAGCTTAGACAGCTGTTCTCCAGCGAAGAAGAGCAGTACTTCCGAACCAGAGTTTTAGGAACAGGGTCTATAGAAACTGCTGCTCCTCCCTTCCGCTTGGGGATTCTGCCTCCTCACTTCCGTAATACCTTAGAGAATCTCTAAACAATGGTGATAGCAATTAACATTCATTGTGCTGAGCCTGTGGCAGGTATTCTAAGCACTTCATGTGTTAAGTAATTTAGTCACCATAATGAACATATGAAGGAGATTTTATTTTGCAGACCAAGGTCTACTGAGTTATGAAGAAATTGCCTAAGGCCACCCAGTGAATTATGAGACTGGTTATAATGAAGCAGGGGATCTAATCCTGCAGACTTCATCATAGTTCTTGCCCTTAACCATAGCCCTTTGTTGAGTGAGGGATATATTGAAGTACGAGAATTCGTCGTCTTCATCTGTAGAGCTTAAGTGCCTTGAAACTTGTTTAATACAGCTTTAGGCAATAATACTGTTGGATTTCCATGGCATCCTCAATATATAGATGAAAAGAGCATATAAAAATGAGTAGACAGCTACAACCAACCACCCGAACAGGCCCAACTGATCTTGTGTGTTCTGAAGTAAGCAAGATTGGGCCTCCAGCATGCCACACCGTGGGCTGTGCCCCAGTCCTAATCAAGTGTTTTATAAACCCTGGAACAGTTGATTTTGGCATTAAACACCATACACAGCATGAATAGGTCTGGATGTTTTATTCTCACTGCTCTTTTCTCCATCTGCCTGAGCTAGCTTAATGCAAAGAGCTGTTTTCCTGCATTCAGTCCCTGACTCCCTGACTAATGTCTTAAGAAAGTGTTTGAGACTTTGTGATGTTGATTAATAAGTTAAAAATATATTACTTGACTACTCTAACCAATAAAAAGTGATGTGAAATCATCAGTAATTTTATATTTTCTACAACAGTCTCGTTTCCCCTAAGGAGCAGTGGGGGGGGGGCGGGGGCAGGGGCGGTGTTTCTGACTGAGCTTACTTGCTTAAGCAAGGTTTTAGACTGCATACTGCTTCTTAATCCAGCCTTGACAGGATGGTCTCAATAGAAGGAATATTTTTTAAATAGCTTGATGCTTTCTAAGCCTATTGGCTTAGGAATTACAAATCTTGACAAACTCTGGTGCTATATTAAATGACAGAAGTGCCACCATTGTGGCAGGGTCCAAAAGAGGAGGGATGAGATTGCCATTGCAAGATGGCTGTGCTTAGGATATGAGAACCTTATCCAGCTGCTTTTCATGAGGCCCAGACCATGAAGCAGCCTGATGCCTTGAACCAAGAGTCAGAATTGATGGGTATGTCCTGGTGTGCTGCTGTTCCAGCTGAGTGTGGCCATCTGATACAGGAGACATGCCAAGTGACTCTTCTGCCTTAAGAAAATACTAAGTGCTCCAGCCTCAGGCTTCAGGGTTTCTCTGTGTAGCCTTGGCTGTCTTGAACTCTTTGTAGACCAGGCTTGCCTGGAATGCGTTCCTGAGTGCTGGGACAAAAGGTGTGCATCACCACACCCAGCTTTTTTTTTTTTTTAACATCATTTTCTGTCCTGAGATCTTCCATTAAAACATATCTTGGTCTGCTCCCACCAGTTTTTGGAAAGGTCTGCTGAGCTTAGTGTTAAGATATATAATCATCTACACAGAGAAACCCTGTCTCAAAAAAACAAACAAAATGAACGAAGACATATAATTGTACGCCCAATAGAATTTTGAACATATATCTGCCTAAAATGTCACAGCAGTATTTTTTATGAAGCCAAAAAATGGAAAGAGTCCACATGGCCAGCTGTTGAACAGATAAATAATATGCTGTGTTATCTATACCCTGCAATATTATTCAGCTATTAAAGGAATGAGCTCCTGACAAAAGCCTCCTAACACAAGCCTTGAAGCTTCATCTTCACAAAGAGTCCAGTTGCAAAAGACTGCTTTGTGAGTGGTGATTCTCCAGAGAAACAGACAAGTGGGAATGATTTGAGGGGATTATTTGCAGGGTTGGCAAGTCCAAATTTTGTATGAAAAGCCAGGCAGTCTATACTTAATTCCATCATCTTGAGGTAGTTTCTTACGTGCTGCCCCCAGAACTGCTCCGAAGTCACTGAGCTAAGTAGGAGACCTCGGATATTATAGGAGCTAACCTGACTATACACCTTATAAGATTTCGTTTCCATTGAATGTGGAGATAAGTGCATAGTGAATAGAAAGTTCACTATGGTTGCCAGACCCATCATGACTCAAGGGTATGTGATTTCTTTTTGAGGTGGTTACAATATTCTGAAAGCCAATAGTGATTGCTCTGGAACTCTGAATATACCAAAAGTAATGGAAATTGTAGAATGCTGCCTGTGAGCTGTGTGCCTTAGTAAACTTGTATCAGGTGTTCTATTCATGGTGGTAGTTCTGAAACAGAAGAGCTCTCAATTCAGCTTACAGAGATGTGGACTAATTATAGAACCTGATTGTATCCTAGCCTGGGTGACTAGAAAACACCTGGTGGATGCTATCTTAGGATTTCTGTCAGGGATGAGTCAGCTGTCAACATTGCCATCAGGCGGGATTTTCAGGTTGGATAAGGCCTGTCTTCTTGGCCAGCTACTTTTTTTAGTTGACAAATTTAGTTGGAACTTGAGCTCATTTCAAGATACATTGTATTTGTCAGCCCTCTAATGAGCAGATCCTTTGGTTTTCCTCCCAGGATGTGATACACAGGACGGGAGAGCATGGGGCTGAGATGGAGAGCATTGGCATTGGCAATGATAGAAGTCTGTGTACACGGGATGGGAGAGCATTGAGGTTTATAAACCACTGGCTTTTTCCACAAAGATGAGTTTCACTCTGACACACAGATTCAGAAGATAAAGGGTGTCTGTCCTACATAACAGAGAGGGCTGGAATAGAGCCCGGTAGTGGAGTGCCTGGCATGTGTGAGGCCTTTTCTCTAGCGCTGTGATTTAAAAAATTTCCTTTCCCATCAATTATGTCCCATGGTCCCAGGCATAAGAATTAGCTCTGTTTACCATGCCTCTTTAGTAGTAGATACTTCAGAAATGAATTATTTTTCTTCTGGGAGTCAAATCATCATTATTCCTGCTTTAGTCATTTTCCGAATGTAGTTACTTAAAAACCAAAGTACAGGAAAAACATATCTGTGTCTGGGCAGTATTTGTGATCTTGGTAATATGGAAACCAGTGTAAAGGAGCTTCTGTAGCAAATTAATGTTTAATCAACTTCAATGCTACAGGTAAAGATTACAGTTAAGTCAGCCCTTTGTTTAGGTTTCTTGTTTTTCTTTCCCTCAATCGTCCCTTCCTGTTTTCTGTCTATATTTCCTACAGTATTGGGGACTAAACTCAAAAAGGAGCTGGTTCATATTAGACAAGCCTTCTACCACTGGGCAACTAGCCCAGCCCCTAGTGTAGAGGAATATTAACCCAGCGACATGGCTGTTCTGGCAAGGGATCACATCCAAAGATTTAGGTCTGTGTGATCAGCTGGAATACATACACACCTTTAATCCCTCTGCCTGGAATGTAGACACACCTATGGTGTGTACCTTTAATCCCAAACGGTGACCTCTAATTGAGGGACAGACAAAGGGATGAATCAGGGAAAGAAATGACAGCATGAGTCAGGGATAGGGTAGACCCAGCTCTAGGGGCGGGAGGGGTTCTATTTAAGAGCGGCACAGAGCTAGACAGCACAGTACAGAGGTGGACAGTATAGTACAGGAGGACTACAGTAGAGTTCCTGCAGTCAGTTTATGGCGTTCAGAGGCAGTTTTTCCAAGCAGAGCAATTGAGTGAGAAGCCAATTTGAATCAGTCAGCTTAGAGAGGCCTTTGAACCAGAACAGCTGTGTGGGGATCAGGAACCGAGGGGAATGGGGTGAGTGGCGATGGAGCCCACCCAGAGTCCCAGGAATCAGACTCTGGAGACCAGACTCAAAGGTGCAGATCTGACTTTATTGTCCAGTGTAACAGCTTTAAATGATTGAAAGGTCAACCAGATCATCCCATGCCAGCCTCAAGCACCAACCAGTAACAGTCAGTCAGGTTGGTGCAACTATAAGGAAATGTGGGAGATGGGGGGGGGCATGGTCACCTTAGGAGTCTTTCATAAAGAAGTGGGAAGCAGTCACCCCCCTCACCTCAGATCTATTTTAAGACTTCACTAGTGTAATGCCAGGATCACAGGAACATCAGAGACCACCAGGAAACGACTCAATGCAAGAGCAAGAGAGCTTTAAGAGCGATTGAACTTGGGACCCAAGTCTCACTGGCAAAGCAGTAGAGAAGTGGGACCCTGAGCCCTGAATGAGCAGGGTTTTTAAAGGGAAAGACGGTAAGCAGGGTGTTTCCATGAGAGAAAACAGGGGGTGCATGCCTTGACGTTACAGAATTGGGTAAAAGCCATAGGGGAGAGATGACCATTTACATAATCACAATTGCCAGGGAGATTGTCTCTATTTTTTACTAAACATTTATTCTGTGAGTTTTCCTGGAGGCTGTTGCTAGAAGAGCTAACTTTGTTTTCTGCCAGGTGCACATTCTGTGGTATTTCCTGGTACCTGAATTCAGCTCCTGGTCAAGATGGCTCCTTATTTCAAAATGGAGTACCCAGGCTAACTTAAACTCTTAACTAGGAGTCTCTAGTAGATCAACACTGTGTGCAGTGAATCAGACCTTTTGAGGAGTTGTAGGAGTCACTGACACTTCACTAGCCATTCCCTATGGGCTTCTAAAAGGCTTACCTCGACATTCCCCACACAGCTGAGTTGAACCAGCCAGCCAAAGTTCAGAAAGAGCTGGAGAGGGTGAGTTTACTCAGAAGTAAGTCTCATAGGCTGAAAACATTCTAGGCCTAGGTTAGCAGACAGGCTGGAAGCTGAAACCTCAAGGTCCAACCTTGCAGAAGATTAGATTGTATGAAGGCTAGAAGCTTCCTGGCCTAGGCCTAGGGATAGTTCCATAGAAACGTTCTGGGCTCAGCCCAAGCCATGTATTAGTAAAGCTTGGGTACAGCTCTCATTCTTCCCATCATCTGAGGAAATAAAAACAATATTTACATCCTAGACTATATTTTAAAGTTGAATTGCTTATAGCTTTTATTTTGCTTTTGTTTTTAGAAAAGGTATAGTTTGGCAGTGGGGCCTCCCAAGAAAGACCCAAAAGTTAAAGGTGTCCAGTCAGCAGCTGTACAGGCTTTTCTTAGGAGGAAAGAAGAGGAGCTTAGACGAAAAGGTACGTGCTTATGCTGCTTCTCAGTTTCTGTGTCTGCTGCCAAACCCGTGTGTATTTGTAACAGCTTAGTAGTTTGAGGATGATGTGTATGTGTCTCTGGGTTAACTTTTTGGAAATGTATGCACACCTGTGTGCACATACGTATGCGTGCGTGTATGAGTGTTCGTAGGTTAGTTATTTGTATTGTTTTCTATAACCCCACCCCACCCACTCCTAGTTCTAGTCACCTGTCCTCTCAAGTATTCAGCAGGCCAAGGCAAGATCATTCCTTGGGTTCAGGAGCATCAGAGCAGTCTTATTTCTTGAGGGAAGGTGGGGAGAGGTGAAAAGCCTTGGTATAGCAACCATTTAACTGGCCATAACGTATCTCCATTCTTTACCTTAGTTCTGACATTGTTTTAGGTATTCATTGATTCATTCTTAACAACTTCAGTTACTAATGTTCCATTGGCTTGGTGTATATATGAGCCATTTTATATATTTAAAGCAAAAACCAAGTCCCTTACCTGCTTAGTCATAAAGAGAAGCTCATATCTGACCCAGCTGTATAGAAATTACTCAGTTTTGTTAGATGACTTCCTCCTCTGACTTCTAGTTATCTGGAAACTGTAACTGCGCTTCATCTGTACTTTGACTGTGGACTGGTGTCGCATGAGCAGCTGCTATCTGGAAACTGTTGGGATAATGTGCTCTTGTTTTATTCCTTTCAGCCTTAGAAGAGAAAAGGAGGAAAGAAGAACTAGTGAAGAAGCGAATTGAGCTCAAACATGACAAAAAAGCAAGAGCGATGGCCAAGAGGACAAAGGACAATTTTCATGGTTACGATGGAATTCCTGTTGAGGAAAAGGCAAAGAAGAGGCAGGCAGTGGAAAGCCACCTGAACCAGGGACTTGACCAAGAATATGAGGTGGAGGACGAAGAGTTCGTAGACTACAGTCAAGCCGAATTAGACCAGGAATATGAGGAGGAGCAAGAGCCTCCCAAAGTTGAAAGCAAACCAAAGGCCCCCCTTAAAAGTGCCCCACCACCCATGAACTTCACTGACCTGCTCAGGCTAGCTGAGAAGAAGCAGTTTGAACCAGTGGAGATCAAGGTAGTGAAAAAAGCAGAAGATCGGCCCATGACTGCAGAGGAGCTTAGGGAGCGAGAGTTTCTTGAACGAAAGCATAGGAAAAAGAAACCTGAAACCGATGCCAAACTACCTCCACCTGTGTCCAAAAGGGCACCCTCTCATAAGGACATGGTGGGCACCAAGCCCGGCAGGGGCGCTGGGGGCAGGCCGCCTTCTTCCAAAGGAGCGCCCTTTCCTCATTCTGAGAAGAAATCTAGACCCAGCACGGCCAGTGAGAGACAAGTAGCTTTGTCTTCATCCAAAAACACACCAGGAGAGAGGACCAAGGCAGGACCTGGCAGTAGCTCCCAACCCTCACTTCGGGAGGGTCACGGCAGACCTGTCTTCAATGGGGCTGGGAAGCCCCACCCCAGCACCTGTTCTCCCAGTGTCCCAAAGACTTCTGCTAGCGGGACTCAGAAATCTGCTTCTGAGCACAAAGCCAAAAAATCTCTTCCTTCTCATCCCAGCCATTCCAAGCCTGGGCCCACGGGTCTCTCCCACAACAAAGCTAAGAGTCCAGGTGTCCGACAGCCAGGCAGCAACTCCGGCTCAGCTCCTGGGCGACCTAGCCCAGGGACAGCTCGACCCACAGTTAGTTCTGGCCCTGTGCCCAGGCGCCAGGATGGCAGCTCCAGCTCAGGCCCTGAGCAATCAGTCAGTGGGGTCAGAAAGCTGGGGAGCAGCTCTCATCCCTCTGGACGAACAGTCAATGGCACAAATGGTCCCGGACGACCTGTGAGCACCTCAGGTGGCCCTGGGCGACCCACCACTGGTTCTGCTGGTTCTGGGAGGCCTATGGGCAGTTCTGGAGGCCCTGGGCGGCCTGTAAATAGTCCACACGACCTTCGGCGACCATTGAACAGCCTAGGACCCCCTGGGCGGTCGTCAGTCAGTGGCCCTGGGAAAGCCATAAGTGGTTCCGTTCCAGCTGGACGAGCTGCCAGTTCAGGCCCTGGAAGACCGGTGAGCAGCTTAGGACCTGGAAGACCAGTTAGTAGCTCAGGCCTCCCCACAAAGCCTAAGTGCACTGTTGTCTCAGAAACAATTTCTTCAAAGAATATTATTAGTCGGTCAAGCAATGGACAGATAAATGGAATGAAGCCTCTCCTGTCTGGCTACAGAACTGCCCAAGGTAAAAACTGACCCTCTTCCTAAAGAGTATATTTATCACTAGGCCATTGGCCAGGAACCCTGTGACGACTTCCACATGCCCTGTAATGTGCTCGTTGTTGATGGTAGAAAAGAGGCTTATCTAGGCTCCACTGCTCACACCTCACCTTCTTCTCTCATGTGTAAACCTGGCTTTGTGATTTGTGAGAGAAGGCGATGGTTTCATGGAGAGGATAATGTTTCACATGAAGATTTAAAGATGACAGAGTAATTATGAGCCTTGAGCCTTTGCTGCTGTGTTCAGACAGCAGATGCCTGTTCAACACCTGTCCTGTGCCAGCAGCTGTTTTAGACTATCCTGAGATCTGTTCATTTTAATAGGCGTTGTGAAGAGCCATGTCACTGGTGCTTTAGGAATGTGCTATCTCAAAGTCACTGGCGGCCCTGCCAGCTGCCTGCCGTAAATCCTGCATGCTGCAAAGGGGCTTGGTAAAGCTTGTTAGGCTCCATGGAGAGGATAAAAAGAAACCAAGGGCAACATCCCTTGATGTATATTCCACAGACTAGAAAGTTGCTCTCGCTGTCCATTGATGAGTACCCGTCTTTTGCTCTTCTGTTTGGGGGTTGTTTGCTTGTTTATTGTTGTTTTGTCTTGGTTTTGTTTTGTTGACCTGCAGCCTGAATACCCCTGTATCGCTGAGGGTGACCTTTAACATTTGACCCCCTGCCTCTACCTTGTGAGTGCTGGGGTACAAGTGCACCCTGCTGGCCTGTGGTGCTGAGGTCCACGCCCAGAGCTTAATATATCCTGGCCAGCTTACTGCTGAGCTACATCCCCAGCTCGTTTTTTCAGTGCTTCTCAGTCGTCAGGCAAAAATAGGATGATGAGTTTTTTATGCAGTCATGCTTTAACTCTCTCTGAACAATTAGAAATTAAAAACGTTTTATGCTTGGGATTTTTTTTTTTTCTTTTTTAGGTTGTAGTCTTGCTATGTTGTCCAGGGCTTCTTCAAACTGATGGCTCAAGCTTTCAAGGCTAGCTAGCTGAAGTTACAGGCCTGTGCAGGGCTTTGAATTGTTAAGTAAAATGATAGGAAAGATAGGGAACTACTTTGGGTCATTTATTTGGTAGAATTAAATATGAATGATTCTGTAACAGTTTGTAACTTGACTTAGTTTCAGAGCTTTTATTGATCTTTTAAACCCACAAGTATGAATAACTAAGCTAGAAAACATGAGAAGGCACCAGGGCATGCCTAGTGAGCTGGAAAGAAGAGCTCAGTCCCTTTAGACACTGATGTAGCAGGGACACTGCAGCCTGCGCAGAGCCAGCCTGTGTATGTGCCTTCAGGGGTGCCATCTTAATGCCAGCTTCTGACTTCAGTCACCTGCAGGAAATAGTTCTCCATGCTATGTTCTTACAAGTTGTGGCTTTTGTTCTTAGGTCCTCACAGGCTTCCTTTCCCTACTGGCTACAAACGGCCTCGAGAGTATGAAGATGATGATGATGACGACGAATATGACTCAGAAATGGATGATTTCATTGAAGATGAAGGAGAACCTCAGGAAGAAATATCCAAGCACATTCGAGAAATATTTGGCTATGACCGAAAAAAGTAAGCTGAAGGTTTACCTAAATATAAACTTAGAAACCTTAACAGAAAAAAAAAAAAAGAAACCTTAACAGTAGAGGCGTAGAATGTTTAGGTAGAAACCATTGACTGGTTGTTCTAAAAAGCTTTCATCTTAGAGCATGGCTGAGTAGTTTCACTGCCAGCTTGACACAGGGAGAACATGGCATAGGAGGAGGCCTTGGATTGAGAGCATGCCCCTTCCAGGTTGCCCTTTAGGCAAGCCTGGGGTGCATTTTCTTGAGAATTGATTTGGGAGGCCCAGGCTCATTGGGGCCTGGATGCTATACCAAAGCAGGCTGAGTAAGCTCTGAGGAGCAAGGCCAGTGAGCAGGCTCTGCAGCCCTGACTCAGAGCCTGATTCAGGTCTTGCTCTTACTTCTCTCCGTAATGGACTTACAAGCTATACAGTAAAGTAAACCCTTTCCACCCAGGGTTGGTTTTGGTCCCAGCAATAGAAACCTTACTAACAGAGGACATGTGGTAGTTTCCAATGGATTCAGAGTAGTGTTTGTGATATTTGTGTGTCAGCTGCTGTCTTTAAAAGAAGATAGGGAGTCAAGCAGGTTCAAGTCATAGAAATAGGTGGGCTTTGAAGTCAGAAAGTCATTCACAGAGCCATAGTAAAAGTCCCTCTGATCTGACACCTGCTTTTCTTGAGTGTAATGTTTTGCTGTCAAGAATGTGGACCTGGTCACCATTATGGGACCATCACTATCACTGATGTCTTAGGAGCTAGTTGAAACGTCAGGCTGTCAGGCCCCACCTCAGTGTTACTAAATGCAAATCTGCTTTTAAAGTCCCCAGGTAAGGGTGCATATGTTTAAAAGTTTGTGAATCATTAATGTAAAGAAACAGTCAGGGCCTGAAATAAAGCTTCGCCATATCCTCTTGAGGTAAACTGAAGGAAAATTTTCAGATAGCCCTTTGGAGGAGTTAAGTGAGGTTGTGTGTGTAAGACAGATGAGACCTATCACGTTTCCTATAACATGCTGATTGTACATCTTTAGAAGGCCCTGGAGAAACTAGGCCATCAGAAAAACTTTCAACATCCAAGACAGGCAGAACATCCCAGACACTTGGTGGGAGGAGGACCCTGTTCCGAGCTGGTGTGCTCAGGGCCGCCTGTGAAGCAGCAGCACTGTCTGCTCACCTTGTTCCACGTTTCTGGCCACACTGTTAACTTACCTGCCTCAGTGTACTGTTGGGAAGTTCTCATCTCCCCGTGGTCACGAAGGTCTAATGAGTTTAATATGTATTTTCAGGTTGTGCTTTCAGGATTGTAATTATTAAATACATGTAGGGGGCTGAGAAAGCCTTGTTGGGTTTGGTGCTTTTGCTAATGCTGGGTTCAGAAAGAGTTGCTTTGTAAGCACCTAAAGCTTGTTTAATTTCTTTGCTGCAAATGCATTTTTCTACCCATTGTCTGGCCGTCTCCCAAACAAGGTAAAACTAAGTGTTTTTGTTGTAAGCATGTTTGGTTTTGGTTTTGTATAAGAGGCTATGGCTCTTTAAATTAAATTTGTTCATTTTTTACCTTGTTCTTGCCAGATATAAAGATGAAAGTGACTATGCCTTACGTTACATGGAGAGCAGTTGGAAGGAGCAGCAGAAGGAAGAAGCCAAGAGGTAAGCAGGAGAACTGGTCCATTATGTCAGAACATCCCGAGAAGCCTTCACCTGCAGGTTTAGAATGAGGTCCTCGGCCACAGTGGTGCTGCTGTTGGCCAGCTTTCAAAGCCGAGACAGAGTCCTTGCCTTCTGAGGTTCCCGCATGTAAAATGAGAATGTATTGTTTTACTCACTGAGGCATTGTAGGGGTCAAGACAGTGTGTAGGCCAGGTGCTCGCAGTGTCTCATGTGTGATGTACAGTAAAATTAGAAGTCTCCTTGGGTCTGCCATGGGCTGTTTGCTTTTCTCTGCCTGTCAGACTTGTCTCAGTCTTGGAACGTGTAGTTTTGCTACCTCAGAGACCCAGGAGTAGACTAGATTCCCTCCACCTCCTTCTTGTGGCTGTCCTGAGAGTTACATGATTACTTTGCTTATAGTATTAATGATAATTCCCTATTTTATAGAGAAATAATTTCCCTCAGTCCCAACACAAAACACTAAATGGCTTTCTTTCTCTTTTGACCTATAACTAGATAAAACGTCAAAATAAGGATTAAGAAAGACGAATATGGATTATTACTAATGACTGTTTCCTGGGTGTTTATAGGTTGTGTGTGTGTGTGTAGGTTACTTCTTTTCTACCTTTATGTGGGTGCCAAGGATCAAGCTCAGATCAGGAGGCTTTTTTTTTTAGTGTTTTTGAGAAGGGTGGCTCTGGTTAAGGACAACTGCTCTTGTGCAGGGCCAGAATTCTGTTCCCAACACCCATATCAGTAGCCCACAAAACTGCCTTTACCCAGCTCAGCTCCTTGGAATCTGCCCTCTTCATCTGCACTCATCATGTGCTTTTTATTCTTTGTGTTGGAAACAGAGTTTCTCTGTGTAGTCCTGGCCGTCCTGGAACTCAATGTGTAGACCAGACTAGCCTCAAACTCACAGAGACCCAACTCCCAAGTGCTGAAATTAAAGGGGTACACCACCTTGCCTGGCCTCACAGTTTTGTTTGTTGTTGGTTTGTTGTTTCTCTCTCTCTTTTTTTTTTTTTTTTACCTCCCCCTCTCCCCCAAGCTGAGGACCAAGCCCAGAGCCTTGCGTTTGCTAGGCAAGCACTCTACCACTGAGCTAATTCCCCAACCCATTTTTTTTTTAATTTGAAATAAATTTATATTTTATTATTTTAAATGTGGATATTAAAACTTTTTCTTTATTGTGAAATTTTATTTTAAATTCTTTGTCTGTGATCCTGTTTTAAATTCTATGTGTGCATGTATATCCCTGTTGCATGAACAAACTCATTAGCACAATCCTCATGAAAGTCCAGTTGAGATGCCCGTCTTGCTCTTTAAAGTTGTAATTTCATGTATATTAACAAATATCCTTTAAAACAATTTCTCCATAGTTTAAGGCTAGGTATGCAAGAGGACTTGGAGGAAATGCGACGTGAAGAAGAAGAAATGAAGCGTCGTAAGGCCAAGAAGCTGAAGCGACATTAGCTGCTGCTGAGTTTGTGAATTCTGGGACAGCGCTGCAAGGATGTCCTGCCTTCAGGCTGACCAGGCCCCTTACCAGTCCAGATTGATAGTGGCCACTCAAGGAAGGCGTGCATACTGTCGTTTGCAGGCTATCGTTTGAGTGTCCACTGTTTTCAAATAGTCCAGGGTGGGATCTGCAGTGCAGATGCTACCAACAATGCTGGCCGTGTGCTCTGTGGAAGCTAACTGTTCGCAGGGGCCGGCCTTGACTCTCATGAGCTATGCACGCTAATGTGGGACCGCTCACCAGCCAGCTGCTCTGTAACTGCTCCTCTGCTACTTTCAAAGGAGACAGTTGATGTGTGAGTAGGGCACTACCCAGATCCCAGTCAGACTAGTCCGCATGGAGGGCGTGGCCCCTCTGTGAATGCTGCCAGCAATAAAGTGACCTGTCCTAGTCTATGTTTGAGTTGAAAACCCAGGAAAGAGTAGGCTTTATACATGGATCTCATCCTTACGACTTTGACGTACAAAATAGAATGAATTATATTGTATTCAGCATTATCTATGAATTGGATGCTAAGCATTCTTAATTTATAGTAGGTAATAAAATTTTTTAAAGTTAAAATACAAATTTTGCCAGAACGAGAATATTCTTTTCCAGTTTTCCTTTCAGGCTTCCTGTCACGTTGACTTTAGTATGAAGTAGATAAGGGCCCTTGCTATTGTGTTGTTTTTGTTGTTGCTGTTGTTTAATTCCTTTTTATATTAAAGAAAGATGGTTATCCAGATATTAGATTTGAAAGATTAATAGTTTAAAAATCAACAAGAAGCAACATGTGTTGTGGCCACCTCTGCTTTATTCTCCCCATTAAAAAGCTTTTTAGGACCCTAGGGTGACCCTGTACCTGTTGTTAATAACATTGCATTTTTAGCTTAAATCCCTTAGAAAATGTTAATGACCAAAAAACCAAAAACTAAATATTTAGTGTATCAAGAGTACCACCTTCTCTTTTGTCCATATTGCACTTTTATTTCGAACTATGCACTGTGACGAGATACTTTTTCCTGTTGTTTTACTGAGCTGTGAAACCTTAAGGTCTATCCTGCTTCAAGTCAGACCTGCAGACTTTCTAGTTCATCCATGCTGAACGATGGTCTGGCTGGAAGGAAGCCATGTCTCAAGACAGTCAGCAACAGAAAATGAAGTAGTATGCTAGAGACTCGAGTGTGGAGGGTTGGAATAGCCAGAGTTCAGTTCGTGGGACAATTCCACAGTGAAGCTGGCTGTCATAAGCTGTTAAGCCATGAGGGGTAGGAGCTGATAGAGGGTGTCCTATAAGGAACTCTTATTTTTCAACAGGTCCAGACTTTTTATGTATTTTGTCCATGGTGTCTTCATTATTTAAGCTTGAGTATTATGGGTGACCATTTTTAGCCTATGTGGGACCATTTGACCCAGACCTTAAAGCTAACTCATTGTGAGCTGAGTTTCAGACTTTGAAAGTGCAAAGATTTGATTTACTCTCCATGTAAATCTTTACACACTGGTAGCAGAAAGCCTGTTACCTTCTTTTTTCCTATCCCACAACTTATGTAAAGGGTTAGACATTCCCCATGGTAAAGTAGGTGTGGAACATGATTTTACTGCCGTCACGTGTTTCCCCGTCCTTCGTGATTTTTCTTGGATAACCTTTTTTTTAATACTCATACTCTGGAATCTGTTATTGCAGTCAAGATTTCTGGTGGCTGGAAGTTTACTGTATGCAATTACAGGGTACAGCTGTTTGCACAGAAAGGAGCCATTGTGCTGGAATAAAGTTTTAGACTTTGGTAGAGTCAGGCTGTAATGTTTGTTGTGTCTGAATGCATTTCTGTAACAGGTGTGCGTCAGCTTCTACACCAGTATGCTTGTGCGGCTTGTTGAAAACACAGGAAAGAAAGATTGTAAGTCCAAACCATGTCTTCCATTTTGCTCTTCTGTATTCCCTGGCCACTTAAAAAAGCTCACAAGCCTTTGAAGAAAGAGGAGCAGGCTGTTTGTTTCAGGGTTTACAAATTAAGTGCTTGATTTTCAATGTATTCTCTCTACTGTTTTGATGTTTCGGATTTTGATTCAATATTTGAAGATGTGCCTTTTATTGGGTAATGTTAATTCTCGAATGTAGTGGTGTTGTCTCAAGTTGTAATGCTACATGATCGTGGGTGTGGCATTCTCTAACAAATTATGTGACAAGAAAGTAGTTTTCATAAAACTCATGGCTCTGATTGCACAGTCCGACTTGCTAAAGCAAAGGGCACCTTCTTTTAAAGCTACTTCAGAACTGGTCTTTGTATTTTCTCTAAGCGTTGTATGCAGTCATGTCTATGTAGAGGCAGGGAAGCACCTGTTACAGGCAGCCCTGCATGTGTGCCATGAGAAAGTTCAAAGACTCTAACAAAGTCTACGGAACTCAAAATTTCATTTTTGTAATATTAACCCCTAAGATTTCCTCCAAGAAATGAATTATTTTGTATTTTATAACTTAAAAGCAGCTAGTAGTACATTTCTGAGATATAGCAGGAGACCAAAACATTTTTGGAAAGAGAATGACTATATAAAGAGAGACTGGTTGTTTTATTTTCAGTGTGCTGATTAGACTATTTATTTTGTGAGTGGATGTGATAAAATACATATTCAGGTGTTTAGTGTATAATTAAGAGTGGAATATAGATTTCTTTGGAGTTACTAAATCCATGATGTCTTTTACATAATGGACAAATCAAATGTAAAAGAAGAAAACTTTGACATAGCTTAGCTTGTTTTCTGGTGCTGTTGACCTGCAGAAGAATATACTTTTGCATATACAGGTGAATGTTTTGCAATTTATGTACACAAGAAATTGTAGGCATTAAAATATTTTATTGATATTTTTACTGGTTTTCATTTATTGATCAAAACTTGGAGCTATTCCTTATCCCCTGGAACACTGCTAGCTAGAAACCTCTGTGGGCCTGTCAGGTTCTGAGGTCAGGGGTGCCCCTGACTTCAGCCTACCACTGACTTCTCTTCTACCATTAGCTAGAGTGCCATTATGTTCTCAGACACCAAGTTTAAAAATAAAAGTTAGCTCAGTGATTAAGAGCACTCGTTACTCTTGCAGAGGACTCAGCACCCACATGGTGGTTTCACAACTACCCGTAATGCCAGTCCCAGGGGATCTGACACCTCATCTCCACCAGTGCCAGGCATGCAGGCAAAACACTTAAAACATAAAATACATTAAAAGCAACAACAAAAAAGTAAGAGCAATGAAATCTAGCTATGTGGCTCAGGGTTTTGACGGCTTATTCGCATGGAAGAGAAACGGCAGCGATGGTATATGATTCCTCTTGTCAGAATATCAGTCAAGTCTGTAACACAGGGGCTCGAGAAGTGGCTCAGTGGTTAAAGCTGCTGACCGTACAGCCACAAGAATAACAGGCAGCACACACACCAAACGAGCATCCCGCAGCCACTTGTAAGCCAGCTCCAGGGGCGGCTGGACAGGGCCACTGGCACTTGCTGCTTCTAGCCTAGCCTGGGAAACAAAGCCTCCAGTTCAGAAACACCCCTTGCCTGGAGGGAATAGGCAGCGATGGAGGACACCCTGTGCCTGCTGGCCTCGGTACATGCATGCATGGACAGATGGGTGACAGAGAATGTAGCTAATGGCCCATTGCAATGTTCTGAGGCTAGGTCATGTGAAAAATACAAAAGACAGTGGTGTCCAGATCCCCAAATTACTAAGAGTTGCATGTACTGATTTTGCATTCCTTTCCTTCCCATAGGAAGGGTAATATTAGGTGCTAGGGAGATAGACTGAAATGTAAACCTGTGTGCTTGCCACAAAAAGGAGTCTCTGCGTTCAGAGCTGCAGCACCCACATGCAAGGGAGGCATAGGGCATACATTAACTCCAGCACTCTGGCTCCCCGGCCAGCCAGTCTAATCAAAGTGGCAAGTCCCAGGGGCGGTGGGACACTGCCTCAAAAATAAGGTGGAGAATGAGAAAAGACACCAGACACTAACCGTTGGTCTCCACACAGGCGAGCACACAAACACAGCATAACCCTCTTGGTGCAGAACCTTGTAACAGATGGTAAAAATATCAAATAACAGTGTTTTCTGGGTAAAGTACAGGGCTGCTTTGCTGGGGCAGGTCTGTTCTCTTACAGTGGAATCATCAGTCACCAATATATTTCTCTTGCCCCATCCCATCCTCCCCACCACCATCTCACTCATCCCAGTTTTAGAGGGCTTAAAGTTGAGGCTCAGACTCCTGGTGTATTAGCTGCTTGAATCTTAGGTTCCCATCCCTGCACTCAAATTCACTGAATCACATTGAGAATTGAAGCCATCTTGTAAGGGATCCTGAGAGGTCTAGAGAGCTGGCTCAGGTTAAGAGCATGAACTACCCAAGAGCTATTACAGAGGACATGAGTTCCATTCCCTGCTCCCACACTGGGCAGCTCACAACCACCTGGAACTTAAAACTCCAGAAGGATCAGAGGCCTCTGGCCTCCAATGCACACAGCACTTGCATTGAGTCCCAGTACTTGGGAGACAATCTTTTAAAAGACTCATTGGGGAGGAACATTGATCTTGTTTGACCCTGGCCTTAGCACATAAGGCATGAGTGTTCCTGGAGATGGCCTGCGTCTAACTGCTGTGCTGGCCAGACACCTGAGCCGTTGAGCTTCCCCTAGTGACTTTGTAAAGTGAGGCCTGTACCCGGCCAGCTTCAACAGGTTCGGGTGAGGGATCGAAACCTCACTTCAGCATCTCTCCCAATATCAAATGAGTCATTCACACACAGCTGCCCTCCCCACATGGGGTAGTTTTTACGTTTGGACCCTGGACTTGGGGTATGTTATTTGGGAAGTGGGTCTAAAAATCGTTATGCATGATTACAGAAAAGAGGACAGTTTAAACGAGGTATGTTGGCCTTCAGTACCAGCCTTAGAGGCTTCGACAGGCAGAACCTGGTCATCACCTGTTCACTCACCTACTGACTCACCCTGTCTCCATTAAGAGAATGTTGTCTTTGTTCATCTTAAAAAGTGTGGTAACCACACAGAATATGACAAAATAATGTGCGATTACTTTATGTGAAACCTACAACAGGAACTGTGCACTTGAGTGATCTTCACAGCTGCATGACTTCACCAGGGTCATCTTTGTTTATTTCCAGAGGGGTCTGAGAGGAAGAAAAGCATTATGTCAGGAGGTTCCGGCATTGCTAGGGTATAGGGCTCTGTGGAAGAGGTGCTTGACAACTGTGGGAGCTGACAGTTCAGAGATGTCTGCCACCAGGGCTGGTTTGCAGAAGTGGGCTGGTCTAGGAAATAATGCTGAAGGCTAAACATTTTAAACATCCTGTCAGCATTACAGAGGTTGGCTTTGGCCCTTTACCTCCTTCTTAAATAAGTAAGTGGCTCAGATTGTAGTTGCCTAGCATCCAGGAGGCCCTGGGTCTGATCCCAACACTACATAATCTCAGGAGGTGGCAGCAGGAGGACCCAGGCAGCCTCGGGTCCATTCCCAGCTCGCTCAAATCCAGCTTAGGCTATGGGAGACAACTGGTCCTTAAAAGTCTCATTCACTAAAAAATAAGTACATGAAAGAAACCTAGAAAGCTCCCAGTTCTAAGTAGAGTAGCTAGCAGCAGAAGCATTTAAGTTACAGGAGCATTTTCTCGCATTCTGAAAGGATTCTGTTTCTAAGGTCAGTAGGGTTTGATTTTCATGCTTCCTGTGGTAAAGCCAGGGATTCTCCCACAGTAAAGAAGTCAAAGTACACTTACCCCTCCTGGGGGATATTTATATCCCTTCCACATCGTTCCTGCAATGAGAACCATCCATAAGACAACGATCATGGTGGGCCCTCTTGGCTGCTGGGGGTGGGGCAGGTTACTGGAAGGCCTGGGTCTACTTGAAGTGTCCTGGGAATCTCTGGCTTCATTCCAGACCGGAAAGTGGGTGGCCAACCATGGCAGTTCCTGACTGGTGAGCTCTGTGGTTTAGTCTAAACTAAAATGGCTATTTCGGGAGGCAAAGCCCAGACAGCAATTGTGACATCAGGTCCTGTGACACCAGGGCCTCAAGAGTGAGAGCAGCAGTGGGTTAGCCAGGATGCTAGGTATGTTTGGATGAAAGAAATTTCAAAAGGGAGCTCCTCTCAGCCAGGCACAGTGGCGCATGCCTGTAATCACAACACTCAGGGAAGCAGAGGCAAGTGGCAAGTGGATCTTTGTGAGTTAGAGGCCAGCCTGGTCTACAAAGCCCAGGACAGCCAAGGCTACACAGAGAAACCCTGTCTTGGAGGGAAAAAAAAAAGGTGATACTGTCACACCTTAATAAGCCATTATGTGATTGGTGTGTATTGGCTTAAACAAATCAAAGGCTTTGAATAACAAATCAAAACCACCCAGATTTATTGGAGGAATTAACCAGCCAGGTGGACAACAGCTTTAGGTTACTGTTAAGCTTCCCAAAGAAGAAAAGTCTTGCAGTTTGTGAAATGACAATCCAGCCCTCTTCATGTGGCCTCAGCCTCCTGTAACCGCCTTGGGAAAGAAACAGAAAGACAGGATGGGTTGCTTATGGTGTTCCCTCACAGCTAGGGGATAATTTTTGTGGCTTAGAGTCACATTCTGTGGCAATGGCTGAGCTGAACACGTCACTTCTTCATCACACCCACATCAAACCCCCGCTTTGCACCAGCGGGACTCACGGGGAACCAAAGGCCAGCTGTCATTTCCTGCCCTTACTCTACCTGAGGCTGGGGTTACCCCTGCCTTTTTGGGTAGTTTCCCCCAAATCCGTTTGCTCTTGACTCAGCATATCAAGACTACCAAGAGTAAATTCTCTAACAATGGCACTGCTCTTAAAATAAATAAATAAATAAATAAATAAACCCAGATAAGTTGGTGCATCCCTGTGATCCCAACACTCTGGAAGGCAGAGGCAGGCAGATCGCTGTGAGTTGAAGGCCAACCTGGTCTACAGAGTGAGTCCAGGACAGCCAGGGCTACACAGAGAACCTCCCTGTCTCAAAAAAAAAAGAATCTGGGTGAAATGGGTGGAGTGCTGGAAGCCCAGGTGCGAAACTGCTGACAGGGTGTCCTCCCTAACACAGAGAAGTGCCCTCAGAGGCCTGGCTGGCTGGCTTTCCAGCAGCGGTGAGGGGGTGGCACCGTGGTACAGGTACCTGAGGCCACTGAGACCAGTAAGTGTTCATCGAGAGGTTCTCATTTCACTTAGTTCAGTTTTTAGTTTACTAACTTTGAAGCTTTGCATTAAACACCTTACATGGATTCCCAAAATGTGATATTCACAAAAATAGTAAGAGACCAAGATATCTCCCATTGTGCCAGTGAAGAAACCACCATTCAGAAGATTTAAAACTCTCAAGTTCACTCAGCAAGTTGCAAAGCTAGGGCTTGATCTCAGGTTTATTTTAACTCGAGCCTCGAAGTCCTCTCGAAAAGGGTTATGAGTGCTCATCTTGAAATGATCTGCGAAAGGAAGTTACTGACACCCTCACTGATTATGCCAATAAAAGCATCTGAGTCCATCTATTAATGGTCAGACCAAGAGTGGGCTTGTGCCTCCAAAATGTCTCTTAGTGCCCAAGCTCAGAAGTACAGCATGGCTTTTGTTTTGTTTTGTTTTGTTTTGTTTTGTTTTGTTTTGTTTTGGTAGGATTCCTGTGTAGTCTTGGCTGTCCTGCACTTGCTTTGTAGTCCAGGCTGGCCGCAGGCTCACAGGGATCCGCCTGCTCTGCCTCCCCCAGTGCTGGGATCACAGGTGTGTGCCCCCACACCCAGCATGTACAGCGTTTTAAAAGACAAACGCCACAATTACACCAATGTGGGGGGTCACATCTGTGAGGGTTTTGGGGGGCCTAGTAACATCTGTTTTCTTGCAAAACTCAGCAGTGTTTTCCAGATACTACATGACAGTTATCTTTGATTTACACTTCCCCTTAGTTATTTTGGCTTTATTAAAACATTGCACAGACGAAACAGTTGTTGCCAAGGAAGATATGGCTGTTGGGGGTGGAGGGGTGGGTAGAAGGCCGAGAGGTGTCTCAGCAGGCACAAAATAAGGTGTGGCAAGATGGCATGGCCTTACTCAGTCACGAGCCATGTATCGTGGCACATGACTGTAATGTCAACACCCAGCAGGCAGGGGCACAGAATCTCTGTGGTGAAGTCTGAGTTACCAAGCCTGATTTACCTAGTGGGCTCCAGGGGCTAGAAAGTGAAGCCTTGTCCCCAAAAAAGAAAAATATAGGGAGCCGGAAAGATGGCTCAGAGATTAAGAGCACTCTTCAAAGGTCCTGAGTTCAATTCCCAGCAACCACATGGTGACCCATTACCATCTATTATGAGATCTGGTGCCTTCTTCTGGTATGCAGGCAGAATGCTGGATAAATAATAAATCTTTAGAAAAAAAAGAGATACAGAAAAGGCTCTATTTAGAAAGAGAAAGGAGATGAGGGAGGAAAACCAGAGAAAGTAAAGAGGAGGAGGGGTAACACAATCAGAGTTTATTATATACATGGATACACCATATACATGAATGATAAACTATTTTATATGACTGACATATGCTAATACAGTGTTTGTGAAAGAACGGAATAATGAATGGATCTTGTCCAGGAGGAACCCTGTGATGCATGGCTAGTGACGGGCAGCTGATCCTCAGCCTGCTATCCCCGGCAGTAAGCCCCCAGTCCTCTCCCCTAAAATGCCCCTCAGGCTGTTCCCCTTCCGAGGTTTGCCTGAATCCCAGAAGGGTAAAACTGGCCCCCTGAGACTGCGCGGACAGGAGGACCCAGCCCCACAGACCTCATCACTCACAACAGCAGCTCCTCCTCCACAGCTTGGCTCCTTCGTCGTACCTTGTTCTCCCGAACAGGCCACCTCTCTTTCCACTTCAGAGTTGGAGGCTGAGTCAGAAGGAAAATTAGAGTTAGACATGACTTCACCCATTGTGTTTCTGTGATTGGGAGACTGCTTAAAACACACACACACACACACACACACAGTTTCTGTCTCTCACAGAAACTCCTCATGTAATTGGTTTGATACTCTGAAATTAGGCACTGTGTCCAGCAGAGCTGTAAAATGCTGTAAAAAAAAACAAAAAACAAAAAACAAACAACAACAACAAAAAACCCCACAAAACTCAAAATAAAACCAAATCAAAACAAAACCTAAAAATGTCATAAAGCCTGGATACAAATGATATTATCTATCCAAGCAGAGGGAGGAGATATTAAGCCCTCCTAAGAAGGACGCCACAATGGGATGAGAATATACCAGCCTCGTTTCTGTCACATCCTGACTTCCAGTCAGTGGTTAAAAAACAAACAACAAAAACCTCTCCTGTTTCATCAGAAATCCCAGATGGGAGCATGAGGCAGAGCCAGACCCAGCAGGGCCGGGAGGCTGGTGCTTACCATGGCCTCTGGAAATGTTCCCATGTAGGCCGCAAGCCCAACAAAAAGCATCCAGCCCAGCACGATCATTACCAAAAGAAAAATAATTTCTGAGCCACAATCACACAGTGAGAGACTGTTCGCCAAGATCTTGGCAAAGGAGCGAACTCATGAAAACTTCAGTTGATATATGGGTCGTGTGTTAGTTCCATTCCTTGGTTCCAAAGGATCTAAGACTCTCTAATGAGGAAGCTGGAGTCTGGGAAGGCATTGTGACATCATTGGTCGTGAGGCTTGGATTCAGCCCGCCATAGATACCCCCCCCCCCGTAAGCTCTTTGTGTGTGTTACTGCACAGCACTACCACAAGGTAGGTACTATTGTTATAACCCATTTCACCAGTGAGAAAATGAAGGTCCAGAACACCCACACAGCTTATATAAGCGGCGCCAGGGCACTCTACTAACGTGAGATCAGATTTGAAAAGGTGTGTCACGATGATTGCTGCCAATAAGCAAACAGGGTCTTACGCAGTCTAGGCTGGCCTCAGGCTTGCTACATAGCCAACACTGTCCTTGGACCCTAATCCACTTTTTCCATCTACCTCTATTTTCACCCCCACAAGACCTCTCTTCCTATCTGGAAGATGGGGATCCTCTGGAAGAAGAGCAAAGCTTCCTCAAAGCACTTAGTACTCAAATTCTTCAGTGCCAAGGCTCAGTTCTTCACTAGTCCTCTTTTCTAGGCTATCAAAAGCCACAGGCTTTTCTGGTCTTTTCAAAGAAAGGAAGGAAAGAATGAAAGAAGAAAGAAAGAAAGAAAGAAAGAAAGAAAGAAAGAAAGAAAGAAAGAAAGAAAGAAAGAAAGAGAGAGAGAGAGAGAGAGAAAGAAAGAAAGAAAGGAAGGAAGGAAGGAAGGAAGGAAGGAAGGAAGGAAGGAAGGAAGGAAGGAAAAGAAAGAAAGAAAGGAAGGAAGGAAGGAAGAAGGAAGGAAGGAAGGAAGGAAGGAAGGAAGGAAGGAAGAAAAGGAAGGGAAAGGAAAGAGAGAGAGAAAGAAAGAAGCCTCCAATTAACAATGGTTTGCTTCCCAACTGTCCTGGGACCAATTTCCTTTCATGATCAAACTTCCTAAATAAGTGGTCTACATGCAAGTCCCTCCTTTCTTTTTTTCTTTTAGTTTTTCTTTTCGTTTTTCAAGACAGGGTTTCTCTGTGTAGCCCTGGCTGTCCTGGACTCACTCTGTAGACCAGGCTGGCCTCGAAGTTACAGAGATCTGCCTGTGTCTACCTCCCTGAGTGCTGGGATCACAGGCATGTGATGCCGTGTCTGGCTAAGTTCCTCCTTTTCAATGTACACGTTTTCCCATGTGTTTGATTATGATCTAGCTCCTACCTTGGAACTAAATGTTCGATCAGATACCATCAAAGATCTCTCTTTGTGTCTGCGTGAAACATAGCACCCGCTTTGTCACCTCTGACCTCCACATACTGCTTAGTGCTGGACATCTGCCCTCTACTCATGTTCTTCCCATATGTGTGCAACTCCAAACATCCATGCAGAAGGCTGCGGAGGGTCCTGACTGACTGAGAAACTTGCTTTCCCCCTGTAGCAATACAAACGGGTCATTAAAATGAATCTTGCAGAACCATATGTGGTGTCATGTAATCCTAGCACAAGGGGGGTTAAGGCAGGAGGATTGCTGTGAGTTCAAGACAGCTTTATAACAAAACTTGCATTTTTTTTCTTCTTTCCTTCCTTCCTTCCTTCCTTCCTTCCTTCCTTCCTTCCTTCCTTCCTTCCTTCTTTCTTTCTTTCTTTCTTTCTTTTTCTTTCGCTCTGTGTAGCCCTGGCTACCTTGAACGAGCCCTGGGATTAAAAGAGATACATCACCATGTCTAGCAGCTGCTGCTTCTTCCTCCTCCACTTCTTTCTCCTCCTCTTTTTCTTTTTTTGAGACAAGTATTCTCTGTGTAACAGCCCAGGCTGTCCTGGAATTTTTTTTGTAGACCTCACTGGCCTCAAACTCACAGATATCTGCCTCCTGAGTGCTGGGATTAAAGGCCTGCCCCACCACACCCAGCTTTTCTCTCTCTTTTAATGAGAAGTCTTACTGAGGTATAATTTACACATGATAAAATTTACTCATTTTTGGTGTGGGGAAAAATGCTTCTGAGTTTGAAAAATACATCATCAGTCTTGTACTACCATCAAAATGGATCCATTTCTGACCACCTCCAAGGATCTCAGCCCCACCCCATCTCAGCCACTGGGTTTCAGAGACCATTTTGTGCACTTTTGCACTTTCTTTTGTAAGTTTTATATTTTATTCTATTCCATATGCATGGTGTGCTTTGCCTGCATGTATGTCTGCACACAGCTTGAGTCTCGGTGACTAGGGAGACTAGCAGAGGTCATTCGGATCCCCATAACTGGAGTTACGGCAGCTGTGACCGCCATGCTGGTGCTAGGAATTAAACTATTATGTCTTTCACATTTCTCCAGAGTGTTTTTATGTTTTCTTTTTCTTTATTTGATCCTATATATGTGGGTGTTTTGCCTCTGTGCATGTCTCTGCACCTCACACATATGGTCCTGTGGAGGCCAGATAAGGGCATCAGATCTGTGGAACTGGAGTTTCAGATAGGCGTGACACCATGTTGTAAAAGGAACTCTTATCCTCCTGATTTAATTGTTGTCTGAGGCTTACCGCCTCCTCCTGCTAACCTAGGCTTGGGAAGCTTCCAGCCTCCGTACAATCTAACCTAGGCCTAGAATGTTTTCAGCCTCTGGGACTTACTGCTGAATAAGCTCACCCGTTCCTGTTCTGAGTTCAGGCTGGCTGGTGCAACTCAGCTGTTCTGGCTCAGACTCCATCTCCAAGCTGATGGAATTAATCTGGCTTCTCTCAGTTTCTTACTGAATCGCTCTGCTTAGCCTCAAACTAACTCTAGCAATCGGTTCTAATCTTCTGGCTCCTCGTCCTCTGCTCGCTCTGTCTTCACCTGTGTCTCACTTGTTCTCTCTTTCTCTGCAACCTGTCTCTGTAAAACTCTGCTGGTAAAAGTGCCTCCTCCCTCTCTCCCTCTGTGCTGCTCTTCTAGGGCCTCTTTCTCCTGTCGCTTCTGGTGAGAGTTGGGCCTATCCTATCTTAACTCATTCTGTCAAATCTTTCTCCGATTCATCACTTTGTCGGCCTCTCAATTAGACATCACTTTCAAACACAGGTTCTTTCCTGTACAAACTAACTTTACCTTCATTGTTTGGGATTAAACATGTGTGGTTCGGGCGTGTCTGTACCCAGACAGAGTAGCCATGTTGCTGGATTACAATCCCTCTACACCGTGTGGGCGATGGAGATCCACCTTCTTGTTGCTGAAGCAGAATCTCATTAAATTCCTGGACCTTGCTGATTTGTCTACATCAGCTGGTCAAAAAGCTCCAAGGGCCCATCTGTTTCCTCCTTCCCATCTCTGGCATTACAAGCTCAGGCTGCCAAGCCTGGCTATTTTAAGTGGGTTCTGGAGATTGAACGCAGGTCCTTAATGCTCAAGCAGTCAACTGACTGGACTCCTCAGCCTCCACCATCAGCACTTTCACTTTTATAGGCCCCGCGCCCCCCAAACAGGGACTCACTGTGTATCTGTGGCTGTGTCGGACCTCACAAAGATTCACCTGTCTCTGAGTGTAGGGATTAAAGTCATGTGCCATGATCAGCCTGGTGTACAAGGACAGCCAAGGCTACACAGAGAAACCCTGTCCCGAAACACCAAAACATAAAAATTAAAATAAATAATAAAGGCCTGTGCCACTACACCTGTGGGATAGATCTTAAAAGTGGAGCTATGGGATCAAAGTGTGTCAGATTTCTGGGGCTGGAGAGACGGCTCAGGAGAGGACCAGGGTTTGATTCCTAGCATTCCTATCAAGTGTTCACACGTGCTTGTAACTCCAGTTCCAGGAGACTGGATGCCCTCCGCCTTCCGAGGCACTGGCACACACGTGGTGCATATATATAAGCTCACAGGAGTATACACGTACATAACAACGAATAAATCTGATTTGTTTTTTCTTTTTTTAATTTAAAAAAAGTATTTATGTATTTTTTTTCTCAACATCGAAAGCTTTTTAATAACAGTAAGATCCAGGGTTAGTTTTTGTAGTCTTGATTGACTCTTCAGGCTTTGGCACGCTCAAACTTCAGGCGCTTGGAGAGGACCTAAGGTTTGGTGCGGCTGTGTGGGGTCCCTGGAGCCTTGCCAAAATGCCGGTACACCTCTCGGCCCTTCCGAGGACCAGACAGGAGCACGGTGCCTCGGCCCTGGGGAGACTCCAGGGCCAGCTGGTCAAAGATGAGGCTCTCACCCCCAGCCCTGAGGGGCGACTTCGGCCGGCTGCTCACTCGCAGTGCACACACCTTCAGCTTGGGCACTTGTAGAATCCTCACAGCATCTGTGACCGTCCCCACAGCCACAGCTGTTCCGTTCTCCCGACCAGGAAGATTCATCTTTCGGATCACGCGTGACAGGGACGGAGGTGGCCGGTTAGTGCGGCTCATAAACAACCTTTGCAGCACAACTGATTGAAGGTGGAGTTGGTTCGTCTGGCCAGAAGCCTGTACAGCTTGACTAGCAGCCGAAGGTGTATGTCCTGGCTCTTGGGCTCCTTGCGCTGGTCCTTGTTGTGGCGAATGTCAACACCCATACCGTGGCACACCTGCACAGACCCATGCTATACACCCACAGGCCAGAAGAGGGCGCCAGATCTCATTATAGATGGTGGTGAGCCACCCTGTGGTAACTGAGAATCGAACTCAGGACCTTTGGAAGGGCAGGCAGTGCTCTTACCCTCTGAGCCATTTCTCCAGCCTTTTTGTTTTGTTTTGCTTTTCGAGACAGATTTTTCTCTGTGTAGCCCTGGCTGTCCTGGACTTGCTTTGTAGACCAGGTTGGCCTTGAACTCACAGCAATCTGCCTGTGTCTGCCTTCCCTAGTGCCGGGATTATAGGCGTGGGCCACTGCACTTGGCTGAATAATTTTTTTTCTCTTTTAATTTTATTTGTATCTGTTTGAGTGTTTTGTCTGCATGTCTGTTGGTACACCGCTTTCATGCCTGGTGCCCACGGAGGCCAGAAAACAGCACTGGATCCCCTGAAACTGAGTTAAGAGTGGTGAGCCACCGCGCAGATGCTGGGAATTGAGCCCCGGTCCTTTGGAAGAGCCAGTGCTCTGAGCCACTGAGCCATCTCTCCAGCCCCAAATAAATCCCCCCAAAAGTTCAGTCCTGTTACATGACTCTTTTCTTTATATACCCAGCCTGATACACACAGGTATGTATGTATATGTGTGTGTGTGTGTGTGTGTGTGTATGTATATATCAAGTTGCTTGTCATATAGCTAAGCTCAGTACTGACAGAATTTGCCCTGAGGCTCAGAGCTGGGTCAACTCATTCTTCTGTTGGACAAAAGCCATCAGAATACTAAGATCAGACAAGGTCACAATATTGCGAGTCACCCCAACAGCTGGTGTCTGAAGAGGCTAGAAGAGGGCGTCCAGATGCCCTGGAGCTGGAGTTACCAAGTAGTATTGAGCTGCTCTGTGGGTGCTGGGCGTTGACCCTTGTTTCTCCGCAGGAACAGCTACTGCTCTTTAACAGCTAAGCCGTCTTCCGCCCCATTTTAAAATTACACATCTGTGCGCCTGTACCCTGGGAGCCCAGAGAGGCCCTCTACGCCTGGAGCCAGTTACGGCTGGCATAGCTTCGGAGCCGTCCCCCCAGCTCCAGGAAGCTGCATTTCTAACAAGTCACTGAGTGAGTGCGCTATGAAAGAAACTAAGGTGGGTTTTGCTAGCTGTAAAGCTGGAGGAGCCTCAGGGCAGGGGCTCCTGGAGGAGCCTCAGGTCAGGGCCTGTCTCAGGTGCAGCAGGGACAAAGACTTTCCGGAGACATTAGAATGAAAACGATACAAAAGCACGAGGCACACTTGTTATGCGGCGTAAGGAGGATGGGCTGTCAGACGGGTGTTCAAATGTGGTCGTGTACTCAGCCCTCAGATTTCTTCTCGGGTGATGGGATGAGGTGGTTTGTGAGATGTAACGTGCAGGCGCGGGCCAAAAGCGAGAAAGCCATTTTGCTAAGCCTAGGTCACATACGGTTGACATGTTTTGTTCCTGAGCCTAGCTTCCCAGCCATTGTAATAATCTTGTTGGTGAGGCTTCTCGGAAAAGGGAGTCTCATTTCTGTTCGGTAGGTTTGGGTGAGTCATGCCAAAGTCGTTATTTTTTTTTATTTATTTTTACTTTCTGTGTATGCAAGTATGTGGGTGCGCTACGCGCATGCAGTGCCCGGGGAGGCCAGAAGAGGGCGTGAGAACCTCTTCAGCCGGAGTTGAGACGGTTGTCTCGCGGGTGCTGAGATTCGACCTCGGGTCCTCCGGAGGAGCAGGGGCTGCGAACTGCGCAGCTCTCTAGGCCCGGGTCGGAAGTCCTGACCCGGTTAACAAGGGCCTGATAAATGAGGGAACTTTTTCCTTGTGGACGTCTTGGCCTTTGGTCTTATCAGCTTCACCAGCTTTACTAGACCCTCCCTGTCTCCTCCGAAATTAATTCATGGTTTTTGTAGACAGGGAGGGTTTCTCTGTGTGGCCCCGGGCTGTACTGAAACTCTTCTTTGTGGGTCAGGCTGGCCTCGAACTCAGAGGTCCGCCTGCCCTCGGCTAGGAGTAAAGGCATGCGCCACCACCTCTCCGCGAAACTCTGATTCTTGAACATGCAAATCCAGCTTCAGTTTTCGGCTTTGACGATCCGTCCCTCACCCGCTTCTGTACTGAACTCAAGTGTTCCCAGGAGAGCGGCAGTGCCTTTCCGCCTCGCCGCGGTCGGGGCGCTGGGGACGGCTGACTGCTGTCAACCCCTGGCTTTGGGCGGAGCGCTGGCGCAGAGCCCGCCCCCGTGGGCGGGGCAGGGGCGGGGCTGGGCAGCAGAGAGGAGCGGGGCTGGAGGCAGGGAGGGGCGGGGCTGGAAGCAGCGGGGCGAGGCTGGGGCAGGGGGCGGGGCTGGGCAGCAGGGAGGAGCGGGGACAGCGGGGCGGGGCTGGGAGCAGCAGGGCGGAGCTGGGAGCAGCGGGGCGGGGCTGGGGCAGCGGGGCGGGGCGCCGCCTCAGCGTGCATCCTACCCCGGGTCTGCCTGCTGGAAGGGGCGGGGCCGTCCTCTGCGGAGGTTTGGGCCTGCGCGGCCTCTGTCCCAGCGGGTTCCGGAGAGGGCGCGACCACCGCCGTGGAGGACTCAGCTCTGCCGGCCATGGAGTTCGACTGTGAGGGCGTGAGGCGGCTGCTGGGCAAGGTGCGGGCGGCTGCTGCAGGGTGCGGGCGGGCGGCGGGCCGGGCGGGACACAGCGTTCCGGCCACTGCGCGTTGTCCGTCTTGGCCCACTCCCCCCCGCCATATCCTTTCTTCCAGAATTGTGTTGCCTTACAGGTCTGCCCGCGCTGTTGCCCCCGGTGAGCCGGGAGTCGCGGCAGCCCCTGCCTCGGCCCCCGGTGCTGGGTCGCAGGCTGGCGGCACACCTCCCCCTTTGAATGAGTCACTCCTGCAAATGACCTCCTGCTTTGGGTGATCGGGTCGTCAGTGTGGAAGCCATCCTCCGCCGCGCTTGCTGCGGAGCGCGTGTGCTGCCCTGTGCTGTTTCTTTATTCCCCTCATTTAGCAGGGAGGCCCCGGTGGGTGCGCACGCGGGTGCGGGTCGGGACTGCGCTTTTCAAGGGTGGAGGGTTCCCTCCGTCCCCCAGGCTCACCGGCCCCCACCCCCACCCCCACCCCCGACTGGATGCTCGGCATTCCTGACTCCCGCCCACTCGGCAGTCGGCCCGGCTCTTCAGTTACCTTGTTAAGTGACCCTGGCTGCTCAGATTTCGCTGGAGGAGCCATCATCTGTGCTGATTTCCTTGAGCGTTGGGGTGTCCCTCTCTGTTTGGGACACTTTACACCTGAAAAAGTTTCAAGAACTCCCAAGATTGAAGTCGTGTATGTAGTTGATTCAGATAGTTTAGTTTACAGTTACAGGCGTAGGTTGACTGAGTTTGGTTGTAAACATTCTCATTTAAAAAGAAAAAGCCACTCGTCTTTAATCCCGACACTCAGGAGGCAGAAGCAGGCAGCTCTGTTGAGTCGAGGCCAGCCTAGTAGTCTGCATAGTGAATTTCTGGACATCCAGGGCTACATAATGAGACCCTGTCTCAAAATACATAAAAGAAAAAAAAGAAAGAAAGTACTATTACTACCCTGCCTGTCTCCCTTTCAGGGGTGTGAGCATTCCCTGGTGGAGTAATGTTTATAGCGGAATTATTTATAAAAACTAAGTATCAGAAACAACCCAAGCGTTCTTTGACAGGGATATTCTTTAGTTTATATATTTAAAAAAATGTTACTATAGTCTAGTTCCTGATGGATCACCTTAAAACAAATATTTAATGTGAATGTTATTAACTTTTAGATGTTGCCAATGTAGCCAAAGCATTTGTGTGTGTGTGGGTGTTATTAGGGATTGAACATAGGCCTTATGGATATGAGGTAGGCACTGTACCACTTTATCCTCAGGTGTAACATTCCATTTTTAAAGGTTTATTTTTATTTATGCATATGTGTGTGTGTGCATGTGTATACTATGTGTCATGTGTGGGTGCCCATGAAGGCCAAAAGAGGTGTTAGAGCCCCTAGAAGTGAAATTACAGGAGGTTTTGAGCCATCTAGTATGGGTACTAGGAAGTCCTGGAAGAGTGTCAAGTGCTCTTAATTACAGAGCCTTCACCAACCTGTGGACCTTTTCTTTTCACTTAATTTTCTATTCATTAACTTACTTATTTTTACTTTTTGACAGTGTCATTATGTTCCTAGGTTGCCTGGACCTCTTTATCTAGATCAGGCAGGTCTGAAATGCACCAAGAGTCTCCTGCCTCTGCCTCTCAAGTGCTTGGGATCAAAGGGTTGTTGTGCAACTCTGAAACTGTTTTCCAGTGTAGCTGTATGACACACAGCAGGGCAGATAGGTGGTGGTGGGGGGGTGATTTCCCCACATCCTCTCCAGCACTCACTGTTGTCTCACTTTTGCTATAGTTAATGTCTTGCTGATGCTGTGATTTCTCCAACCTTTTGTTGTTGTTGTTGTTGTTCATTTTCAAGATTATTTTGTCTGTTCTAAATCCCATGAATTTTCCTGTTTGTAGTTTGGTGGTAAGGTATGTGTGTTGCAGACAGAAACCAGGCCTCCTGGATATCCTAAGCAAATGCTTTAACATTTAGATACGTCTCCAGCCCAGTTTTCAGACTTTTTAAAACTCAGCTGAAGTTTCGCTAAGGGATTATGCTGAATCTTACTATTTGACATTTATATATCCACAGACACAGCATCTCTTCCATTTAAAATAGCTTTCCATTTTATTTCTTTCAATACTGTTAAGTTTTCAATATCACTTTTGTACGTTTCTGCACTTATTTCCAAGTAGTTTTATCCTATTTTCAGGATATTGATAGATTTACCTCCTTTCATTTAATCCTCATGGAAAGTCTAGGGAGTAGATACTATTTCTCTTTGCAGGTAAGAAAATAAGTTGAAAGAAGTTACATGGTGGTGTGTGCAAGGTCACAAAGACAGCCGGGTAGAGGCAGTTCACTGGCTTGTAGCAAACTCTTGCTTGTAATCATTCCCCCTTTGAAACCCAGATTACTGTCTGAAGGTTGGAGGAGGAAAGTCAGGATGTCTCTAGTGAAGGAGGCATTTAGAGAAAAGGGACTGCCAGGATGGGTGGACACCTGCCATCAGGCAGGACAGCCTTGAATTTGATCCCTGGAGCAGGAAAGAACCAGCTCCTGTAAGCTGTCCTCAGCCCTCCACATGTGAACCCACACGTACACACCTACATTAAATAAATAAAAATTTTAAGGGAGAGTGGCTCTTGAAGAGTGACAGGTGTTCACCCTGTGTTGTCCCATAGGCCCTTGGGGTATTTGGAGGCATTTAGATTTAATTAATCAAGGCCCGGGGCTTGGGGTTTGCTGCTTCACTTGGTGTCTGACTTAGCAAGTTGCATGGATTCTCTAGATTTCATTTTACTTCATAAAATAGAGCGGTCGTAAACTCCACTTATTCCCTAGTGCACACCTCTGTTCCTAGCATTTAGGGGGTGGGGACAGGAAGGTGGCCAGCTCAAGGCCAGTCTGAACTATAAAGTGAGACCCTCTCTCACATTCATAATGAGTCAAATAGTGATGACACTTGTACCATTGTAAAGAGCTTGGTCCTGCCCTGGGGCTGGCATACCGCAGATACTTAATCTTAATAGCTTTGTTCTCATTCTGTGCCCGTTCCTCTCATTTCAGTACAAGTTCAGGGATCTGACTGTGGAAGAGCTGAAGAATGTGAACGCATTTTTCCCACACTTCAGATATTCCATGGACACCTATGGTATGAATAACATTCTCTAGTCCTTGCTGCATTATTTGGATTACTAATTTTCTGTCCTAAAGAGCTTCCAAATTAGACAGGCCGTGGTTGGTGGCTCATGCCTTTAATCCCAGGCAGATCTCTATGAAATTGAAACCAGCCTGGTGTAAAAAGTGAGTTCCAGGTCAGCCAAGGCTACACAGAGAAACCCTGGCTCGAAAAACCAAAACAAAAAAAGGCTTCCAAATTATTTTTCTGTTTTTAATTTCAGGACTTGCTATGTAGCTAGGGATAGCCTTGAACTTCTAACCCTCCTCCCCCTCCTGAGATTACTTGCAGGCACTGCCACTCCCTGCTTTCTTTGGTGATGGAGTTGGAGCCAGCGCACCATGCATACTAGCCGAGCTCCACTACCCAGGCTGCATTCCTCCCGTCTGTGGACTTGAGACAGGTCTCAATCAGCATGTCATGTCAATCCCTCTGCTTCCACCTCTCAACTACAAGTGTAGGACAGCATGCTTGGCAAGTTACATGCCTTTTAAGAGAGGAAGATGGAGCTGGGTGTGGTGGCGCAGAGGCAGGTGGATCTCTGTGAGTAGGAAGCCAGACTGGTCTACAGAACAAGTTCTAGGACAGCCAGCACTGTTACACAGAGAAACCCTGTCTTGAAAAACTAAAAGGGGGGGAAAAAACAGCACTTGGGAGCCAGGAACAGGAGGAGGATCTCTATGAGTTCAAGGCCAGCCTAGTCTACCAGTGAGTTCCAGGGCAGCCAGAGCTACACAGCTACACAGAGAACGCCTGACTTGAAAAACAAACACAAAAACAAAAAAAAAAAGGAAGGTAGGCTTTAGATTTGGACTTCAGTGTCAGAGTTTTGTGGTTTTATTTCTTCTATCTATTTTGACATTTCTGCATGTGCAGTCATACACTTTGATTACTACTCTCCCTACTTCTGACTGACATTTGGAACTTTGTCTTCTCTTCCAGTTTTCAAAGATACTTCCCAAAAAGACCTGCTAAATTTCACTGGGACCATTCCTGTGATGCACCAGGGTAAGAAGCGGGGGGCCCGGGACTTCCCGCGGGCGCAGCTCACTTGATAAGAGCTGCTTCACACCAGGCTGAAAGTGTTTTCGCATATGCCCGAGGTCTGTTCAGGGCCTGACTAGATCGGGCAGGATTCTGTGCATGTTGGGGACGGTTTAGAGTAATGTTAATTCCACTTAACAAATACTTGTCAACTAGTATCTACTAGGCCAGGGGTGCTGAGGACAGAAGAGAGCATGAGAGAGACACACTCTGAGGAGAGACAGCCTTGCTCTCTGTAACGGCGTGCCAGGGTCCTTTAGTTTCCTAGTGACACCTGTGCTTGTCCCTGTCATTCCTTCTCTGGGATGTAGCCTTCCACCTGTTCTGTAGGTAAAAACTGAATCTCGTGACTGAGGGAACACAGCCTTGTCAGGTGACTGAGCTCATAGTGTTGTAGTGTATTCCTGGACATTTCAGAGTTCAGTGCACCAAAAGGAAAAACTCATTCGTTAACCTCTCTTAGCCATTCCCTACTTACTGCTATGTCAACAATGTAACCTTTGGAATAGTAGAAGATTGCTTATACGATGTATCATTTAAAAAACACCAGCAAAGCTCTGTTTTCAAAATACTTCCCTGAGGTAGTGGCCACAGTTCCACCATTAAACATTTGCTCTTGATGTCTGAAGGGGACATTTGTAATCCTGGACTTAGGGTGCTGGGACAGGAGAGTCAAAGAGCACCTTACACACTGGGACGTCTCAAACAAAACAAAATGTCCGTTCACTTTCAGATCACTCGAGACAGGAACAGCTGGAATGACTAATAACACTGAGTAATGCTTCCTTGAGTCTGCTCATGAGTTAGTTTACTTGACTGCCGACTGGAGGCTGAGGGATAAATGAACTCAGTGGGCCTTTGAAAGAGTGAATGCACTAAGAGGGCTTTGGGAGAGCAACTGACATAGGGAGGAAAGGGTTCAATATTGGACTTCTTGGATGTCAGGCATTCCCCTATGTTAATCTCTATACCATGGCCAGCTCCCTAACGCCTTAACGCCTCTCCCCACAGTGGTGACCTTTTCTAAGAAGCTTGCCTTTTTTCTGCCTGTGATTGAAGATGAAAGCCTTGGCTTCGAGGCAGAACTCATCCATCTTTGCTTTCCTTACTTCTCTCCTGCCAGGATCTCAGCCTGTGTTCTGGCTGTCAGAACCTCACTCACACCTATCAGTCATTACTTCTATTCTGCACTTTCCTTGGGTAGATGTTAAGAAGAAAGGGAAGGGAATGAGGAAAGAGAAGAGGGGGAAGGAAACTGATTCAGGTAATTCATTTTGAAGCAAGAGAATAATTCTTAATCTTCTGCTGATTTTAGATTTGTCATTTTAGTAATCATTGCCTAGTGTCGTTTCAGTTTCTAGGTACTGTGGTATCCCCTCACAAAGCTGGAGTTCAAACCCTAGACATGTAAGCCCTCTGCCAAACCCCGGCCCCACGAGGGGGCTATCTTAAGACCGTCAGTACTGTGAAGCCCACTGATACTCCACCTTTCATACAGGCTTGTAGTTAGGCCATTAATCCTTATGCCAAGTCTTGTTCAAAGTAGTATGGCTGTTTGCAGTACTCTTCCCACCCCGTCCTGGAAATCAAACCCTCGGCTTCACACATTTCCAGCTTCCAGTTGGAAAACCCTCTCCAACTGTGTCACCATTGGCCAGGAGCTACTTTCTAGAGAAATGTGATGGTGTTTATTTGTACTTGTTGGCCACTTTATGGTCTATGATCACGTAATTTTGTAGTCATAGGGTTTTCTATGGGCCAACGGATAGGGTTCTGTCCATACCCCACACTGTCAATACAGGATGGTTCTAAGAAATACCAGTATAACTGGTAGATTGCCAGGTTTTAACATGTCTGTCATGTGCTAATTACAGTCCTGGTTGCATATTAGCAATGGAATATTGTTAGGTTTGCATCAAATTCATGAGGGATATGGCCAAAACATGTCTATAAAATGTGTAATCACGGCTTAGCGGGGAGGAAGCAAGATGAGAAAAGTAGCTTTTAGTAGAAAGATGGTTTCCACAGAGAGAGAAGATTATAGTGAAGAAGAGAACTATTTGTTTACATCTGACCTGTTGCCAAAACTGGCAACTCGTAGGTCTGACCTACATTACTAAAATTGGAAGAGTGTGCAGTCAGGTGCCTTTCTACCTCTCCCCTCTTCCCAGGTAGGTTATTGTGTTGTGCAGGGCTAATGACCTAAAACAAAGAGCCTCAGACAAGCTACCTACCTGACAGGAAATCCGATGGAATGAGGACGCCTGCCAAGGCCAGCTCGTTTTAGCATTACTCGGCCCTGAGACTACAAAGAACAAGTCTAGAGATAAAAATTTCTACCCCAAAAGTTTCCTTTTCCAGCTCCCTGCACCTGGTCACAGTCTCCATTCACAGAGAGAGACAGCTGCCCTTCCTTCATTGTTCTGGGTGAAAGACAGTCACTTCTGTTGAGGTCTGCCTGATAAATCTTGATCTTAATTGCAGTGCTGGCTATGAACCCAGGGTCTTACATCAAGCCTGATTTTTTTTTTTTTTTTTTTTCTGAAAAGAACATCAAGCACTTCCAAAAGAATTGGATTTCTAAAATAATCATGGACTATTCAAACCACCCTCCCTACTCTCACTTTATGGTATGAGTGTGTGTCAAATGTGCTCAGAGCATTTTGGCCCTACCCCCCTCTCACTAGGTTCCAGGAATCTGCATGTTTTTTCAGTTTCTTTGAGTCTGACATACACTGAAGGTTAAGGATCTCTAAGAAAAGGTGACTTTCTCCTCTGTTTTCTGTATGTAGCTTAGCTGTTGGTCCATTCTTTTAAGATTTATTTATGTATATGAGAGCTCTATCTGCATGTACACCTGCGTACCAGAAGAGAGTACCAGATCACATTATAGGTGGTTGTGAGCCACTATGTGGTTGCTGGGGATTGAACTCAGGACCTCTGCAAGAACAGACAGTGCTCTTAACTAACCACAGAGCCATCTCTCCAGCCTATGTTGGTTCATTCTTATTTATATGACAGACTTACTTAGCAGCTAGTATATTAAGCCCAATACCTGATCCTGGGGATATAAAAACAAATGAGAGAAAATCCACAATAAATTAGGCTAGGTAAGTAAATAATTTCAATGCAAAATAAATCAAAAAGTAGAGAAACTGTAGAGTGTCTAATTGGGGTGCACAAAGGAGACTACATGGAGAAGACTCTGACAAGTAAGCTTTGTCCCAAGCTTCTTTCTGAGTTGCTCCATTGACCATTGTCAACTTAGTTTCGATGTTAGCTGGTACTGTACAGAAAAGCAGGAAGATTTACATCCACCCTTTACAATACAAGCTCGGCTACCCTCTTTTCTTCCTGTTGTTGCAATACTTAGGGCCGAACCCAGGGCCTCACACACACTAGGCAAAGGCTCTACCACTGGGCGACAGCTCAGCCCCTGTTTTGTTTTGAGACAGGGTCTTGCTGTTGTCTAGACTGGCTTCAGACTTGCAACCCTCCTACCTCTGCACCATTAGGTAGAATTATAAGCTTTTACCTCTATGCCTGGCAATCTGTTTTTAAAGTGGCATCTAGCTGCATCACATATAGAGTGTATATGTCAATGATTGCTTATTTCATTTTCAATAGGTAATACATACAACATACCCATTCGCTTCTGGATTTTGGATTCCCATCCTTTTGCTCCACCCATTTGTTTCTTGAAGCCAACTGCAAACATGGAAATCTCAGTGGGAAAACACGTGGATGCCAAAGGCAGAATATACTTGCCCTATCTCCAAAACTGGAGCCATGTAAGGCCAACTCAGATTTCCTCTAAGTGTCATTTTCCTGAATGTTTGTCTTTGATCTTTGTAGTACATTAAACATGCTGCATCTTCCTCTCTCTCTGTCTTTCTTACTTATTGTTTTGCTGTTGAGACACGGTCTTACCATGTAGGCCTTTGGGAACTTACTGAGTAGACCAGGCTGTCCTCAAACTTACAGAAATCTGGTGCTTCTGCCTCCTGAGTACTGGGATTAAAGGCATACATCAACACACTTGGATTTCAATTACATTCTTCAGTGTTCTTTAGAAAAACAGTTTGAAATTGAGCTCTGAGTCTGACATTCCAGAATCCTGTCAGCCTGTACATCTACTTCCTCTAGGACTGGGAGCCAGCTAACACTTTACACTTGAGGAGGTATATAAAATGCTATCAGCAAAACACTGAACCTCCTAGTTTCCTAGTTCCTGCCTAGTAACAATTTTAATGCTATCTGTAGATAATTTTTTTTAACTTTGTGTAAGTTAATCATTCTCTGTTTAATCTGGAAAATGAACCCAGGTCCTCTGCAAGAGCAGCCAGTGCTTTAACTGCTGAGCCATCTCTCCAGCCCTTCTTTCTTTTGTAAGGATATTACACAAAATTTTTAGGGATAAATGGCCATATGCAGTTTATTTTTACATGATTTAGAAAATAAGGGATAGAATGTTATTTTAGCCTGGATGGCAGATACATGCTATTTGTTGTAGCTTCCATATTAGTCTGAAATGACTTCAAAAAATAAAAAGTTTCAATGCTGTGTATTCTGTTACAAAGTGTGTTTATCCTATTCTATATTTGGAAGATGTTGGTTTAGCATTTTCATGTTGATTTAGCTTTTTCATGTTGGTTTGGCATTTTCATGTTTGTTTAGCTTTTTCCACCTTGTATTGAGTAGGTTTGTGGAATATTTTCCATGAGATCTCTAGTGAAGCCACTTGCTTTAAGATAGGATTTATTTGTACCTTTCAGTTAAGAATATTAAAAGCGTTAAAGGCATTTTGTATAGTGGTTAGAAAAATGAGGAAATAACTGAATATAGATCACCTTTGACAACCTGGCTTCGAAGAAAAGGTTGTCATTAATGTGTAAAGTAAAAAGACACTGTGTTAACTATTACTACCATAAAGGCTGCATAACTCTGTTAAAAAAGTTAAGATCTATCAAGCTTAGAGAGCCGAGTGTGGTACCACGGCTGAGGCACCACACTTAACAGGTTTGAGCCAGTCTGAGGTACGGTTCTCAGCTGTCCTGGCTACAAAGCGCAAGAGCTTAGAAACAAACAGTAGACCCAGAACTCCCCAAAATAAAACAAAACAAACCCCTAAAAAGATAAAAAGCTTGGACGTGTGTATACACACACCTGTACTCTGACACTTAAAGATCACACGTGGCGCCCTTCACCTGTAACCATAGTGTGAGCAAACAGTGTTAAAACTGTGTGGAGTGAGCTGGCCCATGTAGAGTGTTAGGTACTGCTGGGGCTTCCTTCTGCTTCCATAAAGTTTCTCATGATTGATCATCCCTTTAAGATTCTGTATAAAGTGACATCAAGCGGCTGCCATGTATTTTTCACTAGAGTGATATAGCTTACAGAATGTGTGCTGTTTTTGTTATTGGTAAGGCTGGAGATGGAGCTCAGTGTGAAGTACTGGCTTAGCATGTGCAAGGCTGTGAGTTCAGTTCCCGGCGTGGATGAAGGAAGATGTGTAGGCTCTCAGTAGGAAGTTTGGGAATCGGTGTTTGTAGATCTTCAACTGCATCGTGCAGGGATCACTTGACCAACTGACAATATAACATTAGTGTTCTTTAGAAAAAATGTTGTGTGACTTTTCCCTTTGCATGTATTCTTCAGCCTAAATCTGTGATTGTTGGACTAATTAAAGAAATGATCGCCAAGTTTCAAGAGGAACTTCCTCTGTATTCCGTGTCATCGTCCAGCGAAGCGCAGCAGGTGGACTTGCTGGCCTATATTGCGAAAATCACCGAAGGTTTGTATTCCTAGTCACATCACCTAAGAGCTAAGAGGTTAGAATTTCTTGCTAGTATTCTACTTGAATCCAGTAAATAAGTACATGAATAAGTATACATATATATTCCTAGGTAGTAAGTATTCCTCTACATCAGACATAAAGTATTTCTATATAGTTCCATTTAAAGTTTGTTAAAATGTAAAAATGTTACTCTTATATACACAGATAAAATAGTTCCTGCGTTGTCCAGCGTCCCTTATAAATTAATTATCCCAAACCTTTATCATTACAGGTTTCTGTAGTTTTTTGGTTTTTCAGGGAGGGGGATGGGAGAGAGGTCACACAGGTTCAGGCTAGTTGTGAATTTGTAATCCTTCTGCCTCCACTTCTTGAGCGTTGGGCTTATAGATGTGTGCTACTTCACCAAGCTCATGAAATTTTAGAAAAGAGAGTTTAATACTTTTTAATTCTCAGGACAATCTTTTTTTATTCTAGGTGTCTCAGACATAAATTCAAGGGGCTGGACAAATCATGATAATAAAATACCCAATAAAATTACTGTGGTTGGAAGTGGAGATTTGGGTATTGCCTGTACATTGGCAATTTCAGCAAAGGTATGTGACTCAGTGGCTATAAGTTTATCTTACTTTCATTAAACTTTTGATTTCTTTTTCCATTTTTTATATGTGTATGCATTTTTTGGCATGTGTGAGCACACGTCGTGTGTATGTGTGTAGAAGTGTGCTTGTACATATGGAAACCTGAGATTGAAGTCAGGAATTATCCTGGCTTGCTCTTCCACTTCATTCATTGAGACAGGATCTGCCAGTCAAACACAGAGCTGGACAAGATGGCTGGTCTCCAGCCAGTTTCTTCTGGGATCCCCGTGTCTGCCTTCTGAGACTGCAATTACAAGCGGGCTGCCATGCCCATCTGTCATTTATGTGGGTCTCTGGGGACGGGAACCTAGAGTCTAGATCCGTACCACTCAATGAAAGAGACAGGGATTTGCTGGGCAGCCCGACCTGCCCTCAAAATCTCTTCCCTGGCCTCTGGAGTGCTGGGATTGTGGGCATTTTCAGCCACGCCTGGCTTTCAGAGCTGTAACACTGGCCTCTCCTAAGACAGCCACGCATGACCTAGGCTTAGCCTTCATTTTGCGGCAGCCCACTGACCAGAGTCTCCCGGGTGGCTCCGGCAGTCAGTGTAGCTTGACCTCTTTGAAAGCCCTGGTCACTGTATTCCTTTCTGACTTATTCCCGGTAAATACTTGGGTCTCACCTTGAGTATCCATACATACTGTGTCATTTTTCACATGTTCCAGCACTTTTGTAGGATTACTCCTACAAATGAGATTAGTGGATTAAATAATCTATTTTTGAATTTCTAAAACATTTTAAACTTTTGGTAGAAATTATCAAATTATGCTGGGCAAAGGGGGCAGAGGCAGGGGGATCTTTTAGCTCACGGCTAGCCTGGTCTACATAGATAGTTACAGGACAACTAGGAATGTACAGAGAAACCCTGTCTCAGTTAAAGGAGGAAAAAAAGAACAAGAATCAAGTTGCCCGCTATGTCAGTTGTACTAATTTATTCTCACACTTCTGTAGACATATTTTCTCTGCATTTTCCTAGTGTGGTTCACAATAATAAGATGAATAGCTATGGTTTAGAAAGGACTACTGTGGCTGGTCTGTGTCACATACTTTAATCCCACAAACAGTTATATGGGGCTGAGTTCAGTGACTTGGCTGTTGCATAGCTAATAGAATAAATGGAGTTGTTTTCTTCTGGTGGCAGTAGGTCCCTGGGTGTCTCAAGACTTTAGGGCTCCTTGTACCTCCTGCAGACTCGTGGAGTTTACTTGTTACTTACAGTCTGCTCACCGTGCTGCCCGGGAGCTATTCACAGATTGGGAGTATTTTTCTGCAACTACATGATAGCAGGGCTTGACCTGAGATTTGTGGTGCCCGCAAACTTGCACACACGTGTTCTCTCATGTTTATCTATCCTATATGAAAAATGTTTTTTTGTTTGTCTTGAAGAAGCCTGCCGTGAGTTTTGACTTTTAAGCAAGGCATAATGATGTGTTAAAATAGACTCCCAAATCATTCTAGACTGTTTAAGAACAGATACTAAGTGGGCTGTGGTGGCGCAGGCCTGTAATCCCAGTGCCTGGGAGACAGAGGCAGGTGGATCTCTTTTGAGTTCAAGGACAGCCAGGTCTACAAAGGGAGTTCTAGGACAGCCATGGCTACACAGAGAAACCCTGTCTCAGAAAAAAATGTTAGAAAGGAAGGAAGGATGGACAGACAGCAACTGATACTGTGGCATTAAAATCAGAACTTAAACTCAAGAGGAACAGTAGCATACCTACTGTTGGCCCCTTTGTTACTTATTCCATCAGAAGACACTGAGTAAACCATGGTAAGTCTGGTCTTCAGCAGTCAAGCCTAACAGGTACCATCACTCACGTGATAGCATCTTACTCCTGCTTCTCCCTTATTGCTTTGTGTTACTTTCATTCCAAAGTAGGTCAGGAGGCCTCAGTTAGCCTTTCTCAGTGACCTTATTCTCAGTGACCTTATATTGAGTAGCTAGCTATGTTGGTAGAACACTGTTCTAATTTTTCCACACAGGGCATTGCAGACAAGCTGCTCCTTTTAGACCTCTCAGATGGGACTAACCAAGGGACCATGGACCTTGACATCTTCAACCTCCCTAACGTAGAGATCAGCAAAGGTTTGATTATTCTATTTAAAGATGGTTATTACTTGCTGTAATACTTGACTCTTACCCCGTTTGTTTGTTTGTTTGTGGAAATGGGAATTAAGTCCTAGAATTTTTGAATTATGTTTTCACTTCCTTTGGTTGGAGGTGAGCACACGTGTGCCTTACCATGTGTGCACCTTCGAGAGTTGGTTCTCTCCTCACACCACATGGTCCTGGGGATCCAACTCAGGTTGGCAAATTGAGTGGCAGGAGCCTTGATCCCCTGAGCAGTCTCTCCAGCCCAGGTCCTAGGATTGTAAGGCTGAAAAGTATCATGAAGAGTCCCTTGTTTTACAAGTTGTGAAAAAACTGAAATAAATCAGTTGATTTATCCAAACAGTAAGCCAATTACAACTAATTATGTTAGCCGGAGTCAAATGAGCAAATAGCATTTATACTCACTCCCGTTGATCAAAGGTGTTCTTTTTCCGTGATTTACATCCCCATTTACATTCTCTGGTTGCTTCCTTTCTCGGGAGTGCTGGCTTAGAGTTAGGTAGACTGGGTTTGCATCTCACACAGCCCCTATACACTATGTACTGACATTTGCAGGTTAAATAGTCCCTCAGCATTGAAAGATCTGGTTCTCAGCTGTAACTGGAAAAGCACTGTCTGCCCTATGATGCACAAGAGTGTGAAGCCAAGACTGACAATATACTTGGTTCACTTTGATTGTACTGAAGCCTGCCTAGCATGAGTTTTCATGAGAACAAAAAGGGCTACTGTGCAATAAATAGGATTTGAAAAGTTGTTTTAGGCAGTTGGGGGCATATAGCACAGTGATAGAGCACTTACCTGTCATGTATGAGGCCCTGAATTCAGCCTCAACAAAAAGAAAAAGAAAGAGTTATTTTTGCTATTCATCCCTTTTGTGCGTGTGAGCCTCCTCCTGCTGTTTCCAGTCTACCCTTGAGCTCTTGGGCTCAGGCAGCCCCTGTTAGCCCACTGCTCTCCCAAGTAGTGGTGACAGTAGGCACCGCCCCTGAAGCCTTTTTAAAAAGTATCTTTTCACACTACATGTGACATCCTATTAGTACAGATATTTATCCAGATAAAGACTATATTTGAGGATGCAGGTTTAAAACTATTTTACCAAAAAAAAAAAAAAACTATTTTACCAGGAATACATGATTTTAAAAAACAAATCAACCCAGCCTGGAGAGATGGCTCAGTGGATAAGAGCGTGCTCTTCCAGAGGACCCAAGTTTGGTTTCCAGCACCCCCATTATGCAGTTCACAACTGCCTGTAACTCTAGCTCCAGGGGGTTCCAACAACATTTTCTGGCCTGCACAGGTACCCAGATATATAAAATTATATGCACATATACATATGTGTGTGTTTATTCGTTTGGTTTGTTTTGTCTGTTTTTTTTTTTTTTTTTTGAGACAAAAACAGGGTTCTCTGTGTAGCCCTGGCTGTCCTAGAACTAGCTCTGTAGACCAGGCTGGCCTTCAACTCACAGAGATCCACCTGTCTCTGCCTCCCGACTGCTAGGATTAAAGGGGTGTGCCACCACAGCCAGCTTAAAAATAAACTTTAAAAATCAAAATAATAGAGACTGGAGAGATGGCTCAGTAGTTAAGAGCACTGTCTGCTCTTCCAAAGGTCATGAGTTTAATTCCCAGCAACCACATAGCGGCTCACAACCATCTATACTGGGACCTGATGACCTCTTCTGGCATGCAGATATATGCGGCTATAGCACTTATATTTTACATGTATGTAAAATAAATAAATCTTAAAAAAATCAAAATAATAAGAATAGGTCATTGAACAAAATGCATTTCCTAGAACATTTCTGCCAGTCTCTAGATAAGACCAGCTCATACATGCCACAATGGTGTGGGCTTTGATGCTCTTTCCTTGGTTCTCCCATGTTCCTGACTGTTTTCCAAATAATGTTTAAAGCAGTCTCACAAGCTGGAATGCACTGATGTTGGTCAGGAGAGTTCACTTCCCTGTCTGTTCTGAAAGCAGTAAGTCACAGTTCAGTTAGCATTTAGATCCCCAAGGAGACAATTAGCTCATTTTCCTCATCTGAGAGCACACTGTAGTTGCTTTAATGGTCCTTTAATGGCTGGGTAGAGGTTCCTGGGAGAGCTGGATGTTTTCTTTTGCCTGTCGTTCCCAGTCCTGAAGTCCTTAAGGGAACGCTTTTCTCCAGATTTCTGTAGGAGAAACTCTTTAGTGAAAGTGAGTTCATTTAGGAAATCTTTTTTTTTTTTTCTTGTTTATTTCATTAGCCATTGGCAACTGGTGAAATAACTGAATAATTGAAAGAACAAAACCTTTGGAAGAAATGTGCAGAGCATGTTACTTATCACCAAGCAGGGACTCAGTTACCTGTGAGGATGAAGACATTTTTGTCATTCGAGGCAGAGAAAGCCAGAGGAGGAAAAGAGAGCAGGTGGATGTGTGAGAGAGGGGTGGTGTGTAAATTAAACTGCTCGCTGGTTTTGATGCTCTGTGCATGCGTCTCCGCGTCTCCAGGTCCCCGTTTCCATGTTTCTCAGGTGGGTTAATAGTATAGAACCTGAAGCCACACTGCTTGGGCCTGAGTCCCAGCCCCGCTGCTGGCTTGCCCTGTCGCTCCACTGCAGCGCCCAGTCAGCCCTCCTCCCCCCTCCCTCGTTTTGTCACACTTGCTTTCAAGGAACCCTGTGGCTCCCCAGCTCACAGGACAGAAGCCAGTGGTTGTCAGTTCACTTTGTCTACATCATATTACCTATTACCACTTTGAGAACTGTGAAACACATGGAAACGTTAGTCTTTGCGGGTCCCAGACCGGCCTCTAACTGGGAGCCATTCTGCTTCTACCTCTCAAGTACTGGATCACAGCTGTGTACCACCATGCCTGGCCCTGGAATACAGGATGTTACCCATCAGTGCTCTGAGTGACAGAATATGCCTATATTCTCTGGTCACAGGATAGAGAAACATTTTCACCATGTACTAGCATTAGTTTAGACTGTTTTGAACTCAGACTGTTTCTTTCTGTTCATTAGATTTGTCTGCCTCTGCTCATTCCAAGGTGGTGATCTTCACAGCCAACTCTCTGGGTGGTTCTGAATCCTACCTCCGTGCAGTACAGAGCAATGTGGACATGTTCAGAGCTCTTGTTCCAGCTCTGGGACATTACAGTCAACATGCTGTCTTGCTTGTTGCCTCTCAGCCAGGTAAAAAGCTTTATTTTAAATTCAAATGTTGGTCCAGATTACCAGTATTGTTGCCATTGCTAATTTTAAAAAGAAAAAAAAGCCAAAGCACTGTGGGTATACAAAGGGGTATTCAGTAAGGTTGCTCTTACAATGAACAGGGCACGCATGTATATGCTAGCAGCAGTTACTCTTTATAATTATTATTACACAGTTCACAACTCACACCTTTTCATGAAATGTGGTATTTTCCAGTTGTGAGCCATACCTCCTTTAGTGAGAAAATGGTTAAAACCCCCAAGAGAATCATGCAGCAACATTTACACGTAAGATACCTTACCTCGCTGGTGTTATAAAGATGTTAGGGAGCATACCGTTTCATATGCAGCAACAGTTTCTTACGCTTTCTTTTTGTGTGTGTGTGAATGTGTGCACACACGCACTGTGTGAAGGTCGGCTCTCCTTCACCACATGGGCTGTGCGTTGGCCTCAGACTGTCGGGCTTGGTGGCATCTGCCTTTACCCACTGTGCCATCTCACCCGTCGTCACTGTTTATATTTTGTACATTGTTAGGTGAGTTAGGTGAGTTAGGTGGTTTGGGCTCAACAGTGAGCATGTGTTTGAAAATGTCCCAGAGTTATGGGTTTCGTTTGTACTCGAAGAGACAGCGGTCTCTTTAAATCCTTTTTCATGTATGAGACAAGGAAGTTGTAGGCTTTTTTTTTTAAGGTGCTGTATTGCATAATAATATATGAGTCGGCATTTTCACTTAAGCCTAAAACATAAAAGAAACTTATCACTGAAATGGAATTATTGGGCTGGGGATATGGGTTGGCGGTAGAGTGCTTGCCCAGCATACATGAAGCCCTGCACGTGTACACACACTCAAAGAATTAATGTTCAGAACCCTGCACATGTTCACACACTCAAAGAATTAATGCTTCACTGAAATGAAATTATTTTCCTGCTTTCTATGCTCAGTTTTCACCTTTTTTTTTTTTTTTTTTTTTTTTTTGCTTAACTGTTCTGGGAACTTATTTATTTTCTACCTTAACAATTTATGCTCTGTGAGGAAGTTATATAAAATACTTTAACCTGGTTAGTGTGTCCTTCCTTCCTTCCTTCCTTCCTTCCTTCCTTCCTTCCTTCCTTCCTTCCCCTCTCTCTCTCTCTCTCTCTTCCTTTCCTTCCTTTCAGAAGACACCAGAACTGGAGTTACAGACAGTTGTGAGCCTCCATGTGGTTTCTGGGATTCGAACCCCTGTTCTCTAGAAGATGAGACACTGCTCTTACCCACTGAGCCATATCCCAGACCCCTAGTGTTCTCAATATAGTTCACAAACATACTATCAGCCATGTTGGTATACTTTTATAATGCCAGTACTCAGAAGCAGAGAGAGGAAGATTGGGGGTTCAAGGCCAGCTAGACTGTATACAAGATCCGGCCTCAGAGACTACAAAGCTTCAGTGCATTTAAGACCCCCAAAGGGTGTAGAAGTGCTGCCATACTTCTCTAGTGAAGTGATACTCTCTGTGTGAGCATGTGTTTGAAAATGTCCCAGAGTTATGGGTTTCGTTTGTACTCGAAGAGACAGCGGTCTCTTTAAATCCTTTTTCATGTATGAGACAAGGAAGTTGTAGGCTTTTTTTTTTTAAGGTGCTGTATTGCATAATAATATATGAGTCGGCATTTTCACTTAAGCCTAAAACATAAAAGAAACTTATCACTGAAATGGAATTATTGGGCTGAGCTAGGTGAGGCTAGACGCGTTTTGGGGGTGGGGGAGTAAGAGGCAGCAGGGGACGATAGAGTTTTTCTGTGTAGCCTTGACAGTCCTGGACTCACTTAGTAGACCAGGCTGGCCTTGAACTCAGAGTGATCTGCCTACCTTTGCCTCCTGACTGCTGTGGTTAAAGGCAGCTTTTTTTTTTTTTTTAATCCTTAAAATTTTTACTTTGTGTATAACATTTTAGTGGAAATCATGAGCTATGTGACATGGAAACTGAGCACATTTCCTGCAAATAGAGTGATTGGGACTGGATGCAATCTGGATTCACAGAGATTACAATACATTATTATGAATGTTTTGAAGACGCAGACTTCAGGCAAAGAAGTGTGGGTTGTTGGTGAACAGGGAGAAAACAAAGGTAAGTACAGCAGTTTAGTGATGTCATTGCTTGCATACTATGTGAACTGATAGAGGATTGTGGGCCTTAGTGAGTGCCCTTATGTGAGCAAGCCCAAGAGAGCCTTGCTGAGGGTCGCTCACCCCGTGTGTGTGTGTGTGTGTGTGTGTGTGTGTGTGTGTGTGTGTGCGTGTGCGCGCACGTGCACGTGCGTGTGTGTGTGTGTGTGTGTGTGTGTGTGTGTGTGTGTGTGCGCACGCTAGTGATTAAACCCAGGGCCTCCAGTGTGTTTGTTACATGTACTACCACTGAGCTACAACCCCTGCTCCTATCATACTCATATATTTGGTTTTTCTTGAGCCTAAAGCAAGACAATTAAATTTTGGATTGAATTTTAGAGTGTAGAATTAATTGAAAAGTTTTAATTTTTCACTTAAATGTTTAAATGCACCTGGAGCAGTTGGAAGTCCCCTAGCTCTCCACATCATTCTTTGCTTTTCCAAAGCTCAGCCTCACTCCTAAATGTATGCCTCTTGCTTGTTTCTTCCCTCCCCCATCACCACTGCCAAAGAATTTTCAGCCTGCTTCCTTTTTAACCAGCTGCTTGTTCCCTCCCTATCACAAAAGTATCGCTTCAGTTTTCTGTATGGAAACAAACAAAACCCGTTTCTTATTGCGAAAGAAGGCTTTCTGTATTTGAGAATGCCTTCCTTTACAGCTTCCGTATTTTGTGTAAAGCCAGGCTGGTCAAGTGATAGGACTGAAGCTTGCTCTCATTTGTCCACTTGCATTCATGTAACAAGAATGTGAGCGTCTACACTTTACTCTTTGCTATACCAGACATGTGTGTCATGTGAAAGGTGTGGAACACGACATACCACATTCATTCTAAAGCAGTGGTTCTCAACCTGAGCGTCGGGACCCCTTTGGAGTTACATTTCAGAGAACCTAAATTTCAGATGGTTTACATTAGGGCTCAGAACAGTAGCAACATTACAGTTATGAGGTAGCAATGAAATAATTTTATGGTTGGGGTCACCACAACACTTTATATCAGATACTTTAGTTGACAAGATATAGTTGACAAGATACTTTAGTTGACAGGATACTCAGATACTCAGATACTTTAGTTGACAAGATACTATAGTTGACAAGATACTTTAGTTGACAGGATACTCTTTGATTAAGCATTATTCTAGTACTTAGACATTTACACATGCATTCAACATGGATTGAATTCACTTGGAAATAAAGATTACTGTACTTGTAGTACCTCAAATGATAGTAACAGCCATAATTGAGCTGGACATTGGAAGAATGCATGGGTTTTGAGTTGATGGTAAAGTGAAAACATGCCAGGACTGGGAACTCCAAACCAGGCGGAGGTGGGTAGCTTGTGCCAAGAGGCAGTGAAAACATAGGGAGCAGGCATGGGACTTCTGACTCGAGGTCTCAGCTGAGAAATGCAGAGCATCTAGGAGAATGCAGACTGGGTTATTGAGATCCAGGGTTGGGATGTTTGATGTATGTGTGTCTGCGTGTACAGAGAGCCGCGTGAGCATCTGAAACCTAATGGGATGAGCACTCACGAGCACTCACGAGCACACTCTCAGTCAGGAGCGTCGGGGCACTGCTGACTCTTCCCAGCCATCATACTGCTCACTGTCTAGGAAGACACAGCTGGCTTCGTCTTGTCTTGCCATGCTGGGATCCAAACCAGGAGCCTGTGCTTGCTAGGCAAACTAACAGCCCTGGCCCTGGCTCGCACCTTTGTCCTGTCCTCCCCTCCTCAGCCAAGTGTGCACAGAGCTGGGGCTCCTTCCCTAAAGGCAGACATGAGTAAGAGGCTCCCTCTGCTGGCTGCATCTTAGATGTCAGCTGGTAAGAATGTTTGCACAAGTGAAAACAGTAATGTGATAGAATATTTTTTCTTCCTTTTTTTTTGTTTGTTTGTTTGTTTTTGTTTTTGTTTTTTGAGACAGGGTTTCTCTGTGTAGCCTTGGCTATCCTGAACTTGCTCTGTAGATCAGGCTAGCCTCCAACTCACAGTGATTCACTTGTTCTGCCTCCTTGAGTGCTGGGATTACAGACGCCACGCCCAGCTGATAGAATTGATTTTTTAATAATTATTTTTATGAAGTACTTTTCATACAGGTATCTCACTTACATTTTACAAATACTCTGGGTCGAAATAAATAGTTTTGTCTCCGTGTATGTCCGTGTGAGGGTGTCAGATCCCCTGCCTGGAACTGGAGTTACAGATGGTAGTGAGCTCCCATGCTCTGGGAACTGAATCCAGGTTCTCTGGAAGAGCAGCCAGTGCTCTTAACCATGGAGCCATCTCTCCAGCCCTAGTTTTTTCTTTTCTGTTTTGTTTTTTATTTGTTTGGTTTTGGTTTTGGTTTTTCTGAGACAAGGTTCTCTGTGTAGCCTTGGCTGTCCTGGAACTCACTCAATATAGACCAGGCTGGCCTCAAACTCAGATCTAGCTTCCTCTACCTTCTTAGTGCTGGGATTAAAGGCGTGCACCGCCACCCTCCAGCTGAGCCCTGATTTTCTAAATGTATAGAAGAGGAGGAAACAAGAGCCCAGTGAGGATGACTGAACTGCTGAGGGTAATATATCCTAAATTGACACTAAAATATCGCTCTTCCTTGCTGTCACTTAATGTCACTTAAAGTGTTTTATGCCACACCTGGCACAGGGTAAGCACTCAGCGACTGCTACTCCGAGATTTACAAGGTGATGAACAGATTTAGCAAAAGGAAGGAAGTAATGTTAGGTCTTGGAGACAGTTGTAAGAATGGAAGTGTCTAAATAAAATCCTCCTTCGAGTTCTTCAGAGACAATGGGAGCCACCGCCTAGGAAGGTGTCCCCAGACAAATGAGACCATTGGACTTCATTTCCTCAGCTTCAGCTGCCAGGTGGTCTGCCAGCTGTTCAGTGCTAGCCACGTGGTCACTTGTAGTAGTTCGTGCACTCTCACTGCTGCTGCCTGTTCCTGAACACCATTTCACCGTTTCCTGCTCACCTCCGGGACAGCACTCAAGGTTAGCTACGCCTGTGCGAGGATTATAGGCGTTAGCGCACCGTGTCACCCCCGAGTCTGCTATCTCATCATCACCATGCATCCTGACTGACTTGACTTTGTTACAGGCAGCTTTGAACACTCCAAACATTTTTCTCCTTTTAGTTACGAGTCAGAGCTTATATAGAGGACAGATAAAAAGATAGAGATGCCCGGGGCTAGAGAGAGGATGGGGTGAGGAGCACTTGTTGCTCTTGCAGAGCCTCCGTTTGCTCCTGAGAGCCGCATTGTTGCGGGGCCAGGGTGCAGAGTGCAGTGGTCAGGCACCTGCTCAGAATGAGCAGGGCCCTAGGTTCCCTCCCAGCATTATAAAAAATAAGCTTGAAACTTTCCTATGATTTTCAGCTTAATTGTTACAAGTCTTTTTCTCTTTGTTACCAAATATAATCTTGAATGGTGTGTGGGGCTTTAGCATTGTGCATTAGCTTCTGTGTCCTCAGCACCATGATAGAAAATAGACTGCAGAGGACACAAAAGAGGAGCCAGCAGTCGCTGCACCAGGGCAGCTTATGGTCAGTCAGCGTGAAGGAGGGCAGTGTCCTGACGGCCAAGTCCATTGCTGCTGTCACATCACTGAATGGTCAGGAGTTTTGTTTTTTTTAAATGCAGTTTAGAGTATGTGAATCATAGACATAAGATATTCTTCTACAACCAAATATATTTTTGCTTTGCTTACATGAAAACAGACTTATTTTTTAAGATGCCTTTATATAAATGAATACTAGAATGGTTTCAAGTGTTGCAGTTTCAGGCCAATATTAAAAACTGGCACAAATATCTAGTTTATGTGTTTCTGATGCATCATCGGCCTTGGCAAAGTTCATGCTTGGCACGTGCAAGAAGATTTCAAGTCCCTTCATGCTTTAAAAACTGCAGATTGTTGGCACTGAATTGGATTTTTAAATTGTCTTATAAACACTGTGGTCAAAAGCCGTTGCTTCTCTTACGATTGTAGAAATTCCATCCCAGAGTAGGTTACCAAGTTATTCCTCAAAGTAATCGTCAGTCAGTATGCGTCCCAGCAGAGCTGCTGGCAAGTGCTTCCAGCATTCCAAGGCTGCTACCTGCTGCAGCCTCCTGAGGGAGCAGCTCTTCCACGTGAGTGGACAGTGGCCATGTAGACCTGTTGCTGGTGGTGGAGAGCAGGTAAGGAAGCCACACGTAGACTTGGAGCACACTTGCGGGAGATCGAGGTTTAAAGTCTTTCTTGTCTCCACACATAAAACTAACTGCCATCAATGGGAAAGGATCTATTGTTAGAAGAGTGAAAAACTATAAGAAGACCAGGTCTCTTGAGCTTAAAAGGCCAGTTGTTGCATCTTTTTTTGCTTTTTGTTTTGTTGTTGGTGGTGGTGGCACCTTTTTTTTATTATTATTATTATTGGACCCTGTCTCACTGTGTAGCCCTAACTGTCCTGGAACTTGTTATATAGATCAGGCTGACATCCAATTCAAGGAACTCTGTTTTTCTGCCGCTGCCTCCTGATGGCTGTGATTGACGCTTAAGCCACCACTCCCAGCCATTTGTCACATTTTGTTAGTCTTAACAAAATCACTGGCAAAACATAACTAATTCTTTGTTTAATTTTAGTATGCTCATGGAGCGGCCGAGATGGAGTGACAAGTCGTAGCTCTCAGGCCCAGCTGTCTAGCAGGTAACAGTGCGAACTTGTGAACGTCCAGCTGAAACTCATGGGCTTCATAGCTGAGAGAGCACCTGTTTACAGAGCAGGTCCTTCCCAGCGTCTGTGAACAGGGCTGGCTAACAGGGAGCACGGAAGTGCCAGGAGCACAGCAGGTCCTTCCCGGCATGTGTGAACCGGGCTGGCTTACAGGGAGCGTGGAGGTGCCAGGAGCACAAGAGGTCCTTCCTGGCATGTGTAAACAGGGCTGGCTTACAGGGAGCGTGGAAGTGCCAGGAGCAGTGCTCTGCAGTCCTGGACTCCAAAGAGTGCTTTGCATCCAATCATCTGATATCAAATTAGTGTACGGAGAGGACTCATCTCCGCTATCTCAACTAAGCACACATGACTACATTTGGAAATCAGCCCAAGACCCAAGTTTTCCATATCATGTCAGGGGAGTGCAGTGCACAGAACCCGTATGTGGAGGCCCTCTGGGGTGTGCCACTACACTGGGTTTACACACACATTGTTTTCAGACATTTGTTATTTCACCATCACCAATCATACTCTCCTTAAGTCGGGAGTGGTAGTAAAGTGTAGATGTTTAAATCTTCACCTTAGGAGTTTAATTGCATTTAACAGTTGGAAAGAACAGGATGTGAGGGAATTTAATCTGAGTGAATGCTATTGCATTATTACATTATAGGTTCTCCTGTTTTATTGTTTTTTGCTATTTTGTTTCATTGTTGCTGTTTTGATGGTGCTGGAGAATAAAATCAGAGTCATGGATGTGCTAAACGTGTTTTCACACTGAATTATGTTCCCTATAGTTATTAAATGGAATAAATTTAAACAGTTTACATTTACATACCTTTTTTATTTTGGTTTTTTGAGAGAGGGTTTCTCTGTGTAGCCTTGGCTGCCCTGGACTCGCTTTGTAGACCAGGCTGGCCTTGAACTCACTGTCATCTACCTGCCTCTGCCTCCCGAGTGCTGGGATTAAAGGCGTGCCACCATGCCTGCCTTTACTTTTTTTTTTCCCCCAAAAAAAATGTGCCTATTTTTTTAGTATTTACTTATTTATACATATGAGCACTCTCTTTGTATACATTCCTACATGGCAGAAGAGGGCGCCAGATCTCATTATAGATGGTTGTGAGCCACCACGTGGTTGCTGGGAATTGAACTCAGGACCTCTGGAAGAGCAGACAGTGCTCTTAACCACTGAGCCATTGCTCCAGCCCTAGTGTGCCTATTATAAATTTTAAATACCACAGCTGTTTATAGAGTAAAAACTGAGATAATCCCATCGTCTGGAAGCAGCCAGTTTAACATCCACAGGCCCCACAGGCAGGTGCACTGATCATTTACAACAGTTACACTGTCTGTACCACCCTGCACCTTGGTTAATCATACAACCGAGTATCTTTCTGTATTGTACATGGAAGGCTTCCTTCCTTTTTAGGATTTATTTTTATTTTCTATGTATGAGACTTTTCTTGCATGTATGTATATGCATTACGTGTGTGTCTGACATGTGTTTAGGCTAGGCAAGAATGTCAGATACCCTGGAACTGGAATTACGAGTTTTTGTGAGCCGCCATATGGGTGCTGGGAACCAAACCTGAGCCTTCTGTGCCCTTCACTGCTGAGCTCACTCTCCTGGTAGACACTACTGTAAAAGTGTGTCCTGAAGCAACGTCAGCAAAGATGGCCTTATTTCATTCCTGTCTTAGACTCTCATCCTATCAAGCAGCAGGACTGCCCTGTCAGCACCAGCTTCTTTGGTGTAGGACGTGACGCTTAGGCATTTAGCTCATTCCTGGCTCTGAGTTTAATCCTTAGCACCATCCAAACCAAACAAAATAGAGGACCCTGTTCATGAGTATTACATAATAGATTACACCCCTCACACACTCTTTCTAAGTGCTACATGTTCGAAAACTCATGAGCCAAAGAGTTAAAAGCCCACACGGCACAATCACTCTAGGTGGAGGAAAACTATTGGTGATGGTGAAATAACAGGTGGTGTGGGCTCCTCCCTTTTTCTTATGTGATTTATTTTTTATTTGGGAGCATGCATGCATGTGGGTGAAGAGAGTATCAGCTCCCTAGAGATTATCAGCTGGAGTTAGTGACAGTCAGGAGCCTTCTGACATGGATGCTGGCAACTGAACTCAGTTTTCTAGAAAATCAGCCTGTGCTTTCAGCCTCTGAGCTATCACTTCAGCCCCAACCTTATTTTCATAGGAGCCATGTTGTATGGTATTTGACAGGGATTTATTTAACCAGTTCTCCATTTGATGAGTTTTGTTTTTTTGTTTGTTTGTTTGTTTGTTTGTTTTTTCAAATACAGCCAGCATGCCCATATGTATACCTTTGCACACTTGAGCTTGCTGCCGTAGGGCAAAGTGTGAGGAAGGGGGTTTCTAGATCCCTGCCTTACAGGGATGCTTCTTCATACAGCTTCCAGAACTAGTTAATCAGTCCTTTTATCCTTGTTAGCATTGGTGGGCCAAACTGGTGTTTAGTTTGGCTTTTTGTCAGTTGTTGTTGCTATTGTGAGACAGTTAGTCCTGGCTAGCCTGGACTCATCTTCCTTTGCCTCCTCAAGTACTAGGATTAAGGGCATATGCCACCACACCCAATTATGGTTTAACTAATATTTAGTTAAGTAATCACGGTGGTGAGTATCTTTTATGCTGTAAAGGTTTCTGCATTTTCTCTGTGAACTGTGCATCTCACATTTTAGGAAAGCCTGAAGTAATAATTATGTTATCTGCAAGCCTTCTTAAATTTTCTGAACTCTCTCTCTCTTGTAATCTAGAGCTGTGGAACTGTTGAGGGTAAAAGGTCAGAGATCTTGGTCTGTTGGACTGTCGGTGGCTGACCTGGTAGACACCATTATAAACAACAAAAAGAAAGTGCATTCTGTATCAACTTTAGCAAAGGTAACGACTTTCATTCATGTATTTTAGACTTTGATAGCTTTGCTATTAATCGTATAAAGGCAGCAGGACTGCTGTGTCAGCGCAGGGCTTTGGTGTGAGCCGAGGGAGTGTGTATCCTGAGTTGCTTCTGGGAAGTGTGGATGGTCAGCCTGTCCTTCCACATCCGTATAACTTAGGGGATTTGGCAAAGGTGTTCATGTAATCTGTGTGCTTTTCCTGGCTGTCCTCTATCACCTAAGCCAGCAAGTCACTCCAGCAGTTTTCTGCTTTTACCAGAACATGAACTACCCCCAAAACACAGCTAAAATGAGGTATAAATCCTGGGTCAGATGTTTTTGAACACCAGGAGGGAAATACAACATGGAAAGAAAATGTGAAATGACTTGTTGTGGTGGCTGTCCCCAGAGTCCATGCCATCTTCCCCCAAGGGCTGTCCATCTCTGATTCCCTCCAGCCTGCTGACCATGGCACAGACAGCTAGTTTACCTCCCTGCAAAGAGGGCATCTTTATCTTTGACCTGACTCCTTCCATCTCAGACATTTGCTGGAGCTCTATCCCGAGTTTAGAAAATTAGCAAACAAATTATGTTTAACTTGTATCACTTTGTACTAGAACTACAAGTCTTTTTATTATCTTTATATTCTTTTATTATTTTTAATTATGTATCTGACAAGGGTTGTGTGTGAGTGCAGGTGCCATGGAGGCTGAAAAGTGTGGGATCCCCTGAAGCTGACTCTACAGATGGTTATGAGCTGCCTGGCATGGATACCGGGAATGACTCAGGTCCTCTGGATGAGGACAACATACTTTTAACTGCTGAGCCATCCCTCCAGCTCTATCATTTTAATTTTTTTGTGGTAATTCAACTATAATCTCATCTTTTTCATTTCAGGGATATTATGGTCTAGACAATGAAGTATTTTTAAGTTTGCCTTGCATCCTGGGAACCGGTGGAGTATCTGAAGTCATTAAAACCACAGCAGAAGACACGATGATGGAGACACTCCAAACCAGTGCATCCTCAATCCACAGCCTCCAGCAGCAGCTGAAACTCTAATTTTCAAGTGCGCTCACCCGAAGGGCGGAGCTCATTTACTTTCGCCAACACACATTGTTTTGAGAACTTCCACAACTTACTATTTATCCTTAAAAAGCAGCCTTTGTGGTAGATGGTTTCTTAGTTAGCTTCATAATTTAATCCTTGAGGAGAGGACGGGAAAGTATTTGATTTTTTTGACATGCCTGTACTGCTGTTTAAACGTACAGCAGGGATGAAGATTCATTTGCATTGCATGTCATTTTAAATTGAATGTCCTAAACCTAAGGCACATCTAGCACTTTGGAGACGTTCTGAGAGAAATGCAATCCTTAAAGATTCCTGTTGGACATTTATTCTTAGCCTGGTAAGCTTAGGCAGAATGGGCACAAACTCTGTGGTAGGTGTTCATTCCGAGATGCTTGGCTTACACATTAATGCTGCTTTTGCGAGACCCAGTTGATGGTAATGGCCAGTTCACCAGCTTACAAACACCAGAAAGGACTTTAGTGTGCATTTTAAATTGATCTAATGGAATGTTTAATACAGGAAAAATAATGTGATTTAATTTCCAGTAAGATTTCCTGTTTAATACATGAAAAATAATATGTGATTTAATTTCCAGTGAGATTTCCTTTCTGAAAATTTCTAGAACCCCTTCCTGGGCTAGAAGATCTCCAACATATCTTAAAAGTGTATCAGTAGAAAAAGAGAGATGTGTTTTTCTGTGGCCATAAGTAATGAATAACGGCCAATTTTGAGACCGAATCATGAGGCTTTCCTAAGAGCCATGGTCTTAGGGAGAGAGGCCGGCCGGCTGGAGTGCTGCTTCGGAGAAAGTCATTCAGCCCTGGAGAAACAGTTCCAGCTGTGCCTGGGAGATTGGTCAGCAGCAGCACTTCCACGTGGGAGACCGCATGGTGACTGCTGTGACATGCAGAAGACAGTGGTGGCTAACACAACTCTTACACGGGAGCTCCTTACCTTCAGAATCCTCACATTAAGTGGCTGAGGTAGGGGCTGTTTATTTTCATTACAGAGGAGGAAGCTGAACGTTAGTGTCTAAGATCCCATGGGTTCCATGGGGCATTACTTATCTGTGCAGCCTTTACTTTTTATAGGTAGCAGCAGGGGCTCTAGGGAGGCTTAGAGGCCTAAAAGCCAAGTTGTCACAGACACTAAAGTTGAGGTTTGGGGTATTGTGAAAGAATTCCTTTCATTCTCACATGGGACCTTTTCTCTCTTTCTTTCCTTCTTATTTTATTTTATTTTTCTTTTGAGACAGGGTCTTTACCTAGTCCTGGCTATCTTGGGGCTCGCTATTGTAGACCAGGTTGGCCTCGAATTCACAGAGGTCCTCCTGCCTCTCCCTCTTTCTCCCAGTGGGATTAAGGTATGGGCCACCATGCCTGCCTATATTTTCAAAAATATTTCTTACAAAGATTGATTAGCTTGACCCCCAGAAATTCTGCAAATAGCAGAGGTAGTATGGGCTGGAGACAGTGTTCACTTAGTCCTTCAGCTGGTGCTGATGAGAAAGTTCTCACAGATGAAGCACTGTGAACACCAACAGATTAGAGCAAACCCAGCTGGTGCGTAAGGATTAGCACGGAACACAGTGACCAAATGTCATATAAGTGCAAGTGTGCTAAGCCCTGTGAAGTTCGGAGTCAGAGAGGTGGAGAGCCCGTGACAGGGACTCCAGTGTAGCCAGAGAGGAGCGCAGTGGTTTGTGAGGTACAAAGGAAATAATCTCATTCTCAGTGTGACACTCGGTGATGGTAACAACCGCAGAACCCCCGCTGAAGAAACTAGAAAATGATGTCTGAGAAAGAATCCCACCAGATTTAACTGCATAAAACCTTGGACATTCAGACTAGGGATGTAGCCCAGTGGCAAGATGATTGCCTGATGTATACAGAGCACTGAGTTTGGTCTCAGAACCACAAAAACTTAGGATACTTGAAATAAGCATTTGTAGACAATTTTGTTGTTGCTTTTACTGGTCTTTTGTATGAAACAGGAAAGTAAAGTTGAAACAACCATTTCTTATGTGTTTTAAACTAGTATTTTATAATAGGTGATGACTAATTAGGGATTCAATAATTCCTAAAATAGAACCTTTTTTCTCTTCATTTGTTTTTGAGACTAATCTTACACCATCATCTTGCCTAAGCCTCAAGAGTGCTGGCTTCCATGCCCAGCAACAGTTTTTGTTTGTCCGGTTTGTGGGGATCTAGTCCAAGATCTGATACAAGCTTGGCAAGACCTCCACCACTGTGGTTCATCCCCAACCTGGTTTCTGGGGTCTAATTCTAACACTCTTCAACAGTGAGCCAACTGCAGAATGTTAGAACAATGAGCTGCCAAGAACTGTGTCAGTTACAGAAAGAAATGTCAATACAACAGACATGTATTGAACACTCAGTGTTATCCCAACTATTTTGTGTGAGTTTGACTTCACCCTCAAAAGGTCCTAGTAGAGAAGTCATTTTCTGTATCACGCACTTCCTTGAGTTAGGCAGCAGTTGTAAGTTCTGTGTAAGTCAGGCGGTGTCAATCGCCAGCACCTCATTTTGATTTGCTAATTTAACAGTCACAGGGCTTCTGTGTGGTAACTTTGATTTTCTCTGACTCTTTTAATGTTTGGGTGATGCTGACTTGATTCATCTGTATATTGTGTCAGTCTCTAAACCAATGGAAAATATACAGCGTTTGCATACTTCTCATCGGAGGCACAAGGACAGGATCCAAATTAGTGTCCATTCCCCAGAAATACCTACCATATGACAAGTTCAGCCCTAACCAAGTCACAAACCTCGACCGACTGGACTGTTCTGAAATGCAGGCTTTTGTGAAAAAGTAAGAGATGTATTTCCTCATTTAAAAAGCACTATGTTAAGTAAAATGTTGGTTTTTCTTCTTGCTATGTGACAAGGAGGGGGAAACTTTCATTGTTCCAAAATCATGCAGTACCTCATGATTTTACTGGGGCCTAGATTAAAATGCTTTTTAATACTGTAAGGTCTATTTTTCATTATCCGGTTTACATGGTCTTCCTCAAATATCAAAAATAATAAACTTTGATTTTTAAAGGATCATGTGATATCTGATTAAGTGAAAGAAAATACATTCACATTAAAGAGGGTTTTTTCCTGGCATTTCAGAGCACCCACATCCATTCACTAAAGTGCTTAAGTGTAAAATGAAGAAAAATCAGTTGTTTCTAAATTTAAAAAATATATAATTTGGATAGAAACTTTTCAAACAATATAATGCTATCTACTCATTGCTGGCTTTCATCTTTAGATTCTCTTGCCTCTGCCTCCCAAGGACTTTAATTCTAGATTATAGATTGTCATACCTGGTTTTTAAAAAAGAAAAAAAAACTTGTAGCCGAGCATGGTGGTGCACCCCTGCAATCCCAGCACTCAGGGAGGCAGAGGTAGGTAGATCTCTGAGTTCAAGGCCAACCTGGTCTATAAAGTGAGTCCAGGACAGCCAAGGCTACACAGAGAAACCCTGTCTCAAAAAAAAAATAATTAATAAAATAAATAAAAAATAACCTTGTAAAGCATTGAATTAGTTCGCCTTCAATTCATAGAAACAGATGCTCTGGTTAAAGGAATTTCTAAGATAGCTGTGGTTGTAAGAACAGTTTAAAATGAAGGCTTTTGAGTATTTGTAAAGACATTGTAGGGAGAAGGCATTCAGTGTCCTCTTCCATCACTTACCCTATTTCCTGAAGCATGGTCTCTTCCTGAGCCTGGGGCTCATCTCTTGGTGAGGCCAGTAGCCAGCAAGCCCAAGGTCCTTCTTTACTCCTCTTGTAGCTGGTGTTAACCATGTCACAGGCGTGGGTGGGAATGCCCTGTGAGATTTGAACTCTGGGTTTCATGCTTGAACAAGTGCTTTTGAACAACTGGAAACAAGTGGGAATAGCAGGATAGGGTGAGCTTCGGGTTTGACTGTAGCTACAGTTTACTCAAGGTTGATGTTACCTATTGGGGTGGAGCACACTGACTCATGCCATGCACTTTCACTTAGGCCCCTTTGGTCCATGCCTTGCTTAGAAAGGACTTGATACCATCACACTGTATACTAAGGTTATCCTGGTGTATCATCTTTCACTACTGTCTATACTAGGTTTTATACTTTGGATGACTGTACTTATTACATATAATAATTAATGGTTACTATGTCACTAATGTTTTTAAAGATTATTTTTATGAGTGTTTTGCCCACATTGTATGTATGTGCACCACCTGTATGCCTGGTGTCCACGGAGATTTCTTGTGACCGGGAACCTAACCTTAACCCTCTGTAAGAACAACAAATGCTGTTAACTGCTGAGCCATCTCTTCAATCCCTAGAGCAAGCTTTTATTGGAAATAGAAATTCAACTGAGATCAAGTATCACCTCTTGTATTCTATGGGACAATTAAAATCTGAGAATAGGTCTGGTGATGAGCCAGCCTGCCTCCATTTTAGGCTTGAAAGCCAAGCCGTCTTATAGTAAAGACAAACTGGGTTTGATTGAGCTATGCCCCACCTGTAACCTTAAATACAAATGTTTCTGTACTGCCTATTCCAGGAAAAGGTAACTGTTGTGGGGTCCACTTAAATCCAACATAACTCAAACACCAGGTCAATGTAGATGACAGTATTTATTAGAAGCAAGCTGGTACTGACGGTCCAGGGCTGCAGAATAGACTCGGAGCTGAACCGCAACCTTGAAGGGATATTTGTACAGCATGTTGAAAGGATGAAACCATACAGCAAGGGGAAGTGGGCTGGGTTTGTAGCTTTGTCCAATCTTTTTGACGTAAGAGGCTGACCAAGGGAGGTTCTATCAATCAGAATAGAAGCTGATCCCTGGGCCTAGGATCATAAACTTAGTTTGATGCCAGCAAGACGGAGAAAGTTGCTCTTGAAATGGCTGGACTCAAGACAACTGTTTCCTTACAAGTCCCTGAGAGGCCTGGACTCAGACAACTGTTTACTTACAACAGAAACTGTTGGCTATTGGGAAGTCCCCAGGTCCCCTAGGGCCTGGGACCTTAAACTTAGTTTCTCCCTTTGATGGAGTCTGAAAACGAAATGGCAGTATGTTGTTATTAGTATTTACTATTAATTTATCTTTAGTTAAACAGCAGTTATTCCTAAACCAGCTGTATACCCAATTCACCACACAGAGACTAGGATTTATTTAATTATCCTAGAGCACAATGCTGGGCAATGATTACTCCCAAGCCTGCATAGCCTCCTCCCATTCAGAATTTCCAACATTATATTTGTTTTTAGTCATATCTTAGGTCTGGCTCATTTCTCTTCGTTGTTTCCAAGTCCTCTCCTCGGGAATGAATCTCTCTGCTCCTTGACTCTCCCACTCCCTTCCTTCTCCTCTCCGGACCAGGATGTCCCACCCTATTCTCTCCACTGCACAGAACTGGGTGGTTGTTTTATTGACAACACAGAGAACAAATGGTGGCATGTTTACACAAACTTGAGACAGGTGATGCTTAGAATAAACATTACAATGAAATGTCCAGATTGAAACCAGATAGTGGGGTAGAGAAATCAGCATTTGAATGAACAAGGGTAAATTGTTTATTCCACAGAACACAGCACCAACAGTAGTGCTTAGAATACATTTCAGTTGCTTGTTTCCAACTGTAACCGTGCCTTTGTTTCAAAAGGTTATTATGACCTTGTCATAACCACCTTATGTGCACTTTGTCATGACTACCTTAAGGCCACCTTGCAACCATGACCACTTTGTTATGTTCCAATTCTGTAAGCCTATTTGACTGCCAAACCCCCATTTGGAAACCCCTTCCCACCCGAGCAATAAAAACCATTTTCTTGCCTTTGCCCAGTGCTGACCTCCTGTACACAAATAGAAGAGCTTGTTTTGACCGTGATCATAATTAGGCTCAATCTTTCTCCTTGCATTTTTGGGATTGACACTGGAGAGACGGCTCCGAAGTCTGAAAGGAGAAAATTCTTTTTGGTCTGAAAATAAGGCTGACATCAAGGACCTTCAAGGCTGACTGCGGCCTGTCTTATCTTTATCCTTGCGAACTTAGCATAAAGGGCTTCAAACGTTTAAACTGACAGTAACAAAAGACAAATGCAGGCGATAAACAGAGGGGCCTCGGCCGTCGTCACCTAAAGCAACTCCTGAGGCCAGGCTGCCCCAGGCGCTAGTCACACGAGCGGCGCGGCCCCAGGACCCTGTGCGCGCAGCGCCTGGCAGGGGTCGCCAGCGGGCCGGCGGCCGAGGGTCTCAGCGGCCGGGAAAGGATCCCGACGCCGGTACCCACTGCACCTGCGGGAACGGTCCGAGCCGACGCCGGGCTCCGGCGCAGGGCAGCGTCTCCGGAAGTGACGCGCGGGAAGCGGAAGCGCTGAGCGCCGGCTTCCTGCTTGGCAGGGGCGGGGCGGCGGCGGCGATTGTCTGGCGGCCTGGGGCGGCCCCGTGGCGCTGACCCTCTGCCTGTGGGGACGGAGGCGCGCGCCATGGCGGTGTCCGAGAGCCAGCTGAAGAAGATGATGTCCAAGGTGAGCCCGCGCCCTCCTGGGCGGCCCCGCGGGCAGGGCTGCGTCCGCTTTGCTCTGCGGAGCGGCCCTTCCCGCCTTCGTCTCCGTAAACAAAAGCGGGGTCGTGTCTGGCGCGGCCACTGCTGTCCGCCAGGCGCTGCTTACGGCCCAGACAGCCCTGCTGTGCCCGGCCCTGCTCAGCTCGGTCCCCGCGCGCTTCTCCCGGGCCCCCGGCCCGGCCCACCTCTCCGGAGCTCGGGAACTGTTGGTGCAATTGGCTCGCTGGAGTAGAGCAGCCAGAAAACCTAGACTGCCATCCCCGCCTCACTTTGGAGAACTCTGCAGTTCCGTTCCATTGCATGCATTAACTATGATTAACGCAGTTGTTTGCTTGTTTACTTTGAGTTGAACTTAATTCGTATGCCTGCCTGGGGTTAGGGGTTCCCCCTCACTTTTAAAAAGGACTTTTTGGATATTTTGCATGTTAATTTATTAGTTTGATGAACACACTGGGCACCCAACTCCAGAATGCTTTATTTATTTATTTTTGGTAATTTACCAAATTTAATTGGAATAAAATCTATGTAATGTGGTTGAGCCCTAACTCCTTCGATAGAGATCGTAGGTTTAAGAGGTTTCTATTTACAAGGAAACTGGGCGTGGTGGCACAGCCTTTAAACCCAGCACTTTAGGCAGAGATGGACAGATCATGAGTTCCAAACCAGCCAGGGATACACAGTGAGACTCTGTATCCAAACAAACAAAAATGATGCTAAAAAAAAAGAATTCAAAACTTTGTAAAAGAGACCTTTCCAGTACAGTCTCTTGGCTATCTACCCATTACTTTTTAAGCTTCTTGATTTTTTTTTTTCCTGTAGTTATGGGTTATGACAGATGGGGCTAGGGGGAATCTTTGTGGCCCAAGCAAAGGTCTGTATAGTAACGTTTATCTTCATCATTTATTTTTCAAAGCATCAATTACGCTTTTAGAGGATTTAGCCCATTAACTTCATCCGATTGAGGAATCTCCACCCTTATCAAGATATTCTGGCTCATGGGGAGGGGTCTGGTTAGTGTTTTAATATTGCTACAGATCATCTCTCTCCTTTGAGCATTATCTTAGCTCCCATCCTCATCAGGTTTTTGTCAACACCATTTTTGGTTGTGATTTTATCAATTGAGTATATTTCTACTGTTAGTCCATCTTGCTTTATGCAAATAACTTTCTACTTTATTCATTATTAACAGCAACCTTCTGGTTTTTTTTTACATACAGTATTTACTTATAATAGAAGATGAGTCACTGCTAACTGGGTAGAAGAAAGTGGTCACACTAAAAGTTGCTGTTGAGTTTGAAATGATGGCACACACTGCACTGATTGGGAGGCAAAGGCAGGCAAATCTCTGAGTTTGAGGCCGGCTTGGTTTTCATAGTGAGACTGTCTCAAAGAAAAAGAGTGCTATTGTACAGTAAATTGTAGAGATACAACAGTGTGAGCAATTGACTAAAAATTGTACTTCTTAACATAGAAGCCAGTAAGTATCAAAATCATGCTAATAATGTTGCAAAGTTGATAATAGCTTTTGAGAAAAGTAAAGCAGGAAGAAATGGTGGTGGTGGTGACAATGGTGAGGTCCTAGTTTTCTATTGTGAGAAGTGCTATCCGAGCAGAAACCTGAGCAATATAAGGAAATGAGCTCTGGAATAATCTGGAGTAAGAACATTCTGGGAAGAAGGAAAGACAAGCACAAAGGTTTGAAGCAGTTCATCACCAAAAGGGTGGTAGCATGGCAGGCTGAGAGCAGGCAGGAATTAGTGGTATTTGGCATTGACTTTCAGTGATGTGGGAGATTTTGGAGGGCTTTTCAGGCGAGTGTAAGGATTGGCATTTGATTGGATTGTGATAGGAAATAATTTAGTTTTTTTTTTATTATGTATATGGAACAGATATGTGACACAAACCTTTAATAACAGATCTCTGTGAGTTTGAGGGCCAGCAAGATCTACACACAGAGGCCAAAGGTATTGGACCCTCTGGAGCTAGCATTGCAGCGTTTGTGAACCACCTAAGCAAGAGCAGCAGATGTGCCACACCATCTCCAGCTTCCCCCTCGCTTTTTTTATTTCTGTTTATTTATTTACTTATTTATTTTTGAGGTTCTTACTCTGTAGACCAGAGTGATCCACCTGCCTCTGGTGCTGAGACTAAAGGCATGATCCACAACAGTCAGCCCAATTGATGTGAATTGTAACAAGACTACTCTAGGTGCTGAACTGAGACTGCAGTAGAGCAGTAGAGACAACACTGCTGTTCCTGGCTTAGACTGTAGTTGTCGCTATTGAGGGAGAAGTCAGGGTCTAGAGATGTAGATATACAAGTACAGTTTTTAAAAAGGATTTCTTTTTAAGTACACTTGTGTGTGTGTGTGTGTGTGTGTGCATATACATGTGGCTGACCACAGAAGCCAGAAGAGGGCATTGCCTGGAGCTCCCAGTGTGGGTCTTGGGAACTGAGTTTGGTTCCTCTGCAGAGGAGGAAGCACCCTTAGGCACTAAGCCATCTCTTCTGCCCAGGATTCTGGGTATGTGTTGAAGTTAATGCTGAGCAAGATTTGCTGTGGCTTGAGAGGGAGATGTCAAGGAGAACCTCAAGGTTTGGAATCTGAATAGCAGCTAGAGTCAAGATGTGGGAAGAATGCAACTGGGAGGGTGATGAGGAGATTGTTCCTGGTCAGTTTAATGTGCAGTAGATACACAGCTGTCAAACTGGTAGCTAGATACAAAGCACTCCCTCTTCCCTTCCCCATAGTGGAGACATTCCAAGACAAAGCAGATGTATTGAACCATATAGATTGTGCTTTTTCCTATGCATGCATTTCTGTAAGGAAATTTAACTTACAAGTTAGTTTCAGTAAGAGGTTAATAATAATATAACAAGGTAGAGCAGTTATAAGTTTCTGGCTTTGAGTAAAATAGTTCCTTAAACACAAGCCCTGGGACAGTCAGTCACTAACAGGTGGGGTAGCCTATGTAGTGTACTTACGCTGGACAGAGAGACGACTCACTTCCTGGGCAGGGCAGTAGGACTGAGATTTCATCAAGACATCATGCTACATAGAAATCCAATTTACTGGATGGTACACACCTTTAATCCCAGCACTGGGAGGCAGAGGCAAGTGGATCTCTGTGAGTTCAAGGCTAGCCAGGTGAGTTCCAGGACAGCCAGGGCTACACAGAGAAACCCTGTTTTGAGAGGGAAAAAAGAAGTGCAGTTTAATGTAATGAATTGTTTATTTCTAGAATTTTCTGGTGTTTGTTTTGTTTTGCAATACAAATGTATTGGGGAAGGAGAAGGGCCATCGGTCCTTCTTGGCTGCTGCCTTCCTTATGGCTGCCATCTCATTGCCCAGCTCCTGCTTCCTCTTGTCCACACCCTCTTCCTGATGAACTTGAGCATGCTGATCCTTGGAGACCTTGAGTAACTCCATGGCGCACACCTCAAAGGGTGCAAATCCTCTCACTTCCGGTCCTGTCCTGCATGGCTTGGTGTGCATGCACAGGGCCGTGGCTGCTCTCTCTCAAATACTTCAGGAGTGAGGTTAAGCGTGGGTCACTGAAATTACAGAAAGAAGGGACGCATGTCTAGAGTTTATGGAAGAGGTTCAGATTGAAAGTGTTTTTAAAAAGATGTCCATGTGCATATAGGCGCACACATAGGCCAAGGCAAGCATTTGAAAGTCATTCTCTCCTGCCATGTGGGCTTCTAGGGACCACGCTTAGGGGGCAAGCTTAACTGCTCAGCATGCTCCTTTACCTCCTGAGCCATCTTTCCAGCCCTGTATGGGAAATCTTTAATGTGCGAGTTTAAATACTTAAAAATACAAGAGAGAATACTAAAGAAGTGAGATTAGATGAAAAAGATAAAGGAGTGAGTCCTGTGGCTCAGTAATAATTGATTAGAAGGGAAAGAACAAAGGATAAGAAGGAAGTCAAGCTCTGATACTTTAGAAGACATGGGGTTTGGGTTTTTTAGTTTTTCATTATGTTCATCATTTGTGTGCGCACATTTGCACATGCACCAGTGAGCATATGGTGGTCAGAGCTAAGCTGCAGGGGTCCATTCTTTCTTTCTACCATGTGGATCTTGGGGATTGAATAAAATGAAGGATAGAATTGGGCGCGCCGCACCATATGGCAGGCACTGGCGACTTTAATAAGCAGTTTTGGGAAGGGCATAAAATATATGTGCACCCGTTCTGTTGCTGAGGCAAAAATTACTGAGTCCTCTTCCCAACACAGAAAATCCTTGCCAGTCAAACATTCAAATCTGATCACACCTCACTGTCTCCACAGTGGGATGTCCAAAACTGTAGGAGGCTTGAAGAAGATTGTTGTAGACATTAAGCAGCGGCTGCTGAGACCACAGGCATGCCCAGTACCTGTTTCTCCCCAGTGAAGAAGCATGGCCCTCTCTGCAGTGAGCTCGCTAGAGGGAAGGGGCAAGGACATAAATATCTTGCATATCATAACTTCTTAGACCCAAAAACTAATTCATGTGTGTTAAAATAGAGATGAGGCTGTCACTATCAAATAAACACTAGGTTAAAGGTGGGCTGTTCATATGATTAATATCAGTTAGCAGTAAAGAACTGTATCATCCTGATGCTTTGTTCTCTGCCTTGAGAGCAGAGTCTGTTGGAATAGCTGGGTGCTTTTTATTTATTTTTTCTTTTTTCCTGTACTGAGGGAATTGAACCCAGGATCGTGGGCAGGCTAGGTGAACTCTCTCCCTCTGGGTCATAGCCTCTGCAGCTGACTGTTTTTGTTTGCTTGCTTGCTTGCTTGCTTGTTTGTTTTGCTTTTTAAGACAAGCCAGTTAAGAGCTTTGCATGGGTAGGGCTTATCAACCTGTGAGCATCAGTGTGTTATTATCAGTTAGCTCCTGCTAGATGTGCCTAAACCAGTGTGCTAATTCAAGAGGAGAGGAGAGAGTGGTGGGGTGAGTGATCTGTTGCAAAATGGTGGTTGTTGACAGCGAATGCTACAGAGAATGAGGGAAGTGTACCGGAAAGTTTTGTTAAAAGAAAGATGCAGCATAGTTTTTGAGTAACCTATATTTCCCCAGCTTTTTGGGGCTTGAGGCAGAAGATCATTAATTTTGAAGCCAGATTAGACAATAAAATCAAACCTCATTAAAAACATTTTTGGATGGGGACTCTTTTTTTTAAAATGCCTGCATGTATGTCCAAGTACCCTGTGTGGTACCTGAAGAAGCCAGAAGAGGCATTGGCTCCCCTGGGACTAGAGTTACAGACTGTTGTGATCTGTCATGTGGGTGCTGGGACTCCATCCCGAGCCCTATGGAAGAACAGTGCTCTTAAGCCACTGAGCCCTTTGGACGGGGCCTTTTAACTTGAATAAAAGTACTAAAATAATGAGGGGCATAGGAGAAGAAGAGGGAAGGAGGGTGGGATTGGGAGGGGATGGGCAGGGGGCTACAGCTGGGATACAAAGTGAATAAACTGTAATTAGTAAAAATAAAATAAGTACTAAAATAGTAGTGAGCAACCTCAGAAGGGTTCCCTTTCTCAGAAAGGGTTGTGGTAGAGAAATAAGTTCCCTGAGGCTCCCTCAGGCTTTAATGTTAACGATGAGTAGAAGGTTCAAGAAGACTGCAACAAAAGAAAATAACATTTTAAGAAAATACAGCCTGGCGGTGGCAGCTCGCATCGCACCTTGAATCCTGGCACCTGGAGGCAGGCAGGTTGACCTCTGAGTTTAAGGACAGTGGGGCTGCATAGAGAAACCCTGTCTCAAAAACCAAGAAAGAGAAGAAAACCCAGCAGTAAAGTGATGCACATTGGTTTTAAGTAAACTTTGAAATTTTTGCTTTTCAGTACAAATACAGAGATCTCACTGTCCGTCAAACTGTCAATGTCATCGCTATGTACAAGGATCTCAAACCTGTATTGGATTCATATGGTAAGTTTATTCAAGAAGAGTATCTGTCACTGTGATTGACTTTTTTACTTATGTTTATGGCTACAGTTTTCTTGTTTTCCTTTTCAGTTTGTTGGGTTTCCAGTTGAAGGATTGAACTTCCACCTAACAAAGGTGCTGGGAAACAGGAGAGAATAAGTCTGAAAAATAGATCTGTTGAATGCTTCCAAATCTTTTTTTCTTTTTCCTTCCAAGTCTTAAAAAGTATTACTTTGATACTTGGGGAGATATTTGTTTTTCTGTGTTGGGGGACCAAACCCAGTCCCCTGCATGCTGTACCTCTAGCCCATAGGAGAGAATTTTAAATATAGTTTAGTTTATCATTTTCTAAAGTTTTTTCTTTTCCTTTCCAAAATACTTAGAGAGTCCAAATGCTATAGCATGCATGTGCAGATCAGAGGACAAACTACAGGAGTCTGTGCTTCTTTCTTTGTGTCATTGTGAGGCTTGAACTTGAGTCATCAGGCTTTGCCGCAAGTGCCCATACCCAGTGAGCCATCTTGTCAGGCCATTTGACAGAGTCTTGAAGAACGTTGCTAAGAGCAGCTGAGGGTTAAAGGGAAAATTCTGTGGTTAAGTTTTAACAGTTAAACATTAAACAAAATCAAATGCATATCTTGGTATCATGAACCTGTAATCTCAACTACTCAAGGACCTGGAACAGGAGGATTACTTGAACCTAGGAATCTAGGCCAGCCTGAGCAATAAAGATAGTCAGTTCAGCCTGCCTGTCTCTGTCTCTTCTGTGTCTGCCTCCCGTCTCTAATCATCTCTATAAGACTCCCCCACCCCCACTCCCTAGACAGGCTTTCTCTGTAGCCCTGGCTGTCCTGGAATTCACTCTGTAGACCAGGCTGGCCTTGAACTCATTGGGATCTGCCTGTCTCTGCTCTCAGGTGCTATGTGTGATTAAAGTGGTGTCAGCACCATCCAGCTAAGACAGATTTGTAAAACTTAAGTTTCATTGCAACAAAATTTTTTTAACTGAGAGGTGGATTACCATGGACATGCCGAATGTCTTAGCTACTGGGTCTCAGCCCCTCCCCCCTAGCTTCTCAGTTCTCAGGGTCACATCACAAGACTAGTTGGCACTAACAGTCCCTTTCATTTTATAAATCTGGAAATTTTTTTTTTTTTTTTTTTTTTTTTTTTGGTTTTTCAAGACACTTTTTCTGCTTTAGTCCTGGAACTCTCTCACTCTGTAGACCAGACTGGCCTCGAACGCACAGAGATTCACCTGCCTCTGCTGGGATTAAAGGTGTGATTAATCCACACCCAACTGGAAAGTATTTTTTAATAATGGTCTTTAGTTTTAGATGCCAATTTGTCTTTGTACTGAGAATTTAAGAAATAACATCTGGAGTTTTTCTCTTTTAAGATATAGCAGTCCTACCTTGAGCACATCAGGGCCAGGGCCAGGGGAAAGCATGTGCCCTTGTCCTCCTGTCCACTAGGAGGTCCTTGGCTCTGAAGGCAGAGAGTGGGATTTTATTGCTGAGGCTTTGTAGACTGCACTTCCTTCAGGCAGGGTTGTGAAAACAATAGTGTTCTGCCAGGTTCACGGGACCCTCAGAGACCACCAGGAGATGACTCGATGCAATTGCAAGAGAGCTTTATTACAAGAGTGATCGAACTCGGGACCCAAGTCTCACTGGCGCAGCAGTAGAGAAGTGGGACCCCGAGCTCTGAGTGAACAGGATTTTTAAAGGGAAAGTCTGTGAGCCGGGGGTTTCCATGGCAGCAAGCAGGGGGGCACAAGCCTTGGCGTTACAGAATTGGGTGAGGTTTAGCAGGGCGGGGTGACCTTTTCTAAGGCACATAATCACAATGGCTAAGGCATATAATCACAATGGCTATTTTTCTAAGCCATATCTAAAACATTGGGGAGAATTTTCCCACCTGATTCTCAACCGATTCCCATTGATTATTGCCAGGGAGTTTGTCTCTGTTTTCTATGAAGCATTTATTCTGTTATATATTTCCTGGAGGCTGTTGCTAGGAGAGTTAACTTTGTTTTCTGCCAGGTGTACATTCTATGATATTTCCTGGTACCTGAATTCAGTTCCCAGTCAAGATCTTTATTTCAAAATGGAGTTATATTCAGGCTATCTTAAGCTCTTCAATAGGTCCTATGGAGATGTGGAGGTGCCGGTAAATGATGAGGCCTCCTCTCAAACCCGGGACAAGCTCCCTCACTCTGCATGATTTCTGTCTGCACACTGTATTGACTGACGAAACCCAAAGTGGCTCCAGTGGGCCAGGCTCTGGCCTTCCACTCAGAGATTGGCCTGCCTCAGCCTCACAACTGCTGGGATTACAGGCATGTACTACTAAGCCCTGTGTTTAAGTGTAGTTTTTACTGCATGCTGTTAATCAAAACTGATAGATGCTGTCATCATCACACAAAGTTTTCTGGTTTTATATAGCTGAACTTAATCTAAACTATTATCTGTTAAGGTTCAAACCCAGGACAATTTCCTTTTTATTTCTTGTTTTCATTCATTATAAAAATGCTTTTAGAGAACATACTAAATTTAAATGTAGTGTTTCAACGCATGAATTTCATGTGCATTAGTGTAAAGTTGTCAGATTCCTTGGAATTGGTGGTATAGACAGTTGTGAGCTGCCATATGGGTGCTGAGAATTGAACCCGGGTCCTTTGGAAAAGCAGACGGTGCTCTTAACCACTGAGCCATCTCTCCACCCCCCTATTTGTTTGATTTTTAAGATAGGTTCTCACTCTCACTCTAGCCTAAGCTCTCCTGGAACTTCGTACATGGCTGAGGCTGTCATTGAATTCATGGTAATCCTCCTGCTTCACTGTTCCAAGTGCTGTGACTGTAGGCATGAATAATTCTGCCCAAGGACATATTCTAACTTCACAATGCACAAAATTAGACAATTGTCTGCAGAAGAGCTGCTATTGTCAGAGTAGTTGTGTGTGCTTGCTTTGTTTGTTACAGCGTGTGCCAGCTTTTCTCATAGGAAGAGTCTCTGGGAAATCAACCTCTTTAAAAGACTGGCTGTGGCTCAGTCTCACATTGCAGTCAGTGATCTCTTGACTCCATTGCTATGGACCTGAGGTGGGTCTGAGCGTCATGGCAGAAGGAGATGGTGGAGAAAAGCTGCTCACCTCATAAAGCAAGGGAGCAGAGGAAGAGTGAGAGGCCTTGCATAGGAGATACTCCAACCTGGCCCACCTTCCCAGTTCCTGCCACCTCAATAATGCCCGTCCTTTATGATTCACTGCTGAGGCCGTGGTTCTCATGGTCCAGTCACCTCCTCAAAGGCCAGGGCTTCAACACAAGAGCCTTTAGAGGCTATTTCATCTTGAATCCATGTGGAGGTCCTAACAATGATCTGTGGAGAGGCAAAATATGAATCTTGGCCCAGCACAACTTAGTCTAGTTTAAACTTCTGGAGTCTTGATGCCAAGTGGGGTTTTTTTTAACACATATTTTAGATATTAGTTATTTTTATTTCATATGCATTGATGTTTTGCCTGAATGTATGTCTGTGTGAGGTTGTTGGATCCCTATCTCTCCAGTCCCCCCGCCTTTTTTTTTTGTTTTTTTTTACATATTTAAATACAGTAAAACTTTGGAAAAATATTTCTTCATGGTAGTTATCACAACAAAGTATGACTACATCTAACTCCCTTGCAAAGTAGCTGTGACCTCTTCCACAGAATGGGTTCTGTTTTCTGAGAAGTGTTGCTCAGGAGAAGAGCCTAGGGAGGAAGGGTTGGTTAGTAATAAGCTTTATAAGAAACCATTGTAAGGTACATGGGACCTGTTCATGAGTGAGTTCTAGTGACTAAGAAACAGTGCTCAGAATTCTGGGAGATTTGGGTGAGAGCAAATGATGACCAGGTGTCAGACAACATCCACTTCATCCCAGCCTTCAGGTGAACAGGCATTGCTTATGTGGACCTTATGTCCTTCTACAGATCTGTAAGTGCAGCGTTTGCCCTGTGTGACAGTGTCCATTTTAGAAATAAAGCAGTTTGTGTAGCACAAATTATGCAAAAGACATCAAGGTTCATTTGAATTTCCGGTACCCACATGGCACACACAACTCTCTGTGACTCCAGTTTCAGGGTTCTGCCAATCTCTGCTGGCCTTGTGGACTCCCAAGCATGCATGTTGTACAGGCATGCATGTAAACAAAACACCCTTATACATATAACAATTTCTTTTAAGAATAAAAGGAAGCCAAGTGTGATGGCACACATAATAATTTTTTTTAAGAATAAAAGGAGAGTTCAGGAAAGGGACTGGAGAGATGACTCAGCAGTTAAGAGCACATACTGCTCTTACAGAGGATCCAGGTTCAATTCCTAGCAGCTACATGACAGACTACAATAGCCTGTAACTCTAGTTCAGGGAATCTGAGGCCCTCTTCTACTACCCTCTGAGTGTACATCATACATGGTTCACTTGCATGCAAGCAAAATACTTAACACACATAAACATAAAATAAAAATAAATAAAATACATGTTGAAAGAAGGTGTCTGTATTTAACTATGGAGACATCTCTTTCCAGTACTGTAATTTAATACCACCTTGGAATTGAGAATGGAAGTGATGTATGTGTAGAAGAACTTCCGATTCTCCTGTCTTTACCTTCCAAGTGTTAGGGCTGTAGGCATGTGTCGCCATGCCCAGTTTACACAGTGCTGGTGACGGAGCCCCCGGCTTCAAGAATCTAGGCAAGCACTCCATTACTGTTTTGCTACACCCCAGCCACAGTGAGTGGGGGGTTCTAAAGTGAAATGATGAAAGGTAAGCTTTTAGTGTGGCATCATTTGGCAATGACGTCTTCCTCCTTTTTAGTGGTACTAAAGATCAAGCCCAGGGTCTTCATTCAAGACAGTTGCTCCATGGAGCTATATTGACAGCTTTGATGGGGATTTTTATTATTTACTGATATATTTATTCTTAAATTTGTTAAAAACAACTTTATTGGGGATACAGTTTTTGCATAATCATTGTATCCATCTTAGGTTTACATCACAATAACTTCAGAGTGATTTTAATTTTATTTATTTATTTAGGTTTTTCAAGGTAGGGTTTCTCTGTGTAGCTTTGGCTGTCCTGGAACTCACTCTGTAGAGCAGGCTGGCCTCAAACTCACAGAGACCCGCCTGCCTCTGCCTCCCTGAGTGCTGGGATTAAAGGCATGTGCTACCACCACCCAGCTCAAAGTGATTTTCTAAACAGGCTTAAAGTCATGTTAGTTGCAGACCAAAAGTTCGTATTTGGAAATACAGCACTCAGAAGATAATTTTTACAAGTACTCCAAAGCTTTTTAAACTAAGTGAATCCGTGAAGGAGGCTCTGTTACTGAACACTGACAGGTTAGCCAGATTCCATAGGTAACTGATGAAAGACTAACTTACATGATGGTGTGTACAAAAATGCTCATGATGAAATCTTTGTTTTTCCCTCTAGTTTTTAATGATGGCAGTTCCAGGGAGCTGGTGAACCTCACTGGAACAATCCCTGTGCGTTACAGAGGTAAAGAACATGTTTATGTTCTCACGGTAGCTCTATATGCTGGCAGGAACCTCTGCCAAGGAGTTAAAAGTACATTGAGTACATTCTAAGGGCCTTCTTGACAAGACAGAGGTCTTCTCTTCAGTCCTATTTCAACTTTATTTGGCAGCAGCACCTCACAGTTAGTTGGGTTTTTATTGTCATTATTGTTTAACTTCTCTGTCAAGATAGAGCAACAAACAAGTGCTTTACAGTACAGACAGAACTTAATGTTTCATGGAATCGTGGTACTGTATTGGGATCTTAGGTGTCTGCTAGTTCAGCCTTTCTCACCATTCATACCTTTCTGACCGTGGGAAGCTGTACTGGGTAGTGGTGAGGTGGTGGGTAAAGTCGGGACAGAAATTAGGTTTGGATTCCTGCTATGCAGTGTGAACTTTGTGACTGTGGACATCCCCAGCATTTGGGGAATGTTACCTGGCTCGAGTGCCAATGCTTCATGGAAGTGATACATGTAAAGGTTTGCACTAGCCTGGTGTGTCCTACACAAACAGTAAAAGGCACATGTTTATGGTTGTTGTTTGGTAAGGACGCGAGTTTGCGTAGCTAGTCTCTGCTAATCAGTCAGCTCTCTGTTACACTCAGTGATAAGTGAACATTCAGTTTCTTAAGAGCCTGTTCTGCTTTGGGACAGTTGTATTCATTAATTATTCCTTGTGGCTAGCTAGGACATGCCCCCAGAGAAAGATGCTGAACCTTCAAAGGCCCTCCCCTAGTGACCCAGTTCTGTGACATAGGCCCCGGAATATCACCATCAACTGGCAAACAGGTGTTTAGGACAGTGATTCTCAGCCTTCCTAATGCTGCAACCCTTTAATACAGTGCCCCGTGTTGTGGTAACCCCTCGACCATGAAATTATTTCATTGCTACTTTGTAACTATGGTTTTGCTACTGTTCTGAATCATAATGTAAATCTCTGAAAAGCATAATATCTACTGTGGAACCCCAAAGGGCTCATGATCCAGAGATTGAGAGCCACTGGTTTAGAACATGAACCTGTGGGGAAATATTACACAACAGTTCCGTGTTTGCTGTGCTGTGAGATCAAAAAGGAGAACAGGGGCATATAGGAAGATCACAGAGATAATGCTTGTCAGCCGCTTGCCCCTGACATAATCCTGAAGGAAAAGCGTTAACTGAGAGCATCTGTGACGGACTTAAGCTTAATTACTAGCTGCACTGTTGCCCCTAGGGATGAGCTGTGGTGCAGGTTGAGGTGAGCCTGCTCTTTTCCCTCAGCCCTTCTTCGTGGGTCATAGCATGCAGGTCCAGGTTACTGTGGGGGGTTCTTGTTCAAAGAGCGGAGACTTCTCAATGTTGGTGATAAACCTAAGCCTCATGTGTTAGAGCTACACATTGTAGATGTGTCTGGATGGTGAGAAAGAGAAATCAGAAGTTCCGTTAGTATCTCATTTCTTGAGGTGAAACATGCTTACATATTTGTGTTGCCGAAACTTTGTAAAGGTGAGGCACATGTAAGCTGCGGAGGTGGTAAACAGTTGCTTGCAACATTGGGCTTTGAGAGCATTAAAGACTGCTCTACGTTTAGTGTGGTGACTTTGCATCCTTTGAGATCCTTCCATTTGACTGCCAAGTAGTCAGATTTCTCAGCTGAGATTCTGTTTCAAAGCAAGAGGAGAGGGTAGCACCATTGATCTAAATAATCACCACTGAAACCGCCATAAGCATGGGTGGCATCCGTTGACTGTTAGAGGGTGGAGACTAGCTTCTGGAAGAGAATGGGTGCATCACTTTCCTTCCATCTCAGACGGTAGGTTGGACCAAAAGAATGTTGTCTGCAGAATGCGGTCAGCACTTTGACCTTCTTGATGTGGCTCACAAACCAAAGCTCCAAGAATCGTTTGAAATTAAAAAAAAATATCTGATGGTGGCCATGGTGGTGTTTGTTGCTCTCAATCTTGTGTCTTACAATCCTGGAAAATAATAGGAGTAACTGAGGTTTCTTCTTCTCTCTCAGGTAATACATACAATATTCCAATATGCCTGTGGCTGCTGGACACGTACCCATATAATCCCCCTATCTGTTTTGTTAAGCCTACTAGTTCAATGACTATTAAAACAGGAAAACATGTAGATGCAAATGGGAAGATCTACCTACCGTATCTACATGACTGGAAACACGTAAGTATTATGTGTCTCTGTGATGTAATTACATGTGTGTTCTACTCACTAGCTTCTGTCTTCAGTTTACACTCAAGGAAAATTTCAAGAATGGTAAAGTAAGTTCAGACAGTGGACTGAGGCAGTTAGAAAAGGCTTTCATTGTTCCTTTGCTTAGTTTTTGTTGGTGGTAGTGGTTGTTTGTCTGTTTGGTTTTGAAGTAGAGTCTATATTGTGTTGTCCTCAAACAAGTCCTAAGATGACATACATGAACTGTAATACTAAATAGCTGAAAGGGAAATAGTCTAGAATGCTGATTCACCATTTTATTTAGTTGAATATAAACTTAAACAGACAAGGTTCAGAGGTAGAATATTAGTTTTAAAATGGGTACACTGATGGGGTATGTTTGGGAACTCAGATCTTATTTTTTGAAGCATTGCTTGCTGTCAAGGGCAACAGTTGGAAACTCCTGTTTCTGCCTCTGATAGTGTAACTGGCTGAGAGCTGAGCAACATTTGTACAAAATAGCCAGAAGCCTACATTGTATCACTGCTCTCTAGAGGAACAGAAGCAATACAATGAATATGTTATAAAGGAAGTTTTTTTGGATTTTTTTAAAGGTGTGTGTGTGTGTGTGTATGAATGTTGAGCCTGGTGCCTGTGGAAGCCAGAAGACAGCATCAGATTTCCTGAAATTAGAGTTGCAGGCAATTGTGAGCCACCAGAGGAGGTCCTGGGAATTGAACACAAGACCTCTGCAAAAGTAGCCAGTGCTCTTAACTGCCAAGCCATGTCTCCAGAAAGCCAAAATAACTGGCTTTCTGTGTCAGAGGAGATGGCAGCAGAGGTGGCAGTGGGGAGGTGGAAGATGGGCAGAAAAGGCAACGCTACCTTGTCCTCTGACCTCTTGTATCTAGGCCGACATGGGAAGGTTTTGCCCACTCGGGGAGTATCTCAGATCCAGTCATGTTGACAACCAAAATTAACCATCACATTTATTTTGAGACAACTCAGTTAGATAGCTTGTAGAGCCTGCCCTGGAACAGGCCCCGCCCACTCAAATGAGGTGCTCCTCACCAGTTCCTGTTCCTGGAAACTTCTGCCTGCTCCATCCTTTTTCACAAGTGATGCCCAGCATGTAAACTAACACTACACTAAAAGAGAGCTACACAGGGGTCGGACACAGACATGTTTCCGTGCTTCGTGTAAAGTTGTCTGATTTGAAAATTGGTGTGTTTAGGGAAATAGCTGGGGCCAGCCACATGGCTTCACGAGTAAGGGCAGAGGCTACACAAGCCTGGGGATCCCTAGAATTCAAGTAGAGATGGAAAGAGAGAATTTACTCCAGAGTTGTCTTCTGATTCCTGAACACAGTGTGCTATATGTGCTCGCACATACATATGATAAAAAGCCAAGAGAGTAAAGAAGATTGTCAGAGGGTTAAAAACTAATAGCAGAAAGACCAAACTTTCTATTTTGCTGAGAAATAATTATAGGTGACATGATTTGTTGTGTTTTCCACCCTTTTTAGCCACGGTCAGAGTTGCTGGAGCTTATTCAGATCATGATTGTGATATTTGGAGAGGAACCTCCAGTGTTCTCCCGTCCTACTGTTTCTGCATCCTACCCACCATACACAGCAACAGGGCCACCAAATAGTAAGTAGCTTGAGATCTGATTTTAAAAGTTTCTGAAACAAAGCCTGTAAAACTCTTAAAATAACTTTACTTTGCTTTTTAGCTTCTCAAGTTAGTGGAGTTTTTGGAAGTATTCTGAGGCCCCACATCTGCATGTACAGGTTCCTACCAAAGACTGGCATTTGGGCTTCCATCTGTGGGTAGAAATCAAAGTGTGGATGTTCTGGATTCCAGAGTGAAGAGAAGATGCCAAATAGAGCTAGAAGTTTTAAATTATGCATGCCATGGAAAAGCCTGGAAAGCAAATGTAATTTGAAAGGTAGCCTGAGCTTTCTCTGTGCCTCCAGGGTCTGTATTGTAGAGAATTAATTACATCAGCTAGCTCATTCCCTTGAGCTATTCTGGGTATACACAATTAGACATCTAGCTCTTGGCTGCTTCTCTGTGGTACAGCCAATTTGTGACTACCTTGTTGGAAGGGTGAGAGCAAGGGGACAGTACTGTGCACCCCATAAATAGTTCCACCCCTGTTCTGATCATATGAATGATTCTTGCTGATACTTGACAAGCATACTGGGTAATTGGGAGTTGGTTGTACTTACTTGTTTTGTTTTTGTTTTGTACTGATTTTACTGTGTTTTAAGTTGTGATTCTGACAAACTTCTCTTTAAAGACTAGTTATGTGAGCTTTATTTCCTTCTGCCTAAAGACATGCTCTTGTTTTTACTCGTTTTTCATGGAGAGTATCTTGATCCTTGAGCAGAATGGGAATGTCAGAGAAGTGACATCCCCTCCCCTCCCTCTGAGAGTGAGCTTGTTAGGGCTAGTGTTTCCTGTAGTAAGGATGTTAGTTTGTTTTTGTTAGTTAAGGGCTGTTAACTGAGTGTTAACAGACATTGTCTAGTCTGATCCCCTCGTTTATTTGCTCAGCTAACTTAGCTAGCACTCAAGACAGAGGGAGCCTTTCTCTACTTCTCTCAGTTTCACGTTGCCTTGGCAGTACAGTGCTCCATGAAGAGGCCGCACTAGTCACGGGAGCAGCGCAGCTTTGTGCTCACGGCCTCCTCCAGCCCTGAAGAGCTAGTTCAGGCAAATCACTGTGACCCTGCACACTGCACTGCTAGCTGTTGAAATTTTAGTAACATTTTAGGCAGTTAGAGAATATCCATCATTATCAGGTATCACCATGAGCAAAGGTCTGGATTCCTCCCATACATGTACTAAGTAATAGCCAAGAATCGTGGACACATATTTGAATAAATATTTAGTAGTTGAGAAATCATTGCTCAGAACATTTTTTTAACTCTTTCAGGGTAATTTTTAAGTGATGAGTCATGTTATAAGACATTGTTTAAAAAACAAAAATAAGTGCAATAGTGTGTGCCTGTAATTTGGAGGTTTAGCCAAGAGAATTGTGTGAGCCATGGAGTTCTGGGCAGCATAGTAACATTCTGGGACTCGAAAGACAGCTGAGCAGTTAAGAGCACCTGTTGCTCTTGCAGAGGATCCACATGGTGACTTAAAACCATCTAATTCCACTCCTGGGAGATCTGGTGCCCTCTTCTGACCCTGCAGGCACCAGGCATTCAGTCATACCAGTGCAGAAGTACTTGCAGGCAAGACACTCAGACACTATATCCAAACTTCATCTTTTTAAAGTTTTATTTTAATCCTGTGTGAGTGTGTCTGTGTGGGTATGTGCACACGAGTTCAGGTGCCGAGGAAGACCAGAGTCATCAGATCCCCTGGAACTCAAGTTGCAGTCAGTTGTGAGCTGTCCAACTGTGAGTTATGGGTGCTAAGAATAAAACTCGGGTCCTCTGCAAGAGCATTACATGCTCGTAACCACTGAGCCATTTCTCTAGCCCTTGAACCGTGTAGGGGGGAGGTGTGTGTGCACATGCATGCGCTCTCTGTTTTACCTCTTAACCATGGAGCCATCTCTCCAAGCCCTGAAATAACCCGTTTTTAAGAAAAGAAAAATTGCTTATGCTTATGAGGAAATTATGACTCTGAGATAGTGGTTGTACATTGGAGAAACTAGCATGGAAGAGAATGATACTGACCATGTGTGTTGCTAAGACTTAACAGTGGACTCGCCATTTTAAAGAGATACTCATAAATGTCAACTGTGCTTCCTGCTTAGAAAGTGTCTATGTGTGGAATGGAGTTGTGAGCTTTTGGAAGTTGTTGTTTAATGAAATACTGACTGTCTTCCTTTATTATACTTAGGAAAAAGTAGTTCAGCATCTATTGATACATCCTAAGAAGGCTGTGAACCCTGATGTGTTAGGCTGGCAAAGGTTCCCAAGCCTGTTGTTGACAGCAGCCCAGCACACTTCTCCCACTTGGCTTGTAGCCTGTCCTCTAGAAGGTCATTCTTTGAAGGCTTCGTGTCTCGTTTTCTTCGCGCTTCATCTGCCATTCCTCTAGTAGATCATTCTACCTCTCACCTTTACCTTGAGGTTTACTCTATCTCTTAGACTTAAATTAGCTCCTTTCCTGGATGATCCCATAGATAGCACTCTGCCTTCCCTGCCAGCATGATTAGCAGAACAGCCACTGCTGACTCTTTATCGCCCCAGCCTGATTCTAAGCAACATGTGGCCAAGGATCCCTTCTTGTCTCATGCCTTTCCTTTGTACCATCCTCTTCTCCTCTCTTCTCTTCTCTTCTCTTCTCTTCTCTTCTCTTCTCTTCTCTTCTCTTCTCTTCTCCTTTCTCTATCTCTTCCCACCTCCCATCAAATCCCTGTTTCCTGTCATATAGAAGACAGTAAAACATTGTTTATTGACCTAAGTACTGATTCACCATTGTATCTAATGAGAAACATTTGAGTAAAATTGACTCTGAAGGCAAGTCCTTTTCCATCGAGGCCAAATTTAGCCTTTGGCATCACTGACCTTACTGGTTCTATGAATGAATGAGGCATTCTTGAAGACTAATGACATTTTAACTTTTTCCCCCTAGTATGTTCAAGCTTTTAAAAGCCAATCTAAATGCGTGTGGTTGTAAGTTTTGTGTAGGATTTCTTATAGTGGTTTGGAGTCTTAGGTTCTCAAACAAGCCAACAAAACCAGTTGTGCAATTCAGTCAATGTGGCCAAGATTTCTTAGATGCAGAGGTGGACTAACTCCTAAGAAGCAGGTCTTAGAGCAAATTCTCCTAAATTACAGATTAATTTTAAGGCTGTAAAGCTTACCAGGTTGACCTGTCTTCCAGTCATGTATTATTGAGATTTGCATGAGTGTTGTCACTCACATATAATGATTTAGGAATTAAGTGACTTCAAAATATTATTCCTTAAAGAACAAATAAAAGCCAGGTGCTGGTTTTGTTTTGAGCCTGAGGTTGGATTCTTGGTGTGAAATTTTGCTGTGGTGTGACAGAGATACCTATTACTCTACAGCCTTTATATTCAGGACTGTGCATATGACTTTCAAATATTAAAAATTATTTTTAGCCTCCTACATGCCAGGCATGCCAAGTGGAATCTCTGCATATCCATCTGGATACCCTCCCAACCCCAGGTAATGAAAATTCTGTTACACTTGGAATCAAAATAATGCTAACTGGGGAATTAAGTTTAGTTGGAATTCAGTGAAGGGTTGGTTTATTGGTGTTTGTTTTTTGAGATATCTGGCTGTATAGACTCACAATCTTACCTCAGCCTTGGTATTATAGGCCTGCACTACCATACCTGGGTTTATGGAAAGTGTATGCACATAATTTCAAAGGAGTTATAGGTTGCCTAGAAAAATGCAGCTTTGTTTTATTTACAGGGTGGGGGAGACAGGCTTGGCTTAGTAATAACAGTAATCTTGTTTGGTTTAGAGCCTTGAAATGCTTGCTTTTTCCCTTAGGGTTAGAGAAGTGGCTCTTTAGTTAAGAGCACTTTCTGCTTTTCCAAAGGGGCCTAAGTTTGGTTCTTAGCGCCTAAACTGGGCACTCTAGCTTCGAGGGATCCAGCCTTCCTTTTGTCTCCATGGGCACCCACACGTGTGTACACGTAAAATAAAAGGAATAGCTGGGTGTTAGCACTCCAGAAGCAGGAGCTAGCAGATCTTTATAAATTCCAGGCCAGCCAGGACTACATAGTGAGACTGTCTCAGTAAATAAAAACAAATCTTTAAAAAGAAACTTTGGATTTTCCAGAATGCAAATTTAGAACTGTTTATTAGAATATATGAATAACACAAACTATCCAGAAACTTTTTTTTTTTTTAAATGCTGGGCAGTGGTTATTAATCCCAGTACTTGGAAGGCAGAGGCAGGTGGATCTCTGAGTTCAAGGCCAGCCTGGTCTACAAAGACAGGCAGATCTCTGAGTTTGAAGGCAGCCTGGTCTGCAGAGTTCCAGGGTATCCAGGGCTACACAGAGAAACCTTGTCTAGAAATCAGAATAGAAAATTTTACTCTTCTGTTATTAGAGTCTTGTCCTTAGGAATATTCTTGGAATTTCTACCTCTCTGAAGGTATCCATGTATAATCTGAGCCAAGCAAGAATATTTGGCCATTTACTTCTTTGGGTTTTTTCTGATATAGGAGCTCAGACTTTTTTTAAAAGATGGTTTATTTTATGTGTGTGAGTGTTTTTCTCATGTGTTTGTCTGTCTGCCACTTACATGCCTGGTGCCTTAAGAGGTCAGAAGAGGGTGTTCTGACCTCCTGAAGCTGGAGTTACGGACAGTTGTGAGCCACTGTGTGGGAGCTGGAAGTGGAACCGTGGTCTTCTGCAAGAACAACTGAGCCATTTCTCTAGCTGGTCTGAAAATCACCTCAGCCTGCCATATGCTGTGATTATAGGTGTGAGCTACCTTGTTGGGCTCTGTTTTGTAGATTGATTTGATTGTTTTGCATTTTCTGAGATAGAGTCTTGCTGTGTAGCCCAAACTGGCCTCGTACTCTTTGTTTCCAAGATAGTTCTCTGGATGTGTGGGGTTCTTTGTGTCTAGCAGGCTGGCCTCAGATTCACAGACATTCTCCACCTCCGCCTCCTCAGAATGGAGGTTAAAAGTAGGCAGTGCCGTGCCTGCCTTTCTTTCTTTCTTCTTCTTCTTTTTTTTTTTAAACATGTGTGAGTGATTTGCATGAATCTCTGTGTGCCACATGCGTGCCTGGCACCCACAGAAGTCAGAAGAAGGTGTTAGATCCCCTGGAGCTAGAGTGACCAGTGACAGTGAGCTAGCATGTGGGTACTGGGAATCGAATCTAGGCCCCTGAAAGAGCAGCAAACACTCTTAACCACTGAGCTATCTCCCAGTCCCTAGCCTCATACTCAAAGGATCCTTTTGCCTCAGCCTCCTTCAGTTGACTTTAAACCAAGTTTCATTAATGGAATTTCCATATACTGTTCCATGGAAAAAAAAAAAGCCTTCATTTCTAAAACTCTTAAGTTCATTAACTGGCAGTATGTCAGTCTGAACTTTCTCAGTGGGGTTTTCATAGCACTGTAGTGTTGGGTCATCTTCACCTCTGGTGTTCTTTTCTATAGTGGTTATCCTGGCTGTCCTTACCCACCTGCTGGCCCATACCCTGCCACAACAAGCTCTCAGTATCCTACCCAGCCTCCTGTGACCACTGTTGGTAAGTATAAACATTTTTGTTTTTTCCACATAAGTTGAAGGTCTCCTGTTGTGAAATGTATTTGCATTTCATTTTTACATGTAAATTTTTAGACTATTCTTTCATATAGGAAAGTCTGTAGTGATCGGTGTCCTGTAATGTAAAACTTGATGTGATTTAACATTCTGTAAACAGGCATATCCCCCCCCCCCCCCAGAAGTCTAAAAATGTGGCTGATAACTCACTAACAGTTTCCTGCTTGCCACATTCTTACTGGTGAATCTCATACATGTTGAGTCACTGGCGTCTGAGGGTCACCTTCACAGAGCAGGGAGCTGCTGAAATAGTCCTAAAGACAAAGCCCCCAAATTCAGGTTGGATAGTTCTAGCAAATCCTAGCGCTTTGTGGCCTGGCTGCGTGGAGACAGGTGAGTGTTCCTGTGGGAGAATGTGAGCTGAGTCAGCACAAAAGGGTCAGGAAGATAGTGCCACACACCAGTGGTGTTTGCTTTTTAGAGTTGTCTGAACTAGGAGGACTTTTGCAGCCTGCCTCCTGTTGTCACTGCATTTGCCTTCCCCTTTCACTCAGCTACCTGTGCTGCCGCCTGAAGGGCTTATGTCTTCTAACTCACACTGGGGTGCCATTTCAGCCATTTCCTTCCCTACCTACTGGACTGCTGTCATTGGCACACAAAACATCCTAAGTCAACCTTTAAAGGCTTCAACTGCACTTCCTATTTGCACCATCTCATTTCCTTCTTGCAGCAAACCTCCAAGGGACTATTGTCTGTCCTTGTTGACTTCAGCTACGCTTGCCTTCCCTCTGCCATTCCTTTAAAACTGCTTCTGTCAGAGTCACAGTGACTTTATGGGTTTAAACCCAGTGGCATCTGACACAGTGGGCTATTGTCAGCTTGACAGGGAATCACACTTTGTTCTTTTCCTCCTGTGTCACAGGTACTTGTGCTCAGCCTCTGTAGATCCTCCCCTTAATGTTGAGTGCCCAATTACTTCTTGGCACGTGTGATTCCTTCCCCTCATGGTAGAGCTGTACCCACGGTTGCTGAATGTGTCTGGTCTGCATCTCTCTCCTGATCTTTCTAGTCTTCTCCCCAGCTGCCTTCTTACTGTCTCCACTTGATGGTTAACAGACATCTTAAACTCAGCATGTTCCAGTTGGACTCAAGTCTTTCTACAGTTTATCCGTCTCCACTGACAACTCTTCATATTCTAACTCCACTCATTCTTGAATCATGTCATCTTCAAATTATACAGACTCCACCGTATCCATACAAGTCACCATTATCTCATCTACTTTATGAGAACCGTCAGCCCTGCATTATTTAAACATGAGTCAGCCTTGTTTCACTAAGAGTTTACTACAGAGGTTTTAGGTTTAGCAGGCCTGTGGATCCTGCCCCTCATTCCTGTTACCTTATTGCCTACTATTCTTATGTAAAAGAGTTTGCGTATTTCCTTTGTATCATCTTGCTACCACCTACTCCAACAGCAGGTGTGTGGCCGCTCACCAGGGCTATTTTGCTAAGTGCTTGAATGAGTACAGGATGGTGTGAGGCTGGAGGTGGTTATATTTTCTGTTGTCATGAAATCTGATATCAGGAGCATGTGTCTTTGCCTTTGCCATCCAGACAGGGTCTGTCCTCAACAGGACCTAACGGCATTGGCTTTGACACATGAAAAATATGTGCTTGTCTTTTCTGTACTGTAGTTTACTTTATACAAAAAGGTTTGTTCATTTTGAGGCAGGCTCTCACTGTACAACCCTGGCTGGCCTGGAACCCAGTATGTAGACCAGGCTGGCCTTGAATTCACAGAGATCTGCCTTTCTCTGCTTCTCAAGTGCTGACATAAAAGGCATGTGTCCACATATCTGACCTAATACAGTATAATTTAAGTTGTTTGAATAAGAAATAAAAGTGCTGGGAGTCTTTGGAAGTCTTTAATCTGCAAGTTAAAAAAAAATTAGAAACACTGGAGAGGTGGCTCCATGGTTCAAGAATACTGGCTGCGGGGCTGGAGAGATGGCTCAGAAGTTAAGAACACTGCTTGCTCCTCCCGAGGTCCTGAGTTCAATTCCCAGCAACTACATGGTGGCTCACAACCATCTGGTGCCTTCTTCTGGTTTTCAAGTGTACATGCAGACAGAACATTATATACATAATAAAATAAATCTTTAAAAAAAAAAAAGAATACTGGCTGCTTTTCCAGAGGACCTGGGTATGATTCCCAGCTTCCTCATGGTGGTTTACAACTGTTTGTAACCCCAATTCCAGGGGATATGATACATTCTTCTGGCCTCCTCAGGTGTCAGGCACAAGAAGTGCACAAATATATATGCAGGCAAAACACTCATACACATAAAATTAAAAACAAACAAACAAAAAAACATCTTGTGTTGGGAATGGTGGCACAGTCCTTTAATTCCAGCACTTGAGAGGCCAAGGCAGTCAGAGCTCTATGAGCTCCAGGCTAGCCTGGGCTACAAAACAAGTTTCAGAACAGTGAGGACTGTTACAGAGAAAAACACTATCTTAAAAAAACCAATAATAATAATAAATAGCATCTTTTAAAAATCTTCTATTTGTGTTGAAGCATCAGAGAAATGGGAATAGAACAGTTAGTTGCTTTCTTAGATAATAGTATAATCCCTTTGATCTCATTTTTAAATATTTAAATATTCTGGTGCGTGCGTGCCTGTGTGTGTATGTGTATGTTTTCTCAGCATTAGTGGTGGTCAGAGGACAACTCTGGGGAATCTCTCATACCACTAGGTCCAGGGATTGAACTTAGGTTATTGGGCTTAATAGCTTTTCTTTTGCCCATGAAAGTCTTTTAGTTCATTTCATACTAGAATGAATATTAGATTTGAGGAATTTCATAGCTTAGAAAATTTCCGTTTATCCTCAAAATGGGCTTTTATGGAAAATGGTACATTTAAAATTAGACTTGACTTAAGATTTAACCATACAGATAATATCATGTTTGTTGTTTGTTTGTTTGTTAAGTATTGCCCGAGACCCGTTGTGGTCCCCCATACGAGACTGGACCTGACAGTAGCGCATTGGTGGATGGTGGGCTGTTGAGGCATAGCCTCCTGCTGAACTTTTGGCCATTTTTGAAAGTTGAGGCTTTTGAGTACATGGATTCTCATGTGGTGTGTTGTTGGTAGCTGTCTTCACTTTGCTTCACTGTGACCACATAATTTGGGTGTTTTGTTTTGTTTGGAGCCGGAGTCCTGTTGCTTGCACAGTGTCAAAACTGTACCTGTGTAACTATTGTACTGAGCTTCAGTTCACCACTCAGTACCACACAGGAAGATTCTGTGCGTGCAGTTGTTTGGAAGGTTTGCTCCTTCTTCAGAAACCAACCTTTTATGTTGCTGTTATATAAAGAAATAATCTTCATGGTTTGATCTACTTTCTGAGCAGATAATTTGTGGTAACTCAGGCTCCAAAGCTGCTGTACAGTAAGTATTTTCCCTTACCTTTGGTTTTATTTCCAGTGGTTTCCACCTACTGTCAATTCCAATTCAAAAGTGTTATTTCTCTTTTTTTATGTGTATGTGTGGATGTGTATCATGTATGTATGTATGTATATACGTCCCTATGTGTGTATGTGTTAGATGTGTGCACACGTGTGAAGGAGGCCGGAGGTCAACTTCTGTGTCTTCAATTGCACTCTACTCTTTGAGACAAGGCTAAGAACCAATTTTTCTCCACAAGGAGTTAAGGGTGAAAAATTAGAAAAGTTAGGGCAAAGGTTAAGATCACTGGCTGCTCTTCTAGAGGAACCAGGTCTCATTCTCAGCACGCACATAATGGTTCACAGCTGTCTGCAACTCCAGTTCCTGGAAGTTTGATACCCTCTTCTGGCCTCTGTAGGCAAAAAAACAAACAAACAAACAAACAAAAAAACTACTTGTTATCTTGTTTCTGCTGGGTTAATCCTAGATTTGCTAACACAAAATGGGTTCTTTTTGACTTGTAGGAAATTGTGGTCAGTAAGCGCTGCTGGAGAACCAATTTTTCTCCACAAGGAGTTAAGGGTGAAAAATTAGAAAAGTTAGGGCAAAGGTTAAGACCCCTGAGGGGTTAAGTCAGGTGCTGTGAACTAGGGTGCTTTAAAGATCTTAGCTAATGATTGATGAGTTATCTGTTCCCCAGTTTTAGAAAAACTGTCTTATTTTCTAAGGATTACATTTGGTGATGGATACTCCCTGACGTTAAGTTTTGAACTATTATTATTGTTGTTGTTGTTGTTAAAGTCTTTGACCTTTTCCTTTGATAATCTTGACTTACAGAACTCTACTCAACTCAGAACTCTGGTTTTGCTTGTGTGAATAATTGTCAGTGTGTAGAGACTTGATATATGACAGTTTGACTTGGAGAATATAGGATTTCTCTTAAGCCGATTTAAAAAAAAATAGTTTGAAAACTTATTAAAAGTTGAGAGGCTTCAAGCAGTTCTTTTTTTTTTTTTTTTTTTTTTCTTGTTTCAGTGGCAAGCAGCACACTGAACTTGGACTGAAGTTCAGAATGTTTTGTGTTTTTTAAGATTATTTTCATCACGTGTATGAGGGTGTGAATGCCCTTGAGCTGGAGGCACAGCTGGCTGCTGGATCAGCCCTGAGAGCTGAACCCAGATCTCATGGAAGTGCAGAAAGTTCTCTCAGCCACTCAGCTGTCTCTCCTCCCCCGCCTTTTTTACTACTTCAAAAACCCTGGAAGTCTCTGTTTTAACTTTGTTTTCAGTGGTTTTGTTTTGTTTTTTTGAGACAGAGTAAACCAAGCTGACCAGTGGTTTACCTGGCTTCGAACTCGCAGAGATCTGCCTGCTTCTGCCTCCCAAGTGCCCTCTTCCTTTCTTTCTTTCTTTCCTGTTTTGAGACAGAGTTTCTCTGTGTAGCTCTTGGCTGTCCTTGAGTCACTTTGTAGACCCAGCTGGCCTCAAACTCAGAGATCCTTCTGGCTCTGCTTCTTGAGTGCGGGGATTAAAGACCTGTGTCACCACCACTTACTTCATTTCCTCTTTCTTAATAGTGGCCTTTGTAATTTGTGCTGTTGTGGTTTTCACATATGAGAGAAAACATGACACTTGTCTGTGTGTGTGGCTTCACCTGGTGCTGAAGTTCTGTTCACGTTCCTGCAAGTGGTATAATTTTATTCTTTTTTAATGTTATTTATTTATTTTTATTTATTTATTTATTTATTTATTTACTTATTTTTTGGTTTTTCGAGCCAGGGTTTCTCTGTGTAGCCTTGGTTGTCCTGGATTCATTTTGTAGACCAGTCTGGCCTTGAACTCACAGAAATCCACCTGCCTCTGCTTCCCCTAGTGCTGAAAATACAGTGCACCACCACACTCATCTTTTTTAATATTATATAGTAACTTATATCCCACATTTTCTTTCACCTCGGCTTATTCCATCACCTGATTATTCTTTGTAAAACTTCAATTTACTTTTTATGTATTACTTGGTTGTGTATGTGCATGTACATGCAAGTACCTTGGAGGCCAGAAGTTGGCCTCAGAACTCCTGGAGCTGGACTTGACATGGGTGTTGGGAACCAAACTTGTGTGCTGTGGTTGTAGGTGTCCACCATACCTAGTTTTAAGAAAATGGGGATCAGCCCCACCCAGAGTTTGTACATGCTAGGCAAGCACTAGTAACTGGGACAAAGTACCTGACAGAATAAGCTTAAGATAGATTTACCTGTAATTTGCGAGTAGAGTTCATCTTGCCGAGGAAGTCAGGGTAGCAAGAATGTGGGGACGCCTGATCACATCGCATCTGCAGCCAAGCAGTTGGGCGCTCTTTCCTGCTCTCTTCAGCCTGGAACTCTAGCCCATGGAGTGCTGTCGCTCACAGTTAGGTCTTCCCACCTCGGTCAGCCTACTGTAGAAAAGTCATCAAGTATGTGTCTCCAGAGCTCTGTCCATGACAGTTCTAAACCTCTCCAATTAACAAGACTGACATCAGGCACAGGAGCAATGGCTCAGCGGTCAAGAGCACTTGCTACTCTTGAGAGACCTGAGTTCGACCCCACCACCCATGTCACAGACCACCTGCAGTTCTAGCTCTTTCCCCAGAGGCTGCCCACCTGAACCCTTCACACACGCGCACGCACTCATACACACACAGAGAAAGTAATTCTTAAGAAAGATTAACCATCATAGTGATACCCACCGCTCCCTCGGAATTTACTTTCCCAAGGTCTTTATAGATGCCAGGTACCTAGAGTTGCAGAGACTTTCTTTTGTTCTGTGGGCTGTCTACTCTCCTGTGCGGGACCTTTTTAATTTGATGTGGCCCCATTTGTCACTTGGTGTTTCCTGAGCTGTTAAAGTCAGATTTAAAAAGTCACTGCATATTCCTGGATCTTTTAAGTGTTTCCTCAATTCGCTGTTGGAAATTTCAGAGTTTAGAATCTTAACGTCTTTGATCCTGTTTAGTGGATTTTTTTTCAGAGGAGAGACAGGTACCTAATTTTGTTGCTCTACATGGGGCTGTGGGTTTTCATGTGTTTCTGGCATCAGATGGTATGCTTGGAGTTATTTCTGGTTCCTCTGCCTTGTTCCATTGCTCTACATGCCTATTTTATGCCAGTATTGTGCCAGTTTTATTTCCATGGCTCTGTAGTGTGACTTAATGTTCTTTCTGCTGAGGATGTTTTGGCTGCTTGTGGTCTTTTGCATTTTTATATGGAGTTTATGGAGACTGCCAAAGCCTAGATTCTAAGAACAATATAAATTCCAAAATTAAATGTGTTTTCTTTAACATAGGAATTTCAAATTTAACATCAGTTGACATGATCCATTAGACCAGGTAAGGTAACTAATCAGATTTGTTGGTGTGCTTGTGTATGAAAAGCCTACATAAAAAGACTCTTACGTCTTGTTATTACAGATAACAACATAGATAAATGGAATTGAGCACATTGTTGTTATTATCGTCTGGGTACATGACCGCTGGGATGAGGGCATTTTGCATCAAATTAGCATAATAAAATTTCACATGGGTTATTATGGACTGGGGTCTTTTAAAGGCAAATATAAACTCCATTCCTAATGTCTCTTTGTCAAAATGGGCACATAATAAGATCACATCTTTGCTGGTCTTCTCATCTTTTGGGTAGGCACTAAATCTTGTAGGAAGTATCTCCTTTTACGTGAAGCGTGCTTACTTTTCTGTGAGTTTGTGTGTGCCAAGGCATACAGGAGCTCAGGGCAGAGCTCCTGAAACTGGAGGTGTAGCTGTCGTGAGCTGCCGTGTGTGTGCTGGGAACTGAACTTGGAGCCTGTGGAAGAGCCATAAGTGCCATAACCAGTGAGCCCCTCTCCACCTCTTCCCCCCCCCCTTTCTTTTTTTGGTTTTTGTGGACAGGGTTTCTCTGTGTAGCCTTAGTGGTCCTGAACTAGCTTTGTAGACCAGGCTGGCCTCAAGTTCAGAGCTCTGCCTGCCTCTGCCTCCCAGATTGCTGGGATCTCAGAGGTGCACCACCACGCCTGACTTCCTTCTTTCTTTAAAAAAAAAAAAAAGAACAACTTACTTTATAAATTAGGATAGTGGAGATTTTGATTTGGCCTTTATCCTGTTCGGATGCCTGAATAGTTAAGCCTCTTAATATCATTAGTATTTTATTTATTTATTTGTGTGTATGTGTGTGCACTCATGTGTGCACTCGCCCTACATATATGCTGGTTCCCACCGTGACCAGAACAGGGTGTCAGAGCCCGTGTACCTGAGGTTACAGGCTTTTATGAGCTGCCTGATTGTGCGAGTTCTTGATCACGGAGCTGTTCTCCAACCCCTGAACAGTTTATTTAAGTGAGAATGAGTCTGTGAATGAGGCTTGTGACATATAGCTCTTTGATATAATTTAGCAGGTGAAGAAAAGTCTCCTGTCCATATTGAGTGGTAAATTGTGTGTGTGCTCGCACTGGTCTCCACCTTTCCCTTGTTGAAGCAGGATCTCTCCGGGTTGGTTCTGCAGCTGGTTCTCTGGGCTTCTGTCCAGTTCTGTCTCTGCCTCCTGTGTCGAGATAGGAGTGCTGGAATTACAGATGAGGGTTACAGCCTCCAGCTTTTACTTGGGTTCCAGAAATTAAGCGAGGGTTGTCAGACTTGAGGGCAAGTGCTCAGGTGTCTTGAGTGTAACAGTTCTGAGGCCACGTTCAGTTCTAACATTCTGTTACACGACTTTCTGAAAGCTGCTATCCACCTTTTACAGCTGCTTATAGCAAAAGGACACAGATTGCAGTTGGCTGTGGCACAGTCCAAGGGCTCTGAATCTGAACACGTGCCTGTGCCTTGGCGTCCAGAGTTTCTGCCTTATCTCCTTCAGGTCCCAGCAGAGACGGCACAATCAGCGAGGACACTATCCGGGCATCTCTCATCTCAGCAGTCAGTGACAAACTGAGATGGAGGATGAAGGAGGAAATGGATGGTGCCCAGGCAGAGCTCAATGCCTTGAAACGAACAGAGGAAGATCTGAAAAAGGGTCACCAGAAACTGGAAGAGATGGTCACTCGCTTAGATCAAGAAGTGGTAAGCAGTGCGTAGGCGTTTACACTTTGAGGTTGAACTACAGCCAAGGCAAAGGTTGCGCACGCCCTGCCTGTGTACAGGGAAAGTTCAGTGAGCAGAAGGCACACACGTGAGCACAGCTGTGTGAGCAGGGTCGGTGGTACCTGTCATCTCAGTTCTCGGGGGCCGAGGCCAGAGGTGGGCAATGAGAGGAGAATGGGGAGTGGAAGGGCTGTGCGCCCCAGGTCTGGAGTGCAGCCGCTGGTGTCCTCCTGGGAAGTGGGTGCTGTCTGGAGCACCGCACTTCTTTCTGGGGAAACTGCTACCGGTTACTAGGGAGTGTGAATGAATGGTAGAGCTCTGTAGGCCTCCAAGTACGTACTTAAGAGAATCGTGCTTCTAAATGTTGTTTCAGTCACTATTAGAAGTATCTTGGGGGCAGGGCTGGAGAGATGATTCCGTGGTTAAGAGCACATACTGCTCTCCCAGCACCCACAATCAGGCTGCTCACAGCTGCCTGTTGACTCCAGCTCCAGGGAATCTGACATCCATTTCTGTACACACACACAAATGTGTCTCAGGAGCTTCTTAGGTTTCATCGTCCAAAGACATTTGGGGCCCTTGAGGGAGTCATATCAATGTAGCCTGTGCCCCCTCTTGAGGCTTTCCATTTCATTTCATGGATGTGGTTCCAGTGTGATGGGGAGCCTACCTCTACCACCGCAGTATCTTGACACTGGACAAAGTGCTGTTGCTCGGCGATCGAATCATTTACATGTGGAAGTTCTTGTTTTGTGGTTGTCTGTGCAGAGGGACTTTCTTTCTGAAAGTACGTGTCTGACAGTGCAGTTGATAGCACCATGTGTCACTCTCATGATCGTGCCCATTTTAGGGAGTTTCCACCATTCCTTCTCGCATTCACCCAGTAAGTTATTGGAAAGGTCAGTCAGTCAGCTGCTTAAAATACCCTGAGGCTGCATTGTAGATGTGTCACAGCAGGCGATCGTGTGCAAAACAGTATAAAGTTATGCATGGACTGTTTTGTTTTCAGGCTGAAGTTGATAAAAACATAGAACTTTTGAAAAAGAAGGATGAAGAACTAAGTTCTGCTCTGGAGAAAATGGAAAATCAGTCTGAAAATAATGATATTGATGAAGTTATCATTCCCACAGCCCCACTCTATAAACAGATTCTAAATCTGTATGCAGAGGAAAATGCTATTGAAGACACTATCTTTTACCTGGGAGAAGCCTTGAGGCGGGGAGTAATAGACCTGGATGTGTTCCTGAAGGTAGGCATCCTTCCTCGACTTGCAGGGCATTGGGGTCTGCAGGTTCATTGATAGCACCACTTCAGACTTCCTCCTTCTGCTTCCCTGGGTCAGAAGGCGCCTCAGATAGCCATTCCTTCTCTGCGTCACACCACCTACATTTGAGATTATTGCCCACCCCCGTTTTGTTTTGTTTTTAATCCATTAATAGTCTTAGGGTTGGATAATTCTAGGTCAGTTCCCAGATCAGATAGTCCCAGAAGGAAGTGGGCTAGCTACCCTTTTTAGTGCAGTTATCTCTGGCTCGATAACACTATACAGACCTGAAGATCTAGTAAGCTTTGCTTATTATTGTTTGTTGGGTCATGGAGAATATCGGCTTAGGAATAGTAGCCAGCCACTCTGTGTATTTGGGCTGGCTTCTGGTGACACCTCAGTGTTCATGCAAGCTGGGTAGGGCACTTGGGTGAGTGGCTGAACCATGTGCCTTGGGTCTAATGCAAACAATGTGAATGACTGGGCATTAACTAGAGATCACAGAGAGGGCTCTCTGCCACTGTCTTCTGGCCGGGTGGCGTTGCATAAGAGAAGAATTGAGAGGCAAGAGAAGGAAGCTGTTTTTGAGAAATTGACTAGGACCAGAGTTAGCTCCATTTCTCTGTAGCTTGTTTCTTCCTTTTCTCTTGGTAAAGGGACAGTTGAGTAACTGTGTTAAGCTTGTAGTGTGTTCACCTGGCATCTTGGTGTCTCAAGATGTAGCTCAGGACTGGGGAAACGTCTCAGGATATTGCACTTAACTAGTAGTTACAAAGCAGAACGAAACACCCTGAACCAGACCCTGTGTCATAGTAAGAGTTTTTAAAGCCATGTATAATGAGATAATGGTTCCAGAGGTTGCTGTATGTATTTAGGATTGCTAGATGCTCTCTGACCTCATGCCAGGATCAAAGTCATTCTAAACTATTAACATTCTCTTCCTTCCTAGCACGTCCGCCTGCTGTCCCGTAAACAGTTCCAGCTAAGGGCACTAATGCAAAAGGCAAGAAAGACCGCGGGGCTTAGTGACCTCTACTGACTTCTGGTATCAGCTGGAGACTGACCTCTTCATAAAGCGTTCTTTTCTTCTTTTCCTTTTTCTCATCAGTAGAACCCAGAATAAGTTATTGCAGTTTATCATCCAAGTGTTAAATATTTTGAATCAATAATATATTTTCTGTTTCCTTTGGGTAAAGACTGGCTTTTATTAATGCACTTTCTACCCTCTGTAAGCTTCCTTTGCTCTGTTGGGACTGACTGGGCTAAATAAAATTTGTTGCATAATTTTTCTCTTTCTTGGACTTGAGAAAAGATGCAGAAACCTAGTCAGAAGCCTGGATTCTCATTAGCAAACAGGACACAATGTCTAGCTTAAGTTCCAGTTCAGTTTTCTATAGGATAAAGACAGTTCTATTTAGTGTAGGGTACAACACAGAGAAATAGGTGTGCTGGAAGATGCATCTATTTCTAGAACCAACTGAACTGTGACTTTTAAATCAAGAACTCTCGTGTTAACTAGGCAAGACAGTCCAGCACAGTGGGGAGGTATGATCATTATGACTCGGGTATGGGGTTTTAGGAAATCATGGCAACATTTTAAGTATTTGAAGTGAAGTTTTGAAAGAAAACAGGATACTGCTGGGCAGTGGTGCATGCCTTTAATCCCAGCACTCAGGATCTCTGAGTTCAAGGCCAGCCTGGTAAAAAAAGATACTATAACTTGGGGGAGACTGACATGTTAAAAAATACAGAGAGAGGGATCTTTTTAATCCGTTTCAGATGAGAGTTGATTGAGTGGTTAAAGCCTACCTCAGATATTCCAAAGTCTGATTCCTGAGGCATGATCTGGTACCAGGCATCTCAAAGAATGCTAACCCTGTATCAGTAGATGCCTCCTGTAAAACCAGAATGACCTCAGATTAGAGCGGGACTTCTACCTTAAGCAACAATGCAAGAACAGTATGCTGAAGCCAAAAAGAAACCAAGAAATATAATATATTATGGGGAAGATAAAAGATGAAATAGCCAGTAGAGAGTGTTACTGACACTAAAAACAAGTTCTTTGAAACACGAACAAAGCTAAGAACTCCAAACTAGCTGGAATTTCAAAAAGCACCTGTGGGTATTTGGTTTCATACCTGTAGTCTCAGCATCAGGAGGCAAGAGGCATCAAGTTCAAGGCCAGCTTGGGCTATCCTATGAGATTCAGTCTAAAGAGAGAGAAGACAGATGATTAAGATCTGAAATGAAAGGGGCAGCCATCACTCCTAATCTTCAAGAAAATAAGACCATTGATAAGACAGTTGAGGAATACAACAAGCTGTAAACTAACAAATACATAAATGTATCAATTCCCAGAAAGAAACCTTCCAGACTGGCTCAGAAACAAGGTAGGACTAGGTATACAACAAACACAGATGCTGTAAGTAATCTGAAAACCCTCTCTACGGCAAAGCAGGAGCTGTCTGGATTTACCAGAACAATTCACCAAAACAGCAGCCCTGGGCAAGTGGCATGCATGGCTCCGTGGAGTGAAGGAGCTTGTTGCCAAGCCCGGTCCCGGACTTCAGTCCTGGGCCCTATGTTGTCAAAGACAGGACCAGTTCCTGCAAGTTGCTCTCTAATCTCTCTGCATACACAATACACAACACACACACAGACACACCTCCCTCACACACTCTAAGAAAATGGAGGAAGAACCACACTACTCTGAAGCCACTGTTGCCCGGAAACGAAAGACAGGCAAGGCTGTGGTGACACTGAAGGCCAGGGAGCCAGAGAGAGGTCCCAGCAGCTGGGTGGCCTTCCAGAGAACCTGCTTTGGATTCTCAGAACCCACACAGCCGCTTACAGCTGTATCTATCTCCACTCTAGGGGATACCATGTTTTCTTCTGTGCTCTGCTGGCACCAGGCACACGTGTGCAGCGTGCACAGATCTTCACATGCAGGCAACACATCCATACACATGAATGTAGAAAGAAATTGATTCTTTTTTTTTTTTTTTTTTTTTTAGTTACCTAAGAAAAGAAAACTACAAACCTGTAGATGAGATTGTGGTAGAATGCTTGCTTAGAGGTGCAACGCCCTGAATTCAGTCCTTAGAAACCGCAGAACAACAAGAAAGAGGACAGTCTCTCAAGAGAATAATGTGGACATTCTTGACAAAATACCAGCAAACCCAACCCAAGAGCATTCAAAGGGATAGTGCAACACTAGGATTTCTCCTAGAACCAGTCCTACATCCAAAAATGACTTGTCATAGCATGCTAAAATGACATGCAAAAGCCACATGTCTCTCTTGAAGCAGTATTGATTTAAAAAAAAAAAAGGACAAATAGCACAAACATTTGACCCCAGTATTCAGGATGCAGAGGCAGGCAGATATCTTGAATTCAGTCCTGGTTTACAGGAGTTCCAGGACAGCCAGAGCTACACAGAAACCCTGTCTTGAAACACTCATATCATCTAATAATTACCGGGAAAATAAACAGGAAAAGAACTTCAAAAACATTTATGAGAAACTTAAAGTTCATATCCTATTTACTTATTTATTTAATGTATGTGAATGCTCTAGCTGTATATACGTGTGCAGGCCAGAAGAGGCACCAGCTCTCATTATAGATGGTTGTGAGTCACCATGTGGTTGCTGGGAATTGACCTCAGGACTCCTGGAAGAGCAGCCAGTGCTCTTAACCACTGAGCCATCTTTCCAGCCCAAAGTATATATCCTTAATAATGACTAAACACTTTATTTAAATTGTAACCAAGAGAAAAGGCATCTAGATTAGAAAGGGGGAATATTATGCCCAACATGATTTTGTTCTAGAAATTCTTTTAAAACAGTGGCAACTGCAGCATAAAGTCAGTGGCTCAGATGCAGCGAGACGGGCCAGTGGTAAAGGCCTTGCTAAGGAAGCCTAACGACGGGAGTTAAGTCCCCAGAGCCAACAAATGCAGAAAACTTACCTCCACTGTGTGCACACAGTCATAAACTTCTAATCTGCTACATTACCTGTGTGTGTGTGTGTGTGCCACAGCTCCTGTGGAGGTCAGAGGACAATGTATAGGAAACAAGTCTCAAGACCGTTAGAATCTGTGGAATCAAACTCAGGTCATCAGGCTTGGTGCAAATTTCTTTGATTTTTTTTCAAGATAGGGTTCTACTGTACAACACCCTGGCTGTCCCAGAACTTGTTTTGTAGACCAGGTTGGTCTCACATGCTCAGAGATCTGCCTCCAAGTGCTGGAATTAAAGGCGTGTGCCTGGCTGGTTCAAGTTTCTTAACCCATTTAGCCGTCTCTCTGGCCCTTAATATCCCACTGTACTCACTGCACAATCCAGAAATCAAATTTAAAGGACTGTCTTGTGACAGCATGCAGTACAAACACAATTGTGAAGAACAGATGCAACCAAAGAAGTGAAACATTCATATATGAAAACAGGGGGAACAGACCTCAGGGATGTAGAAAGACATCCCAAGATAGACTGAGAACAACACAGAAACACTATCACACTGAAAAACAGATTCAGGACATTCCCTATCAAAATATCTACTGTTTTTTGTTGTTGTTGTTGTTTCGTAGAAATTGACAGTCTGATTCTTAAATTCACATAAAAATGCAAAGGACCCAGAGAAGCAGAAATGGTTGTTTTTAATTAATTTTATTTAATTTTTATTTTATGTGCATTAGTGTGAAGATGTCAGATTCCTTGGAATTGGCCTTACAGACAGTTGTGAGCTGCCATGTGGGTGCTGGGAATTGAACCCAGGTCCTTTGGAAGAGCAGAAAGCACTGAGCTATCTCTCCAGCCCCAGCAGAAATGATCTTAAAGCCACAAAGTTGGAGGTCCTCACACCCCCCTCAAAACTTGCCACAAAAGTATAGTGATCATCATATTCCTGAGTGCTGTGGAATAAGCTTCATGATACATTATCCGTTAAAAATAGAAGCTGGGTATGGTGGCACATGCCTTTGATAACAGCACCCGGGGAGGCAGAGACCGGGGGAGGATCGATGTGAGTTCAAAGACAGCCTGCTCTACAGAGTCCAGAGCTACACAGGGAAACCCTGTCTCGAAACAGTCCCCCCGCCCCCATCCAAAATAAATAAATAAAAGAAGATGCAGAAAACGTGTACCATTGCCAGGCATGCAAGCCGTGGGCCAAAGCAGACCCACATAGAAGCTGTATATAGTCCTGCACTGTTTCCCTAAGTTGCTATTGGAGCCATGGTAAATATAACATGGTAACAGCTATGCTCCTTAAAATACAGATGAGCAGCAAATGCAGATTCCGTGTTTGGGCCTGTGCATAGGTTATGGTTTTGGAACACAGTTACTCAGCCCTGAACGCTAGGCTGCAAGTTCATCAACTACCTCCCTTGACTGTTCTCCAGACCTGCTCACCTGACCCCAGCCTGGTTAAGTAAAACTTCCATCCGAGCAGCTGTACGAGGTGTGCTTTGGCGGTGGACCTCTATCCCTTACTCCACATGCCCTTCCACGACTCCAGGGTAGTATCTCCAAAGTCTGCCTTGGCTTTGCCAGACCTGTGCTCTGAGGAGGAGTTCTGGACAATTGTGGAGAGCCCGTGGTCCCCATGGTGCTGCCTCCCCTTCCTCACACAGTAGGAAGCAGCCCACAGACAGCAGTTCAAAAACATCCTCACTGTGACAAGCTGGTCACTGCTGTGCTAGTCTCCTGCGACACCGAGAAAACACAAAGATCTGAGACGTTATTGGTAGTGTTAAGGTTTAATTTGTAAATTCTTTTTCCGTAAAATTACCAAAATCACTAGAAAAGGGGCTCTCCAGTTAGAGCTGACTCACTTGGTAACGATAGCCCTCCATGAGCTGAGGTTGAACTCTGTGGTTGGGAGACAGAAAGCGCTCCTCCCTGCCATGCACCTGCTGTGGTGGTCCCGAGGTTGGAGTTGGCAGGTGTAATCTGAGGAAGGCTTTGAAGAAAGGTATCACCTGACGTTTTAACACACTTTCCCCCTCAACAACCAAAATGTTTGCCAAAGAGCACCTCCGTTAAATCACTGCTGTTGGGCTAGAGAGACGGCTCAGAGGTTAAGAGCATTGGTTGTTCTTCCAGAAGTCAGGAGTTCAATTTCCAGCACCCACATGGTGGCTCACAGCCATCTATAATGAGATCTGGTGCTCTCTTCTCACATGCAGGTGTATACGCAGACACACATTGTATACATAATAAATAAATCTTTAAAAAAACACCATTGTGCTCAATGTTTTGTTTGAAACAGTCTTGCCACATTTTCCCAAACTTTTTTTTAATGTGTATCTGTAGTGGCCCCACAGGCCAGAAGACACAAGCTGGAAAGACACAGCAGTCCCAAGCTGTCTGAACTGTCAGTCGTCTTGCCCCAGCTTCACAAATCACTGGGATTACAGGCATGCAGTACTCAGGCCCTAGTAAACATTTCAGGAAACCAGTATGTTTACAGTGAGATTAAAATAGGGATTGTGTGGTAAAGGAAGGCACAGCTGTGCTATACACAAACCCTTGTGGGGATCAAGCAAGAGCTGAGCTTTACACCTAGATGATCTAGGTTCAGCTCAGTACAATATCCCTGCTCAGGGTTTAAAGCTATCTGAAGTGTGGAAAACAACGCTGGCAAAGGGGTGAGGATGTCACAGCCACCGACAGCCTGTGAGGAGCTGGCTCTGTGACGTAGGATGCCTGTGAACAACCTGAGGAGATCTGAACATTATAGGCCAAGTAGGAAGCCCCCAGCTCTACTATAAAAACGGAAAGGGTCCTCAGAGTTCAACAAAGATGGTTTTCTTACATGTATTCACGTAAGAATGCTTATAGTATAGTATAAGCCGGGCGGCGGTAGCTTATGCTTCTGATCCCAGCCCTAGGGAGGCAGAGGCCAGCCTGGTCCACAGAGCGACTTCCAAGATAGCCAGGGCTACACACAGAAGCCGTCTGGGAAAAGAAAAAAAAAATGCATATAGTATAAATCTACACTGATTTGTGCAGGAGGGATCTCGAAGTGCGTAGTGCTTGCTGTCTGGGATAAAGACCCAAGTTCAGGACCCAGCATCCATGTAAAAGTCAGCCATAGTGGCCTTACAATCCCAGCCTGGGTGTGAGGTTTGAAGACAAGGATTCTGGGGGCTTGCAGCCAGTCTAGCCAAAATGGCAAGCCCTAGATTCAGTGAAAAGACCCTACCTTCAAAAAAAGGTAGTGTGTGCTAGATGAAAATACTTGGTATCCACCTCTGACCTCCATGGAACACACAAAGATGGATGCATAACACACACAGGTCCACAAAGGTAAATTCAGTATCTGTACCCTAAAAGATGCCAAGCAGAGTGTGGTGGAAGAGTTTACCGCAAAGAAATGAAAAGAAAGCGTGCATGCACACTCATGAGCGTGGGTGCCTGAGGAGGCGGCTGTGAGTTGCCGTGTATGAATGCTGGAGGAGAACACAAGTCCGCTGTGGTAGAAATGTCTTCTCTTAGCCACTGAACCAGCTCTCTGTGTAGCTTGTGAATTGTCTGTCAGGCTGCATAATAGGCCTCAGTATTGCTCCGGGATATGAAAGTCCAAAGCAGGAGAGATGCAGGTTACCAAGAAAAACAGAGTAACAGATGAAAAGGCTTTGCAGGTGCTGAGCTTTCCCTTCGCTTCAGTTTAAACTGAGGCTGCACAGTGAGAAAGCAGGGATTTCCCACCGGACGGAGCTGGTGTTTTACCCATGTCCACACCTGCTGCTTAGAGCCCACCTGCATATGGGAGGGGCTCAGTAAACATGTTATGAGTCAATAGACTAAAATATGAGGCTCTTTGCAACTGCGAATATCTACAGTTCCATGAGAAGTCGCTGTCTTTTTAAACTGTACTGTATTATCGTGTGTGGGCGTTTCTGCACCGGGCTGCATGGGAGTCAGTTCTCCGTGTGAGTCCCAGGGATGGTGCTCAAGCGGGCAGGTTTGTAGAGCAAATGCTTCTACCTGCTGAGCCAACCACCTGCCCTTCCCTTTTAAAAACTGTGCCATTGGGAGCAGGGGCTTTTCTGACAGGAACTCAGTGGCTGGCTCTTTGATCACCTCCCCCTGAGGGAAACAGCCTGACCAGGCCACAGAGGAGGACAATGCAGCCAGTCCTGATGAGACCTGATAGACTAGGATCAGATAGAAGGGCAGTAGGACCTCCCTCTCAGTGGACTGGGGGAGGGGCATGGGAGATGAGGGAGGGAGGGTGGAATTGGGAGGGGGCTAGGGAGGGAGCTACAGGGGAGATACAAAGTGAATAGACTAATCAATAAAACAATAAATAAATTTTTAAAAAACTGTGCCATTATGTATGATGCATGTGAACGGATATGCGAGGGCCTTGCCGTGGACGTAACATCATATCTGTGAAGTTGGTTCTCTCCTTTGACTCTGACATGGGTTCTGGAGATCAAGCTCAGGTCATCAGGCTTGCACAGCAAGCATTTTTACACACTGAGTTAGCTGTCTTGCCAACACCAACACTATCCATTTCTAGTAAGAGACTTCGTGTAAGGAAGAAATATCTTTATTTGCAAAAGAAGCAGCAAGACTGAATCTGATTTAAAGGGTTGATGTGACCTGGGCATGGTGGCCCATGCCTTTAATCCCAGCACTGGGGAGGCAGGGGCAGGTGGACCTCAGGAGGTTCGAGACCAGCCTGGGCTACAGAGGGAGTTCCAGGACAGCCAGGAGGACACAGAGAAACCCTGTCTGGAAAAACCAAAATAAGTTAACCCTTGACACTATTAACGATACTCTGCTATACCTGCAGAGGGGTCCCTAACATAGCTGCCCTCCGAGTGGCTCTGCACCTGATGGAAGCAGAGGCAGAGACCCACAGCCAAACATTGGGTGGAGCACAGGGAATCTTGTGGAATAGTCGGGGGAAGGATAGAAGGGCCCAGAGGAGGCAGGAGCTCCACAAGAGTCAACTAACCAGAGCAAAGGGGGCCCTGTGGAGACTGAAGCACCAACGAAGGACCGTGCCTGGGGTGGAGGTTGGCCCTCTAAACAGATGGGCAGCCCGGGGTCCTAGTGAGGGCAATGAGGACTAAATCAGACATGGACTCTGCTGCCTGCTTTTCGATCACTTTCCTTGGTGGGTCTACCTCACCAGGTCACAGGAGAAATGGATGCACTCAGTTCTGATGCAACTGACTTGCTGGGGTGGGTGGGTTGGGGCTCCCCTTCTCTGAGGGGTAGGGTGAACAGGGAGGGAGGGTGGACTGGGAGAAGAGGAGGGAGGAGGCTACAACCAGGATGTAAACTGAATAAATAAAAAATTAAAAACAAGTGCAACCACATCAACGTCCGTGTAATACAGCAAAGCCTGGGCTGTGCAGCACACAAGTCCATACACTTTCTTTTTCTACCTTCTTTTTTTAAAGATTAATTTATTTATTATGTATTTGATGTTCTGCCTGCACACCAGAAGAGGCACCAGATCTCATTATAGATGGTTGTGAGCCACCAGGTGGGTGCTGGGAATTGAACCTAGGACCTTGGGAAGAGCAGTCATCACTCTTAACCTCTGAGCCATCTCTCCAGCCCCTATACTTTCATTTTTTAACCCTGTGAAAATATTATCTTTGGAGGAGACATGTTTGTTGTTTAGACAGGATCTCAGTGTGTAGATGAGGAAGGCCTTGAACTCAGTGAACGGTCTGCCTCTGCCTCCCAAGTCCTGGGACTGAAGGTGTGCGACCTCAGCAGGAGAAACATTTTGAGCACATTTGTTTGGTTGCTTTGTTTTGTTATGTTTTTAGTAGGGAGGGTTGGGTTTTCAAGACAGGGTTTCTTCCAGACAGGGTGTCTTCGTGTTGCCCTGGCTGTCCTGGAATTCACTTTGTAGACCAGGCTGGCCTCAAACTCAGAGACCTGCCTTCCTCTGCCTCCCAAGCACTGAGAAGAGGGCGTTGGATCTCCTGGGACTGGAGTTACAGACTGTGGTGAGCTGCCATGTGGGTGCAAGGTGCTGACCCTGGCCCTCTCCCAGAGCCGCTGCTCCAGCCCCTAAGTACATATTGTATCTGTATTTACATTATTTATATTGTTTTCGCTGCAAGAACGCCTCTATGTTCTAAGTTAAGCACAAAGCCAACTTAGATTATTTCTTCAGTTACCTTAATGGACTTAGCAAAAATCCAGAGCTGTACATGTTGCTTTCTGTTTGGTTGGTTTTATCTTTTTGAGACAGGGTTTCTCTGTGTAGCCTTGGCTGTCCTGGAACTTGCTCTGTAGACCAGGCTGGCCTCAAACTCAGATCTGCCTCCCCCTTAAGTGCTAGGAATAAAGGCATGTGCCACCACCACCTGGCTGTACACGTCACATTTTAAACTAGATCACACCAGATTATCTTACAAATTGAAGATGTATCTCAAGAAACAGGGTGCTGTTTTGAGGGGCTGAGTTAGAGAACTGGCAGTTTAGGGGCTGTGTTAGCAGTGCAGCTGCTTGGCTGCAGGCTGTTAACTCCTGTTTCTGGGAGGTTAAGGCACAAGCATTACAAATTCAAGGCCTGCCTGTGCATACATTCATGCATATATCCATCCATACATACATTCATAATACATACATTCACACACATACATTCACACACACACATACATTCGTATATGCATACGTACATTCACACATACACAATTCATACATACATTTATACATACAAACATACGTGCATACATGCACACACACATACATACATAATGCATACATACATAGAGTAAGGCCAATCTGAACAGTTTAGCAAGACCTTGTCTCAAACTTAAGTGAAGATCTAGGCTGGTGATAGATCACTCGCTTAACATTGAGGAGGCCTTTGATCCCGTCCCCTCTAACAAACACACGCAGTCAATATTACAGCCTCAAGGTAAAATGAGATCCATGAGGCCATAATGATATTGATAAATGCTAACTAGGTGAGCAGAGTCAAATTCCCTCTGAGAAAGAAGATGGTACTCTGGGAGTTTTCCATCCTCAGGGAAGATGGAAAAGATCTTCCACTGCTTAGTGTAAGCAGAGACTTCCAAAAAGCGCAGTCCAAAACCAGGAAGCGGAAGCTGCCCTAGAGATGCAAACTGAGGCGGCCAAGCCACCAAGCCAGCAGCGCGCACGCTCGTGTGACACAGTGAAGTGGCGCCTTGCCATCTTCCCTGGAGAGGAAAACACCATTCCAGCCACCTGAATCTTCAAAATGGCCAGTCATGGAAGCAAGACTCTGAATCCGCCTCGGCCTAGAGAGACCCCAGCAGATGTGGACTCCTGGGTGTTACCGTGGGTGAGGCTGTTAGCTTCTGTGCATGGGAGTGTGGGTGGCCCAGAGGCAGCTGAGCCCCGGGAGCTGGAGTTACAGGTAGCCAAGAGCTACCCAACATGGGTGCTGGGAAACTAAACCAGGCCTCTGTAAGAGCGGCAAGCACTTTCTAAATACACAGCTTTATTTAGATGTATTTTATATGTATGTATGTGTATGTACCATGTGTGTGACTGGTGCCTGTGGAAGTCAGAAGGATTTAATAAAACTCAGTTACATTATTTTTCATTCTCCCTTTTACACTCCCTACTGGTTCTCTTGAAAGACTCCCATGAGCCTATCTAGACGGGGAGACCCCGCTTCCCAAGGAACAGCGAGACCAGCCTTCGGATGCAAGCCGCAAGAGGTTTATTTTGATACACGGGTACCCTGGGCGACCAAGCCTATCGGAGGACTTGCGCGCCTCTCGGTTGGGGTGACGGGTTTTTATAGGGCTCGGGAGCAGGAGGCGCGGTTACAGAAGCGAGAAGCATAGTTACAGGGGTCTGATTGGGTGGTTTGAACAAAGCCGTAGTTAAGTCACGTACCCGGAACCGGGAAGGCGGGAAGGCAGACTGTGAGCAGGGTCAGCATTATGCTAGGACTTTATTCTTTCACTCTCACAAAGTCATGGCCTCCTTTTTAAAAAACAATTTTTTTTTTTTTTAAATGTGCTTGCAAGTGGCTAAGAAAGTGCCGGAGCCCACTAGCAGAGTCGAATGGTTCTTGAGTTGGGAGCGAGGACTAAAATTAATAAACTAACACACAACACATGGGACCTTTCTGAGAGTCTCCAGTGGAGAGTAGACTGGACCAGCCGCCTGGCTTTATTTCAGACTGCTTTTAAGCCAGAGTAAAAACAGCTCAGAACAATGGGTTAAATTCATAAGGAGTTGAAACAAGAGGTGTGATTTTGACAAGCTGTCCCACCTGCTGTCACAAACAAAAGATGGACTTGGAAATTCTTCCCTGACTTCAGTGAAGGCCTGGTAAAACCAGTCTTTCCGCTGAGATTTAAATATCAAAGCAGCTGCTAGAACAGCGGCTCCCAACAAGGGCATGCAGTCCCCCAGAACTGGAGCTATAGCCAGTCGTGAACCACTATATAGGTGCTAGGAACTAAACCTGGGTGCTCTTAACAGCCCGTTTGTCTCTGAATTCCAGGCCTCCTCTTCAACCATTGTTGCTATACAAACAGCCCTAGAACACAGGTATCTTGTTTCCTGAGGAGTCCTGTCCTATCAGTATGTCACCTTGCATTTGGTTTTTTGCATATTTCTAATATCTGCCTCAAATTGGACTCAAGGAAATGGCTTGCGAGTGTTGATGAGGAACAGCACGCTCATTCCCATCCTGGACGTGGAGGCAACTGCTGTGTCGCCTTAATCAGCATCACTAGTTGATGCACCCTGAGCTCTGGCTCATGGACAGAGTCCCACACTGCACAGCAACACAGGAGTGGTCTGCTGCGCCCGAGTCCCCTGCCTCCTGGGCGCTGGCATCGCCACACCCAGCTCTACCCCACTTCAAACGTTGAGCTGATTTTCTTCTGATATGGTCTTACCATTTTTGGTTTTTCTAGACAAGGTTTCTCTGTGTAGCATTGGCTGTCTTGGAAGTTACGCTGTAGACCAGGCTGGCTCCAACTCAGAGATCTGCCTGTGTCTCCTGAGCGTGCCACTGCCACCACCGGCTTATGGTCGTTCTTAAAAAGCTTTATTAGTTCTGTGTCTGAACATTTCACCAATATGTGTATCTATGGAAGGTGTCAGCAACAAAGTGGGGGTGAAAAATCGAACCAGAGTCCTCCAGAAGGGCAGCAAGTTCTGGGAATGGCTGAGCCATTATCTCCAGGCCCTTGGTATAAATGATCTTTTATTTAGAAAACAGTTTATATAGAGAGATGGGAACTAATGAAACAATGTGAATATGGCATCGCAACAGATCAAAGACGAGAGAACACAGTCAAACAGAACTGGAAGAAGTAGTTTGTTTTGTGAGTTCAGGGTTATCACACGTGCTCAGTTATCACTACTCACTCATTGGTTCCTTGACATAATTTCCGTTGATAGACAAAGGGTTTATAAAAGGCAGAGATTTCAGCCAGACATGGTGGTGGATGCCTTTAATCTCCGCACTGGGAGACTAGCAGATCCTGTTTTGAGGCCAGCCAGAGCTATATAGAACAGGAAGGGGAGATGCATCTTTGACATTTATTTTCTAATTTTGAAACTGATGTGATGTCATAGGTTTCCAATATTTTATTTACTTCTCTATTATGTGGAAACAGTTGAAATGTGAAATACGCAATCATGTATCTGTTAAAAAGTTCGGTGTGTAGGCGTCACAATTTCAGGTCCTTCTGGACATTCCAGAGGGTTTCTGCACTCTTCCTGAGAAGGCTCTCCTCCTCGGGGTTCAAGTTCACCTTCACAATGTCGGTAACACCGTTTCGTCCCAAGATACAAGGGACACTGAGGAAGATTTCTTCCTTTATCCCATATAAGCCCTGAAACACAAGGTCACATCATTATTTGGTTCCCTTGCAACTATGCAAGAAATCTTGAGGATAAAAAAAAAAATGCCCGGCAGAGCTATGCACAAGGCAGTGAGCTGGGCGAGCTGAGAGCCCTCTTTATCCTGGACCATCAGCCTAAGGTCTTCAAGGGGACCAGGGAAAGACAAGATCCCCTTCATCCCTCAACAGATCATCTTGATGTCTAAAGGGTTAGCTGTCTTCAGGTGACCTTCCTACCTGGCCAGCACACTAGGGCACAGTAAAGGCTAAGGGAGCTGGTGACCAGGGAGCCCGTGCTTCGTACCTGTAACAAGAGCACTACCCGCACCACCTGGACACCAGTTGCTACACATGAGTTTCTCAAGCACGAAGAGGTGAAGCCCTGGAGGAGCTGGGGGTCACTCTAACAAGCCCAGGTTAGTATGTGAGGATAAGACCTTCGGTTGTATCCCTGCTCTTCTGGACCCCTAAACTGCCAGCTTTCCTGGAATTGCACCGTGGGACTCCCAGGCTGTACAGAGACATGAGACCTGCAGCCGCTTACAGTACTCAGCCGTGGAACTCCGGCCAATGACCCAACAGTCTTTCCACTTCCATAGTCAAAGCCAAGGCTACAGAAATGGCTGTGAGACACTGTTCTATCCAATCATCTATCCAATGATCCTATCTGCCTGCACACACCAGCATCTGCTGCCCCACACCAACTGTCACACCAGCGCCCCTGGGGGATGAAGACACCCAGTGACCTCTCCCCAGCTGCCCACCCTTTCCCCTCACCCCTGCATGGCCGAGGCTGGGCTTGTGGCAAGGCAATGGAAGAGCTTTGGTCGGACGTGTCATGTATGAACACTGAGGGTCAGGGGAGGTCTCTAGATTCTGCCAGTGCATCCCAACTCCTCATACATGCCCAGAGCCTCGTGCCCTCTGCAGCTCCCCACTCCTGCGTTCTTCCCATACTTCCTCCCACAGGAACCACCCTGCCACCTGCCTCTCTGAGGTGACCTCACACTCGACCTTACCAGTGGCCAGGGAGGGTGAATGAGCATTTCCTCCAGGCATACCTTAACCAGCGTCGACACTGGGTGCACCCTCCGTAGGTTCTTCAGCATCGACCCGGCCAGATCTGTCACAGACAGCCCAATCGCCCAGGAGGTGTAGCCCTTGAGCCGAAGGACCTCATAGCCGCTGCAATTGCACAAGGAAGAAAATCGAATTCATGCGTTGTCAACTCCAAGACACACTGCCGCTCTCACGCCCTTCCGAAGCACCCACGTGTCCGTGCCATGCCGCTGACAGTTCCTCTAGAGGTGTTTACGAGCTTACAATCTTTCAGGTAGGTCTGCGCCACACGTGGTGGGTCACAGGTGAGTTCCAGCACAGCCTGTCCACATAGTAAGTTCTGGGCCAACCAGAGACACAGTAAGATCCTATCCCAAGTAAATAAGTCTCATAAAATGTCTCATAAAAAAGTCTCCTAAAATTATTCACTCTGATGTAGTGAATACATGAGAGGACAGTTGGGCTATGTAATGTTCATTATCAGCCCTAAGATTGTCACGGCGGTATCATCTAACCTGCTACCGCAAACAAGAAGCCACAGAACCTGTTACATTTATAACTGCCTTATCTCCCTTGGGCGGGGCAGATACTTCACCTACACTGTCTCAATATCCTCACCATCCATCTCCCAGCCCCATCCAATGCCTTAATCCTCATCTGGTCTACCTTCCATCCAGAATTCCATGGTACTTGCTTTTATTTTTCATCTGGGCCTTTCTACGCCATTACTGGAGTCCTTTCTCCCGGCCCCATGTGGCTTTTTTCTACAGGCTAACCCACCCCAGCCTCCTCCTCCTTCTTCCCTTCCAGTCCACCTGTCTCCTGTGATTCTCTCTGAAGCCCGGAAACCTTTGCCATGCCTACCCTATTCTGCCCTGCCCAGGTATAGGCCATTTAATGATTCAATCAGGTGTAACATTTTAGGCAGGTTTAAACAAACAAGGATGAGTGTATCGGGGCTGGCAGGAACCAGAGCTTGCATAATTAGCCAGTAATTAGCATTAGACCAACCACCAATTTCACTTTAAATAAGAATTGATTCAATGCTGGGCATGGCAGCAAATGCCTTTAATCCCAGCACTCCTGAGGAAAAGGCAAGCAGATCTCAGAGTTCTAGAGCAGCCCAATCTACACAGGGAGACACTGTCTCAAAACAAAGAACAAAACGAGAATCAGTTCATATTTTATCATCAAGTCAGAATACTAGGACATATGCACCACAAGGTGGAATTAACTTTTAATATTTTATTGCTGCTTAAATATACAAGCACAGCTTCTGATTACCTAGAAAGTCACTATAGACAGCTCTCTGACCATAGACAACCCCTGGTACAGGCCTGGTGTGGTGGTATATACTTTCAATCCCAACACTTAGATGGCTGGAGATGGAAAAGCTGAGTGAAGGCCAGCCTGGACTATATACTAATGCCCTGTCTCAGATATACACACACATATATGAAATCGGTTAAGTTCAGCAGGGAAACGCAGGAGAAAATGCACCAAAGTAAAAGCTCAAGGTTTAGAGAGGTGCCGCAGACAAACTGCCAGCAGCGGGACCGCTCAGGCCTCACAGGCTGACGGGCTGGTAGACACCAGGGTGACCCTGGAAGCCAAGAGCAGCTCCAGATGTTCTGTAGGGAACATTTAGTCTTTTTCCATTTTTATTTGTTGATTCTATGCACATGGGTGTTTGCCTGCATGTATGTCTGTGTACCACATGTGTGCCTGGTTCCCACAGAAGCCAGAAGAGGGCAGCAGATCTCCTGGGACTGGTGTTAAGATGGCTGTAAGCCACCATGTGGTGCTGGGAATCCAACCCAAGTCCTCTGGAAGAGCAGCCAGCACGCTCAACCACTGAGCCCAGCTCTCCAGCCAACTGCAAAATTTGTTGGTTTTTGTTTGCTTGTTTTTTGTTTCGTTGGTTGGTTTTGGTTTCTGAGACAAGGTTTCCCCGTGTAGCGTTGCTGGAACTCCCTCTATAGACTAGGCTGGTCTTGAACTCACCGAGCTCAGCCTGCCTGTGGCTCCCGAGGGCTGGAATTAAAGTTGTGTGCCACCACCAGGAGCAAAATGTACTCTTAATACTGATTATTAGGGAACTGAAAAATCACGTAACGACTGTTACCTTTCCACTACCTGGTTGTGGACCTTTTTCCACTGTTCCTTGTCTGAGTCAGTTCCTAAAGCTGGGTTCAACGACTTCAGCGGCACACCAGCGACATTCACGCCACTCCACAGGGGCACTGAAGAAACACAAAGTCACCTCTCGCGTGAGCGTCTCTTCCAAGACTGCGTCAGTTGCTTGTAATGGACGTTTGGGTTGCTTTTAAAACTTAGTTATTTTACATAAATATCTACTTGTTTCAATCCCAACTGTGGGATTTTAGTTTGGGCTTTAGTTTGTCCACAGCTGATAACTCCCTCCTGCAGGGCATGGACTCGCCAGCTGGTAATGGCCTGCCTCTTGCAGCATGGAGAAGTTCTAGGACTCTGAGGGATATAAATAGGAGAGCCCAGAAAAAGAAGGTGTGGCAGCTTGGAGGTGACGAAGAGAGACATTTCATGGCGGCTTGGAGAAGACTGCTTTGCTGTGTCAGCTGTTGACAGACCGTTGGTGTATCACCAAAAGAACCCATCCACCCTAGACAGCCGGGACAAGTCAGGGGGTCTGCGCCCCCTCTCCCCACCCAAAAGAACCCATCCACCCTAGACAGCTGGGACAAGTCAAGGGGTCTGCGCCCCCTCTCCCCACCCAAAAGAACCCATCCACCCTAGACAGCCGGGAGAAGTCAAGGGGTCTGTGCCCCCTCTCCCCACTAACTGTCTCTCTCTCTCACCTAGGGTTAAAGGGTTGGTGGAAGAGAGGTAGAGGCTTAAACAAGCCAAATAAAGTAGAGTTTAAAAACAGGCGCAACTTTTGCTGGAGTCCATTGCTGGGGTGCTCTGTTGTGGGGACAGCGGTGGAGATTCTGCTCTGTTAGGCCCCGGCTCTCTTCAGATTCAAGTCTTCCTGCCTTTGCCCCGAGTGATGGGTGGCAAGCAGAGTTACCATACCTGGTTAGTGACGACTGCAGGTTTGTTCTTTGTTTTAAGTCAGGGTGTCATGTAACTCAATGTGTAGCCAAAGATGGCCTCAAATTCCAAATCCCCTTGCCTCCACTCATACCCCCACCCCCAAATTATTAGATTTTAGGCATACATCACCACCCCTGGACTATGGTGGTGGGAGGTGTTGAACTTCCTGTGTACCTGAGGATGTCTGCAAATCCCTGGGCTTCCTGCCTCAGCTCCTAAGTGCTGGCATCACAAGTGTTCACCACCACACCCCGATGAATTTCTGGTTTGTATTTTAATGTAGGATGCTATCTCACATCATAGAGAAAAACAAGATATTAGGGATTCTCTTGGTTTTTTTTTTTTAAGATTTATTATTTTTGCTTGTTTGTATTTTGTGCTTCTTCCTTAGGTGCACACAAGTGTCTGTGTGTAGGCTTGTACACATAAGGGCCAGCAGGGCCCTGAAGAGAGTTTCAGGTCCTCTGAAGCTGCAGTTACAGGTGGCAAGGAACAAGTGCTCTTAATTGCCGAGCCATCTCTCCAGCTCCCAAGATAAGTTTTAATTGGACAGAAAGGGAAATTACAAGAAATAATATTAGAAAACACATAGTTGAAGTATTTGTAACTGCGGAACAGGAGGCATTTTAAAGCAATATACAAATGTGGAATCTACAAAGACAAGGATTACCAAGAAGCACGCTATCAATCAGAGAAGAAAGAGCTGCCCACCAACACCACACTTCCCACAGGGACAGAGCTGAAGAGAAGCAAGCAGCCTCGCAGACTCTCAGACAAACTCTCTAAGGAACGGGATGAAACCCAAACACCTTCATGTAGACGAGAGAGCAGAGACAGGGCATCCCGGGCAAGCGGGCTATGTAGGCCAGTGAGATTGGCAGAGCACCAAGTTCAGTGGGAGAACTTGACTCACAATATTTAAGGTGGAAAGCGGTGGGAAGAGATGCCTGACATCAGCTTTGAGCCTGCACACACGTGCACCAGCACCTCTGCATGCGCACGCGCACGCACGCACACATGCACACACATGCACACACACACACACACACACACACACACACACAAACACCCCAAACATCCCCTCCAAAAATAAACTAACTGGGAGTATATCAATAAATAACAGAGTGGATGAACCATAGAGCAGAAGAAAATACCTGTAAGTAACAGATCAGATCTGATAAAGGGCTCAAATTTCATAAACTATAACGAACTCAAACGTGTCAGCGACAAGAACAATGCACCTGTCCGTAAGGGGTCAGATTTGAACTTGCACATCTGTGAAAAGGGTGCATAAACAGCCAACAGGAAAATGACGCGTCACTGAAGATGGCAGTGTAAATCAGAGCCATGGGAGTCAGCTGCTGTGGCTCCTCCTGTAATCTCGGCACTTGGGAGACTGAGGCATGAGGGTCACCTCAGCCTCCAGGATCAGAGTCATGCTTGACACGGTGAAGAGGGCAGCCTGGGCTACACAGTGGGTTCCGGGTCAGCCTGGGCTACAGAATGAATCCTTTGCTCAAAACAAAGCAAAAACAAGCTAAAGATACAACAAACTCACAATGAGATCCTCTGTCCCTAATTAGAGTGACTATTGTCAAAAGATAGGAGATAAAAAAAATGCCAGGCAAGGCTGTGGGAAAGGGGACACTCAAGCCCTGTTGATGGGAACAGAGTCCGTACATCCGTGGGTGGAAAACGACACGGAACTGGAATTACTGTCTGATCCAGCATCCCATGACTGGGCATGGAACACAGCCGAAGAAACGAGGTCAGTCTATGGAAGACAAGAGCTGCCCGCCGTGCTCAGCACAGCAGAGCACGGACCCCCAAGACTTGCAATCAGAGACAAGTCCATCAGAGCTGAAAAGGTGCTCTGTGCGCGCGTGCGCGTGCGTGTTTGTGTGGTGCAATAGTGCTCAGCCTCAAGAGAGTCCCATCTTGTCCTTTATGATAATGTGAGCGGAACAGGGAGTTGTGGTGAGCAATACAGCCACGCACAGGAAATCATGTCATTTAAATATGAGGTCAGCCAGGCGCAGGGGCGCACACCTGTGAGCCCAGCACCTGGGAGGCAGAGGCAGGAGGATCTCTGTGAGTTCAAGGCCAGCCTGGTCTACAGGGAGTCCAGGACAGCCAGGGCTACACAGAGAAACCCTGTCTGGAAAAAACAAAATATATAAATGAACAAAATATAAATAAATAAAAAGTCTAAAAAACCTGATGTGGGAAAGTAGAGAAGGGAGGTTTTGAGATCCTGGGAAGGAAGGAGAAGAGGGACATGAGGGGCAGCTCACAGACCTCGCTGTGTGCACGGCAAGTGCTCGTGCGCTCACAGAGTAGCCAGCAATTTAGTGCTCTCAGGCTGGGGACAGTTCACTGGTAAGAGAGTGCTTTGGGGGCAGAGGCAGAGGGGGAGCAAACCTCACGGTCATCCTCGGCTACAGAGGCAGGTCAGGGCCAGCCTGGGAGTCAGGAAACCTGTCCTTGAAAAAAGACAAGTGTGGTCTCTGGCTGGACAGATGGCTCCGTGGTTAAAACAGCTGTTTTTTCTGGAGGGCCTGGGTTCAATTCCCAGCACTTACATCAGGCCACTCACAACAGCCTGTAACTCTGATTCTGGGGATACACCACCTCTGGCCTCCGCAGACACCAGGTGCACATACCCACACAGAGACACACATAGTGTGCACAATTTGAAATAATAAAATACTTTTGAAGTATTGCCTATCTCAAACTAGCCAGGTTTTAGTGTTCTCCCACAGAGAAATGACAGATTCAGGAGGTGGCCACAAAGCCAATGACACTGACTTGACCACTATGTCACGCCCATGTGCCTCAGGTCCTCTCAGTGTGCATAATTATGCGGCAGAAAATGGATTGTTGGTGTTTGTAGCCCAGGCTGCCCTAGAGCTAGCCTCCTGTTTCCACCTCTGAACTTCCAGGATTCCAGGTAGACACTACCATGCCTAGATCGAGTAAAAGATTCTGAAAAAACATAGAAACAAAAAAACATACACCAAAGAAAGTAACCGAATGAACCTCATGCAGCCCTGTCGGCAGGGACTGGGAAGGGCGCTTACACCGCAGCTGGGCTCACACTCACCACTGGAGTCTCCGTGCTCTCCAAGAACCCAGCCGTGGCAGCTTGAAGGGTGGACGCCCAGCTTCTCCCCAATCAGGTAACGGAAACGGGCAGAGTCGAGGTTACAGCCACTGCCAATCACACGCGTTGGAGGGAGGCCACTTATCTTCCAAGCCACATACGTCAGAATATCCACTAGGAAGAACAGCAATGCCAAACGGTGTTTGAGGAAGGTCCAAAGCAGTCTCTCTCTCTCTCCCAAGATATATGTACTTTATGTATGGGTGCTCTATCTGCAAGTACACCTGCATGCCAGAAGGGGCATCAGATCACATTATAGATGGCTGTGCTGGGAATTGAACTCGGGACCTTTGGAAGAACAGATGGCGCTCTTAACCTCTGAGCCATCGCTCCAGCCCCAGCAGTTTCCCTTCACAGTTGCTTTTCTAAACAGATAAATTGTCTTGGAGTCAAATGCAGATTCATTAGAGTTCAAAGTACAGTGAATTTAGAAGGTAGGCACACTCAGGTGTGTTTTTTTTTTTTGTTGTTGTTGTTTTTTTTAATATTAAATCATTCACAGGGCTAGAGAGATGGCTCAGTGGTTAAAGGCACTGGCAGCTCTTCCAGAGGACCAAGGTTCAAATCCCAGCACACACACACATGGCAGCTCACAACTGTCTGTAATTCCAAGATGTGACACTCTCACACAGGTGTACATGCAGGCAAAACACCAATGCACATAAAATAAAGGTAAATAAAAATTAATAAGAACTAATTCACTAATAGAATCTTAAAACATCTTCTTAGAGACTCTATGGGCTTTTCTGCTTTTCTGCAAATTTAATAACGAACAGGTCAGACACTTCTTTAACCTTCTGGATTTCTGCTCTCCATTGCCGCATCCTCACCTCCGCTCTCAAGGTGTAACCTAGAATACATCGTTCTGGACGCAGCCAGGATGGCCTGCGGGGGTGTGTGTGCAGTACAGAAAGATCCTGTCAACTCTGCTTTGCGGTTGAAACTCTGAGCAAGCCGGAAGTGATGGCTAAGGCACAGCCGTAAGCTGCTGAGCTGGGTACTGAAGACATGCCCAGGCAAGGAGGGAAGGAGGGAGGCAGGAAAGATGGAAAAACCATGCTGGGTGGTGGCGGTACACACCTTTGATCCGAGCAGCGCATCACACACAGAAACATAAACAGGAGACTCCAGCAATGCAAAGGAGCAAAATGCCTTACACATCCCAGACGGAAATGAAACCAAAATAATTGCACTGTAAAGGGGCTACGTAGAAAAGTTTGCTTCACTACTGTTTTCTGCCTTGTTTTTTGTTTTATGAAGCTCCAGGAAGCGAGTGAAGCGGTAGGAGGAGGGATGAACAGCAAATGACCACACAGCCTTCAGAGGTGCCAGAGCTACTCCAGATCTTACTGTGGTGGCATCCACCAAACTCACAGCATGGCAGATGTGGGGTGACCAAAGCTTCTTACCCACAAATGCAACCTTAGTGACCTTTAAAACAGAGTGGTTATAAACCACAGACCAGTCATCATTCAGCGGGGGCTCCTTACCTGGGTTGGAGACAATCATTATTTTACAGTCGGGACTGTTTTGGACTATGCCAGGAACGATGGATTTCATGATAACAACATTTCGCTGGACCAGGTCAAGGCGCGTCTCTCCCACTACCTGCCTTGCACCGGCTGTGATGATAACTAATTTGGAGTTGGCAGATACACTGTAATCTAAGGAGGAAATAGAAGACAGTGTTTCCATCAGGAGTGCCGACCACTAGGCCTTGAGTGTCTATCCCGTTCTGCTGGGTTTGAAGAACTCAGACTCCCTACACTGCAGCGTCTTGCATAAGCCACACAAGGCTTGTTGCCGCTTGCCAGCTTTCACATGGCCACTTCCTCATCTGCCATCCCTTTCAACCCACATTCCTATTTGTCAGTAAGACCAGGGCAAGAGACCAGCAGCTCTCCGGCTTCGGTGTTTGCTTTTATGTGCTGTTGGGCCTGAACCCAGGGCAGCACCATCCCTGAACCACATCCCCAACACTTGGGCTTTTCAGAGTATACAAATGAATTAGAAGCTTAGAATTCTGAGAATTTCCATGTCTGTTTTAGGACTCTAAAGGCAACAATAGATTCTAATTATAAGGACCCATATTTGATATTACAAATAAGTTAGATCTTAATCCATACGAGAAAAGAAACAACTTATACTTCCTAAATGGAATTATCAGTCTGTAAATTATTTCACCCTCTATATCCAACTCCAGTGACACAATGTTTGCTTAGCATTATTAAACATTAGATACTTTTCAATTAGCAGCTACTCTAAGTACTCTTACACATATCATTTATTTTCTTATTTGTGTGTGTGTGTGTGTGTGTGTGTGTGTGTGTGTGCCGCAGAGCACACATAGAGCAGGTTCCAGGACAGCTAGAGTTACACAGAGAAATCCTATCTCAAAAAACAAAATAGTAATAATATAGATAAGTAAGGAGGTAGAGAATAGAGAGATAGATCATCAAATTTTAGGGACATTGACATGTTTGAGTCAGTATGAAATGTTTGCAGTGCCTTTCTAAGACACTTTTAGATTAAGCAGCTACCTTGAGGGCCAGTCATGTTGAGACCGTTCTCTTGCTATTTTCTGCGCCACTCATGTGCAGAGTCTGCGCGGTCTGGAGGAGGACCTCCATCTCCTGGTATTAGAATTACATGTGCTTGTGAGTCATGGGGTGGGTGCTGGCGAGCACACACAGATCCTCAAAAGGAGCAGTAGTGTTCTCCACCACTGGGCTGCCTCGCCATCTCCCAAGGAGTTCTGTCTTTTCTGTCTTCCAAAACTCGCCCAACTGTAATTTAACATTTTTAAAAGGAAAAAAGCTTGCCAAGTGTGGTAGTACACGCCTTTAATCCCAACACCCAGGAGGCAGAGGCAGGCGGATCTCTGTGGGTTTGAGGCCAGCCTGGTCTACAGAGTGAGCCAAGGCCACACAGACTCACTCTGTTTCAAAACAAAAACAGTTAATGAATTAAGCTTTTATTCTGGGCTTGGTAGCACACACCTTTAATCTGGTCCTTAGGAGGCAGAAGCTGTCCTGTTTGTGTGAGTTCCAGGCCCACCATGGCCAAAGAGTAAGATTCCATCTCAAAATAAGTGAACAGGATTGTTGTATTAAAATGACACATAGATACAATTAAATTCTATGTCCTGTTAACAGTGATTTTTTAATTATATACTTATTGAAGTCAATTTGGTAAAACTAATTACCTTTTCTATTTTTTGAGACAGGTCACATGTAGCCCAGGCTGGCCTCAAACTCAGTGTGTAGCTGAGTTTGATCTTCCTCCTGCCTCCACCTCCCAAGTGCTGGGATTACAAATTGTCCAGATATTACACATAAAACGTCAGCGCTTCCCACAAAGCTCTACAAGCAACGCTACAAAACCAAAGCTAACCGTTTCCATAGACGATCTTTGAAGTGCTAAAGAAAAGGCTGCCGTGCAGAAGATCCAGGGCCTCCCCCTTCAGCTTGTCCGCGTCAGCATCAACAAGGGCAAGCTCATCAGCCAAGTCCTGAAAACACACAGAAGCTGTGAATACCGTGTCCGGGGCTGAGTGTGGAGCTGAGCTAGCAAAGTGCCTGCCCTGCGGGGGAGGCCTTGAGTCCGAGTTTTTATATGGCCACTTTATAACCAAAGGAATCTTGTAGGGCTCTTGGTTTGTTTTTGTTTTTGCAAAACAGCGTTTCTCTGTGTAGCCTTGGCTGTCCTGGAGTTCACGCTGTAGACCAGGCTGGCCTTGAACTCACCTGCCTCTGCCTCCTGAGTGCTGGGATTAAAGACATGTGCAGCCATGACCACCCAGAGAATCTTGTCTTTTTTAATTAGGAAAAAAGATACAAAAATATAGTTGCTGAATATGCACAAGTGACTAGAAGTCCGAGTTAACAGAAGAAGGGAGGAGAAAGTATCAACTGCTTTTCCTTTACAAAATCGTAAGAATTTTGTAGAATTGTACCTTTACAACTTTTTAGAGATTATATTTTTTATTTTCGTGTGTGTGTGTGTGTGTGTGTGTTGCACATGCAGCACGTGTGTAGTGGCATTAAGGGAGCAGCCGGGCCACCCTAACCTAAAAGAGCTCCTTTGATCTCCTTTAACGCCTTACCTTCAGTAAGATACTGATAGCGCACGCCATGCCGACATTTCCAACTCCCACCACAGTGATCTTACAGCGGGAGGCTTTGTCTTCCTGAGTTATGTTCTGAATTAGCTGTTCCTTGACAGTGGACATGCTGAGCCTGAAAACAGGAGGAAATTCAGTGGACACCCACCTCTGCGGTCAAGACATCAAACAACTCTCTTTTGGTGCGGAGCGGAGCTGAGGCCGGGTTCCACAGTGTATCTAGGGCTGGCCAGGAAGTCTAGGCTAGCCTTGAACCCACAGCAATCCAACTGCCTCAGCCAATCAGAGTGCTGAGATTCCAGGCCTGTGTCACCATACCTGTCTAGGAGCACAGGGTCTATGAAGCCCAAAAGTTCCTTAGCTGGAATGCTGGTCTAAGGGCAGCCTGGCATAGGCGCATAGGCGGAAGGAGGCAACTGAGGAGACAAGCCCCTTCCTCCCTGCAGCAGGCTCCTCCCTCCCTGCAGCAGGCTCCTCCCCTCCTCAGCACCACAGGCCCACAGAAGCTTCCCTTCACAAATAGGTGCTGCCCTCTACCTCTGAGGATGCAGAAGGTTCAGGTCTGAGACCAGTACCTCCGTTAGCCTCAGAAGCCTAACTTTGTAACGAACAAGGAACGCCTCAGACTCTACGTCAGCGTGCAAGCTCCGCCCTCTGCTGCTCAGGCACCTTGGTGCGCGCGCCCAGGGCCTGGGAGATGGACTCCAGTTTTCCAAGGCCTTCTGTGGGAGGTTTGCATGCTCCCAGCGCACATAGTAGATGGCAGCTAGCTTGGGAAGCGCCTCCTGGAAGGCCCTGGCATTAACTGCGCTGCCTTTCTGCAGAACTTTGAGCCACATACCCCAGGCCGGTTCCCTTACATCTGTTTTTGGGCATTTGGGGGGGGGGCAGGGGGAGCATGTCTGTATGTTTGCTTTTTGTTTTGTTTTGGAGACGGTATCTCTGTGTAGGCCTGCCTGTCCTGGAGTTCACTCTGTAGCCCAGCCAGGACTCAGAGATCCTCCTGCTTCTGCCTGGGATTAGAGACGTGGGACATCACCACTCGGCTGTTTTTAGGGGTTTAAATAACTACTGGTCTGAGGAGATAGCTCAGCTGGTGAAGTGCGTGCAAGGCAAGCGTGAGGACTTGAGTTGGATCCCCACACACAGGTAAAAGCTCCGAGTGGCTCTACGCGCCGTCGGTTCAGTCCGAGACAGGCTCCCTGCAGCTCCCTAGTTAGCCGTGTTAGCTATGACTGGTGAGGTCTGAAGACAGGGTGGCTGACACCTGATGTCCTCCTCCCTGCACACACACTATGTAACTCCAGTTCAGGGGAACTGGGTGCCTCTCGCACACACAGAGTGTCAGTCAGGGTTCCTTAAAGCAGTGGTTCTCAGCCTGTGGGTCGCCACCATTTTGGGGGTGTTGCAAATCAGATGTTATGATTCATTACAGTAGCAAAATTACAGTTATGAAGTAGCAACAGAATAATTTTGTGCCTGCAGGGGTGACCACAACATGAGGAGCTGTGTTAAAGGTTCACCTTCACCGAAGGTGGAGACCCACTGTTGTAAAGAAACAGAATCACCAGACTAGAGAATCCAGTCCGTGTTGGAATCCTGAGGAAGCTGGTTCTAATTTTGGTGAGGGGACGCTGCAGCAACAGAACAAGAGAACTTGCCAGTAGGCTGAGGGCAAGCAGACAGACCTGTCTCCTCCTTTCAGGTCCTTTAATTGGGCTGCTACCGGAGGGGGCTGCTGAGACGTAGGGTGCTCTGAGCAACGTGATTAAGAAAAGCCCCTCATAGCAGTGCCCAATAGCGTGGGTTTTAGCAGATTCCAGGTTCAGTCAAGTTGACAACCGCAATTAGCCATCACAAGTCCACCTCCACCCCTTGTTAACACTCAACCACATCTTCTTTGTTTGTTTTGTTTTTTGAAGCACGGTTTCTCTGTGTGTGGCCCTGGCTGTCCTGCACTCTGTCGACCAGGCTGTCCTCAAACTCAGAGCTCCACCTGCCTCTGCCTCCTGACTGCTGGGATCAAAGGCGTGTGCCGCCACTGCCTGGCACGCACAACCCAGCTTATGTCATGATTGATTTTCAACTGAAAACAGCAACCAGGTCTACCTAACTATCTCACATACAGCCACAGACCGTTATATACTTTAGAGTGCATCATGGTGGCAAAGTCCCCTTAGGAATGATTGGTGTTTCAGTGTCTTGTAGTTAAAATGTGGTAATTCCAGCTCTTTGCCGCTGATTTGGTCTCCATCAATGTTACATTCCATGACAGGCCTGAAAGGGTGGTTTAGCAAATGTGACTGTCGCACAAACATGTTCTTAAAGTAGGACAGAGTGTCATGCCAGCTGTCCCCCTCATCTCGGCAACTGGCCATGTGGCCTCAGCTGGCTCCCGTAACTCCCTCTGCTATCCCTTCTGCATTTCCTCCGCCCTCAGCTTGTCTGGGCTGTTTTTCTTGGAGGAAGGTCCACACCTTCATTGTGGGACTGTCATCCTGCCCGGGGTAGGCTTTAATCACAGGATGTGGTGGCACAGACAGACACCCTAACATGGCTCTCAACCTTCCTAATGCTGAGACCCCGTCATACAGCTCCTCGTGTGATGGTGACCCCACCCATAAAATTATTTCATTGCTGCTTCACAACTGTAATTTTGCTACTGATAGGAATTGTATTGTAAATATTTTTGGAGATAAAGGTTTGCCAAAGGTGTCTCGACCCACAGACTGGGGGTGTGCTAAGGGATCTCCTGCAATTCTGACATAGTCTTCCTTACCTCCACTGTGGAGAAGCAGTCTCATTTTTTTCTTGGTCATTTGGATCAATCCCCCTCCTAACTCCTATTCCTTTCTTAGCCTAATGGCTTAAGCCATTTGAAGCCCAAAGTGGCAGTGGTGGGGGAATGGAGATGAGCTTTCACCTCAAGGGAATGTTTGCTGTGTCTCTTGGCAGGACTCCTCATCTGAACCCAAAACTTCTAGGCCTTCAGAACTTAGGTCTTAGGAACAGGAGGAAAAAACTCCTGCTGAGTCACTAGGGGTGATGGTGAGGGAACCACTTCTTTTTACACCCCTTAATTCCTGGATCTGTGCATCCTGGGTATGGGAGAAGCTGTGACATATAGATGCTGACTCAAACATACGTCGTGCCAGAGAACCCTTCTCCACCCTCCAGGCTGCTGCCACCTAATCGTTAGCACTCTTGCTGTGTCTTCAAAGGGCCATTCCACTTATACCAGGCCGTCTGCTTTAGACGGTCAGGGAACTCAGTAGACCCGTGGACTCTGTGAGCCTGAGCACACAGTTGCACTTCTCTGGCTGTGAACTGGGTTTCTTGGTCAAAAGCAGCGATGAGAAGGCATTATGTCCACAGATGGTGGTTTTGCCACAAGTATTATGTGTAGGGAAGGCAAATCCATAAGCAGAATAATCTTGCCAGTAAAGACAACTGTCCTTTCCATGAAGAAAGGGGTCCAGTGTAGTCAACCTGGGACCTGCCAGATGGCCACCCCAGAGAACCGTGTGCCTTGGTGGCTGGTCTCCACTGTTGGCAGACCTGGCACCCAGAAGCAACCGCAGCTGTCAGCCTCAGTGAGTGCAAGTCCGAGTTGTCAAGCCCACCCCATCCTGCCACCATGGCCACTGTTTATGGGCCCGCTGGGCGGTGACAGCGGCTGGGGAGACATGGAATGTCTACAGAGTGGGTCATCCTATCTACTTGATTGTTGACCTTCTCCTCTGCAACATCACCTTTCAGCATTTGTTTAAGTATCTTCACATTCTTCCACTTGTAGTGATCCATATGTCTCCCCAGATGCCTTCCTCAGTGTTGCAATCTTTTCTTTCCAAGCCCCTGACCATAAAGCCAGCTCATGCGCCACAGCCCACAGTCAGTGAACAATTTACACATTGATCATTTCTCCTTTCAAACAAAACATATGATCATGTGCTCTGCCTGAAGACTTCCCTTGGCTGGTCTTTCAGGGCTGTCCACTTCCGGTGCCTGCATCACATGCAGAACCATCATCGGTAAACTAGGCCTCAGTCTTCTCTTCAGCTATCAACCAATCATAGGGCACACCCCATGAGGTGCATGCTTGGCATCAGAAGGCTTTGAAACAGGAGCAGAAGCCAGACATTTAACGTGCTTTTGAAACCTGCTAGGGCCTGATCACACACCACTTCTAATTGATAATTGCGGCCACAGGTGTGCTATTTTATGACTTGGTGAGTCAGAGAACACCCAGCTCAGGACAGGGAGCTCAGGTCACATGGTAACTTCCTGGCCTATTGTCAAACTTCATTCTCCGCTAAGGCCCAGTAACAGGCCACGAACTCTGCTGCCTGCAGATGATGGTAGAGCCTTGTTCCAAAATCCCAAAGGTCTCCATGATCCACGTTTAGGGGTCTGCCAAAGGCTCCAAAGGGCATCCCTATCTGACACCTCAAGATCCATCAGGTCTGCCAGACCATGTAGTCCAAGAGGAAGGGCAGCGTGGGCCTGTGGAGGCGTCTCCTCCTGTCCAGGCCCTACTCTAAGACCGCCACCACTTGGTGGCTCACAACCATTTGAGATCTGGTGCCCTCTTCTGGCCTGCAGGTGTATACGCAGCACAATATTGTATACGTAATAAATCTTTAAAAAAAATTTTCATTAATTTTGAGACCAACTTTCCACATAGCCCTGGTCTGTTGTCCGTACCTCTCTTCCAATACAATTTTCAGTGCTGCTGTCTTAGCTCTCTATAGCTCAAATTGTACCTAGAAAGGATGGAGAGTTGGATCAAGATACCTGTTGCACTCACAATCATGCAAACTACAGTTCCAAAGACACAGACCTACATTCAGGCAAAATACCGACACATTTTCAAAAATATTACCTACACAACATTCTGCCTGCACACCAGATGGTTATGGGCCACCATGTGGTTGCTGGGAATTGAACTCAGGACCTTTGGAAGAACACCAAATGTTAGTACCCTTGAGCCATCTCTCCAGCCCTACTCACATATTTGTTAAAAAACCAGAAATACCCTGAAAAAAAAATAGGAAGGTCAAGAGATGTCTTCCTAATAGCCAGATATGGTTCCTCACTGTGGTTGAATAAAAAGAGCCCCCAAAGACTCTTATTTGAATGCTTAGGGAGTAGGTGTGGCCTTGGAGGAAGTGTCACTGAGGGATGCCTTTGGGGTTTCAGCCCCCAGCAGCTTCCAGCCATAATGGATCTCTGAACCCAATTAAACGTCTTCTTTTGTAGGAGCTGCTGTGGTCACGGTGTTTCTTTTCAGCATTACAACAATGACTATGACACTCCCCGAACACGGAGTCTCTGACTCCCAGTTCTCCACCTGCGCAGGGCAACTTTACTTTAGTAAGTGAGGAGGGCAATCACTGTTCAAGGTTTATTTGGTATTTTCATTGGCATGACACTTGGGTAGCTGGTACATCATCCGCACGCACATCCTATTTTACACAACACTGCAATGCACACTAAGACACATATAATATACTAAGTAATATTCTTTAGAACCCTTATGAACAAGATATGCGTAACGGACTCACACACTGGAGCCAGGTTGCGGCTAACTGGGAACTCGCCGGCCTCGGCAGGTCTGGGGAGGGTGCGCAGCAGTGACTCAGCAGGCTCCTGGGTCATACACAATTGGCAGTGTGTCTTGGGGACAGTGGACTGTCACACTAACCAGGTTACCACTACACAAGTACCACTCAGCATCAGGGTAGAGCTGTGGGAACTGAGGTTTCCCCACACCACAATGGCACTAGCCACAGCTCAGATGGAGGAGACAGTGTCTCCATAGACCCTGCTGCAGCCTGGACAGTGAAGAGCTAGGACCTGGGGAGACTTTAGAACTGCAGCTCTTTCTGGATCCCCCAGAGCGTGTCTGCACTCTTCTTCAGGCGGGCCTCCTCTTCAGGGGTCAGATTCACCTTCACCACATCCGAGATTCCATTTTGTCCCAGGATGCAAGGGACACTGAGGAAGACATCATCCTTGATCCCATAGAGACCCTGGGCAAATGACAGAGATTACATTGTCTTACATCCTAAGGTTTCTAGGGACTTAGATCTTCACAACTATAAAGTCTTCCCCACCCCCCACTAGACAGTTTCTCTGTGTACCCCTGCTGTCTATATGACAAGGTCAAGGCTGGGCCAGCAGGCACTACCTGAGACCCTTGCCTCAAAAAAAGACAAGCAAACCAAAATGACAAAATAAAACAAAAGCCCCCACTCTTACCTTAATCATGGTGGAAATGGGGTGCACCCGCCTAAGATTCTTCATTATGCTCTCAGCCAAGTCGGCCACAGAGAGGCCAATAGCCCAAGATGTGTAACCCTTCAGTTTGATCACTTCATAGGCACTGTCAAATAGGAAGGATGGCAAAGGGTTAAGGGCAGGGAGCCATGAGGAAAAGTTTGTACTGAACACATCTTATAATAAGTAACGCCACCAAGACAGGGCAAAAAGTGGACAGGAGTCTTATACATCGACAGACTGTTAAAACTGAGCCTTAGCAGCAACAGAACTGTGAGAAGGGAGATAGGGAAGGGCTGGAGAGATGTCTCAAAGGCTAAGACTGGGAGTGGACTGGCAACGCATCCTGTCCCTAGAATGCACGAGGCCCCGGGCTCCGGTCCAAGCACCCCATCTGTGCTGCCCTCAATGAATGAGATGACCCCAAAAGTCTAGGGCCTCCAACATTTGGTGCCCAGTTAAGGGCTGTTTGGGGAAGATTAAGAGGCATTCTGAGGCAAGTGTGTCACAGGTCTGGAGTTTTAGGTTTCGGGAGACTCGCACCAGTCCCTGCATCTCATGTACATTTGGGATGAGCTGCAGCAGGCTGCCTCTGACTGCTCACCTCTGCTCCGCCAGGGTGGACTCTAACCCTGGGAACCAGGAGCCCAACACAAACTCTTGTCATTTGTTTTGGCTGTGGTGGTTTATCATAGCAACAGAAGGTCACTAACACAGAACCCAGGAGGGTTACATAAAGCACAGCTGGCTCAAGGCCATCTCAAACGAGACAGGCTGGGAAAAAAAGTCCACTCACAACATTCTAACCTTTACCTTAAAAAAAAAAAAATCAAAGCCTGGCCGGGTGGCACAAACCTTTAATCCCAGCACTCTAGAGGCAGAGGCAGCCAGCCTAGTATACACAGAAAACTCTTGGATCATATTTATACCTATATTATCCAAATATAGATATATACAATATATAGATAGGTAAAATAAAGCTTTGATTACAAATTATCTGATTTCTGGGAGCTGCATAGGTGGCTTGCTGGCTTGGAACACCGGCAGCCTTTCAGCACCCACAAAACGGCTCACAGGTGCCTATACCTTTGCCCTCTTCCAGACATGGATACTACATGCAGGTGGTGAAGACATATGGAAACTGAACACCCATACACATAAAAATGTCATTGAAAACAACAAAGTTACCCCTGCACAGATGTAGCCCAGTGCAGTTCAGTGCCCAAGTGGGTTCCATAGTAACGTGAACGGATGGGCCTGCTCTTTGATCACCTCCCCCAGAGGGGGAGCAGCCTTACCAGGCCACAGAAGATGACAATGCAGCCACTCCTGATGAGAACTAACTGACTAGGATCAGAAGGAAGGAGAGGGGGACTTGGGGAGGGGCATGTGTGAGGAAGGGGGAGGAAGGGTGGGATTAGGAGGGAGGGGTTTATTCGGGGATACAAAGTAAATAAAGTGTAACTAATAAAAGTTAAAAAAGAAAAAGTTAAAGTTCTGACTTTTTTTTGAGATAGGAAGGAGGTGTCACCTTCCATTCCTGCAAGGAGACACCAAGAACCAACCAGAGGCAGCACAGCTTGCTTGTATTTGGTGCTGCTTTAATTTTAGTCCTTTGTTCATAGTAGGAAGATTTACGAAGCTTAAGAAAAATTGCAATCCAAAGCGCTCCGGTGAAAACGCTGGCAGAAGCTTTTAGACAGACTCCCAGCCACGGTGCTGCTGGTCACGAAGCCTCACCTGTCAACCACCTGCTTGTGAACCTCCTTCCAGTGCTCCTTGTCTGCGTCCGTGCCCAGCTCGGGGTTCAGGTTCTTCAGGGAGACGCCGGCCACATTCACGCCACTCCACACGGGCACTGGAAGAACCAAGCATCTTGCACTACTGTTTCCACGGCCAGTTAATTGTGTCCCACCCTCCCTAGCCTCACCCGCAGAGGAAGGCTACCAAGGCTACAGAGGACCAGAAATTGTGTGTTCTAACCTCCTGTCATCTCCCGACACGTGTAGGCAATGCTTACTGTCAATGTGAAAAGACAGCACTCACACCTCAGGGGCATTTTCCTGTCATAATGACCTCTGAGAACAGTGTAAATATAACCTTCTCAGCTGCAACTGAAAGGCTTTTCACACCGGGGCTGACCTTGTCAGGGGCAGGCATTTCAAGTCAAGTATAAACTGCCAAATGAAGTAAATGAGAAGCTAGCCCAAGAACCATGGTCAACACGTCCAGAGCCGAAGGCACGGCTCAGCAGACCGTGGCCCAAGGTCCTGGGCTCAACTGCCAGCACCAAGATGAATGAACAAGCATGGTGGCTTGTTTTTTCATACCCTGAAGACAAAGGCTGGGCTGTAAAGAAATGCCCAGAAAACTTTCATAAGAAATGAAACTGATCTGATCCTGAAGACTCACCACTGGAGTCTCCGTGCTCCCCGAGGACCCATCCGTGACAGCTTAGGGGGTGAACTCCCAGCCTTTCCCCCATCAGGTAACGGAACCGAGCGGAGTCCAGATTGCATCCACTCCCAATGACTCGGTTTTTGGGAAAACCACTTATTTTCCAAGCCACGTAGGTCAAGATGTCCACTACAAAGAGCAAAAACAATGGGGTTACTCGATGGGGTAACTCAAAAGACATGATGTTGATACTGTTGAAAATGGACCAGTATTTTGTTGACATCTTTAATTCAATCATTCAAAGTATTTTAAAAAAGCTCAGTTACTTCTCCAAGATTATGAGGAAAAATTCTAACCTCCATTCAGAGGCATTTGATGCTGCCATCAGGGCAAACACAGGCTGCGCACGCCTGCCGCGGCCGCCTCACCTGGGTTGGAAACCACGAGCAGCTTGCAGTTGGGACTGTACTTCACCACGTTGGGAATGATGAACTTGAAGATGTTCACGTTCCGCTGGACCAAATTGAGCCGGCTCTCTCCCTCTTGCTGACGGGCCCCTGCGGTGATGATGACCAGCTTGGAGTTTGCAGTCACACTGTAGTCTAGAGAAAAGACCAGAAGTGAAGGTCCCTTCATACCCTGCATTCTACTCTGCCCTCTGCCCTCATTCCCTCCATCTTCTCTCCCGTAGGTCCTCTCTGGCACAAGACAGCTGACTTAGAATCCTGACTACCAGTCAAAGCTTTGGTTTGTACTGAGAACCTATCTTGAAGGACAGACAGAATCCTGGTGACAGAGTTTCAGGCCTGAGGAGGAAGTTAAGTCTAACACTAAGAGAAGCTGGCTGCAACCCACCTTTGCCAGAGACAATTTTGGGTGTTCTAAGGAAGAGGCTGCCATGCTGGAGGTCCATCATCTCTCCCTTCAGCTTGTCTTCCATGACATCAACAAGGGCAAGCTCATCTGCCAAGTCCTAAAAGACAAAAGTTTTAGTTAATGGAAACTTATTTTAAGTATTTTCAGGGTGTGGCATTGTCCATATTTCAGGCCTAGGGTTGTGCTAGTTAGTCTCTGTTGGGATACATTCAAAGCAGACACAGGTCATTCAGACCTGTTGCTTCCCTCCAAGTGGCCCCACAGAGTCCAATCTCCTGCAAGCTCCCCACTGGAGCAGTGCCTGTGGGAGGCTGTTATTCACTAACTAGGGACATAGGACAAACAAGACTTAAAAGTTGCCTCAATTTTTTAATAAATACAAGCCAGGTTTGTATTCTGCAAAGCTAGGTATGCTGTTGTACAGGTATAATCCAACACTCAGGAAGCCGAGGCAGGAGGACTGTTCCAAGTTTGAGCTACAAGAGAACCAAGAATTTCCCCGCACTGTAAAGATGTACAGGGCTCGGCCTGATAACCTTTGACACTGATACTTTGGATAATCCTGTTTGAGTATCGCTATGTTGCAAAATGTTTCACAGAAGGCTCTCTGAATGTGCAGACCTGAAGAGTTTTATATACAATGTAGGCATGCCCTCTCCACGCATGGGCTTGTGACATGGACCCACACTCACCTTCATTAAGATGCTGATGGCACAAGCCATGCCAACAGCACCAACCCCCACCACTGTAATCTTGTTCTGGGGGGCCTGCTCTTCCTTAAGAAGATTCACAATCAGCTGGTCCTTGAGGGTTGTCATCTTGGAGTTTGAATCTTTTGGGACCTAAGGGGGAAATATTGCGTCATTGTGGCCTCTCCAAAGTGTGGTCATCAAGTCCCTCCCTTTAAAACACCGACTTTGCTACTTTTAGACTACTTTCCATTCAGCGGCAAATGCAGAAATGGAAAGCTGAGAATAGAGCAGGTAAAGCCAGGGTCTGGTCTAGCTCTTAACGTGAAGGTCCTCACCTTGAAATGGAGAAACATTAGCGAGGTCTCCGTGTAAGTGTAGCCTTCTGAAGACTCACTCATTTTGATTAACCGAAAGGGGAAGGCCTCTCCTCACACTCGCTTAGAGAACTGCCCTCCCACTCTTTTTTCATCACCCAGAGTCCCACGGTAACTAGGGCGCCAAGTTGCTTCAGGAAGTATCAAAACTCAAGCGCAGAGGGCGCCAATAACGGCCAGTGTGCGACCCTAAGGCAAAGCAACGTGCTGAGGGCCGCGCATGCGCAACCTTGCTTCCTACTCCAACCCCCCCGCAGGAACCCACAAGTTTTATGACCAGCCCAGATCCTCACGACTGGCAGGCAGGTTAAGTCCGTGCGCGTGCGCAAGTCCAGCGCAAGGTAGTGAAATAGGTTCAGTGGCTGGTGGCCATGGATGGGATCCCGGGAGGGTCATACTCCGGCCCCGATTGGAGCCCAAAGCACAAGCAAGCATCGCCAGGATGGGCTGGCAGCCACCTTAGCCTGGCGCCAGGGTCAGATCTCAAATGCCAATACCAGGAACCTCGGCCTTCACTGGCCAGGGCGGGGCCTAGTTGCCCAGGATGAGGCCGTTACTGGGAAATTCCTTCAGTTCCGAAATGGGTAACAGTTGCAGAGGGCCCGAGCCCCCAGAACCAAGAAGCCCATCTTTCCCAGCAAGCACTACGTCTAATTTTGAAATCATTCCAAAGAGCAATAGAATTCGGCAAGATCGCTCCGGGCAAGCAGCCCAGGGCCGCGAAGCACCGATCGGGTCTCCTTACAACCCCTGCTATTTCTAGACGGCCTTGGAAGGTTCCTGCAGGCCGAGGCACGGCGTGGGCCTCTTCCGGCAGCGAGCGGGCCTCACCCAGCCCTCAGTTCGGGGCTCCACTCGGTCAGGGTTCGCCTGATTCCCACCCGCCGCCCGGAGGGTGTCGCACCCTTCTCTGCTACAGGTCTCCTCCTGTCTAGGGCGCAGAGGCCCCGGCTCTCCTCTTCCTTTCCGCACCCAGCGGCTCCCCAGACACGCCAGGAGGCTCTTACCAGATTGCATATAGGCCAAGAGCGCCTCGTAATCCTCAGGAAGCAACCGCTCCACCAAGCCCACGCAATGGAAGCTGCAAGGCGCGCGGCTGCTCCCAAGACCCCGCCCCGGACGTGCCGAGGCTTTTTCGGGCCCGTGAGCTTAGGCAACCAGACCTCAAGTTTTGCACCGCTCCTGCACCTGTTCGGTGGCCCCAGCCTTCAGGCCAGCCACCCCCTACTCCTTCCCCAGCCGCCCGGCTCGCCGCCCCAGGCCGGGTGGGGCGCCTGTTCCCGAGCGCAGTGGCCCACGTGCGCCCGGGCTTGAACACCCTCTCCTTCACCACGGCAGGGCCCCCGGTAGGGGCAGCGGAGCGCCCGGCCTTACCGAGAGTGCACGATGCGGGGCGTGGGGTGCGCAGCGGCGTGGTGGGGCTCGGCGTCGGCGGCTCCAGCACTCTGAGCTGCATGTGGGCGGGGCCTTAAATGGAAGCTCGGTGCTGACGTCAGAGCGGGAGCCTGGCGGACGTGCGGGAACCCACGTGTAGGCCGGGCCGGGGCCGGGCGGGGCCCCGCTGAGACCCGGGCCGCGCGCGCAGCCCAGCGGCCCCGCTGAGGTGGCCCCACCACGTGGGACACCTCCAGGCGCTGCCAAATCCACATGCTCCTCGGCCTCCGAGCCCGAAGTGCATAGATCCTCCGCTTCCTTTTTCGTAAAAATGTGGGGCACGTAGAAACCCTAATCACTCTGTTCGCTGCTGTTCCCAGTGGCTGGGACAATTTCTAGCATGCAACAGGCCCTCAGTCAACTCAGTGAAAACTGAACGCACATGTCAGCACCGTGAAAGTCTGTCCCCTGTAACAGTATGTCCAGAGGGCCTCTCTCTTGCTACAAGTCCAAGTCACAAACCAAGAGGGGCCCCAGCTCCTGAGTTCCTGCGAGTAACACCCTTTACGGTCACACTGCACCGCCCCACCCCACCAGCACTTGTGCTGCTATCCATTACAGTGCAGTTTATAATAAACAGAGGGGCCAGAGCGGCCGGGGTACTCGCTTTCTATGCACAAAGGCCTGGGTCCCGTTCTCGGCACAGCACAAAAGACATGAAAAAAATAAAAAAAATAAAAAAGATCTCAACAGTTGGGCCTGGAGAGAGGGCTCTGCCATTAAGACAGAAAAGCTTTTCACTCCAGATCTAGGGGCTTCAGCATCCTCTTTTAGCCTTCACAGAGCCTCCCTCCCCTATATACATATAATTAAAACACACACACACACACACACATTTAAAGTCAGAACGGACCTGGGCTTTGGAGAGCACCCACATGGCAGCTCACACCTGTCTGTAATTCCAATATCTGACACCCTTACACAGACATACATGCACACAAAACACCAATGCACATAAAAGAAAAAAAAATGAATTATTGAAAAATAAAAAGTCAGAATAAGAGAAATGAAATTAACTTTTTATTTGTTTACGATTTATTTATTATGTATATAATGTTCTGTCTGTATGTACACCTACATGACAGAAGAGGGCATCAGGTCACATTATAGATGCTTGTGAGCCACCATGTGGTTGCTGGGAACTGAACTCAGGACTGTCTGGAAGAGCAGCCCGTGCTCTTAACCACTGAGCCACCTCTCCAACCCCGAAATACAGGAAAATCGTGTCTATGAGTTCTAAGAGACATCAGATCAGGCAGAAGGGAGGCTGGGAACACCTCAGCAGCTGGGAAGCACAGGTTGCAATCTAGTAACTACTTGTGATTATGGTCTCAGTGTGGGGACAGTCTTGTGCCACTGAGCACTGACCTGTGGAGTCGGTGCTCTAGGCAGAGCGCACACAGAGCTATGCTGGGCAGGTTCTTCTGCTGGGAAGCTGCTTCACGTGGGGAACATACCTGTGCACAAAGCTCACGTGCACTCTGGCCCAGGAAGTGTTCTGAGGAAGGTCCTGTTTCTCCCCTGACACCCGCCTGCATGCTCACAGAGCAAACATGCTCGCTCCTTTGCCCTGTACCCCCTCAGGGCCCCTTGCAGTTAAGGGGTCGGGTTCTGCTCTTCTTCCAGGACACAGACAGGCAGGCCTGCTTTCTCTCCGCATTGTGCAGCTCGGCTCATGGCTCACCCCCAGAAAGACCTATAGTTGTGTTTTTTTGTTGTTGTTGTTGTTGCAAAGGGAAAATTCACCCAAGCTCCAGAAAAACCAGGCATCTCTTTAGCTTACTATAACAGTTTCCCAGGTACTGCTGGATGCCCAGAGACCACAGACATGGCTCAAGGTGGGAGTGGGGCACAGATTATCTCCACACAGCTAGGAATAGGGCAGCTTTCCACAATGCCTCAGGTCTCTAGGCCTGTGGGACAGTGTCCTTATTCAGTCAAGGATAGGACCTGCCAGCTTGTTAAGTATATCCCAGGGGACTGGCAGAAAGCCAAGAGTGGGGTGGGGCTGAGAGGCAGGTAAGAAAGATCTGAAAAGGCCTGCGAAGATCCCTCTACAGGAGGACACCTGACCATAGTCTCTCCCAGCACAGCCTAGCTCTTCCAGGCACACTGGCAACTTTCTGACGCTAGGGTGAATAAGACAAATGCCACTATCAGAGGCTAATGGTGGGCCACTTCTGTGTTTGTCTTCACTCTGACTCTTTGGGGTAAATAACATTGTTCTCTGGGCTGGAGAGATGGCTCAGAGGTTAAGAGCACTGGCTGTTCTTCCAAAGATCCTGAGTTCAATTCCCAGCAAACACATGGTGGCTCACAAGCATCTATGAGATCTGGTGCCCTCTTCTGGTCTGCAGGTGTATATGCAGACATAACACTGTATACATAATAAATCTTAAAATAATAATAATAATCTCATTTTCCAGATGAGAAAACCAGGACCTGGAGAGAGTACTGGCTTTGCCCAAATCTAAATGGTTTCATCCAGGACTTTAACATGGCACTGACTGGCTCACTGTTTTCCTCTCTACAAGGTCCACCTTGCATATAAACTTTGCATAGGGCAAGAAACTACCCAGGGAGCTCAAGGTGCAGGAGCCACAGGGGCAGTGGGTGTGCCTGCCTGCCTTCCTGCCTGCTTCAGCTGCAGTGCTGTCCTTTCCTGCCCTTGCCCGGGCTGACACCATCTTGGTTCTGATTTTTATGTCTGGGCAGGACCTCAGCCACCAGCTTTTCCGAGTCTCCAGTTTGGAGGTGGCAGATGGTGGGACTTCTCATCCTCCATGGGCTTGGTCACAGTCACATGACCTGGAGAAAAGTGACTGGCATGATCTGTACAGCAGAATGTCCATGCCACAACGTGTGGAACCTGAAAAATGGCTCAGGAAACCTGTCACAGAGCAGAGCACATGCCTGAGCCCTGCCAAGTGTCCTCTGGGCACAGTCTCTTTAAGGGGAAATCTACAAAGAAGTCCTTTGCCTCAGGTACAGTCTGGGCTCAAAGAATAGTTGGCACCTGGCCTGTATTGTACGATTTTTCCTAAAACAGGCCTAGCCAAAGGTGCCCATCCTTTGTAGGCAGTTCTGTGCCACTCTTCCATTTGGTGTTTGTTGAATGAGTCCCTGAGAGCGCTCAGTGACCTGCCATTGCCACCAGGATAAACGTCAGATCTTGTGCTGCAGGCCTCCACAGCACAGCAGCTCGGCCCCTCTGACCTCGTCTCCTGCGTACCAGTGTCCAGGGTATTCTTCCAACACTCACATGTATCATGTACTGCATCCTACCTTCCACTCAGGCTGTTCCCAACATCTCAGCACCCTGTCCGCCCGCTGCCACCAGACCTGACCTCCTGATCCCACAAAGTCAGCTGTGGCACATGCTCATCGTTCCAGCTACTCATGAGGCGTAGATGCTGGGAAGACAGGCTCATGAGTTCAAGACCAAGCTGTACAACAGAGAGGGAGTAACTTTATAAACCTTCAAAGACCACCACGGAGGGGACTGACACCATCCCCTTAATAACGCAAGACAGAAGCCAGTCTTTGCGGTTCATACCTGTGATCCCAGCACTTTAGAGGCAGAGGAGGAGGATCAGAAGTTCAAGGTTACTCTTAGCTATATAGTGAGTTCAAGGCTGGCCTGGGCTGTAGCAGACTTAGTCTACAAAACAAGCTGACAAAAGTCAGCCAAAACAAAGATAAACTATGTCACGCTGCCAAAAGGAAGCTGAGAATGTTCCATATTCAGAGGACAGCGCAGCGGCCAAAGTCATCTGAGCAAATAAACCAGAGAAGGCTTTCCAGAAGAGGCATCGTCAGGGCTGGGGTGGGAAAAGCATTTCAACTGGGGTTAAGCGTTGAGAAAGCAGAGACAAGGAGATGAGGCAATGTAGAAACCACAAGATGGAAGGTGTGTCAGGACATCCTTAGCCTTCAGTGCCCGTCTAAGACTTCTAGGTGTGTTTCCTTCTACTCAGGTTTTGGTGGCCAGAAGTCAGTGAAGTTTCTAAAGAACAGGAAAGACACTGTGAGAGCAAGATGACTGAAGGCCACGGGAAAGAGGGCGCCTTGTCTGGTCACCATACACAGCACGCACATATAGGACACTATCGGCTATAGCCACGTCTGCCCAGGACCTAGGTTTCCCTGATGCAGCCCTCCACACCCCAGGCCCCTCTCAACACTCACTGCCAGTCTGCCTGTTTTCACCTTGTCCGTGACTGCAAGGCTGATGGCTCTCCTGAGTTGCAGGGTCCGAGATGCTGAGAATCTCATGTCTCTGCCCTTGCCCTGCTAGGGAGTGCTGTGGATGTGCCAAAGTAGAGGTCTCTCTCTCTCTCTCTTTCGTCAGAGAGTAGCACCTGCCCCCAGAAACTGCTTTGTGTCACAAACACTCTCCCCCAGGCCCCAGCCCAACCACTCCTCAGTTGATGCCCCTGAGGTCTCAGGCTTTCCTGGTGCTACCTCCTGGGGTCTGGAGAACACACCTCCTAGGATCCTATTGCCTTCTCCTCCCCTCCCCCTCTGCTCTTCTAAGCTGTGACAAATGGTGCCTATTTTTCCTTTTGAGACTTTTCATTTCTGAGGTTCCATCTCAGGAACTCCGTTTGTTACTCCTGGGGAAAAGGGACAGGTGTGGTCTTTGCTCTTCACCCTTCCTGAGAGGACAGGGGTGTCCCGTTGGCAGGTCCCAGATAAAGACTGAGGTCAGTGCTACAGTTACAGAGGAAATCCCAAGTCCTGCCAGTCCCCAGTGTGGGTTTCCAAAGCAAAAGATGTCCCTTGTGTAACCACAGCAGGGGACGGTCATGGACAGCCGTGACAGTCTTTCCTTCTGTTACTTTGGGTAACAAGAACAGTGAGAGATGGGACTTAACAAAGAAGAGGGGACAATGGTGGGGTAGGGTACTGTGGGGAGGCCTGTGTTTTTGAGCAGGCGTGGTGCACACCAATAATCCCAGCACTTGGCCAATGGAGATAGGAGGATGCTCAGGAGTTCAAAGGCAATCTGAGCTGTATAGTGAGTTTAGCTAGGCTGTGTGTGTGTGTAGGAGGAGTTTCTGATAAGACTCATCATTCTTTGAACTCTGTACAGATTGTTTGAAACTTCTACGAAATGGAGAATTGTATTCTAAGTCTTGGCTCAAAGGAAAAAGGGTAAATTACTGAGAATTACCAGATGGATGAAACCCAATTGTAAGTATTAATGCAGTCCTAGAGGCCTACTTGTCACTTCCTGGGATTGCAAAGGGAAGGGACAAGGGCTGCGCTGTGAGGCCTCTGGCTGCTTTCCCTTTAAATTGTTTACACAACACTTATGTGGTCACATGTCAGAAAGCAGGTTCAAGCTGGACAGGAAGCTAGGAGAGGCTTTCTGCCCTGCTCCTGAGCATGCTCAGAGGTCTCCTGGCCTAGAAGGCAGGCTAACCTTTTTTTAGGGTCATAGGGGCACTGGTTCTGCTTTGGGGCCTAGAATTCTGCTAAGAGGTGTCAAGGGAAGCCCCAAGCGCCTACAGCAGAGACCTCAGGCTGTGGAGAACGCTCTGCTTGTAACCACTTAGGTTCACTGGGTCTTTTATTTGTGTGTGGCTCCTGATGGCTTTCCCATGCATTTATGTATGTATGTATGTATGTTTTGTCCTGAGAGAAGGTCTCATTAATCCTGAGCTGGCCTTGAACACACTTACGGAAACATGAATGACCCTGAGCTGGTTCACTCATCCTGAGTGCTGGGATTATAGGTCTGCACCACCAGGCTAGTTTATGTAGTTTATGAAATACAGAGCTTTCATCCCTGGGCATTCTACCAGCTGTGTCACATCTGTATCCTTCCATCCACTGTAATCTGGAGACCTTCCAAAGCCAGAATAGGAAATCAAACATTTTATTGATTGTTAGGACCAAAGCAGGAATGTTAGGAAGTGTGTGCCTGTGCGCCTGTGGAGGTTACACGCAGGTCCACAAATCACACCACGAGATCGGTTCCACGTGGGAGGTTTATTAAGGGAAGGGGGTTACAGAGAGAGGGAGAGAGAAAGGAAGAGTCAGAGAACGGAAGAGGAGAGAGAGAGGGGGGGAGGGCTCCAGTTCTCTTATAGATAGGGTGATCAAGGGCATGCGCAGGTAATTCCAGGTGGTCAGGGTGTCTTCACAAATGCCTGATAACCGGTCTATGGGGCTGGCCATAGAAGTGCCTGTTTACTGATCCCAACATTGATAATGCTACTGAAGCACAAAATATTTATCGCTTCAAGATCACACAACTGGGAAATACCACATGCCTTTTCAAACTTACATACTGGCTTTCCTTGGGCAGCATCACTGCCTGGGGGAAGTAAGGACAGTTAGAAAGTGTCACCCTTTGCTCTCTAGATACCCAGGGCAAAGGTGTCCAGTCCTGCCCAGGAAAATCACCCAGGATAGTGGCAGGAAGGTGCAGGCAGCTCACCAGGCCACAGGGTACTTTGAGATCATCTATTCAGCTGCCCTTTCCTGGCATCTCCTTAATCTTGCATGATCCACGTGTGATGTGTGTGCACAGGACCAAGCCCTGCCTTTGGTGCACATGCTTGCCACAGAAGATTATGTCTAAGCACATCTGACGGTTCCTCACCCCCATCTGTGGTCATTCAAGAGACAGATGCTTCAAAGGCCTCCACAGCTTGGATCTGACCTGAATCAGAACTGACATGTGCTCTCAGGGACCTTATTCATTCAGGGGAACCCATAGAAGGGAAGTGCTTTTGTCAGTGTGGTGACTCAGAGGCCAGAGCGCAGACCCAGGATTGGGCTTTCTTACGAAGCTGCAAGCCCGGGCTTCTCCCTGGTCTCAGGGTGTGGCTCTGCTGCCAGACTGGCTTCAGGGTTTTTCCACTGTAACAGGCCTCTGGCAGTAGCCCTTGCTCTGCAGGAGGCTATCCCTGCCATTAAGGATGCAGGCCTCCCTAGGTCCTTGAGCCCCAAGCCAGGCTGGCTCTATGGCACCCAAGTCTCCTTCCTAAGAGGCTGCTTGTGAACTGCAGATGATCCACGCTGTGCCAGCATCTCCATGACAACCAGGGCTCACAGCCTCTCGCCTTCATGCCTGGATCAAGTGCTGGCACACTAATAGAGCTTCCTTGTAGACCCCACCATTGCCTGTGGCCCCAGGCCCCAGGGCCACACAACAGACCACCGCATACTCCTGCATTTAACTCAGCTGGGTTGCTCTGAAGACCTCGGACCCAGCAGGAGTTGTTTGAGGAAGGTTTGAAATGGGGAAGGTTAGCAACTGGGGTTTTTGGAGTTGCTCCAACTGATCTCTCTTGGTAGGCTCCTGTGTTTAAACTTTCTCAGGGCAATAGGTTAAAGTTGAAACGCCACTCTGTTAGTTGGCTTTAGACTTTGCTCCCTGGATGTGGAAATCAGGATGACAGGAGATGGTTTGCAATTCTTAGGCCATGATCCAGAATTTTCCCATCTCCATTCCATCAAATGGTCCCTGGGCTGTAAAGGGGTGCAGCGCTCTCAGCGGATCAGCTCGCAGATTTTTTTTTCATATTTTTATTTTTTTGATATATTTTTTATATTAATTAGTTTACTTACTTTGTGTCCCAGCTGTAAACCCCTCCCCCCCCCCTTATTCCTTCCCACCCTCATCTCCTTCTTGCCCCTCTCTAAGTCCACTTATAGGGGAGGACCTCCTCCCCTTCCATCTGACCCTAGCCAGGACTGGCTGCAATGTCCTCCTCTGTGGCCTAGCTAGGCTGCTACTCCCACGGGGAGGGGGGGAGGAGGGACTGGAGAGCTGAAAGTGATCAGTGGGGGGGGGGGAGAGAAAGGAAGGAGGAAGTGGGGAAAGAAGGGAGAGAGATCAGACAATGCGCACCCTGGTGGGCAGGTCAAAGCCTCCAAAGCCGAATAGCCTCTTAGCCTTCGTGCCTGTCTCCCTGGCTTCTCGCCACGGAGGCGGCACTGTGGACCCAGCAGTTCACAGCTCCCCTGCTTCCACTGCGCACCTCGGGAACTTCTTAGCCCCTCAGGTGGAGTTTCGTCCTTTGTTTGACCCGCTCTTCGGACTTCTGGGATTACGGAACAGCAGGGAGGAGGAGCAGGGTCTCTAGGGGCTGTTAATTAACATAATAAAGGGGTGGGGAAACAGCTCAGAAGAGCTGGGCTCTCAGAGGAATGTGGGTTCTCCACTCTTCAGAGTAAACCATGGGTTGAAGCTGTTTGAATTATTTTTAAAAAAGATTTATTTATTCAACCTTTTTGTCTATGAGTGCTCTGTTTTCTTTACACCAGAAGAGGGAACTAGATTCCATTAGATGGTTGTGGGCCACCATGTGGTTGCTGGGAATTGAATTCGGGACCTCTGGAAGAGCAGGGTGCTCTTAACCACTGAGCCATCGCTCCAGCCCCTTGAATCATTTTTATTTATTTATACATTTTTGTTTGAAGCAGGGTCTTGCTATGTCCTTAAACGCCTGATCCTCTTGCCTCCACCTCCCAGTGTAAGAACACAGTGGTGAGAACGCAGCCACCGCTTCACCTCGGCCCTCATGGTCTAGGTCTAAGCTGTTGACAGGACCTACTGGGGCAGGGCAGCTGGGATTTCTCACCCAGAGAGTAAGTTGGCATGTAGGCCCACACTCATGCTGCTACTGGCCTCCACCCTGACTGGGTATCACAAAGCCTGAGTACTAAAGCTGTGAACCTCCCCACTCTCCTGGAGGAGGCTCCACATGCCTCTCTTTGGAGCCCTTGCCATGTCTGTCTCTGGTGCTGGGGCCTCAGGTCTCCTCAGAGCGCCTGCCATGCTGTTGCCTCTGTCTGTCTATCCATGCCATTAATAAATCTTGTAATAAACTCCTTAGTCCCCAGGAATCCAGATGCTAGGATTACAGGCATACATCACACAAAGCCTGAAATTGTTTTTGATTATTCGTTTGTTTTTCAGCCCTGGCTGTCCTGGAACTCCCATCTGTAGACCAGGATGGCCTCACACTCAGAGATCTACCTGCCTCAGCCTCCCAATTGCTGGGATTAAAGGTGTGTGCCACCACCACCCGGCCAATTTTTGATTGTTCTTATTCTGTTGCTGATATAAAAACCATAGCTTTCCTCTCAAAGGAAATAAGAGCGAGTTTACTCTGGAGCCAGTTCGAGTGGCCATAGCCTGAGAACACAAATTTAGGTTACCCCAAACTCCATGTTCCAACATGGAAGCTGTTTCACGAACTTTTACAATCTTACAGAACAATTAAAATCATGACTCAAAGCAAGTTTAAAAGTCTCTGGTGGATATATCAGAAGGGCAGGTACAGCGAAATGGGTGGAGCTTTCTCTAGGCCTAAGCAGCTATCTGAGCTGTTTGGTTGGCAGAAGCTCTCTTAGTCACTAGATGTTAGTCTGACAGAAGTGGGCCAGGAATAGCTGTTCCAGATGGCTAGTCGTCCAAAATAAGGCAACTAACCTGGATCTGCAACATCCCAACCTCTCCACAGCACTATCAGTTAGTCAGTGAACACAAGCACAGCTTTGTTCCAGGAGCTCACATCTTACTAGGAGAGTAAACCGCACCAGCACAGCCTACGTAAAATTATACAAACTAGGCCAGCAAGATGGCTCCCAGACCTGATGGCTTAAGTCTGACCCCAGATGGGATCCCACAAGATGGCAGAAGAAAGCCAATTCCCAAATTTGATTCCCAGCACCTGCACGGTCGCTCACAACTGTCACTCCAGATCCAGGTGACCAAATGCTTTCTTTTTCTAACCTCTGTGGGCGCTGCACACATGGTGTACACGGAGGCTATTGGTAATCAGGCAGCTCCGCCACCAGCCCCAGGCACCTGGCAATAGCAAAGCAGGGCATCACCGGCGCGACACCACCACCACCGCAACACCTCCAGCCGCCGGGAACCACGTGTAGACGCTCGAACACTTGCTGAGCTGCGACAGCTTTACCGACAGCCACAATGCACGTGTCTACCTCCTGCACATGCGCAGAGTCACCTTATGAAAGACCCGGTCCAGCTTGCTCTGCCCTTTCCTTCTTCCCGCCACTTCCCTCGGAAGTTGCTTCTGCCTTCTCCTTCCCTAAAACCCTCTCACGAGAGGCCTGCCGTGCGGTGTGACTTCTTGGATTACACCACAGCTCCGTCGTCTAAATCCAACACAGGCGGAACACCCATACATACGGAAATTTAAAAACAACAAAACAACCCCAAACCCCCAAACCCGTAACGGCCTCATACGTTAAACAAACAAACAAACTCACCCCTCCACCCCTCAAAAAGGCTGCCCTGTGACCTGTGCACACTTGGGCGTGTGCGTGAACATTCTGGAGCATGCACACAGATTAAACGAGATTTTCAGCAGTAATCCTCACGCTTACTGAACATGTCGTATGTAATAACCCCTTCAAACACAGCATAGAAGTTATTTCTTACAGTCTGGCTGCTGACTAGGGAATGTCACCCCTGTTCTGCAGATTAGAATTTTACAATACCAATAACAAGAACGCCACAAAAAGTAAAATACAAAACCCAGAGCAGAGACAATGGCTCCTAACAGCTCCGTTGGAAACTGCCAGGCCTCACTGAAGAGCCTCTCAGAAATCTGACGAAGCGGAAAACTCAGCGAGGCTTACTGGAGGCTCACAGCTGCCTGGAGGCCCCATTCCCTGAGCTGGAGCAGGAAGCTGCCGGCCCACGTGACCACCAAGAACAGTTCTGCCAGGAGTGATGTGACGCTTCATCAAGCTCAAGGGCCAGGTGCAGAGGATTAAGAGCTTGGGGGCGGAAGGGGCGGATGCAGGGCCTAGGGGAATGCAGGCTCCAGGGAGCAGAGGAAGACATAGGGGCTCCGTAGGGGGCCGGGAGGACAGGCAGGCAGGGCCCAGCCCTGGGTGACAACCCCCGAAGAGGTAATGGACATGGCCACTCTTCCTCACTCCCGAGAGAACTCATCACTTTTTCGGGGGCAATAGGGTAGTACAGGCGGTAGAGCCCCAAACCCCTGCACTATGTGCCCCAGGGAGTCTGGTCACCACAGAGGCAGCCTTAGAAGGAGGAGCCAGACAGAATTTTACACATTGTTCTGGGCTTCTAGGCAAGTCAATTAAACTTAACACAGTAAATATTTTATATCTGTAAAACAAGAAAAGTAACAGCCCTGCCTCATAATCACGTTATTAGTGCTATTTTCATTTTTGTTTCTGAGACAAGAGATCCTAAGGGCTGGAACTAAAGGTGTGCACCAGCAAGTTTGGCCTGCTTACCTTTAAGGAAAACACAGCCCTGGCAAATGCTGGGTGATTGCTACTAAGCCACAGTCCTGTAGGAAATGTGCTGGAGAGGAATTTGTGGCCACCTTTCAAAAAGTTTATCTATTTTGGATTACTAATGATGCTCTGAATTTTATGTTAGCCCAGGTTAGCTTAGAATTTACTACTATTATAGCTTAGGCTAGCTCCCAACTTCTGGCAGTTGGCTCTTTAAGGTCAGAGTTCTTGGTCCAGCACCAACCTCTGTTCAGACTGATTGCTCAGGAGAGGGCAACTCCAGAGCCTGTATTCCCCATCTTTTTTTCCCTCCTCTCAAGGAGGAACAGATACTAGAGTCCTATAGTACAGGTTTGGGCTTCCTGTTTCTGTTTTTTGTTTTTTTTTTTTTTCCTTTTATGACATCCCTAATCTATGATGTAAATGCATGGGTGTTTATGGCTATTGCCACACACTGGCTGACCTCTGCCCCACACAAGAAAGGCATTTCTGCAGAAGAGGCTGTGGCTTCCCTCAGGCTTGCTATTAACTCTCACTAGGATGATGCAGCCCTGTACTGTCCACACAGCCAGGAGAGTCAGACACACGTTTCTGAGAACAGATTCCCTCCATATTGTGGTCTGATGAAGGCCTGTGCTGGATTCCTAGCTCTGCCATTCCCTGGGAGAATTTGGCGAGTGACTTGGTTTTGTAGGGTCAGTCCTGAACAAGAATAGCATTTTATAAATTGGTCGGTGTCCAATTAATGTTAATCCCCTTTTCAAATCTTTTCTGGCCACATGTTGAACTGAACACACTTCTTAGGTGGCAGAGAGCCAGGAGACCTTTGATACCCCCGCCTAGAAGACCGCTGCTGCCTTGTCTGGCCAGTTTGACTCAGTGGAGTATCAGCTGCTGTCTCGGAGGCTGAGAACTATAAAGCTTCCAGCTAACTGTCCATTACCAGCCCCTCCCCTATGCTCAGCGGGCTCATCAGGGTCTCTGCACAGCTGCAGGGGAAGTGCCCTGGGGAGGCTGGCCTGAAGTCCTGACCAACTTCATTCCAGCCAGGGGACCAGCAGTAGGAAAGCCTCAGGGCCAGGGCTGGAGATGTGCTCCTAAAGTCTGCTCATGCAGTTTGCCATTCCGGAACAGCATCTACACACCTGCCCAACAATCTTCTTTCAAGTGGCTATTTCACTTGCAGCCCTCCTCAGCAAAATACAAGTTTGATATGCTCCCTACAGCTACCTTTCTTTCTTCTTTCTCTCTCTCTCTTTCTTTCTTGTTTTCATTTTCCAAGACAGTTTCTCTATGTAGCCCTGGCTGTTCTGGAACTCACTCTGTAGAACAGGCTGGCCTTGAACTCACAAAGATCCACCAGTGCCTGCCTCCTGAGTCCTGGAGCTAAAGGCATGTGTCACCACATGGCTTTTTTTCCCCCCTTCTTCCTTTAAAACTGGAGTTGAAATATCTAACTATTGTGTGCATGTAGGAGATTGAAACAGGTCGTGTGCATACTTACACACCCTCCCATGCCAGTCAAAATATGTTTTCTTAAAAAATAAAATAAAATGCACATTCAGGACTGGTGAGAGGACACAGAGGGTAAAGGAGCTTGCCACCAAGCCTGAAGCCCTGACGGAGTTTGCTCCCTGGACCCCATGTGGTAGAAAGGCAGAGGGCCTCTTAACCCTTAGCCATTGTCCTCTGACTTAGGTGTGCCATTACAAGTGTGTGTGCCCTCAAAAATAGACAAAGCATGCATTTACTAACCTTGGTGCTGAATTGTGCCTACATGCTTTAGGAAATACTGGGCTAGTGAGGAGGTTAGAAGCATGAGCTAGTTAGGGGGTTGTTATTTATTTTTTCTTTTCTTAATTGGCCTTCCACTTTTCATTTAGCTGAGGACATCTCTGACTATCCTTTGAGGATGTCTTTGCTGGTGAACCCTCATGCCTTCAACTCCGAAGTGCTGTGATTACAGTTGTGCACCACCATGCCTGGTTTGTGTGGTGCTCAAAATTGAACCCAGGGCTCCACCTGAGCCTCTGAGAGCTTCGATAGTAGCAACTTAGGGAAACTAGCTTATGGGGATTGTGTATACACAGCTCTCTTCCCCTAGGGGACTCCTTAGAAAGCTAGCACTCTGGTTCTGTTCCCTGATGAAAATCTGAGGCTAGCCTGTAACTGGCAGTGTAGAGTCTGGCCTGGGTGGCAGTGTATCATTTTCCCATCATGCTCTCCCCAACAGACCCTTCTGTGGACACAGAGCTCTCTCTCTCTCTCTCTCTCTCTCTCTCTCTCTATCTCTGTGTGAGAGAGAGAGAGAGAGAAAGAGAGAGACATGGCAGAGGCTGACCCTAGAGCTTGATAGATAGCTGGGCTGCCCTTGATCTCCTGCTTCTCCGGCCTCTCCTGAGTGCTGAGACGGTAAAGTGTGAGTCACCGTGTATGGTCCTGTGCCGGGGACCAGGTATCCCAGGCACGCAGTTACACACTTACGATGGACAGTTATGATGGATGCTGGCGCCAGGGTCCGCAATCAACTTCAACCACCTGGAGGGGACTTCCCAAGAAGTTGCTAAACCCCGCCCCCCCACCTGATTTTATCCATTCCAGGAAGAGCCACGGAATGTGCCACTTATGCAAGAGATAATTTGCCCCCTTTTTCCGCTTGGGAGGGTAGTCACTCCCTTATTTCAAAAATACAAAAGTATAGCTCCAGTGAGCAATAAACAGACCTCAACAACTCATTGCCTGGTCTCGTTCCTTGTCTCTCGCCCGTTTTTCTTTCAGGCTTGGTCCTCCTCGGGACCCCATGAATTACTATGTCCCGCAAATTGGGGCAGTCCTGCCCGCTGGCTTTCCTGTCATCTTTAAAGGATCTTGAAGCCCCTCCAAATCTCAGTTCTTTTTCACTGTTTCTAATAAACTGTTTTCACTGTGGAAAAAACAAAACAACATCTCATTTGAACTGAAAAGGCCAGCTAGGGGTTAAGAAGGCAACCCCAGCTGGAGTGCTGCTGGTTTCCCCCTTTCATACCACTCAGGGTATGGGGACTGGAACCAAGCACCCAGAAACTCATCCCATGGAGTGTGGAGAGTGGGAGGGTGTCCGCCCTGAGGCACCCTTAACTCTTCCTAGCATCTTCTCTCTTGGGAACACCTTACAATTGTCTTATGGGCCTTGGCTTGGGTCATGTAGTTGCTCTGTGCTGGCCACACCTCCATTCAATTGTCCCCTTAGTAATCCCCTCAAATTAAGCAATGTAAAGGTGTTAGGGCCCTTTTATTATTTTACAGAACAAAAGTGCATGCGCTGCTAATTACTGAAAAAGTCCAGGCCTGTAATTTCAGCACTCAGGAAGGCAGAGGCAGGTGGATCTCTGTGAGTTCAAGGCCAGCCTGATCTACAGAGATAAGAGTTCCAGGACAGCCAGGGCTACACAGAAAAAATGGGGAGGAAGGAAGGAAGGGAGAGAGGGAGGGAGGGAGGGAGGGAGGGAGGAAGGAAGGAAGGAAGGAAGGAAGGAAGGAAGGAAGGAAGGAAGGCAGGCAGGCACAAGGGGAAAGTAGGTTTTAAGAGCAGAACCAGTTCAGAACCAGCTGCCATGGTAGTCAGGCTGAAGAGATAAGGGGTGTGTGTGGGCAAGTAGGTCAGCAGACATGATGTTTTCATGTGTGCCTTTTGGCCCTTTGACCTTTTAAATTATGCACATGTATAGCTTTGCAAAGAAATTAAGCTTGCCACCAAAGCTGCCACCACACTAGGCAGAGCTAATATGCTTTGGCCTGGAGCCTAGAGATGGTAAGTAATAACTAATAAGCAACAAGACACAGATGGACCTCTCCTGGGGCCAGACACCAATCTCCATGCTTCATATCAGCTCATTTAATCTTCACAGGAAATCTGTGAGTAATGCTATCATGGCCATTTCACAAATGAAGGTATGAAAACACTGTCAGATGAAGTATTGCTACACCCGTGGGTGCAGCTCTGGGACCTGAACCCAGGCACTTGAACCCTACAGTTTGTTAAAACTATTCTTTTAATGCTAGACTTTTATTAATCTACCCATGAAAAAAATGGAAAACTGCTTGTTCTGCAAGATACTCCTTGCCTGCATTACTGTTTTCCTAAAGCCCTGTCTCAGGGCACGTGTGCTTAAGTCTGCAGTGAGCCAGCCCTGGTGGCACGCGCTTTTAATCCCAGCACTCAGGGAGACATAGGCAGGTGGATCACTGAGACCAGGCCAGCCTGGTCTACAAAGTGAGTCCAGGACAGACAGCCAAGACTACAGAGAGAAAGATCATCTCAAAAAAACCAAAACCAAACAAACAGAGACAAACAGAGAGAATAGCCTTCTGGCCCCACTCAACGGTGTCCACATGGATCTCCTGTTAACATCGTATTTTCACCCCCATCATTGCTGCGGAGTGAGGCCTCCAGTCACGCAGGCAAGCACTCTACCCAAGCTACCTCCCCAGCGTCAGCTGTTGTTATACCCAGTTCGAGAGCCTCCAAAAGATCTCCGGGAATCGACTCCGTTGCAAAACACAGGAGGGTCTTTTTTATTGTAAATTACAAGCTGCAGCTTGAGCCTACACAGCCCCACCACCGAAGCAGTGAGAGTTGAGCGCCCCGCGCCCAGGTTAGTGGGGTGATTTATAGATTCTGGTCCATCCCAGCATGCCCAAGGCAGGGGCAATTCCTGCCTGGCAAGCATCTATTGGTCAAGGTGTTACATTTTGAATCGATTGGATATAGGAAGGTTCCCAGAACATTGATGACCAAGTGTCCCTCCCTAGGGGGAGGGCCCAGTTTCCTAGCAACTGTATCTCTAGTGGGTGGGGAAAGAATGCAGCTCAGGGAACTTACTGCTATAACGTGCCTACTCTACATAGTGTTAATGATCGCTGCTTATCTTTTGGTCTCTCACTGTCTTAGATGGGCTCTTCTCCCATGAGGCTCCTGGGGTGAACGATGAGTTCACTTCGCTAAGGTCCTGTCTGTCAGAGACTATTAGACTGTTTTTGTAGGTGAACAAACACAGGTGTGGGCAGGCTGGGTAAACTGCTCAAGGTCACAGCGCTTCAGTAGTTGGGATGTGGATCCAAATGGAGTCCAGAGTCTGTGACACCGTCTCTTTGGCAGCCAGGGCTCCCAGAAGCCCGCTTGACACGCTCCTCTCTGTTCCCTACTCTCTGGCTTCAAATGTAGAACAGGAGGATCTGTTGGTACAAGCAAAGTCCAAGGATGTTTCAGTCTCCAACAAGAACAGGTGCCGGAAATGGAATGTCAATAGATAGGACACGAGGGTGTGGCTTGGAAAATCAAGACTGCTAAGGGATTCCTCTGCAGAGTTGAGCCCTTTTGCCATGGATTCTCTAAAGGGCATGTGCATAGGTGTCTGTCTGAAAACATCAGCTTTCTGGTTAGAAGAATTCAGGTGGGTACTGGAACTGTCTATAAGGACATGAACAGTGTGAGAGCCAGCCTGAGACCTAGGCCAGAGCACAGTGATCTTTTCTCCCTCACTATTCCTCAGTCTCAAAAAAGTTATTGCCGGAGCCGGCCAGCAGAGTCGAACGCTTCTTGAGTTGGGAGTGAGGATTAAAATTAATAAAAAAACACCCAGCACACAGGAGGCGTTTTTAACAAGGTCTGGAATCGACAGCCACAGCAGCAAGCAGCCACAAACAGCATGCCTCAAGCCTCTGCAGCAATAGCCCTAGCAGCAACTGCCTGCCTTTTTTTTATTGCAGAGCTTTTAAGCCAGAGCAGAAACATCTCAGAACAATGGGTTCATTTCCACGAGAAGCCTGAGGTAGAGGTGTGATCTTTACAAGCTGTCCCACCTGCTATCACAAACAAAGGAGATGGACTTGCAAATTCTTCCCTGACTTAGAAGGCCTGGTAAAAGCAGTCTCTCCGCTGAGATTTAAATATCAAAGCAGCTGCCAGAGGCACAGCTCCCACAAGTTATGTGGCCAGGCTTGACGGCACACACCTTTAATTCCAACCTTCAGCAGGCAGAGCAGGACAGCCAGGGCTGTTATACAAAGAAACCATGTCTTGAAAAACCAAAGGGGGAAAAAATGAGTTATACTTTTTTTTTTTTTTGAGACAGTCTCATGTAATCCAGGCTGCCCCAAACGTAGTATGTAACACAGTGTCTGAGTTTGCATTTCTATTGCTGTGAGAAAGCATCATGACCAAAAACAACTAAGTAAGAAACGTAAGCCAGGCAGGAGCTCAAGTACAGACAGAATCTGGAAGTAAGAACTGAAGCAGAGGCCTTGGAGGCGCCCTACCTACTGGCATGTTCAGCCTGCTTTCTTGTAGCAACTAGGACTACCGAGGGGTGGCAACCTCTGACAGAGTGAGACGGGCCCTCCACATCATCAGTAAAGAAAATTCACCACAGGGTGGCCACAGGCCAATATGGTAGAGATATTTTCTTAATTGAGGTTCCGTCTTCCAAAATGAACCTGGCTTGTGTCACGCTGACATAAATAAAAATTAGCCGGCACACAAAGGATGGCCTTGAATGCCTGATTCCCCTGCCCATCTCTCTCGCACTGGGATTACAAGCATACGCCACCACATCCAGTGCTTTTTAAAGGTTTTTTAACTGAACATGACTGGGCAGTGACAACCATTTCACAGCTCTGTTCCTTACTTAGAGAGGAAGACATCTGAGAGTACTGGAGGCCCTTGAAGTCTACTGACATCTAATGAAGCTTAAGTGACAGCTGATCAGAAGGTAAGTTCATGGAAATTACACCGCCATGTAGGTAAGCCTTGTTTGGTTTGCTCACACTTAACTGTACTTGGTTTTCAATTTAGCTTTTTATTCCTGTGACAAGAAGTAAGGAAAGTTTAATACAGAATTTATCTGTACTTCCAACTTCATCCACTCCCAAGGAGCAGCAGAGCCAGGTGGCCGGAGAGGCAATTCATGTGTGCTGCTTTGAGAGGGTGGGAGAGCTCTTGTTTTTAAAGACAAGGTATTGTCATATGGCCCTCGATAGCCCAGCACTCAAGAGAAAGGCCAGGTTGGCCTAAAACTTGCAGTGTTCCTTCTGCCTCGCCTCCCTAGAGCTAGCATTACAGGTATGCCACCCTGCCTGGCAAGGGTCTGGGTCTGGGTCCTATGTATTAGGTGAAAGACTGTACTGAAACAAAGGTTTTTGACTGTGAGGTTTGAGAACCACTAGATGGCAAGGCTCCTGGTCCCTTCAGCGACTTTAATCTACGTCCAAATAGGGAGGTGGATTACACACGGGGCTAATCACTCCTTAATCGGGTTAAGGCAATGCCCCAGCTCTGGACAGTTTAAGGGCTGAAAATAACTAACCCTGCCCTGGCCTCCAGAACTCAAACAGCTGAGTCTTGAGCAAGCTAAACTGGGAAAGGGCAGAGGTAACTGAGGAATCCCAGGCAAGACCTGACACAGGAGACAGCGGACCTAAGTTTAAATCCGGCCAGCTTTCCATCCTGGCTCTGGTGGATGCAGCACGGCAGGGTGCTTCCCGGGTAACCAGAGACCCATTACCTTTCTAGCTCCCAACATTCTGCTGTTTCAGACTGAAGGAAGTACCACAAGGTCACGTAGTGTGACTTTACACTAACCCTACCAACCTTACCAGCTTCTCTGCACAAGGCAAGACATGCTTTTCCAACTATTGCAACTTGCAGCTCACGGGCTCAACTGACTTTAACGTACTTTAGAGAATGAAAGCCAGGGTGCAATAGCCTGTCATAGAAACCTCACCTAAGTGCCTGGAGGTGGCTTTGTACTCCAGGGTTAATCCCAACTGCGCTTCTGGTCAGTTACTTGGCTAAGACTTTCTTTTCTTTTTTGTCTGAGACAGGTTTCTCTGTGTAGCCTTGGCTGTCCTGGAACTCACTCTGTAGATGGCCTCGAATGCACAGAGTTCCACGCCTGCCTCTGCCTCCCTGAGTGCTGGGACTATAGTTTGTGTGCCACTGTGCCTGGCTTTCCAAATCACTTCTAATCTACAGAATGATCTTCAGTACCCTCTGCTTCACTGGCTGCTTTGAAGGAAGTGATATGACAGTTACGTGTTCCGCACAGGGTTGGTTTATGACAGTCCTGTCATTAGTAGCTGCCATTACCATCCAGAATTTGGGTGGGGTGGGCGAGGTGATACTAGGTTTTACAATGGTTAAGGTTTTTTTTTTAATTACTTAAGAATTTTATCACTGTGTTACCTGCATTATGTATGTGCACCACATACAGTGCCCACAGAGATCAGAAGAGGGAGCTGGATCCCCTGGAACTGGAATTATGAATGAACTGTGTGGGTGCTGGGAACTAAACCTGAATCCTCTATAGGAGCAACAAATGCTCTGAAATGCTGAACCATCTCGCCAGCTCCTAAAGTTCATTTTTTTTTTTATGCCAGGCAACGATGATGGTGCAATGCCTTTAATCCAAGCACCTGAGAGGCAGAGGCATGTGGAGCTCTGTGAGTTCAACGCCAGCTTGATCTACATAGTTCCAGGACAGCCAGGATTATTATGGAGAAGCCCTGTCTTGAAAACAAAACAACATAACTTATTATTGAGACAGGGTCTATGAAGCCCTGGTTATCCTCCAACTCACTAAGACCAGACTGACCTCAGATTCAGAGATATGCTGATTGAGTGCTCAGAACTGAACTCAGCTCCTCTGGAAGAACATTATATGTTCTAGCTGCTGGAGCCAAATCTCCAGCTCCTAAGTTTGTTTTAAAAGGATCCCAAAACCAAACTATTTCAAGTATAGATAGACATAAAATAGAACTACCTCTCACAATGACTTCAAACTCCTGAGACACGGTCACATATGTGCATTTTTTGAAGACGGGGTCTCAAATAGCCCTTGACCTTTCTATGTAGCTAGGGAAGACCTTGAATTTCTGTCTCTTGCCTCCATCTGGTCAAGTGCTTATATTATATGGCATCACCATGCCTGGAGTATCTTGGGATTAAGTCAGGAGGGCGCTGTATAGCTAAGCTACATCCCCAGCCTCTGCTGACTCTCTTCCACTCTGCATATAATGCTCCACTTTCTCACCTTTCTAGTCCCAATTACTCCAAAGCACGGTAGAGTCTGGCTTCCCTGCCTGCCAGACTTTATTTAAATTACTACCAATTAATGAAACAACTTTATACTCGAACCTTCCAGCTGTACATGCGGCTTGCAATTGGAATTAAAGCCCTTTATCCAAGCTAGGTATGGTAGCTCAGGTTGGTAACCCCAACACTCAAGAGGCAGAGAGGATACTCTAAGTTCAAGTTCTCCTGTTCTACACAGTGAGTTACATACAGACTAGCCGAAAGTAGATAGTAAGACTGTTTCCAAAAGAATAATCAGCCACACCCTATAACCCTTTGCAGGCTCTGCTAAATCTCCAATTTTAACATTAACATTTTTTCCCCTTGTTCCTCTAGCAGTTGGGAGTCTTTCAAAGCTCCACCATGTTCCTTCCTAGAACAAATGACTTTCTTTATAAAGCCTTAACCTCCAAGGCTTAGCTAGGATGTCATGTTTTACTGTGCAGTGGATCATCCTTTTTCCACACTGAGTGCTGGGATTACAGAAACATTCTATCATGTATTGCAAAAAATTTTATGTGTATATCCCAGTTTCCTAGCACCTCTTTCCTTCCTCAAGCTCCTTTATGAGCATCATTTCATCTTTCTTGTTACCAGGGTAGCTGGCCTCGAACCCAGAGATCCACTTAGAGATGACTGAGATTAAAGGTGTGTGCCACTGGGGCTGGAGAGATGGCTCAGTAGTTAAGAGCACTGGCTGCTCTTCTACCCGGGTTCAATTTCCAGAACCCACACAGCAACTCAGTTTTCTGTAACTCCAGTTCTAGAAGAACTAACCCCCTCCCCCAAAATATACAACAAACAGGCATAACTCATATATAAAAACAACAAAGTAAAAATGATAGACCCATCGCTGTTATCATTTCTTAATGTAACACTCCAGTTTTGCTTATGCCTATCTATACCAACAATAGTCCTTTTTAATTTCAAACTTTTAAATTTTGCTTTACTGCTGCTATTACTCTAAGTAGCTGTGTTAGTAACACATCTGAAAAGCACGCTGTGAAGTGTTAGGGCCTCTCTCCCTTTTACCAGTTCAAAGCCCTACAGAGGACATGGTCTACTGTAACATGCTATTAGAATAACCAGCTTTGATAAGCTGGTGTGATGGCACAGGACTTTAGTCCCAGCACTCTGGTGGCAGAGGCAGGGAGATTTCTGAGTTCAACGCCAGCCTGATCTATATAGTGAATTCCAGAGTAGCCAGGACATCATAGTGAGACCATCTCAAAACAAGAAAAAAGGGAGCACACAGCTTGCAAATATATTTAAAAGAAGAGGCGGTCCTTGGGCAGCACCTGAGTGTGCTCAGCTTTCCTAATGGGAAACTACAAGTGATGGTTGTCCAGTTAAAGGTGCACAGCACATAATACAAGTATCTACAGTTGTTTGCAGAGAGGCAGGAGCTGACACACAAGAACAGAATAAGGCACAGACTCCGGAAACAACCCAGGCGTATATTACCAATGTGAGTGTCATAATTAGGCTCCTGCAGTCACTACCCACTCACTGAGATAGTAGCAGTCAAGACACCAAGAAGAGCAAGTATGAGAAATTTCCTTTATTTCTTCTAAACAGGTGAAAATAAGCAATTCTTATACTTCTCACTTGTAAGATTCTTAAACTCTTAAAAAAAATGCAATTTCTTCTTTTCAAAGCACATGCTGTCTTTAAAAAATTCTCAGCAATATACATTTGCACCCAAGAAATACATGCAGCATCATTGTCGCCTGACAACACCCTGCACTAACCCACCGACTCCCGCAGACGTGCCTTCTACTTGGTGACTGAGAGCACAGGCTTCAGTGCAACACTTATTTCCGTAGGAAACGCAGGGCCAGTGGTGTCTTCTGACAACTGTGTCCTGATGGCTGAGCAACAGCCCCTCCCGGCCTTCTTTAAAGCACTTTTCTTTAACGTGCTGTAGGGGACAACTAGAATTCAGTAACATTTGAGGATCCCCATGTGGGATGGAGGAGGGATACTTAGGGCTACCCTGTGCCAGAAAATTAGGGAAAAAATTACCCAGAAAACAAAAACGAAAAACCTCAGATTTTATCAATGCACCCAGTAGGTATTTTTTTCCTTTAAATTTTGAAAGCAGCTTAACGTGAATGAAAAGCAGTTCCTGAGTAACTGCAGTAAACAGTCTTTAAATACATATACATGTACATAAACATATATATTTGCAACTTAGCTCATTTTGGTTCTGCCTTAATTTACCTCCCCAGAGTTAGGTGAATCCCGTCCCTTCCTTCTTTCAGTTCTCATGTGCAAGTACAATAGCATCAGCTCTGGGAGTCGGCATGCAGCAGATGTCTCCTCGGTGTGAGCATCTGCTTGTCCTCAGCCAGGTTTCCAGAGTCACTGCAGGTCAGCTTTGTTCAACCCACAAAAACCTGTGAGTACCAAGAATGCTTCACGTCTTCTTCATCAGGCGCCGTGACTGCCACGAGTGGAGCTTGTTGTAGGCTGTCTGCAGCATCTCTTCTATGTGACTTACCAGCTGAGAGACACAGGGAGACACAGGGAGTACAGTCAGGGAAGCTCAGGCTTCACATCCAAACCTGGCACATATATCTAAGCCAACGAGGCGTGGGATAAGCGCTCAGGCAAAGATGCAACCACACTCTGTATGCATAAGACAGGTGGTGGGTGCAGCGCAGGGTCCGGACAGCCACCTACTCGACCTGGCTTGTGACAGTGCTGCCTGGCCACTACCCAGCACCAGGATGTGAAAGCTCTCACTGAATTCCGGGCCTGCTTCTTTTGTGCAATGAGAGCCAAACCAAAATGATTTCTCAGTTGATACACTGGATGGCTAAGAAGGCCAGGATGGCAGTAGCAACACATTTTTTCCTGAGACACTCACTGGAACAGTCTGGCTTGGAACTTTTGGCAGTTTTCCTGCCCCTGTCTGAGTGCCAGGATCACAGGCACACTGCAGCAAAACCTGACTAAACTTTGTAACACTTCTCTCCTTTGTGAGTTTAACTCAAGTCAAAGGACCACAGTAACACTTGAGGTTAGAAAACTTGAAATGCGCTTCCTTATAGGTGTGTGAGTGTTTCGTGGTAAGAAGTCTTTTATTATTCTGGGTGGAGGGGTATAGATGAGGGTAAATCGTTTTAGCAGGTCAGTGTTTTTGGTCTAGATCAGGGAGATTTAAGTATGCCCCCACCCCAACTGGACATGTAAGGCACTGGACATGGAGAACACTTGCCTTGAATGTATAAAGTACAGATTCAATCTTCAGCAACCCTCAACCCTAGTTCCTTTTCTCAGGGGAGGATAGTCTGCCATTCTTTGTCTGGAAAAAGTAGCAATTTTTCTTTCTGCTTGACAGGTAGCAGTGGCTTTATAGTACCAATGAGATGCGTTCCACATACTACTATATGGCTGTACATGGCCTGAGAATCCTCAGCACAGTGCTGCAAACAGTTAAGTGAGGTGGCACAGGGGGCAGAGACCCTGCTTAGTGTTCTTGTATAGTAAGAGACACTCAAGGCTCACCGGAAAAAAAATCATAAGTGAAGATTTTGCAGGTTTCAGATTTCGCAAAATCCCATTTCTAATCATCCTAGTCATTGAAATGCTGGATGCCATGTTTGCATATACTTTTTCTCACCAAGTCAGTATCTCTTGAAGAAATCTCTTTGACGTTTGCTCTAGTTTTGCTTGGAATCAAGACCTTGTGCAAAGCGATGCCGCTTCATCACGGGCCTTACCGCTGTAAAGCACCATCCAGGAAGAGCTCAGTTTCCTGTCATTAATAATTTACCTGTCTTTCACTGCCAGGTTTGTGAATGACACTCACATTTTCCAAATTAGTAACATATTTTTAGGACTATATCCTTGGTAAATCTATCAAGAGAAACAAGGGCTGGAGAGATGGCACCTGGGGCCTCGTCCAACAATCTGAGTTTGACCTTTACATCCCACTCATTTTGGAAGGAGAAATGACTCCTACAAGTCGTCTTCTTAGTAGTGTGAGACACACACACCTCTGTCCTGCCTCAACATACTACATAAAACAGAAAACATTGAGATGATTCTTATAAATACGGGTAGGAGGCAATGGTGTGCAGCTGGATGGGACACTCAGGAAATTTGCACTAAATGGCAAGTATTTTTTTTTTTTTAAGTATTTTTGTTTTAAGACAGGGTCTCACTATGTAGTTCTGGCTAGTGTAGTGAGAATTCTTTAATTTTGTTTCTTTAAAAAAAAAAAACACACACAAATACTTTAAGAATGTTTTCTTTTCAATTCCAGCTGTGCGGATATGGAGGTTTGCAGCAGCTGACTATGATTTACCTAGTGCTCTAGCAGAGGCATGGTTTTGCCAGCTGCAGATAGTTTCTGCGACTGTGTGACATTCGGATTTCCGGTAACTTTTTCCAGGGCCTGAGAGGCAGAAGGGGTGTGGTTGGGTGTGCTTGTTTAGGGGGGTTGACTGCATGTTAGTTGTGCTCAAAGGAAAAACAAGAAAGAAATTAGATTCAGTAATCTCTATCTCTCTCCCCCCTCTATCCTTCTTTCATTAGTGATTAGGGAGTGAAACTGGGGGATAAAGGGTGGGAAAAAGAACCCACAAAATGGCAAAGGCCAGCTATAAGAGTAGTACATGCACTTTATACTCTGTTTTGAACGCATGGCACATTAAAAAATTAAAAATAGTATACTGAGCAAAGAAATGAACAATGTACTCATATATATGAAAGCAAAGTTAATTACATCATTCAATACAAAGAGGCAGAAAATTGGGACCTACATTTGTGCTTAAATACTGCCTCCGAATCTTTTCTTGGAATGGGCAGAGCTTTGTAACTTGGAACCGTTCCAAATTACTCTTCATTTTCACTACCTAAAAAAGATGAGAAACAACAAATTACAGAGAAATTGCAAAGAATCTGTAGGAACCAAGAGAAGAATACTATCTTCTTTCTAAGAAGGTGACGTCTGTTAACGATAACCATGTATATTCTTTTATTTTGGTTTTTCGAGGCAGGATTTCTCTGCGTAACCTTGACACCTGGAACTCACTCTGTAGACCAGGCTGATCTCAAATTCAGAGATCCACCTGTCTCTGCCTCCTGAGTGCTGAGATCAAAGGCATGCGCCACTATCACCCAATAATCCAAGTATATTTCATTAGTCATAAATCATCTTTAACAACATATGTAATCACATGAGCATAAATATCTGCAAAGAAGCAGATCATACCCTTTTAAAATTTCTCATTTAATATGAACATCTTTTATTCAGTAAATACTTATCTTAGTCACTGTTTTAAATGGCTACATAGTGTTTGACTGTGTGAAAAAAAAAATCACATGCTTTCTCATTCGATTCTCCTTAGGTATTGGAGCCCCTTCTACTATTTTAGTCTTATATGGTGGCATAGGAACATTTCTCTAGCTAAATATTCATACACATTATAATTTCCTTAATGTCAATCTTCATTATTTATCTCCTTTTCGTTGTTTTGGTTTTTGAAACAGTCTCTGTGTAGCCTTTGCTGTTCTGGACTCCTGTACATCTGAGTGTTTGTCTGCATGTTTGCACACTATACTATGTTTGTGCCAAGTACCCCGGAGAGAGATTATCTACTGGAACTGGAATCACAGATCAACTGCTCTTTTAACTCTCTGTCCCAACTTTAGGATAATTCTCTCCCAACCCCCTGACAAGGTTTCTACATAACCCTGGCTGTCCTGTAACTCATTCTGCAGACTAGGCTGGCCTTGAATTCAGAGATCTGCCAGCCTCAGTCTCCGAAATGATGGGCTTAAAGGCATATGCCACCATTGCCTGTCACTTTACAGCAAAATTTTAAACAAATTCTAAGTCAAAGAATGTTTATAATTACGGAAAACAGATTCTCCTCTTAGCAACTAGGCATTAGTGATCATTCTGAGTGTTATATTTAGTAAATTGTTGGGTAAAAATGTTCTTTAACTGCAATCTGAGTGAGTCTGAGCTGCCTGGGTCCACTTTGCCTCCTTGATAAGGGTGAAAGCCCAGGATCTTGCACATGGCTTGCACTGCCACTGAACTAGGTTGTCAGCCTTCTTCTTTCCCCACCCACTATGGAAGTGCAGGAGTCAAATTCAGGGCTTCACACCCACTACACAAGGGCTGTAGCTTTTCTTTTTTCTTTTTCATTCTATCATATGGCAAATCACATTTATTGATTTTTGGTTTTATCTTTCCACCATGAATTCTAGAATCTAAACTCATGTCATCAGAGGTGTATGCCTTTAAAATCAAGACCTATGACTGAGCCATTCTGATGGCCTTAAGGTTTTAAAACTTATATTAAATTTCTTTTTTACTATCTTTCATTACAATTTATTCAATTTGTATCCCGGCTGTAGCTCCCTCCCTTGTCCCCTTCTAATCCTGCCCTCCCTCATCTCCCCCTATGTCCCTCCCCTAGTCCACTGATAAGGGAGGTCCTCCTCCCTTTCCCTCTGACCCTAGCTAATCAGGTCTCATCAGGACCGGTTGCTTTGTCTTCCTCTGTGGCCTAACAAGGCTGTACCCCCCCAGGGGGAGGTGATCAGACAGCCTGCCACTGAGTTCATGCCAGAGAAAGTCCCTGCTCCCCTTACTAGGGATCCCACTTGGAGACTTGAATCTATGGGGTATATTTGAGCCGGAGTTTTAGGTCCTTTCCATGCACTGTCCTTGTTTGAGGTATAATTCTCTTCAGGGTCACCAGAGCCCAGTTTTTACGGCTCTGCTGGTCTCCTTTCGAAGCTTCTGACCCCTCCAAGTCTTTCTATCTCCCCTTTCTTTCATAAGATTCCCTTCACTCTGCCCTTTATTTAGTTCTGATATGCAGATTTTTATAAAAGATAAGGTCTTACTAGGTAATTCTGGATAACTTAAACTTCTTATGTAGATCAGGCTATCTTCAAATTCACAATTCTAGAATTAAAGGTATGTATCACCATTCCCAACTGTTGTCTGAATCTTGAACTCAAGATTTTTATCTCCTCTGCTTGAATACTTGAATTACAGCTGTGTATCCTGTCTACCTGTTACTTGTATTCTCTAGGGTCCTGGCAGTCAGGTCCTTTGCTTAATGCTTTTATTTATTAAGTAATTAATTTTTAGACAGGATCTCACTGTGAAGCTCTGGGTGGCCCAGTGTCTCATGCTGGGGTTAAAGGTGTGTAGCATCCCACCTGACCCTTCTGCCCATTGTTTTAAAAGGTTTTTTTCCTTTTTCCCCTTTCTTTTCCCTTTCCCCTCTCTTCTGCTGCTGACTGGGCCCTGGACTTCTTCCTAAGCACATGCTCTAGCACCCAGCTTTACTACCTGTCCTGCCTTTTCCTTAATGTTTGCTTAAAGAGCAGTTTTTAGAGGATGCAACACATAGTTTTTGTTAATTGTTCTTTAATAGGTAACAGGAGTTTTTATTTATTTTAAATAAATAAAATTCATAATTCATGCTAGGACTTGGGATGCAACTTAGTGGTAAAACACTTAAGCATGCATAAGTCTCTGGAATTAACCCTAGCAATACAAAAAGATAAAAAAAAAGTGCTATTTGTTGTCAGTCTTTGCGATTTTTTCCACTTTATATTTTTATTTGTGATTTTTCATTAACAAATGTATCAAATAAACAGTAATCTGTACTGAGTCTCTGTTTACCACTTATTTATGGTCTAGAGGTAGGGTGTTCTAAACTATATTCTCAGTTATGCAACTTCTATGGCTCAGTTTCCTAATCTAGGAAATGGGTATTATAATCAATATCTTTCCCATAAAGACACAGTGAGGCTTAAATGATGTATGAATGCCTAACAGTGATATTATCTGGCACATGGTAATGCATGTTTACCTCTCAGTCATTACCACAGTAGCTGGCTGTATTTAGAATCAGTTCTAACCTTTTCTTCTAGGAATGGTGTATTAACAGGAAAGCAAGACCAGAAATGCCTCAGAAGCTCGCCAACAGCCACATACAAATGTTTCAATTCAGACTGAATATCATTTGGCACCATTTCTGCAAAAAAAAAAAAAAAAAAAGAAGAGGGCATTAGGGCAACAGCTACTCCCACAGTCCTAAAAATGAACACTCTAGGTGCTGAGTGTAGAGCTGAGCAGTGCTGAGCATGCACATCACACAGGAGGTCTGGGTTACAGGCCCCAAGCTCATGCCCACAAACCCACAAACCCTCAGCAAAATACCCCACTTCCCTACATGGTGGCGAGAAAGGACTCTTGTAAGTTGTTCTCTGACCTCCACATGTGCCATGGCACTGACAACTTCTGCACCCCAGCAAAGAAATTTAAAAAAAGCCAAGCAGCACAGCCTTGGCATTTCTTTGGCACTAACTTAAGCAGAGAGAGAGGAAGAAGGTGGCCGCTACGTACGGTTTACAGCTTGTTGTGCCCCTCCTTGCATGAGTGCTCCTCCAGGTGACAAGGCTGTAATGGTGCTGCTAGCAGCACTGCTTGAGAGAACCTGAAAGGAATGGATCAGAACTGACTTCACTCCCTCTTGGCAGTTATCTTAACAGTAGTTTTACTCCTATGCAAATATGTTATGTATAGCAACCAGAGTGAATAACTTCTCTTGAGGCTAGAAATGGTCTGTGTAGAAAACTCATCTAGCAGAAACATAGTAGCACCCTTAAAAGAACCTTTAAATTTTTTTTAACTGCTACGTGTGTGTGTGTGTCTGTGTGTTTGTGTGAGTCAATGCCACAAGTGTGCAGGTGCCTTTGGTATCTAGCGAAGGATATCAGATCCCTTGAAGCCAAGTTAAAAGTGGCTGTGAGCTACCAACTGTGGGTTCTGGGAGGCAAATGTGAGTCCTCTGAAACAAGAGCAGCATGCATTTTTAACCTCTGAGCCAAGTAATTGTCTGTCCACCTCCTAAAACTTCACTTTAGGAGATTTTAGTTCCCTTAAGTCAGCTATGCTCTGACAATATTAAATATGGGACACTGAGATACTTCAGTTTGTTTGTTTGGTTTTTCAAGAAAGGGTTTCTCTGTGTAGCCTTGGCTGTCCTGGACTTGCTTTGTAGAGCAGGCTGGCCTCAAACTTGGAGTAATCCACCTGCCTCTGCCTCCCTGAGTGCTAGGATTAAAGGTGTGCACCACCATGCCTGGCAATACTGCAGTTTATAAAGGTGCTTGCTGGCAAGCTTGATGACCTGAGTTTAGTCCCTGGGACTCACATGGTAGACAGCACTGACTCCATGTTGTACTGTATACTTGGGGTTATACAACTGCTTTGGCTCTGTTTCCTAATCTATGGGTCCCAAGTTTACACAGACGTAATTACTTACGTACAGCTCCTAGAACACTATAAATTTTCATGAAAATGGCCTCATGCAACCCAGTATAAAGACCAACATGTGTTTAGTTACACAGTTCAGTTGGCTGTGCTTGTAACCTGAGGCAGCAGCTACAAGAATTCTGGCCTTGAAACAGTGTAAGTCACCTACCTGAGTTAACTTGGGTGTATAAGCTTCCATTTCTTGTCTAATACTTTGAAAAGAATTAATAATATCTTGACTTGTTGCATACTGTAGTGACTGAATTGGAGTAGGACCATGATAATACCTGGAGATTAGCACAGGAGACATAATTATATAGAGTAAAGGTGTTCAGTATCTCTTTCAAATATTTTATCACCAACAAAACATTCCCTTACAGGAAAAAAAAAAAAAAGAGATAATACATGTGGGTGACGTAATCTCTTCCTTCGAGGTTTTATTTTTTTATTTTTAGTTTTAGGTATGTCAGGTGGTGGCGGGCAGGCATGTGCATGTGAACACAGAGGCCTGTAGAGGCCAGATGCTGGATCCCCTGGAGCTGGAATCACAAATGGCTGTGACCCGCTTGCTGTGGGTGTTGGAAATTACACTGGTGTTGGTATAATGCTCTTGTGGACTGTGTAGTTTGCCCTTGTTCATTCAAATGCTGATTTTTCTACCCCACTATGTGGTTTCAATCCCGATACTGCACTGTGATGTTTACTCTAAGTAACTCCTTTCTCAACTTTCTGTAAACATGCCATCATTCGTTCTCTGTATTGTTAATAAAAGATAACCAGACAATGCCGGGCAAGACAGGGAATAGGGTAGGACATCTTAGTCTGGTGTGGGAAGGAGAAGGGACAGGAAGTTTAGGATAGATCCATGAGGATAATACCAGGAAACACTAGAAGAAATGAACTGTATCTAGGATATGATTAAAAAGCAAGCATAATGTGTGAAAATCTGAGTAGAAAAAGCTCTACTAGCTTGGAGGTTTAGGATGGAGAATTACTGCACAGTGCTTTAGGCTAATAAGTCCTAGTCTTTCTGTGTGGTTATTGGGGTTTATAGTTGGTTAGGGAGCAACCGCTGCTCTACTAAAATATAAATCAATATTAATATTAATAATATTTTAACAAACAGAGGTCCTCTGCAAGAGCAAGGTGAGTTCTTTACCACTGAGCCACTTCTCCAGCCCTTATAATTTCTATGAAAAAGAAGAAAGTAATATGAAAATCCAAAATCTGAGCATGTGAGATGGCTCAGTGGGTAAAGGTATCCACTGCTAAAGATGACCTGAGTTGGGGCCTAAGTGAAAGGAGAGAACTGACCCCAAGCTGGCCTGACTTCTACACTTGCTGTGACATATGGACATATCCTGTATAGTAAATATTAGTTTTCTCGAGTTTAATAAATGAAGATGCATTCCAGGTTTGTATAAAGTTACTTTTTTTAAGATTGATTTTAGGCTTATTATGCCTATATGTATATCTGCACTTCATGGGTGCCTGGTGCCAGAAGAGAGTTGGATCCCCTGGAACTGGAGTTCTGAATGAGTCTTATTAGCCCAGGAAAGCCTTCAATTTGCTGTACGGCTGAGGATATCCTTGAACTAGTAGTGCTCCTCCTACTTCTTTCTTCCTCCTGCTGAGGTCACAAAGCAAACTTTTAAAGAAAATTGTATATTGTGTTTTTCTGGCAACAAACTGACTTTAGATTTGCAGAGTCTGTTCTGCACTGACTGCTGTGTAAGTATTCGCTTCCACCAGCCAAACTGACCTGTCTGACTTCTTGAGATTCAATGCAATTGTTTTCACGGAACTGTTGTTTCCCAAGTCTTCATATTCAATGGATTCCTGTAACTTCGCCTGTAATTATTGACATGGTATTTTTGTCAGAAACTGAAATTTCACAGAGTATGAAAAATAAAGCCTTTCTATCATGAGCAAGTACCTTTTAATTGGTTAAGACAGTATTCTCACCAATACCCAACATGAAGTAATATTTCCTACACTTTGGTCATACCAGTGTTATATATATATATGTATGTATATATATATTATATACACACATACAAATATATACGAGACAGGGTTTCTCTGTGTAGCCCTGGCTGTCCTGGATCGCTCTGTAGACCAGGATGGTCTTGAACTCAGAGAGGGACCTGCCTCTGCCTCCTGAGTGCTGCAATAAAAGGCATGAGCCACCACAGTTGTTTTTGTTTGTTTGTTTGTTTGTTGCTTTTTAAATGTGTATGAGTAGCAGTCTATGAGACATAGGCCTTTGATCCTTCTATCTCTGCTAATCTGATACTGTGAGCTGTTTTTGAATACAGGCATTCTCCGTTTTGAATTGGGCCATAGATACACCTTGACAAGCAGAAAACATTGTAAGTTGAAAATGTACTTAAAACCCTAGAAAGTTATCACAAAAATAAGTAACTGTAATGAGGCTCACCTGTATGTCCTTACTATTTCTTATAATTTTTTTTTGGGTGCTGAGGAATTGAATCCAGCACTCCCTGAATCTTCACTAAGCTCTTTACCACTAAGCTTTACCCCAGCCCCACTAATTCTAACAAAGTTACAATGGCTGCATAGACCTTTGTAGATACAACATGAACATCAACTGCATTCTATCTAATTCTATGTCGTATTTCTATCTAATTCTTTGCACAATGCAGCCGTCCTTTCCTTAAATATGTACAAGTGGAAGAGTATAAATCGTTAAACTTTTCACCGTCCTTTCCTTAAATATGTACAAGTGGAAGAGTATAAATCGTTAAACTTTTCACCGTCCTTTCCTTAAATATGTACAAGTGGAAGAGTATAAATCGTTAAACTTTTCACCGTCCTTTCCTTAAATATGTACAAGTGGAAGAGTATAAATCGTTAAACTTTTCATATGTACTACTTGACTGGCCTCTACGTATCCTTTTTATACATGGGGAGAAGGGACTTATAAAGAAGTGAAATTACGAGCAAGTAGCTACTTCTATCCACACTTCTGCATTCTCCTAAATGGCTTTTTAGTGAGATGTTTTCTTATTTATTTATTTCGTGTAGATGGGTGCTCTATCTACATGTACACCTGCATGCCAAAAGAAGGCATCATATCCCTGTATTGATGGCTGTGAGCCACCATGTGGTTGCAGGGAATTGACTCAGGACCTCTGGAAGAGCAGACAGTGCTCTTTTTTTTTTTTTTTTTAAATATTTTATGTGTGAAGGTGTCAGATCCCTTGGAGTTGGTGGTAGACAGTTGTGAGCTGCCATGTGGGTGCTGGGAATTGAACCCAGGTCCATTTCAAAGAGCAGACAGTGCTCTTAACCACTGAGCCATCTCTCCAGCCCCCAGACAGTGCTCTTAATAGCTGAGCCATCTCTCCAGCCCATAATGAGAAGTTTTTAACCAGGAAATACCAATTTAATGGAAGGGTTAACTAACTTTCTTTGTAAACAAAACACAAGAAACTTTCTACTGTCTCTGTTAAACATTTGTTTCTTTGTAAACAAAACACAGGAAACTTTCTCTCTACTGTCTTTGTTAAACATTTTCCCCAGAAAACAGATTCACACACGCAGAAACGGGAGGTAAAACTGAATAAACTGCTCATCAGAACAAAGTCAGTGGGAAGCTAGCAGCTTAAGTTTATGTTGAGCTTCATAATGCTCTACAGTGATGGGAATGCTTCTAACATCTCAGTTAAAAATCAAAATCAGCCTTACGAAATAAGTAATATAAACAACTTAGAAACCTTGTACCTAGAGATATGCAATCCCCAAATGGCCTCACTTGATGCCCATACCCTTTTGACTGCTGGCTGAAAGCAATCTGCATCTCCGGAATTTCCATCCACACTGCTGGGCTCACCATTCTGTCCATTTTGTGCTTGTCTTAAAAAGCAATGGAAAAACAAGCTCATGTCAAAATTGCTGAACTGAACACCACCACCCCTTCACCTGGTTATCCTGAAAAGGTCAGTGACAATTTCTACATGTATACTTAACTGTTTCCTGAGACCAGCAGCCAGGACCATGGCACTGTGGTGGTTAAACCTTTTAATGATGGCAGCATTACTATTCTCCTTTATGGATTTGGAATTGGAAGTAGACGGCACAGAGGAAATGCCATAGCCCTGTGAGAAACAATTCAGTATGCATCAAAATGAAATACATAATTGGGTAGCTAGATATAGAACACACACTTGTAATTCCAGGTACTGGGACATGGAAACAGATGAAATCCTGGGGCTTGCTTGCCTTTCAGCCCAGACTACCCAACGAGAGATCGAGCATACATTATCAGGTCAGATCTGATCTAACAGCCTGGCAAGATGTGTCAATTGGTGTAGCAGGCATCGGTATTACGGTAACTGCTGTCTGAGTTTCAGGCCTGATCCACAAGAAGTAACTCCTGTTTGACACAGCAAACCTGATCAAGAGCTGGCAGCTAGAGAGATCACAGGCCCAAAGCAGAACCCACATGGCTACACTGTCTTCTGAGTACCTCATGTTCACACCCATATATTGGTGTCAACAGTCTTTGCCAAAGAAAGTTCGTGGGAAAAAAAAAAAATGGGCTTGACGACCATGTAACTATTTATTTTAAGCATTGGTATTTTGCTTGTATATTTATCTGTGTGAGGGTGTCAGATCCTCTGGATGTGGAGTTATAGACAACAGTGAGCTGCCATGTGGGTGCTGGCAATTAAACCTGGGTCTTCTGGAAGAACAGCCAGTGCGCTTAGCCACTGAGCCATCTCTCCAGCCCCCATGGAGTACTTCAATCTTTTCATTTTTAATCTTAAATCTTTAAGTCTTTAATCCCAGCACTCAGGACGCAGAGGCAGGCAGATCTCTAAGTTTGAGGCCAAATTTACAGAGAAACCCTATCTTGGGGGTGGGGGAGGACACTGACAAAAAATCCCAAAATAATTTTTTAAAAAATTAACAATTTTTTTGAGATTATAATATAATTACATACTTTCCCCCTTCCCTTTCTTCCTTCCAAAGCCTCCCATATACCCCCTTCCTGCTCTCTTCCAAATTGATGACCTCTTCGTTAACTGTTGTTACATACACATATGTATGGAAGCTTCCTATTGTAGAGGGTGGCAGTCAGAAAAAAATAGTTGAAAATAAGGGATGCTAGAGCCTGGCCCTACATAGGCCGTGTATTTAACACCTGGAAGGGAACACTGTGGAAGCAGGGCACAAAAGAGTGAAGGCGCTGCAGGGTGGAGAGGCACGAGGCACCAAGGCGTGCGTCCTCTGGGCATGTCGCCACCACTGCAGCCGTTTCAGGCACTGCACAAATCCCGCATGAGATCGAGCACCAACATTTCATCATGAAAGGGGGAAGAGCCCAAAATACGGACAGTTAATTGCCTCTGGGAAAAGGAGTATCACTTTTTTCAGTAATGTAGTCACTGATAAGCTGCAGCAAGTAAATTCCTACCCATGCACCTTGACAAAACTCAGCGGGTCCCACACATACAAAAGACTCAAGAGCAAAAGGACTTCATACTGGGAAGGAGGAGGGTAGGAGGGGTTGGGATGAACATGAAAATGCATCATATCCATGTACACGGCTGTCTAAAGAAATAGAAAATAAAAAAGGTGGAAGTGGAAAATCAGTAACTGAGGTTGAACACGTGTGTGTACACACACACAGAGAATGAGAATGAACAAGCAAGAAAATGTAGACCCTCAACTCCTGGTTGTATAACATTTTCCAGTTGTTAGTCTAGACAGGTGACCAACCATCTAGAGTCTAACGATAGACTCCACCCACCCCTGCAGTTACCCCTAACTCCCCTATTTGTTTTCTTCACAATTACACCTTCAAAAACAAACAAACAAACAAACAACAACAACAACAACAAAATGGCAGTACTCATTTCATCTGACAATTTTGCCCATCAATCTGCTGTCAGTGAAGTGTAGGCGTATGAGGCTGCCTATTCTTGTTGCGTGGCCTTCCCTAGTACACGGTAATTAGTGATTATTTGATGAACTGCAAAGACTCTGTAAGCCAGTTCATTAAGGTTAGGAAATAAAGGAGCTAGGAGGGAACATGACCAATATTACTGGAGGGGAGGTGGCTCAAAGTTACTAAGCAAACATTAACATTTTTAAATAAAATACGGAAGAGCCACAAACAGGTTTATGAGGATCATCATAAAGGTCTGTTTCACTCTGCATGTAAACTATCTAAGCAGAGGGACTGCAGAGATTGCTCAGCAGTTAAGAGCATTTGCAAAAGGCAGGCCCAATTAGCAGCACCCATATGGCAACTTAAGTTCAGCTCCATGGCATCTGATGCCCTCTTGACACCCACACACACACAGCACACATTCAGACAAGTAGGCAGGCAAACAAACAAAAAACAAACAAACAAACAAAAAAAAATTTCATAAAAAGAAAAAATCTAAGTAGTAAATACTAATAATACAGTTGGATAAATGATTTAAGAACTTTGGAATTAGATGAGGGCTATAAGGGATTCATCACATAATCAGTATTCAAAGAAACAAGCAGGAGGCCTGGAATCATAACCGGTAAGGGTTAAAACACGGAAAGGCTGACAGACAGGCAGTCAACAAATGTATGCTTATTTACTAATCTTCACCCACATTTGTTTAGATTAAAATTTTATTAGAACAATGACGTGAGTCCACTTTCTAGAGAACTGCTCATGGGAAACCTTAAAAATTATTTCTGAAAACATTAAGCCACTCAAAGAACTCAGTTCTCTGAGGCAATGTTAATTTACTTATTATATAGCACGTGTATGATTTCTGTGGATGAGCATGGGTGGTCATGTAGAAGTTATAGGACCATTTTTGCGAGTTGGTTCTCTCCTACCACTGTGTGCTCTGAGGTTCAAACTCAGTTGGTCAGGCTTCTGAAGCAAGGACTTCCCTCTACTAAGCCTCTAGTAAGGATACTCACTGGTATCCTAAGACAACTTTACTAGCAAACGGCAGTATCCAAAAGCCTGTCTTCTTATTTTCAGTTTTTTGAGACAGTGTTTCTCTGTGTAGCCTTAATTGTCCAGGACTCCTTTTGTAGACTAGGCTGGCCTCAAACTCAAGAGATCCTGTCTCTGCCTCCCTGAGTGCTGGGATTACAGGTGTGCCTGACAACGGCCAGCAATTTGGTTGTTGTTTGTCTCTTTTTGTTTTAAGGTATGGGGAATCAAACCCAGGGCCTACTGCATACTGAAAAGCACTCTGACAAGCTACCAGTATTCTGCTTATTTTAGGATATTATACATGGATCATCTAATTTAGGGCATATTTAAAATACAAACAATACTGAAAACCAGGAAAAGATCATTTTGTCTCTACGTCCCTTTATTGCTCTTACCTCATCTAATGGTTTATCTTCCAAAGCTGTCAAATCTAGCATTGGATTTTTCACTCCTAATGAAACCATTGTTTTTAATCCTAGAAAAATCAATGAAAACACAGGTTCAAACCTCATCTTTTTCAGATATATTTTAAGAGTTTTAATAATAGCTCCAAAAGTCAAGAATGGCAAGGATGACTGTCAGGTGGCCACTTACCCTTTTCATCTATTTTGGCACATTCTGCAAAGAGATCCTTTGATCCTGTATTTAGTCGGTCCCTGTGAAAATAATGGGACTGGAAAAAGCGTGTCCAGAACTCCTTTTCTGTCATGTTGTGTGGTACAGTTTCTGCATATTTCATTTTTACTGTGGAGGGAAAAAAGTCCACATAAGATATCTTATATAGTGAGTTCCCATTTCTTAAGAGCCTTATAATTCTCTCTCTGTTTTTTTTTTTTTTTTTTTTTTTAAGATAGGCTTTCTCTGTGTAGCCTGGGCTGTTCTGGAATTCACTCTGTAGACCAGGCTGGCCTAGAGCTCAGAAATTCACGTGCCTCTGCCTGGGATTTATAAGGCGTGTGTCAACACTGCCTGGCTAGAACCTTATAGTTCTTAAAAACTGGCTCACATGACATTCTTTCTTACGTTATGCACTACAGAATTAGAAATACGGAATAAAATTTAACACACTTAGGTGAGGCACCATTTATGAATTTTCATAAACTATAAACAATTTCTTTAATCATCTAAAGTTAAAAATCAGTAACTGAAGGTCCTGGAGAGATGGCTCAGATATTAAGAGCACTAGGTGCTCTTCTAGAGGTCCTGAGTTCAATTCCCAGAAACCACATAGTGGCTCACAACCATCTATAGTGAGTTCTAGTGCCCTCTTCTGGTGTGCAGGTGTATAAGCAGGCAGAATAGTGTAAATACAATAAATAAATAAATCTTTAAAAAAAATAAATAATTGACTCTTCTCACCTGCTGGATAGGTCCTAAATATAGATTCAATGATATCAGAAGTTAAATTATATCTCAAACCATTACATCCATCTGTTTGGGGCCGCACATCAGCCTAAAACAAAGACCACAAACATATGTACATATATACACTTGTTAGATATTTGCAGATTATGTCTAGGTTCCCAATGGATAATACAGAGGTGAAACAGTTTCTGAGCAAACTGCAGAGACCGCACGCCCCACACCAACTGTATACCTAATGATAGGGTGCAAAGAAACCTAGACTTGTTATCAGAGTCCAGGAGTCCTCTAAGTCTGCTTCTCTGAAGCCTGGAAGAGCCAAACAGACATTTTCAAGAGTGGCCAACGTCAGACTCTACTACAGCTTTAAAACAGAAGTCATACAGTTGCCAGGACCTCTGTGAACCTTGGCTTACAGTAGTGAAACAGACACTGGCTAACTGGTTTCCTCAGAAAAGACTTTATGAATCAGACTCACCATTAATCACCCAGAAACGTTCTGAATTTTCATAACAGCTAATCAGTTTTTAGTTTGTTGAGACAGGGATTCTATGTAGCCAGGTTAGGCTGGAACTCTATGTAGCCCGGGACAGCGTGGAACTCAAGATCCTCCTGCCTCTGCCTCCCAAGTACAGGGATCACAGATATACACTACCATTCCTGGCCTCCTGTTCAAAATTTGTTGAATGAGTAAATATTCTTCTCATTTTTTCCTATAAAAAAAATCACCCATTTCCTAATCGAACAGATAAGGTAACCCTAATTTTTCTAATAAATGTTTTATAGTCTTAATTTTTCTAAATGATGGCACCCTCTGTACATTTAACTGTGTACTATGAATAAAACACAGCAACCATTATATAAAAGTACCAGACCTGGGAGTGGTGGCACACATCTGTAATCTTCTCTTGGAAGCAGAGGCAGGAAGATCACCTGTAGTGTGAGGCCAGCCAGGACTACACAGAAAGATCCTACCTCAATGTAAAAAATACTAAGTGTTTTCTTAGAAGACTATCATTGACAACAAATTTTTCTTTCTTTTCAGACAGGATTTCACTATGCAGAAGTACTGACACTTACATATATAGCCCGGGCTTCCTTGAATTCAGAGATCCTGCCTCTGCTTCCTAAGTGCTGGGATTAAAGGTATGTGCCACCACACCCAGTGACAACAAAATTTTCATTAATTTACTTCAAAGGAAATGACAAAACTTTCAAGAGAAATTGCTTTTTGGCCTGGGAAGATGATTCAGTGGGTAAAGCATGGGAAGATTTGAGTACTGATGGCCACCATAAGTTGGACACTATGGAGCATGTGTAACCCCAGTATAGGTACAGGCAAATGGGAGGTGGAGATAGGAAGAACTCTGAAGAGCATGGGCCAGGTAACCTGGCCTATGAGCAGAAAACAAAGCTCCCAAACTCACAGGACACTTGGCTCAAAAAAAAATACCTTAAGCTATCTCTGACCTCCATATGCAAAGCATGGCACATGTATGCCCGTGTTTACAAACACACACCGAATCCAGAAGCTTTTCTTTTGAGACATGTTCTCAGAGAGCTGAGTGTGGTGGTCTGAGTGAGATGTCCCCTGCAAGTCTTAGGCATTTGAGTATTTGGGTCCTAGGTGTTTGGGGAGGACTAAGAGGTTTGGCTCTCCTGGAGCAAGCATGTCACTGTGGTTGGGCTCTGAGGTTTCAAATGGACTCACATCAATCCCACAGACGGCAGCTTTAGCTGTTGCTCTAGGAAGCCTGCTCCCACACCATTGCTCTACCATCACAGACGCTAACCCTCTGGAACTGTAAGCTCAACTCTTGTAAGTTTCCTTAGTCGCGGTATTTTACCACAGCTACAGAAAAATAATTAAGATTTTGAGACTGGCCTTAAACCACTGATCCTCCTGCTTCTTCTTCCTAAATGGTAAGATTACAAATATGTTTCCCTAACCCCTAAATGTGCCTGTTACAAAAATACTGGAGTTTTCATATTTTTCTCCTTCATAAATCTAGAAAGGTCAACATACCAGAAATGCTGCAGAAATGCCAACATCCTGCTTGTGACTGGAAACAGAACTATCTGCTGTATTCACATTTAAACGATTGGCCCAGAATTCCTCAGCACTGATCACTTGGCTGACAACAAGGTCTTTATAGAGCTGGAATAGAACAGGATCTTCTTGGAGCATTCTGGGGACAGACACAGCAAACGTAATTAAACTTCTGTGATAGTCACAAGACTACCTTCATTTTGTGATGACTGAGCAGCAGAAGTCATTTGATTAAATCATTTTTAGAGTAATAAATCAAGTACAAAGGGAAGTTCGAAGAAGCAGACTAAATCTTCTAAGACAAAGAATTGGTCTCATCCATTTTTGTATCCTTGCAATACACAGTCCACTTTATACTTGAACAGTACTATATTCTTCCACACAAGAGTGAACAAGAGACTGACAGGACTCTCAGTGTTCATTCATCATTTTGACAAGCATAAGGAACTGTAAGTACCAATAACTTAGATACTGTTAATGAAACAATCTCTTATCAGAAATCTTCATTGCCTTTCTATCTCAGTATTTCACAGTGTGGAAATCTTCTTATTAATATACTAATATTTTGCCATTGAAGAAAGGCTTTACTGAGGATAAGAAAACACAGAAAAAGGCACACAGAGAGAAAGACCCTCAGTAAATTAGAGGTGGGACTCAGAAGTCTGAACCCCTACAGTATGGACTCGATTCTGTTAGTCACAAACATACTCCGAATAGTTTACTATCTTCTCTATAATACAGAACTGGAGAAAGAAAGCAAAGAACCATAGTGTTTTGTAATGCCAGGTCTCCTAATCAAATGGTAGCCCCGATGCAGTAACTTTTCGGGCTGCGTGGTCTTGTTTGCCTGAAGTCACACAGTAAACAAATGGTAAAGTGGAGACTCAGAGCCAGTAACAGCAAAGAGCCCATTTTCCCATAGAAGGGAGGCTCCGCCAAGCACACCTGAAGAGCGGGGAAGCAGAGTTTCCACTCTTACCTGTTCTTCTCTTCCAGCTCTTTATTGGTTTTCCGCTTGAACTTGGGCAGCAGCTGCTGAAGGAGGTCCTTCACTGCATCCCGCTCTTTCACTGCTGTGCTTTCGTTGGAAAAGTGGAAGTTTGTTGTGTCCCCTGCATGCAGGACCAGCTGAAGTTGTATTTTAGCTTTTCCTTCTGGACTGATTTTCTGGCCTAAAAGAAGCATGAAGCTAACTAGATGAGGATACCCACACTGTAACCCTAGCACTTGGGAGTTGGAGGCACGACGACCAGAATTTCAAGGAAATCCTGGGCTACAATATCAAGCTTGAGCCTAGGTTAGACACAGGAGACACTGCCATGCAAGTCTTTACAAAAGTAAATCAGGGGGTGTGGGGGAGACAGACAAGACACACAGAATGTCTCACTTTGTATTTTAAGCTGGCCTGAAACATGGAACTTTATTTAGTCTACACTGGCCTCAATTTTTGATGACCCCATTGGATCTACTGTCTCCTGAGTGCTGTGATCACAAAAATGTGCCATTTTACCCGGCATGTCTAAATAGGTTTTATAAACCTTGAACAGACATTTTGGCCTCAAAGATGATGCTTCCAGACCAACAGTTTAGATGAAATGTTTTAGCAACAATACATGTATTTAAATCATCAGCCTTCATGTTGCATTATTCTGTCCCTCCAAAGCAATCACATCATCACTTTTTCCTAGGCCTTCTGTTTGTTGTTTTATTTTGTTTTAAGACAGGGTCTCACAAAGTAGGCAAGGTGGCCAGGACCTAGAACTTGTAATTCTCCTTCCTTAGCCCCTCATGTCCTGAGATTAAAGGCATGTACACCACTTAGAGAAGTTACATTCAGATGTTTAAAGACACCTGTAATTTTCTGAAGTTGCTACTATACATGCCTGTAGGGTACATAACCACTGCCTCACCCTTGCTCTGCTTTGGGCTCCTCTCCTAAGAAGTCATGTCCTTTGGAAAAAAAAAAAATTCTAATTATGTATTATTTATAATTACATGTATGTGTTTGTACATATGAATGCAGATATCTGAGGATTCCAGAAGCATCAGAGCTGGACTTGCAGGTTGTTGTGAGCTACCTGCTGTGGGTGCTGGAACTGAACTCAGGTCCTTGAGAAGAGCAATACATGCTCTTGACTGTTGAGCCATCTCTTCAGCCCATGTCCTTTGGCTTAATTAGCCAACTTCTGTTATGACAGAAACACACCACTCATTTTCCCTTGAACAATTTATCATTTATAACTTTCAATGGCTTCTTTCAGAATGGGAATTTTCCCAAAAGTAATTTAAGATGCAAATTGTTCTGATACTGCTCTAGACTGGGGTATGTACTCAATGCTGGTATTATGGAAAAGTGGGGGATTCACATATCCTTTTATATACTGTGGGTATAAAAACATACCTATTGTAAAGACACAGAACTTACTTTGTATTTCTTTCTTTCTTTTTTTTGGTAGGGATGCGGAGAGGAGAGACGGTCTCCCTACGTAGCTCTGGCTGGCCTGGAATTTGCCATGTAGACTGGCCAGTCTCTACACCTTGAATGCTTAAGTAAATGCTTATACATTCCACTCAGCCTTTTATTTTCTACTTCTAAGTAGAACTACTTATAGGTAGTTCCCAGGAACAAAAGGAATTATTTTAAATATTTTTCCTTTGGGAGATTAAGAATTTAAGTTATTTCAAAGGAAAAAAGGTAGGAAATTACTCACCTCCAGCATTCAAATGGAGTTAAATCTCCGAGAAAGAACTGGTACCTACACACAAAGGATGCCCACCTGAATGCTCAGAGCTTTCCAGTTTAGGAAGTGGCATGGTGCTTTTCCATAGATAAGACTTTTATCTATGAGAAAACGTATGTCGAAGGAAAGAAGTAACTCTACAAACAGCCACAGCTAAGAGTTTACACTTATTCAGGATCTTAGGTAAAGACCTTGGTAAGCCACTCTACCACTATGGCTAAGTGGTAGAGTGCTTGTCTAGCATGTGAAAGACCGTAGGTTCCTACCCAGTAGATAAATGTACAGATTAGGGGTTTGTGGAACTGTAGAAATCATTTTCAAATTAAAGAGTCCAAATTTCTGGTGCACTTAAACCTACTGTTCAACTGCACAATATTATACATAATGAATAAATAAATAAATAAACAACCTTGCAAATACGGCAAAATGTATTGATTTTAGCCTTTATAGTAGAACATTCTTGGGTAGGGAGATATAATTCAGTGGCAGAGTATGTACCCAGAATACAAAAGTCCTTGGATCTGATCCTCAATACTTCCTATTTTGACCTCAAAAGCTCTATATTTCTCCCATCTACCTCCATTATAAAGTTGAGTCTATTTTTTCGACAGATAATAGCCATAATACAAAAGACTAATTAGATAACTTGCCTAAATGCAAAATTCTGTTGAAGGGATAATCTGGCATTATCTACCAACCTACTTACAAACCTCAAGAAGATATTAGCACACATTTCTATAATGTGAAACTATCTATAGTAACAAACTCTAAACCAATATTAGATGTTACTATATATGCCTTACATTTAATATCTGCATACATATGGCTGATTGTAAATCTGTCTTTGCCTTCAGGTGCCCAGGCAATTCTTTCTGCCATGAGGTACAGTGCTCCATCCTGCTTCTTCTGACGAACCTTCTTTACAATCAGCAATACTTCTTCAGATGAAGTTGCCATGACAACTGTAAGGTGCTAACGGAAGAGTAGAAGAAAAAGAAATCAACGACATCAATTTGGGTTAAAAATGAAAAAAACAGTTGTACAGAGCTGGAGAGATGGCTCAGTGGTTAAGAGCACATGCTGCTGTTTTTGAGGAACCAGGCTCAATTTCAAACACCACAGGGTAGTTTATAAACGTGTAAGTTTGAGGGAACCTAACCATCTTCTGCAGGCATAGCATGACTATGGCACACATATGCACACGCAGCTAAAACAGGCACAACAACAACAACAAGATGTACAATTAACAAAGCAACAAAAGGCATACTGACTGCTTTAAAAACTGTGTATGCCCACATACCATAACCCAAAACAAATGGAACATTTCTGGAACATTCCCGTTTACCTATGAATGTGGGCTTGTTTCTAGTCAATTCTTCTCTCAAGTAGTTAATTCCTGATTTGTATTACCCCAACTTCACTTAAGTACAGGGATCACTATGGTATGCTATGAGACATGTTGGTAATCTTAGTACTTAGGAACATAAGGCAGGAGGGGCATAGTTCAATGCCAGTGTGTGCTACAGGAAAACCCTGTTTCAAAAGAAGAGATAAAGAAAGGGCTTGAGGAGGAAGCAATGGCAGGTAATACAAGGCGCCATTACAGGTATTATTTAATCTCATTTAGTCCCTACTTAATAATACTATGAAGTGGGCTCTATTGTTAGTTTGATTTTATAGAAAAAGAAACTGGATGTGAGATGTCAAGATGCTTTCCTGATACAATAAGTAAAACTAGGTTTCTGTCTGGGTCAGGTTGACCTCAGAGCTACACTACGTATGTCATGCATGTTCTGCATGTATGACCAGAAGGGAGGCAACAAGTTGATTTTTTCCTTCCCTGACTAGCTACAAGTATGTATTTTTGAAATGAGTGAGGTGATGACCTGAATTTAATCCCTGGGTCCCACAAGATGACAATAGAAAATTGATTCCTGATAGTTGTCCTATGACTTCCCAGGTAAGCTTTGTTTTGTGTGCACACATGCATCCACAGACTGCATAAAATGATCAGCACTTAGGAGGTGGAGGCAAAATGATGGCTGCAAGTTCCTGGCCAGTCTGAACTATATACTGAGTTCTAGGACAGCCAGGGCAACATATAGGAATACCCTGGCTCAAAGGGATTAAAAAAAAAAAAAAAATCCTCCCAACAGTTGATTCTCTAGAAAACCAAATGAAGAACATGTAGGTAAGAAAAACTAAAACAGCATTAGTTACTTATAATTCTGCAAGGATAACATTTTAATTTAAAAATGTTGACTTTGTAACATTTATGGAACTTAAATACTTCTTGTTTTTCTCTGAGACAAGGTTTCTCCCTGTAGTCCTGGCTGTCTTGAACTCACTATGTAGACCAGGCTGGTCTCAAACTCACAGAGATCTGTCTGCTTCTGCCTCAAGAGTGGTGGGATTAAGGGAGTGCACCACCCACCTGCCACTGCCCCACATCTGTTAAATACTTACTATCAACTTTGTAACAGTCATTACGGGAAACTTAAATGTAGAATGTAAAATGATATTGTGTACCACATAAAACACATCTTAGAAAACATTAATCAAAACCTGTGGAAGATGGAAGTAAAGTTAGGAGGGGGTTATGTTTAACCCAGTAATGTTAAACAAATCAGTAGTTGGAAGGATAGCAGCCATGAAAGAGCCTATAGCAAACTTCCAATGAACCGTGTTTGGAAAATAACCGAAGCAAATGGGGTAAAACAAATCCTGAAAGTCAAAAGTTCAGTACATGGATAGAACTTACTTTTAGTACTTAACCATGGCCCTTCCTACATAACATGAAAACCATCACCACTAAAATTTATTTAGGGAAGGGCTGAGATGCAGCTCAGAAGTTGAATACTGGCACAACATTCTCTAGGTCCTGGGTCAATCCTTCCTCCCCTCCATTAAAAACTAAGAAAAAAATTAGACAAGTTATTAACAGTGGGCACAACTGTCGCTTGTCTCAGATAATTTGCTTGTGCAGTTTCTTTGGTCATCTGTAGTATATTTGTTAACTGTAAAGAGGATAAACTTGGGAGAGCTAACAGATGCACTGGGTCCACTTTACAATGGCTTCTGTGATTTTTCAAAATTCTTGGAGGGATTTCCTTGGGTTCTTCCCAGTAGAACTCTGTAAGAACCGCAGTTGTTTCTTTTATGAAAAATATTGCTGTAGGCTACTTTAAATCCAATCTGGTCAATGAAGAAATGTACTATTGTATGAAATTATCTGTCACAAGGCTTCTTTATAAATTGTCCTGCTATGAAAGGGATGAATACATTCCTTTACAGTTAAAAACCTTGCCTGAAGCTGCATGTGTATGTCTTTGTTCTCAGACTTGATACATTTTTCTCTCACTTCAACTGCTTTTCATTCATTTTTTGCTTTTCATTCTAATTTTTGAGGTTACTGCTGTTTTCTAGTATTATCTACATAGCACATTATCACAACTTGAATTGATTTCTTAAGTAACTCTACTTGAAGCAGTGCGCTTCCTCAGAAGCAGCAGGATCTTCCTGGGCCTGCACCATTTCCTCTGAATATATTATGCCTTCTAGTTCAATGTTTTTATGTAATTCCTGAGTGTGTGAACATGTGGGTCTGTTTCTTGTGCCTTCTCTTGGGCTCTTTTCCTTCTGTTTGTTTTATCCAATTCTGACATATTACTTTTGTGTTATCTTTTAAATTTTTTAAATTATTTTTTATTTACATTGGTGTTTTGCTTCTATGTATGTCTGTGTGAGTGTCAGATGCTGTGGAACTGGAATTACAGATAGTTGTGAACTGCCATATGGGTGCTGGGATTTGGACCTGGAACCTTTGGAAGAACAGTTTGCTTAACCACTGAGCCATGTCTCCAGCCCTTGTTTTATTCTTTTGTAGTATACTTGATATTCAGGGAATGGATACAGATGTGAACTGTAAGGAGCAAATGGAGGGGAAACCCTATAAGGACATATTATGTGAGGAAAAAATATTCAATAAAAATTAAAATCATTTAATAATAAAAAAGAATATTCTCCAAAACCAAGATTTTGCAAATAAGTTTACAAAATTAAAAGTGTGGTACTTTTCAGGAAAATGTCTGAATATGTGCTATATAATATATTTGCTTAATGTTTAACAATGTAAAGGCATGATTAGATACTTTATAGACACATCTCATTTTTTTAAACTATAAGCATTATACTTCAAAAATCTACCACAAACAAACTCCTACTTGTTTTATAGTCTCAGAGTCATACTGGAGAGGTGTCTGAGCTCTGTGCAGTAGATGCAGTTTGTGCGCACAGTACCATGTTTTTCTTAGAGATGGAACCCAGGAGTGAATCTTACATCACTCCCCTCAGCCCTGATATCCCTGAAATGGGCACTGTTTAGCATGAACCATTTAACACTGCTGTTACATGTTTCTTGGAACCAGAGCCCAATTTGGTGTTTCGATTATGTGCAGACGTGACTTTCAGATGTTTCTCACACCCTGGGTATCACAGCAGGAGCTCGACGACACTGACAGCCATGGGACCGTATGCAGTGCATTTATCTTCCAGCAGTAAACATATATGTGGGAAAAACAATGTAAGCTTCAAAGGGCCAAGGTTCAGTGTATTGTGTTCATTACAATATAGCAGCCAGCAGCACAGGGTAATCCTCATAAGAGTCTAATATGGATTTATGACATCTAAATAAAATGTTTATTAAAGGAATTTGGTCTCAGCCAAACACAAGAAACCTATGCACATACTTCTTCAAGTCAACTACAGTTTTTCACTCACAGACCAGAGTGTCATTTCTCACAAAGATTCCCAGAATTAGATCCTGCCTGAGAAAGAAATGTCAGGAAAAAATTATAAGAGCTGAACAGAAATCTTTAATTACAATCTCTGAATTTCCATTAGCTACCTTCTTTTCCAAAGTATACAGGAAGATAAACTCCTTTTCACTCTCGCCTCCCGGAAAGGAGTTTTACAAGAGTGAGCTATATCTACTGGCATAAAACAGATACCTGTTCAGGAACATCAAAGGCAGAGGACAGAAGTGCCAAGTTCGAGGGCAGTCTAAGGTATATGCTAAGATCTGAGCTTAAAGAAAAACAAGGAGTAAAAAGAACTCTAGAATGCTGCTTGTTATCAAGTAATCACAAAAAAAATTTTTTTCTTAACCAGTGCAATAATACAGGGAATAAAACCTGCGAAGTATGAAAAAAAGTAACCATAATGGGTGCTAGGATTAAAGGTGTGAACCTGTACCACAGCGGTACAGGCTGCTTCTCTGTGTTGGAATTCCAGTCAAAAATTCATGGGAGAAATGTGTCACTTCTTTAAAATGTTTGAAAATCACTGGGGCTTGAGAGATGACTCAGCAGTTAAGAGCACAGGCTGCTGCTCTTCCAAAGGACCCAGGGTTCATTTCCCAGCACCCATCTGTAATTCCGGTTTTTTAGGATCTGACACCTTCACACAAACATACATGCTGGCAGAACACCAGTATACATTAAAACAAAACAAAACAAAACCAATAACTAACTTAAAAAAAGAAAATAAAATAACTCTGGGGTCAGACGTGGTGGTTAATGTCTTTAATCCTAGCATTTGGGAGGCAGAGGCAGTCGGATCTCTGTTGAGTTCAAGGCCAGTCCAGTTTACAAAACAAGTTCCAGGACAGCTAGGGCTGTTACACAGAGAAAACAAAAAGTCTCACAAGTCTGGATGCTGAGAATATTTACTGGAACCAAAACCTTATTGTGCTTTTTAAACCCCTCAGTTTTCTGTACCCAGACCTGCATCCTTGCTTATCCAGCAATCTACATTGAGCTATACCCACAGTCCTCTGTTTTTCTTTGCTGGTTCTGGGGATGAAATTTATAGGAGCCTAGCAAGCACTCTTAGCTTTGAGCAGCATTCCTGACTCGCAAACTTGTTTTTACCGAATTTTAAACTCAAGTCTTTAAACGAACAACAAAAAACCAAACACCAAACGAACAAATAAAAAAAAATCAACAAAGAAAAAACCAAACAAAATTAAATTGTGCATATGTAAGGGCACAACTTCCGGTAATTGGTTCTTTTCTTCCTCCACGTGGGTCCCAGGAATGCAACTCAAGCTTGGCAGCAAGCACCTTTACCAGCTGAGCCATCTCACTGTAGTCCTGGGCAAGTTTTAACATCTTTCTCCCACCCTTGTTTTACAGATAGTAAAATGGGTATGTACGCGCCAACTTCGCCTTAATTTAGCCTCTAAAAACACTGGAGAATTTATAAAAATAATCACGTTTCCGTGTATTGATGGTCCACTTTCCATTACATGACTGTCAAACCAGTCATAACTGAAGCTGGGTGTGTGGCTCACGCTTTAATAACAGTTTTAAGATAGAAGCAAAAAGGCACGTAGCCACCAAGGTGAAGGCTTCTTTTACAGAAATCGAAAGACTCTCCCGGGCAGACTTCCTAACGGGAGGGGCCGCGGTGACCCGGAGAGGCCTCACTTCCTTCGCTCTTGGGCTTCGCTCTTGGGAGTGAGTCCGACCGGGTTCAGTCCCTCTTGGCGGAAGAACGGAATGCCTTCAGGCAATAGATGAAGGGTCGGGGCACCTCCTTACCATTCGGGGTAAGAAAGGCAGCCCACACAGCCCGCGTGCGTGGCCGTGGAGCCTACTGCAGGGACGGGCAGAATCCACGCCGCCCCGCGCCCCCGGGCCTGTCAGACCCTTACCGCCCACCCGCCCCCATTCTTCGCTCTGAACTTACCGGGTGGGGGCTGCCGCCTCCGGCCTCGAGTGCGTGAACCGCGTCCTGTCGGGTCTGGCTCCGCCGCGCTCCTTACAGCCGCTGCAGAGACGAGACTGAAACCCAGCGGCCGCAGCCGTCGCCACCGCCTCTGTTGCCGGGGGGTCTCGCCTCCATCGCTGGCTGCGAGGGCGCTGGGGGCACGTGACCGGAAGTGCCGGGGCGGACCTCGGGGCCACGTGACCCCCCGTGCGGCCGCCATGACACCTTCCGCTGGCTCCCGCCCTCCCCCACCGACTCCCGCCTGTTTCGTTTCCCCTCTCCGGTCTCAAGTGATGAAGAGTTTCGGGGATTCGGTTTGGCTCGCCTTCCTGCCTAGAGAGCATCCGGTCCGGATCGGCGGCGCGTCCTCGGCTCGAGGCGGCTCTCTGACTGCAGGCCGCAGGGAGCGTAATCGCGATCGCGGCCGGAGGGGGAGGGAGCACGCGCGGGGAGGGGCGTGACCGTCACGTGACAAGGAAGTGCCGTTAACAGCGCTTTCCCCTGCTCCCTGGCGCCTCTGGATGACGTTGCGAGGGCGGGGCGGGGCGGGGCGACAGCGAGCCTGCCGTTCTGGTTCCGCTGTCAGTGCCTGTTGAAGGTGTGTGGATCCTGCCTAGGGAGGCGGTCTGAGCCGGCTAGGCAGTGCGCGGTTCTTTGAGCCGGGCTGGGAGAACCTCTCCTCCAGAGCGACAGATGCAGTTTAAAGTCCCTGCCGTCTAAAAGGTAGCTGTGATTGATGGGAGCGCTTGTGGTCAAGGACTGTTCTGCTCATCCTGCATCTCCAGCGGGGCCTTCAGGGTCTAGGACGCCGGTGAATGAACGTATACATGAATGAATGCATGAGCGAGTGGTTAATTTTTCTGAGGCAATTATCTGATCATTCCTTCTTGGATAGGAAGATTCTTATGGAAATAAAGTCTATTAATTCCCCTTTGCATAAATTCTTCAATTTTTTTGTTTACCTTTGTGTTTCCTTTCACGCACCTTGTAGGACGAGGTACGCTTTGATTTGCATTGGCTTTGTGAGCAGCAATCACTGTCTACCACTCTTGAATCATCATCGAAATAATCCCAGGAAGTGGAAGAGTGTTTCACTTTTTCGTGGATTCTGTTTTCGTTTATTTTTGGGGAAGGAGGTGGCATGGCATGGCATACACAGAGGACAAGTTTGTGTAGTTGGTTTTGTCCTTCCATCTTTCTGTGAGTTTTGGGGACCAAAGTCAGGTCACCATGCCTGCACAGCAATAAACCATCTCTTGGGCCATTCTTTTTTCCTTTTCCTTTTTTTATTTTTATTTTTTGTGTATTCTACTTTCAAGCATAGTTTGTTGTGAGTGTTGTGACTCTTGGAAAAACCTTTTTAAAAAATGGTAGATGTTCACTGATTTTTGGCAAGAACTTGCCATCTTCTAAAAGGCTAGAGTTAAAAAAATTTTTTTTTTGATCTGACAACACACAGAGGTAAAGTTTAAGTTCAGCTTTTTGAAAACGTGAGGCTTATTAGTTTGAGAATATTTAACAAACAGCATAATAAAAACTACATAAGTTCACATTTATGGAAGGAAAGAAGAACAGAATACTCTTCAATAGCTGAAAAATAGGAGAGAGAGTAAGATGGGAAATGAAACTAAAAAAGGAAGTAAAGATGAGATCACATGGAAAAAGAAGCTATTCTTTGCTTGTTGCTACTACTGGTTTCAAACCAGTTTTAAGTCTTTTCTATTCAAAATGTCAAGAGAGAGGCATTCTTTTTTCCCACAGATTTACTGGGAATGCCTCCCTTTCACTTCTTTATCACTCACTCCTTACTTTTAAATTTGTATTTTCTAGCATCTGCCCATTGTACTTTACAGAAATTGTATACGCTCTCCACACTAAATCCTTCAGTGACTTTCTATGACCTACAAAATTAAGTTTAGGACCCTTGGCATAAAGTTGGAAGTGGTTTGTACCTTGAACCCAAATTTGCATTTTATATTTAACCAAGGACTAAACTTGCATTCTCCAAAAACATTCAGCACTTTTCCATTTCTCCTGTTTCAGCTCCACCTGCTACCTTTTCTCTTTCCCTCCCTATAAAAGCTGACCTGAGAGTAGTGTTACTTCTTTTGGGAAGTTTTCTGCATGTTTGACTTCCTGTTATCCTTTAGGAAACTGTGTGTGCATGTTTATGTTATTTGTGACTTTCTCTTTATTTGACCAGAACTGATTTCTGGAATTCTTTTACTTATCATGTCTTCACAACTATGCCTACTAGTTTACTAACTACTAACTACTCAATAAAATAAGTGACTGAAAAATAGTTTTCTTGGATAAGGAATTGTGAAATATTTTGTGTATAGTCATGCTTAAGTTTTTCTTGTTTGTTTTAGAACACAATTCTTACAGAAGTTAAGTTGTATTATATTACTAGCAGAAAATAAAGCTGTATTACATGTCTATAATAATAAAAAAATCACAGGAAATAGCAAGGACCCATTCTGTCCTTGTGTCTAGTATAAAGACGTTGAGTTGAATTCTCTGACACCACAGATGTAAGAAAAGCCTGGGGGCTGGAGAGCTGGCTCAGAGGTTAAGAGCACTGGCTGCTCTTCCCAAGGTCCTGAGTTCAATTCCCAGCAACCACATGGTGGCTCATAACCATTTCTAGTAAGATCTGGTGCCCTCTTCTGGTGTGCAGTTGTACATGCAGACAGAACATTGGATACATAATAAATAAATCTTTAAAAAAGAAAAAGAAAGCCTGCACGTGCTTCTGTGTGTTTTACCACTCACTTGAAGGTGTGCTCTAAGATTAGGACTTTGTTTTGTCCTCTGCTGTTATCTCCACAACGATGTCCAGCATGTAAGTGATGCTTGGTACATATTTTCTGAATAAGTGAATGGGCTTCTAAAATAGTGGGGAAAGCACAAATCATAGAAAAAATACAGATAGCTGCTTCTGAATTTTTCATGGTATCTGTTCACCTTAGAATTTTTAATTATTTTTATTTGTGTGTATATTTGGTATATGGATATGTGTGTGGGGACACTCCTGCCCATGTGCATGTGGAGGCCAAAGGTGAATATCATATGTCCTCCTTGATGTACTGCTATGCTTGGCTTCTATGTGGGTCCTGAACAGCTATACTCAGGTCCTTATATTTATGCATTACACTCTTTACCCACTGTGTCATCTCCCCAGCTGCTGCTCCTGTTTCTTCTCCTCCTTCTCCTCCTTCTCCTCGATAACTTGGTGGGCAGCAGAAGACTGAGAAGTTAAAATTGATGAGGAGAAGGTTTTGAAGCTGCTGCTGTCCCTCATAGCTGCTTGACATTAGCTATGGTCAGCTCCACTGTGTTCTTTGACATGGACGTTGATGGCAAGCCCTTGGACCCATCTCTTTTAAGCTTTTCCAGATAAAGTTCAAAAGACAACAGAAAACTTTCTATGATCACTGAATTGATTTGATTATAAGGGCTCTAGCTTTTACAGAATTAAACCAGGGCTCATGTGTCCCAAGTGGTGACTTCACAGACCATCATGGTACTGGTGACGAGTCTAGATTTTACTGTCGTGAGGGTTATGGGAAGCTGAAGTTGGAGCTTGCAGATTTTAGCATCATATCTGTGGTGGACTGTGCTGGACCAAGCGCAGCGCTTCCTTGTTTGTGTGTGCACTGTCAGAACTGATGGGAGGGCAAGCACGTAGATTTTGATCCTACGAAAGATGACTTGACCATCTTTGAGTATAAGATAAGATCACCAACCTCTTTTCTCTTTTTCTATGGAAATTGGTGACACTTGACCACCTCCTCACCAAAAAGAAGAGTAGTTGAACAGATAAGATGTCTCATTTGGCATTTATTGCCTTGTATTCTTCCCCTGCTCATCCCTTTCTTGTTTCTTTTGTGAAGGCCTTTATTTTGTCTTTTTTGTTTTTAATTTAGGGTGTTTCTGTGAGTGAGTGTGAGTGTCACAGAGTGTGTGTGGAAGCCAGAGAACTTCTGTGAGTCAGTTATCTGTTTAGCAGGTGTGATTTAGGGATTAAACTTGGTCATCTCAGACTTGACAGTAAGCAGGTCTGGGCCGTCTGGCTGGCCCTAAAGCCCTTATTTTTTTGTGGTCTAATTCTCTGTACCTCACTTCTCAGTAGGTACATTCACTCCTTTGGCATACACATGAAGCCCCAGCTAGACTAGAGAGAAAGATCCTGTTCAGCACTGTAAAATTGTTAGCAGATACCTAAGGTTTGATGACGAGGCTTCATCATTTGAGGCCTTTACAAAGGTTGCCTCTTAAAAACTTCCTGTAGACAGATGATTTATGACACAAAGAAGCACAGTGGAATTACTACCTTTTTCTTGAGGAGTTTGTCCAGTTTTCCCTTTAAATCCTACTCTGTCCATTATTAAATTGTTCCATAGTATAGTGGGATAGGACTGTGGAGGGACTTGGAAATCCAGGCCTAAAACTCTTGAGAGTCAGGTAACGACAAGTGTGAATGAACCTTTGAGTGTAAATGATACCTAGGTGTATCCCCACCTGAACTTCCAGAGATGGTTGCCTCTTTCTGTTGAATGTTAATATAAGTTGAATGAGTGGTGATCTTAAATTGTGTTTTTGCAGGTTTATTTGAGTGAGAACTCCTGTGTCTGTTACAGAGCAGTCTTCATCTTTCTGGCTAGATGACTTCTGTGCCAGTGATACCAGAGGCCTACAGCCATGTCCTTGCAGAGTTTGAGTCCTTGGACCCATTACTCACAGCCCTGCGGCTGGACTCCAGTCGTCTAAAGGTGAGCTTCTGTTTCAAGACAGACCCTCACGTGGCCCGTTTCGCTTTCATAGCCACGAGTTCATGCTCTGCCATTCTCAGCCCTGCTGTGCGTTGTTTGTGTTGTAGCCTGTGGTGCCTTACATGGCAGCAGCTTGTTCTTTACTTTTGAGCTATCATTTGACTCTTCCTCAGTTCTGGAATGTGATACTGATAACTGTCTCAGAAAGTGACATGCTTTATGGCGTCAAATGAACATACCCCATTATGTTTTAGAACAGCATGAACTACTGCTGTTAGGTCAAGAGGAGGACTTTGATGCAGCCCTGCATAGGGAGGGGATAAGGCAAAAAGCTTGTGGAAATTACATGGTTTCCTGAAACCTCAGATTCCTGATTAAACACAGGGGTGTCACAGTGACGAATAAAGTCTTCATCAGTCTCAAATGATTTTTATTCTTTTTTTTTTTTTCAAGACAGGGTTTCTCTGCATAGTCCTGACTCTCCTGGAACTTGCTCTGTAGATCAGGATGGCCTCAAACTCACAGAGATTCACCTGCCCTTTCCCTCCTAAGTGCTGGGATTAAAGGCATGTGCTACCACCATTCAGCCTGATTTTATTTTTAAACTTTTGCGGCTGTCTTAAATTACTTAACCTTCTGCCTTTCCTCTCCATCCTTTTCTTTCTTGGCCTTTCCATTCTTTTCTTTCTTTTTTCTTTTCTTGTCTTGTCTTGTCTTTTTTTTTTTAAGACTAAGTCTCACTCTATGACCCAGACTTGTTGGAACTTGCCTGTACAGCCTAGGCCGGCACCACTCTCATGTGATATGCCTGCCTCAGCCTCCGCAGTGCTGATTGCAGGCATAAGACAGATGTCCCAGTGCAGATTTCTGCCCTCTGAGAAAGGGAGAAGAGGGACTAAAAGCTAGTGCAGTCAGCAGTGGTGGAGGCCAATACTGGAAATGTTTTTAGCTACAAGTTACGGCATACTTTACTGTCGGACACAACAGTAAATATGTCCATAGTAGGCATTGTGGAATTCTGAGTGCTCGTGAGAAAACAGGAGTCTCATGACCTCAGTTTCTTCAAAACACAGAATTGTTCTTGGAATGTGTTTTCACGTTCCTCCCAGGGGTAGTGCATAGGAGTGAGTTTCATTCAGCTGTTGTTATTCATGGGCCTCTATGAGAACATGTTTTGCCATGTGTGGCCTGTCCTTGTGATTGAACACCTTTCTCATGTGATTCTTCTTAACTCTCAGAATATAAATTGTCCACTGCTCTGAATAAAGTTATTGCATAAGTTGTTGCATAAGACGTTAGCCCTCCTCTCATTTAGGCCCTGTTTTCCAGGTTCACACTGCTAATTAGAGTGGCAAATACCTTACAAATAGTGGTTAATGTAGAAGTACATTTATAATCTGGAGTTCAGCATTACTTGATTTAGAGTAGTGACCCAGTCAGGCTACTAAGAACACAGGGTTTTCTATCTTTCTTCTCCCATCATACATGTTGACTTAATTACAGTAGTAGTAGTAGTTTAATATCCTATCTAGATTAGCAACTCCAGCAGGAATGAGGGGCCAAGAGCAAAGATTAGGACATTTTCTTAACTCTACCTTTCATTAGAGAAGACAAAGCTTCCAAGAAGTTTCTAGCAAGTTGTGTCCACTGGCTGGGACTGAGTCTCTTGGCCAACTCTGGCAGCAAAGGAACCTACAGAAAGGAATACTTGGGTTTTTGAGCTTCTGTGTTGGAAAGAAACAAAATTGAAGAGGGTTGAGAATAGTTTTTTGTAATCTACTAATACATTTTTGGCACAGGTACTGTGTACAGCATGGTCACAGCTTTGTCTGGTGGCTCAGGAGAGAAATGAGTAGACTGAGGCTGTGAGGAGACATGGCAGTTGTGGGTGTGTGTGATGGTTCTGCAGATAGAGGTAGTGAAAGTGAGCAACTGATTGAAGCAACTAGTTTGTCCTCTGGTAATTGTTTTGTTTCCCCCATTGTGGCTAGCACTAAATGACCTGGCCAAATTATGAAAATAGGAACTGTTTAATAATTGGTTTGTAATAAAGAAAAATTACTCATTTATACGATTGAGTCTATTCAGCCTTTTGAGATTCAGCTAAAAGTTTAAAAGCAAGCCAGGTATGCACCTATAATCCCAGCACTCTAGGAGGCAGAGGCAGGCAGATTTTTGTGAGTTTGAGGCCAGCCTGGTCTACAAAGTGAGTCCAGACAGCTGGGACTACACAGAGAAACCCTGTCTGGGGTGAGGGGAGTCCAAAAACAAAATGTTCTTTTTTTGGCATATTTCAGTATTCTAGGATTGCAAATTAGTGTTGTTCCATTGTGTCCTTCTGGATAAAAGGGAAGGAAGGAACAGACTTGCAGTGCTTATTTCTAGTGCTAGGTTATTTTTAACAGTGCTAGGAATGCAGCCTAGGTTCTTGTGCATGCCAGGCAGGTGTCCTGCAAGCAAGCTACATCCCCAGCACACAATGGCTGTGGCACAATCACCTCACACTTCTCTCTTCATCCTTTTAGTGTACCAGCATAGCTGTGTCTCGGAAATGGCTGGCACTAGGTAGCACGGGAGGAGGACTCAATCTCATTCAGAAAGATGGCTGGAAGCAAAGGCTGTTTCTCTCTCACCGGGTAAGACCAGGGATACTCTCCCATTTTTCCAATGTAATCAAGCATTTAGAGTAAAAGAAGAATGAAAACAAACTATTCTTTGTCTGACGTTCTAGGAAGGTGTGATCACTCAGATTGCCTGCTGTTCTCATGATGATGACTATGTTGCTGTAGCTACCAGGTGAGAAACTCTTAAAAATGATGGTCTTTCCCCTGCATGTGAACCCGATAGGTGTGCTTGGCAGGATGACCAACCATCTCATTTCCCGGTGTTAGCACCGAAAGCCATGTCCTGGGAAACCAAATCTCTCAGTGCCCAAGTCATCTGGGAGGGGTGGTTGGTCACCCCAGGGTTTGTGAAGAATGATCTGAGGCAGCGACATCTGAAAGGTCTTGAACCGGGAACCGGCTCCTTGAGGAGCCGATCCTCACACCTGGGTGTGTCTTAGTTCCCTCTCAGCACCGCTTTCTCTTTCTAGTCTTCATGCTTAAGCCTATAGTAAAATTTTAACAAAATTTCCAATCTTGCTGAGAGAGAGAGAGAGAGTGAACAGATAAATTTGAACACATAGGTCTTCTAATTTATTGATGCTTTGATTTATAACTTTTCCCCCTAAGAACAAGAGTTTATATTGTACTTAATATGGTTAATGTTATTTTGCAGTTCAGCTTTATCATTTTTGTCATTGCTGTAGCTTTTTTTGTGGTAACTTGATCTGCTTGTAACTTGTCTACAGTCAAGGTCTTGTAGTTGTTTGGGAATTAAATCAAGAGCGTCGTGGGAAACCAGAGCGAATTCATGTGTCTTCAGAACACAAAGGCCGAAAAGTTACTGCCCTCTGTTGGGACACAGCTGTTCTGAGAGTCTTTGTAGGTGACCAAATGGGCAAAGTATCTGCCATAAAACTCAATACTTTGAAACAAGCAAAGGTGAGGCAACGCTCCAGCGCCGTGTGTGCCCTGTGATGTAAGGTGTGAAGCTCTGAACTGTGTATCTGCTGGATACTGACCTCCCTCAGTATTGAGTCCTAGCAGAAGTGTAACTTGTGTGGTCTCAGTTACTGGACATACCAGGATATTCTGGCTTGTTCATAATGACACATCACAGTTGTTACTTGATTCCTGATGCATGTTTGATTCAAAATACAGTTGAGTCCATTGGTGGTGGTACATTCCTTTTTTCTTTTTTCAGAGCGGAGGACTGAGCCCAGGGCCTTGCGCTTGCTAGGCAAGTGCTCTGCCACTTATCCCAGCTCTTGTGAGGCAGAGGCAGGCAACTCTTTGAGTTCGAGGCCAGTCTGGTCTACAGGTCAAGTTCCAGGGCAGCCAGGGCTACACAGAGAAATCCTGTCTTGAAAAATCAAAATGAAAACTAAAATTGAAACCATATATATAGCATAGACTTAATTTCCTTTTTACTCAAAAGGAGAAAAAATATCATATGTATTTATATGGGCACATATACATATATAATATATATTATATATGTAAATGCATATAAATATATATTGGCTTTGTGAGACAGTGTTTTCTCTGTATACCTTTGGCTGTCCTGGAATCTTATATATTTCAAAGTAATAAATTTTCTTTCATTCCAACTTTATAAAGATACTAATTACAAATAGAACCTTGAGAAATTTCTGTAGTTAGGTATCAAATAATTTCACAGACTTTTATTGCTTATTTTGGTTTTTTTGAGACAGAGTGGGTGTCCTGGAACTTGCTGAGTAGAGCAGGCTGGTCTTGAACTCATTGAGATCTTCTTGCCTTTGTTTTCCTAGTGCTGGGATTAAAGGTATGTGCCATCACCACTTTCAGTTTCACAAATTGTACTTTCCTGTCTGTCTTTCTTCCTTCCTTCCTTCCTTCCTTCCTTCCTTCCTTCCTTTCTTTCTTTCTTTTTTGAGATAGGGTTTTTCTGTGTAGCCCAGGTTCTCCTAGAACTCACTCTGTAGACCAGGCTGGCCTTGAACCATAGAGATGTGCCTGCCTCTGCTTCCCTAGTGCTGGAATTAAAGGTATATGCCACCATGCCTGGCTTTATTTTTATTATTATTATTATATTTTGAACTTTGTTTTGTTTTGTTTTGTTGGTTTATCAAGATAGGGTCTTGGGCCTGGAGAGATGGCTCAGAGGTTAAGAGCCCTGTCTGCTCTTCTAGAGGTTCTGAGTTCAATTCCCAGCAACCACATGGTAGCTCACAACCATCTATAATAAGATCTGGTGCCCTCTTCTGCCATGCAGCCAGAACAATATATACATAATAAACAAATCTTAAAAAAAAAAAAAAGGCCGGGTCTTAATTCAAAGGATTGGCCTTGATCTCACTGCAGTCTTTCCAGTCTCAGTTCCCTGAGTCCTGAGAGCACAGGTGTGCTACCCCTCCTGGTGTGTTTTGGCTTATTTTAACAGGTCGTGCAAAAGAGGTTGTGTGTATTGCTGTGAATATATTTCCCTCTTACGTCCCTTTTAGGCAGCTGCTGCCTTTGTGATGTTCCCTGTTCAGACAATAACAACAGTCGACTCCTGTGTTGTCCAGTTGGATTATTTGGATGGAAGATTACTTGTGTCTTCACTGACTCGATCCTTCCTGTGTGACACTGACAGGTATGCTAAGTGACCACACAGCTGTATAGAATTTCAGGCTTTCCAGGTCTGAGTACTGCTACTCATGGAGCCAAAACAAGCAGTCAGTGAGCCCTACCCAGTGGCTTACCTAAGAGTCATGAGAAGGCCAAGAACTTGTTTAATGGGTGGAGTTAGAAAGTCTGCCCTGATTTTCACAGTTCGTTTTTTGTTTCGTTTTTAAACATTTGTTGTGCATTTCATGGCATTTTACTAATGGGCAAAACTGGATAAAGAATTACCATATCTTTGTGAAGCTGACAAAATCCCGCTAAAGTCTCGAGGGTAGAGACATAGGTACAGTGAATGGCAAAGCAATGTGCTAGATGTGGTCAAGAAAAACCAGACAGGATTGGAAACAGCTTCAGTGAGTGTTATCTCTCACTGACAAAGTTCTTTAGTTGTTGCTCATGCTCAGAAGTGTTCAGTGGCCATTGTTTTCATGCTGGCCCTAGTTGGTTTGCTGGCTACCGTATCTCTTAGGATCATCCCTTCTTTAAAAAGTTGTTATGCAAAACTTGAAGCATGCACAAAAGAATGAGTATTGTACAGTCAATAAGGCCTTAAGTGTGCATTTCAGGGGTTACAGTTGAGTTGCAGTAATATAGAACCTGTTGAAGAAATAGCATGTAGAATTTCCCATTCTATTATCAGTTTGGGAGGTCGTGGATAGTATAATAATAGACACAATTGCCGTTTGTAGTGTGGTATGTGCTGTGAAAGCAGGGTAGGAGAAGCAGATAATTGAGCAAATGGGAGCCTAAGACATTTCTCAAAGGATGAATGATGCAGACAAGTCATGAAGAAGACCTATCAGGAGACAGATATCACATTTTCTCTCATATGTAGAATCTGGACTTGAATAAAAAAAATATATACACACATGCCTTTATACATGAATGGCCTGAAAGTAGAAGGGACTATTAGAGGGAAGAAAGGGACAAGCACTGCAAATTTTCCCTCCTGTAGATTCTGGAATTATGTATAGATGTATATTAAACAAGCATGTGCAGTCCTTTTAACTGCATCTGTATCAGTTGACATGGGCCATAGGTAGATGTCCAGGCAGATGGGGAAGGGAACTAGTAGAAGAAGGAGATAGGAGGTTGGGAGGTAAGAGGCTGATGGGGAGGTAATTGCAAGCAAAGCCCATGGCATAGATGTTTGCAATGTCAGAGTAAAACCCATTATTTTGTATAGCAACTAAAACAATCGAGAAAAGAAAGTCATGCTTGTAATCTCAGCACCTTGGAGGCTGAAGCAAGAGAACTGCAGAGAGTTCAAGTCCAACCTGGCTACATAAGAAGTTCTAGGTCGCCTCCGACACAATCTGATAGGCCTGCTCTTTGATCACCTCCCCCTGAGGGGAGAGCAGTCTTCTTACCAGGCCACAGAAGATGACAGAGCAGCCACTCTGGTTGTGATCTGATAGACTAAGATCAGAAGGAAGGAGAGGAGGACCTCCCCTATCAGTGGACTTGGGGAGGGGCATGCATGAAGAAGGAGGAGAGAGGGTGGGATCGGGAGGGGAGGAGGGAGGGACTTATGGGGGGATACAAAGTGAATAAAGTGTAAAAAAAATTAAAAAAAAAAAAGAAGTTCTAGGTCAGCCTGGCTATAGAGGGAGACCCTGTTTTAAACAAAACCAAAACCCAAACAGACAAGTAACACAGAGAAAATAGTAAGAGGCGTTTTTAAGAAGAAGTAAATTAGCCATTATCTCCTCTGTATCTCATGGAGCTCAGCTCTCATCGCTAACTGGACCACTCAGGGAACAGAATGTACCAGGACACAGAATTTCAAAAGGTCGTGGCTTTTAAGAAAAGAAAGAGCTCATTGGATGTTTGTACTGGGGGAAGGCCTTGGAGATAATTGGGAAATAACAGCTTGCATGAAATATCAAAAAAATTATGTTATGCATAGTGACGGGGAAAGCCGTCGGTAGGGTTCACAGTAAATAAAGTGGTAATGCCTCTTGGATATGAAACAGGCTTCGCTCATTCTGTGAATAATAACAGTACTGATGTGAAGAGCTTGGCTTTCTGTCACAGGGTGGTTCTAGTAACCAGCCCCGTTTGGACCAATCTATGCCATTGTTTTCTCCTGTAGTACTGACAGAACAGAAAGAGGAAAAGGGCATTGTGGGTGGGAGTATATGGCCATGCTGGTTTGTAGTACCAGTTTTCCTTCTTTGATGTGATTGCTTTTAATGTTTCTTTTTTGTAGTAAATCTATTTTGTCTTTGTTGCTGGAAATTAGGGAAAAGTTTTGGAAAATTGGAAATAAGGAAAGAGATGGAGAATATGGGGCTTGTTTTTTCCCCGGAAGATGTGCTGGGCTCCAGCAGCCTCTCATCTACTGCGCGCGCCCAGGCTCCAGGCTTTGGGAAGTGAGCTTCGATGGGGAGGTGCTCAGTACACACCAGTTCAAGAAGCTCCTGTCGTCGCCGCCCCTCCCTGTGATTACTACAAGGTAGCCACTTACGGCAGGGCCTCCTGGAGGCCTCGGCTTAAAATCTGTGGAGCTGTGCAATGTCCCAGATTTGATTATACCTTTTAAAAGTGAGAGAGAATTTTTATTAAACGATTTAGAGACATCAGAACAGTTGTTAACAACTGTCTTTATGATTACAGTGACTTCAGTAAGGGGAGATGCCATTTAGGAATTTGTTTTCCAGTTCCCGTTTTCTCTATAGTGACCAGGTCTGTTTACCTTCCAGATCAGAGCCTCAGTATGACCATGCAGTCGCATCCTCACAGTCGCTGTCGTTCCCCAGGCTCCTGCATCTTAGGTAAGTTTCTCCTTTGCCCTTTTCTCCTTATTCAGAGGCCATTTGCTTTTATGTTTATTTTATTTTTATTTTGTTTTGTTTCTTCAAGACAAGGTCTCAGTGTGTGGCTCTGGCTGTTTTTGGACTCCCTCTATAGACCAGGCTGGCCTCGATCCCAGGTTCGCCTGCCTCCTGAGAGTTGGGATTTAAGGCATGCACCCCCACCACTGTCCAGCCTATTTTTCAATTTTTAAAAATGGTGTTCAAGTGTGAACACAGGACCTTGTATGGCTATTTCTCTACACCTAGGCTAAACTACAGCCAGTGAGCTTAAAAAGATTTTGTGTATGTGTGTTGCTGGGAATCAAACGGAGAGTCTTGTGCATGCTAGATGAGCAGAGTCTGCCACTGAGCTGAACCTCAGATGGAATCTTGCTGTGTTGCACAGGCTGACCTCAAATTCTTGGGACCAAGTAATTCTTTCTCGGTCTCTCAAGTAGCTGGGACTTTTGTTACATGTTACTACAGTCAGGCCTTTCAACTTTAAAGAGAGAAAGAGAGAGAATGTTTGTGTATGTCTTCTTTAAAATTTTTATCTTTTTTTACACATTTTATTTTGCCTGTGTATATGTCTGTACATCATTTGCATGACTGGTGCCAGAGGGTATCAGATCTCTGGGAACTGGAGTTAAAGACAGTTGTGAGCCGCCATGTAGGTGCTAGGAATTGAACCCAGGTCTTCTTGGAAGAGCTGTTAGCTCTTTTAACCACTGAGCTGTGTCTCCAGCCCCACTCTCAGCTTTTTAATTTAATTTTATTTTTTAATTCACTTTACAGCCTGATCACAGACCCCCTCCCTCCTTGACTCCCGGTCCCACCCTCACACTCTCTCCTACTCCCCCATTCTTTCATCCTCAGAGAAGGGAAGCCTCCCTCAGTGGGTACCAACCCACCATGGTACATAAAGTCACAGCAAGACTAGACACATCCTCTCCCATTGAGGCCAGACATGGCAGCCCAGCTAGGGCCACTTCCAGCTTTTTAAGGTTGTTTTTATGTTGAATTATTTCTGGGAAGTTTGGCGGTGACTGTGTTGCATACTATTCAGAACATAAGAGAAATGAAGAGATCCCTTTCCAAACCAGTCGGAGAGTTTATAATTGTCAGGGAGCTTTCCGGCAGGCAGTACCCGCTGGTAAAGGTTCTCATCCTCTTAGAAACTCTGTACTTGGTGGGCTGCTGTAACGATGTAGCGTGTCAGTGTGAGCACACGGCACATAAGCAGTTGTGGAACCTGTTCTTGGAAGCTCAGTGAAACCAGCTCTCTGTCTTTTAGGTCCTTAACAAGTAACTTACATGAAGGTCCGCTCCAGGCTGACAGTTCACTTCCGCTTAGGGGTTAGCCTACCTAGTTGCATTAGGTACAGAGTCAAATACTAAGCCACTCTGGAGTTTGTCAGCTGCTCTACCGCGTGGGTGGAGGGATCTGTCTGAGTTCCACGTTACAGTGAGCAGCTATTCCTAGTAGCTTTTACTAGTTATTATAACTAAGTGAAAACTCAAAGAATGATAGTGTTTTTGCAGGCACTCAGTAGAGTGGCCTACTGATTGGAGTTTTTCAAAGGGCAACCAACAGCTCTTTTAAAATATAATGAAGATGTTAATATTTTCCCCAAAGGTTACATTAACTCAGGTCACAATGGATATGGGGCTTCTTTCTCTTCTCTGACTTTGCTGTTGCTGTTTAAGATTGCCTTCGTCTCCTTAGTGCTGTGATCATAGGTATGTGCTATCACACCCAGCTGCTTTGACTTCTTTCGTTTATATTTTTTCTTTGACTTTTTAATTCTTTTATCTTTGGTGTCACAGTTTATCATCATGAAGGAATGGAAGGATGAAGAATGTGTGAATTATAAGCCTGGGTTCTTAAGTCTCCTTTGTCGCCTTCATTTAATCAAAGCTACTGTTTCTTTTATATTCATTTTACCAGGTGTGTGTTTGTGTGTATACATACCTGTCCTGTGGGGGTGGTTACTGGAGGAGGTCAGAAGACACTGTGGTGGATCTCCTGTTGCTAGAGTTGGCAGCGGTTATCAGCTGCTGGGTGTGGGTGCTGCAAACTGAACTTGAGTTCTCTGGAAGAACAGAATGTTCTTAACCATTGAGCCATCTTTCTAGCCTCTGGGTTATTTATTTTCTCTTCCTTCCTTGAAGTGGAAGTTTCTTGTTTCTTTGAAGACTCAGATCTTACTATTAATTTTGATGATTGATTGATTGATATCTCATGTGCACTGGTGCTTTGCCTGTCTGTGTGTCTGTGAAGGGGGTCAAATGAAGGATCGGTGGTTGTGGTAGTTAGAGAATCTATTACTATTTGATAACTCAATAAAGTGTAATAATCAGGACCCCAGGAAACAGGGAATGACTTTCTGGAATAAATGAGTTTGAAGGAAAAAGGTTCTGTGAAATTCAGAGGTAAGATCTAGCTTTGGAGTTGCACTCCCCAGTCTAAATGTGAGGCCTTGAACCTTCAGGCTGAATGGCCCTGGCATGTTATTTCATCTCTGATAAAATAAAGTAATACTTGTACCTTGATGGACTCACTAGATTATGTAGCTGGAGCCCTTCATAATACTTCTAGTATGGCCAGGTGTTCTCAGCCTGTGTCACCTACACACGCTGCTAAAGTCAGAATATTGCCTTTCCTGACAGAGACTCCAAAGGCGATTCACTGTAAGTGGTTGGTCTGTCTAAACGAGTGTCTGTATTATATCTGAGAAGTTTAAAAAGTGTCACATAAATCTTTCTTAAGCACGTCTTTTTCTTTTTCTAGAAGCTATTTGTGTTTGTGTCTAAATTTTCCCAATCTGGCACCATTTGATGCTGTGTTTTCATTGGGCTTAGGAAGAAGATGGTAAAGTTTGTTCAGTTGGTCACCGCTGTATTTTCTTGCACAGTCTTATTTAACTTGAGTAGCCAATGAGAGTTTGAGTCCAGGGAGTAATAAAGTTCTGTGCTCTAGTGAACCTGAGGTTTGTGTTTATTTAATTATATTTTGTCATTTTTTGATGTCTTTTATTTTTTCTTCCAGTGAACACTGTGTGCTGACTTGGACAGAAAACGGAATTTATATTTTTATTCCTCAGAATGTTCAAGTTCTTCTTTGGAGTGAAGTCAAGGGTAATTATATTTTTCTTTCTTAGGTAACTTTTAGTCTCACAATTGTATGTGAAAATTAATTATGAGAAATTTTATAATGTGAGAAGTTGAAAATGCAGGGAATAGTTATTGTGTGTGACTAACAGAGAAAACCAGTTCCTTTACTTGTGGTTACAACCAGAGATACGGGAAAATGTAGCATTTCTGATAAGACAGTTCCTTGGTTTTGCCTTTTGGGGTCCTTTCTCCCGAGAGAGAAAGGAGGGTCGTTAGTGACCACCTTATTGTGCGAGCTCCAGGCTATAGCTCTGTGCAGGGTTACAGTCTGGCCCAGAGCGTGTTGCCCGGTTTCTCACTCCCAATTCCTTTTCACAGGAAATAGCATTTTAAACTTAGGCTTTTAGATCAGGAAGCTGTGGGGCTTTGTTTTCTAGCCTTACAAAAGTATCTAAATATGATTTCTTTATTGAAATACAAGTATAAAAAGAGATGACATTTCATTCAGCCAAATATTATTCACTTTATAATTATGATTGTAGCCCATGTAAAATGGTAGGGTTTTTCCTTCTACTGCTGGGGATCAAGTGTGGGCCTTGTACATCCGGGCAGGTACCTGGTCGCCAAGCTGCATTCCCAGCTGGGCCTTACAGACGCAGCAAGGGCTGTTTGGTTAATATCCTGTCTTTGTGGGTTTGTTTGCTTGTTTTTAGGTATTCAGGATGTAGCTGTCTACAAGAATGAGTTGTTTTGTTTACACTTTAACGGGAAAGTCTCCCATCTTTCCCTGTTATCTGTGGAGCGCTGTGTGGAACGCTTGTTGAGGAGAGGCCTGTGGGACCTGGCTGCTCGCACATGCTGTCTCTTCCAAAATTCCATCAGCACCAGCAGAGTGAGTTAGCGTTGACCTGTGGATGTTCATTACGGATCGCTATAAAGTTGCTTATCTTTATTAACCTTTTTGTGTGACTTACACATGTAGAGTTCAAGTCTTCAAAGAAATCATGGCAGATGTATCTGAGGGTGGGTGAAGGGTAATGAAGGTGGTGTATTTTTGGTTTTAAGAAAATATCAAAGTGGGTGGTGCTAGTGCATGCCTTTAGACCCAGCACTTGAGAGGTAGAGGCAGGTGGATCTCTGTGAGTTCGAGGCCAGCCTGGTCAACAAAGTGAATTCTAGGACAACCAGGGCTACACAGAGAAACCTTGTCTTGAAAAACCAAGGGGGAAAAAAAAGAAGAAGAAGAAAAATAAAAGGGAAAAAAATATCATATTAACTTAGAAATATATTTTAATTTCAGAGCTTGCTTTAAGGGGGATGATTATACATAATGGTAACTCTTAGTTCTTAATATAGAATATGTTCTCATTAAATCTCCCTAGCTTACTAAGCGTTCTTAAAACACTTGTGAAGGTTTATTCTTGTGGGAGCACCTTTAGCACTTTGGCTGTTTGGATATAGCTGCAGTTACAAACAGTAAACTGTTTTCTTGGTGGTTTCTTATCCTTTTATTAGGCGAGAAAAACACTGACTGCAGATAAATTGGAGCATTTGAAATCTGAGCTGGACCCTACAACTTATAGTGAACTAATTTCTCAGCTGGATGAATTGATCTTAAAATTTGAGCCTTTGGACTCAGCTTGCAGTAGTAGAAGAAGCTCCATTTCCTCACATGTAAGTGCTCTTTCTTAACTTAGTCATTCAGTATGTATGTTGAGGGAAGACGGCATGCACACATGGGCAAGCACAAATGTCAGGGGACATCTTTCAGGGATCAGTTCTCTCCTTCCTCCATGTAGGTTCTGAGTATTGAGCTCAGGTCATCATATATGACATCAGGTGCCCTTTTTACCCCTGAGCCATTTGCCAGCTCAGTAACTCTTTTAAGAGTTTTTTAGTAAGTACAAGGATTTTTTTGCTTTCCCCGTAGTACTTTTTTGGGGAATAGTGGCTTGGAGATGTCTGCTTTTTCTTTTTGTTATTTTGATAGACTACGTGAGGTAAACAGTGTGTAAAAAGGGAAGGGTGCAAACTGTGATTTGAGAAAATTTAATACATGGTTGGTTGGTATTTTCCATTAGGCCTTTGGCAAGGAGAACATGGTAGAAGAAAGCTGTTCACCTAATAGCATCCAGGAAGCCAAGAAGGAAACAAAGCAGGGATGGGGTCCCAGTATCTCATTCAAGGGCATACTGTTACTGAGCCCCACTTCAAAGGCTTACCACCCCCCAGTAGCACCATAGATTGGGCATCAATACATGGACACATTCAGAATCCAACATGTAACAGGGGAGCCTTTTTCCATGGTGAGCAGTGGGGAAAATCAGGTGTCTTGAAGCTACATTTGTTTGTCACTGTTTACTGCTCGCTGTTCCCAAGTTGTTCACATAGCTCCATGTTTAGTAAGGCGCTTTCAGTTTGTGACTTCAGATGTTTGACGTTATCTGAGGTCTCAGTGCTGCTCAGGACTGCCTCATTCCAACCCCCTTTCTCACTGCCTGTTTTCCAAAGGCAGGACAGGCTGAGTGCTGTGGTGGGCGACACAGTATCGCTAGCTTATCTGACACGGGGGTGCCAGCTGCCCGCTCTTTGCTAGTGTGTGCTGAGGAGCTGTAGCTGTTGGCGCTGACCTTCCGCTCTAGTATTGTCATCCTTCTGAAAGGCTGTGTTGCGTTACATGGAGAACTTTGATCTTGAGGGGAGTTATTTTCATTTTTAGGAAAGTTTTAGCATCTTGGACTCTGGTATTTACCGTATCATCAGTAGTAGAAGAGACAGTCAGTCCGACGAAGACTCTTGCTCCCTTCACAGCCAGACTTTCTCAGAAGATGAGAGACTTAAAGAATTTGCCTCGCACCAGGAAGAGGAGCAGCCAGAGCACAGCTGTGGTGCGAACAGACATGAAGGTGATGAGTGTCTCTTGTTAGTCACTGATGAGGAACAGTTGCTCACTGCAAATTGCCAGGATAATCTGCAGAGAGTTTCTTCCTGGTAGAGACTAGCGGCCTACAGATCTGCTGGCCGCTAGAAGTTGGTGATGTATAGGTTGCTCTTTAACTCTTGTTTGAACTAACATTTGTAAAGTGCCTAATGTGTGTCATGCATAAAAAATGCTACACAGGTTAAGACAGAGCATTAGCCAAAATAAGGAAGAATTTTACCTCACTAACCACATTATTTTCCACCAGGAATGAAAGATGGCTTCAGTTTTGGGAGCCATTGCCTTCCCTTTTCAATGTTCCAGCATTCCTGTGACTGAACTGTTGAGAAGAGATTAGTAGACACTCTAAACTACCCTTGTGGCTTGTGGGGATTCAGGGTTAGTAGTTGATAAAGGTACCTGGCTCAGTGTTTCACGTGGACCATCCATGCATCCCATAATCCTGTGTTCTGTGCTCATTTGTATCTGGATCAGTTATGATTTTGGTATAGAATCCTTCATTTCCTTTGCTTTATTCATTTATGAATTTGTTTGGTCCTTTAAAAAACTTCCATGTGATTAGATGTTTGTTTTTCCCTACTTCTACTTATTAGACAGTGTTTTCCACAGTCCAGAGACGTCTGAGATAGATAAGAATGAAGCTTTTCTGCCCTTCAGCATTCCGCTGCCATTTCGCTCTCCATCTCCCCTCGTATCTCTTCAGGCTGTCAAAGAAAGGTAAACAAGGCAGTCTTGTCATCTGATTCCATTTCTCACTTTGCTTCAGTTATCACCTGACATACTGAGAAGGAAAAGATTTTAAATGATAAAAAGGTCTCAAGCTATTTCTCTAATAAACTGTTAATATGAACTGCTAATTTCTCCTTTCAACCCTGAGAACTGAAGTGTTCCTCTTCGTTTGTGAAGCTTAGTATGTAAGTTGTAGATGAGACCCGTATACCAGACATACCAGAATTAAATATTGTAGTTTCTTCCCTCCTGTATGCCATAGTGTGTCCACGTGGAGGAAGGAAACAACTTTGTCTCATCAGTTCTCTTTCTCCTGTGCGGATTCTAGGGACTAACTCATCCTGTCAGGCTTGGTGGCAAGTGCCTGTACCTGCTCAGCCATCTCTCTGGCCCATTAGTCTTTTTTTGTGTATGCAAAGATTTATGTATTTGTATTTATGTGTGTGAGGCTGTGTGAGTTTATGTGTACCATGTGTGTGCAGGTGCCTGTGGAAGCTAGGCTCTGTTAGATCCCCTGGAACTGGCGTTACGGGTAGTTGTGAGCCCTCATTTGGGTACTGGGAATCAACCACTGAGAATCAAGGTGTCTTGCATTACTTTTAGTCATTTCTTGATCCTTTTTCACTTAAAGGGTCATAAATGGAGGATTTCCCCCACTTCTTGAGACGTGTCCTCACTATATAGCTCTAGCTGCCATGGTACTCCACATGTAGACTGGGCTGGCATCAAATTCACAGAGCTCCACCTGCCTCTGCTTCCCGAATGCTGGGGTTAAAAGTGTATACAGCCATATCTGGAACAATTGGAGATTTCTGAGAATTCTTCCTAGTTCGTATGTGAAACCAGTCTTGGTGCTGAGAACAAGAGAGATGTATTTTCTGCCCAGCTACTTCCCAAGTCCTGCTAGGTGCACATTCCTCTGTGTAGAAGGTCTGTTGCGAAAAGTTGGGAGCTAAGTTCCATGAAGAAGTTCCTTGTTTTCTGACCAGGAAGTGGCTGATGGCCACACGCTTAACTTGCCTGAGTTGAAGGAGACATTACATTGCAGAGACAACTGGATTAGAGATCTTCCCTTTAGCGATGACTTATTCAGGACAGTGTTTTGTTGTCTTTATTTTTTTTTTGAGACAGGATTTCTCTGTGTAGCTTTAGCTGTCCTGGAACTTACTCATAGACCAGAATGGCCTGGAACTCACAGAGATCTGTCTGCCTCTGCCTCCTGAGTGCTGGGATTATATGTGTGTGCCACTGCTTCCCAGCTTCAGGACAGTTTTATAAACACAAAGAATCACTTTATTCTAAGTTTATATGAGCCTCCTGTGAAGTGTGGGTGATCAGAGAGTGTGCTCGTTTGCTATAAGCAGAGTCTGTCTTGTTGAGAAGTTCAAGATGGCCTAGAGTACTAATAGAAGGATAAAAACATCAGAAGCAAGTGCTATGGCAGCTGTAATATATAACTACTGTTACATATCGACTCTCGACAGTGCTGATATGTTTTCATGTTAGCTTTTTGGTATTTGACTTCCAGTGTTTCTAGCTTTGTGCGTAAAACTACTGAGAAAATTGGCACCCTTCATGGAAGCCCAGAGATGAAAGAGATATTTGAGTCCAAGGATGTCGAGCAAGCACATGAAGAGGAAGTGAATGCAGTTCCGTGCCCTTTGGAGGAAGACCCTGAGTAAGTCTGTGTCTGAGTCTGGAAAGCTAGGAGAGCTGCCAGTGTGAAGAAGCCATAGACTGTACTGTTGGAGACTTTGGGTGACACTGCTCTCTGGAGACTGTTGCATAGCTCAGAAACTGCAAATTCCACAGTTTACAAGGAATTAACAGAGTTTTGGTTTCATGTCTCATTCACTTTTTTCTCTGTCATCCTGTCACATTCCTGGAATGTCAGAGAAGTGTTAGATTAAGCGATGACTAACATCTAGGTCTTGTCCTAGCTCTTCTGACTAGCTTGTAACTTTAAGTCATTAATACTGTCTGGCCAGTCAGCGCTAGGATGTGTCATTGCTTGATGAATTAGAACTGAAAATTTGATGAAGATAATGGGGAATAAGATTCTCTAAGTCAATGTGGCATGTAACATACTTGCCATTTGGTAAGCAGCAGAAGTCTTGGGTTAAGAAAGCTTTGCTTGTCCCTAATGCCTGTGAATAGGATTCTTTCTTTTCCATGCTTTCTTAGGGAGAAAGAAATTGGTCAGCCTCCTGAAGAAGACAGGCTTCAAGAACTCACAGCAGTGACAGCAGAAGCAATGTGAGCGTGGAGGGTGTACAGTGAGTGGGGTTGGCCTTTGTGTCCAAAGGCAGTAGTGGGCTTGACTCTGTAGGTCAGAGGTAGCCTTATTTGCAACGGATGATCAGTAATCAGTAATGTACTCCAGTGTCTTGTTGGCTTGCTGGGATAGTTGTCACTTAAAGAGCTCAAAAGCAACATCTATCCCAGGTGAGCGTGGTTTACCAGTTAATTGTTTAAACTGAAATAATCTGTTTTTAAAAAGCAAATGAAGCAACTTTTACATTTGTCTGTTTCTCACAGGACCAAGTTACTGGATCCTCTGGTTTTGTTTGAACCCAAGTCACTAAGAATGGTTTTACAAGAGTGGCTGCCACAGTTAGAAAAAACATTTGCCATGGAGGACTTTGCTGGCATTTCCAGTACTAGCAATCTACCTGTGAAATCGGATCTGGATGTGCACCTCCATAACGAGTCAGAAAAGAGAATATTAGATGAAGAAAGTGAAAAAGAAAGAACGGTCTCTTTAGGCCTTGAAGAAACTGGTGGTAAAACAGCCTGTGGCTCTGTACGCAGCCTTAGGGAGCCCTTGGGCAGCAGCTTTCGAGTGCGTTCTCCATACACCATAGCAAACAGCCTTCAGAAGGACCTGGTGGAACTGACAATGTTGTGCTTGGAGCTGAACGTGTTGACCTCTGCGGTGGAAAGCATAGGAGGACCTGTGGACAGTGCTCCTCAGCAGCTCTCTCCTGAAACCCTGGCTTCTCAGTTCCTAAAGAAGTACTTTTTCCTCCTGGACTTGAAAAGAGCAAAGGATAGTATCAAGCTGAGTTACACCAACAGCCCTTGTGTCTGGGACACTTTTATTGAAGGACTGAAAGGTAACTGTCAGGTAGCATTGCCTTCCCTTCTGTTTTCTCCTCGCTCTCTTAAAAAATATTTATGTGTATGTATATGTGCTTCTCTTGCTGTGTGCTATATGCATGCTTGAAGAAGCCTAAAGAAGCATCAGATCCCTTGGAGCAGGAGTTATAGGTGGCTTGTGTGCCTCCTCTTGTATGTGGGTGGAAATCAAACCCAATGTCCTCTTCAAGAGCAGCAAGTGCTTTAACTGCTGAGCCATCTCTCCAGCCCCTCCGCTCTCTGTGTCAGTTTGTGCATGCACATGTGTCCATGTGAACCCCTGCATACGTGTGTGTATCATGGCACAATTGTAGGGCTCAGAGGACAACTTTGGAGTCACTTCTCTCCTTCCATCCTGTGGGTCCTCAGTATTGACCTCTGGTGTCAGAGTAGGTGGCAAGCATCTTTTCCACTGAGCTATCTCAATGATTCTGTTTTCTACTCATTTAAGCTTTAATAGTTCTTCAAACATTGACTTACTTTGTTACTCTATTATAAGAAATTGGTTTTGTTTTTCTTAAAGTGACATTCAGAAAATGTTATAGCAATGTTGGAACAGCTGGGGTAAAAGTAAAATGTTTGTGAGTGCAGATATGGGAAGGTGCAGAAAATTCTTTCAGTGGCTTGCTAACACAAAAGAGTATACTATATATTGAGTATACAGTGTGCTACAGAATGTGGTAAATGCTCATTCTGTACCAGACTTCAGAGCAGATGAACTATTTTAGATGAGGTGATGGAGGCACAGAGATGCTGGCTGGGCAGGCTAGACGGCTGTAATCATAGTCCAGCTCAGATACACACTTTATTTCTTGCTTGTTTAAGGGTCTGGGAGAGCTGTTCCTTCGCTCAGTGGGCAGCTCTCTTCTTTGTGGAGTCCAGGAAGTTCCTTGAAGTTCGCTATAGTGTTTTCAGCTCTCTCCTTCCCTAAGGTTCATGGCTAAGGCTGGCTTCGTGTATCTGGGGAGTGCCACCTGGCTTACCAGTCTTGTTTCACATGACACTGGTGAGCATCCCTTCCCCCAGCACGCCCTAACTGCAGAGGAAATGCAGTCCCTGTCCAGTTCTTGTGTACAGGAGGGTGGGGAGTGTGTAGGTCTATGTTGCACAGCCAGCAGTGTCTGCTCAGGCTTGGCTGTAGCTCATGCCAGCTGTCATCCTCACAGACATGTTCACATGTGTTGCTCTTTCCTCTGCTTTGTTACCCGGGTTTTGAGGTCCCTCCCCCCTTTGGAATTCTGCCTGAGTAGCAGATACCATGTTGTCTCCAGCAATTGAGATTTTAAACAGTTTCTTCATTGCCCAAAGTGAATTGCCATGGGTATACATACTTGCATATTATCTACATTAAAGGTCTTTTAGCTTCCTGGCATCTAGGGCTGGTGAGATGGCTCACCAGTTAAAAGCTGTGGCTGCTCTTCCAGAAGTCCTGAGTTCAACTCCTAGCGACCACGTGGTGGTTCATGAAGTAATCTGATGCCCTCTTCTGGCATGCAGGTGTATAAGCAGCAGAACACTCATATATTAATAAAAAATATTGTAAAAATGCATATACAGTTACAGTTCTGCTTCAGTTCACATATAGCAGCTTAAAAGCCTAAGTATTTTGTGTGAAATAGGAAGATACTTCTTTTCAGATAGAATGTTTGACAGTGTTTCTAACTTAAATTGCGTCTTTTTTCTTGTCATGTGATCATACTCAACCTTGATCCCCAGAAACCGGCAGAAAAATGTGTGAGTGTGGTGGTGGTTGTTGCTGCACTGCTACTGTAGCACATGCAGGGCACAGCTGAAGTTTGGGGTGCGTGAAGCTTCCTCAGGTTCCTGCCTGAAGCAGTCAAATGGGAAGCACTGTGGGGCAAATGCTTCTCTTTAAGGAGAAGATAAAGACTGCTTTGAGGCAGGCGCCACCCGACCTGATGATGTTTCAGTTAGGAAGGATGTGTTTCATTGTTTAGCTTTGCCTTTAATCTTGGGGATTAGAAAGATGGCTCAGAGTGTACAAGCACTTGCTATAGGAAGACGAAAGGAGAAGGCACTCCTCACAGTTGTCCTCTTACCTCCACATGTATGCTGTGGCATGCAGTCCTACCTCATACATAGAAACACACATTGATAATAGTTATTTTTTTAGGTGATCATAGAAAGTAAGGCATCATGGCATCTTCATATATGTGTCATTATACTTTTTCTCATTCATTTCCTGCCTTCTCTTTCTCCCTTGCAGCTGATGCCTTTTTTCCTTCAGTTCTCTTCTGTTACTTTCTCTGTATCCACGTAAGACAAAACATGTGGCATTTGTCTTTCTGAGTCTGGCTTATTTCCAGTGGCATCCATTTTCCTGCACGTCATGATTTCATTTTCCTTTATGACTACATAAATTCCATCTGAGTATGCACCATTTTTAATCTACTCATCTGCTGATAGACATACAGGCTGGTTTGGTGTCTTGGGTGCTGTGAGCACTGCAGCGACATGAGTGAGCAGGCATCTTTGGCGTGTCGACTCGGGATGAATGCCCAACAGTGGTGTAGCTGGTTCCTACGGTAGATGTAGTTCCAGCTGTGTGACAGACCTCTACATTGATTATCATAGCTGCTGCACCAGTTTGCTCTCCTGCCAGCCCCGGGGAGCCCTCCTCCCCACATCAGGGCCGGCTGAGTGGCTGTTTTCCTCATGTTCCTCCCCACATCAGGGCCAGCTGAGTGACTGTTTTCCTCATGGTTCCTCCCCACATCAGGGCCGGCTGAGTGGCTGTTTTCCTCATGTTCCTCCCCACATCAGGGCCGGCTGAGTGACTGTTTTCCTCATGGTTCCTTCCCACATCAGGGCCAGCTGAGTGACTGTTTTTCTCATGGTTCTGAAACTGTTCTTTGCATATATCTTCAGGACCATGAAAACTACTGGGGGAAAAAACTCATTTACTTAAGTTCAGAATCATACCCTTTTTATTTTCATTCCTTTTCTTTTTTTTTTTTTTTTTCTTTTGAGACAGGTCTCTCTATAGAGCTCTGGCTGTTCTGGAACTCACTGTGTAGATCAGGCTGGGCCTCAAACTCATGAGTTCCACCTGCTTCTGCCTCCTGAGTGCTGGGATCAAAGGCTTAAACCCCCAGGCCTGATTTTTTTTTTTTTTTTTTTTTTTAACCAGGAAAGGTTTGTTTTCTTTTGTTTGTTTTTTTCTGAGACAGGGTTTCTCAGTGTAGTCCTGGCTGTTCTGGAACTCACTCTGTAGACCAGGCTGGTTTCTAACCCAGAGATCCACCTGCCTCTGCCTCCCAGGTACTGGGATTAAACGCATGTGCCACCATACCCAGCCCTCTGAAAAGGTGTTTAACTAGATTGCCACTCACTTCGTTCACTATTTTGGCTGTAAATGATTTCTGGCTGCTCCCAAAAGTCAGTTCTTTTTTCTTAGGATAAGTATTTGCTTGAGTGCTGTTTTTTCAAGGTCAACTATTTTTAAATTAATTTTACTAAATTCAATTCTACAAGATGATATGGGGTATTGGTTGTATAAAAACTGAACAATTTGCCTTTGAAAATAGAGATGTGGCTTGTATACACACACACACACACACACACGTCCTATAAACTTATTTTTTAAAGCATAGTAGTCACTTTCATAGTCACTATTTGTTCTTTTGTCCTCTGAAAATTTCAGTGAGTCTGAAGAGGAGGCTCAGTGGTTAGGTGCCAGTGCTTTGCTCTTTCAGAGGACCTGAGTTTGGTTCCCCGCCCCACATCAGCTGGCTCAGCTCTAGCTCCAGAGGATCCAATGATCTCCTCTGACCTTTAGGAACAGCAGCACACATACCCAAAAATAAATATCCGAGTGAGTTTTCTTTCCCGATTTGACTTTATGGTCTTTGAATGTTGAGATTATATAACGGTAGGTTTTGTTTTTGTTGCCTGCTGAGCTTAACAGATGTTGGGACCTTGCCCTAGTGGGTGACAGTAGTGTGTGATAAAGACTGTTGAATGAATGTGTCCAGGAACATTTGCAGCAGAAAGGTGAAGGGAAAGGCTGTGCTTTACTTTTCAGAAATGGCAAGTTCTAATCCTGCCTACGCAGCGCTGGAAGAAGGAGATCTGTCCGCAGGGTTGCAGCTGCTCGATGGCGCCGTCCCTTCCGATAGCCCCTTGTTGATTGCATTTGCCACCCGGTAGGTTGTCATCTATGTTGTTTGTGGGAACCCAACATCTACAGTGTTTTTATGGCTTGGGATCTAAAGTTTGGCTCGTTTGCATATTGTGCAGTTTCTTATTAGAGTATTTGTTCTTATTTCTTAGGAGTCCTTAGTATAACCAAGCCAGGTTCTGGCATTGAAACTGGAAACTGATGTGCTCTGGTTTCAAATGCAGGTTGTATGACAGATTTGGGGAGTCTGCCCTTCGAGCCTTCATCAAGTTTTATCCTTCCATCTCTCCTTCGGACATCGCACAGCTTTGCCATCATCATCCTGCTCAGTTTTTGGCTTATCTAGACAGTCTGGTGAAATCAAGGCCTGAAGATCAGTGGTGAGAAGGCGTGTGTAGTCTCTATTTTAGGTGGAGAATTGTTTCAGTTTTATCGCCAGTGGTCATATTTTCATTGTTAGCTACTGTGGAAGATGAGGCTTTGGTCCGTTTTAATCCCCATCACCCCTGCAGCACATCGCAGATGCACACGTAGCACACTTTACCTCCATTCTCTGGGAGGGTCTCAGGTTCTCTGTGTAAAGTTAAGTCCTTTGTGCTGGAGAGATGGCTCAGCAGTTAAGAGCACTTCCTGCTCTTGCAGAGGACCCAGCTTCCATTCCCAGCACCCACATGACAGCCCACAGCAGTCTGTAACTCTAGTTCTAGGAGATCTGATGCCCTCTTCAGTGACCTTCCACGGTAGTACAAACCTGTGACAAGCGACAGATATAGAAAATAAAAAATAATCTTCAAAAAGAAAACAAAAATTCTTGACTCAGTAGGGCTTCCGCTAAAGCTGACAAGCTTCTCAGTCCCTGCTGGCCAATGCTTTTCATTGAAGTGGCGCCGCTTTCAGGGGTGGATCTGTTTCTGCCCTTTTACTCTTAGGCTGAGCCATCGTTTCTCCTCTCCATAGCAGGAAACTCCCATTTCCCATTTAGTTATTAGACTGGAAACTTTCTGTTTGCCACATGGGTCTCCCCCCAGCTTTTTCCTTCGCTCACAGCTGGTTGTCATTTGGTAGACGGATGCTCTCACGGGCGTTTCCAGGTGTTTGCAGTGCAGGAGCTTTCGGGTTGTCCCCCAGTCGTTTTCTCTCCAGCCCCACACTGTGTTCTTTCTCGTGAAGATTAGTGGTTTTTCTCCCCAACTTGCTCTCAGGCCATCCTTCCTTGAGTTTCTTCTACAACCAGAATCTTTAAGACTTGACTGGCTGCTTTTGGCAGTGTCCCATGATGCTCCGCCAAGCACAAGTACAGTGGATGATGAAGGACATCCCAGGTAAACCGTCTTCCAAGTGGAATTGCTTGTATGTTCACTTACAGCGTTCATGCTAGTTTAGGAACAGCAGTAGAAAAACTTAACCAAGTACTGGGAGCAATGAGATTACATATCCGTGTAAATCCTAGTGGTTCTGAACACTTGTGAGCTTACAAACTCTAAAAGAATCTCACGATTCCATTCAGAAAAATGCACATTCATGTAAAAATTTGCACATAACTTCAAAGAATTAAACTGGTCTCCCTGCAGCTCTTTGGTAGATCCACAGTGAACCCTGAATTAGCCTGTCTTAAAACAAAACAAAAAAACTGTGTGTGTGTTTTCTTTCAAAAGACATGTCAACTAATTTGTAAATGTACCAGTAGGATTTGAAAAAAATAGAATCTGGAAAAAAGAAAAAAACACTAGTATGCGATTCAGAAACAGTCCTTGTATTTTCTTTTAAGGGAAGCACTTTTGAAAGCACTGCTTCCTGCCAAATGCCTATTTTGTTTGACTTACTCCTTGGAAAAAGGCCTAGAATGATACAGAGTGCCTATAAGTGATAGAATCAAGGTTTTGATCAGTGTTAGGGTTAAACTCAGAACCTGCTTACTAGGAAGGCACTCTAACACTGAGATACACCCTCAGGCCCTATTTTCAATGGTTTTTTTGTTTGTTTCATTTCAAGATGACCAAGTTAAAAGTAGCTATTTTTTATTTTTTAAGAGCAAAATATTTGGACAGTATAATAATGGAATATGCTTCACCTATAGTCTTACCTATCAGATGACTACAAAGTACTTTATAGAGTTTATTTCCTACTTGACTTGCTGTATTCTTTCATTTCATAGGCCCCATTCACACTTGCTTTCCTGGGGTTATAGTCAGCTGATCTTTCTTCTGGTTAAACTTCCTGCAGACTTTACCACCAAAGAGAAAATGGCTGACATCTGTAGGTCTTATGGGTGAGTGAGGACGTTTGCAGATGCTGGTGTGGAGACTGGGGTCCGGACATAACCTAGTTAAGGTCCTGCTTTATTTTGTGTGCTTTATTATGTAAGGATTCAATTTGATACTAAAGTGTAAATGCACCTTAAGATAAAGTGCCACCATTTTTATTGTCTGTGTTTGGCTGTTTTTCCTGCATGAATGTCTGCGTACCACAGAGACCAGAAAAGGGCATCATGTCTCCTAGAACTGTAGTTACAGAGAGGTGTGAGCCACCATGTAGGTGCTGAGTGTGGAACCCAGGTCCTCTGGAGAGCAGCTGGTGATCTAAGTCCTGAGCCATCTCTCCAGCCCCGTGTTGTGACAGTAAACATCAGCAATTTTTGCAATTTTGTTCCTGTAATGTTAGGAGAAAATGGCCTCTTGAGTTCCTTGTACTCCCTCTGTCCAGTTTTTAGAGCCACTTTTCAGGCTGTTCTATATTATAGAACAGTCTGCAAGATTTCCAAGAAGGGAGAGATCAGAATAGGCTCCCTGGTGAAGGGTTCAGGAGGGGAAGAGATTGGGAGTTGGCCCTGGAGACCATGGGGCAGGATGGATCTGCTGAGGGGAAGCTGTAAGAAGATGAAAACCCACACTGCTAATGAGAGGATTAGGCACTGTCTAGGTGTACTGGCTTCTGCTGCACCTGGTACACCTGGTATTTTTTAGAGGACCTTCATCTTCCCCCTTAGAGGTAGTTCATGCATTGACAACTATGTGATACCTATTTGTTCATTGATAAATAGGTATGAGGCTGGCTAGGTGGCAGGTGGAGAGGTCAGGAGCTAACCTTTTGGACTTAAATAATAAGTTGTTTGTTCTATCTTAATTTGATTTGGGGAGGGGCATGTGCATGCCCTGTCATCTGTGTGGATATCAGAGAGCAGCCTTCTAGAGTTGTTTCTCTTTTTCTACCAAGTGGATACCAGGGATTGAACTCAGGTTGTCAAGCATGACAGCAAGGGCCGTGACCTGCTGAGCCATCTCTCTGGCTTCCTTTTAGACTCTCCAGAGATTATATCTAGTGTCATACCCAAGAAAGGAAAGCCCACAGGAAGAGATTGTGTTAATTATTACAGGATGAGGGGTTGGTGATTAGGGAGAGCACCAAGGAGAAAGTGAAGGGTTGAGATTTGGAGACACGTCCTGATTGTGTATTGAATGTTAAAACTTAAAAAGCAGGGGCTATTTCGGGGGTTAAGAGCACTGTACTCTTGCAGAGGATCGAGGTTTGATTCTCAGCACAGCCACCTGTAACTCCAGTCCCAGAGGCTCTGACACCCTCCTCTATCCTCCACTGGGGCCAGACAGGCATGTGGCACATATACATACACCCCGGCAAACAACCTGTACATAAAGGGACAAATTAAAAACAAAACTACTTGCAAAGCACATAAAGCTTTGTTTCTTCAGTGCACTACATTAAGGCTGTCGAGTAGAGGGTGTGTGATAGTGGAAAGATTCTGCTGCTCCGCCCACTAGCCACATGTGCTCACCAATATTTAGTTGCAAAACTTACTTCTAGCAGCTGGAGAGATGGCTTGTTGCTAAGAACACTTGCTATTCTTGCAAAGGACCCAGATTCAATTCCTAACACCTACATAAATGTTTACCACTGATATCATTCTATCCAGGGCACCTGATGCTCTCTTCTGGCCTCTGGGGGCACTGAGCATGTATATTATGCAGAAACATGTAGAGACCAAGCATTTATATGCACAATATAAAAATAAATCTCAGGGGTTAAGAGCACTTTCTAGAGGACCTAAGTTCAATTCCCAGCATTCATGTGCAGCTTACAACTGTCTATAACTCCAGTTCCAGGGCCTCTAGTACCCACTGTTGGCCTCCTTGGGCAGCAGACACAGATGTGGTCCATAGACATATGTGTAGGCAAAATACCCATACGTATAAATTTTTTTAAAAAGTTTTCTAAAATAAATAAAAAGCTTGAAAAAGACATATCTTAAAACAGCAAGTTAACTCTGGGTTTTAATTTTAATCCACTTTTACCTTAGACCTTAAGGACCCGAGGGGCTAATACGGGCAGGGCAGTTTGTAGACATTTACTGCACACTCCTCTCATCAACTTTGTCTCTTTAAGTTTCTGGCCTGGGTATCTTACACTGTGTCTGGAGCTGGAGAGGAGGAGAGAGGCCTTCACCAACATTGTGTACCTGAATGACATAAGCCTGATGGAGGGGGACAATGGTATGTAAATCCCAGCTGGGAACCCCTCACTGTGCTTTCTGCAAGTCTCTCCCAGCTTTGCAGGAAGCAGTTCACAGATGGGGTGGATGCTGGGGTGTGGACCAGCTCAGAGCCCTGGATCTGGGCCTGGTTGGTAGCCCAGTTGGTCAGCCCAGCAGCTCCCCGGTGCCCACACCACCAGGACCAGCTCTCCCGCTTTGCCCAGGTGAGGCAAAAAATGAGGACTGCCATGATGGCCAGCAGGCGTGAGCACCTGCCGTTCCTGCAGAGGACCAGAGTTTGCTTCCCGTCACCCCACGCCGGGTGGATCAGACTTGCCCATAACTCCAGCTCCAGGGACTCTTGATTTCCTTTTCTGCTACTGTGGACACCCCTACATATGTTCTCACATATGTGTGTGCGCACACATGTGTACACACACAAAATCAGTCTTAAAAACAGCTGAGCAATGTAGCTTCCTCCCTGAAAGCCCTGGCACTCGTTAAGTTTTCCCCGTGGACCTGACCTATCATCTTCTCCTCGCCGCACGCTGTTAGTGATATTCACTGACAGTTTCTTGTTTTGAGACAGGGTTTCTTTGTGTCGCCCTGGCTGTAGCCCAGGCTGCCTCTGCCTCCCAAGTAAGTGCTGGGATTGAAGTCATGCACCACGCACTGTAGGCTTTCAAGAGCTCAGCTGGGTCTTTGCTGTGTCACATTCTCTACTGTGTCATCTGCGTCAGCCTCCCCTGCTTGCCCCTACTCGAAGGCTGGATGCCATGCAGACTGCATGTTTCCCCCTGCCTGTTTCATCCTCTAGCTTTTGCTCGGGTATTGCTTCTTCGTAGAACCTTTCTCTGCTGCTCTGAATGCACCTGCACGTCTATAGTCCTATTCTCCTTCAGACACTCAACCTGGTTTCTAAATAGTGGTTTACATATATATGTAAGGCTGTGTTAACCTGATTGCTGCAGGACTGTGGAGGTTGTGTCTGTTGTGTTCCTCATTGCAAATCCAGAAAGTTTGAGGATGGTTTTTAATTCTGTGTGTTCAGAAGGTTTGGGCTAAGGTGAAGCGACTCTGTTTCCTGTTTTTCTTGTTGTTGGGTTTTTTGTTTGTTTTGAGACAGGGTTTCTCTGGATAACAGCCCTAGTTGTCCTGGATTCATTTTGTAGACCAGGCTGGCCTCTAACTCAATAGAGATCTGCCTGCTGTAGCCTCCTGAGTCCTGGGATTACAGGCATGTGGTATTGTCGGCTGAGACTCTGTTCGTGAATGTGTTTGTTTTTAAGTGTCCTTACAGTTCTGGTGCTTCATGTATGGAGCCTGCATGCTTTGGGTCAACCCCAGTATTGTTTCTGTGTGCAGGGTGGGTCCCCGAGACCTTGGAGGAATGGAAGCTTCTCCTGCATCTGCTTCAGAACAAGAGCGCAAGGCCAGCCCCTCAGGAGTCACTAAACGGAAGCCTCAGTGATGGGCCTGCCCCCCTCAATGTGGAGAGTGTGGCACTCCTGTTAGCTAAGGCCATGGGCCCAGATCGGGCCTCGTCACTGCTGCAGGAGTGTGGCCTGGCCCTTGAGTTGTCAGAAAAGTTTACCAGAACCTGTGACATCCTGAAGATTGCTGAGAGAAGGCAGAGGTAATGCCAGCCTGTCATCACTCAGTGGTGCCTGGGCACGTGGGCTCTCACACTCACAGAGGGAGATGGGCGGGAGTGCAGAGTCATGTCTCATTTACTCGCTAGCACATGAGGAGACTGAGACACATCTGTTGACTGTAGAGTAAAAGAGGAAGCCAAAGTAAAGTTTTACTCATAATCAAGATCAAGCTACTCTTGAGGTTCATGTGTGTCCCAGGAGTGTGCGTCCTCAGTTTCTTTAAGAATGGCTTTTGCCAGGTCTGTAAGCCAGCTGCTTAGGAGGCCAAGGCTGGAGAACTACAGGTTCAGAGACACACAGGGTGGGTTAGTGAAATCCTGTCTAAACAGAGTGAAGACAGGCTGCAGCTGTAGCTCATGGCGGAGCATTTGTTTGTCATCCCTGAAGCCAGTTTAAAAGCCAGGCAAGACTATATGTGTATGCATACACACTTTATTCAAGTTCCTCTCTTGCTGTTTGTGGTAAAGTAGATATGGTGGAACAACAGAAACCAAGTCAAACACACTGTAATCTCAGCACTGGGAGGCGGGAACAGGAGGGTCAGCAGTTCAAGGCCACCCTGGATTGGATAGCAATAATTACCTGTCTTTAAAAAAAAAATAAAAGAAAGAAAGAAAAGAAAGAAAGGAAAGGAAAACCATGTGAAATTTGCTGTCTAGAACATTTAGTTATTTAGTGTATGCATGTTGCTAAGCAATCAATTTCCAGTATATCTTCTGTGAACTGACACACCAGAGCTATTAAACAGGCCTTCATTCCCATACCCGGCAACCACCATTCTGCATTCTATTGAGTTTGAGCATCTCAGATGCCTCATCTAAGTAGAATGATAACAGCATCAGGTTGAGTATCCCATTCTAATGTAGCTGGGAACAGAAGTATTTCAAGTTTCAGAATTTTTTGGATTTGAGAATATTTACATTTAAAAGTTTTGGAGTTTTGAGTCAGAGCTGCTCAACTGGCTTGCATTTTCCTAATGACTATTGATGCTGGATGAACAGTTGTGCTTAAGGTTTTGATGTCATCTCTGGAGAAATAACTCAAGTCCGTTGCCCTTTTTGTGCTCAAGTTGCTGGTTTAGTTTCAAGTCCGTTGCCCTTTTTGTGCTCGAGTTGCTGGTTTAGTTGCGGAACTCTGCCGTGTTCTAAATGTCTAAATGCCTCTCGCCAGGCAAGAGTTGCATACATTCTCTCCCGTTCCAGAGTACTTGTTCATTCTGTTGTTCCTTTCCTTTCCTTTTCTTTTTTCCAATGCTGGGCTTGAGGCCTCCTCTCAGCCTGGCAAGCATTCCAGTTCTCTGAGTCATCATGTCCCCAGCCCACTCTCTTCGTTTCAGCCTGTGTCTTTTGAGCACAGAAACAGTGTTTTGAATCCTCTTAAGTATTTAGAGTTTTTAATCTGCTACTAAGAATGAGAACAATTGAATTTCTTGTTTCTTTCTGTGGAATTTCAGAGCGCTGATACAAGGCATGCTTGAGAAGTGTGATCGGTTCCTCTGGTCACAGCAGGCCTAGTGGGAGATCTGGCAAGGCATGATAACATTTTGACCACGTGGAATCCTGCTCTAGAGCCTTCAGAGGGCCTTGCCACAGAAGGAAAGGGAACATCCCAAACCATGCCCAACAGAACGAGCCATGCCGCTGCAGCTGCTCTTGACGCCATCTCCAGCTTGGCACGTGGCCTCCGTGGCTCTGAGACCTGAGAACTTCTCAGCCCTTTAAAGCCGGCTTTTGGAAGGAGTTGGCTGCCATTCACTGGAAGCAGCACGGGAGTGGCCCTGCTTTGTGGTAGTCACTGTGTACAGGGTGGTGGCTGAGCTGTTAGAGCGTCAGGGAATGTTTTCTGCTGCGCAGCTCTGTTGGCAGAAGCTGTCACATGGAGACAGACAGTGTTATGAACAGGGGTTCAGTACTTTCCACATTTACATGAGGCATTCTAGAAATGACTGAGTCAGGACTTGGAACAGTGACATTGTTTTTGTTGATATATGTAATACTGAAGATCCAAACTAGAGTTTTAAATGAAATTGCCCATAACTGACTTGAGCTCAATTTAAAATATTTTTCCAATATTTATTTGATAGTTTCTAATCTAAACCTACATATATTGACTAGTCACTGAAATGTATTATCTGTAATTTTTAAAGAGAGTGACCAAAAAGAGTTCTGCCCCCCCCCTTTCTTTTTCATTGAGTGATGCACTTTTTCTCCTCTCCCACTCCCGTCCCTCTCTTATTAGAAACAGAGCCTTACTTTGTAACCCTAGCTAGCCTGGAATTTGCTGGTAGACCTGGCTTCCTCAGCCCTATGTTTGCTTCTGCCTCCTGAATGATAGAATTAAAGGTGTGTGTCATCACACACACATTTTTTAAAAATTATTTTTAAAAAGCTGTAATAAGAGAAAGCCAAGCACTAATATAAATTATAACAAATGATTGTATTATTTAAGCCATGTAACTTGATTGTCATTTATGAGGCTTTACATAACATGTTTCATTGTTAATAAATGAAGGTTTTGTTTGGACAGAACATGGACATGAGATTTATTTCTCAGTGGTCTGTAGGAATATATTGTGGAAATGCAGTGTGGAGTAGTGTTAGATTCAAGGAATGAGTGATCTGTTTCTTTTTTCCCCATTTCTACACTAAACCAGAGCAGCCATGAATTCTGCCATACTAACACACGACCTGGGTATGGTTTGGCCTGGTAGCCTTGAAGGCTTCACAGAGCGGCTTAGGATGTCCTTCCCACCAGGACACCCCATCGAGGGGAGAGGGATGTGGTTCCCAGCCTAGTCCCTGAGTGCAACCTCAGTGACAGGCTCAGAACTTCTCAGGAAGACCCTCGGGTCTGAAGTGATTCGGGTTTTTGCCACTGCGGCCCCATTCCTCCGCTTTCTGGGTAGACTGCAGGCTTTCCAATCCATAGTTCCTGATTCCAAAATAGTACCGGTTTAGGAGGGCCTGGAAGTATTTCCTGCTGGTGCTGAAATCCAATGAAGAGAGACAGAAGATGGATTACACACTGAGACAGCTGACCTTGGCTACCAAGGAATCACCCAGAAAATACTGGAGGAGCAAATGCTAAGGCACAGAGAAGGGGAAATATTAATCTCCTGAGCAAAGTCCTCAGCCAGCTGGTCCTCTTTGTGACATGATGCCTTGGAGACCCCAGTCTTTTTTTCACTCTGTTGATGTGGGGGGACACCCATGGGCGCCGTCCATCCATGTGCCTCTCTCTTGCCTACAGACTGCCCACACCCTGGAAGCCGGGGCATAAGAGAGGCCACAGGCAGGAAGAGTGAGAGACGTGAGACACTAGCACAATTACCTGATTATCTTAGCAGCCCAGATGCCCCCAGCTCCTCTCTGTTGGGCCTTGAAGTTCCCACGAGCATAGAAGTATCTGTCTGAATCTTGGTAATTGGCTTCTAGCTTGTCCCGATAGGCTCTCCACAAGTCCCAAGTCCCTGCAAAGGAAGGAAAGCTACAAAAGTGAATCCAGTGCTACACTGGAGAAATGATGAAAACTTCCTGTGGATTCCCAGATCTCCGCCTTGGAGAGGATAATCCTTTAAAATGATACATGGTGGTGAATGATCCTTCCCTGGTGAGCGGAGGGAGGGCCCTCTCCGTGGACTAGCCGGGGTTGGATTGGCTGACAGAGTCCTAGGCTGCTTCTTATATGGATCTGTGTGTGTGTTATGTACTAGACTGTCCAGTAAGGGAGATCACAATGGACAATGGCATCCCAGGGGTAAGACCAAGGAACAGCTGTGCAGGGAGGGGAGGTAGAAAATGCACACTTCCCATGGGCCCTACAAAATCCCTGACAAGCAGCTCAGGGACGAGGGCTAACAGTTTGAGGGGAGCACACAGGGGTGAGTGGATGGTCACAGTGTGATTATTCCCGCCTAGACACCCCAGGCCAGGGAATGGTGCCAGGTGTATTTATAGGATGGGTCTTTCTTCCTGTAGACTGCCCGGGACAGCCTCACGGACACACCCAGAGCCGAGCCTCCTACATCGGTCTAGACGCAGCCGAGCTGGCAGAGAAGATTAATGGTCACTGGCTGCTGCGCCTCCGGCCCACTCGCCCTTTAGCTGGGGCTCTACACACACCACCACCGCCCAGAGGACTACAGAGAAGACAGGCTGAGGTGCTGTGCGTTAAACGCCTAAGGGGGCACGTCAGAAGTCACACTCCTTCCCCATCCCTGGGGGGGAGGGGTGGAGAGAGACGTACCGACGTCACCGGGAGGGTGACAACAAATTTAACAGCTGGTGTCCATGCAGCAGCCGGGACTTTATCACTGTAAACTACAGAACTGTAGAGTAGCCGACCCTCGGGACACTGCCCACCAGGGTCTACCACAGCTTAGACGGCACGCCCCTCCCAACCTGTGTTTCTAATCCTGGGCACACGTCCACAGCGGAAACAAGTGTGGATGTCCCTAACAAAGAGGAATGAATAATCACCAAAACACACCTACAAGGTGTTCATTTTTTTAAAGATTTACTTATTTATTTTATGTGTATGTGCACATTATAATGTATACTTTACATACATGACTGCAAATACACCTGCATGTCAGAAGAGGGCATCAGACCCTGGTATAGGTGGCTGTGAGCCACCATGTGGGTGCTGGGAATTGAACTCAGGACCTCTGGTAGAGTAGACAGGTCTCTTAACCACTGGTCCACCTTTCCAGCCCCATGATGTTCATTTTAAGAGTTCCCGGTAATGGCCCCAAACTAAAGGATCCCGATTGTCTGACCAGTGCTAAATTTCTAGGAGTTCTGCATCCTAACTCTTGGCTGTTTGTCTGACACAGGATTATCTGTGGGAATGTGCACATTTACTAAGCTCACGTCCCCCCGGAGACATACAGAGAGTTCACTTACACTCTAAGCCTGGGGCATCTGCTGTGATTCCCTCTGGGGGAGCACGCTTTCTGGAAATCCTGACCCCTCTGCCTCAGTATCATCCATACAGGCCGGACCTTGTGAACTGTCTCTGAAGAGTGAGTCCTCAAAGGATGCCAAATGTAGAAATGGAAAGCCACAAAGAGCCAAACTCCTGTCCTGACTCATCTGTAGCTTTTTCAGGGCCCCCCCGCCCCTGACAGGTGTGCAGCGTCTGCTCGGAGGAAGTCAGTTAACTGGGAGGCCGCCCTCCTGACTTGTTCCCTTGTACAGCTTCCCTGAAGAATGAATACCAGCCATCACCACTGACTCCCAGGAACAAAGAGCAGAAGACAAGGACTGTGACAAGACTCATGGTGCTGCAGGAATAGGAAGAGAAGTCAAAACAAACCTACAGGCTGGGGGCTGGAGTGGGGGGCACACACCTCAAACCCGGAACTCTCACGGCAGAGGCAGGTAGATCTCTGATCCTAAGGCCAGCCTGGTCTACATGGTGAGGTACAGACCAGCCGGGGTTAGGTAGTAAGTCCCTATCTCAAACAAACAAACAAAGGCAGACCCACATTTTGACAATGGAAATGCATTTCTGTTTGTTCATCCCTGAATCATTACTGCTAGGACAGTGAAAATGGGCTTTAGGAGTCTCCGCCAGACCGCTGGATAAGCAAGAGTTCCAAGGTATTTCTGGCTCCCAGCCCATCTGCACCTAGTGAAGCTGACTACAGCTCAGCAACACGCCTTTTCTCAGTCCCCTGATCCACTTAGCTCAGCCCCCCAAAGACACGGTAAACTCTGGGGCTGGGAGTCAGTCGGTACCGAGCTTTCCCAGCGAGTCTGAGGCCCTGGGTTTCATCCCAGCAGCACTACACAGAACGAGGCCTAGTGGTACCCAGGAGGCAAGGCAGAGGAGCAGAAGGTTAAAGTCATCCATGGCTTCAAAGCTAGTTCCAGGCCAGCGTGGGCTACATGAGATTCCATCTCCAGGGGGGAAACATCAGAAAACATAATTTTTCCCAATTATAACTTACCAACTATATACAAAATGGATCTCGGGAGTCAAACATGAACAGCACCTCCCAGGAAAACAGCATGGCCCTTTCTCTAGCTGAAGATCCAGAGGAAGTAGGGCTGCTAGGACCTTCTCTCCATGGAACCTGCTGCTCTCTCTCCTGGCTTTACCATTAATGAGAAGAGCACTTTTAAATCCAACAAACCTTGGCCGAATCCTTCTTGCTCAATCTTTCTTAGTAAACAAAGAGTTATGGGCAGGGACTATGGTCCAGCGGTAGTTGGACTATGGTCCAGAATGCTTGCTGAGTTCAGTACCCAGCTTGAGAGAGAGAGAGAGAGAGAGAGAGAGAGAGAATGTGAACTGAGTAAATTGTTCCCTTGCTCATAATAGTTTTTTAAAATCTAGATTACCCAAAATTGTTTGTGTATTGTTTGTGTTTTGTGATTTTTTTATGTTTTGGCAAGTTTTCCTACTTCCTGCCCTAACTTCCCTGGATAATAAACTTCAAGCTGTAAAATGAAATAAACCCTTTCTTCACCAACTTCTTTTTGGTCACAATATTTTTGGGGTTTTTGGGAGGGGGGCGTTGTTTTATTGATTTTTTTTTTTCTGTAACTGTTACTTTCAAGACAGGATCTTACTATGCAGCTCTGGCTGTCCTGGAACTCACTTTGTAGACCAGGCTGGCCTCTATTCACAGAAATCTGCCTGCCTCTGCCTCCTGGTGGCTGAGATTAAAGGCATGTGCCACCATGTTTGGCTGGTCATACCATTTTCCTACAGCAATAGAAACCCTAACTAAGACATGGACACAATTCCAAAAGTCCAGACTCCTAAAGGCCAAGGTCTTGCTTGCTCTTGCTGCGTACACAGAATCCCTGTGGCTGGAAACAATGCCAAGGTTCTAGCTTCATGTCTGTCGCTGTCATAGAAGACCCTGATGGGGAGTGACTCAGAAGAGAAAAGGGTTTATTTGGTTCACAGTTCCAGGGTGCAGTCCAGCATTACAGGGGGTAGGGGGACAAAAAGTCAGACAGTGGATAGGTCATGATTGATAAGACAGAGTTTTATCAGTATACAGAAAAGCCTGTGAACAGCAATAAAATAAGCAGAGAGGCCTGGTTATGATCAGAAGGTATTGGGGTAGGGAGGAGACATCTGACCAGCGCCAAGGAGGAAATTGATGGGCAGCTGCCCAGGGCTCATCTTGGAGCAAGGCCCACTTTGCTGAGAAGCCCAGCCTGGTGCATAATGCTTTGCCAGCTAGGGCCTGCTTGGCAGGAGAAGCTGGTGTGGCTGAAGGCTAGAGCAGCTCTGGTGGGGTTGTGTGGGGGCCCACATGGGTTCAGCCTGGGGGGTCACAGCTTTCTCTGCTTATCTTCTGTGTGAACCATAGTTATTCTTCCCACCCAGCAGTCAAGGCAACCCTGCACAGACTTGCCCAGAAGCTGGTGCGATCTGTGCAGTTCCCATCACAGGTGATCCTAGGCGGTGACAAACTGATACTCGAAACTAACGGCACGCCTAGCTCACAGGAAGTCTGTGTTAAATACTCGCCCCTGAGCAGATGGAAGGATGTAACTGAACGCTTTAAACATTTCCTAGTGTTGCTTACAGGGACACGCAACAGCCAAGCAAGGGGCTGTGTTGTAGGCGGTGATTAATGTTTACTATTGGTTTATCTTCTAGTAATGCTGCTGTTAATCCTCAGCAGCTGTATAGCCAAATCACCACACAGAGACTGGGTTTTTAGTTAACCTAGAACACAATGCTGGGCAATATTTGCTCCCTCCTAAACCTCAAAGCCCTCAGTTTCTTAACATTTAGATTTCCCCATTATACTTGCTTGTTGTGAAATATTAGGTCCAGTCCATTTCTCCATGTCGTTCCAAGATCTCTCCTCCAGCTCTGCTCTCCTAGCTCTCCTCTGCCCCTTCTCCTCCCACTTATTTCCTGTCCTCTAACTCCTCCCCTCTTTCCTGTCCTCTGGCTCTTCCCTGCTCAACATTGTGTCTAGTTGCTATATTTTGTTCTGTTTACACAAGAGTTGAGACAGGATGCTTAGAATGAGTATCACAATGCAATATCCGGATTGAAACCAGAGAGTTGGGGTGTCGGGGAGAAATCAGTATTTGAATGAACAAGGGTAGGTGTATACATTTTAAAAGAACATTATACCAACAGGGCTGCATAAATCTAACCCCACATTTAGGAGGCTGAGGTAGAAGGTTCATGATCTCGGCCAGCCAGGGCTACATAATGAAACCCTCTGTCAAACCAAATATTAAAAAGGCAAATAACGGGCTGGAGAAATAGTGTTCAGAGATTAAGAGCACTTGTCTACTCTTCCAGAGGTCCTGAGTTCAATTCTCAGCAACCACATGGTGGCTCACAGCCATCTATAATGAGATCTGATGCCCTCTTCTGGCATGTAGGTGTACATGCAAATAGAACACTCATACTCTTATAAGTAATTATATACTCATATAAATAATTCTTTTTTTTAAGGCAAATAGTATCTGAGTGTGGTGGCACGCACCTTTAATCCCAGCACTCAAGAGGAAAAAAGTCTAGCCTAGTCTATAGAGTGAGTACCAAGAGAGCCAGGACTATCCAAAAAAAAAACAAACTGTCTCAAACCAAACCAAAACAAACAAAACAAAAAAGGTAAGTAGCTCCATTTGTCGATATCATGTAGCAGATGAAGCCATGAAATTGTCTTTCATTGTTAACACTGGAAAGAATCCCCTCCTCTCCCTGTCTCCCTGGAGACCTAGACAGACGATGGCTCAGGCTCTCACTGGCTTAGTTAATGCCCACACACAAAAGAGGAAAATCTCCTTTGCTGAGTCTACAAATTCAAATGCAAATCTCACCCAGAAACCATCTACATACAGTCTAGTGCTCCATGTATGCACCTGGTGTCCAATGAGAGCAAAACATGCTGACAAAACAACTGTCCCAGGTAGCAAGGCAGTTCAGACCTTTGCTAACAGAGATGAAGTGAAGGCATGACTGTGTTCAAGCAAGCCCTGGATTTGAACCCAAAACTGCCACATAAAATAAATAAAAAAGGAAACAATAACTGGGGCAATGGAACAGTGTGTAAGGGGCTTGGGGTGCAAGTCCTAGAATCTAAGATCAACCCCCAACACCCATGTGATCAGCACTGGGGAGGAAGAGGCAGGCAGGTCTGGGGCTCACTGTCCAGCCAGCCTAGCTGACCTGAAAGTCCAGAGAGCTCCAGGCCACTGAAAAACCCTGAATAAAAAAGAAGGCAGACAGTGCTTGAGAGAACAAAGATGAAGTGATCCTCCTGCCTCCGACACAAACACATCCATCTGCACAGGCAGTAATATATACACACACACATGCACACCTGCACACACACACATGGAAACATTACATTGGGAGACGGTGAGTTACTCCTCTGCTGTAATGAGTAATTGGATAACTGGTGGATAGTTGGATTTGAAGGTGTTGCTGTGATGGTAGAGTATCAAGGCAGCAGTGGCTAAGGCAGCATTCACCACTAGAATCATCCAACAGTTGTGTCCTCTGCCCACAGAGGCAGAGAAAAATCAGACTAGGGCATGAGGAAAAGAAGAAAGAGTGCAGGGACAGAATAGACACTGGGGGGTGGGGGTCAGGACACGGAAGGGCCTGGAAACAGTAAGCCCGTAACTTCAGAGTCTTGAGGACTTGAGTGAGCATGCATGAAGACTGGGGCAGTCATCAGAGCTATCTATCTGCTCTGACTGCTGAGCACGCATGACCTCAGCCTAAACAAAAATATTCATCACCTACAAATCTATTACACACACACTATAGGTTATCCTCACCCACGAGGGATGAAAACTGAAGTACCACGTGACCTACCTGCAGGGCCCACAGCACAGCTCCCTGAAGCTGACAGAAGGATGGTCAGTACTTGCCAGGCAGGCCAGAAGGCCTGTAGTGATTGGGGTCCTTGCCACTGCGGCCCGATCTGTGTCCATGTGTCCTTGTGTCCACGGCCTATGAGACTCTGAAAGCCTTCTCTGGCATCACTAGGAGAAGCAGACACAGAGATCAGTCACGAGCTGTGTGGACAGTCTCCTCTCCCAGGTCTGCCCTTCTCATGGGGTGGCTTCAGCAGGAAACCAGGAAGGAGCAGGAAGGAGGACTTGTGGAGACCCAGTCCTGCATAGGCCAGGCTGATCATCTTTTGTGAGTTGAGTATCACCAGAGAAGCAGGCCTGCCCCGGTCGAGCTGCCTGCTGGCTCCGAGCACAGCCCAGGGTCTATGTCAAGCAGAAACAGAGCATGAGCAAAAGGAGGAGTCCAGACTGGCAAGACCTTACCTGGGGCTCACCTCATCTCTTAGGAGAGTGAGCCCTGCCACCCACTCCTGGTCGCGTCAGTTGGTGGTACCTGATGACTTCAGCGGCCCAGACTCCCCCTGGCCCCCTTTGGGCAGCGTCATAGTAGCCCCGAGCGTGGAAGTATTTGTCTGAGTTTTTCCAGTTGGGCCTCTCTCATGTCAGAGTAGGCTCTCCACATGTCCCCAGCCCCTGGATGGGAAAGGCCACAGGAACATGAGCCTGAAGACTCTGCCCTGCCTTAGGGGGGACATAGGAACTCAAAGCACTCCTGGCCTGAGCTGGTGCTCAGAGCAGCCTGAGACCACAGCAGGCAGGAACATTGTCCAATCTTACTTGATCTCCCCGGGTTCCTGTTGAGACTCATAATGGGGTGGTTTGCTCCATGTGTAAGCTAACCAGCACTGTGCTCCCGTGAGCGGCTTATTATTACTCAGATGGGAATGTGGAGCGGAAAGAAGGCATCACAGAGCAGGATTTTGCAGCTTCAGTCAGACTGGAAGGTTGGAACCCTTGTCTCCAGGGCTCACCTGAGCACTGAGCACATTCTCCAGAATCCCTGATGCCTCCCAACAGGTTTTGGCAGCATAATCCCCTACCAGCTCATCTAATGTATTTCCAGACATTAAAAATCTCCCATGAGCCACTCTCACATTACCCTTGTTCAATAATGAATTTACATTACTTAGGTGTTATGGTTATTTTTATAAAACTGTGTTTGTTTCTTAGTTTCTCTCTTAACCCAACATAATTGAGACTCTTTTATATTTATTTAATAATAAGCTTTACGGCATAAGAACTGAGCAGTTCTAACTCTGTCCTTAACCCTCTAAGCTAATTTGGCTTTCTCTGAGCATGCATCCCAAAGATGCTTGCTCTTTGTAGCTTTCCTAATTCAGCTCCTTCTCCTGATGTCTCTTGGACCTCTCCTGTGATCCCCTACTTCCTGCTCTATCTCCTTCTCCCCTGGTTGGTAGGAAATCTAGTCCTATTCTCTCCTCTGCTCAGCTGTAAGCTGCTTTATTGGCATGCTCAGGGACAATTGGGGAGCAGTGATAACACAGCATTGAGATAGGAGATTCTTAGAACAAGGATTATTCCCAGACATGGGAGGTATAGAAAAGAGCATTTGAATTACACAATGACCTTATGCCTAAACTTAAGTACTTCTGTGTGAGGAGACACAGAAAAGAGAGAGAAAGGCTGCGCGTGGAAAGGCTTCCGTACTCACTCTTAAGCAACCTGCTCCACAGAGTGCTGCACAGCTCTGTAATGGCATCTCTGGCCCTCCTGGGCAGACTTGCAGTGTAGTGGTTGCTCGAGGAGGCAGTAGAGCCACAGTCCTTGGTGGCTCCGGGTTCTATCACCTAGGGAGCCACTGACAACCCACAGTGAATTCCTAAGAGTCTAGGACTAGAGGACACAGCTTCAGCAGGATTGAGCCTCCTGGCCATGCACACCTAACACGGTTCCCAGGGGAGACGGCCATCAGACACCACCAGGAAAGCCTGGCCTCATGCACAGCCAGGTTCAAACCATGGCTCTGCCACCGGCTCTGCTCAGACCACTACAGTCATGCGTCCAGAGGTGTGTAAGCATGCACCCCACACAACCCATCAAAGTGCATACTGAGTTGCTGTGCCCATCACACTGAAGCCATATTTCATTCATCAGCCTCACCTCGCTAAGCCTCTCCAGTGAAGGAAAACCCACCAAGAGCTCCCAGGGGCAGAGAGCAGAAAATGAGGCTGATGGGGACTTCCTCCTGCTGAAATGAAAGGAGAGGCTTGAGGAGATACACAGATTTCTTTGCACCCTTGGGCGTCTGTTTTCCAGGGAGAGGCTAGCCGCCCAACCCCACCGATGCTCCCTTGGATCCCAGTGGGTACCCAGGTGACCTCACATCCCAGTGGGTACCCAGGTGACCTTGCAGCCTCAAAATCACAAGCTTCAGTTTCCACCCCTCATCCCTGAAGCAGATCTGTCTGGGGCCACAGCAAGGCAGCACTGATGGAGGAAGACAAACACTGGGACCAGATCACCACCCCCTACAGGAGCCTACAGCTCATGAGACACATTTCCCACTTGTCCCCTCAGCTCTGTGTAAACTTCACAGCATATAAACATGCAAGACAACCGTGAATTTAAAAGGAAGCCACAGTCTAGGAAAGAAGAAAGGCATAGATGTGTTCATAAGTCACCCGTGGAGTCTTCTGTCGCCTGATTCTGGAGGAGCAGGGACGGTCTGTGGATGTCGGGGAGGGGATGCTGGCATTGAAGCTGAGACTTCCCGATGGGTATATGGACCTGGAGCCAGGCTTGGTCCCTAGAGAAAGTCCCACCACGTCATCTCCTATGAAAGACCTCCAGAGACACCGCCCTGGTTCCCACTAAGCTCTTTACTCACGCTTCAGCCTACCTGGTTGGGCAGCTAGAGGACCAGGACAGCTTTGATTCTCCTTTGTTAGCTATTGGCTTCAGAAGCGTTCCCCGGGAGAAGGGGCTCCCTTAGCTGCTCCAGGTGGAAAGCGAGAGCTCCTCTATCCAGGATGTAGGTTTCTCGGCTGTTGGCCTATGGGGGACTTCATGGGTAATCAGATGTGTTGAATCACTGAACCTCATGACGTTCCTGTCTGTGATGCCTCAGGACAGTGGGTCCAAGTGATTGGTTGGCCAGAGCACACAGCTGGAGGTGGAGAACCTGCAAAGGCAGTGTGTCTGAGGGCGGCCGGAATGACAGAAGTGACATTAAGTAGAAGGATGTCAGAATTAGTCATTGTCCAGAGATGGCCATGGACAAGCTAATGTGCAGAAATGTATGATAACCTGTGACTGGATTTATTATTTTTTTTTGTTTTAAAGATTTATTTATTTTATGTATATGAGTGTTCTATCTGCATTTACACCTGCCAGAAAAGGGAATCAGTTCACGTTATAGATGGTTGTGAGCCACCATGTGGTTGCTGGGAATTGAACTCATGACCTTTGGAAGAGCAGCCCCCAGATTTATTACTTTGTGTCCATGGTCGCACCAGCGTTTAGGGAGAGGAATAATCCCAGCAGCTCCTTTCTTGTAAACCTTTCTGGTGCCCAGTGAGCTCTTCTTCCACAGGTCATTTTCCCTGATTGTCCAATGTGGACACACCAGACAGTTTTTTCTGCTTTGGCATTTCCTGGGTGAATACTGAGGAAAGTGAGGATGCTGAGAGGTAGGCAGTGTGCATCTCAGAAGAAGATCAGGCTTCTCAGAAAAGCAGTTAGGATAACTCCCGCGGCGGGCAGTTGCTTCCCAGTCATTGCCTCAGCTTGCTTTTTTGTTTTCAACCAACACTTCAGAGCTTAAGTCTCTCCCTGCTTCCCCTCCTCTTCTCTCTGAATTTTCACAACAGGATCTCTCCGTGTAGCCTTGGCTGTCCTGGAACTCACTCTGTAGACAGGCTGGACTCAAACTGAGAGCTCTGTCTGCCTCAGCTTCCCAATGCTGAGATGAATGGCGTGGGCCACCATTGCCTGGCTGACCTAAATATCTTTGATTTCGTGTCTATACTAGAATTGCCAGCCTTCCCCCACAGATGTTATGTGTTTCTGAAGGTGCAACTAGCATTTTCCTAGCATAAGGTCTCAGCTCTTAGGGAAGACCTCTCTTCCTCAATTTGCTCCATCTTGCAACAAATGGATTAACTAAACTGGCTCCATAGGGACCAGGTATTAAAAGGGCCCTACTGCTTCCTTACCTCAATCCTAGAAGCCTGAATTTAGGGCCAAGGCTTTGGGGAGCAATGAACTAAGAAACTGCTAGAAGGAAGGAAGGAAGGAAGGAAGGAAGGAAGGACTCACTCTCTCTCAAAGAAAGCTCAGCCCCAGCCCATCAGGGAACTGCTAGACCAGACAGGTGAAAGATGAGGACAGCTCTCAGGCTGTATTCCCTTGAGGGTCACTCTTAGCTGAGTCCTGGCGTGACACCAGCTTGTTTAGGAACACAGCCTGCTGCCATTCAGAAAACAATCTGTCTTGGACTTCTCCAGCAGAGACAATCTAGGGAGGGGGTTCTAGATACCACAGCCAGCCTAGACAAGGTAACGTCATTGCAAACTGAAGAGGATGGAGGAGACAGGCTGATTCTCTGGCTGAAACTAGTTTCTTGTTACTCCTGCTTTGCCGGCCTCTGTTCATCCCGGCAGACAAGCTCACTTAGCCTCCTCTTTGTGCCCTTCACTCCTCTGTCATCTAGCTCTTCTCTCTTGGTATGAATGAGAAACAAAATTTCAAACTCCCCGTCATATTCAGCATGTGGAAGAGACCGGCATCAAGATTCTATTTCATGTCACAGGTGTCTTACAAGCACACGCGCCATTAGGGAACAAAAGAGGCCAGTTATGTTCATGTGACCCTGCCAGCCAGCTAGGAATCTGACCAATCTACCTTCTTCTATGACGTTAAAGGTTCAGAGAGTAAAAACAAAACAGAAGAAACAAGCAAAACCAAACCAAAGCAGACTGGTTACTCCTTGAGATTGTTTTGTTTAGGGAATGATTCCTAGGAGTTAAAACATTGTAACTTCAGAGTGACAGCAGAGGTTGGGGCTGCGCTGCCTCTGCCTGTGTGTGGGGTTTGTCATCAAGATGTGGGTGGCAGAGTCATCGCCATGTTTGTTCTAGTGCGACTTGCAGAGCTAGAATACTGGGCCAACACATTTCCTGCACTGGAAGGTCCAGCCATGTGGTGTTTACTTCGCAGGGACCAATACTAAACACATAGCACAAATCAGGGCACCTCAGCGCCTCAGTCTAAACCATTTCTGTTTTTGTGATCAGGTGTAGTAACTTTGTGAATACCAATTATTTTCACTATTTCTCAAGTTAAAAAAAGAAAACAAAAACAGAAACAGTCTGCGGTTGCAGAGATGGTCCAGCAATTAAGAGCATTTGCTGCCCTTCCAGGGGACCTGAGTTTGGTTCCCAGCACCCATGTCAGGTAGCTCACAACTGTCTGTAGCTCAGTTTCAGGGGATCAATGTCCTCTGTGCATGCATGTACCTGTTGTACATTAACTCACAGAGACAACATATGCACACATAAGTAGTAAGAGGAAGTATATATATCCATCTTCAGATCCTCTTGAAAATCTATTCAGAAATCTACTGAGAATTTTTTATGCAATGAAATGACCAAAATACCAACTGCCTTATTACTGACCAATGATCACATTAGTGAACATTCTGTGTGCAGTCCACGCTAACAGGGAGAAGGAGGGGTTAATTCCATCTTCTTCAAGTGGTACAACATATATTTCAAATTCCAAAAGTTAAAAAAAAAAACCAACATATTAAACATAAGAATTATGAAACAATTTTAACATCATACAGTTCAAAGGAATTTCAGAAGTGGCCAAGGGAAAAATGCATTCCCAGTGTTTGTTGGTGTTCAAACTGAAGGAGCCATGTGGCTAGTCACTATTCGACACACAGAGATGCCTGTGAACTCAGGCCGGGAGCTGGAGGTGACCCAATCTCAGAGCAGGCACTTGTGGGACATTGGTGTGTGGTGTGTCTTCTTGCAGCACAGCCCTGTGCTCCAGTGTCTGACGGTGGAACCGCACGCTGACATCATTCTCCCGTGCGGGTCACCTCTGTCGACAGGCACCAAACACACAGAAGTGGAAGGTAGGCCTAGGGGATGATAGAGCAGAGGCCAGGAGTAGCCACGGGCAGACTGATGCTTGCGGTGGCCCGAGCCTCTGGGATGCATTTCTGATGGCTTCCTTTTCACCCTAAAACAGGAGGCAAACCTGTCCACTGAGAGGAAGCTGGAAAAGGTATTGGTGTTCAGGAAACTAGAGAAGTGAAGAGCAGCAGTGAGGACATGAGTGGGACCAGCCTGATCTTGGAGGCAGGACTGTAGGACAGTTTAAGGTAGTGATTTCAAGACAAGGCACGGGAATATTTTTTCTGAGGATGTTCCCATGCTACACTGAAGGTTAGACAGGGCAAGTGGGCATGGCTGCTCAATAAACTCTTACATTATCAAATTCATTAAAGGGACTCATAAAAATCCATAATCTATAAAAGGGATTCATTAAGGGTGAGTGAGGGTGGTGGGCTCTAGACAGATGTGGGCATAACATCAGAATCCAAGCCTGTGAGCACTGCCTGCTGGGGAGGCGTCCCCACAGAGTCTCGGGAACAGGTTTTTCTCTTAGGGTGGAGGAGAGGAGAAAGACGGGGAAGAGGCACTGTGTGACAGGACATAGAGAGCCTGGAGGAAACCCAGCACGCCTGCTTTCTCCTGGACTCACGGCTCCACGTGCGTGCATCTGTGAGCGCAGCCAGGAAGCATACACAGAAAGCAGCCAGACTTTTGACAAATAGTCTGTGTGGATCCCTGAACACTGCACCTGACTTGTGTCACACGGCCAGTGGCTCCTAATGGTCAAATAGACAGCGTGTGAGGTAGGAGGGGAGGTAGTGTGTACAGACTGGGAGTTTAAAGCTGGCTCAGAAGGAAGGAAATGGCACAAAACTACAAGTATAGTGTTGGCCACATGATAAGAGTGTGACCACTGCTAATGCAGAAAAGGTCCCAATATACTTTAAACGGCTAAATTTATCAGTAGAAAAAATCAGTGGGATCATCTCAAGTGCCCCTAGCTGATTAATGGATAAAGAAAATGTTTTATAGTCATCCAATGGAACACTGCCCCACTATAAGTAGATTATAAATAGAACTAAGACATTGTTCATTATAGCAAGCCAGACACAGAAAGACAGTTATCAAGAAATCTCATTAATGTGCAGGATCTAAAGATGCTAATGCCATGGGGATCAGATGTGTTTTTACCAGAGGCTGAGGAAAGGCTGGTCAACAGGTGCTAAGAATGAAACAAAAAGAAGCTTCCACTGATGCAGTGTCACAGGGGGATTAGCATACGAACCAATAATAATCGGCTAAAGATCTCAAAAAGCTAGAGGAAAGGGTTCTGAGTATTGTTTTCTTTAGCCCCAAAGACATGAGAAATATTTGAAGGGAGAGGTGTGTCCTGATGGGAACACACAGAGGCGTGACTTGTGAAAACTCAGCTGGTCCTCCGTAGATGTGTTAACAGCTTCAGGAGGACTTTGCAGAAAGCAAACACCCTCCCCTCTGCCCTGTTTCCACCTGCTCGCAGGCACCACCTCAAGATCTTTAGGCTTCCTGAGCAGCTTTGGAGTTTCCTCCTTTGCTCTCAACCAGTCCTTCGAGGAGTAACCGCCAATGTCAAGACATGAGGCAGGTGACACTGTGTCAGATCCTGGGGTGGGGGTGGGGGGAGCAGGCTCTACTCCTGAGCAGCATCCACGCCTTCATCCTGGCTTCAGAGACCACCCAAACTGCTGCCCTCACTGTCACTCCCCACGCCCTTCCATTGCATTGTCCTCCTCACTTCAGCCACACTGATGTGTGTTCTGCAACCCCCTTGTATTTTTATATCAGTGCTCTAAGGAGAGTACCACCAGGCATTCCAAGCTTTGGAAGATTCAGAAGTATTATTCAGAGATGAGGATGATGGCTCAGAACACAGTGAGATTAGCTGACATCACTGGGATCATTTGCAGTGAATATGCTGGAGGAATTTTTTGCTCTTCCATGATGTTTGGAGGGCAGTTGGGAGTTTTGTCTACAGATTACAAACAACGGTGTCTTGTTCTATGGAGACTGCTTGACAGATGTTGACCCTCAGGCATGCCTGGCAGGTGTTGACCCTCAGGCATGCTTGACAGATGTTGACCCTCAGGCATGCCTGGCAGGTGTTGACCCTCAGGCGTGCCTGGCGGGGGTCTTTAGAGTACAGACTCCTAAGCCAGAACTTGAAGGTCCTAGTTGGCATATGCTTGATGGTGCCAGGGAAATCTGAGTCTGAAGGCTTGGTTCACAACTCACCTTTGCAGAGAACATTGGTGTGACAGGAAAGAGGCTGATAATGAATTTGGCAGGTACTCAAAACAGGTCGATTCAAAAAGACTATTTGCTCTCTATGGCAAAAGAAGAACCCAAAGTGGGATGGAAAGACTGCTTTTGTTTTTTGTTTTGTTTTCTTTATTTGTTTGTTTTCTTATGAGGGAAAAATAGAGCTAAAGGGAAACACCTGCGTTGGGGTCACAGGGACAGGGAGGGATGGGTGAGCGTGACCCAGAAATAAGTGAGTGTTGTGCAGAAAGCATGGTCAGGACGGGGAGGTAAGGAAAGCAGGCTGGACAGGGGCCACAGCCTGTGGCTGAGTGTGGGCTGCTAGCCTGTGCAGGGCTGACACTCAGGATCCCATGGGTAGGAAATGAAACCTTCTGATATGCAATGCGGGTTCAATCCGCCATTCACTGGGGTTAGAGAGCGGGTGGAAGGCGGAGAAAGCCATGTGAGTGTGCAAGGGCACTAGACATCTAAAAGCGATGTTTACACATCTAAGAAACAGTTGTTCAGAAGTGAGAACCCTCTCTCTGAAATTCCCAGACAGCATGCAAACGTGAGTTGAGAAGGCTTTCTAGGCCAGGCCTCCCTTCAAGATCTCCACTTGTGCATACAACTCATGCTCTCTCCCAGGAGAAGAGCACTTTCTTTGTGAGTTAGTCGAGTTACAGCCAAGCTGTTCCCTCTTTACACCATGCCCCTGAAGGATGACTCAGCCACTCAAGTGTAAAATGGCCTGCCTTTAGCCCCACAGCCCAACGGTGACGCTGTAGAGTCCAGGTGGCTTCTCAAAGGCCAGTGCCCAGGGAACAGTGATCTTTCTGGTAACTCTGCCACCCCTTGAAAGATGAGCAGTTTCTGGTAACTCCAGGGTGGATGATTTGGTTTGGGATAAAGCCATTGGGTCACAACAATTCCAGCATCAGGCAGCTGAAGCAAGGACATTGTCCCCATGTCACCTCAACACAATGATCTCTGAGAGAAAGTCCTGTTACAAAATACTAGAGACTTCCCAGGAGAGCCTGTGACCCTGGGTTCCTGCTATAGAGCCTAAGATCCAGATGCCTGCACTTGGAAACCACACAGCCTGGAGGTGAAGAGCCACCCTGCTCCCCAGACCTACAATGTCTCCGGCTCTGTCCCATACTGACCCAGTGGAAGACACTTCACGTCCTGGAGGGTGGCAGATAATATCTAAGGGAAAGAGTACAATGGATTGTGGCCCAATTTATGCTTAGTCTGGTCCTATATTGAAATGAATCCTAAAACTACATAATATGGTAGATGTGTAGGCATCTCTCAACCTTATGAAACCCACACTGTGGTGATAGTCTGTCTGAGCAGAGGGGATACAAAGCTCCCTCCACAACCCTGCCCCGCTCACAAAATTAATTCATCTACTCACGTGTTGAGACAGTACAGATGGGGACAATCCTCCCGAAGAGGGGATAGTTTGTCAGTTAGTGGAGATGCTTGAAGCATCTTTAGGAGCATACATAATTTTGAGTAAACTCTCAGTGATACGAGTTCAGACATGAATTCAATGAAGCAGCCACAGGGAACCAAGCAGGCACACTTAGGCAATGACGAGGATAGAAAGGTGGTGGCTGCATGGATTACGATGCCACAGCAGCACACGGCCTTGGTCTTCAACCGTGATGCCTTCTTGCCACAGCACTGTTCCACTAAGCAACAAGTGTCTACCCAAACCAGAAAATGACAAAACAAAACAGAGAAAACTGTCTTCTGTGTCCACATTGCACAATCAGGGAAAATGACCTGTGGAGGAAGAGCTCACTGGGCATCAGAAAGGTTTCTGTTGTCGTCTTTACAAGAAATGAGCTGCTGGGACTTCCCAAGGCACCATGCCAGGCTCTCCCTGCCCCTGACCTCAGCAGGGGGGCTCAGCATAAATACCAGCCTCCTCTCACCTACAGCCACAGCCCACCAGCTCTGCCCAGCAGACATCAGGTGAGGGACAGACCCAAGCACAGAAACTTACTGTGTGCTGGGTTTCGGCAGGCATGCTTTCCTCTTGAGAGAAGCTCCTCGCTTCTGCTCACCTGCTCCGGGGCTTGTGCCAGGCTGAGGGAATGTGTGGGAAAAGCGTCTTCCTGAGTCAGAGGCTCCCAGAGGGACTAGAGACCTGGTCTCTGCCCGCCAGCTCCCTCCCTGCTGCCTGACTGCCTTCTTAGACAGAGGTCATTCAGCTGGCAGGACAGGGTCAGCACGTAGGCCTTGTGTCTCTGAGGAGGGTCCTGCTGTGAGGTCTCAGGGGGCACTGCCAGGACACACATGAACAGAAGGAGTGACCAGAGCCTCCTTGGATAAGAGACACCCAAGGGGGAGACTCAGGTCTCTGAGCATCTCCTTCATCCTCATCTTTCATTTCAGCAGGATGAAGCTTCTCACTGGCCTCATTTTCTGCTCCCTGGTCCTGGGGGTCAGCAGTTGGCTTTCATTTCTTGGTGAGGCTTTCCAAGGTAAGGCCGAGGGACAACTACCTCTGCTGATCTCCTGAGCATTCAGGAGGGATGGGCTCACTGTCCTGCTTGGCAGGATGGGCCAGGGTGTCCTGCAAGGCTTCCTGATATGCCCGGGATATAGCAGGAGGCAGAGCAGAGATTGCAACCCAGCTGTGCTTGAGCCAATCCTGTCTGCCTGCCAAGTCTGCCTGCCACTTCCTAAATTCATTTGTGAACAATATGAGGTGAGGGTGGCATCACCTAGAAAGCTGTAATACCACCTGGGTCAGGCCGAGTCTTCCCCGTGCACCTACAGCTGCAGGACTGGGCTTGGGTGTGGCCTGGCCTTGGGTGTGTCAGCTTCAGGCTGCTCTGAGCACAGGCTCAGGCCGGAAAGCTTTGAATTCCTTTGTCCTCCCTAAGGCATGGATAGAGTCTTCAGGCTCATGTTCCTGTGGCCTTTCCCATCCAGGGGCTGGGGACATGTGGAGAGCCTACTCCGACATGAAAGAGGCCAACTGGAAAGACTCAGACAAATACTTCCATGCTCGGGGGAACTATGATGCTGCCCAAAGGGGGCCAGGGGGAGTCTGGGCTGCTGAAGTCATCAGGTACCACTGGCTGACGGGACCAGGAGTGGGTGGCAGGGCTCACTCTTCTGGGCAGAGCAGGGGAAGATGAGCTTGGAGAAGATCACGCTAACCTGAGGGCCTCGTCCTCTTGCTCATGCAGCTAGAGTCTCCATCTATGCCCGGTGTGGACCCCGGGCTGCGGCAGAGTCAGCACACAGCCATGCTCTGTGAGCCTGCTCCCAAGTGCAGACAGGGAGTGGCTCTCAGCCTGTGCTCCTCCAGTGTGGGGTGACCAGCCTAGGACCAGGGTCTCAGCCCCTCCTTCCTGGCCCTTCCTGGTTTCCTCCTGAAGCCATCCCATGCACAGGGCAGAACTGTCGGGGTAGACCTGTCACACAGCTCGGTTACAGGTCTCCTTCTTGTCTGCTTCTAGTGACGCGAGAGAGAACATTCAGAGTCTCTTAGGCCGTGGACATGAGGACACCATGGCTGACCAGGAAGCCAACAGACATGGCCGCAGCGGCAAGGACCCCAATCACTACAGGCCTGCTGGCCTGCCTGACAAATACTGAGGCTGTGCTGTGGGGTGTGGGTACGGGCCTGAGTTTTCAGTCTTGTATCCACAAAACCTGTTAGACAACACTTAGTAGCTGTGTAATAAACACAACAAGAACAAATAACTTGTAGCAGCGTCTGATTTCGCACGAGGAGGGAGGAACTGGCTCATATGAAAGTGTACAGGAGAATCACCAGCGCGGGCTCAGCCTGCACCTGACAGGTGACGGCGTCTACAGGCCACAGAGGACTGGTGCATTGATAGCCCAGGATTCTGACCTCCGTGTCTGGCCTTCACAGTCCGTGGTAACTGTGTCTTGTTCCTTTCTCCTTTCTCGGTGTGTTAGTTTGAGTTCTCTCAATGGTGGTGACAAGATTCACAACCCCAGAAAGACTGCACTATGGCACCTTCTCCATACCACTGCCACCATGGTGATCTTTTGTCCATTTCCTACAGACTATAAAACCAATTATCTGCCAGCTTGTGTCCCCTCCACCGAGAGTCCCTCAGTCTTTTTCTTCCTGCTGTTTTCTTTTCTGTCTGTGTCTATCTCTCTGCCTGTCTGTCTGTTGAGAGGACAACATAATTTGTCTCCATTTTAGGCTCAGGGCTAACTTTAAAATAAAAGTCCTCAGTCCCCCTGTCTCTGCCTTCCAAGAGCAGAATTAAAAGCATGTGCCACAAATCCTGCTTCATAAAAACTTTCTATTGCTTGCACCTGTGTGTGGTCACTGTCCGGCAGACAGCCCACAGCAGTCTTTAAGCAATGCTCAAGCAAGGGCGAGCGTAGCCCTGGAGGCCAGGTGAGACCCAAGAGAGCAGACGCATGGGTCTGTTTAGACACCATTTCCCAGGTTCTGAATCACAGGAAGGTCATGGCTAAACAAGAATGTGGCCACATCTATCCCACCTTTTCTTTTTTTTTTTTTTAAGACATTATCTCTTCTACTCTAGGACATTGAGTATCTCCCAGAATTTCAGTATAGGGCCGAGATGAAGTCATTCTAGGTCTCAGAAGCCAAGACGGCCCTTCACCTCAGGACCATGCTGTTTCCAAGTCTAAGTGTCTGGATTTTAAGATCTATGTTAGAGACTCAGAATCATGGCCTATCCTGGACAGGCTCTCTGATGTTTTGTAACAGGTCCTTCCCTTGGGGATAAGCATGACTGGGTACCTCAGGAACAACGTCAGGGTTGGTCTGCTAGAAGCCAGATGACTCTGACCCATGGCCCTTTCCAACCTAAGTCACCATCCTACAATTCCCACAAACCACCCTTCATCTTTTCAAGGGGTGGACCAATTACCAGAAAGATTCCCTTATGGAGTACTGAGTTTGAAAGCTGGAGTAGGCAGAGGGCTGGCTGAGGTCTGCCTTGTCCTGGATGCTTGTCCTCCTACAGACTCTGTTAGGCCCTCTGTACACTCTCTGCAGGCTCTGTGACAGAAATTGCCTTAGAGATTTGTTTCTTCTTCCTGTGTATCGGCATCATTCCTAGGATAGGTTGTGCTCAGGACAGTGGGAATGAGATGACTGTGACTCTCTGACCCATGAATCCCTGGCTTTAGGGTGAAACTTGAACCCTCTGGGCTGTGTTTAAATGCCTCTGAAGGCAGAGTAAGCCTGTAAATCCTAATGGATGTGGTTTGGTTTTGTTTGTCTTATACTGTTTAAACTACTCAGGACTCACAGAGCAAGGCAAGCACTATACCACTGTGACATGTTCCAAGATCCATATTCACATCTGCATGCTGCTGTAATCTCTGAAAACAAAATTGTGTTCATAAACACTTTATGTACTAGAGATGTCTGAAAAATAAAATACAGCCATATCTATCTCTGCTAGGCAGCTTTTCTAAGCCTTTCTCTTTTCTTCTTCACTCTGGGCCCCCCAATGCATACCAAACCAGAGCAGCCATGAATTCTGCCATACTAACCCATGACCTGGGTATGGTTTGGCCTGGCAGGCTGAAGGCTTCACAGAGCGGCTTAGGATGTCCTTCCCACCAGGACACGTTGGCTGATGCTGACTGTCTAATGGGAGAGAACTCTCCCTTCACTTCCAGCTTCAGTCCCTACAGTGGCCAAAAGATAGAGCAGAGCTCAAGGCAAGCAGATGCTGAGAACTGGCATGGCTGCCATCATGTCCTCATAAACCTGTCTAGGGCAAGTTACCATGGTCCTCATTTCCCAGCCAGCATTCCTAGCCCACACCTCCAGACTTTAGCTTCCAAGACAAAGAGAAAATAAAATCATCAGCCAAACATTGCCGCTTGAACAGTCTTCACAGTTACCACGGACTGTGAAGGCCAGACACGGAGGTCAGAATCCTGGGCTATCAATGCACCAGTCCTCTGTGGCCTGTAGACGCCGTCACCTGTCAGGTGCAGGCTGAGCCCGCGCTGGTGATTCTCCTGTACACTTTCATATGAGCCAGTTCCTCCCTCCTCGTGCGAAATCAGACGCTGCTACAAGTTATTTGTTCTTGTTGTGTTTATTACACAGCTACTAAGTGTTGTCTAACAGGTTTTGTGGATACAAGACTGAAAACTCAGGCCCGTACCCACACCCCACAGCACAGCCTCAGTATTTGTCAGGCAGGCCAGCAGGCCTGTAGTGATTGGGGTCCTTGCCGCTGCGGCCATGTCTGTTGGCTTCCTGGTCAGCCATGGTGTCCTCATGTCCACGGCCTAAGAGACTCTGAATGTTCTCTCTCGTGTCACTAGAAGCAGACAAGAAGGAGACCTGTAACCGAGCTGTGTGACAGGTCTACCCCGACAGTTCTGCCCTGTGCATGGGATGGCTTCAGGAGGAAACCAGGAAGGGCCAGGAAGGAGGGGCTGAGACCCTGGTCCTAGGCTGGTCACCCCACACTGGAGGAGCACAGGCTGAGAGCCACTCCCTGTCTGCACTTGGGAGCAGGCTCACAGAGCATGGCTGTGTGCTGACTCTGCCGCAGCCCGGGGTCCACACCGGGCATAGATGGAGACTCTAGCTGCATGAGCAAGAGGACGAGGCCCTCAGGTTAGCGTGATCTTCTCCAAGCTCATCTTCCCCTGCTCTGCCCAGAAGAGTGAGCCCTGCCACCCACTCCTGGTCCCGTCAGCCAGTGGTACCTGATGAATTCAGCAGCCCAGACTCCCCCTGGCCCCCTTTGGGCAGCATCATAGTTCCCCCGAGCATGGAAGTATTTGTCTGAGTCTTTCCAGTTGGCCTCTTTCATGTCGGAGTAGGCTCTCCACATGTCCCCAGCCCCTGGATGGGAAAGGCCACAGGAACATGAGCCTGAAGACTCTATCCATGCCTTAGGGAGGACAAAGGAATTCAAAGCTTTCCGGCCTGAGCCTGTGCTCAGAGCAGCCTGAAGCTGACACACCCAAGGCCAGGCCACACCCAAGCCCAGTCCTGCAGCTGTAGGTGCACGGGGAAGACTCGGCCTGACCCAGGTGGTATTACAGCTTTCTAGGTGATGCCACCCTCACCTCATATTGTTCACAAATGAATTTAGGAAGTGGCAGGCAGACTTGGCAGGCAGACAGGATTGGCTCAAGCACAGCTGGGTTGCAATCTCTGCTCTGCCTCCTGCTATATCCCGGGCATATCAGGAAGCCTTGCAGGACACCCTGGCCCATCCTGCCAAGCAGGACAGTGAGCCCATCCCTCCTGAATGCTCAGGAGATCAGCAGAGGTAGTTGTCCCTCGGCCTTACCTTGGAAAGCCTCACCAAGAAATGAAAGCCAACTGCTGACCCCCAGGACCAGGGAGCAGAAAATGAGGCCAGTGAGAAGCTTCATCCTGCTGAAATGAAAGATGAGGATGAAGGAGATGCTCAGAGACCTGAGTCTCCCCCTTGGGTGTCTCTTATCCAAGGAGGCTCTGGTCACTCCTTCTGTTCATGTGTGTCCTGGCAGTGCCCCCTGAGACCTCACAGCAGGACCCTCCTCAGAGACACAAGGCCTACGTGCTGACCTTGTCCTGCCAGCTGAATGACCTCTGTCTAAGAAGGCAGTCAGGCAGCAGGGAGGGAGCTGGCGGGCAGAGACCAGGTCTCTAGTCCCTCTGGGAGCCTCTGACTCAGGAAGACGCTTTTCCCACACATTCCCTCAGCCTGGCACAAGCCCCGGAGCAGGTGAGCAGAAGCGAGGAGCTTCTCTCAAGAGGAAAGCATGCCTGCCGAAACCCAGCACACAGTAAGTTTCTGTGCTTGGGTCTGTCCCTCACCTGATGTCTGCTGGGCAGAGCTGGTGGGCTGTGGCTGTAGGTGAGAGGAGGCTGGTATTTATGCTGAGCCCCCCTGCTGAGGTCAGGGGCAGGGAGAGCCTGGCATGGTGCCTTGGGAAGTCCCAGCAGCTCATTTCTTGTAAAGACGACAACAGAAACCTTTCTGATGCCCAGTGAGCTCTTCCTCCACAGGTCATTTTCCCTGATTGTGCAATGTGGACACAGAAGACAGTTTTCTCTGTTTTGTTTTGTCATTTTCTGGTTTGGGTAGACACTTGTTGCTTAGTGGAACAGTGCTGTGGCAAGAAGGCATCACGGTTGAAGACCAAGGCCGTGTGCTGCTGTGGCATCGTAATCCATGCAGCCACCACCTTTCTATCCTCGTCATTGCCTAAGTGTGCCTGCTTGGTTCCCTGTGGCTGCTTCATTGAATTCATGTCTGAACTCGTATCACTGAGAGTTTACTCAAAATTATGTATGCTCCTAAAGATGCTTCAAGCATCTCCACTAACTGACAAACTATCCCCTCTTCGGGAGGATTGTCCCCATCTGTACTGTCTCAACACGTGAGTAGATGAATTAATTTTGTGAGCGGGGCAGGGTTGTGGAGGGAGCTTTGTATCCCCTCTGCTCAGACAGACTATCACCACAGTGTGGGTTTCATAAGGTTGAGAGATGCCTACACATCTACCATATTATGTAGTTTTAGGATTCATTTCAATATAGGACCAGACTAAGCATAAATTGGGCCACAATCCATTGTACTCTTTCCCTTAGATATTATCTGCCACCCTCCAGGACGTGAAGTGTCTTCCACTGGGTCAGTATGGGACAGAGCCGGAGACATTGTAGGTCTGGGGAGCAGGGTGGCTCTTCACCTCCAGGCTGTGTGGTTTCCAAGTGCAGGCATCTGGATCTTAGGCTCTATAGCAGGAACCCAGGGTCACAGGCTCTCCTGGGAAGTCTCTAGTATTTTGTAACAGGACTTTCTCTCAGAGATCATTGTGTTGAGGTGACATGGGGACAATGTCCTTGCTTCAGCTGCCTGATGCTGGAATTGTTGTGACCCAATGGCTTTATCCCAAACCAAATCATCCACCCTGGAGTTACCAGAAACTGCTCATCTTTCAAGGGGTGGCAGAGTTACCAGAAAGATCACTGTTCCCTGGGCACTGGCCTTTGAGAAGCCACCTGGACTCTACAGCGTCACCGTTGGGCTGTGGGGCTAAAGGCAGGCCATTTTACACTTGAGTGGCTGAGTCATCCTTCAGGGGCATGGTGTAAAGAGGGAACAGCTTGGCTGTAACTCGACTAACTCACAAAGAAAGTGCTCTTCTCCTGGGAGAGAGCATGAGTTGTATGCACAAGTGGAGATCTTGAAGGGAGGCCTGGCCTAGAAAGCCTTCTCAACTCACGTTTGCATGCTGTCTGGGAATTTCAGAGAGAGGGTTCTCACTTCTGAACAACTGTTTCTTAGATGTGTAAACATCGCTTTTAGATGTCTAGTGCCCTTGCACACTCACATGGCTTTCTCCGCCTTCCACCCGCTCTCTAACCCCAGTGAATGGCGGATTGAACCCGCATTGCATATCAGAAGGTTTCATTTCCTACCCATGGGATCCTGAGTGTCAGCCCTGCACAGGCTAGCAGCCCACACTCAGCCACAGGCTGTGGCCCCTGTCCAGCCTGCTTTCCTTACCTCCCCGTCCTGACCATGCTTTCTGCACAACACTCACTTATTTCTGGGTCACGCTCACCCATCCCTCCCTGTCCCTGTGACCCCAACGCAGGTGTTTCCCTTTAGCTCTATTTTTCCCTCATAAGAAAACAAACAAATAAAGAAAACAAAACAAAAAACAAAAGCAGTCTTTCCATCCCACTTTGGGTTCTTCTTTTGCCATAGAGAGCAAATAGTCTTTTTGAATCGACCTGTTTTGAGTACCTGCCAAATTCATTATCAGCCTCTTTCCTGTCACACCAATGTTCTCTGCAAAGGTGAGTTGTGAACCAAGCCTTCAGACTCAGATTTCCCTGGCACCATCAAGCATATGCCAACTAGGACCTTCAAGTTCTGGCTTAGGAGTCTGTACTCTAAAGACCCCCGCCAGGCACGCCTGAGGGTCAACACCTGCCAGGCATGCCTGAGGGTCAACATCTGTCAAGCATGCCTGAGGGTCAACACCTGCCAGGCATGCCTGAGGGTCAACATCTGTCAAGCAGTCTCCATAGAACAAGACACCGTTGTTTGTAATCTGTAGACAAAACTCCCAACTGCCCTCCAAACATCATGGAAGAGCAAAAAATTCCTCCAGCATATTCACTGCAAATGATCCCAGTGATGTCAGCTAATCTCACTGTGTTCTGAGCCATCATCCTCATCTCTGAATAATACTTCTGAATCTTCCAAAGCTTGGAATGCCTGGTGGTACTCTCCTTAGAGCACTGATATAAAAATACAAGGGGGTTGCAGAACACACATCAGTGTGGCTGAAGTGAGGAGGACAATGCAATGGAAGGGCGTGGGGAGTGACAGTGAGGGCAGCAGTTTGGGTGGTCTCTGAAGCCAGGATGAAGGCGTGGATGCTGCTCAGGAGTAGAGCCTGCTCCCCCCACCCCCACCCCAGGATCTGACACAGTGTCACCTGCCTCATGTCTTGACATTGGCGGTTACTCCTCGAAGGACTGGTTGAGAGCAAAGGAGGAAACTCCAAAGCTGCTCAGGAAGCCTAAAGATCTTGAGGTGGTGCCTGCGAGCAGGTGGAAACAGGGCAGAGGGGAGGGTGTTTGCTTTCTGCAAAGTCCTCCTGAAGCTGTTAACACATCTACGGAGGACCAGCTGAGTTTTCACAAGTCACGCCTCTGTGTGTTCCCATCAGGACACACCTCTCCCTTCAAATATTTCTCATGTCTTTGGGGCTAAAGAAAACAATACTCAGAACCCTTTCCTCTAGCTTTTTGAGATCTTTAGCCGATTATTATTGGTTCGTATGCTAATCCCCCTGTGACACTGCATCAGTGGAAGCTTCTTTTTGTTTCATTCTTAGCACCTGTTGACCAGCCTTTCCTCAGCCTCTGGTAAAAACACATCTGATCCCCATGGCATTAGCATCTTTAGATCCTGCACATTAATGAGATTTCTTGATAACTGTCTTTCTGTGTCTGGCTTGCTATAATGAACAATGTCTTAGTTCTATTTATAATCTACTTATAGTGGGGCAGTGTTCCATTGGATGACTATAAAACATTTTCTTTATCCATTAATCAGCTAGGGGCACTTGAGATGATCCCACTGATTTTTTCTACTGATAAATTTAGCCGTTTAAAGTATATTGGGACCTTTTCTGCATTAGCAGTGGTCACACTCTTATCATGTGGCCAACACTATACTTGTAGTTTTGTGCCATTTCCTTCCTTCTGAGCCAGCTTTAAACTCCCAGTCTGTACACACTACCTCCCCTCCTACCTCACACGCTGTCTATTTGACCATTAGGAGCCACTGGCCGTGTGACACAAGTCAGGTGCAGTGTTCAGGGATCCACACAGACTATTTGTCAAAAGTCTGGCTGCTTTCTGTGTATGCTTCCTGGCTGCGCTCACAGATGCACGCACGTGGAGCCGTGAGTCCAGGAGAAAGCAGGCGTGCTGGGTTTCCTCCAGGCTCTCTATGTCCTGTCACACAGTGCCTCTTCCCCGTCTTTCTCCTCTCCTCCACCCTAAGAGAAAAACCTGTTCCCGAGACTCTGTGGGGACGCCTCCCCAGCAGGCAGTGCTCACAGGCTTGGATTCTGATGTTATGCCCACATCTGTCTAGAGCCCACCACCCTCACTCACCCTTAATGAATCCCTTTTATAGATTATGGATTTTTATGAGTCCCTTTAATGAATTTGATAATGTAAGAGTTTATTGAGCAGCCATGCCCACTTGCCCTGTCTAACCTTCAGTGTGGCATGGGAACATCCTCAGAAAAAATATTCCCGTGCCTTGTCTTGAAATCACTACCTTAAACTGTCCTACAGTCCTGCCTCCAAGATCAGGCTGGTCCCACTCATGTCCTCACTGCTGCTCTTCACTTCTCTAGTTTCCTGAACACCAATACCTTTTCCAGCTTCCTCTCAGTGGACAGGTTTGCCTCCTGTTTTAGGGTGAAAAGGAAGCCATCAGAAATGCATCCCAGAGGCTCGGGCCACCGCAAGCATCAGTCTGCCCGTGGCTACTCCTGGCCTCTGCTCTATCATCCCCTAGGCCTACCTTCCACTTCTGTGTGTTTGGTGCCTGTCGACAGAGGTGACCCTACGGGAGAATGATGTCAGCGTGCGGTTCCACCGTCAGACACTGGAGCACAGGGCTGTGCTGCAAGAAGACACACCACACACCAATGTCCCACAAGTGCCTGCTCTGAGATTGGGTCACCTCCAGCTCCCGGCCTGAGTTCACAGGCATCTCTGTGTGTCGAATAGTGACTAGCCACATGGCTCCTTCAGTTTGAACACCAACAAACCCTGGGAATGCATTTTTCCCTTGGCCACTTCTGAAATTCCTTTGAACTGTATGATGTTAAAATTGTTTCATAATTCTTATGTTTAATATGTTGGTTTTCTTTTTAACTTTTAGAATTTGAAATATATGTTGTATCACTTGAAGAAGATGGAATTAACCCCTCCTTCTCCCTGTTAGCGTGGACTGCACACAGAATGTTCACTAATGTGATCATTGGTCAGTAATAAGGCAGTTGGTATTTTGGTCATTTCATTGCATAAAAAATTCTCAGTAGATTTCTGAATAGATTTTCAAGAGGATCTGAAGATGGATATATATACTTCCTCTTACTACTTATGTGTGCATATGTTGTCTCTGTGAGTTAATGTACAACAGGTACATGCATGCACAGAGGACATTGATCCCCTGAAACTGAGCTACAGACAGTTGTGAGCTACCTGACATGGGTGCTGGGAACCAAACTCAGGTCCCCTGGAAGGGCAGCAAATGCTCTTAATTGCTGGACCATCTCTGCAACCGCAGACTGTTTCTGTTTTTGTTTTCTTTTTTTAACTTGAGAAATAGTGAAAATAATTGGTATTCACAAAGTTACTACACCTGATCACAAAAACAGAAATGGTTTAGACTGAGGCGCTGAGGTGCCCTGATTTGTGCTATGTGTTTAGTATTGGTCCCTGCGAAGTAAACACCACAAGGCTGGACCTTCCAGTGCAGGAAATGTGTTGGCCCAGTATTCTAGCTCTGCAAGTCGCACTAGAACAAACATGGCGATGACTCTGCCACCCACATCGTGATGACAAACCCCACACACAGGCAGAGGCAGCGCAGCCCCAACCTCTGCTGTCACTCTGAAGTTACAATGTTTTAACTCCTAGGAATCATTCCCTAAACAAAACAATCTCAAGGAGTAACCGGTCTGCTTTGGTTTTGTTTTGCTTGTTTCTTCTGTTTTGTTTTTACTCTCTGAACCTTTAACGTCATAGAAGAAGGTAGATTGGTCAGATTCCTAGCTGGCTGGCAGGGTCACATGAACATAACTGGCCTCTTTTGTTCCCTAATGGCGCGTGTGCTTGTAAGACACCTGTGACATGAAATAGAATCTTGATACCGGTCTCTTCCACATGCTGAATATGACGGGGAGTTTGAAATTTTGTTTCTCATTCATACCAGAGAGAAGAGCTAGATGACAGAGGAGTGAACGGCACAAAGAGGAGGCTAAGTGAGCTTGTCTGCCGGGGTGAACAGAGGCCGGCAAAGCAGGAGTAACAAGAAACTAGTTTCAGCCAGAGAATCAGCCTGTCTCCTCCATCCTCTTCAGTTTGCAATGACGTTACCTTGTCTAGGCTGGCTGTGGTATCTAGAACCCCCTCCCTAGATTGTCTCTGCTGGAGAAGTCCAAGACAGATTGTTTTCTGAATGGCAGCAGGCTGTGTTCCTAAACAAGCTGGTGTCACGCCAGGACTCAGCTAAGAGTGACCCTCAAGGGAATACAGCCTGAGAGCTGTCCTCATCTTTCACCTGTCTGGTCTAGCAGTTCCCTGATGGGCTGGGGCTGAGCTTTCTTTGAGAGAGAGTGAGTCCTTCCTTCCTTCCTTCCTTCCTTCCTTCCTTCTAGCAGTTTCTTAGTTCATTGCTCCCCAAAGCCTTGGCCCTAAATTCAGGCTTCTAGGATTGAGGTAAGGAAGCAGTAGGGCCCTTTTAATACCTGGTCCCTATGGAGCCAGTTTAGTTAATCCATTTGTTGCAAGATGGAGCAAATTGAGGAAGAGAGGTCTTCCCTAAGAGCTGAGACCTTATGCTAGGAAAATGCTAGTTGCACCTTCAGAAACACATAACATCTGTGGGGGAAGGCTGGCAATTCTAGTATAGACACGAAATCAAAGATATTTAGGTCAGCCAGGCAATGGTGGCCCACGCCATTCATCTCAGCATTGGGAAGCTGAGGCAGACAGAGCTCTCAGTTTGAGTCCAGCCTGTCTACAGAGTGAGTTCCAGGACAGCCAAGGCTACACGGAGAGATCCTGTTGTGAAAATTCAGAGAGAAGAGGAGGGGAAGCAGGGAGAGACTTAAGCTCTGAAGTGTTGGTTGAAAACAAAAAAGCAAGCTGAGGCAATGACTGGGAAGCAACTGCCCGCCGCGGGAGTTATCCTAACTGCTTTTCTGAGAAGCCTGATCTTCTTCTGAGATGCACACTGCCTACCTCTCAGCATCCTCACTTTCCTCAGTATTCACCCAGGAAATGCCAAAGCAGAAAAAACTGTCTGGTGTGTCCACATTGGACAATCAGGGAAAATGACCTGTGGAAGAAGAGCTCACTGGGCACCAGAAAGGTTTACAAGAAAGGAGCTGCTGGGATTATTCCTCTCCCTAAACGCTGGTGCGACCATGGACACAAAGTAATAAATCTGGGGGCTGCTCTTCCAAAGGTCATGAGTTCAATTCCCAGCAACCACATGGTGGCTCACAACCATCTATAACGTGAACTGATTCCCTTTTCTGGCAGGTGTAAATGCAGATAGAACACTCATATACATAAAATAAATAAATCTTTAAAACAAAAAAAAAATAATAAATCCAGTCACAGGTTATCATACATTTCTGCACATTAGCTTGTCCATGGCCATCTCTGGACAATGACTAATTCTGACATCCTTCTACTTAATGTCACTTCTGTCATTCCGGCCGCCCTCAGACACACTGCCTTTGCAGGTTCTCCACCTCCAGCTGTGTGCTCTGGCCAACCAATCACTTGGACCCACTGTCCTGAGGCATCACAGACAGGAACGTCATGAGGTTCAGTGATTCAACACATCTGATTACCCATGAAGTCCCCCATAGGCCAACAGCCGAGAAACCTACATCCTGGATAGAGGAGCTCTCGCTTTCCACCTGGAGCAGCTAAGGGAGCCCCTTCTCCCGGGGAACGCTTCTGAAGCCAATAGCTAACAAAGGAGAATCAAAGCTGTCCTGGTCCTCTAGCTGCCCAACCAGGTAGGCTGAAGCGTGAGTAAAGAGCTTAGTGGGAACCAGGGCGGTGTCTCTGGAGGTCTTTCATAGGAGATGACGTGGTGGGACTTTCTCTAGGGACCAAGCCTGGCTCCAGGTCCATATACCCATCGGGAAGTCTCAGCCTCAATGCCAGCATCCCCTCCCCGACATCCACAGACCGTCCCTGCTCCTCCAGAATCAGGCGACAGAAGACTCCACGGGTGACTTATGAACACATCTATGCCTTTCTTCTTTCCTAGACTGTGGCTTCCTTTTAAATTCACGGTTGTCTTGCATGTTTATATGCTGTGAAGTTTACACAGAGCTGAGGGGACAAGTGGGAAATGTGTCTCATGAGCTGTAGGCTCCTGTAGGGGGGGGTGATCTGGTCCCAGTGTTTGTCTTCCTCCATCAGTGCTGCCTTGCTGTGGCCCCAGACAGATCTGCTTCAGGGATGAGGGGTGGAAACTGAAGCTTGTGATTTTGAGGCTGCAAGGTCACCTGGGTACCCACTGGGATGTGAGGTCACCTGGGTACCCACTGGGATCCAAGGGAGCATCGGTGGGGTTGGGCGGCTAGCCTCTCCCTGGAAAACAGACGCCCAAGGGTGCAAAGAAATCTGTGTATCTCCTCAAGCCTCTCCTTTCATTTCAGCAGGAGGAAGTCCCCACCAGCCTCATTTTCTGCTCTCTGCCCCTGGGAGCTCTTGGTGGGTTTTCCTTCACTGGAGAGGCTTAGTGAGGTGAGGCTGATGAATGAAATATGGCTTCAGTGTGATGGGCACAGCAACTCAGTATGCACTTTGATGGGCTGTGTGGGGTGCATGCTTACACACCTCTGGACGCATGACTGTAGTGGTCTGAGCAGAGCCGGTGGCAGAGCCATGGTTTGAACCTGGCTGTGCATGAGGCCAGGCTTTCCTGGTGGTGTCTGATGGCCGTCTCCCCTGGGAACCGTGTTAGGTGTGCATGGCCAGGAGGCTCAATCCTGCTGAAGCTGTGTCCTCTAGTCCTAGACTCTTAGGAATTCACTGTGGGTTGTCAGTGGCTCCCTAGGTGATAGAACCCGGAGCCACCAAGGACTGTGGCTCTACTGCCTCCTCGAGCAACCACTACACTGCAAGTCTGCCCAGGAGGGCCAGAGATGCCATTACAGAGCTGTGCAGCACTCTGTGGAGCAGGTTGCTTAAGAGTGAGTACGGAAGCCTTTCCACGCGCAGCCTTTCTCTCTCTTTTCTGTGTCTCCTCACACAGAAGTACTTAAGTTTAGGCATAAGGTCATTGTGTAATTCAAATGCTCTTTTCTATACCTCCCATGTCTGGGAATAATCCTTGTTCTAAGAATCTCCTATCTCAATGCTGTGTTATCACTGCTCCCCAATTGTCCCTGAGCATGCCAATAAAGCAGCTTACAGCTGAGCAGAGGAGAGAATAGGACTAGATTTCCTACCAACCAGGGGAGAAGGAGATAGAGCAGGAAGTAGGGGATCACAGGAGAGGTCCAAGAGACATCAGGAGAAGGAGCTGAATTAGGAAAGCTACAAAGAGCAAGCATCTTTGGGATGCATGCTCAGAGAAAGCCAAATTAGCTTAGAGGGTTAAGGACAGAGTTAGAACTGCTCAGTTCTTATGCCGTAAAGCTTATTATTAAATAAATGTAAAAGAGTCTCAATTATGTTGGGTTAAGAGAGAAACTAAGAAACAAACACAGTTTTATAAAAATAACCATAACACCTAAGTAATGTAAATTCATTATTGAACAAGGGTAATGTGAGAGTGGCTCATGGGAGATTTTTAATGTCTGGAAATACATTAGATGAGCTGGTAGGGGATTATGCTGCCAAAACCTGTTGGGAGGCATCAGGGATTCTGGAGAATGTGCTCAGTGCTCAGGTGAGCCCTGGAGACAAGGGTTCCAACCTTCCAGTCTGACTGAAGCTGCAAAATCCTGCTCTGTGATGCCTTCTTTCCGCTCCACATTCCCATCTGAGTAATAATAAGCCGCTCACGGGAGCACAGTGCTGGTTAGCTTACACATGGAGCAAACCGCCCCATTATGAGTCTCACTAGGAACCCGGGGAGATCAAGTAAGATTGGACAATGTTCCTGCCTGCTGTGGTCTCAGGCTGCTCTGAGCACCAGCTCAGGCCAGGAGTGCTTTGAATTCCTATGTCCCCCCTAAGGCAGGGCAGAGTCTTCAGGCTCATGTTCCTGTGGCCTTTCCCATCCAGGGGCTGGGGACATGTGGAGAGCCTACTCTGACATGAGAGAGGCCAACTGGAAAAACTCAGACAAATACTTCCACGCTCGGGGCTACTATGACGCTGCCCAAAGGGGGCCAGGGGGAGTCTGGGCCGCTGAAGTCATCAGGTACCACCAACTGACGCGACCAGGAGTGGGTGGCAGGGCTCACTCTCCTAAGAGATGAGGTGAGCCCCAGGTAAGGTCTTGCCAGTCTGGACTCCTCCTTTTGCTCATGCTCTGTTTCTGCTTGACATAGACCCTGGGCTGTGCTCGGAGCCAGCAGGCAGCTCGACCGGGGCAGGCCTGCTTCTCTGGTGATACTCAACTCACAAAAGATGATCAGCCTGGCCTATGCAGGACTGGGTCTCCACAAGTCCTCCTTCCTGCTCCTTCCTGGTTTCCTGCTGAAGCCACCCCATGAGAAGGGCAGACCTGGGAGAGGAGACTGTCCACACAGCTCGTGACTGATCTCTGTGTCTGCTTCTCCTAGTGATGCCAGAGAAGGCTTTCAGAGTCTCATAGGCCGTGGACACAAGGACACATGGACACAGATCGGGCCGCAGTGGCAAGGACCCCAATCACTACAGGCCTTCTGGCCTGCCTGGCAAGTACTGACCATCCTTCTGTCAGCTTCAGGGAGCTGTGCTGTGGGCCCTGCAGGTAGGTCACGTGGTACTTCAGTTTTCATCCCTCGTGGGTGAGGATAACCTATAGTGTGTGTGTAATAGATTTGCAGGTGATGAATATTTTTGTTTAGGCTGAGGTCATGCGTGCTCAGCAGTCAGAGCAGATAGATAGCTCTGATGACTGCCCCAGTCTTCATGCATGCTCACTCAAGTCCTCAAGCCTCTGCAGTTACGGGCTTACTGTTTCCAGGCCCTTCCGTGTCCTGACCCCCACCCCCAGTGTCTATTCTGTCCCTGCACTCTTTCTTCTTTTCTTCATGCCTTAGTCTGATTTTTCTCTGCCTCTGTGGGCAGAGGACACAACTGTTGGATGATTCTATTGGTGAATGCTGCCTTAGCCACTGCTGCCTTGATACTCTACCATCACAGCAACACCTTCAAATCCAACTATCCACCAGTTATCCAGTTACTCATTACAGCAGAGGAGTAACTCACCGTCTCCCAATGTAATGTTTCCATGTGTGTGTGTGCAGGTGTGCATGTGTGTGTGTGTATATTACTGCCTGTGCAGATGGATGTGTTTGTGTCGGAGGCAGGAGGATCACTTCATCTTTGTTCTCTCAAGCACTGTCTGCCTTCTTTTTTATTCAGGGTTTTTCAGTGGCCTGGAGCTCTCTGGACTTTCAGGTCAGCTAGGCTGGCTGGACAGTGAGCCCCAGACCTGCCTGCCTCTTCCTCCCCAGTGCTGATCACATGGGTGTTGGGGGTTGATCTTAGATTCTAGGACTTGCACCCCAAGCCCCTTACACGCTGTTCCATCGCCCCAGTTATTGTTTCCTTTTTTATTTATTTTATGTGGCAGTTTTGGGTTCAAATCCAGGGCTTGCTTGAACACAGTCACGCCTTCACTTCATCTCTGTTAGCAAAGGTCTGAACTGCCTTGCTACCTGGGACAGTTGTTTTGTCAGCATGTTTTGCTCTCATTGGACACCAGGTGCATACATGGAGCACTAGACTGTATGTAGATGGTTTCTGGGTGAGATTTGCATTTGAATTTGTGGACTCAGCAAAGGAGATTTTCCTCTTTTGTGTGTGGGCATTAACTAAGCCAGTGAGAGCCTGAGCCATCGTCTGTCTAGGTCTCCAGGGAGACAGGGAGAGGAGGGGATTCTTTCCAGTGTTAACAATGAAAGACAATTTCATGGCTTCATCTGCCACATGATATCGACAAATGGAGCTACTTACCTTTTTTGTTTTGTTTGTTTTGGTTTGGTTTGAGACAGTTTGTTTTTTTTTTTTTGGATAGTCCTGGCTCTCTTGGTACTCACTCTATAGACTAGGCTAGACTTTTTTCCTCTTGAGTGCTGGGATTAAAGGTGCGTGCCACCACACTCAGATACTATTTGCCTTAAAAAAAAGAATTATTTATATGAGTATATAATTACTTATAAGAGTATGAGTGTTCTATTTGCATGTACACCTACATGCCAGAAGAGGACATCAGATCTCATTATAGATGGCTGTGAGCCACCATGTGGTTGCTGAGAATTGAACTCAGGACCTCTGGAAGAGTAGACAAGTGCTCTTAATCTCTGAACACTATTTCTCCAGCCTGTTATTTGCCTTTTTAATATTTGGTTTGACAGAGGGTTTCATTATGTAGCCCTGGCTGGCTGAGATCATGAACCTTCTACCTCAGCCTCCTAAATGTGGGGTTAGATTTATGCAGCCCTGTTGGTATAATGTTCTTTTAGAATGTATACACCTACCCTTGTTCATTCAAATACTGATTTCTCCCCCACACCCCAACTCTCTGGTTTCAATCCGGATATTGCATTGTGATACTCATTCTAAGCATCCTGTCTCAACTCTTGTGTAAACAGAACAAAATATAGCAACTAGACACAATGTTGAGCAGGGAAGAGCCAGAGGACAGGAAAGAGGGGAGGAGCTAGAGGACAGGAAATAAGTGGGAGGAGGAGGGGCAGAGGAGAGCTAGGAGAGCAGAGCTGGAGGAGAGATCTTGGAACGACGTGGAGAAATGGACTGGACCTAATATTTCACAACAAGCAAGTATAATGGGGAAATCTAAATGTTAAGAAACTGAGGGCTTGGAGGTTTAGGAGGGAGCAAATATTGCCCAGCATTGTGTTTTAGGTTAACTAAAAACCCAGTCTCTGTGTGGTGATTTGGCTATACAGCTGCTGAGGATTAACAGCAGCATTACTAGAAGATAAACCAATAGTAAATATTAATCACCGCCTACAACACAGCCCCTTGCTTGGCTGTTGCGTGTCCCTGTAAGCAACACTAGGAAATGTTTAAAGCGTTCAGTTACATCCTTCCATCTGCTCAGGGGCGAGTATTTAACACAGACTTCCTGTGAGCTAGGCGTGCCGTTAGTTTCGAGTATCAGTTTGTTACCGCCTAGGATCACCTGTGATGGGAACTGCACAGATCGCACCAGCTTCTGGGCAAGTCTGTGCAGGGTTGCCTTGACTGCTGGGTGGGAAGAATAACTATGGTTCACACAGAAGATAAGCAGAGAAAGCTGTGACACCCCCCCCCCCCCGGCTGAACCCATGTGGGCCCCCCACACAACCCCACCAGAGCTGCTCTAGCCTTCAGCCACACCAGCTTCTCCTGCCAAGCAGGCCCTAGCTGGCAAAGCATTATGCACCAGGCTGGGCTTCTCAGCAAAGTGGGCCTTGCTCCAAGATGAGCCCTGGGCAGCTGCCCATCAATTTCCTCCTTGGCGCTGGTCAGATGTCTCCTCCCTACCCCAATACCTTCTGATCATAACCAGGCCTCTCTGCTTATTTTATTGCTGTTCACAGGCTTTTCTGTATACTGATAAAACTCTGTCTTATCAATCATGACCTATCCACTGTCTGACTTTTTGTCCCCCTACCCCCTGTAATGCTGGACTGCACCCTGGAACTGTGAACCAAATAAACCCTTTTCTCTTCTGAGTCACTCCCCATCAGGGTCTTCTATGACAGCGACAGACATGAAGCTAGAACCTTGGCGTTGTTTCCAGCCACAGGGATTCTGTGTACGCAGCAAGAGCAAGCAAGACCTTGGCCTTTAGGAGTCTGGACTTTTGGAATTGTGTCCATGTCTTAGTTAGGGTTTCTATTGCTGTAGGAAAATGGTATGACCAGCCAAACATGGTGGCACATGCCTTTAATCTCAGCCACCAGGAGGCAGAGGCAGGCAGATTTCTGTGAATAGAGGCCAGCCTGGTCTACAAAGTGAGTTCCAGGACAGCCAGAGCTGCATAGTAAGATCCTGTCTTGAAAGTAACAATTACAGAAAAAAAAAAATCAATAAAACAATGCCCCCCTCCCAAAAAACCCCAAAAATATTGTGACCAAAAAGAAGTTGGTGAAGAAAGGGTTTATTTCATTTTACAGCTTGAAGTTTATTATCCAGGGAAGTTAGGGCAGGAAGTAGGAAAACTTGCCAAAACATAAAAAAATCACAAAACACAAACAATTTTGGGTAATCTAGATTTTAAAAAACTATTATGAGCAAGGGAACAATTTACTCAGTTCACGTTCTCTCTCTCTCTCTCTCTCTCTCTTTCTCTCTCTCTCTCTCTCAAGCTGGGTACTGAACTCAGCAAGCATTCTACCGCTGGACCATAGTCCCTGCCCATAACTCTTTGTTTACTAAGAAAGATTGAGCAAGAAGGATTCGGCCAAGGTTTGTTGGATTTAAAAGTGCTCTTCTCATTAATGGTAAAGCCAGGAGAGAGAGCAGCAGGTTCCATGGAGAGAAGGTCCTACCAGCCCTACTTCCTCTGGATCTTTAGCTAGAGAAAGGGCCATGCTGTTTTCCTGGGAGGTGCTGTTCATGTTTGACTCCCGAGATCCATTTTGTATATAGTTGGTAAGTTATAATTGGGAAAAATTATGTTTTCTGATGTTTCCCCCCTGGAGATGGAATCTCATGTAGCCCACGCTGGCCTGGAACTAGCTTTGAAGCCATGGATGACTTTAACCTTCTGCTCCTCTGCCTTGCCTCCTGGGTACCACTAGGCCTCGTTCTGTGTAGTGCTGCTGGGATGAAACCCAGGGCCTCAGACTCGCTGGGAAAGCTCGGTACCGACTGACTCCCAGCCCCAGAGTTTACCGTGTCTTTGGGGGGCTGAGCTAAGTGGATCAGGGGACTGAGAAAAGGCGTGTTGCTGAGCTGTAGTCAGCTTCACTAGGTGCAGATGGGCTGGGAGCCAGAAATACCTTGGAACTCTTGCTTATCCAGCGGTCTGGCGGAGACTCCTAAAGCCCATTTTCACTGTCCTAGCAGTAATGATTCAGGGATGAACAAACAGAAATGCATTTCCATTGTCAAAATGTGGGTCTGCCTTTGTTTGTTTGTTTGAGATAGGGACTTACTACCTAACCCCGGCTGGTCTGTACCTCACCATGTAGACCAGGCTGGCCTTAGGATCAGAGATCTACCTGCCTCTGCCGTGAGAGTTCCGGGTTTGAGGTGTGTGCCCCCCACTCCAGCCCCCAGCCTGTAGGTTTGTTTTGACTTCTCTTCCTATTCCTGCAGCACCATGAGTCTTGTCACAGTCCTTGTCTTCTGCTCTTTGTTCCTGGGAGTCAGTGGTGATGGCTGGTATTCATTCTTCAGGGAAGCTGTACAAGGGAACAAGTCAGGAGGGCGGCCTCCCAGTTAACTGACTTCCTCCGAGCAGACGCTGCACACCTGTCAGGGGCGGGGGGGCCCTGAAAAAGCTACAGATGAGTCAGGACAGGAGTTTGGCTCTTTGTGGCTTTCCATTTCTACATTTGGCATCCTTTGAGGACTCACTCTTCAGAGACAGTTCACAAGGTCCGGCCTGTATGGATGATACTGAGGCAGAGGGGTCAGGATTTCCAGAAAGCGTGCTCCCCCAGAGGGAATCACAGCAGATGCCCCAGGCTTAGAGTGTAAGTGAACTCTCTGTATGTCTCCGGGGGGACGTGAGCTTAGTAAATGTGCACATTCCCACAGATAATCCTGTGTCAGACAAACAGCCAAGAGTTAGGATGCAGAACTCCTAGAAATTTAGCACTGGTCGTCTGATCCTTTAGTTTGGGGCCATTACCGGGAACTCTTAAAATGAACATCATGGGGCTGGAAAGGTGGACCAGTGGTTAAGAGACCTGTCTGCTCTACCAGAGGTCCTGAGTTCAATTCCCAGCACCCACATGGTGGCTCACAGCCACCTATACCAGGGTCTGATGCCCTCTTCTGACATGCAGGTGTATTTGCAGTCATGTATGTAAAGTATACATTATAATGTGCACATACACATAAAATAAATAAGTAAATCTTTAAAAAAATGAACACCTTGTAGGTGTGTTTTGGTGATTATTCATTCCTCTTTGTTAGGGACATCCACACTTGTTTCCGCTGTGGACGTGCGCCCAGGATTAGAAACACAGGTTGGGAGGGGCGTGCCGTCTAAGCTGTGGTAGACCCTGGCGGGCAGTGTCCCGAGGGTCGGCTACTCTACAGTTCTGTAGTTTACAGTGATAAAGTCCCGGCTGCTGCATGGACACCAGCTGTTAAATTTGTTGTCACCCTCCCGGTGACGTCGGTACGTCTCTCTCCACCCCTCCCCCCCAGGGATGGGGAAGGAGTGTGACTTCTGACATGCCCCCTTAGGCGTTTAACGCACAGCACCTCAGCCTGTCTTCTCTGTAGTCCTCTGGGCGGTGGTGGTGTGTGTAGAGCCCCGGCTAAAGGGCGAGTGGGCCGGAGGCGCAGCAGCCAGTGACCATTAATCTTCTCTGCCAGCTCGGCTGCGTCTAGACCGATGTAGGAGGCTCGGCTCTGGGTGTGTCCGTGAGGCTGTCCCGGGCAGTCTACAGGAAGAAAGACCCATCCTATAAATACACCTGGCACCATTCCCTGGCCTGGGGTGTCTAGGCGGGAATAATCACACTGTGACCATCCACTCACCCCTGTGTGCTCCCCTCAAACTGTTAGCCCTCGTCCCTGAGCTGCTTGTCAGGGATTTTGTAGGGCCCATGGGAAGTGTGCATTTTCTACCTCCCCTCCCTGCACAGCTGTTCCTTGGTCTTACCCCTGGGATGCCATTGTCCATTGTGATCTCCCTTACTGGACAGTCTAGTACATAACACACACACAGATCCATATAAGAAGCAGCCTAGGACTCTGTCAGCCAATCCAACCCCGGCTAGTCCACGGAGAGGGCCCTCCCTCCGCTCACCAGGGAAGGATCATTCACCACCATGTATCATTTTAAAGGATTATCCTCTCCAAGGCGGAGATCTGGGAATCCACAGGGAGTTTTCATCATTTCTCCAGTGTAGCACTGGATTCACTTTTGTAGCTTTCCTTCCTTTGCAGGGACTTGGGACTTGTGGAGAGCCTATCGGGACAAGCTAGAAGCCAATTACCAAGATTCAGACAGATACTTCTATGCTCGTGGGAACTTCAAGGCCCAACAGAGAGGAGCTGGGGGCATCTGGGCTGCTAAGATAATCAGGTAATTGTGCTAGTGTCTCACGTCTCTCACTCTTCCTGCCTGTGGCCTCTCTTATGCCCCGGCTTCCAGGGTGTGGGCAGTCTGTAGGCAAGAGAGAGGCACATGGATGGACGGCGACCATGGGTGTCCCCCCACATCAACAGAGTGAAAAAAAGACTGGGGTCTCCAAGGCATCATGTCACAAAGAGGACCAGCTGGCCGAGGACTTTGCTCAGGAGATTAATATTTCCCCTTCTCTGTGCCTTAGCATTTGCTCCTCCAGTATTTTCTGGGTGATTCCTTGGTAGCCAAGGTCAGCTGTCTCAGTGTGTAATCCATCTTCTGTCTCTCTTCATTGGATTTCAGCACCAGCAGGAAATACTTCCAGGCCCTCCTAAACCGGTACTATTTTGGAATCAGGAACTATGGATTGGAAAGCCTGCAGTCTACCCAGAAAGCGGAGGAATGGGGCCGCAGTGGCAAAAACCCGAATCACTTCAGACCCGAGGGTCTTCCTGAGAAGTTCTGAGCCTGTCACTGAGGTTGCACTCAGGGACTAGGCTGGGAACCACATCCTTCTCCCCTCGATGGGGTGTCCCTGGGCTTGGTGTCCACGGTAAGCCCAGAGAAGCTAGAGATGCCCAACAAATACTTTGAAGATTGAATTTATTGATGGAAACAGGGAACCCTGAGAAATACTTTCTGGGAAGAATAACTATGGTTCACACAGAAGATAAGCAGAGAAAGCTGTGACCCCCCAGGCTGAACCCATGTGGGCCCCCACACAACCCCACCAGAGCTGCTCTAGCCTTCAGCCACACCAGCTTCTCCTGCCAAGCCGGCCCTAGCTGGCAAAGCATTATGCACCAGGCTGGGCTTCTCAGCAAAGTGGGCCTTGCTCCAAGATGAGCCCTGGGCAGCTGCCCATCAATTTCCTCCTTGGCGCTGGTCAGATGTCTCCTCCCTACCCTAATACCTTCTGATCATAACCAGGCCTCTCTGCTTATTATATTGCTGTTCACAGGCTTTTCTGTATACTGATAAAACTCTGTCTTATCAACCATGACATATCCTCTATCTGACTTCTTGTCCCTTTACCCCTTTTCAAAGAGAACACCATTTTGTGAAGGCCTCATCCTAACCTTAGGAATCCTAACCTGGAAACTGCACGAGGACCAGGGACAGAGCTCTTTTGGAGGGTGCTTTCTTAGCATGCATAAATCGCTAGGTGGATCCCAGAACTCTAAAACCCGGTAACAGTACACACTTACAATCCCAGCACTGGAGGGGTAGAAGTTCAAGGCCAGCCCTGGTTATGTAGCAAGACTGAGGCCAGCCTGGGATACATGACACTCTATGTCTCAAAAAAGTACACGCACATACTGGCGCCTATCTTAGCTCAAGCTCTAACTAGTCTTAGCCTATTTTACCTAAGAAATGCCTATCATGTCATTATTTCTTAGTTTTATTCTCCTTGTCTTTGATCTAAATAAAAGTCCACTTCCTGTTCTAGAAGGGAATCGAGACACCAGCAGGAATGAGTGTATTAATTTACTCACAAAGCAAAGGCATTCTTTCCAGTAAAGGTCAATTCAGTTTGTAGAAACAAGCAGACCCTGATGAACAGGGAGATTCTGGTCATAAGGGAATAACTGCCAGAGCCAGGCCCCTAGATGGAAGTCCACTCTGAAGGAGCAGAAAACGTTGCTTGTTCAGAGAAAGAAAGGTGAAGATGGAGTCTGTGGGGCAGAGGACAAGGAACCCAGGAATTCGGTTGTATCAGCTCTTGCTACATGCTGCTTCTTTTAGAGCAGCATCCGTCGCTATATCGGCCTATCTGTCTACAGGGAAAATGCACAAAAAAAAAAAAAAAAAAAAAAGGAAAAAAAATGTCTGTCTCGCTCTGTATTGTCTTTGTGCCCACGTTACCTATTAAACTTCAGCTCTACAGGCATGAGCTAAAGGAAGAGAATGAGGTCTGTCTGTATTCCCCGGAAGTCAGCACATGTGGAGAAGTATCTAACCGATGTGCTAAGTGTGAATGTTTTCTCAAGGAAAACATTTACTCAAGTGTTAGTCTGCAGACTACGGTAGCGAGTCACTTTGAGATGACTCTGGAAACTTGTGCCCAATTTGATGCTCAAATGCCAGCCAAATGATAAAGTCTTACTGTGATGCAGAAAAGATTTATTTTTCTCAGCAATGCTTTGCAGCTCTCATAGAAATAAAAATTATGAAGTATATAGATAGACTATGAAAAGCCTTGGGAGAAATTAATGCATGTTTGGACTCCAAGCGTGGTGGCACATGCATATAGCTTCGGCGCTCAGGATGCAGCGACAGGAGGGTCACTGCAAGTTTGAGTCCAGCCAGGGCTGTCCTGCCGTCTAGCTATCTAGCTACATAGCTGTCTGGGTCAATCTGTCTCTGTCCCAGTCTCCCTCTCACACACGCTAAAGTTCTGTTTTTCGCGTGGGGCAGCTCAGCAGAAAACACACCGTGTGACGGCCCACTGCATTGCTTTAAAGGGTGAAACAGCGTGAATGGCACCCAGTACACTCACTGCCAAGAAAAGCAAGGTTTGGATTACATGAAGATTATGGTTTCGTGTCACTCACTTCCTTTATACATATATGTTTTATCAACAGTACTTTTAATAATTAAAGTACTCTTTTAATCTTTCAAAATAAGATTAGCAATGAGCTTTTATGATTCTTTTCATGTTTCTGTTGCTATCAATACTTCAAGAAACATAATTTACACATTTTTATATTTTGTGTTATTTATTTTGAGAGAATTCTTTGTTTTTCTTTATATATATATTTTAAGGATTTATTTATTATTTATAAAACACCCTGTTTGCCTGTGTTCCTTCGCACCAGAAGAAGGCACCAGATCTCACTAGATGGTTGTGAGCCACCAGTGGTTGCTGGAAATTAAACTCAGGACCTTTGGAAGAACAGCCAGTGCTCTTAACCTCTGAGCCATCTCTCCAGCCCCACATCCTTTACATTATACTCAGTTTCCGTCTTAAATCATTTTTGTGTATGTTTACGAAGAAAGCACAAAGAAAGTAAATATATTTATTCCCACAGGAAGCAGGTTTCATCAACACTGTCTGGTTATCAGCAAGTTCAAGCCACATCCTAATTTAGGAATTCATAATCAGTAAATGTGTGTTTGAGATGTGACAAAGCATGAAATTTAAACTTAGACTTCATTACGGTTACCGAGAAGAAACAAACTTTCTCTTCTGGTGACCTTTACTTGTGATTGCACTTGGTTCAGCACAGACATGCCTCGGGTCGGGGGCCAGGAAGGTGGCTCAGCCTGTGAAGTGCTTTCTGTACAAGCATACTGACATGACTGTGAACCCACAGCACCCACAGAAGCGCTGGGCGTATGGCACGCACCGATAGCCCTGGCGCTGGGAGGGGAGACGGACGTGGGCAGACCGCTGGCGCTTGGAGGCCAAATGTGTGAGCTTCCGGTGCAGAGATTTTCTGCCTTAAAAACACTACAGTGTAGTGAACCAGAGAAAGACAGCAAATACCAGTTTTGTCTTCTACCTGCATGTGCACACGTGTCCCTGCACCCGTGCAGGCGTGTGCGAGCACACGCACATGCACGGACCCATATTAAAAGAATAATTAAAATAAATTCTAGGGTACTGGGGATGTGCCTTAGTAGTAGAGTGCTTGCCAATATGTGTGAAGCCCTGGGTTCAATTCCTAGCTCTGCACAAACTGGGTTTCGTGTCTCCTTGGAGGTGGAGGAGGGAGGATCAGAAGTTCAAAGTTATGCTTGGCTACATAGTGAGCTGTAGACCAACCAGCCCTGATACACGAGACACTGTCTCAGAAACAAAATGTTGCACTTAATGGATGGAGCCAGAAACAACCGTCCTAAGTAAGGTACCCCTGGAATCAAAAAGACGAACATCACATGCCTCAGCTCAAACGTCACATGCCCTATCTGTGTCTGTTAGCTTTGAGTTTGTACATTTCTGTTTCACTCAGAATTCCCACACAGGGCAGGAGTCAGTAAGGAGCAGTGGGAGAGGGGAGAGTCAGTTTCCTCCGAGAGTATGGCCCTGGTAGGTGGACCACACTCCTGTGGAAGACCGCGCAGCCAGGATTTGGGTGTCACAAATCAGGCCTGGTGAGAGAGAGAGAGAGAGAGAGAGAGCAGGATATTGGATGCATAGCAAGGGGGGGTGGGCCTGGGTGAAGATGCTCAAAACACATCATATGAAATCCTCCAAGATCTAATAAAAATACTTCATAAAAATGAAGAGGAGCACAGAAGAAGAGCGGGTCAGATGGATGGGCAGGGGAAGGTGCCTGCGCAGCCTGGGTTCTATCCCAGGAGCCCATGTAAGGGTGGGAGACGAGAACGGAGCTCTCCTTGGACCTCCACGGGTGAGGTCTACGCAGTGTCTACGCATACACTGACCATCACTAAATGAAGCGGGGGCTGCAGAGATGGCCCGGTGGCTAAGAAGGTACTGTGCGGCTCTTCCAGAAGACCCGAGGCTGGGTCCCAGCACCCATATTTGGGAGGCTCACAACCACCCGTAACTCCAGCTCCAGAGGATCTGGCTTCCCCCCTGCCTCGGCGGGCACCTGCCCTCATGTGTACCAGCTCGCTTAATACAATTAAAAAATAAAAGCAAAGAAGCTTTAGGCATTGGTGAGGCGTGCTTTTATGTGTGTCTCTAAGGAAGTTTCCAGAGAAGAGGAAAGATCCTCCCTAAACATGGGTGACACCATTCTACGATCAAACATAGACACGCATAAAAATAAGCAGTGAAATAAATCTGTTTTTAGGCTAAACAAAGCTGAGTGTGTTTTCTGTTACTGTAACAAAATAACACACCTGGATACCTTATATAATCTTCACATGTACTCGGTTCACGATTCTATAGGCTGGGAAGTCCCACGGTGGACTTTGGTGCCCGGTGAGTGTCCTGTGTGCTGCAAATGTCACACAGAGAGGGGTCAACGCTGGTGGCTCCCTCTTCTCTCATGCCACCGTGGGGCTCCCATCTTTATGACCTTTTTCTGATTCCTACCTTCAAGCCTCCAAAACCCACTGCCACTTGAATTTGGGATTGAATCTCTAGCACGTGAACTTGAGGGGAGGCATCCACAGCACGGTGGCTCCTGTCTCTCAGGAGGAAGGAGCCCAGCTAGACAAGGAGGCACTGCAAGACCTTCACTCCCGCAGCAGGGACTCCGGACCGCCCCCTCCCAAGGAGACTCACAGACCGGTTAGATGCAAAAGCAAGAGGCACTAGTTTATTCTGATCGCGATGGGGGTCGCCCCTTCAGGGCAGGAGACGACCCCAAGCATACAAAGCACAGAGTTTTTATGCCTAAAAATCAGACCACACATGTTTCTTTACATTGACTGGTCAGCAGAAAGATAGCAGTTTTGCAGCTGGCAGCTTGTAGCTTCTTCCAAGAGCAGTCCTCCCTGCCCCAGGTTTCTTATCTCAAAATGAGCTCCTCCTGTCCTCTAGGGAGGGCCATCTGGTCTGGCCTCTACTCAAGGTTTAGTAGCCCTAGCTGTTTTTCTTTCTAAGCTGACCCTTATTCAAGGTCCAGTTGTTTTTCTTTCTAGTCTGGGATGGTCCCATTTCTCAGCAGCACTTTTCAGTAAGGGGCAACAAGGTACCGATACAGTGTAGGGAAATCAGGCCAGATAGCCTGTCAATGAACCAGAAATGACCTGTGGGTTGGTTGGCAGCGTCTCCTCCAAGCCCCAAAGAGGAGTGGTTCTTGAAATCAATGTGGGAACAGGAAGAGAGGAGGGGAATGGCAGACAGGAAAGGGGAGGAGAATGACAGACAGGAGAGGGGAAGGGAAGGCAGATAGGCAAAGACAGACATTTTGCAGAGAGGACTGCATGATGAGTTAGAACCTTCGGGTGAGGGACAACCCAGTGTGTGGTGACCCATCTCTGAAGGAACTATGTGAACAAATCATAAAATCTTGTTCTCTTCCCGCACCCAGCTCTGGTTAGAGCTCCCCACTGGCCAAACTAAAGGGAAGGGGCAAAGAACACAGTCAGGGCATCTGTGCAGGTGGGCTCCTAGGGCAAAAACAGAGGACAGAAGGGCAGAGAGGCTCTGGGGGACAAAGACAAAGGGAAAGCCTGGGGCAGACTGCACAGTCAGAGTACTTGGCCTGGCTAACTGCAGCCAAGTGTTGCTGACAACCTGAAATAGTGAGCAGGAGGGAGCCATCCAACCCTGCTCCCCCAAGTCTCAAAGTCTGGAAAAGTCTATGTTACAGGACACTGGGAGGGCAAGATGGGTGTGTGTGGGGAAATGTGGCTGATAAGGCTGGAGCAGCAGAATGAAACTTAGTGCCCCTTTTTATTATTTCTTTGAGAATTTCAAACAATACACTTTACCATGTTCACCCCGTCTTGGCTGGCTTTGTGTTAACTTGATACAAGCCAGAGCTAACTGGAAAGGGAGCCTCAGTTGAGAAATGACTCTCTTTCTCTCTCTCTCTCTCTCTCTCTCTCTATGTAGCTCTGGTTGTACTGGCTATGTATGTATACTAGGTTGGTCCCAAACTCACAAACGTTCTCCTGAGTGCTGAAATTAAAGGTGTGGGTCACCTTGCCCAGCCTCGGAGGACATTTTCTTCATTACTGATTGAGTGGGAGGGCCAAGCCCACTGGGGCAGTGCCACCCTTGGGCAGGTGCTCCTGGGTTCCATAAGAAAGTGGAGTGTGAGCCATGGAGTGTGAGTGCAGCAGCCCTCCTGTTGATGGACGGCATGTAATTCACCAGGCCAATAGGCTCTCCCCACCACAAGGTACTTTTGGTCATTGTCATAGTTACTGCCCTGTTTCTGTGACAAACAGCACAACCGAGGCAACTTACAGAAGAAAGCATTTCATTGGGGGTTTGCTTACAGTTCGGAGGGAGAGTCCGGCATGGCAAGGGGGCATGGTGAGGGAGCAGGATCTGAGAGCTTACCTGTTGACATAACAACTATGAGAGGCAGAGACAGAAGGGGGGGAGGGGGACAGAGAGAGGGAGGGAGGGAGAGAGCTAACTAGAAATGCTGTGGGCTCTTGAAACCTAAAGCTCATCCCCAGTGTCACACCCGGTCCAATAAGGCCACACCTCCTAATACTTCACAAACAGTTTTACCGAGTGTGGACCCGGCATTCACATATTTGAGACTATGGGCCCACTCTCATTCAAGCACCCCAGTCACTGTGATGATGACAGCAGTAGCGACCAACGACCAACGTAGCTCCTTCCCCAGCTCCCCTCAGATCCGCCCTGCCCTCTCTACCAACCCAACATGGTGTGCTCTTGGAGTGTTTTTGAAGTGCACCAAGTCTCATTTGTTCTGTCCAGAGACCCCTGGCTGTGTGGCCTTTCACCAGAACATGGCTGACCTACTGGCGCTGAACCTTTAAAGAACACTCCCCCTCCTTCTTCCAGCCTCTGCCGATTGCTTGGCTAGGGGTGGAAGTTTGTCTGGCTTGAGCCTATGCCGATGTTGTGCCCACTGCCATAATGGCTACGAGTCTATACGTGTAAGCAGGGGCTGTGTCTGGGAAACAGTTTCCTTGTAGTCATTTCCAGCTATTGCTGCCTTTCTGTCTTTTCTTCTGCAGCGCTCTCTGAGCCTTGGGCAGTGTGTGTGTGTGTGTGTGTGTGTGTGTGTGTGTGTGTGTGATGCAGATGTCCCTGGTGCAAAGGAACGTAGTCCTAAAACTGACATGTGCTCCCTAAACACCACCAGTTGACTTAGGAGGCGGTAACACACCAAGCGCCCTTGTTTTTCCCAGCGCTGACTGGACTATGAGGGCAAGAGCCTCTTCTCCGTCCTCAGCACTTGGGTCAGCACTGCAGGACTGAAAGCTTCAGTTCCGGTGGCAGGTCCACTTCCAGGTGCCCCTCCCGCATTATGGGCTACTTGGCCGTTGGGGCCCTGGGAAGAGTGAGGGTTCTGGTCCTCCCATGCAAACGACTTGGAAGTGTTTCCATTAGGCTTCCCAGCCTCAGGTCTAGGGGGAAGCGAGTGCTGCCGGGAGGGAGATCACCAGGGCCCCAGCGGGGTCTGAGGGACTTCTAATCTCACCAGCATTCCCTGTTGACCTGCGATGTCTGCAGAGATGATGCGCGTGGCTGTTGCTGAGATGAATTTCACCTTGCTCTCAGTCCCCTCAGCAAGGAGGCTATCCCTGGAGGAAGCGCCCACTGCTTCCTGGGTACGGTGTCACCTCCTCTGACCTAGCCAATGCCAGCCACGCCACTCAGTAGTCTTCTCAGTTCAAGTGGCCATGTGGCAGGGATGAGAAAGACATCACCCCGTCCATCTGGCACACTCGGCCAACACCCTTCACACTCTATCCTTTCAAAACAGCGAGGTGAGGAACAGAGGCATCTCCCCGGAACTCCCTCAGCACACCCCTGTCTGCCTGCAGGGCCAGGGCTCAGCTGGTGGGCTGTGAAGGATGCTCTGTGGCCTGCTGGGAGCCTAGGAGGCATGTCCTGTTCTTCCGGGCATCTGCAGCAGGGTTGAAGAGATCTAGTCCACAGCTATGTTCCCTCACAGAAGAACAACTCTGCTCCTGTTGGCTACTGAAAGTTCCTGCAGTCCTGCTTCACCAATGATGGCAGCTTTAAGGATCCCCTCAAAGCAGCCCTGTGTGGTGGCAGGAGGATCTCTATGAGTTCGAGGCCAGCCTGGTCTACAAAAAAAAGTCCGGGACAGCCAAGGATACACAGAAAAATCCTGTCTCAAAAAACCAGAAAAAAAGAGAGCCCCTCAAACATTGTGGGCTAGCTGTCCTGTCTGCTTCCATATGTGGAAAAGCAGGAGTGAGGAGGTTAGGAGAGGCTGGGATTGAGGGCTGGCACTTCTGCCTCCTCTTAGACCTTGGGGGCTCTGAGGCCCGGCTCAGCTCCTTGCACTAATTCTCCAGGAAGTCAGGCAATTAGAGCCTCTTTGCCCTCTCAGCTGTCAGCAACAGGGAAAAGGGATCAATCAGCAAAATTTCAAACTTGGGTGCTAACGAAGGTCTTATGCAATCCTTGAATTTTCCAGGTTCACATTTTGAATTTTCCAGTTATAAGGAAGAACATTCGGGCTCAGCCTCCGAACATCCTGTGCTGTGTTTAGACACAGGTTTATCTTTGTGGAGTCCTTCAAAACAGAGGCGACAGCCCAGTGCTGTGAAGCAATCTCTGGGAAACCAGCCTGGGCCCGTTTACAGTAAGTCCGAACTGGGACTACCTCGGGGGCATCCAGGCTTTCCAGCGGCGAGGCAACGCCCTTTGTCAATCCGTGTTTACTCCCCGAGGGGTGAGACTCAGCACCATCCGAACCACCAGGGTTCTCTCCAACACTCAGGGTCCTTTAGAATTCTCCTCCAGCAGGGTGCTCTTAGCTTCTTCGTGTTTATTTAGCACCTGCTTACGGAACCACGAGGAGAGTCCCGATGACAGTGAAACGAGAAAGACAGATCTGTTCTCGCACAACTGCATTCCCCAGACACGCTCTGAATGAGCAAAGGGCAACGTTGTGTGATGAGAAAAAGGAACAATAAAGGAAATCGTGCCTGCTCCCACCCATCCGTCTCCCGAGCCTCAAAGAGGCAGATGTGGTGGATGACTTGGAGGAAACAGTGTCTTTTGACACAACAGGCAGTTGCAAAGGTGAACTCACAGCAGTTGTGACAGAATGGGTTAGACCCGTGCAAGCTCAAGGCAAACTAAATCCTGGTGTTGAAGGGGTGAGGTAGGCACAAATAGCTTCCCTAGCTGAGAAGCTATTGGCATTCGATCGCTGCTAGGAGAGGAAAGTTCCTTTAGGGATATGACCCCTTGCTGACCACACTCCAGGGCAGGCCCCGTCCCCAAGAATTGTTGGCTCATACAAACTGGACTTGATGAGGAAGAGAGAAAGAAAGAAAGAAAGAAAGAAAGAAAGAAAGAAAGAAAGAAAGAAAGAAAGAACGAACGCTTCAAGTTGGGAGAGTAGGGAGGTGAGAGTGGATCTGGGGTGAGGAGTGAATATGATCAAACTACATTGGATAAAATTCTCAGTGGCTTAGTAAGGTATTATTAGTAAAGAAAAAGACCAAGCTGCACGTCTGCTACATACATGAGGGGGCCTAGGTCCAGCCCATGCTTGCTCTTCGGTTGGTGGTTCAGTCTCTGTGAGCCCCCAAGGGCCCAGGCTAGTTTACTCTGTAGGTCTTCTCGTGGTATCCTTGACCCCTCCACCTCCCTCTGTCCTTCCCTCACTCTTCACAAAACTCCCCGAGCTCAGCCTACTGTTTGGCTGTGGGTCTGTGGGTCTCTGCATCTGTTTCCATCAGCCGCTGGATGAAGCTCTCAGAAGACAGTCATGCTAGGCTCCTGTCTGCAAGCACAGCAGAGTATCGTTAGCAGTGTCCGGGGTTGGCTCTCTCCCATGGGTGGCTCTCAGGTTGGGCCAGTCACTGGTTTGCCGTTCCCTCAGTCTCTGCTCCATCTTTATTCCTGTGACATCTTGGAGGCAGGACAAATTTTGGGCTGAAGGTTTTATAGGTGGGTTGTTCCCTCCCTCCACTGGGAGTCCCTCCTGGCGACTTCAGGCTTCATATCACCCCCTGCTAGGAATCTCAGCTAGTGTCACCCCCACAGACTCCCAGGAACCTCCGTCTCTGTCCCAGAATGCTCCCCAACCAATTTCTGTTTTCTTTCTCAGTCCCCAGCTCTCCCTACATCTAAGCTCCACCCCTATTCCTCTCCCACCCAGTTCCCTCTCTCCATCCACTTCTGATGTCCTTTTCAAGTTTCCTTCTAAGTGAGATTCAAGCTTCTTCCCTTGGGCCCTCTGTGTTACTTACGTTCTTTGGTTCTGTGGATTGTAGCACAGTTATCCTGTACGTCGTGGCTAATATCCATTTATAAGTGAGTACATACCGTGTGTGTCTTTCTGGGTCTGGGTTACCTCACTCAGGATGATCTTTTCTAGTTCCATCCATTTGCCTGCAAATTGCAAGATGTCCCTGTTTTTAATAACTGAGCGGTATTGCATTGCATAAATGTACCACATTTTCTTTATCCATTCTTTGGTAGAGGGACATTTAGGTTGTTTCCAGTTTCTAGCTAATATGAATAAAGATGCTATGAACATAGTTGAGCAAGTGTCCTTGTGGTATGGTGGAGCATCTTTTGGGTATTTTCCCAGGAGTGGTATAGCTGGGTCTTGAGGTAGAACTATTCCCAATTTTGTGAGAAAACTGCCAGATGGATTTCCAAAGTGGTTGAACAAGTTTGCACATCCCCTAACAATTGGAGCGGGGGTGGGGTGGGTGCGGATGGAGGGTTGCCTCTGACTCTGATGTCTGCCTTTGGATGTCTCCTCCAGCTGGGCTGCCTTGTCTGGCTTCAGTGGGAGAAGATGTGCTTAGTCCTGTTGGGACTTGGGCTAGGGCTGGTTGGTGTCCATGGGGGGGCTTCCCCTTTTTGGGAGGGGAAAACGGGGGAAGGAGTTTGCGGGTGGGACTGGAAGGACAGGGGGGAAGGGGCTGTGATTAGGACATAAAGTGAATGAATAAGTAAATTAATGGAATAAAATTAAAAAATCCATGTGAAGAGCTCTTCTTAATGTCTGTGAAAGACACTTGCCTTCTAATGTCAAGGAAGAGGATGGCGGCTACCGAGACGGGCGGCAGTTAAGAGCACAGGCTGTTCTTCCGAAGGTCCTGGGGTTAACCCCAGCACTCACACACGCGCATAGCCAGCCGGATCTCCAGAGTCAGGGGAAGCTGATACCCTTTTCTGACCTCTACAGGCATCAGACACGCATGTGGTGCACATCCATCTATCCAGGCAAAAATACACATAAAACGGCCAAGTTAAAAGAGGAGGGTGGAGTTGAAGAGTGCATATATGGGAAGCGAGCTTTCAGTCTAGGATGGCTGAGGAGGTCGCTGCATAATTACTGCACCAAACGGCTATCCCAAGGAAGTCAGAACAGAAGAGGAGGCCAGATTCACAATCATTCCTCAAGAATCCCCTTCCCAAGGGATGGACATCATGTGAGGAGAGTGAAATGTGGCTTGGCAGTGCCTTGGCTAAAAACCAAAAGACAAAACTCCCTCCATAGCTCTCATGTCATAGCAGCTGAAATAACTAAGATAAAGGCCAAACCCAGAAAGAGCCATTTCTCCTAAAGGCTCTAATCTGAGAAAACGGTTCTCACACACGGTGCCCTGCCTGCCTGGTTCGCTTCACCAGACTTCACTTTCACCAGCACTCTCCAGTTTGTAGTGCTCGGGAAGTTCTCCATGCCCATCCTTCTAGGCTATGCATTGGACATCATCCTTCTAGGCTATGCATTGGACATCATCCTTCTAGGCTATGCATTGGACATCATCCTTCTAGGCTATGCATTGGACATCCTTCATCACCTTCTAGCTTACCTGGCTTATCTATATCAGTTTGTTTCTCCGATGAAATATTCACATTCCTCTTAACAGTTCCTCTGAATCGAAACAACTTCAGACAAAACGAAACAAAAACAACACAACAAACAAACAAAAACCTTTGAGCTATAGCTTGCTGGGTTCTTTCTAGTCCCACTGCTTCCCCAGGCTTCCAGCTCAGGCTCCCGTAGAACAGGACCAAATGTGATGTCCTCATCATAGCTACCATGTTGTAGCTATACAATCCTTCCTTCTCTGTGGAAGTCAGTACATTTAAGTCTTTCTTTTGCATAAAGGGGTGGGGGTCACGTAGGCGAGCAGACCAGGATTGTGGCCTCTTGATGAGCTGACTGGATTTTTTTTCTTAAGATAAACTCACATAGCAAAACCTAGTGTTGTGCTGCTTTTCTGTCTCCAATAGCTCTTTCCCTGATGTCATTTCCCAGCATTCCTGTTTTTCGCCTCGCCACTTTCTGCCCCAACTCACTGTTAGGATGATTCAGCACCCAGCTGATCTTTCTCTTGCATGTTTATGGTGCTTTATTTCTTTGTGACTTTGAAGCAAATTCCTGTACTATTATTTAGTGTTCCTGGTTTATCAAAGTTTCTGAATTGAATCTGCTCTCTTATTTCTATAGCAACTAGTCATGAGTAGACTTGAGTCTGGAGAAGTCCTTCTCCAGTATTGAGTTCATCCATGTGGATCTTAAAAAACAGTTTCTGCCTTCTTTCCTTCCTCCTTTTCCCTAAGGCCCCGGTTCAAATCTGAACTATGCTTTCAAAGGGCATTAGCTCAGCCTCTGGATTTGTTGTGTGCTCCCATGATTTATTACACATTCATATTTCTTTTTCCAATATTGATTTCCCTTCCCAGGAAACTGGATGTGAAACATTCATCCTGATTATTCCCAATCAGAAATAGGGGAAGACTCAGAAAGCCCTAACTTGCCACATTCCTGAAAATGGCTAGATTGCACAATCTGGGAAAAGCGGATCTGCTGCAGGAAAAAAAAAAAGTCTTTAGGTTCTGAAAGATAAGCTATGGCCAAGTGGATTATGCAAGCCCCAACAGGGTGTTGCTCCACTAGCCGAAGGACAGTATATGTAGACAGCCCCAGCTTCGTCTCCTCAGCAAGTGACACACGCCACTCAGCTTCACCTCGGGGCCCAGGAGGGACCGACAGCCCAAGGTGAGTCTCCAGAGCCTTCCAGCATTTGCTTTTCGCAGATTCTCTTTCCTGCCTGCGTTTGCGTATGGAGTGTTAGCGCTATCTCTTTCCTGGGCGCACCAGATGGTTAAAATTCACTGAAGGCGGTGCGCTACAGCATGGAGCTTTGTTGTATGCTTCTGCGTGGCTTCAGGGAAGGGAAATCAGCCTTCACAGGTTTGCTGTGGAGAGCTGTGTTGGCTAAGAAGCCCCCGCACGCCCCCCAGGAAACCTCCCACGCAGCTGGGCTTCCAGCTAGTATGACTGAAATTCAACGTGCTTTATGCCAAAGACCCGTTTGCAAACTCTCAGAGTGGGATGCTAATGAAATATGTAGAAATGGGGAGCCAGATCGCTCCCTGGAAGCCTCATACCTGGCATATATGCCTACATATGTGTGGACTTCTGTATAAAATCCAGTAGGCTTTCGTCACGGGTTCGCAGGGAGGGCTCGGCTTTACAGAAGCACCGTCCACACCCAGGAACCGCACGTCCATCTTTGTGTTTTCCTGGTCCTACAGCAGGATGAAGCCTTCTATTGCCATCATTTTTTGCTTCTTGATCTTGGGAGTGGACAGCCAAAGATGGTTCGAGTTCGTGAAAGAAGCTGGTCAAGGTAGGATCAAAGGATGGAGCCAGGAGGTTCTATTTGTGAGTTCCAAGTATTCCCCTGAGCAGGGACCACATAACCAATGGCAAACGCGCTTGTGAAATCCCTACGGATGGAGAAGCGGTGTGGCCCTTCCTAAGTAGTTCTTGCCTTTTCCGGTCAGTGTTGACCTTTTCCGTGAGGATCCCAAGCCCGGGATCACATACTGTTTGTACAGCAGGAACCTTAGAGTAATCTGTGGGCGAAAGATGGAGACTCACCAACAGAAGTGGGACTCTACTGCCCCCTTGTGGAAATGAGGGGCAGCTCCCTTCCGTGTCTGCTAGCGTGAAACGCAGTGTTCCGGGGGAGGTGCAGGAGAACGGGCGCAGTCTCAGTGACTACAACCAAGGCTAACCGAGCTTTTCACACACGGTAGGCATTGTCCCAGGAGCAGTCTGTGTGGGAATGAATTAGGTTTTACATTAACCTTGTGGCGTAGGTGCCACTACGACCCTTTAAGAAAACCGAGGCACAAAGAGCACACGTGAACTATCTTATAAGACCCTCTTATAAGACCCGTGGAAGAGCCCATCTAGCCCAGGCTGGCGAGCTCCTCAGAATCCACCGCACAGCTCCCAGAACACGAGAGAGGACTTCCTGAGCACACACTCACTGAGAACAGGCGGGTCCACCACCAACGGAAGACAAACCTTATTCACCTGGAACATAGGCCTGCTGGGGCTGGACATGGACAAGAAGCGGTCAGCCCACCTTCCATAGCACGGAAAAGTTAAACAAACCTAGATGTTAGGCTTTCCCTTTTTTCTTAACTTACTTTTGAGGCTATTTCCCATTTAGTGTCAGCTGGAGCTGATCCCTTCAGCTCCACTGCAAAACCTGCACTCCCGGTGCAGGGTCCATACCGCTCCCTCCCCCAAAGTGACTCACAGACCGCGGTTTGATGTAAAAGCAAGAGGCAGTTTATTTTGATCGCGATGGGGGTCGTCCCTTCAAAGCAGGAGACGACCCCGAGCATATAAAGCACAGAGTTTTTATTCCTAAAAAATCAGGCCTTTACATTGATTAGTTAGCAGAAAAGATAGCAGTTATGCGGTTGGCAGCTGTGGCGGGGAACTCACAGCTCCAAGAACAGTCCTCCCCTCTTTTCCCATCTCTCGGTTCTGTAGCAGGCCGCTTACAGCTTTAAGGACAGTCCTCCCCTAAATTGTCTGACTTGCTCTTTTTTTTTTTAGCTGGCCCTTATTTAAGGTCCAGTTGTTTTTTTTTTTTGTTTTTTGTTTTTTTTCTAATTTGGGATGGTCCCATTTTTCACCACTCTCCTTAGTCCACACCCTTCCCTGTTTGCAGCACCTTCCTAGGGAGCAGAGGGGGGCGATAAGGAATTGAGCATCTTCCATGAACAGAACACATACATTTTCTGTTCTGCATGACCACCAAAGTGGATAATGCCCTTGCCTGGTCCTGGAGCGGTACCAGGTACCCCCAGTGCCTTCCCGGGTCCTGAGAAGATGCAGAAGAGCCAAACTGAACGTGTCAGTTGCCATCTAGCATCTCCAATCATCCAGCTTAGGTCCATCTACATCAGAGAGGTCACCCTTGTCGCCTGCTGATGGGGCGACATCATGGGCCTGCTGAGGACCGCTCGGGATGAACTAGATCCTGGACTTCCAGGTGGACTCAGAACAGAACTGCACTCACTCCGCCTGGGAACAGCTCTTCCATTGCCTGTGCTAGGGGAGAACTGGGACTGCAGGGACAAATGGAGTGGTGGGAGGCTGAGGGAGAGGGACTGTGAGTGTCAGGCCAGCCAGGGGTGCACAGAGATGCCAGCTGCCCTAAAGGAAAGGAGGACATTCGAGAACGGGAAGGGATGGAAGAAGTGGGGAGAGGAGGAAGGGAGGGGAGAGGAGGAAGAGAGGGGAGAGGAGGAAGAGGGGGGAGAGGAGGAAGAGGGGGGAGAGGAGGAAGGGAGGGGAGAGGAGGAAGAAGGGGGAGAGGAGGAAGGGAGGGGAGAGGAGGAAGAGGGGGGAGAGGAGGAAGGGAGGGGAGAGGAGGAAGAGGGGGGAGAGGAGGAAGGGAGGGGAGAGGAGGAAGGGAGGGGAGAGGAGGAAGGGAGGGGAGAGGAGGAAGAGGGGGGAGAGGAGGAAGGGAGGGGAGAGGAGGAAGAGAGGGGAGAGGAGGAAGGGAGGGGAGAGGAGGAAGGGAGGGGAGAGGAGGAAGAGGGGGGAGAGGAGGAAGAGGGGGGAGAGGAGGAAGAGGGGGGAGAGGAGGAAGGGAGGGGAGAGGAGGAAGAAGGGGGAGAGGAGGAAGGGAGGGGAGAGGAGGAAGAGGGGGGAGAGGAGGAAGGGAGGGGAGAGGAGGAAGAGGGGGGGAGAGGAGGAAGGGAGGGGAGAGGAGGAAGGGAGGGGAGAGGAGGAAGGGAGGGGAGAGGAGGAAGAGGGGGGAGAGGAGGAAGGGAGGGGAGAGGAGGAAGAGGGGGGAGAGGAGGAAGAGGGGGAGAGGAGGAAGGGAGGGGAGAGGAGGAAGGGAGGGGAGAGGAGGAAGGGAGGGGAGAGGAGGAAGGGAGGGGAGAGGAGGAGGAGAGGGGACCCCATGCTCACACCACAGACAGAGGTTTCCCTGAACCATCTCAGAGACAGTGTAGCATGATGACCAGCATCCCCCAGAGACCACCCTCCTCTTCTCTACCTGCTCTTTTGAATAGCCAATGACAAACGGCAACGGAACTAAGATGGGAGTACATCACAATAAAACTTGTTTCAAAGGTACTTCTCCCTGCACAGACATGGGGCCGGGAGAGCTATTCATTTCAGGCCATCAACACTCCTGTGGGTTTTATGAAAGGGATGCGTTTTAAACCTAAAACTGAAGTTTTAGCCCTCTGTTTTACCTAAGCACAGTCGTCCTCATCATTCTCTTCCCTCTCCAGGGGCAAGGGACATGTGGAGAGCCTACTCCGACATGAAAGAGGCCAACTGGAAAAACTCAGACAAATACTTCCACGCTCGGGGGAACTATGATGCTGCCCAAAGGGGGCCAGGGGGAGTCTGGGCCGCTGAAGTCATCAGGTACCACCGGTCGGGGTGGGCAGTCAGGAGGGGCTCCCTTCTGCATCCTGTGCATGCCCTTCCTTCCTCCGCATTATCCACAACCGTCCTCTTTCCGTGCACAATCCTGGGGGTGGCTGGTGGTAATGAGTGATTCCACCCTCTGTCCCCTGGTGCTGCTCATCCGGTGTGAAGGTGACAGCCTGGGCTGAAAGCGGGTTTACTCGAGCAGGCTCGGTACCAGCCTCTCCCTCTCTGGCGTCCCTGGGCTTTTCTTACAGCCATTCCTTGAAGAGGGGATTCCTGAGGGTGGGTCTATTGGCCATCAGCTTGGTTATAAATTTCTTGTTGTCTGTCCTGATTACAGTAATGCCAGAGAGAATATTCAGAGGTTCACAGGACATGGAGCAGAGGACACAAGAGCTGACCAGTTTGCCAATGAGTGGGGCCGGAGTGGCAAAGACCCCAACTATTTTCGACCTGCTGGCCTCCCTAATAAATACTGAGCTTTCTCTTCATGTTGTTTCCAGCCATACAGCTCCCAAGAAAAGGGGCAACTACTGAATTGAATTATTTTCTAAAACATGGATCCCTAGACACCCCAAATTATGAATAAATACTAGTGGATATAGCTTGTCACTGTCATTTGGAAAGGTCAAACTGAGGATTGTGGGCTGTGTGAATGAGCAAGGAACATCTCTGGTTGGTTTTTTTTATTTTTTTAAAGAAGGAGACATGAAAAAATAGAAATTGAAACAAAACACATACAGATAACAAGAAAGCTCAGTTTATGATTTCAGTCATGAAGTTAAAAACTAGATAAAAGTCAACACATTCTGGGATATAGCCCAATAACAGAGTGACTGCCTCGCATAGGTGAGGCTCGAGCTTCCATTCCCCTGTGTCCCCACCATGGAAAATCAGTAAGCTTTACTTAGCAAAATATGATTTGCAAAGGCAGGAGATGAAATCAAAACCAGACTGTGTTTGTTTTAAAAGAGTGGCACTTCCCACAAAGAAAGCCTCAGATCTAGATGCTGCCACTGCCAATTCCAACCCTTCAAAAGGGCCAGCTACTCCCATTTTGTAAAAATAATTCTAGAAAGAAGAAGATATATTCTGCAACTACTTTCTCTGGGGTAGAAAACTTTGACACCAAGCCGGTGATGGTGGCACATGCCTTTAAGGCAGAGGCAGGCAGATATCTGAGTTCCAGGCCAGCCTGGTCAACAGAGGGAGTTTCAGGACAGACAGAGCTACACAGAGAAACCCTGTCTCAAATAACCAAACCAAACTAACTAGCTAACTAACTAACCTTTGACATCCCCCTCCCTGAAACCTGAAATTATAAACAGCAAAGCATCCTGACTCCTGATGGACAGCAGTGACCAGCTCCAGGGTCGAGGAATAGCCTGGGGTTGCTCCCTTTACACAACCCCTGAAGACTCACAAATGTTGGAAGTTGGGGTTCAGATATCCCATGCAGTTTCTTTATCCTCTCTGGGTTGCACTTCCCCTCCCTCCTCTCCTCCCAGTCCCTCCCCCTCATCTTTCTCCTCCATCCTTCCTTTCTCCTCAGAAAAAGGGAGGCCTCCCATGGATATCAACCCACCTTGGCATAGGGACTAGGCACATTTTTTCAAAGCAGCCCAGTCCGGGGAAAGGGATCCAAAGATAGGCAACAGAGCCAGAGACAGCCCCTGCTCCTACTGTTAGGGGTCCTACGTGAGAACCAAGGTGCTCAACTGTCACATATGTGTAGAGGGCCTTGGTCCATCCCATGCTTCCTGTCGGTTTAGGCCCAGCTTTCTTAATGATTTCCTATAACTAGCAATTGCTTTCATAGGCTGCCAGTGGAGCTCAGCTGGTGAGTCCTTGCTCCTAAGTTCAATCACTAGCAACAAAACAACAAAGAACACACACACACACACATACTCACACATGCACCTGCATACACATATGTTTGCATATAATTAGTCCAGTTAATCATTTCTTTAAGAGATGTACCCATGCATCATCCCAACTGGCCTTCAGCATGAACTGCATGAAGCCCACAACAAAGATCTATGGTGCAACACAGGGCTGAAGAAGAGGAGTGGATCACATTGCTGTGAGGGGACTGTAAATACATCTCCAGGTATTCTGCCAGGTTCACGGGACCCTCAGAGACCACCAGGAGATGACTCGATGCAATTGCAAGAGAGCTTTATTATGAGAGCGATTGAACTCGGGACCCAAGTCTCACTGGTGCAGCAGTAGAGAAGTGGGACCCCGAGCTCTGAGTGAACAGGATTTTTAAAGGGAAAGTCTGTGAGCCGGGGGTTTCAATGGCAGCAAGCAGGGGGGCACAAGCCTTGGTGTTACAGAATTGGGTGAAGTTTAGCAGGGCGGGGTGACCTTTTCTGAGGCACATAATCACAATGGCTGAGGCATATAATCACAATGGCTATTTTTCTAAACCATATCTGAAACATTGGGGAGAATTTTCCCACCTGATTCTCAACCGATTCCCATTGATTATTGCCAGGGAGTTTGTCTCTGTTTTCTATGAAGCATTATATTTCCTGCAGGCTGTTGCTAGGAGAGTTAACTTTGTTTTCTGCCAGACGTACATTCTGTGATATTTCTGGTGCCTGAATTCAGTTCCCAGTCAAGATCTTTATTTCAAAATGGAGTTATATTCAGGCTATCTTAAGCTCTTCACAGTAATGGACTGAGGGGGCATATGAAAAATCCACAACACACATACACACACACACACACACACACACACACAGAGAGAGAGAGAGAGAGAGAGAGAGAGAGTTATAGTCCAAGAATAGCCTTACAAACCATTCAGACAACGATCTTAGATATTGATAGTTTATTGGATGCACCCCTCCGAGATTGACCATGATCAGGGACACAGAGGACCCAGGATCCAAAATGTGATGTTGAGTGAGCAACGACTGCTCTTCAGAGGACCTGGGTTCAATTCCCAGCACCCACGTGGCAGCTCACTACCGTCTGTAGCTTCTGCTCCAGGAGATCCAAAGCTCTCACACAGACATGCAGCCCAAACACCCAGGTACATAACGTAAAAATAAATTAATTAAAATTCTATATTAATTTAAATTTACATGAAATTTGCTTATCTTTGTGACTGGGGACTGGACCTAGGCCCTCCGGCATAGTAGGCACATGCCATCCATCCACTGAGCTCTCTCCCCAGAACTTCCTGCATTTTAGATGAATCAGACGTGGGGGATTGTCTTATAGTCTCTTCAGTTTTGTTTCCTCTTTTGTGAATTGTCTGTTTCTATGTTTTGTCTTCTTAATGAGTTGTCTCTTTTTTAATCATTTATTTGTTATTTATAAGATTTTGTTGTTCTCGATATTGAGCCTATGTTTGCTATGGAGTTGAAAGCCAGGAGCTAACACTGAGATGTTGCAAAGTAAAAATTTCATTCACCTCCAGGCCAGACTTACAGTCTCTGTCTGTTTGGACAGACTGAAAGCAGCCAAGATATCCAGATGCACAGATGATTTGTAGGGAAGACAGAGATGTCAGGTTCAACAACAGGATAGCCAGTCACAACAGATGACACACTCACAAAAACCGTGAAAGCGGAACTGCGTGCTTCAGCAGAGTTCAATCAAGGCTAGGCCGACTGACACAGGCAGCATGTCCCCAGTCTTAAGATTAGGGCACATCTGGTGTCGTTTGTTAACATCTTTGTGACAGGGTTCATAACCCCATGCTTTACAACCCTGAGTTACAACCCCCAGGTTACAAGTCCTAAGGTTACAACTCCTGAGGCCGCAAGCCCTTGTTTTACTTAGGCAGATTTAATTAAACACAGCTCAGTATCCTTTAGCCAACACGGGTGTTAGGCTGGATTCAGGTGAGGAGTTAAACTCTCTCAGTGCCCTTTATAGATTAAAATAGTCTTCCTAACCTGAAGCCACACATATCGACATTAGATGGGCTGGTTATGAAGTTTGTGACAGTCCCCTGCCTCAGCCTTGACTCAGGTGCTGAGTTCACGGGTCGGAGCTACCATGTCCAGATAGATTTTTACAAAAACTATCTTCTCTAGAATGATAGTGAGAAATGTAGCAATTAACAACTTATATTAAGGCCAGGTGGTGGTAGCACACACCTAAAAATCCCAGCACCAGGGAGGCAGAGGCAGAGCCAGGGAGATCCACGTGGTTGAAGCAGGCAGAGCTCTGAGCTTGAGGCCAGGCGAGTCTATAGAGCAAGTTCCAAAACAACCAGGGCTACACAGAAAAACAAAAACAAATAAACAAAATTGAATGTGGTTTGCCTGCATGTGTGTCTGTGCCCACAGAGGCAAGAAGAAGGCCTTGGATTCCCTGGAACTGGAGTTACAGATGGTTGTGAGCCGGAGTGTGTGTGTGCGCGCGTGTGTGTGTTTGCTGGATAAGACCAGCAAAAGCTATTAACGGCGGAGACGTCTCTGTCGTCCGAGAAATGCGGCAGTTCCTCACATCAGGCTTTTGTGTATTTTAAGAAAACTCTCCCTATTTCTGAAGTCACAAAAGATCTTTTAAAGTTTCTTCTAGATCTAGATCCTTTAAAAGTTTTGTTTTATATATTCCGCTCTTCACCCAGATTCAGCTTGTGTTAAAGTCCCACATCCAAGCGCCACCGTCCTCCTCTTCCTCCTCCTCCCGGGCTAAGAATCATTTCCTCTCGCTCCTCCCGCTCCCGCTCCCGCTCCAGACGAAGGACAGGTGATACTGATGTGCTTTTTGCGCCACACCCGGTCCCGCGTGGGCACATGAGGCAGAATCCACCGCTCCCGCAGGCCACTCGGGGGCCGGACGGCAGGGGGCGCTGTGGGGCGCGCGGGGCGCGTCGGGCTCTCTGGCGCGTCCTCTCGCCTCCTCCGCGGCTTCCGGCACGGTTCGCGAGCGCCGGCATGGACCGCAACCCGTCGCCGCCGCCGCCTGGCTGTGATCCGGAGGACGGGGAGGACCTGGCCGGGGGCGACTGCATCGGGAGCACGGTCTACAGCAAGCACTGGCTCTTCGGCGTCCTCGGCGGGCTCATCCAGGTGCGGAGACTCGCGCAGGCGCCCTCCGAACGAAGGGAGTCGGTGGGTCGCTGGAGGTTCGCGGGTGCCGACCTCGTTCCCCGGAACTCCACCACACACCTACTGTCCTCGGATTTTACCTCCCAACCCCATAGCCGCTTCCCAGGTCGAGTCCCCACCGTTCCTGTTTGGTCGGCCCTTGTTGTAGTGGAATGCATACGTGTGGTGTCAGACAGCCCTGGTCTCCGAGATGCGAGCTCGTCCCTTGCTGGGAGCGTGGCTCGTTAACCCAGAGCTCGGTTTCCTTCAGTCTCTGGAAAACAGGATAACCAGTACTATCGCAGACAGGGTTTTGTGTAGATGGCGATTATAACGAGGCTGTCAACAGACACGAGTTTTCTGCCTATTGCTGCCCTTGGCGCCAATTTGTCTTTTCTCTTAGCCATTTTTTTTTTCTTTTTACACTTTTGCCAAAACAGACTGTCTTTTTGTTATTTTAAAGGGTGTTCTTGATGCTCGTAGGAGGAATTCTATTTGCTAACTGGGGATAGTTGCACCCTCTTGAGCCGTATTCCCATACATTACGTTCACCACCAGTAGACTGTTGGCCATCCGCAATCGCGCGCTGTGCTTTCTCAGCTCTGTACCCACCTCCACGTGTTCCCGTCTCATTATCCAGGACAGAACCCTACCTTTCCCGTGAGATTTAGCCGTCTTCTTTTAAGAGAAATGCCGCTGTCCTCTCTTAGGAGTAGGTCCTTAATTTTTCCTTGTGTAGCTCTTTTCTCCAGTTCAGCTAAGTCAACCTTTTTATATTGTGACTACATGTCTCGTCTACACAAGTCCTGAACTATTTGAAGCCAAATAGTTTTTCTCATTGTTTTTCTGCCTCAGTGCCCACAGGCAGGCTTTACTCCAATAGTGAATGTGTAGATCCATCAAAACAGACTGTTTTCCAGAGGAGATGTTTTAGGGAAACTCTTGGAGACATGTAAGTGATCCTAGTGCTTGAAGAACTCGTGAGTCTTTTAACTGACCCTTTAAAAAAATGTTTCTGAAGATTGTCACACCTGAAAGTGCCACATCCGACTCAGACGATGAGGAACAGGTGGAGCTTGCTGAAGAAATGGAGAATGAAATTTGCAGAGTCTGGGATATGTCCATGGATGAGGTATGAGGATGGGTGTGAAATTCTGAAAAGACTCAAGAGGGAGGGGGTAGTGAGGAGGCTTTTAAAAAGGTTCATTCCTTCACCGGTCAAGGAAAGGCCTTATTCAGTGACTATGGGCAGTTTAGTTTGTGGTTCAGAGTAGGAGGTCCCGGGAGCAATAGTGTTACAATTGTGCTTTGAATATATATACACTTTCATCCTATGGACATCATAGTGTACTTGACATAACTAGAAACTAAGACAGCTATGAGGTTACTAGGCAGTATAATTTCATGGGACCACTGACATATCTGTGTGTGTGTATATACACATATATGTTGTCATTGACTGAAAGTTCGTTATGTGCTGTGTGTTTTATGATAGCTGTGGGGACAGCTAACAGTTTAGGTTTTGTACCTTACGTCACTAGGAGAGAGTCACCTTTTTGGGGTCACACGTCCACTCCAGGTTCACCTGTGTAGTATGCCCCTTTAGGTGACAGAGGCGGAGCAAAGTCTCTAGAGAGAAAGTAGCAGGCTGTTGCGGAGGTGGGAACAAAGTCTCTAGAGAGAGAGTAGCAGGCTGTTGCAGTTACATTTCCATCAGAATTTTGTTGTTGCCAGGTGGTGGTAGCTCACTAATCCCGGCACTCGAGGCAGAGGCAGGCGAATCTCTGAGTTCAAGGCCAGCCTGGTCTACAGAGTGAGTTCCAGGTCAGCCAGGGCTACACAGAGAAACCCTGTCTTAAAAACCAAAACAGATTTTTTTTTTCTTCTTTTTTGCCCTTTTTTCTATCAAGGATTTTGGAGACCTAAGTCCTGATATTGGATGTAACCTGGTAGCACTTATCTCAGTTTTAAATTCTTTTTTTTTGTTTTTAATTTTTATATATATTTTTTAATTAATTTATTTACTATGTATACAGTGCTCTGTTTGCATTACACATGCAGGCCAGAAGAGGGCACCAGATCTCATTATAGATGGTTGTGAACCACCATGTGGTTGCTGGGAATGGAACTCAGGACCTTTGGAAGGGCAGACAGTGCTCTTAACCTCTGAGCCATCTCTCCAGCCCCCTCAGTTTTAAATTCTTACGGGGTAAGATTTAGGAGTTGACTCTTTCCCCCTGCCCCTCTTCTCACCGTTAGCTTCTAATATAATAACTGACAGTCAGCAAATGTGTTTGAATAAGTTAATGACAATTCCAGGTGGACAGAAAAAAATAATCTAGGCTCACGTACTCAGGGCAGAATAAAAGGAGGGCTGTTTTTTGGTGCGTCACAGCCAGGTTTAGATTTACTTAGTAGATTGTTCTGTCTTGGGACCAGAGTACCACAAAGGCTCTTATGTAACTTTGGTCTTTTTTTACACAGTTTCTGACCTTTGATTTTCCCCTTGTGGCTGAAAGGAAGTAAACATGAAATTAAACTTTCAGGGTTCGCTGGAGCTCGAAGAGCAGTACTCAGCATCTAAATAACCGGTAATCAATTTTGTTTGTAGGATGTGGCCTTATTTCTCCAAGAATTTAAGGCTCCTGACATTTTCATGGGTGTGCTGGCCAAATCCAGGTGCCCCCGATTGAGAGTAAGTACATAGAGTCTTTCTTGCTTTGCTTACTGACTGTAAGCCAACAAATCGGGACAAATACACGTTGAACAATCTGAGGTAACGCCTTCCTTGAAATGAGCAGATATGTAGCGTTTGAGATTCGGACTACGCTAGGGAGAGCAGCACTTCAGCAGCTGTGGACAGGCTTAACCTATTTGCTGCTGCTGTGTGACGGAACAAGAAACAATACCTAGACCCGCTGTCTGTGTCTCAGCTCACTGTTCTTTTTATTCACAAAGCCCTCCATTGCCCAGAAATGGCTTAGAGTTGCTCAGAACTTCCACAGTCTGATTGTGAGATTTCTCTTGTGTAAAAGCCTCCTTGTGCATGCCCTTCCTGCTCAAGGGCTGCCCGTCTCTCCAGCCTGGCACCGTTGCTGGCCTTCCTGTCCCCTTCAGCCTGTGTCTGTTACTCAGCGTGGCTTTTCTGCCGTCCCTTATAAATAAGGCCTGTGGTCACTGCTGAGGGCAAGCTCCCGAGAGCACCAGATGCAGCTCGGTGCGCAGTGCTTGCTGTTCACACGTCCGCGCTGCTGCCTGACTAGCTTACAAACACCCACTCTTCACCTCTTGCCTTCCCGCCTGCTATGAGGCACATGCCATAGAGTAAAGGACCGAGTCTCAGCCTGAAATGACGTGTCCACAGTCACACAGCTTGTTAAAGATGAGCCGATAGAACCCTATTGTTGCTTCTCTGCTTTACAGTAAAGCAGAAAATTCCTTTGGGTGTATTCACAAATTGAAGGTTGAATTAAGATTTTAAAAAATGTATATGTTTATGTATATGGGTGCTTTGTCTGCATGCATGTCTGCACACCAGAAGAAGGCACTGGATCTCTACAGATGGCATGAGCTACCATGTGGGTGCTGGGAATTGAACTCTGGACCTCTGGAAATGAAATTAATGCTCACAACCACTGAGCCATCTTTCTGGCTCCGGGAATTGAGATTTTTTAATTAGTGGAATGTTCAACCCATATTGGATCCTTACAGGTACATAAAGTGCTAACAATTTTTCAGCGTTGTCCCTTGGATCTTACTATTTTAAATGTATTGAGTCATGATTAGTTTAGGAGTGAGCTGCATTATTGTAACTTCGTCCTGGCCACAGCCTCCTGTAGCAGTGGTTCTCAGCCGGGCTGTATGGTGGAGTCACTGGGGCACTGGTCCCAGATGACTGTGTGGAGCCCACCTCAAGATCCCGGTCGGGCCAGGACCCAGGGTGTCCACTGTGTTCTTGGTTTAGACCATACTCTTTTCAAAAGCCTTGTCCTAGGGGACCTTCAAAAGTCAGGCCACATCTCCATGTGGGATTCTAGGCAGTTTTGATGAGGGATTCTCGTGATCAGCCCAGGCAGGAGGCTTTGGCAGAAAGCTCACTCTTTCCCTTGCTAGTTTATAAGAGAATGTGTGTTGTCTCCCCAAACTCTTGATCTTCTCTCAAAGTGTGAGCCACCTGCATTTTACCGAAACAGTCGTTCGCCATCTGTTACTTCCGTCAGCTGCTTCCCTTCCTGTTTCTTCCTGTATCTGAGCTTGTGATCTGTGTCTCCACCTGCAGAGCGCTGGGGTTACAGGTGGTGCGCGTCCACGGCCAACTCAGCTCTGGGTTTGTTACTCTCTTAGTTACAACTCTGTTGTAATGCCACAAAGCCCTGGCTCCCCACTTGGTAGCTGGTGCCACATCCAGCTTTGTTGAGGAATTTTCTCCCTACATGGCATATTTTCTAATCCCATGTTCTGAGTTCTAATTCAGTGATTCTCACTGATCGTAAAAAGGCTGGTGCCCTTGGTAAACACTGGCGCTGGAGATTCTGATTCAGCAGACTTGACGGGACTTGGAAACTGTTGACAAACTCCCTAAGTGTTGTGTCCCAGCAGGTTTGGAAACCCTGTACTGCGTTAACACTGTGCCCTTTCATCTTCATTTTTCCTGTAGACGTGACTAGTGCTCTGACTGGGAAACCGAGGCAATTTCAAACCTAGGAGTTCTTTCTACCCCCCAGCAGACTGTTTGGCATCCCTTTAGAGTCCTCAGTCCCATGCTTTGCCATGCCCACCATCCACCATCACCCCACATTGGTAGCAGCTGTGTCTGCTTGGGCTGGGCTGGGTGCCCTGGTACCTAGCATTTGGGCTCTGGATCGCCTGTTTCCCAGCTTGGGCAAGTTGCTTGACTTTCCTGAGCTTCAGTTTCCTCACTGCAAAGTGGGGACAAAACAGTCCCCGTCTTGTAGTTACTGTGTGAAATGATCGTGGACAGCATGTTTCTGTGTGTCGTGTTCTCTTTTTGAGAACATTCATGGCTCTGGGCACTGCCCCATATTAAGTCTAAACTCTTCAGCACAACAGTCCAAATCCTTTTCCTCTGTTGTATTTCTCCTGTGCTTTCTTTCTTTTTTGTTTGTTTGTTGTGTTTTGTTTTTTTTTTTGAGATGGTTTCTCTAAGTAACGTTGACGGTCCTGGACTCACTTTGTAGACCAGGCTGGTCTTGAACTCACAGAGATCCACCTGACTCTGTCTCCCAGAGTGCTGGGATCACAGGCGTGTGCCACCATCCCTTGTTTTCTTGTGCTTTCTCATGTTTCCTCCTGCTCTCTCTATTGTCTGTGTTAAGACTCCTTTCTGCCGTAACATTTCCTCATCTGAAACTTCTGCCTTTGGACTTCCTTTATGCCTTATTCCTTCTCAACTACATGAGCTATATAAGCTAAATGTATAAAACTGGATGCTGGCAGTAAACTTTCTTATTCTGCCTCCCCCTTCCTCCCCTCAAACTTGGTTCAGTAAAAGGTTTTGTTCAAGTTGTTATCTTTGTGGCTTTTACCTCAGCCATTGTGACCTGTGAAATTTGATTTGACAGGAGATCTGTGTGGGAATTTTAGGGAATATGGCTTGTTTCCAGGAGATATGCGTGTCCATCAGCAACTGTGAGGATCTTGGGTAAGTCCTACTACGTAACAACTGTGTTTCTCAGGGGGGGTTCTAGGTTAGATGCCAAGGGAGTCCTGGCAGAAGTGTGGCATGCGGTGTTCATTGTCTCAGGAGCACCTTGTGCGGGTGTGGCTGGGGCTGTGGACATGTCTCAGGATGGGGCTTGTGCATCATGGGGAAAGGCATTGATCTTCACATTGAGTAAGTGAGAATATGTAGAGCCTAACTCAGAGCTAGGGGCGGCTGGCCAGAATCCAGAACAATACCGGCATAGAGAACCCCTGGGCTCAGAACAGTTGGCGAAACTCGGTTGCTGAAGTGTTGCTCCAAGACTTGGACTTAGATCAGGGAGTGGCACTTGCCCATAGACCAGATGATACAGGGTTGCCACTGGGATTAAGAGGCTCAAGCCTAGAGGCCAGTTCTCTGCAGGCCTGGAAGCGTGGGGCAGGGGGCTTTTTAGTATGGGAGTCTTGGGTATTAAGTAGATCTGAGAACACTGTGCAGTTTCATGGTAAACTTGGTGGGCATTTTCTTGGTGATGTTCGTAGCTATAACTTAGGATCTTAAAGAAGCAGAAGTTAAAATGATCCTCCTAGGCAGATGTTTGTTTGTTTGTTTTTGTGGTGGGGGTGACAGGGTTTCTCTGTGTAGCTTGGGCTGCCAGGACTCACTGTGTAGACCAGGCTGGCCTCCAACTCACAGAGCTCCACCTGCCTCTGCCCCCTGAGTGTTAGGATTACAGACGTGGGCCATCAGGGCCGTTATTATCAGAGGGCCATAAGGGTTTTCCCCTGTACTCAAGAACCTGGGCCTCTTGAGTTGTTTTTGTTACATTCACACAAGGTACTCCATGACAAGTGGAGTCATGAATCACATGAACAGTGATTTTTGTGTCATTTAAAAACAAAAAAAGATGCACAGATAACTGAAAGATCCTCATAAACCTCTTCCATATAAATTACAAACTCAGAAGACTGTTAACAGAACTGTAGAGCAGCAAAGAGATGACTTCTGGGGCAGCGGGGGTCGCCTGCCAGAGGCGTGCAGAGTGGGTCACAGTGGGGGGCAGAGAGGGCTGCAGAGAGCAGCTCTGTTCCTTAGAAACATGAGCTTTAGATCTAAAACAGTGGTTCTCAACCTGTGGGTCACGTATCAGAATTTCTGCCTATCAGATCTTACGTTACAGTTCCTAACAGCAGCAAAGTCACAGTTAGGAAGTCGCAACTAACTAAGTAACTTTACAGTTGGGTCACCGCAACTGCATTGAAGGGCCGCAGCCTCAGGAGGGTGGTTGGCCACTGATCTAAGGGGGATCGTTTGCATCTCCATGGGGTTTTCTGCATTTGTACTTTGTCTTACAACGTTGAAAACGGTGTTTGCAATGAGGTGAGTGACGCTTCCGCTCACTGCGGCTCCACAGGCAGGTGCTGCTGCAGTGTTTGTGTGACTCAGACCCGCCCACTCTGCTGGAAACCAGCAGGTAAGGGCGTCCCTTCATGGTGGATGGTCACTGGTGGGAACCTGGGAGGAAGGGGAATTCTTGCCCGGTAGCGGCCTGTCCTGTGTCCACGCAGACTCTGAGCGCACGTCTGTCATGCAGGTTATTGCTCACCTGCCTTTCCCAGGCAGAAGTGGCCAGCATCTGGGTTCGAAGGGTCCGGGAACACCCATCTGTGTACGCTAGCATTTGCTTCATCATGTCAAGTTCAACAAATGGTAAATCTCCACGTCCTCATGCACAGGAGAACACACATTAGGAAACTACATTGGTCGACTCTTTGTTTTTAAATTTCATGTGCCATGTTATGTTTTCATCTTTTACAATTTTGGGTGTTTGCCTGCATGTGTATCTGTTCTCTTGCATGCTGGTGTGTGCCCGGTGCCCACAGAGGCCAGAAGAGGGTGTCAGATCCCTTGGGACTGGAGTTGCAGACAGTTGCGAGCTGCTTGTTGTGTGGGTGTTGGGAGTCAAACCTGGGTGTTCAGGAGGAGTAGCTGGTGCTCTTCATGGCCAAGCCACTTCTCCAGCCCCGGGAGGAGGCTGAAGGAAGGCAAACAGACACAGGCCCCTGGGGACACTGGGGGAGGTGAACGGCGGCAGATGTGGCTGTTGGAGCGGCTTGAGGCTGGCTCTCGGTCTCTCACTGGGACCCTGCCTTGGCTGCAGTTGAGCTGCTGGTGAAGGTCGGGGAGGTCGTGGACAAGCTCTTCGACTTGGATGAGAAACTCATGCTGGAGTGGATTAGGAACGGGGCCTCCCAGCTTCCGGACCGACCCCAGGAGGACACTGAGGAGCAGCCAGTGTTTTCGATTGTACCCTGTGTGCTGGAAGCTGCCAAGCAAGTACGGTAGGTGAACAGAGTGCTCTAGAAAAGTCCAGCTGTTCAAAACCTCCTTAGATGGAAGAGTCTTAGCTTCAGGAGACTTGGTGGGGGTGGGCGTGGCATCCTAACACACGCTGTCTCCCCAGCCCCTGGCACTGTGTGCCCCAAACTGACAGGTGAAACACATCCGAACCATTCAGTTGTTCACTCTTTTCACTTACTCGTCTGGTTGAAGAGTCATCATTTTGAGTTCGGAGAATACAAACTGTTGAGCAAAAGAATTATATTTTTATGGTTCTAGTGTCTCAGTGAGAGAACTAGACGGTCTGTGAAGGCTGGGGAGCATCAGTGCGTTGCTGCCTCGTACTACAGGCTGCACACCCCTCCCACAAAATCTCAGTATCACACATATGTACACTCACACACACTAGCACACACTCACACTCACACAATTCCCAAATACACTCACACAATAATTCACACACATACACTCATACATACACACATACATATACACTCACATACCTACATTTACATACATATACTCACTTGTACACGCACTCAATATTCACACACATTCATACTCACATACAGCACACACAGACCTTCACACACACACGCACACGCGCTCTGTTTTTTCCATTTTAATGTGAGCTGTAATGAGCAGAGTTTGTTTAGTTGGCCGTTTCACATCCGGTACCGTAGCTCAGGGTAATGAGTAGCTGCTGAGTGAGTGCGTGGTTGCTGTTCTCGAGACGGTGAGGCTCAGAGCACTTTTGCTGTTTCCTCTGCTTAGTTCTGAAAACCTGGAAGGGCTGGATGTTTACACACACATCTTACAGCTGCTTACCACTGTGGACGACGGAATCCAAGCAATTGGTAAGGTGGCGTCTTGGCACACACGGTGGTTGCTCTCTTAAGTGATCACTATTTTAAAATACTACTTAAAAATATATATTTCTTAAGTACAGAGTCCTGATACTGGGAAAGACACGTGGAATTTACTCTATGACCTGGTGTGCCATGAGTTCTGCCAACCTGATGACCCGCCCATCACACTGCAGGAGCAGAAAACAGTGCTGGCCTCCATCTTCTCAGTGCTGTCTGCCATCGGTGCCTCACGGGCAGAGCAGGAGCACCTGAAGACAGAAGGCAAGTGTAGTTTCCTTTCACCAAAGTTAACTGGCGCTCACCAGATCACAAGTGCCAGGCCTGTGTGTACTCTTCACTAGCTTTTTCAGTTTTTCTCTATTTAAAAAGAAAACACCCTTAGTTCCCTAGTAGCATAAAATATCAATTGCTTAGTACAAAGCATAATGTTTATAAAAGGCTTGAGGAGGGACTTGGGGTGCAGCCCGGTAGTGGGGTGCTTGCTCAGGTGGCATGAGTGCCACCCTGGTTCAGTCCCTGGCACCAAACCGCACGGCTTTATCCAGAGGCACCACCTGCTTCGGTCAGGAGCACGTCCTGGAGTCCTGTGTTTTCCTAATCCGATGCTGTGCTCTCAGGCCATCACTGTAGTGCTGTAGTGACAAGGTGGTGTGCGCCAGTGCTAGTGAGCACAGTCTCTTCAGCCTGAGGTCCGACTTGTTTAGTGCTGAGTTGGGGTAAAAGGTTCAAAGCTCCCAGAGCTTCTGGTGCTTTCATTGGGACTGTTGAATGTGCAGAGGGTCTAGGGTTGTACTGTGCGGGTGTGTTTCGGAAGTGGCTCGGTGCACCTCATCTTACAGTTCTTGCATTCTTACTAGGTTTATTCTTAGACCTTAGTCTTTTGAGCTGCTGCTCTCTGTGGCATGCTTTCTTCTGCTGACTATTGTTGGGCTTCATGAAGGCTGGTGATTTGTATGTGAACTTTGATGCTAGTGCCTTTATTGACTTGCCTGTGGTTTGCTGTTGTGCTTGGACTCAGGGCCTTGGGCGTGTGGTCATCCTGTCACTGAGCTGTATCCACAGTCCTGTCTTAGTGTTTTTAAATTTTATTTCTTTATTTATCTGTCTATTTGGTTTTTTGTTTGTTTAACGTGTATGGGTGTTTGCCTGCATGTGTACCTCAGATGCCTAGTGTCTATGGAGTCCAGGAGAAAATGCTGGATCCCCTGAAACAGAGGTTACAAAGGCTTGTGAGCCAACATGTGGGTGCTGGGATTTGAACCAAGGTCCTGTGGAAGAGCATCCTGTGCTCTTAACCACTGAACCGTCTCTCCAGTCTTTTTCTTGCTGTTTTTAGTAATAAGTCCCATAATAGTATTGAACTTTATCTGATATTAGGTTGTATCTATTTTGTCATTTTTCTTTCTCTGGCTTCTATCTAAGTGGGTTACCTGGTGTTTTAAATAACCGGTAGAAAAGCCTTCTCTTCTTCTGCCTCTCTGGCAGTGTCTTGAGAGCTTCGCCATTTAGTGTTACTGAGCATAAGGTGCTTGTTTCTGCCATTCAGGGATGTTTTGATCTCTTCCTGTCTTAAGTTCTTTATAGGTAAGCACTTTCTGAGTGCCAGTTCTATGGTTATGAAGAGGTTACTTCACTGACAGGGTGACAGGGAGGACATGAGGGAGCTATGGAGGCTGCCATCGGAGCACTGGGGAGGAAGCGGCCGATGGAGACCAGCACACGTGAAAGCACTGGGCACCTGGGGGAGGGGGTAAGCTCTGGTGCAGCTGCCGGGGAGAAGCAGAGGGCCGGAGCCTGCTGTGGCTGAGCTGGAGCCAGGGCAGGTTCGAAGCACAGGTGGATAGACACGGCTGGCTGGGGACGGCCATGGGCTGGTGAATGTTGGGAGCTCTGGGTGAAAGGGAGAAGAGATGGCAGGCTGTATGGCATTCAGCAGTGTTCTAGCTTTGATCAAGGCGGGAACAGTAGAAATGGGGAAGGGAGAAATTAGGGCTAGGAGTTGGGGGGTAAGGATCGCTCTTGCTTTTTTGTTCAAAACAGCTGGCCCTTCCCGAGACCAGGGCCACTGGCTTTAAGCATGCTACCTGTGTCCTGGTGGAGGTGGCGAGGGCAGTGTGAAGTCAGGAGCTGGGGACAGGCCTGAGCTGAAAATGCAGATGTTAGGGCATCTGCTGTTCAGCTGCTCATCTCCCAAACCTCAGAGATTTCTTGGGCTTGCCTTGGTGTGAAAAGCCAGGGCGTCTATCTCTTACTGCAGCAGTATTTATCTCGTTCTCTCTCACCGTGCCAGTTTGGCCGGTGTGCTGTTGTGCTGGTGTGATCTTTGTGTAACACATGGGGAGTTATCATTTTCCCCTTCTTGATGTTGCAGGACGAGGTGTCACTGCTGCCTCTGTGGCCAAGACTCTCTGCAGTTTTCGTGTTTGGGCGGAACATGGACGTACTTGTGAACTCACTGTTATAGTTAGCTCTCCCCTTGCCTTGCACTTGGTGGAGTTGGGGCCATTCTAGTTTCGTGCGCTGCTGTGATACAGCACTGAACAAAAGCAACTTGGATGTGGGGGACAGTTTATTTGAGCTTATGGGTTCCAGACCATCACTGGTGGAAGTCGGAGCAGGGACCTGAAGCAGGGACCTGAAGCTTTACCCATGACCCTAACCCCTCGCAGCGCTAGTTCAGTGTGGGCTGATGGACGAGTGAATGAATGACTACTTACCTGGCTGGTTTCATTCCCTTGCTTCTTTGCAGGGGATCTTCCTCTAATCGACAGCCTAATTCGGGTGTTACAAAATATGGAGCAATGTCGGAAGAAATCTGAGAACTCCCCGGAGTCTGACACAGAAGAGCCTGCAAACTGTGGTTCCCCACAAGACGACTTCCATATGAAGATCTTACAGGACATTTCATGTGAATTCCTCTCTAATATTTTTCAGGCGTTAACAAAGGTAGGGAGACGTATAAGTGGTTTGCATCCTCAGCTCCAATATTATTTTTTATGATATTAAGAAAACATCTTTAATCCTAATTCTCGGAAGGCAGAGGCAGATCTCTGTGAGTTTGAGGCCAGCCTGGTCTACAGAGCGAGTCCAGGATAGCCAAGGCCACCCAGAGAAACCAAAAAGAATTTCTTTTCTCCTCCCTTCTCTCCTGTCTTGTGTGATGCATTATGTGATGGTCAAGGACTCCCCCTCCAGGCTGCAGCCTTAGCCCTGCTTGTGGTTTGGTTTTGTTTTAAGAAGGTCTGATTGCACATTGTTGAAGCCAGAGGACAGCTTGTAAGAGTTAATTCTCCCTTCCAGTGTATGTTTATATAAAGTCAACTATCCTTACTCAATTTGGGAAAATTTTGTTATTATTTATAGTCTTAAAATGCTGATGTGTTTTTGTGTGTGTGTGGCTGCACACACATGCGATAATAGGAATTTCAACAGACTATGTTACTAAAATTTATATTGATAATTTCTGAGGTGTAAAAACAATGGTTTTGTTTGGCTCTTATTAGTGGCTATTGTAATTTTATATTGATTATTTTTATTATGGTTTTATATTGGTCTCCAACGAGACCAAACCTGCTCCAACAAGGCCTGTGTCATTCGTTGTGTCCTCAGCTCCAATATTATGTTTTATGAAATTAAGAAAACATCTTCAATCCCAGTGCCACACTGGCCACAACGTCTAACCCTAATCCTTTCAGAGAGTGCCACTCCCTGGTGAGGCAGCGTTCAAGTACATGCCAAGTGGAGGCCGTTCTTACTCAGACACCACAGCATCTTTAATATGGCCTTCAGGTGTTTGTTATCTTTAGTTTTTTTTTTTTTTTGGTTTTTCGAGACAGGGTTTCTCTGTGTAACCTTGGCTGTCTGGACTTTATAGACCGGGCAGGCATCCTTGAACTCACAGAGATCCACCTGCCTCTGCCTCCTGAAGGGCTGGGATTATAGGCTTGCACCACGGAGCACAGCTTCAGATGTTTTTAAATTGTTTGTCATTGCTTTAGGTTTTGGGAAGAAAAGACAAACTTCTTCTTTTTTTTTTTTTTTTTTTTTTTTTCTTTAAAGTTCCAGGAAGATAACAAGAAGGTGCTTGATAAAGAAACCCAAGGATGTGTCATACAGCTTCTTAGATGCCACCTTCAGGGGATTTGGCGCTCCTGACTTCTCTTTTCTTTTCTTTTCTTTTCTCTTCTCTTCTTTTCTCTTCTTTTCTTTTCTCTGCTTTCTTTTCTCTTTTTTTCTTTTCTCTTCTCTTCTTTTTTTTAAGCAAGTGATACCAGTTAGGAAAGATTCTTCTAAAAGCAGCAGGCATAAAGGAATAGAGATGAGGGCTGGAGGCCAGGTGGCCAGCTAGTGGGCCTACAGTTGGTAATTTTTAGGGATAGTCTGGAAATGAGAACCTGAGTAAGGGAGAGAGGCCTGGGATGAGGTAAAGGTTTAACATAGACTCCAACCATGGGTGGGAGGAGGCAGCTGTGCCTAGGCTTCTGGCTCAGGCGGCAGGATGAGCGGCCCTTCACCAAGATTAGCTGTGTTTGGGTCACATAAGGCTTTTCATGGCAGCTCAGGGCAGGGATTTAAAGTGCTAATGGACCCATCGTGATTGCGTGTACTGATGTTTGCCTGTTTGCCAGATACAGTGTTAGACATTTCTCTTCGCTGATACTAAGTTTTGTTTTGCTTGCTGTAGGAAACCGTGGCTGAGGGGCTGAAGGAGGGCCAGTTAAGCAAGCAGAAGTGTTCCTGTGCGTTTCAGAGCCTCCTGCCCCTCTACAGCCCTGCGGTGAGTGCGGTGAATGTACAGGCGGCTGCTTCCACTGGCGGGACTTAATGCCTGTGGGAAGGATGGCTGCTGCCTGGCTCATTGCTGCTGGCCTGTATGTAATCTTAAGAGGAAGGAATTGACATGGGTTTAGAGTGTCGATCCCTTCCTTTGTGTAGTAACTGAAAGCTTAATTTTTTTTTTTTTTTGAGATTTTATTTTGTGTGTATGAGTGTCTGTCTGTGCACCATGTATGCCTGCAAACACCAGAATAGGGAATTAGATTCCCTGTGACTGGAAGTATAGATGGTTGCGAGCTGCCATATGGATGCTGGGAATTAAACTTTGGTCCTCTAGAAGAGCAGCCAGTGCTTTTAACTGATGAGCTTAAGTCTCTCTCTCTTGTGAAATGGCAGTCTCACAGTATTGCTTTGACTGGACTGTCACTCAGAAGTAGACCAGGATTAAAAACGTGGATCAACATGCCTGGCCCCCAAGCCTAATTTTTGTGAATACATTTTTATGGTTCTTCTCATTACAACATTTATTACCATTGAAGGCAATTTGAAAGTAACAGATTTTAGGAAAATGAACTGTGGAATGAGAGCATAAGGGTGCTTGTCAGCAGCGGGGATTATAGTAAGAATGTCAGTGAGGTGCCCTAAAAGGAAAGCAGCAGGAGTCAGGGATAGCTCTGGAGGAAAGGAACTGCTCAGGGTTTGTCACTTCGAGCTCACTACTGGAGTGTTTCAAGTGGCTCTGCAGGAAGTCCCTTGGCTGACAGGCAGGGATCTGTCATGTGTCTTTTTGTTGGGCTGTGGAAGCCTCAGCAGGAGCATCTTCATAGGTAACCCTCCGTGTCTTTAAAATGCCTTTCCCTCCACTGCAGTCATTTGGTTCTTCATGTGATTCACAGGTGGAAGACTTCATTAAAGTCCTGCGTGAGGTGGATAAGGCTCTTGCTGAGGAGCTGGAAGACAGCTTCCCAAGTGTGAAGGCACAGACTTAAGACCCAAGTTGGAGTTTCTGCTGTCCAAGGAATAAAATTTGTGTTTTCTATGGTTTGAAGTTGGCGTTTGGAAGATGATTTCAGACTATGACTTCTTAGTGCTACCCTGATGCCTGCCTCCTCCCCCGTTTATCCCACTTTTATTTGTACCAGGCACTGTCACCTCCCTCCCCTTTGCATTGAGTATATGTTCCTAATGTTTAGTTGAGGGAGAGAAAATCCAAGCTTGTTGTCTTAGTTAGGGTTTTTATTGCTGTGAAGAGACACCATGACCACGGCAACTCTTATAAAGGAAGGTATTTAGTTGGGGCTGGCTTACAGTTCTAGAGGTTTAGTCCATTATCATCATGGCGGGAAGCGTGGTGGCACGCAGGCAGACATGGCGCTGGAGAAGGAGCTGAGAGTTCTACATCTTGATCTGAAGGTAACAGGAAATACAGCTGTGTGCCACACTGGGCATAGCTTGAGCATATGAGACCTCAAAGCCCGCACCCACAGTGACACACACTCCAACAAGGACACACCTCCTAATAGTGCCAATCCCTGTGAGCCAAGCATTCACACACCTTTGTCTATGGGACCATTTCTATTCAGACCACCACGCTGGTCAAACCGGAAGTTTGTTTTCCAATATTTGATTGGTAAGGATTGTCTTCATAACTGAGTTTGGCTTTTATCTGAGAACTTTATGTCCGGTAAATACATTTAGCTAGAGCACCAGGAACCCCTAGTCTGGTGGCTTCTTCCAGTATCGTGTCTCCTGAAATAAGTCCAGGGACATCAGTGCAGACTGGAGAGGTAGTCTCCCTTCCCTGTCCCGTGGCCCATGCAGACCTTTGCACACATACTTATTTGTAGCAATGAGGGCTATGCTGTGTCTTCCATTCACATTTAGGGGTGAAAAGGGAGAGGCAAAGAGGCATTCCAGAAGGTTGTGCCAGCCCTCCCTGACCGCCTCTGTTCCGTGTTGTATTTAAAGTCCAGATCCTGCCCGCACTCCGTAAGGAAGGTGTGACTGGCCTGAGAGCCAACCTGCTAGTGCACTGTAACCACTCTGAGCATCAGTTGCGCAGACTCCAGATTGTTAGTGACAGCTCGGGAGCATTGCTTGCTTTGGTTGGCTCCACTTGTGAGTACTCTGCTTCACAGATGGAATTAGAAACGGTGGCAGCTGGTGTGAATGCAAGTTGGCAAGACTTTTCAGCAGGTTCCCAGCGACTGTGCTTCCGACGGTGATTTGCTTGAACAGATTCTAAGTAAGATGGGGGGAAGGCCACATCCTCGTGGCCTGGCTCCCTGGTTCCTCCTCACTCTGACCAGTGTTTCCTCCCGCAGTGGACCAGGCGCTTTCTTTCAGTCTGCACTACTTCACACACCAACTGGAGTTCTTTCTCGTTGTGAAGAAAATCAGTTATGTGCAAGGAGGCCATCCCAGCTTTCCTCAGAATCTCTTTGAACTTACGGGACTGCTCTTCCTTTATACTGACTTCTCCTTCAAAGATTGTTGATAAAACACAGAAGATACTGTGTTCAGGGTACAGGAACTGTTTCCACTCTAGAGGCCTGTTTGCTGCTGACGGTGTTTCCACTGGAGAGGACTGGAGAACTGAGTGCATCCTTACAGACCCGCTGACCGGCAGCTTGGCTTTACGTCTGCCTCTTCCTCGGGCTGGCCATACTGTGCACCAGAGGTTCTCAGGCTTGTCAGTTGGGCCAGCTCTCACAGTCCAGGCTGGCCTTGAATCCTGAATCCTGTCTCTTTCTGTAACTAAGCTGAGTTGTCAGCAGCACGCTGACGTCGCTCTCACTAATGCTAACGCCGGCTGTCACTTTCCGACATGTGGAAAATGAAGCATGCTGTGTGCGGAACAGTGCCTGGGCCTGTTGCCTCTGTTTACCATTGTGCACGCATGCTTCATGTCGCTCTTATGAGAACACGAGGACTCCTGAGGGTGAGAGTCACAGAGGGAGAAGGAGAAGGAAGAGGGTGTGATTCGGAAAGGGCTGTCACACGGCTTTCTGCTTCTCTGTTCTGGCCGGCCCTAACTGTTCACCCTGTTACTTTCTTCGGTTGTGGTAATTTGAGGCAGTACAAACCTCACGTTGGGCTGATACCCCTGAAAGCATACTTAATCTGTGAGTGTGAATAATGTGAAAGGAAACCTCTCTGCTAAAACCTGAGTGCCGTGTGAGTCAGTGAAGCAACACAAACAGCGCGCTGTGCAGGCATAAACATGAAACGGAGAGCAGGTGAAGTATCCTGTGCTGTGCGCAGGTGTGGAAAGGAGAGAAGTCACAAGAGGAACTTGAATTAGCAAGTGTGTGTGTGAATTCTGATACCTGCATTTCAGTTCAATTTTTGCGGAGTCTGACCATCTCAGAAGACGCATTCTCTTGCTTTTGTAAAAGGCGTCTGTCCTGTAGCCAGCAGTTGAAATACAGCTCCATGCTGGCAGGGTCTTTATTTATTTTTTCTCTGCTCTAGCTCCTTAGACTAACAGGGTTCCCCCCTATCGTTAATGTTTCCTTTTGCTTTGATTTGGGGTTACTGGCGTGCATGTAGGGAAAAGTTTAAAAGCCCGCTCAGCGTGTATACCTCTGATGACGTGCATGCAGAGAGCACCTGTGGACATTGAGCGGCTCCCGCTACCTGGGGCTCAGCAAGGCCTAAGTGAACACCGCTTCCTGTTAGGGTTGAGCTGTGTGTGCCTGAAGTAACTGAAGCGAAGGGCGCACTGCCTACTTTAACCAGCGTTCTTTTTTCTTTCTTTTTTAAAGAATTACCTATTTTATGTATATGAGTGTTCTATTTGCATTTACACCTGACAGAAGGCAGCTGGAGAAAGACCCCAGTTATGGATATGATGCCAACTGACTGTGATTCAGGTTCTGAAGAGCCACCACAGGCCTCAGGACTGAGGCAGAGAACTCCACTGTCCTCCGTGACTCATTACTTCAGCGGGCCTGCCTGAAGGCAGCAAGAAGCCTGGCATCTCCGTCACATATCTTCACACCCTGGCAGCTCTAGTGACAGACAAGGAGACTGTCGTGAGCAGGTGTGGGAGTCAAGAATCAACAGGATTTGGTCACTGGAGAGTCAATCCCAGATGTGTGGTGGGGCAGCTTGAAGGGGATCATGCATTGTGCTGGGCAGTGACTCCAGAAGGGAAGATGGAAGTCAGCAGGAGAGGCTCCGTTCTGGACAAGCTGAGCTTCAGGCACCCACTGACATCCAGGTGGATGGCCCATTTCTACTTGGGCCTGGAACTCTGCTGTGAAGTCTAGGTCTTAGGAAAGGTTAAGGACTAACAGCTTAAACGAAAGAAGTGAGAGTTGCCAGGAACAGTGGAGAGGTTTGTAGCTTCCAGTGACCAAGGAGGCCTCAGCAAAATGGCATTTGATGCTCATTAAAATGAAATCTAAAAAAATCTCCAAAATCTGAATATTCTCCCACCATGTTTATTTTCCATCAGAGAGGAACTAAGAGAAAGTGTACCATGCTCCATATTTCATCATGAATCAAATTTGTAGCAGAAAATCAAGAGCTTCTTGGCTGTGGTCTCTGTGGCCCCTTGTGAGACAGCTTGAAGAATATTTCCTTGCTTGTTTGTTTATTATTGCATTCTGGTCCCAGTTTTCCCTTTCTCCACTCCTCCCACTCACTTCCCCCCACCTCTCCTCTCTCCCTCAGATCCGTCCCTTCATTTCCCTCTCAAAAACAAACAAACAAAGAAACAGGTCTCCCAGGGATACCAACTGAACACATCATCACAACAATAAGACTAGGCTCAAGCCCTTATATCAAGGCTGGATGAGGCAACTCAGTAGGTGGAAAAGGGTCCCATGTGCAGGCAAAAGAGTCAGAGGCATCCTGACTCTCACTGTTAGGAGCCCCACACGAACACCCAGCTACACAACCATAACATACACGGAGGACCTAGCTCAGACCTTTACAGGGTCTGTGGCTGTTGCTTCAGTTTCTGTGAGCCTATGAGCCTGCTTAGTTGATTCTCTGGGTCTTGCCCTCATAGTGTCCTTGACTCCTCTGGCTCCTGCAGTCTTGAAGGAACCTTTAAGTGTCAGCTTCCTATTTCACTGCTTACACTGTAGTACATGTTTATGAAAACTCCTGCTCGCTAGGCACCCATTAATTGCTTACTAGCCTTGTGTCAGTATCGGGCCTGTTGACCTACAGGCTCTTTGGAAGCAGAAGGCCATCTGCCCAGCGCTGCCACTGGGACAGCTTTCCCCCTAACCATAATGAAATCACTAAAGTCATTTCCTGCTCGCAGCCCTTGTCCAGATCTTCTATCTACAGTAAACAGGAGGATATTAAAATGCTTGGTAAAGTCCACATGCTCTTTCATCCTGTCCCACAAGGCTTTGTGTTCCAGTCATGGAAACAACAAATAACAGGTGACGTCAAGCCTATTGTAATAAAAGAAGGCTGCTTATTAAACTGTCTGCTCCAGCTGAGTTTTTCCTTTGACATCATGGGATCCGTTTATAACCTTTTATGGCTTTCCCCTTCGTGCTCCACACCCATATGATTGCAGGAGACCGTGGGGTTTTGGAAACAGTCTCTTAAACTGAACCAGCACCGTCCTGCGCAGGCCCAGTTGCAGACTTCAGGGGCAGGATAGGGAAGAAAGGGAGGAGAGGCTGTGTTTGGAGGAGTGTGACTTGCTCAGGCTGGAAGGGTCATAGGGAAGACCGTGCATGGAAAGCTCAGCGTGCGGGTAGCCGCTGCGCATGTGTAGCCGCACAGTGAACCCATACTCTGACTTCATCAACCAATCACCGTCTCCGGGGCAGCACTAGATCATGAAGCTGCTTTTGGACACTTCACCATTTGAAGAATTCAGTGTCTTTGGGGACGCACTCTTCCTTGAGCCTGTATGTGTTGCGATGGAGGGCTCGCTCTTCCTTTGGGTCTGTATTTGGAAATGATGGGGACATTTGTAAATTCAGGAGCCTGCTTTCTTCAGACTGTGGCTGCTGTCTGACTTGCCCTGTCTGCTGGTGACCAGGAACAGTATTCACAAAAAGCACATACATCTCTGGAGGGAGCAGATCCTTTAACTTCCCTCACAGAGAAAGGAAAAAAGACCCACTGATGTTGTGGACCCCGGAACCAACTCCCTAGATGAAACTTTCTTGTCATGTCTTAGTTTTGAACAAAATGGATGGCTTGGTTGTTTTAAATGACCTCTGAAAATTATTTGTGTGCATGTGTGTGTGTGTGTGTGTGTGTGAGATTGTAGTATTCAGTTCACAAAGAAATATAGATGGCTTGTTCCAAATACACTGTGACACATGCATGGACTTGAACAATGGAAAATTTGTGTTTTCATCCAAGTCCTGGGTGGTGTGAGACATTGGTAGTTAGATTTCCTGTTTAGACCTGTTTTATATGGGCTTGTTGATTATTTAGAGCAGCTGAGGGGAAGTTCATAGATCAAATACCAATTTCTCAAGATGCGTTTATCTTTTAGGATGTCGCTGACTTCTTGGAAGGGTGTTCTCTGAGCGCTGTGGCTCCCCAGAAGCCCTTTGGTGGAACGTGCCAGCCGCTCCGTAACTGTGAGCTGCCTTTCCTTTGATGGGAAGATTAATACTTTCCATAATCATATCACTCGCTTGCTCTGGGCCCAGAGTTCACTCAGGCTGGAAGAAAATGGAAATTAATTGAAAGAGAGACAAAAAAATTCTTCCTTTCATATTTCCTCTCTGAACTCATCTAGAAAAGTGATTAAGAGACTTGAGGTTTGTTGCCAACAGGAGATGACAGGTTTGCTTCCTTTTACATTTCTAGATATTTAAAAAAGAAACAAAACTGTGATAAGGCCATCAGATGGTGGCAAAGGGTAAGCATTCAAAGGGCAGGGCGCCCCTCATCCCCCAGAGCAGAACCTCCAGCCCCGGAGAGCGGGCTTCCGGTCCTGGGGATCCAGGTGGAGAAGCAAAGGGGCGTTAATAGCCAATGCCCTCACTGATGTCCTGGTGTGGTCTAGAGATTTCTTCCGTCTGTTTCTCCCAGACAGAAACATCTATGAGGTTTTTTTGTCATGGACTGGAGTTTGGGAAAAACTTATCTTACCCAAACCGTGCCTCCACCCGTTGATTGCTGGGACTCAGGTGTGCACCCTGCTCTGTCATTCTCTGCTTCTCTCCAGCTACACACTGGCCCTGGTTTCCATGAAGCCTCACCATGAGTTTCTGTGGGCAGAGGGTTGTCCCACTGTGCTCAGTTAGTGGGGCCTAAAGAGGTGGGAATTCAAGGCAGCAGAGAAACAGGGGTGCTAGCTAACACTTCATCAGTCTTCGAAGGCAGAGATCGGTACCACGGATCCTGGGGTAGGGACCCTCACTCCTCCAGGTGGAAACCTGGGGCTCTACGATCCACAGGTCCTTTTATAAGTGCTGTCTTCCTGCAGTTTATGTGCTGCCCAATACCACCCTCCTGCCACCTTCCATTTTCATGAGATCAGCAGCTCAGTGTTTGCCTCCCCCCTTTCCCCTTCCCCCCACCCCTCCATCCAGCATTACAAAGAAACCAGCCCTCTGGCTGCTCATCCGCAAAGGGAAGCTCCCATGCTGAGCTTTCCAGAAGCCTGCAAGCCATATCACTGCTGGATTGAAACGCGGCTGTGCTGCCAACAAGCCTACCAATCTGCTTGTAAGCAGGAGACTCAAGGGGCCTAAATGGAAAAAAAAAATCAAAATATGGGATTTACCATAACTGCAGAGTGCAGCCTTAAGTGACCAGAACCCTAGAATCTCTGAGAGGGTGAAGGATCATAGAGGAGGTCTTCCCTATACCTCTCTCCTGCACCTGACACCATTGTAAGAAAAAACATTCGAAACATGAAATCTTTTCAAATTAAACACAAGCCCCTTCTTAAAGGGTATGCTTAAATCCTTGAACTGGAGCAAATTTAAACTTAATTGAACCTCTCTCTTATTGGTTTTCCTGTTATTCACAGTGAAGGGCTCAACAGAAGTATCTGACGTATTTTGGACAAAATGCAGCTGTTACCTTTAAGCCCTACACCCTGAGAATAGTGGGTGAACGTTCAGACCCTGCCACACGAGTAAGAGTAGAAGATGGAGAGGCCAATGTTAGAGGATCGGGGACAATCCTCCAGGCATCTTCTGGAATCTCCACACCATCCCTCCACACACAGAGATCTATCTGTTCCCAAGAAAAAGAGATAGACCAAAAGACAGACAAACACATCAAGAGGCCTGCTGGCTTCCTTCTCCTTTCCTCCTCTCCTCAGTCTTTTCCAGCTCCCAGAATCTGTGACAGACAAACTTCGTGTATACCTCCAAGCCTTCGCGTATTGCTGGTTGCATGTGAGGCCGAGTACTGAATGCTGAGGGAACAGTGTTTGGCACATGGAAAGCCCTGGCATTACCTAAACAAATGATTGAACACTGTGCCTCTCGTCCTTGAAGCTGATGAAGCTAAGCTTCTGGCAGATTCCAAAACTCCTTTAGTTCCTGTGGGCCCTGAATCAACCCCTCCTGGGGAGCTTCTAAGAGCTGATGTTGACTCTACCCCACACCTACCAGTTGATCTGTCGTGGAACGAAAACTGGACCTCAGTTTTTTTTTTTTACCTCAATAATTTTTAAGGCCGTCTGTAAACTTGCTGTGTAGCGGAGCCGCAGACCTCCCGCCTCCAGCTCTGCGTGCTGGGATTGTAAGTGTGGGTCACTGTCTCTGGTTCAGAGATCACTGAGTTAAGGGTCTCTTAGTTGCAGGATCCCCTAAGGCCCTGGGAAGTGCCCTGTCACTTTGAACTCACAAGTTTCCATGAGTTTCCTTAAACAGGGCACCTACACTGAATAAGCTTCAGGTGGCACAAGAGGCTCTGGCTTTCGCTGTCCTTGAGTGCCTAGTCCAGAGCTGGTTACTCAGGTGCCATGAGTCAGAAGTGTGACTTGGCTGGAAAACAGACTTACAAACTCCTACAGTGCTGCCATTTGAAGCTAGGCCTTTGTAAGCAACAGCTGTCCCTGCTTGCATCCCCACCCTGTCTGTGATGACCTTGACAGTGGTTTTGCCAGTACTTTCACAAGGAACTTAACTGCGCAGAAGACTTGGCGGCTGCAAGCAGTGGGGTTTTACAGGTTTACTGCACATTACATTACATGAGGTGGATTTCCAGGACAAAACCTTTGTGAGTGACAGTGTGGTCCCTTTCTGTGTCCCTGGAGCTCTTCTGCACCTTACCCAGCCCCCCATCTTTCCTGGAGGAGTTGCACAAGTGACACTTATGAGGCTGATTTAAAGCACTACAAATGTATTTCAATGACTTTATTACACAGGCAAACAGCCATTTCTGTTGCCTTGTGGGCGGGCTCCAGACAGGCTGGCCAGGTGTGGCACATCCTCTTCTGCCTTTGGCCAGGTGCAGTGCCCTTGTGTGTATGTCCCTGTCACTCAGAGTAGGCAAGACATAGCTGCAAGAGGGAAAGCTGGGACTGCTGGTGCAGGAGACCCCAGGAGGCTCTCAGTGGCTCTGGACTCACCGCACCCATGTCATCTACAAAGCACAGAGGCTTATCTGGGATACCTCAAGGCTTCCTTTTCTTGGCCACACTTGCTTGTGAGTCCCCTTGGCCCTTTCTGAGTATCAAAGACTTACTTGGAGGGTCATGTCCAGGTTATATATGCATCTGATTTTTAGACTCTGTGGTCTACTATGCCTCTCCCAGGGCCTTGTGCTAGAAATGCTACAAAGGAAAACAAAAATAGAACAAAATAAAACCCAAATCCAGTCAATATGCAACAGTCTATGAAACTAGAACCCGCCATGTAGATCGGCCAGTTCTGGGCACACTGGCTTCCCTCCTGAGAATGTCACAAACGTTTCATCATACATGGCTGGCATCCCCTTCCCCGGGGACCCGGAAAGGCCAGTTAAGGGCTTGGCTGCTAACCTTTGTAGGGAAAAGCTGGGGCTGTATTGATTCATTTTCCCACATTAGAGTCTATAAAGTCTCCTGACATCTGGCACAGCTGGGAAAGTGCCTCTGAGCCTCTTGCAGATGGGGTCAGGGGCACGAACCCCTGCAGGATGGGTTTTCCTGGAGATAAGGTGAGACACTCTTTCTGTGTCTGGCTCTCTGGCAATGGCCATCTTTGTCTCCACAAGGCACATCTTCTCTTGGCCCTCTGTAAGGTCACATTTTGCTTCTCTTGGAGTCTCTGTTATTGCCATGGAAGCCAGGCTACAAAACCTTGCTCAGTTACAGAAACAACGAAGGGAGGTTAATCACGTTGGCTCACTTCCCCTGATGTAGACTCAGTGATACCATTTTATAAAAGGTTCTCTTCAGAGATCATTAAATTAGACAAATGGTCCAGGCTTTGTACCCAATGGTCCCAACAAACCCTGTTTGACTTGCTGCCTGGAGAAAGGACTGGCAGCCATGAACGGCGGGGTGATAATGCCTCTGTACACAGCACAAAGCAAACACGACTGCAGACACTGTGGGGAGCAGTGCCTGAGCTCAGGACCTGTTTCCTCCAGCACAATTGATCCTCGTGGGGGAGCCTCTCCCATCTCAGAAGCCTGAACAACCACTCTCCCAATGATTCCTAACAATTCTAAGCACTGTACTGCTGTGGGCAGAGGCATTTTTCTCCATCTGCTCTGTTCACCTGAGCGGCGCATCTCCTATCTGTCTAGTAAGAGCACCCTTCCTACTACCGTTTACCAAAATGGAACATCCTAAAGCTACAGTGTCTTGGCTCTTCCAAGTGGAATTGAACACTTAAATTTTGTTTACAGATTTATTCATTTTTTATTTTATGTGTAGGAGTGTTTTACTTGTATGTGTGTCTGTGCACTGTGTGCCTGGTACCCAAAGAGGCCAGAAGAGGATGTTGGATGCCCTGAAATTGGAGTTACAGATGGCTGTGAGCTGCCGTGTGGGCTCAGGGAACTGAACTCAGGTCCTCTGGAAGAGCAGCCAGTGCTCTTAACTGCTGAGCCTTCTCTCCAGCCCTGAGTACTTTTATAACTGTCTCAGGAATGTTGGGGGTATCTGTAAGATTCAAAACACAGAGTTGACACAGCCCCACATCCTGCAAAACTAAAAATGAAGGAACTCATTGTATCCTTTAGTCTGAATTTTGAGGACTCTGCAACACACTGAGATAAAAAGTTTCCTGGGCTGGGGGAGGCCTTGAGTCCTGCCTCCCCATCAATGTGTCTTTAGAGACAGCCCAATGCCCAGCAAATGGCCGGCTTCGCCAGGACCCATACTGGCTGGGCTGGCTTCTCAGTGAGCTTGGCATGACCCTCATTTGGGGGAGGTGGAATATGATGGAGCAGGGACACTCACATGGTTTTCAGTTATAATTTTTTAAACTACTGAGAAATGAAGTAGATTTAAAATGAAACGTGACTAGCACCGTGTTTAAGCAAGCTTGTCCCAGCTCTTCCTAGAAAGCCCTGAGGTGTTATCTGCCATGGGAGCTCGCTGAAGGCCTCATGTGAGGTTACTGTGCTGGCCTGTGTGTGTGACAGCGTGGAGGAGATTGGGATCTGGACTCTGGTGTGTAAGCAGATTCGTGTCTAGATCTCCCCATAAAGCTCTGGGTGTTATCAGAACGAGGGCTAGTGTCATGTGAGGGTGATGCTCCTTCCAGCGTGGGGGCTGGGTAGATCTGGATCTTGAGGGCTTGAGAAAGTGTGTCTTGGCCCGACTTCTCCTGTCAACCACTTCTCCTCTTCAATCTGACATGACTTCTGGCATCTGTGGTGTTTTCTGTGGAAGTGTGTCTGTTTTGTGCTAAGACCTTCCTGATGAGGAACAGTGAAGAGAGTCTTGTCTCATCATGCGCCTTTTTTCTCTCACGTACACATGCACGTTTTTGTATTCCTTCTGAATGCGCATGTATGGAATAGTTGTTGGTTTGACTGCTGGAACCGGGGCCGTCTCAATGAAGGGCACAGTTCTTGTCCTGAGGAGTTAGTTTATGGCAAGGAGAGAGACAAAGAAGCCAGCACCATGACAGAACCAGAAGAAGCTGAGGGAGCCCAGCACACAGCTGTGGCTTCTGAGGGGTGGCATGCAATGAAGAAATTTAAGCTAAGACTTGAGACTCAAAAGGGAACACCAAGGGTAAATGCCACGGAGCTAAGGGACAGAAACATCTTTCAGATTCTGTCCTGTCATAGAAAGAAGGTCATTCAGGCATTCTAAGTCTCCATCTGTTTAAGAACCAATGTAAACAACACAAAGATACTATGTAAAATGAAAAACACTAAACAAATTTAGAGATTATCATGCCCACTCACTCAGTGGCTGTGTGTGCCTATGAGCCTACTACATCCATGAAGAGCGCACTGTTTTGCTTTAGATCTTTTATATATTTTATTTCCTGCAACAGATATTTTTGTCTGAATAGATATTGGACTCTCAGTTTCCATGTACCGTGGCATTAAATTCTCATCAGGTAGCTGCAGGGATGGAGCAGTTAAGAGTACCAGGCTTGGTTCCCAGCACCCGCAGAGCTGCTCACAACTGTATAACTCCAGCTCTAGGGGATCTGATAACTTCTTTTGGCCTGCCCAGGCACCAAGCATGCACATGGTGCACAGACATAAATGTGGACGGACAGCCATTCACATTAAAGTTTCTTTAAAAAGAAATCTGAGCAGATTAGTGTCTGAAGGACCACAGTGACTCTCCTGGGTGGCAAAGTGACACAGTGAGCTATCTATGCACCCAGATTTTGTTACTTAATGATCAGCACTCAAAACCCAGCAGAGCTTTTGCTGTGGATTGGGGTGCATGATGAGAAGTTCACAAAGAATCAATAAAAAGCTAGGGGAAAGACCCAGCATTATGGGGGAGGGGCTCCCGAGGCTCCGCCCTAACGGAGTAGCTTTGGCCTGTGTATGGCTGTCAGGTGACTATGCTCCAGTGGACGCTCCCCACCCCACCCCCGCTTCCTCACAGCACTGCCAGGACTCAGGGTGTTATTAAAAAAGGACATCAGGCTGGGAGCTGTGCTGTGCAGTGGAGGGAATTAAAGGGAGGGGAGGGTGGATATGGTCAAGATACATTGTATACACGTAAGAAACTAGAAACAGTCGCCCTGCCCCTCACCTTAGTTTGGGATTTACCTTATTAGTCCGAACTTCTCTGGCAAGTATGAGGCCCTGGGTTTGATCCCTGACTCACACTAAAACAAAAAAATAAAAAATAACAAGGCCAAAGACCCTATCTTGAATATAACTTAAAAATTGTTCAAAACAATGGGTCTTGTTCTGATGTGCTCATGCAGGTATATAATGTACTTTATCATTTTATGCCCTCCTCCTTTTCTGGACCTTTCCCTCTTCCTAATTAATTAAAAAACTAATTAATCATCCATACTCTTCCACTTGATTGGATTGAAAAATGCCCAGGAGATTAGGAGGAGCTCAGCGTGTGACTGAGCGTGCGTGCAGAGAAAATTAAATCACAGGGCTCAGGCCTGGTTAGTGCTTTACTGCGTCAAAGGATTAAAAATCTGAATTTACTTTTGGGAGGAACAGAACTGTGCAGATTAGGAGGAGATTAGGAGGAGCTCAGAGTGTGACTGAACGTGTGTGCAGAGAAGATTAGATCACAGGGCTCAGGCCTGGTTAGTGCTTTACTGCGTCAAAGGATTAAAAATCTGAATTTACTTTCGGGAGGAATGGAACTGTGCAGGGTGGCGCTTGTGGTCCACTAGGGTGTGACTTTGATGGGTATGTTCTGCTCCTGGTTCCTTTCTACTTCTCTCTGCTCCCAGCCCACCATGAGGTGGGCACCTTGGCTCCCTTCCGCTCTTCCACTGGATATCCCATCTCACTGGTCCAGAAGCAGTGCCTGATGATGCTTAGGCTTGACACCTCTGAAGCCACAAGCCAAGGGGATGCTGGCCCAAGCCAAGGGGATGCTGGCCCAAGCCAAGGGGATGCTGGCCCCTCCAAGTTCTTTCCCTCGGCTGTTTGGTGGAGATAAATGACGTAGCCAATCCACATTATTAAAGAATGAACGTTGTCCTTGCTAGTTTTGTGCTGATTACAGGAGAAAACCTTAAAACACAAGGTGAGAAGGCATTTCACAGGGAGAGAAACGGAGGCACGGAAGAGCTTAGCTGCCCGCTCTCACAGAGCTAAAGTGGCTGTGCTGGGCTCCAGGATGATCTCGGAGTCCTGATGCTGTCAGTGCACATCAGGAAGAGGCCTTTGTGTCCTACGGGGATGAATCGGGAAGCATCTTCCTCTTGGCTTCGGGAAGACAGCTTCCAGCTCTCTACTGTAGAGAAGGCTGATGTGGCTAGGTGTAGCTAGGGTTTGTCAAAGCATTTAAAATCTAACATCACAGCTCAAAATTCTCTCTGTTTTGGTGACAGCCAAATTCAGATGGCAGTGCCCCAAGGGAGAAGTTCCCAAATCCCTGAATAACCACACAGATCACACGGAGAACTGCTCACGGCTGTTGAACAGTGACAGAGATGTAACTCTTTATGATGCTGACATAACGAAGGGACAAAGGCTGTTTGAGGGCAGCCTTTGTGTCCTTAGCACACATCAATCACATGGAAAAATTCATGTCTTTTTACATTTAAAAGGGACACCATAAAGCAGGTTATTCAGACCCTCTCCCCCTTCCTCTCCTCCCTCTTTGCAATAAAGCAGGGAAAGAAACACACACTCTCAAACACACAGAGGAACACACAGAGATACACATAGAGGTCAGCGGTCAGCACACAGAGAAGCATGCACATACACACACAGGCACACACAAACACAAAATTTACTCATGTATGTATACACATATTTTTTGTTTACTCTTCCTCTCTTCCCTGTACCCCCCCCATCATACACACACACACACACACACACACACACACACACACACACACACCGTGGGTTTCATTATGTGACCAGCAAGATACCCTGCTTTAGTATCCCAAGTAGCTGAGACTACTAATGTGTTACCACACCTGGCATCACACACACACACACACACACACACACACACACACTTTTAGAAGTGTGAACAGAAGGAGAGAGGGAGGGAAGGAGAGGAAAGAAGAGACCCTTATGAAAATGTCAATAGTGGATAATTTTCTGGGAAAATAGTAGATAACTAATCCTGAGCCAAGGAAGAGATGCAAATATTGAAAATGCCGCAGGAAGACCCCTTTGTCTCTATCTCAAAGCAACAAAAAGGATGGGAGAACTCTTCTAAAACTATTTTTTATTCTCTGACAGTCACACACACAGAGGCCAGCAGAGAGCTCGGATCCTCTGGAGCGTGAGTTACAGGGGTTGCCTGGTGCTGGAAACCAAACTCAGGTGAAGAACAGCCAGTGCGACTCTGTGACGGGCCTGCAGCAGCCCCCAGTGGACATGGGGGCTTTGACTGATGCCTTAGAAATACTCCTGCGCAAAGCTGCACTGGAACAGCGGGGATGTGGAACACGTTCTCAATGGCCCTAACACACACTTCCTTGTTTATTCCAGATTCCCTCTCTGGGTCACTGTCACGGTCCCCGCCTTTCCTGCAAGCCGCCATCTTGACCCCGTCAGTGCCGCCGCTGAAGAGCTGTGATATCCCCGGGAGTGACTCACAAATGCTGGGAAAAAATCCATCCATTTTTGAGGCAGGGTTTCACAGTGGAGACTGGGCTGGCCTCAAACTCCAAGTCCTCTGCTTTTGCCTTCGCTGAGATTACAGGCACGTGCCGTCATGCCTGGCATATCTTCGTGTACTTAAACATAGGTTCCATCGTTTACCTGTCATTCATTTTATGTATTTATGTGTGTGTGTGTACGTACAGGTTTATATGGGGGGGTGTATGTGTGTAGAAATGCACAGGCCACAGCACAAATGAAGGGCAGAGGACAAAACTCAGGTGCTGGTGCCCCGTCCCCTGCTGCGCAGTCTGCTCGCTGTTGGCTGCTGGATCTGTTCACCAGCGTGGCTTTGGGGTGCTTCTGTCTGGGCCTCCCGTCTGTTGCACAAGCACCGTGATTACAGATGTGTGCTGCTGGGCCTGAATTCCGGGGATTCAAACTTGGGTCCTAATGCTTGTGGCAAGCACGGTGCCCCCCAACCCCCACTTTGCTTTCCTGAGACAGACTTTTTTTTAAATTTGTGATTTGGAACTCCCAGTTCAGCTGGGCTGGCTGGCTAGCAGGCCCCAGGGGTCTTCCCGTCCGGTCCTCCCCAGAGCTGGGATGACAAAGGTGTGACACCACTACACTTGGCTTTTTACTTGAATTGACCCCAGGTCCCCACGCTTGCAGTATAAGCACTTTACCGACCAATCTTCCCAGGCTGCCACTAATTTTATTTTAATAATGTTTTGAGATGGGGGGGTCCCGATGTGCTGTTAAGATCAGTCTTGAGCTACTGGAGTCAAATGGTCCTCCCGCCTCAGCGTCCCAGGTTGTCGGGGCTACAGCTGTGCAGCTCTGTGGCCGGCCTCCCATAGGCAGCTATCGAGAAACAACTGCAGGTCTCTGGCATCCCTGGGCCAGCCGCTGGAGAGCTAGCACAAAGAAACCTGTTTCCCCTGGGGGCCATTAGAGTGAATAATCACAGATGACTCTGTAATGACAGTTTGCAGCACTCTGTAAGGAAGGCGAGGAATGGAAAGCAAGGATGAGGGGCCCTAAGGCTAACAGGAGAGGCAGTGCAAGGCTGTCCCCTAGGCAGCTTTCTCCCCATCTTGTAACCTTTCTCTGAAAGTGTCCCCTTGAGCACAGGGGCAGGCCTTGACACAATGTTGAACTATTTCGACAGCATAAGAGGCATCCAAGAAATCTGGCAGAGAGGCTCTGCAAGATGGTTCCATTTCCAGAACCCACGTGGTAGAACGAGAGAACTGACTCCTGTCAGCTTGCTCTGACCTCTGTGTGTGCACCACAGTGTGTGCATGCGTGCGCCCGCAAGCACACATTTGCACATGCACAATAAATACATGTACTAGAACATTTAAAGATTTGGCAGAGAGGTAGGGGGGCTGGGTGCCTGAGCCTGTCAGAGAGGCAAGAGAGGACTCTGGCTTTCCTCAGGCCACCAGGGTCTTTCTGACTGCTATTTCAGGGTATTGAGAGAACACTGGACCTAAAGTCAGAATAGTTCCTGCTTCGTTCTTCTCATCAACCTGTGCAGGAGGAAGATGGAGAGCCACTTTCTGCCTCAGTTTCCTCATCTACAATGCAAGTACAATTTCAGTCTCCTGGAATTATTACATAGATAAAAGGAGAATCTATAAAGGGGTTAAAGTTGTGGGCACCGTGCAATTTGAGATTGGACAAGCTGGACCTGGTGAAAGGTGCCGATGATCCCAATTAGGAAGCTGAGGCATGAAGATTGTGAGTTCAAGTCCAGCCTGGGCTACACAGCAAGACTCCCCCCGAACCTTCACGCGGCACTCTGCAATACATGCATGTTTAACCGTGAAACTGAGCACACATGCAACACGAAGCTCAACAGCCTTGTGAAACTGCTTTGGTTTCTCATCCTGGAGACCGGGTCCAAGCCTGCGGGAGTCACTGGCAATCACAGGTGTGGAGGAGCTGATTTGGAGGGAAGTTCTAAAGATTGTTTAACCTGACTCAGACTTTTTGTGGCTGAGGATGAGTCAACATTAGCTTAATTAAGACTCCAGGAGAACAGCAGTGAACGAAACGTGCGCCTGGGCCGAGCCCGGGGTCAGCGCCGGCCGCTCCGGCTCGCTTCCGCGCTGCTCCCGCCCACATCCGCGCTGCCCCATCCTCATTAGCCGACGGCCCGTGCGCCCCGCGCCCATTGGCCTCTCTGACGATGCGCTTCTCCTATAAGACGCCGCAGCTCGTCCGCAGGTGACCCTCCGAACTCCGGTGGCGCTGAGGTGAGTGGCTGAGCGGGCGGCCCCTCCCCGGGAGCCCGGATCTGGGGACCCCCGGCGGGGACAGGACCAACCTCCTGAAGTTGTCAGGGGAAAGTCCTGCCTCTGTGGGCTCCACTCTCCTTTTCTCTTTGGGGGACAGCAGACTATTCTTGAGAACCGCTGTGTGCCGGGAGCAGACTCTATCCCACGTCGGATTTCGGCTTTGCAGGGAGCCCTGTGTCTGTGTGACTCCATGCCATCAGGAACAAACACATTAATCTTCTTTCTTTTTTATTGTTTCTTCTTCCTCTATAAAGGGAACCCTCTCTTAAGTTGCACCAAAGGAAGGGCAGTCTCCGATGCTAGACCTCTCCGCACACCTGCACTCTGTACCTTCATCCCAAGTCACAATTGACAGACCCACAGATCCTTGAGCTTCAGAGCTAGTTAATAGGCCAGGTAAATTTAACCCTGATTAAATGTAACTGCCCGAGTTACAGAGGTTTTAGGTGAACGCTTGGAATGGAGACAGAGGCTACAAGCCCCAGAAATCTCTGCCTCTCATCTGCTTCCCAGATGACACAAGTCTTGGGATGCCAAGGTTGGGATTTTTTTAAAGATTTATTTATTTCTTATATATACATATTCTGCCTGCACCAGATCTCGCTATGGATGGTTGTGAGCCACCATGTGGTTACTGGGAATTGAACTTAGGACCTCTGGAAGAGCAGCCAGTGCTCTTAACCTCTGAGCCATCTCTCCAGCCCGGGTTTTTTTTTTTTTTTTTTAATTTTTAATTATTTTTTTCCGAGACAGGGTTTCTCTACGTAGCTCTGGCTGTCCTGGACTCACTCTGTAGACCAGGCTGGCATCCAACTCAGAGATCCGCCTGCCTCTGCCACCACCGCCACGCTCAAGGGTGGGATTCCAAGTGTTCCAGAGCTCAGTCAGTGGAGTTCACACGTTGTAGCTGCTGCTCTAGATGACTCTGGTCCTGGGGGAGGGAGCCGGCCTCTGCCTTGCCCTTCTGTAGGCTCCCTCTGTGTCCTGTGTGCTGGCTTGTATTCTGCCTCCACTTTAGTCCCACTTCCTACTTAGAAAAGAAAACCAAGGTCCCCAAGGATTCCTTTCAAACCGTTCCTTCCTGTAGCTTTCAATCTTGCTTTCAAACTGTGCCCACACTTCAGAAAGCCTCCTTCCCAGACGAGAGAACTCAAAGTCTCTCTTAATGGTGATGAAGATAAGGAAAGAAAGGGTTGGGGGGGTGCACGCATCCTTCATGATGCTCTGCCGAGGCTGCCAGTCAGTTGGCCTCCTTCTTGGCAGGTCTTATTTCCAGCATTGGATCCTGCACATTGGGGTACCTCCATTCAGGTAAGGATCCCTCCCTGCCTGTGAGGGTCACCCCTGTGTGTGAGGATGGCCCTGCCTGTGAGGGTGACCCTGTGTGTGGGGTGACCCTGCCTGTGAGGGTGACCCTGTGTGTGAGGGTGACCCTGTGTGTGAGGGTGACCCTGTGTGTGAGGGTGACCCTGTGTGTGAGGGTGGCCCTGTGTGTGAGGGTGGCCCTGTGTGTGGGGTGAGCCCCTGTGTGTGAGGGTGGCCTTGTGTGTGGGGTGACCCCCGCCTGTGAGGGTGACCCTCCCTTTTATTTCACCTGGCTGGAAAGGGGCTTAAAGGTGACTAGAAGGCTAAAGGGGGAAGGAAATGCCAGAGAAAATCATGGGGCTCTAAGAAGGACTTTGAGAGTGCTGGACGGATGCCCTTAGGCTAAGTGGATCAAAAGGCAACATTACCAGTGCTGTGGGAATGTGGCTGTCGGCACAGGCCTGATTTCGGGTCAGTCTGAAAATGTTCAGGACAGCAAAAGATGGGCACTGTCAAAGACCCAGTGTACACACGTATCCTCATGTTAGCTGATTTTACAAAGGAAACTGGAGGCCTGGCCCCCTTCTGAGGGAGCCTCACTGTACTTTGGGGTGCAAGACGTGTATGAACAAAGCATGCGGGGAAGCTACTCATGACAGGCGGTGAGGTGGGCCTTCCCTGAGGACCCAGACAGGGGCTGGAGTAACCGGGGAGCCTGCTGGAGGCTGGCTGGCGTGCTCAGTGCCCTCGGTGGTGGGAAAGTGGAAGAGGAAAAGGGAGCGCAGGGACACCCCAGGTTCCTTTGGTGGTGGACCGTCTAGGAGCGGGAGGTGGACCAAGCAACAAGGCTGCCCCTGCTGCTAACGCCCACTCCTCTGACCCTTCACCCTGCAGACTCACCATGATTGACGGCAATAAGGAGAGCAAAGAGCATTCCTCCGAAAGAGGGAGAGTGACTCTCATTTTTTCCTTAAAGAATGAAGTCGGAGGACTCATAAAAGCACTGAAAATCTTCCAGGTACGGACTTTCCATAACACCCATCTAAAAATGAGTCTTTGGAATTCTACTTAAAAATGTAAGGTGCTGTCGGCTCCTCAGCTATGGCCTGCGGGAGTCTCTTCACTTGCCTTCCTGGAGTGAGCAGTGGTTAAAAACACTGGCTGTTCTTGCAGAGGACACAGGTTCAGATCCCAGCACTCCCACACCAGGCAGTCACAGGGCTCTGATGGCGTCTTCTGGGCACTGCACACCTGTGCTGCTCAACACCCAGGTGCACACACATGAAGGAAGTACAGTATTGTTCAGTTCTGAGAAGGGTAAGAAATAGAGCAACTGAGAAGAGTGGACAGACAGCTAGGAAGGACACTGGGAGGAGCCGCTGCGTAAACCTGAGAGGTTCCAGCGAAATAAAGTGCTTTACACTTAAGGAAATGCCTGACCATGTGATATTGCTATTTTTAAGGGTACATTAATATTGTTAGGTGACAGAGTAGCAAGGATTCTGCAGTTCCATCATTTGCTACTGTCAGAGCCTCAGTGCACACGGCCCTTAAATATGTTTTCAGTTCAACATAGGGAGACTCATGGGCTAATTTGCATTTATGAGCCTAAAAATGTTCCTATTTAATTTTTTTTATTTATTAAGTGTATGAATTTGTATGTATTGTGTTCTCTCTCTGTCTCCCTTCCTCCCTCCCTCCCTCTGTGTGATGTCAGAGAACAGCTTGCAGGAGTTGGTTTTCTCCTTCCACCTTGTATGTTCTGGGGATTGAACTCAGGTTGTCAGACTTGGTTGCAGGAGCCTTTACCTGCTGAACCATTTTCCTGGCCCAAATGTTTATGTTTTTGGCCCAGTAATGCCATTTCCTTGAACTGTCTTTGTGTGTGTGTGTCTGTGTGTGTGTGTGTTACAGGTACACATGTGCAGAGGCCAGTGGATAATATCAGGTGCCACTCTCTATCATCCTCTGCCTTATTCCGTTAAGATAGGTCTGTCATTGAGCCTGGATGGCAGCCAGAAAGTCCCAGAGATTCCCGTGTCTCTAACCCACAGTGTGGGGTTCCCGGCAAGTGGCTGCACCAAGCTCCTTCTCTGGGTCCTGGGGATTCAAACTTGCATCTTTATGCTCACGTAGCAGGCCCTTCACTGACCAAGCCCTCTTCCACCCCCTCTCCTACAATCCTCCTGATGAAATATGGGTGGATCAGGCAGAATGTTTATTGAGCACTTACTATGTGCAGGGTGCTGGGCTCTACAGTAAGGACGCGGATCTGAGCAAACCACACAAGGCGCCTTCCCTCACAGAGAGTACGATCCGGCGAGGAGGCAGACGTTAAACAGCTTAGTGTGTGCACGACTATTATTATTATTACTATTATTAGCTGGGTGGTCACTGGGAGTTCATCTTTCTGCCTGTCTCAGTAAGGTAAGAGGAAACCCTGCCTACCTCATGCCATTAAGAATTAATGGTTAAACTGTTGAGAGGGCTTGAGGTTGTACAAGGTTCACGGTCAATAATGTCGGCTGTCACAATGCAGGGTTGTCTCTGCGAGGCATGTTGTTTAGCCATTCAAAGAGTGAACATTAATGTAGTCTGTCTCCAGAAGAGCCCGAGATGGGGCGCCAGCCGCGTGGCAGAGCCTCAGCCAGCTCCAACCTGTTTCTCTCCCTGGCTTCTCTGGTGATGAGGTGTAGAATATGAAGATTGCTTTTGCTCCCTCCTTGCCATGTGGCTTAATTTGTTCTCCAATGTGAACAATTATTGATACTCTCCCCCTTTTCCTTCACTTCCCCCCAAGCTTACTACTATGTTATTATTATTACTGCCTTACTGTGAGATAAACCTCCAGCTCTGAGCACAGTGGGCAAGGCTTCTGTCAGGTATAGCCTCATCTCTCTGTTTACTTATTATTTTGATAGAAAGTCTCACTAAGTTATCCAGGCTGCCCTCAAACTGAAGATCCTCCTGCCTCAGCCCCACCAGTAGCTAGGACTGAAGGCGTACACTAGGAAGCCTTACATTACCATTTCTTATTGAATTGATTACCTTTGGAAGTATATACTTGTATTTTTTTTTCTTCCATCACTTTTCAGTTTTCTTTATTGTTGGTTTCTGTATATGGTTTGAAAACTCCACACATTTCATAAATTTATAAAGAAAACACCAGCTTTCTGCTCTGTCTCTTATGGCTGTCATTTTACTTCTGAAGGGTATGATGAGGTTCCATACTCTTGTTTAATCTTACATTTTCTAGGAGGGAATTATTTTGCCATTAGTAGCACTAAACGCACCTTCTTCCTCCTCTCGGCTAATTCTGACAGGTGTTAAATTGTTTTTTAGTGCTAGTAAAAGTATTCTTCTCAAAAATGTCAGGTCCATGTGGTTTCTACCCTCTGCTCGACACAGGAGAATCACGTGAACCTGTTGCATATCGAGTCCCGGAAGTCGAAGAGAAGAAGCTCAGAATTTGAGGTTTTCGTTGACTGTGACATCGACAGGGAACAGCTGACTGACATCTTTCCCCTGCTGACGTCCCATACCACTGTGCTCTCCGTGGACTCGGCCAGTCAGCTTGCTGTGAAGCAAGACGGTAGGTTTGAGAAGGCAGAGCCTCCCGGGGAACAGCAAACACCCAGTGTGTGCCCAGCCTGTGTCCATCGTGAGGACAAGGACATGACAGGAAAGCTCTGTCTTTTCCACGTCCTCCCAGGGCGACTGTGAAGGAAAGACAAACTGTAGCTGCTCTGAATTCTGAGGAGAAACTGTGAGGCTGCTTTTGATAGAGGGCGGGAGTGAGAGAAGCCTTAGGTGAGAAGTGCTGGGTCAGAGGTCAACATTCTCTCTGAGCTAAAAATCTGCTTGAACCCACAAGCCTGGTTTCCCCATCCCTGCACTCTCAGAGCTTCCAGAGCCTCGTGTCTAACAGAGAGTAAATAGATACTTGAATCTGGGGGAACGTTGGCAGCGTCTGACATCAGTGATTTGAACCTATCGTGTACCACACTCGCACCAAAAACAATGGCTTCAGTGAGTGAAAGCCTGGTGAGAGTTTAGATGTTCAGATGGAAAAAAAGACTGAAGCTAAGGTCTCCATTACTGACAAAAAAAAAAAAAAATGTAATTTAGTTAAGACAAATGGGTTAATTTAGTAACTTCACACCCAGTGGGGTCTCTCCAAATCCACCACAGCATCTGGGGTGCGGCCGGGGCCGCTGCTCATCTGACATGCTTCCCTGTCATTGTTAAACTCTGGAGTCACCCCCACTTCTGGCTGGCAGAGAGCAATTCCCTGAGCCCCTGAGTGCCCTCTTCAAACAGAAGGAACACGCACATGCACACACGTTTACTGAATTGAAACAATAAATATATTTTGTAAAAATAGAAAAATTAGACATTTAGATATACTACTGTGCCTCAAACAAATACAGATATTAAAAGTCTTTGCTGGCCTGCAGAGTTCAATTATCCTCCTCTTCCTTCACAGAATAACTAGATATGTGTCTTAAAACATTTAAGTGCTCGTTACTTAAGTACAATGTTCTTTGGAACTTGTAAAATCAACCTGAAGATTAAAAAAAAATTAAAGCTAAATTTAAAATCTAATTCCTGGAAAGACAGTGGTTCATTTAAGTCATCTTTGTTTTCCTTCAGTATACAAGTTTCAGCCTCATCCAAGCGCTCTTGTTTCTGAATTTCTCTTTATTAAGACAGTCTCCTCTCAGTGGCTTTGGGGTTTTATTTTGCAGTTATGGAGAGCGTCCCTTGGTTTCCAAAGAAGATTTCTGACTTGGATTTCTGTGCCAACCGAGTGCTGATGTACGGATCCGAACTCGATGCCGACCACCCTGTAAATATTTTAAAAGTAGTCTAGTAAAAATAATTTAAGGCAAACTAAAAAGTAAGGGCAACTCTTAAACCTTTAAAAAGATTACAACTTTTTAAAAAAGGTTTATTGATTTAAATTTTCTGTGTATGGGTGTTTTCCCCTGCATGTGTGTATGTGCCTGAAGTGTCCCTGGAAGCCGGAGAAGGGCACTGAGTCCTCTGGAAGTGGAGCTGTGGATGGTTGTGAGACCCCGTGTAAGTGCTGGGAACTGAACCCTGGATCCTAAAGAGCAGCTAGTGCTCCTAACTGCTGAGTCATCCCCACAGCATCTAGGGACAACTATTGTTTTAGACATGTTAATAGCATCTGTTAGTTATACTGAGTTTCATTATACTATTTTCATACATAAATACGGTGTTTTGACTATACACACTCGGATTGCCCTGTCTGGTTCCTCCCCTCAAAGAGCAAGGGCAACTTGATTTTTCTAAACTACATAGAATTGGGGTTTCAGGCCTCAGCCGCGGTCCTCCGTGGTGGTAGAACCGAGTCAGCAGACAGGAAAGTATCCAGCTTCCTTGTCACGGAGATGTGCTCTGTTCCTGGCATCCGTTATTAAGTTATACCCAAGGCTCTGCAGCTGAGTGTCTGCAGTCATGTCCTACTGAAATGAGCTGGATTCTTTGACGTTACAGTAACAATGGGTCAGAAACCCCTCACCATTCGGCGCAGTTTGATTGACTGATTAGTTGGTGATCCAAGAAGTTGTTTCCTTGAAGAATTTTAAAGTTCCCTTTGATTACCTCATCTCTCAACTGGTTCTCCTGCCTCCATCCTTGCCATCCTCACATGCATGAGCCATCAGAATGTTCTAATGACCGTTTTCTCTCCTCTTCTATACATTACCAGTGGTTGGTCCACATAGCATTGTTATTCATGGTGGCAAGAAAGTAGACATGACATGGTCCAATGCCCATCAACTGAGGAGCAGGGAAAGGGTGGTAGGCAGTGGAGCCAGGCAATGGAATATTCCTGGCCATAAAAAGGCACGACAGATGGACATGCAGGTCGTGCCCATAATCCCAGAATTTGACAGTCTGAGGCAGGAGGATTACCTCTAGTCTTAGGTCAGCCTGGGATTCATAGTAAAACCATGTCTGACAAAACAAAATGAAATGGGCATGAAATGCCATGCTACCGCATGGTGAACTTTGAAGAACGCCAACCTCAAACGGCCTCATGTTTTGTGATTCAATTTACCTGGAGTATCCAGAAGAGGCACATTCACGGAGACAGAGTCGGGATCCCTAGTCCGCAGGCGCTGGGGCTTAGGGAGGGGAATGAGGAAGACATAGGACAGTGTTTCTTTCTGAGCTGACACAGTTTTTCTGAAATCAGATGGTACAAGTCCACCACCATACCACCCTGAACACACCCATATGGTCTGAAATTAAGGGTATGGATATTCGCTGGGCACAGTGCCAGGCCCATTGTCTCAGCCATATGCAAGTCTGAGGTGGGAGGATTACAAGTTTCAAGGCTAGCCTGGGCAACATTGACAAGATGTTGTCTCAAAATTAAAAAAAAGAAACAACAAAAAAATATGAACATGGTCGTTAATTTCTATGAATGTCTATTTCATGTCATATTGGCTATATCTACTCAGTAGAGTGGCTAGTCTAAAGGAGATCACCAAGATAGCTGCAAGGTCAAATCCAAGCTCTGGAACAGACCTACAACCTGCTGGCCCCAAACAAGTCTTGCACTGTGGCTTGCATTTTTTTTTTTTAACATGTTTTCCTTCCTTTGCACTTTTTCACATCCTTTCTGTCCTCCACTGGCTCTCTCCACACAGCAGACACGGCCTGGGGGGATCAGTGCTGGGAAGCTTAGTTCAGCTAAGGAACTATCTTAAATATTAATTTCTATTTTAGCATTATTCGCAGTGCTGGGTCAAGCATTCTAGGCAGACATCCTGTTGCATATTTACAGCCCAGCCTTACTGTTTTATTACTAGTTTCTACCATAGGTAACATAACTGAAGATATGGTCACGTGACTAAGGAAAAACTAAGATAAGAGCTGCGCACTGAACGAGAGTGGTACTTCTCTAGTTAGTCTTTCATCTTTGTATTAACTGTCGGGCCTTTTGTATATTAAGTAACATTTTTCTTTGTAGCCACTAGATGAAAAGGCTATCATGTAACTGATGACTTCAAAATAAAAATTGTTACATATCTCTAAGTGACACTTGCTTGAGGTAACAATTATGTAGTTCTTTTTTTAATCTTTTTTTGTTATTATTATTTATTATAACTTACTCACGTAATTATGTAGTTCTTTAATATCTCAAGTCGAAACAGTGACGTGTTCTTCTAAACGTCATTTTCAAGTGTTTTTAGTTTCATTTTTTAACTAATTTCAATTATCAGGGCTTCAGAGACCACGTCTACCGTAGGAGACGGAAGTACTTTGCAGAGCTGGCTCTGAGCTATAAGCAGTAAGTGCACTACAAGCCCACATATCTAACTTTGAGGTAACAAAATAGCCAAAGAAATGGAATAAGCTGTATTTACTTAGTAAATGAGGGCCAGATAAGTGTAACTAACTACAATGCAGACTTCCTCATGTTGATCTCATCAGTGGGGACCCCATTCCCAAGATTGAATTCACGGAAGAAGAGATTAAGACCTGGGGAACCATCTTCCGAGAGCTAAGCCAACTCTACCCGACCCACGCCTGCAGGGAGTACCTCAGAAACCTCCCTCTGCTCTCGAAATACTGTGGCTATCGGGAGGACAACATCCCCCAGCTCGAAGACGTGTCCAAGTTTTTAAAAGGTAGGGGGCCAGCAGAGCTGTGTCAGGGACCGTTGATCTGTCTCCACTGTGGCAGTGTCCGGCGAGGAGGAACACAGTCTAGTTATGTGGAGGGCTAGAGTCTCCTGGAGCACTGGATCCAGGACCAGGCGTCACATTGAGAGAGGAGGCTCTCAACCTTCCAGGTTTTAATACAGCACCTCATGTTGTGCTGACACCAACCATAAAATTATTTTTGTGGCTACTTGTTTTTTTAAACGTTAATTTGTCATTTATTTTTATGAGTGCTCTATCTGCACATACATCTCCATGTCAGAAGAGGGCACCAGATCTCATATAGATGGTTGTGAGCCACCATGTGGTTGTTGGGGAGTGAACTCAGGACCCTTGGGAGAACAGACAGAGCTCTTAACCTCTGAGCCACTTCTCCAGCCCTTGTTGCTACTTTTTGACTCTAATTCTTGCTATTGTTATGAATTATAAGGTAATTATCTGTGTTTTCTGATGGTCTTAAGACGACACTTTGAAAGGGTCATCTGGCCCCCTGAAGGGGTCACAACCTATAGGTTGAGAACCACTCACTTAGAGCATGAGAACAAGGTGAGCAGAATTGCAAGGGAATTTGAAAATGGGTCACATAGGTAAAATAAAGGACACTTTGGGTGTCAGCTTGGAGATGTAAGGGATGTTTACTAAATGCTTAAACATTGGACAAATTGGAAACTCTACCAGATGACTTTTAAATAAAGGAGACCTTATTAGAAGAGCCGTGTGAAACCAGGTTTGTAAAGTGCTTAGATCCTATCAACGAGGGCATCTGTGTCTGCAGGGACATGGTAGAGGAGGCTACGGTCTCCGATGGCTGTGTGGTCTCTGCTGTGTGGTCTCTGTGGCTGTGTGGTCTCTGAGGCTGTGTGGTCTCTGCTGTGTGGTCTCTGAGGCTGTGTGTTTTCTGAGGCTGTGGTCTCTGTGGCTGTGTGGTCTCTGCTGTGTGGTCTCTGAGGCTGTGTGGTCTCTGAGGCTGTGTGGTCTCTGCTGTGTGGTCTCTGTGGCTGTGTGGTCTCTGTGGCTGTGTGGTCTCTTCGGCTCTGTGGTCTCTGCTGTGTGGTCTCTGAGGCTGTGTGGTCTCTGCTGTGTGGTCTCTGAGGCTGTGTGTTCTCTGAGGCTGTGTTCTCTGAGGCTGTGTGGTCTCTGTGGTTGTGTGGTCTGCTATGTGGTCTCTGAGGCTGTGTGGTCTCTGCTGTTGGGGGGTCTCTGATGCTAGAATGTGTTTCTAGTGGCTGGAGGATTTCTTGAGTGTTTTTCCACACAAAGATTCTATGATTTTTGTCACGAAGGAGTGTGTGAAACTTGAAGAGTAAACAAAAGGTCTGGACAGGTCTGTTTGATTCGGGCCTCTTTATTTTTTTTCTAGCTGATGTAGAAGGTAAATGATCATGGCTCTCTAGACTCTACTGTGCTTAAGGAAAATCAGTACCTCCTTTTTGTCTCAGCAAATCAGAGACCGTGGGGGAAGTGCTGCCCTACAGTGCTGGGACTGGCCACAGGGTCAAGGGAACACCAGGCTAGAGTTCTCTCTCCGAGCTGTGTCTAAGCCTGGAAGTTCTGCTTTTGGTCACATTGGTAATCTTTTGTTCCTGGCTGAAAGTGTTGTCTGTGTTTCTTACATGGATTGTTGACAAACATCTTCCCATTTATTCAACCTCTTAATTATCCTTATTTTAAAAAATACATAAAAACCTAAAGGAAATAAACAGGAGAACACGGTATCATTTCATGAGGGCAGAGACCATGTTTGCGTTTCCTATTAGAAACTAGGAACAGTAACTGCAGGTGGCCCCACTGGGCTGTGTGCCTGGGCTGGGTGTTGGAGGCTGGTCCAATGCTAATTACTGCCCAGTGGACACACCCACCCTTGTTTGTGTAAACCTGCTTAAAACATTATACCTGATTGGTTCATTAAATGGCCTATACCTGGGCGAGGCAGAATGGGGTAAGCGTGGCTAGGTTCCGAGCTTTTGAGGATGGTAGAATCACAGGACAGATAGAGGGACAGGAAGAGAGGAAGAGGGAGGACGTCAGGATGGGTTAGCCTGGAGAAAACACCACATGGGCCCAGGAAGGACTACAATAATGGTGTGAAAAGGCCCAGATGAATAATAAAAGCAAGTACCATGGGATTGTGGATGGAAGGTAGACCAGATGAGAAGGTGGATGGCACTGGATGGGTGCTGGGAGATGGATGGTGAGAATATTGAGACAGTGTAGGTGAAATATCTGCCCAGCCCAAGGTAAATAAGGCAATTATAAACTCTATGTCTTATTATTTGTGATTGTGGGTTAAATAATACCGCCATGATATTAGGGCTAATAATAAACATTTTATAGCCCAATGCTCTTTTTTTTTTTTTCAATGTTCTACATCCCACAGGCGTTGTTCAGTCAGGCTTGCAGGCAACATTTGCTGTGGTTCTAAAACTGAAAGCTGTTCCCTGGGGTTCTGGAGATGGGCTGGCACAGAGCCATTCTGCTGTTTCAAGAACAAGTGTCAAAGACAGAAGCCAAAATTAGGGGACAGCTCCCATGAAATGTCAGATGAGGGTACGGATTTAGTTAAACGTGGTGGCGACTGGATACATGTGGTTTTTTTACATCGTAAATAATTATTATGTACTTGATTAAAATACTAGGGGCTTGGCTACACTAGCCATGTGTTAAGAGCTCCGGAGGGACAGATGGCTGTTGTCCACTGGGCAGCACCACAGGGAGCATTTCCATCCAGCCATGCGGAGACTCTGGAGAGTGCTCTGCCCGTGGGGGTGGCGCCAGCTTACTTAGCAACCAATGGCGCTGGAATGTCAGTGTTAGAGGGTTTAGTGCGAGCTGCAAGACAGAGTGCACAGTGATCTCTAGAGTTACCGAGGCCCAGTAGCTCAAACCCCTTTTCTAGCACACAGAGGACAGTCTTAGCATTCGGGTGGAAGGGAACCATCCACCTCTATCGTCTTCTGTGGTCTTTGGGAACATTATTCCATGTTTATAGCTGTTCCAATAAAGAGAACAATCCTTTTGCAAGCACCATTGATGTGGTGTGTGGAAGGGTCTGCCCATGGGATGTGCTTAATCATGCTTAGCTTCCTGTAGCTTATTTTGCTTTTTTCATTTCCACATCAGTGGTCTGTGTGTGAGGTGAAGGATTTCTGTTTTCTCCCTTGTTTTGCAGAGTGCACAGGGTTTTCCATCCGTCCTGTGGCTGGTTACCTCTCACCGAGAGATTTCCTGTCAGGGTTAGCCTTTCGAGTCTTTCACTGCACTCAGTATGTGAGACACAGTTCAGATCCTCTCTATACCCCAGAGCCGTAAGTACCTCAGGCGTTCATCTGTCACATGGTTATTTACAGTAGTGACACCCACTTCACAAAGCGTCTTGTAAACGTTAAACGTGCGGCTATGTCGAGCCTTTAGAATAGTGACCGACGTTAAAGTGTATCCCATGACTTATTCAACCGGCTATTTATTATTATATGTCAACTTTCTTGATGTCATGTGCAGCTCTGTGCACAAGGGATGTAAAAATTACGGTCTTCATATATAAAGTTTGTATTTTGGGAGTTTATACAAATGTGAACAAGTGAGTGTCCTGTGTGTCATGTCGGATAATGGTGTGTGGACGGGGAACAATAGAATCAGGGAAGGAAGGAGGCATGTTTGTGGGTGTTGTTTTGAGAAGTGTGATCAGAGAGGGCCGTGGTGAGGAAACATGTGAGGCAGAGCCCTGACGTGGGTGGGGGACTTGAAATGTTGTTGGGACAAGATTTCTCCTGTTAACCAGAGTGAGAACAAGGTTGGCTTGGGACAGTTGTTGCATGTGTGACAATCACAATGCTGTGACTGACTGTGTCTCTGTTACAGAGACACCTGCCATGAACTCCTGGGCCATGTTCCTCTGTTGGCTGAACCCAGTTTTGCTCAATTCTCCCAAGAAATTGGCCTGGCTTCTCTTGGAGCATCAGAGGAGACTGTTCAAAAACTGGCAGCGGTATATATCTAAAAATAGCTGTATAGTCCAGGATTCTCCACTGGGTGTGGCTAGGAGTATTTGGTCATTTTGAAGTCCATGTTCAAGGCAACCATTAAAAAACTTGCTTTTACTTTAAATGCTTATGGATTTAAATAATGTTGAATGAAGACATGAAAATTTAGGGTTTCTCAAAAAGAAACACAGTTTTAAAACAAGACAGAAGCAAAAGTTTGCTTTAATATACGAGGTTTTAGACAAAAAAATGAGTGGTATGTTATGAACCAGGGAAGGAAGGGCATTCTAGGATGAGGCACATGGCAGATGAGAATGGGCTTGGTGCTGCTGGGGAGAGCTGAGGGTGGAGGGGGCGTGTGGAATAGGCTGACTGGTTCTGAAGCTGTGGCTTAGGAATGCTAAGGGTTCCTGAGAGCTTCTGTGGAGTGGTTTGGGACAAAATTATTAATATGTAAAAGATATAAAATGTATTTTTTAATGTGATGGACAAGGTGCGGCTGCCGTGTACTAGGTGAGGTAGTTTAAAGAGTATCCACATTTCTTTGAAAAGGGGATTAAAATACCCAGCCCTCTTCTAACTACATAACTGTGAAGCTGAGCTTTCTTCATATACTTGAACCAAAACAACATATTGCAAAAGATTAAATACAGAAGCAGATATGGCAATCCGTCTGCCTTCTCATCAGACATTAAATAATGTCTAGCCAGACACAGACAAGATGTGAAGAGTGTTGGGTGAGCTGATTCAGTCACTCCATGCTGTGAATCCATAGGATTATAACTGTTAAAAACTAAAAGCAGACAAAGCCAGTGCCACCAAACGTGAGCCCATGGTTGAAGGAAGAGCCGGTTCAGGAAGCTGTTCGCTGACCTCCACAGGCATGTGCTCACGGGCAAATAAATGTAAAAGAAATTAGGTTAAAGCTAAAAGGAAGAGGGTGGAAAGGTGGCTCCATATTTGGGAGCATTTTCCTGCTCTTCCAGAAGACCCAGGTTCCATTTCCCAGCACCCACATTAGGCAGCTCCATGGGATCCCAGGCCCTCTTCTGGCCTTTGTGGTTGCCCACATACATACACATAAATAATAAAAATAAAAAACAAAAAGATGAATAACAATTATAAAACAATGCTCCTCTTATTTTACTTTTCGTTTTATAAAATGTGCTTTCATTAAAGTGTAACTTATATTACCATACAGTGGGGTTTACCATATTTAAAATTGATTTTCAAGCACCTAAATTGTTTCTTGGTTTTAATCTGATCAATATAGCTGGGGTTACACATACACAGGGAGAGATCTTGGGACTGGTAATTTTCAGCTGTATATGAGAGGGTCTACACTAAGTTTACAAAGTCCTGATGTACATCAGGACTGGACTGTGAAAGGACTTGGAACCTGGGCTGGAAGCCTTGGGCTTGATTCTGGGTGTACCTTGGGTGAGCGACTAAGATCGGGAACTTGCTTTAGAGCGACGTGCTCACAGTGAACATGATATTGACGTCCTTTTGCAGTGCTACTTTTTCACTGTGGAGTTTGGTCTGTGCAAACAAGATGGACAGCTGAGAGTCTTTGGTGCCGGCTTGCTCTCTTCCATCAGTGAGCTCAAAGTAAGAGTCATCAGTCTTTACACATACTGTCCACCGACAGGATCCACATGCCCGGAGGCAGGGCTTGCACCTGAGCTAGCACTTACCATAGGGAAGATTTGAGGTGGCAGGAAACATAATTTGAGACCATTTTTCTCTACTCTCCCAAATTTCTAGGAAAAAAAAAAATGTGTCTTTCAAATAGAAAGTGTTTTAAAGCTTTAAACAAATTTCTGGGATACAAGCAGTAAGTTCTGTATCAAGTAGGGAAATGAAGTCTATTTGCTGAAGACAGGAATAAGGTCTGTGTCGTTGCTGTGCAAGCTACCGTCCTGTGCTCAAGGAGGCTGCTCTCCGGTGCTGGGTCTAAGGCAAGCGTAAGAGTGACTAGAGGAGGTACACAGTAGGTACCATAATGCCTAAGTAAATAAGTGAACAGATAAGGGTGCCCGGAAGCCTCCTGTGTGATGAAGAGTTAAAATGAAACAACAGAGATGACCCTGGGTTACTTGTGGGGGACAGCAAGCTTTTTAATTTTTGTCTAGCCTGGATGAAGTAGAGATGTGGGAAGGCAGTTTGGGGCTGCAGTCAGGGCCCTGCATATCTCGGAGCAGAGGTGTGCCAGCCGCAGCAGCCATGCATTCTGTGAAGACAGGCGGTACTTGATGGTTGTTCTTTTCCCCCAGCATGCGCTTTCTGGACATGCCAACGTTAAGCCCTTTGACCCCAAGGTTGCCTGCAAGCAGGAATGTCTCATCACAAGCTTCCAGGATGTCTACTTTGTATCCGAGAGCTTTGAAGATGCAAAGGAGAAGATGAGGTAAAATCTGTGTCCATCGAGCCTCTGTTTGCTGCAAAAGTAATGTCCAAACATACAACAGTCATAGGTACGAACGAGGAGGTTAATTGGGAGCCCACCAGGAGTCTTCAGCCTGAGACATGTCCGTTGTTTAGAGGAGGTTGAATATTGTATGTTAAGTAGTTGCAAGTGGAATGGCCTGCATTGAGAGATTGGCGCCTCCCCTTTCTTTCCCAGCAGAGTTTATAGCTCAGCAGGAAAAAAAGAAATTAGAGACAAGATACTGTGGTAACATGAAAAGTGGCAAGAATGGAGCTAGAGAGGAAACACAGTCTTGCCTCCATCAGTCTCCTCTCCCACTGGAGAATCACGGAAATCTTAGAGGTGGCGAGACAGGTGGGAAGACAAGCTAGAACTTAGATGTGTTAAGTTTTAGGCTGGAATGGCACGGGATAGAAAGAGATAGAAAGTCATGGGGATATTCCAGTGCAGGCAGAGCTCCTGACTCTATCACAGAGCATACAGTCAAGGCAGAAGAACTGGGGCACAGATGCTTTTGAGGAGATTCTTGCAAACCTCAGGTGAAAGTAAAACCTGGACTAAGGTAGAGACAGCAGGAAGTGACAATGGAAGCAGGATTCAGAAAACAGCATGAGGTCATGAAGCAGATAGGGGTTGAGATAATGCTTATCTTTCAGGGGCTTGCTATGCACAGAATGGAGTAACAATAGCAGCTGGGCTTTTTCTAGCACAGATGGCATTCTTGTGCAAAGCTTCAGCGGTTCCTGCTGGGGAGGCCAGATGGATGGGAACCTGGATTCCAGTCCCCAAGCATGCACACTTGTTCTCAGCTGTGCAGTTATCCTTTGGGGTCCTAAACATGATTGCTCTGTAGGGTGCTAAGTACGAGGATCAAATGTTGGCTTGATAATGAAGGCAGGTTTTAAACCTTGAGGAAAGGGAGAATTCAAGTCCCGTGAGAAGAAGCCAGAAACACCCTAAGCAGAAAATTCACACAAACACAGCAGGATAGGACTCTTCTCTCTCTCTCTCTCTCTCTCTCTCTCTCTCTCTCTCTCTCTCTCTCTCTCTCTCTCTCTCTCTTTCTCCCCTTTTGTTATGTAAGGCAGAGCCAAGGAGGAGTCTGTGGTTCAGTATTGCCATTATCATCTGACAGATAAAGCTGCTGTGGTTGATTCCCTTGGTGAAGCCAAGGGGTCAAGAGATGGATTGTGGAGCACTTCCATGGCAAGAAACATGGGATTAATGTCCAGTATGGGAGCATGGCCAGGGGAAAGATGGACAGGGAGGGGGAGAGGGAGAGATTGAACACTTCATCTTTGAGGCCACAGTAGATGCTGTTGAGGCCACTGTTCTCAGGACAAGGAAAGCAGCTGTGTATATGTGTGTGTGTGTGTGTATGTGTGTGTGTGTGTGTGTGTGTGTGTGAGAGAGAGAGAGAGAGAGAGAGAGAGAGAGAGAGAGAGCAGGTCTCTGTCCTTGAGTTTTGTCACCTACCCTCATAGGAATTAATGCTCCCTTACTTATTGTCTTAACTAGAGAATTTGCCAGAACCGTGAAGCGCCCATTTGGAGTGAAGTACAATCCATACACACAGAGCATTCAGGTTCTGAGAGACACCAAGAGCATAACCAGTGCCCTGAACGAGTTGCGGTATGACCTCGATGTCGTCAGTGATGCCCTGGCGAGGGTCAGCAGGTGGCCCAGTGAGTGATGGTCTCCAGTCTGGATCCAGAAAGCCTCTGAGCATCAGTTCGGGGCCCGGGCCACTTTTTGCTCCCCCGAAGACCTGTGTGAGGAGGGTCAGCAATCCCAGCTTATCGAAGTGTGTTACCTCTCTCTGTAATAAGTCACTCGCCGTGAAAACGCATACCTGGATGCTCTAGCCACCACACACTGTTTTGATTTGTCTTTAGGTACCTGCTAGGGAAATATAATTCACATACCATGCATTTCACCATATTCCCATTTAAAATATTATTTCATTAAAATATAATTAAATCGTTCTTTCCCTTCCCTTTCTTCTCTCCAATCCCTCCCTCTCAGATTCACGGCCTTTCTACTGAACACCTGTTTTTGATGGGCAAGTTGTTTGACAGTGGCCATAGCTGGTCTCATTGTGATGCTGTTTTCCTCCAGTCTGCCATTAGCAAATGGTCATGTTGGATGCCCTGAGAGTGTATCTGTTACCACCACGGGCTCTGTGACAGCCCAGGCTTGTTCACACACTAGGCTTAAAGGAGACTAGCTGGCCCCACTGCTAGCACGAACAAAAGGACTTTGCTCTAAGCGCGACTAAGAAAACAGCTTCAAGTGCAGTGTGTGACAGGAATGCAGAGCTCACTAACACTCAGCCAGGCGTGAGGATGCCTACAATTCCAGTGCTCTCTGGCACTTTACTTCAAGGTGTCACACTGGGACATGAATGGGAAGGCAGTGAGGGAAGAGGGTAGGAAATGGGAAGGTGATAGAGTAAGGAAGGCATCTTGTCTCTTGATTGTAATTGTGAGGGCACGAAGGACTGGGGCACATGTCAGCTTTGTAGCTTTGGCATAAGCAGCTGTGTAAACTTTGCATTACTGTGGCAAAGTGCCAGAGGCAGTCCACTTATAAAGAGGAAAAGTTTATTTTGGATGCTTTGGACTATTGGAAGTTGTTCCTGTGCCTGTGGTGAAGCAAGGCATGGTGGGAGAATGTAGCAGAGCAAAGATATAAACTTCACAGAGGTTGGAAAGAGAAAGAGGGAGGGATTTAGAGAAGGAAGAAGAGAGGGATGGAGGGAGGAGGAGACATACAGAAACAGACAAGGACACACACACACAGAAAGAGAGTCTATAGTGCAGTTTGCTACCAGAATAGGAGTTAATGTATTAGCTGCTCTTCCAGAGGACCTGATTTGATTCCCAGCACACATCTATTACTCCAGTTTCAGGGGTTCCAATATCTTCTGGCCTCCATGGATAGCAGGCAGGCATGCAAGTAATACACAGACATACACAAGACAAAACATCCATACACATAAAAAAATGAAAACTCCACTTCTGATTTTCACATTAATAGTAATTTGTATTCTGTTGAACATGTTTCATCTCAAGCCCACTAGATTTTTTTTTTTACACTACATTTAAAAAAAATCCTTTTAAGAATTCAGATGGGCTGGAGAGGGGCTCAGAGGTTAAGAGTACTGACTGTTCTTCCAGAGGTCCTGAGTTCAAGGCTCACAACCATCTAAAATGTGATCTGATGCCCTCTTCTGGCACACAGGTGTATATGCAGATAGAGCACTCATATACATAAAACAAATAAATCTTTAAAAAAAAAAAAGGGTTCAGAGGAAACTCTATTTCATTCCATGCTCTCCAAGGAAGCAGACCCAGGAAGGGTAACTCAGCCATCTCAGATTTTCATAGATGTACTCACTCTAACAGATATTACACACACATTCAGCAGTAAGTAAATATGTTAGTTCTGAGTAGCCTGAAGTACAGTCCAGCTAGTTCATAGTCTGCTCGGTTACCAGGGAAAGTGCTGTAAAGAAATCCTAACCAATAGCAAATAGAGATTGCTTTCTGCTGTGTCTGGGTATTTCCGTAAGACTCCGATGCTGGAGAGTCAGTTATTAGCTTTTGAATGACAGCGCTCAACATTTGTTCTGACTAAAGCTCTTTATAATAAACGGTGAAGCCACAACTTTATCACTTGTAACTTCAAGATGGCAGAAATACTTAGTGGCAGGCTTGACTTTGTCTAGCCTCTGATTCTGGAATATTTGGGAAATCAGGATTTTAAAGAATCTTTTAATAATGATTGGAACATCAGGACAGAGCTGAACCAAAAGCACCACTTGTAATTCCCTACCAGAGCCATTCCTCGGCAACAGCAGTGTGTTTGACTTTAAAGAAAACACAAATGCTAATCGTCAGAGCGCCTACGTGCCTTAAGCTCATACTTTGGCATTTGGAGTTACATAAGTAGCAAGATACAGAAAAATACACAGAATTATTGCTCATCTTTAGGTTGGCTTCCAAAGCAGAGAAAGAAAAGAGCTGGGACTTCTCAAACGCAATAAATAACAGAGACCATATGTTAATTTCCAGGAAATGGATAAAGCAAAATTGTGTCCTATTTCACTCCTCTCTTCATCATAATGTGTAATATACATTTATAATTTAAATGTTTATTAGTCCACTACATAATAAACTCAAAGCTCATGTTCTCAAAAGGTGTGTTTTAAAAAAGCACATTTAAATTTTTTATTTTGTGTGTGTGTATGTGTGTGGGCCCCAGAAATCAAACTACAGGTTTGGCCACAAGCACTTTTATCTGCTGAGGCATTTTGCCCCTCAAAAAGTATTTTATTTTATTTTGTCAAACATACATTGAAAACATGCTCAATTTTATTTTCACAAATTTATTTGTTTAGAGACCCTAGCAATGTTGATGGTTGGTACAAAAGGTCAGCTCTGGGGGAGGACAATGTATCAGAAGAAAGGATGAAAATGCCACACTGGAACCTGTTACTTTGTATACCAACCTAAAGCATTTCTTAAAGAAAATGCAAAATATAAAATAAAAACTATATACCACTCTAGTTCCTTGAAGAGTATGGTCATGAGTACATCTGGCCATCGTCACTTCCTCTTGGGAAGGCTTCTTTCTGACGTTCCCTGTCTGAACATGAGCTACGTCTCCTGTGCTGAGCTCCTGGGAGGGCGCTGTAAGAAGCAGATTCATGGGGCTGAAGAGACAGCTCATCGGTTGAGAGCACTCATTCCTCTTAGCGAGGAACCGAGTTTGGTTCCCGGCACCTACATCTGGCAGCCTAGAGCTGCCTGTAACTCCAGCTCCAAGGAGCCGCTGCCCTCTTCTGGCCTCCAGTATCTTAATTTCTACTTGTAAAGAATCATTCACGCTAACCGTTTTAACCAGCATCCCCACACAGCTGCTGCGTGATTCTTTCTCCAGAGAGGGTCAGTTGTGTCCCGCAAGCAGTGCACTTACAGTGGCGGGGAAAATCTTCCTCGTCCGATTAGGGGTGGAGTCAGTGAGAGGCGGAGCTTCAGCTCGGAGGGGCTGGCCTGCTTCCAGCTCACCTCTGCTCTCAAGTGTGTAGCCTTTAGGGATCCCACTGAATCCTACATTAGGAGGCCTGGGTTCTCCACCTGTCCCTACTTCACTCTCCCCACCCTCTCCCCAGTACTGCTCAGTTTCTCACCTGCTGCTCCCAACCCCGATTCTTAGCCTCCAAGTCATTGCTTGGTCAATGAGCAAGTGCTTCAAGGAAAGAACTGCCCGGTGTAACCTCCCGGCTTCCTGTCGTGGCCCCTTGAATTACTACTGTTGTTTTGAAAGCTCTCCAGTGGCTTGGAACATATTCAAAAACTATTTTCTGAGAGTTGGCCCTGCCCCTCACCAGCTGTAGTACTCATGAGAGTGGGCCCTGTACCCCACATGGGCAGCACAGGGGAGCTGGCCCTGCTGGCACAGGTGCAGGTGAGCTGGCCCCAAGGGCATGAGAGTGGGAGAGCTGGCCTTTTTCCTTGTCAGCTGCACCACTGGGTCAGCTTGCCAGGGCAGTCCTGGAGAATGTGACCCAGTGGTGTGGGTGCTGGAGAGCTGGTGGGTTGACCAACTCAGCCAACACCCAGGCCTAGATTAAGGGCTATAAGTTGGCTCACCCCCAAACCTACCTCATCTATGAATTGCTGGAGCACACGAAAGGGCCAGCCTTGCAGATACAAAGCTGTAGGATCTCCATGACAAAGGACATCCTAGAGGAATCCCAGTGAGGACCCAGCACTGATGGTGCAGCAGAAGCCAGAGGCCTCAAACCAGACCAATGACTCAGTGCAATGAATATTTGCAAGTGAAAAAGTGTGGACAAAAGGGTGTCCTGTGGGACACGCTGTGACGCACCTAAAGCTTTCAGGATGAGATGTTTTCTATGCCTCATTTTGTTTAATTTGTTCATTTTTGTTTTTTATCTTCTTCAGGGAGGAGGTTGCAAGAACAGAGGAGGAGGAGGAGAGGAGTGAGACTGGGATGCATTATGTGAAACTCACAAAGAACAATAAAAGGTTAACAAATATTTCCTGACCGCTTCCTAGTTGAGATAACTGTCAGCAGCTTGGTGATCTGTCAAAAGTAAGCCTTGGGCTGTCAGCTTCATGACTCCCCCAACAGCGCCCCCAAGTGGAGACCAAGTGCTCAAACACCAGAGTCTATGGGGGGGATGTTTCCCATTCAAACCACCTCCCCTCCCAAGTTTTAATAAATGTGTTTCTGTAAGTTGTAGTGGGAAGTTTGGTGTCTTTAAAAACTCAGTTATGTTTTAATCCCAGGTGTGGGATATGGTGCTGATTCAGATTGTCCACAGCAGCAAACTATTTGCCGCATGTGGGCTCTTTGTCAGTTGTAGATAGTTTAATTCTGAGGACTCTGATAGAGAATAAATGCCAGGGCCCAGAGAGTGTTGGGGGCAATGGGAGGCCTCTGAGAAAGGAGAACACCGCTGCTGCTCCCCCTCCTGCTCCTGGTAGTTGTTGAAGAGAAGTTGGAGATCTCCTGAAACAAAGATTGGACTTGCTCCAAGGAGCCCAACAACCCTAAACAGCAGGAAATAGCTAAAGTGAACTACACCCCTTGTCCCCACTAAACTTTCTCTCCTACCTAGTGTTGGAAGGGATTGGGACAGAGAAGGGAGGTAGAGGCATAAGAAACAATAGAGTTAAAAAGTAGCACCAACAAGGGGCATAGGAGAAGAGGGAGGGAGGGAGGGTGGGATGGGAAGGGATGGGGGAAGGGAGCTACAGCTGGAATACAAAGTGAATGAAATGTAATTAATAAAAATGCATATAAATATCATTTTCAATAAAGAAACAGAATACAGAGGGGGAAAAAGCAGCACCAGCCGTAAGCAGCTCTTCTTTTCGCCTTCTGTGAACCCTCAGGGCACCTCTCCGTGCTCATGCCAGTGTTATAAAGGTGCAGTCAGCACTGGGGATGTATTCAGGGTTAGAATTCTCTCCTAGTTTGTGTAGTGCCTGGGATTCCATGGGAAGCACCACATAAGGAAATCCTGTACTATGCAATGGAAACATCAAATTTTAAGGTCAGAGTCTTCTTCCTCCTTCAGGACTGAGACTAAAGTTCATTGGTTTCTTTATTTCCTCACAGCCCTCACCCACTCACTGGGCGCTTGGTCCCCTTGAGGGCCTGAGGAGCAGGTAGCAGAAAGGAGTGTTTGTTGGGCTGAGTTGGCAGCAGCCCTTTCTGCTCTCACTACATGTTAATATCAGTTCACTCTCCTGGGGGGAGGGTGTTACAGGCTTCAGCATTTCTCAATGGTGGCTTCTCCTCTGATTGAGCCCTTTCCTTCACCTCCATCACTCTCTGGGAATCTGGTGACATCTATCCCATGGGTATCAGAGTCTAAGTCTCTGCCAATTTGCTCATGCTGACTTTGACAGACCTCCCATAGTCCAGGCTCTCTCCACCAGCTATCAGCCCTGCCTGGTGGCTAGCACTGTATTTCTTATCATGAGCCAAGCATCCTCCAATCCAAATGGTCTCTTAGTTCTGACTGCAACATCTTTCCTCGGGCTTGAGATGGCTGGGACTCACATCACACAGTCACACTGGTAACAGGGACCAAGGATCCCTTTCAGCCTCCCTCATCTTTTAGGGACCTTCGCAGATTTCTACGTAGATTTCTTCACAAGTTCTGCTTTGGCTTCTCTCACCTCACTTTACTTTTTGTTATATTTAAACATTATTAATTTTTATGCAATATATTTTTATCATATTCTTTCCCCACCCCAAGTCCTTCCAGTTCCTCCTCACCTCCTTCATGTTTTCTTCCAACAAAAAAGAAAAACTAAAAAACAAAAAAACAACAAAACCCTGAAAAGACAAAAACCAAACCAAACCAAACCAAACCAAACAAAAAAACAAACCCAAAACACCAAGTCATAGCAAGGACAGCAGCAGCAGCACCCTACATGAAACATGGAGTCTGTTTTGTGTTGTTCCTGAGCATGCGGCCTACCCAGGAGTGTGGGTGATAAACCTAATTCACTCCATTGGGGAAAACTGGTTTTCTCTTTTTCATGAAGTATCAATCGCAAATAGCTTTTTGGTTAGGGCTGGGACTTTGTGCCCACTTCTCAGTGCTGGGATTTTGGCTGGAAAGCACAGAGATTGTGACAGCATGCACAAGACCCACCCACACAAATCCACCTTACTGTATAACGTGTGAATCATTGGCATCAATTGCTTTGGGAATTGCTGAAAAGGAGAGAGGATCCTACTCCACCCTACCGTGACATCCTATTACACCAGGCTTGAAAGAAGTGGTCAAAACATCAGCAGATCTGCAAACACCACGCGGGAGAGGAAGAGCAGCTTTGCCTGACTTGTCTGCGTATTTCTAAGCACCGCCACCCACCTTCTCAAGACGCCACAGCCCGGAGGAGAAAAGACCAGGGGCTGCCTTCACAAAGTCCAGCAACAACCAGCCAGTGCTAGGAGCGCATGAGCAGGCGAGACCTACAGCAGCTTCCCTGAGACATTTTCCAAAGCGAGGGCCCAGGAGGGCAGGGCGACGAGGCCCCGAGCCTGTCTGCAGAGGGGCCAGAGCTACGAATGCAGATCATTGCCGTAAATGTGACACCATCTAGACCCCCTCCAGATTCCGAATTCCATTGCACTATTTAACTCCCACCCACATTATGACAACATCGATAAAAAGCCGCATGAGATGAAAATCTATCTTGAATGAGAATTACCCATACTGGTGATCAGAATTAGTCCAGGCAGTGCGGGGTTGCGGAGGGCAGGGAGAGCGCAGGGGCACAGCAGACAATAGCCAGCCCCAGCTGTGCGGCCGGGCCTGGGCGTAGAAGCGAGCACCGCCACCCAAGACTCCCAAACGCACAGCGAAGAGGACCAGGAAGACACAGGACAGGACCCTTTCCACCCTCAGCTCCCTCCCCCAAAACCTGGTGACTTCCTTGTTAGGTCAGCCGCTCTGGCCAGCTTGGGGCGGACACGAGGTGAGCTTTCTGGATTACTGAGCGTGGTGCGAAATTACGGAGACCGCGAGATGCGGTCTAACAAGGCTTTGGCTGAATTCCTGAGCTCCCGGAGCGGAACTGTCCCTAGCTACACCCAGCTCCGGCCCGCCGGCCCCGCCAGGTCCCTACATTTACCCAGGCCCCGCCCCGCGGGCCGCGCCCGCTCCCCGGCCTCCGAGGCCCCGCCCCGCGCCCCGCGGCCCCGCTCCTCCCCTCCGAGGCCCCCGCCCCGCCCCGCGTCCCCGAGGCCCCGCCCCGCCCCGCGCCTGCTCTCCCGGAAGCCCCGGCGGAGCGTGTGCATGGCGCTCGAGGGCGGCCCGTCGCAGGCTGTCTCCACGGCGGCCGCGCTCTTCACCTGGGTACGTGGCTTCGCCCCGGGCTTGGGCAGCGGCTAAGGGGCGCAGAGACCCGGGAGCGCCCGGCGTCTGCGTGGGTGGCCGGGGAGCCGGGAGGCGGAGGCCTAAGCCGCGGTCCCCGGTTGGAGTACCCTGGGCCTGCGGGCAGGAAGGAGGGTGCGGAGAGAGGGTCTCCCGGTGGGGCCCGAGGGGCCGCTGGGAGCTGTGGGATGAGGATCGGAGGCACCGGGGTACTTCGGGGGGACTCTATCTCCAAGGCAGAGCGTCCCTTCTGGGAAAGCCCTTGGCCGCCAGAGCGCCTGGGAAGACAGTGTGGAGGCTGGGTAGAGAAAAGATAGCTCGGCCTCAGAGCACGTGGGGCCACCTGTGTCATCGAGCCTTCCTTTTGCCTGGAGGGTGGAAGGCTCCGTTCCAGCGCCATTACCCTGGGGAGCGTCCCTTGGATGTGAGGCCCGTGGAGTGTGGCTGCGTGCGGCGCAGACCCTGCGTATGTGCTGTTACTATGCTGTGCCTGGATCTTTTCTGGGGGCGTGAGAGTCTGGACTCGCTCGTTTTTTTTTGATCCTGAGCTGTGAGAGAACCGAGGTCATCCCTAAGGCGTGACTGGAGAGGAAGCTCCTTTGTGGGGGGCATGGATGGCAGCAAGCGCATGCGAGGTGTTGCAGTTCTTGGTATTAAATCGCACAATTGTAAAGGAAAGAATGCTTTGTTAAAGGCAGTCTCCTTGGCTACAGTGGAGGTTTTCTGAGAGCGGTGAGTACTGAAACAGTGGTGTCCACACTGTCTCTCTTTTTGTGCCTGTCATCTTGTACACCTCGGTGAGATATTTGTTGACTGAAGAATGAATGAATGAGTACGTATGTGCACAGCCATGTGTTAACGTTTGGGAAATAGATGTAAAGGTGTTCCAATGCCTGTGCGGAGTCCATAACACCTATGTTTCTGCCAAAATTAGTGTTTATCCGCATACCTTTCACTTGTTGAGTGTTAGGCTGTCAGAAGGGAGAGCATGGCGTGGCGTGGCGTGGCCTGGCTGGCTCAGCGCCTGGAGGTAGCGCTTGAGCTGGGGGCGGGGTTAGTAACAGAATGTGTTGCCATTTTCCAGCGGGCAGACTGCTGCCTCTTTGGACAGGAAAAAGCCTTTCAGATGTGGCTTTGAACGGACAGAGACAGACACAGGGCTGGACCTCTCTTGACTAGTGTGCTTGGAGGCCTGCTGGGGTTTTTCCTGCTGCATAATCAGGGTGCACGTATTAGTTGACTTCTGCTGCCGTGACAGACTCCACAGGCTGGGTTTTTACATTTTTATTTTACGTACATTGGTGTTTTGACTCCATGTATGTCTGTGTGAGGGTATCAGATTTCCTGGAACTGGAGTTACAGACAGTTGTGAGTTGTCATGTGGGTGCTGGGAGTTGCACCCCGGTCCTTTGGAAGAACAGCCAGTGCTCTTAACCCTGAGACACCTCTCCAGCCTCAGGCTGGGTTCTTAAACAACAGACATGTATTTTCTCCCAGTGCTGGAGGCTGCAAGTCCAAGATGAAGGTGTGGACACTTTTGGTTTCTCTGAGGCCTCAGGTGGCAGTGTCTTTGTATATTGGTGTCCTTGGTGTTTTAGGAGGAGACCAGACAGACTGGGTTAGGCCCCACCCTGTGGTCTCATCCTTTAACCTTAATTACCTCTTTAAAGGTCGGGTCTCCAAATAGTTGCTCTGTGATATGTCAGAGGCTAGGGCTTCAACACAGACATTGTAGAGGAGCACAGTTCATCCCTCACAAGGGGCATGTGTGCGCGTGTGTGTCTTTGTTGAGTTGGGAGCAGCATTAGTAACTGGATGTGTTGTTGTGTGTCATTTTCCAGCTGGGAGACTGTGGACAGAGGAAAAAAATACCTGACAGAAAAGGCCTTTCAGATGTGGCCTTGAGTGGACAGAGACAGAAACAGTGCTGAACGTTGCTTGACTAGTGTTCTGGGAGGCCTGCTGGGGTAGCGTGTGTGTGTTTGCTGTGTCTGGGTCCTTTGTAAAGAAGGAAGGTATACACAGTTGTCATGGGGTATTAAAATTTCCTTTACTCGGCATTGTCCTGGCTTTAGAGCCTCTTGCTGCACTAGAGAAATTGGTATTGAAATTGGTCCTTAGCATGAACCTGGGATTGCTCTGGTCTGGCTTCTTCCTCAGGCATTCAGCAGCCTGCACGTGTGGTCCTGAGGCGGCTAGATTGGATGGAAACTGCAGAGTATCCTCTCGGCTTCCCTCTGTCCAACAGTGTTGCATTTGACCTTTGCAGGGTGGAGAGACTTGTGCCCGACACCCACACTTGGCCAGCGCAGTTTCAGGTTTAGGAGAATGGCTGTGAGGAAGACGTAGCCCTGCCTTCATGGTGGTGGCTTCCTAGGAGAGCAGGTATCCTGGTCCAGTAAGCAGCGCACACTGGAGGGCCATGGGCCGAGAAGACGAGAGGGGGTAAAGTGGTGGGGGCGGGAAGTGGGCTGGAGCCGTGCTTCCCCGCCTTCCCGACACTGCGACCCTTTAGTACACTCTTCATGTACTGACCCCAACCAGAACGTTATTTTGGTGCTGCTTCCTAACTGTAATTTTGCCGTGGTTACAGATTGTAATGTAAATATTTTTGGAGATAGAGGTTTGCAAAAGGGGCCGCAAACCACATTTTGAAAACCAGTGGTTTGGAGTCATGTGGCTTAACCTCTGGGCTGGTTCCACACATCCTTATTTTCTTATGAAAAAGTAGGAGCTGACAAAAGAAGCGACTTCTAAGTCGCTCACTCAGTTGTGTGACTGTGGATCGTTACTTGGGTCTCCCCGGGCCTCAGTTTCCTCATCTGTGAAATGAATCCAGTGCTCCTTAGCTATGAGGATTAAAGGCCTGTCGTGCAGAGGACTTAGTTGGAGCTCCGTTGCTCCTGAGGCCTTGGTGAGCTGTGCCCCTCCTAAAGCTCGTTTTCCATCTTGGAGCCCTGCCGCTTGAGGCGGCTGAAGATTCCCAGCAGGTGGGAGGATTTAGCTAAGTGAGTGTTTTGTATTCATGCCTTGGCTGTTCTAAATCACCTGTTCTCATTCATGTGCCCTCAAAACAGCATTTAAATGGCTCCACCACTCACCTTCAAAAGAAACATCTTGGGAAGAGAATCTTGAAGAGATAAGAATTTCTGAAGCGGTCTGCTCTGGTCTGGACTCCTTGGAACTTAAGTGTTTTACAGTGCAAAGTTCACCACGTGGCGACAACCTGTGGGCACGCGGGACAGGCCATCGGGTCGAACACCAGCTGGAGCTCTGCCGTTTCTCAGCAGTCTGCACGGTCTTCTCGAGGCTGGTGATCAGCTCCTTCCGTATTCACAAGCCGAGGTAGCTGGCACCCACTCCCCGGCTTACCCTTACGGGGCACACCAGCGCACTGCCTGCCAGCAGCGAGATGGGGCGGACCTCAAAGGATAAACGAGACGTCTACTACCGCCTGGCCAAGGAGAACGGCTGGCGGGCCCGGAGTGCCTTCAAGCTCCTTCAGCTGGATGAGGAGTTCCAGCTCTTCCGAGGTGTGCAGCGAGCTGTTGACCTGTGTGCAGCCCCCGGCAGCTGGAGCCAGGTGCTGAGCCAGAAGATTGGCAGCCAGGGTTCTAGTCAGGTGGTGGCTGTGGACCTGCAGGCCATGGCTCCACTCCCAGGAGTGACCCAGATCCAGGGGGACATCACTCAGCTTTCTACCGCCAAGGAGATCATTCGGCACTTCGAGGGCTGCCCTGCCGACCTGGTAGTGTGTGATGGCGCTCCTGACGTCACTGGCCTCCACGATGTCGATGAGTACATGCAGGCCCAGCTTCTGCTGGCTGCTCTCAACATTGCTACGCATGTCTTGAAGCTGGGCGGCTGCTTTGTAGCCAAGATTTTCCGAGGCCGCGACGTGACCCTGCTTTACAGCCAGCTTCGCATCTTCTTCTCCAGTGTGCTCTGTGCCAAGCCCAAGAGCAGCCGCAACTCCAGCATCGAGGCCTTTGCTGTCTGTCAGGGCTATGACCCTCCTGAGGGCTTCCTCCCAGACCTGACCAGACCCCTGCTGGACCACGCCTACAACTCAGATTTCAACCAGCTAGATGGTCCCAGCCGCGTTATTGTGCCCTTTGTGACCTGTGGCGACCTCAGCGCCTACGATTCGGACCGCAGTTACCCTCTGGATCTAGAAGATGGCTCCGAGTACAAGTATACTCCGCCCACACAGCCCCCCATCGCACCCCCATACCAGGAGGCCTGCAGGTTGAAGAAGCATGGACAGCTGGCCAAGGAGCTCCTCCCCCAGGAATGCTGCAGCAGCAGAGTAGACCAGTTGCCCCAGCCTCTGGCCATCTCTCAGTGCCATACCCCGCTGGCCCCCGAGGTAGAAGACAATGAAAGGAATTGCTCGCCCTAACAGGTGAAGGGTTTTCAGTAACAGCCACACTAGAACAGCTTAGAAGCCGCTGCCCTCCTGGAAAACCAGAAGCTGGCGTTCGTTGCAGATATCATCTATGGAGCCTGAGAAGATAAGCCTGGAGTGGGAGTTTGCAACAACTCAAAGTAAAGAAGTGTGGAGCTGCAGGAGGGATGCCTCTTCCCTGAACCTCTGCTGGTGCACCCTGAACAGTCCAGGAGTTCCCGCCAAAGCAGGGTTTTACCATGGGTTAAACAGCAGGGCTCCACCAACACCAGCTTGATGGAGGAAAGTGGTACATCTTCACAGTAACTCAAGTTTTGCTTCATTCCCAGCTACAAATATTGACAATAAACCAAAATAGTAAAAGCCCTCCCACCAAAAAAAGAATTTTTGAATTATTAAGAAGATTCTCCTTGTGGATTCACTATTCCTTCTGTGTAACTGAACTGACAAACTGAAACCCTTGAACATACTGGGCATTAGGCGCCTTACACTGTCTGTCCTCTATTGTGTTTGTACCTTTGATGGCAGAGATGTCACTATTTCATTAAATGGATATTGCCCTAGTCTTTACAGCATCTTTGTGACACATACTTGTATATATGCTGAATTCGTTTCTGGGTCTGCGTAGGTAACCTAGCTGTAGGGGTTTAAGATTAGAGACCTTTTCTTCCCAGTGCTGGGATGTACATGCTAGGCAAGCACTGCATCACTTTGCCGCACCCACACACCTCCACCGGATGTGGACCTGATAGTGTGTATCTACAAGGGAGCTCACTCTTGGAGTTGTCAAACACTGTATTTGAAAAGGTCCTTTAGAGACCGTTGTCTAGGTCTTGGCCCTGGATAGATGAAATGATGCTTCCTGTTAGGGACCCAGCATCCTTAGCTAGCTGAGTAAACACAGGAAGTCATTGCCTGCTTCTTAGTGAGGATGGGGAGGGGAGAAGAACTAATTCCGCAGTGTTTACGGCTAGTTTCCCCCCACCCCCAGCTCCACCCCTAATTTTTTCTCTTCCCAGCTTTCCTAGATAATTAGCTTTTATTACAGGGGATCCTTGGGCTGACTCCCCAAGGCAGTTTAGTCTTGGTTGGTTTTTATTGTCTGTGTGACACAGCATAGACTCGTCTGGAAAGAGAAATGTCAAGTGAAGGCCTCAGTCGGATTGTTTCCTTAGCATGCCTGTGAGCATTATCTTGATTGGAGATTGATGTGGAGGGTCCAGTCCAATGTGGTGGCTTGCGGGTCTGGAGTGTATAAGGAAGTTAGCAGAGAGAGCCAGAGAGTGAGTCGCTGGTAGTGTTCTTCATGCTTCTGCTTGAGTTCCTACCCTGACTTCTCTCAGTGATGGACTATGACCTGGAAGTGTAAGCTGAAATAAGCCCTTCTGTTAGGAAACGTGCGAATGTGAAGGTTACACGCGGGTCCACAAATCACACCACGAGATCGGTTCCACGTGGGAGGTTTATTAAGGGGAGCAGAGACAGAGAAAGGGAGAGAGAGAGGAGAGGAGAAGAAGAGAGAGAGAATCGGAGCGGAAGAGGAAGAAGAGAGAGAAAGAGGGGAGGGCTCCAGTTCTCTTATAGGGTGATCAAGGGCATGCGCAGGTAATTTCAGGTGGTTAGGGTGTCTTCACAACTGCCTGATAACCGGTCTATCAGGTCCCTTGGAGCTGGCCATAGAAGTGCCTGCTTACTGATCCCAACACCTTCCCTAAATCAATTTTGGTCCCTTTTCCTCACAGCAACACAAAAGAGACCAGAGCAGGGTTGTATACCAGACACAAAAGCAACGAGAGCAGGGTTATATGCTGAAGGGAAAGGTGAGACAAGTGCTTGTGGATGCCAAGGAGTCCTCTGAAATAGAAATCACGGTGCTCACAGATGGGGCTGGTTTCTCAACACAGATTGTGCAAGATAGCCTCCTAAGAATGGGTGTGTGAAATGTCAGGCTCTGAGAACTTGTTGGGAGAGGGGACTGATGGATGCTGACAGTTGGGCTTTTCATCCATGTTGTATTTTATCCCTAGGGTGCAAATAGCTACGGGCAACTTGGCCTTGGGCATAAGGAAGATGTGTTTATGCCCCAGCGACTGAGTGACTTCTGTAGACCTGGGTGTATCAGGAGTGTCACAGGAGGAGGGGGCCATTCCGCAGCTGTCACAGGTACTTCTCTTCACACATGGATAGCCACTCACTTTTGTATTGAGAATTTTCCCTTGGATGCTACCTTGCCATCCTTTAGTCTTTTGTATTTCTCAGACAGCAGTATTTGCTTTTTGTGAGACAGCCAAATAACCATTAAGGGAATTGTGGCTCCTCAGAGCTTGAACTTCTGAGTTCTTTGATGGTCCCTCTCCTTACCCCATAATGCACAGATGTGTTCATTAACCTGATCTAGATGATTTCTCATCAGGACTCTCCCTCAGGTGACTCTAGGCTGTGTCAGGTTTGATAGTAAGAGCTAACCAGCATGCTCAATTTTCTCTTCACCTGTCCCATGGGCTTAAGAACAGCAGATAAACTCGGTACTTTCAGGGCTGTATTAGGGCTTTTACAGGTCTTTGTTCATGTCTTCATGGAGCCCTTTCTCTATTTGTAAAGATATGATAAAAATTATACAGCAATACTGATACAATGTAACTATGTCCAAGGATGGAGTTTATATTATATATGAATTATTGTCACATTAAAATCACCTTAAAACAATCTAAAATTAAGCTGTTCCTATGGGCTCTTCAAAATATGGGTCCTAGGCATGCGTGGAAAGGGCTTGCATGTTCACCTCTTGACACAGCTTCTGGTACATTCTAAGTATTGAGTTGATGTTGGCTTTCTTTTTTATTTTTTTAAAAAGATTTATTTTTATTTTTTTATATAGCATTCTGCCTGCATGCATGCTTGCACACCAGAAGAAGAGACCAGATTTCACTGTAGATGGTTAATGAGCCATTGTGTGGTTGCTGGGAATTGAACTCAGGACCTTTGGGTAAACAGCCGGTGTTCTTAACCTCTGAGCCATCTCTCCAACCCTGATTTGGCTTTCTTGTGATAGTAGGTGCTCCATTTTACTGGTCAGTTGGCACCGGTTACAGAGCGGAGAGTTTCCGTTTATACATTAGATGTAAGGGCCTGGTGCCTTTGATTAGTATACATCAGTTGATAACATTAACATGGGCAAGAAGCCTTTTGTCTGTAGCGCCAACTAATTCACGTGGCTCTTTCTTGCTTTGGCAGTTGTGATTCTCCTGTGCATGCTGACAGGAAGCTTTGTGTTTTGCAGATGGAGGAGGTCTTTTTGTTTGTGGCCTGAATAAAGATGGGCAGCTGGGGCTTGGTCACACAGAGGAAGTGCTGTGTTTTACCATCTGCAAGCCTCTCGTTGCTTGTCCCATCCGACAGGTGGCCTGTGGCTGGGATTTCACCATCATGCTCACAGGTAAATTCACTTCTGGGTAAATATCGCCAAGGCTTTGTGTGAAAGCCGTGCAGTGGGGACCCTGACTAAAAGCCTCTGTGCTTTTAAAGAAAAAACAATCCCCTCACCCTGAAACCACAAGTGTTCTCTATGGTTGTGTCTGGAAATTGCAGGGTACCTGTTAACAAGGAGAATTTTAACTATGAAAGAGACCAGGCTAGAATAAGTCTGTCAGATATTGGAGGATGGACTAGATTTTTGAGGTGGTCATTTCTAGTCCCAAAAGTTCATGAAAACCTGCGTGCCTGGCCTAAGTGGCCAGGAGTGCCAATAAGACTTATTATGGGTCATGTGCTAGGTATTGTAGAGTCTGTTGCTGTGAGGAAACACCATGACCAAAAACAACTTGGGGAGAAAAGGATTTATTTGGCTTTTGCTTCCACATTGCTGTTCATCACCACTGAAGGAGGTCAGGACAGGAACCCAAGCAGGGCAGGTTCCTGGAGGCCGGAGCTGATGGAGAGGCCATGGAGGGTTGTTACTTACTGTTTTGCTTAGTCTACTTTCTTACAGAAACCAGGACCACCAGCCAGAGACGGCATCACCCACAATGGATTGGGCCCTCCCCCATTAATCATTGATTAAGACAATGATTACAGCTGGATCTTATGTTGGCATTTTTTCAGCTGAGGTTCCCTCCTCTCCAATGACTTGTGTCAAGTTGATATAACACTAGCCAGCCCTCATCTGTGGTGAAGTGACATGGCTGCGGGAGAGATACCCTCCCAACCCTCACCCTCCCGGCCCCCAGCCCCATTTTTACGTTTTATTTTCTTTTGGGTGGTGGGGAGGTTGCAGGGGTGGAGGGCAGATACAAAGGGATGAGGAGATGAGATGAGTGGGGTTGGGGTGCACAACGTGTTGATTCACAAATAACCAACAACAGCAACAAGTTAGCCAGCAGTAGGCAATGATGAGGGAGATGGATTTCACAGTAATGGGGGCAGCCCTTTCCCCCGAGGGCCTTCCGTGGTCACGTTGCTGAGGATCAAACCCCGTGCCTCACGTGGGCTAGGCGTGGGCTCTACCGCTGAGTTATTTCTCGGTCTCCCCTTAAAAAAACACGGTGTCTGTGAAGACAGGTGGTATGATGTGGCTGAGTAATTCTCTTGGAAGTAGCTGTCATTGTTACTCTTGTCACCTAATTTCTCTGTTCAACTTTGTCCTTTCTGGCTGGCCAGTTTGGGTTTGAAGGACCATCTGTAGCTTGTGCCTCTTAAGTCCCAAGCCTTATTGCATATAGCTTCTCCCTGTGTCTGCTGCCTTCATCATATTTGCCACACTATGCAGTGCCTGATGGCTCCTGCTCCAGAACAGCCCCGTCATCTCTCGTGAGCTGTTGTCCCATATTTGAGTCCTCAGCTGTCACCGTTTCTCTTTTGCAGAGGCGTTCCATATGTGTCCAGTTTGACAGTAATTATCAGACCCCAGACGGGCTGGGGAGGCAGCTTGTAGAGCATGCGCAAGCCCTGGTTAGCTTAGCTCCGAAGAAAGAAATCTTCTAGATGAAGAATTTCACGGCTAGTTATCACTTGCGAAGTACCTATTATGGCCTCCTATAAAGGTCATAGGAGGCAGAAGGAAACAATGTGTGTTTCCCATCACATTGCAACCAGTGTGACAAAGGTATCAGTTGGAAGTCAGACTGCCAGGTATTATGGATAAAGGCTAACTTGGAGGACTGGGTTTATTATGAAGCCAAGTGGCTCTAACTTTCCTCTGGTGCACATTTGCCCTCCAGACCCTGGACCTGTCTCACAGGGGAACTCTTACTGTGCCAGGCCATACATGTCCTGTCCTTCTCCCCGGACTCTTGAGGTGATTGGGCAGGGAGGAAAAAGACCCAGAATATCACAGTGCACAGAATTTGTTGTGGGGAAACATGGGAAGTGGGGAGTAAGTATTCCCTTCAGTTCCCTCACTCCAGTTCCTGGCCCCGGGCTGACTGCTCTTCACGGTGGTCTCCATGAAGAACACAGTGTGGAGGGTAGTCCCTAAAATATTCAGTCTGGAGAGATAAAAGGCTTTGGGGCATGGGACCTGCCTTTTCTCCTCCCTGTTTCCCCGTCAGTCACAGAGGTCTTACTTTGTTTGTAATCTGAGTGCTTGTATTTTGCAGAAAAAGGTCAAGTTCTGTCATGTGGATCCAACGCCTTTGGCCAGTTAGGTGTCCCGCACGGCCCTCGCAAGTGTGTGGTTCCCCGGGCCATTGAGGTGAGGACAATCCCAGTTTTAGCTTATTGTGTCCTGCTGTTTCTAGGCTGTTCTGTTTATCTTCACCCATAATGACAGGCTAGGCAGGTCCTTGAAGAACATGGAAATGTAGAACTTGAGTTGAAAATAAGTTCTGTTAAAAATCAGTTTGAGGGCATGGATGCTGGGTGAAAATCTGCTCTTCATGCACATTATAAAATGCACCTCTTGTGTGCACTGTTAGTCATGGGAACTGTGTTACAGTCCAAACGGATGTGATTTGCCTCGGGGTCTGGGGAGATTGCTTATCGATAAAGCACTTGCCCTGCAGCCATGAAGGCTTGGTTTGGATCTCCAGAATCCATTTAAAGCTGGGCACATTAACACACGTCCATAGTCCTGGTGCTCTGGTGAGAAGCTGAGAAGCTGAGGCAGGAGACTGCCTAGATGTTCCCAGGCCAGCTAGCCTGGCATACGAAGTGGCAACCAACCAGAGAGAGATCTTGTCTGAGACCGAGTGGAAGGGTTGGACCAGTGCTTGACGGTACCCTCTGACCTCACATGCATGTGAAGGTACATGCCCATGTTTACAGACATAAACATTCACACACATCCACCAAACACGCCCACCCACCACACACGCGCACGCACACACACACACACACACACACACACACACAGATTAGAAAAAAAGTAGATTCAGCAAATGGTACTCCAGGACTGTCCTGCAGAAATATCATACAAGTTCCACTTAAAAGCAAGTAAACAGCTGAAGTTAATCTTTTAAATAGTAACCTTATTGAGACATGGTTCAGATACATTGAATTTACTCCTTTGCAATTCATACTTCAGTGTTTTTCAGTATGTTCTTGGAGGTAGCCTCCATTGTTATTATCTAATTCTACGACATTTGCATCATGGATAAAAGGAACTCTACGCTCAGTAGCAGGGCCTTCTGTCTCCCCCAGGCCCTGGTGGCTGCTAGTCTACCTTTTATGTGGAGTTATGTGTCCTAGCCATTTCACATAAATGTAAGTGTATAACATGTAGTCTTTTGAATGTCTCCATGCAGCATGTGTGTATATACATATATATTTCATATATATATGTAAAAGTAATTTAATGACATTTAAAATTTTATTTTATGTATATGGATGTTTTGCCTGTGTATATGTCTGTGTACCATGGAGGCCAGAAGGCAGCATTGGATATTGGAAACGAGATTATAGACAGTTGTGAGCGGCCATGTGGGTGCTGGGAACTGAACCCAGGTTCTCTGGAAGAGCAGTCAATGCATACTTCACCACTAAGCCATCTCTCTAGCCTCTTGACTTTTTTAAATGGAGTCTCATTTGGCCCAGATTACCCTCAAACATGTTGCAAAACTAGGAGAGGACTTGTCCTGATCCCCTGCCTCTACTTCCCACAGCTGTGGTAGCAGATGTATCACCACATGCCACTTAGTTTTAGAGGCCTGAAAACTGGTTTAATCTGTGCCAGCCATTGCTGTTTATATGCACATAAATGTAACATCTGTGAGTAAGGTCTTTCCCATGTGTTATTTTGTGCGGAGGCTCTGAACTCTGTGCATGTTTTGCTGGTTGCTTTGAATCTAATCAAATGCAAGTGTTCCGTACCCACATGTATCAGTGACCATGGTGGACAGTGGGTGGGAAGCAGGACTTGGCTTTTGTTTAGAGTTCTTTTTATGATGGCCCACATTTGTAAAAGGTGTGTAAAATTTATGTGTGTTCTACTTTGCTTTCTGTTGCTGTGATTAACATCATGATCATAAACAATTTAGGGAAGTCAGGTGAGGTGGTGCAAAAGCCTGTAATCCCAGCACTCAGGGAGGCTGAGGCAGGAGGATCTCTGTGAGTTAAAGACCAGCCTGGTCTACAAGTCCAGGACAGCCAAGGCTACACAGAGAAACCCTGTCTCGACCCCCCACCCCCAAACCACCACCACCACCACCAACAACTTAGGGAGAAAAGAGTTTATTTCATGTTACAACTCCCAAGCCACATGTGATTCCCGAGGGCGGTCAAGGTCAAACTTAAGACAGGAGCCTGGGGCAGGAGCTGACGCAGAGACTTGGAGGAACACTGCTTCTGGGCTTGCTTTCAGCTTCATATTCTGTTGCCTTTCTTTACTGTCCAGGACCCACTGCCCCGACGTGCCACCACTCACAGTGGCTAAGCCTTCCCATATCAACCGTTAACCAGACTTGTCCCACAGACTTGCCTACAGGCCAGTCTTCTGGAGGAGTCCCTCAACTGTGGTTCCCTTTTCCCATGTGACCCTAGTTTGTGTAAAGTGTGTGTGTTGGGGGAAAGCATAATATTGAATGTGGTCCTGATGGGAATAAGGAAGAATTTCAGAAAATACATTGAAATCAAGAATGAGTTTTATTGCCTCAACTTCCACCCCCTTGATACTCCCTCCCCCCCAGTTCCTCCCCCCCCAATCCCCTTGCTGCCATCTAATCCCTAAACTGATGAGGAGTGGGAGATGTACTTTCATTGGAGAGTTTGGGTCTGCTTCTGTCATGTTATGTTCAGTTGCTGCCCTGTGGCCTGTTAATTTGGGGGTTGGTTCCCAAGGCCTCCATACAAGTCTAGTTCTACAGAGCTCTGGGTCCTCACTGTAACTCCCGGGTGCAAATAGGTGACCTTATAAAACCTACATATGTTATAATTAATTTAGTTTAATTATATTTGATGTAATTAAAAAAGACAGGAAGGAACAATGGTTAAAATATGCTGGATGACAGTCGGTAACTAGAACGCTTTGATGGGCTGTTTCCTATAGAGCAATGGGAGACGCATACCAGAGTGAGACGTGGCAGAGGCTTCATTTGTGGTGTAGGAAGAGAGGTGGTTAGAACTTGTCTTAGTACCTGAGAGATTTATAATTTAGCGCACACGATAATTATAAGCAGTGCCACGTCATGCTACAACTACGATAGATGCTCGTATAGTCTAGAAGGAGGACTGGACACCTGCCGAGCAGGAGGCTCAGCTAGGGTTGAGCTGAGGTTTCCCTGGCTTGGGATAGGAGAATACAGAGCAGAAGACAACCATTCCAGGGCAAAGGAACAGCATGGACGTGGGTATGAAAGCGTAGACAACGGGTTGCTGCCAGCAGGTGGTCAGACTGGACTGTGAGGAAAAGGTGAAGTGCTGGAGAGGAGCGGGGACACACGGGTAGAACACAGAGAGGGACCTGGCCCACTGGTTATTTTTAGAGAAACAAAGGAGGGCAGGAAAGAAGATGAGTTTAAAAAACCATCTACACAACTGTATTAGCAGTCAGCTTTTATTCTGCCCAAAGATGATGCAACTGGGACTTGACTGTCGGTAGTCTCTAAGGGAGGCCAGAAGCTGTATCCGTGTGATGGATTCCCTTGTATACTGATGTACAGGATCTGAGCACAAAGGTCAGTAAGACTCACCCTCTATACTGTTTCTTGAAAAGAGAGTGACTGAGGGCCAGGGATTTAGCTCAGGTGGTGGAGTGTTTGCACAGCATCCAGAAAGCCCTGGCTTTTATTCCTTTCATGAACATGGTGGTTCATTCATTAAATCCCAGCACTTGGGAGGTAGAGGCAGGAGGATCAGATGTTCAAGGTTATCCTTGGCTATGTAGCAAGTATGATGCCAGCCTGGGATAGATGAGGTCACAGGGGCAGGAGGAACCAGAACATATCCAGAGAAGGGAAACTCAGTGATAGCTGCCATGTTGTAGATTATCAATAAATAGTGGCTATTCCTAAACCAGCTGTATACCCAAATCACCACACAGAGACTAGGATTTATTTAATTAACCTAGAGCACAATGCTGGGCAATAATTACTCCATCCTAAACCTCCAAGCCTGCATAGTTTCCTTCCATTCAGATTTTACACATTGTACTTGCTTTTAGTCATATCGTGGATCGGGTTCATCTCTCCTTGTGGTTCCAGGTCCTCTCCTGCTGATCCCTTTCTCTCTGATTTCCCTCACTCCCTCTCTTTTCCTCCCCTCTGGACCAGGATGTCCCACCTCATCTTTCTGTTGCTCAGCACTGGCTGGTTGTTTTATTGACAACACAGAGAACAAACGGTGGCATGTTTACACAAACTTGAGACAGGTGATGCTTAGAATAAACATCACAATGAAATGTCCAGATTGAAACCAGATAGTGGGGTAGAGAAATCAGCATTTGAATGAACAAGGGTAAATTGTTCATTCCACAAACTTTATATCAACACTGTTGCAACTGGGATGTCTGTGTGGACTTCAGTAGTTAGCTACTGTAGTGTGACAGCCACTAAAGCAAGCATCATCCCATAACTTTTGAGGGGTAGGAATGGGACCCCTAGCTGGTCAAGGTAGCAATAAAGATATACTAGCTCCGTACACAACCTCCATGGGCTGGACTGGAACACAGACCGTTGCCAAGCTCCTGTGACGCTTCCGTTGGGAGTCACAGCTCCTTGCTCTGTGAACGTCTTTGTGCAACTATTCAGACCTGGTAGCTGGCTTTCTTAAGAAGAGGCCTCAGTGCCTTTTATCATCCTGCTTCTGACTCACTCTGCTCCTTTATTCTTTCCATTAGAAGTGTGTTACTAAGTCCAGCCCACACAGGGGAGGGGAATCAATCGAGCTCTGAGACTTGAAGGGAGTAGTATCAAGGAATTTGAGGACCTATTTTTATAACTGCCACAAGATGTATTAGAGAGGACATGACAACTGTCTTCAAATATTTGGAAAGCTTTGTCAGAAGCTAAAGGCAGCTGGGTTTGGCTCCACCTAAAGAGATGCATGGAGATGTGCAAGCATGGAGCAGGTTCCTAGGGAGTGGTGAGCCCTGTGTTCCGGAGGCAGGTACTGGGCAGGGCTGAGTGACCACTAGAGCTTCTCACCTTGGGTGGGGGGGACTGGGTCAGAGGGGAGGACTAGAGACCTTGCTCTTTAAGTCTTACTGGAACACAGCCATGCTTGCTGTTTGATGTTACAGAGCTGAGCTGTGTGGCAGGAACCATATGGTATTTGGCTGTTTTTAGGAAATGTGTACTAACTGTTGGACTGGAGGATTTTGGAGGTCCCTGTCCCCCACCCTTGACAGGCAGTACAATGCTATGATTTTTTAGAGTTATTTTACAGGGCTGAGGAGATGGCTCAGTGGTAAGAGTGCTTGTCTTACAAGCATGAAGACTTGGGTTTGGATCTCCAGAACTCGGGCACAAAATAAACAAATAAATAAATAAAAAAAAGTCAAGCAGCAGGGGCTAGGGAGGTGACTCAGCTGCCAAGAGCACTTGTTGCTCTTGCAGAGGACCTGGGCTCAATTTCCAGTGCCCACACTATAGCTCACAATGATCTGTGACTCCAGTTCCATGGGATCTGCTAACCTCTGCTGACTGTCATAGGCACCATGCCTGCATGTATTTGGTGCACACACACACATGCAGGAAGAACAGTCATGTACAAAAATAAAATAAGCATTTTTAAAAAGCTAGGCATAGCTGTGTATGCCTCAAAGTCCAGCGCTGAGGGAGCTCGATGGTCTTCCAGTCCAGCTGAGACAGTGGACTTCTAGTTCAGTGAGAGACCCTGCTTCAGGGCAAGAAGTGACAAATGATAGTGGAAGGTGGCCCGTGCCATCCACGCACATACATACATACACACACACACACGCACACGCACGCACACGCGCACACACACACACAGAGCCATAAATACAGAAGCATTTACGTGTGAGCATGCTGTGTGGGGGTGCTTCAGGCAGTATTGCGTTTGTATGTGAGTTACATGAGATTTTATAGATGGCGATTCTGAGACTAAATCTTGTTCTTTTCTTTGGACAGTGCCTGAGAGAGGAAGTTGCCTGTGTCGCCGCCGGGCTGAGGCACGCGTTAGCCACCACAGGTGAGCACTCCGCCTTTGTCTTGCGCGTGAGCAGTAGAACACCAGGAGAGAACCTGGGAAGGAGCGCTGGGAAGGGCCCTGTGGTGCTGCAGCTCTCACTCCGCAGGGGCGGAAGGAAGTGAGCTCTCTGGCTCTTTTTGTTGTAGACACGCTGCTGGATTTTTCACAAGTCGATTCTCTCATTTAGTCCTCATAGCCAAAGAATGGTGTGAGTTAGCGTCTTTTTCAAACCCCATCAAGAGGTTGTGGAGGCACTTGTGAGAGGCGGGAGAGATAGGGATGTCAGTGTAGACTCTGCAGTGAGCCCGGTCGCCTTCCTGCGGGATTTTTTTGTTTGTTGATTGAGAAGCGTCAGGTGAGCTGTCTTCTGTACGTGAGTGGGCGGAGGGACCAGCAGCAGCCTTGGGGATGTGGAGGGCAGGTGGCATTAAGGGACATAGCACTCTGGGCCTGGCTTCAGGGTCCTACAGTTGAGAAAGCAGTTGATTATACATAGAGAGTTCCTTTCAAAAAGAGGCTCAGTATATACTATGGTTGTCTCAAAAGCATGAGGATCCAAGTTCAAATCTCCAGAACAGCAGTGGTGAGGTGAGAAGTAGAGACAGGCAGATCCCCGGAGCTCGCCGGCCACCTAGCCTAGCCTCCTCAATGAAGTTCCGACCAACGAGAGACCTTACCTCAGCTGAAAACTGAAGACATTTGAGGAACACCATCAGAGCTGAACTCTGGCTTCTATGTGCACCTGTACGCACATGCACACATGAGCATACATGTGATGCCTGAACATGTGCTGGGGAGAGGAAGGGAGCAGGAGAGTGTACTCAGAGGAAAGAAACCAGGAAGGGGAAGAATTAGCAACTTGGGGTGTATGGGAAATCTTCACCCTTCCGTGTCTTCCCTTTTCGATTTCTGTGCTTGCTCCTCTTGGGCTGTGTCTCAGTGTTTGCCTCCTGTGGCAGCCAACTCTCCATGTTGTGTGAGTCCAGGTGTCGGTGGGCAAGGGCCGAAGAGGTAAGGAGGGTAGCGTGGTGAACTTAGGTGAGGACATCCTGTGCCGGTCACCTCCTGTGGCTGTTACCTGTGGCTTACTGCTGCTTGCACTTTCTCTTGAAGTGAGATCATGAGATGACTCTGTGGTTAAGAGCACTGGCTGCTCTTCCAGGAGATCCAGGTTTGGTTCCAGCACCCACACAACAGCTCAGAATCGTCTGTACCAGGAGAGACCTTCTCTTCAGGCCTCCATGGTACCAGGCATGCATATGGAGAACAGACAAAAATGGTCATACACATACATACAGTTTTTAAAAAGTGAAATCTTATGTTTTGGGAGAAGCAAATGATCCATAGGAAGTTGTTAAAAGCAAAAATGATTCCCTACGAATTGTTTTCCCAGATTCCCTCAGTGGTAACACCTTGCAGAGCTGACTTTGCAGTAGCTCATCCTGGATTTGGTGCTGATTAAGGTGAGGGTGCAGGGTTTCTCCTGCTGCTGTGGAATGGCCACACCCACTTCCTGCCACCCCCAGCCTTCCCTGGCTCCTGACAGCCATTCTTGTCCCCACGTCAGTGATGTCACGTCTGAAATGCTTTCAGATGTTCCTGTGCAGTGCATAACCCTTCGGGGGTTGGCTTTCCTGCACAGCGTGAACCCCCGGAGATCTGGCTTAGGCGTGTGTATCCACAACTGATTCCTTTTAGGGGTGAGAAGTATGGTATGGCTGTGGTTCTGGATTAGCCCGCTAGAGCTGTTGTGACAAAATACTACAGCCCTAGTGGCTTAAAGAACATAAACTCAGCTTCTCACTGTTGTAGAGGCTAAGAGCCCAGGATGAGTGTCTGGTGACGCTGTAGATGGCCTTTCCTCACTATGTCCTTACAAGCTTCTCCTCTGTGCATGTGTGCAGAGAGTGCCCCCTCCTGGCTTCTGTAAGGACTGACCTCATTTCCCCTTGGCACCCGTTAGCTTTCCTCACCTCTGAAACAGGCCCTGTTTCCTAACAGAGCCACCCTGGAGGTGAGGGATGTTGCAGGTGGGCAAAGTTCAGTGTGCAGCTGCCAGTTGGTTTAACTAGTTATCCACTGGGCAATGTCTGGCTTGCTTCCAGTTCGGCCTGTTTGCAATGACCTGTAAACATCTGTGGACAGGGTTTTGTATGCATGTAAGCTTCATTTCTCTGGGTCAGGTAAGTGTCCAGGAATGTGACTACTGAACTGTGATGGCTTGTTAATAGAAGGCTGTTCTCCTAGACCTCATTGGGGCAGTGGGGTGGAGAAGGGGGGCTCAGGAGGCTGTGCACATGCCGTGCACCTTCCTAAAGCCAGGCGTGGTTGGGTGTGTGTGATCCAGCACCCCTGTGGATGAGGTGAGCAGAACCCCCCGATGCTCACAGGCCATTGAGCTTTGTGGGCGCAGCCAGCAAACCAAAGATGCTGTTTTTATCTGGGTGGGAGGGAGGACCATTGTTTGAGGCTGCTATCCGCCCTACACACTCTCTTAATTGTGCATGTAGAAGACAGAAGTGCTCGTTGCAAGGGAAAGCAGTGTGGAAGGGCCATGTTACTGTTAGCTAACTGTAGCCACTTCTTTTTTTCTTTCTTTTGAGATGAGTGTCATAGTGTAGTCCTGGCTGGCCTAGAACTCACAGAGATCCTGCTTCTGCCTTCTGAGTGCTGGGATTAAAGGTATATACCAGCTGCCCAGCTCAACAAATACATTAAAAAAAAAAAAAAAAAAAAAAAAAAAGGAAAAAGAAGGCAAAGAGGTGAACAGTCTATAGAAGGAAAGACACCAGCTACAAGTGACATTTTTCACAACAGCTGAGATAGAAACAGCTACTCAGGTGTCCACTGAGAGGTGAATGGGCAAGTCACATGTGGCATATACATATGCACACACATGTCTAACTCCTCCTTTCACTCCTCCCCACCAGGGAATGGTACAAGTCTTAAAAAGTACAGAACTGCTGACAGGCTCTTCCACAGATGAACATGATGTTGAATGGCCTACCCCATTGTCATAAAAAGGACAAATGCTGGGATTCCATTCAAATGAGTAGTCAAATTAGAGACTGGGGCAGGAGGACAGGGATGGGGAGTGACCTGGTACAGTCAGCTTCAGTGTTGCAAGATGAAGCAGTTTCAGAGTTGGAAGGATAATGGCTGCAAACCCTGGTTATTGTGTGGTGCTACTGGGTTAGACACTTGAATGATAAAGGTGATATGTTTTACACTGTGTAGATTTTACAGTAAAATATTTCAAAGAGGAGGCTGGAGAGATCACTCATGGGTTCAGAGCACTGGCTGTTCTTGCAGAAGACTTCACATGGTAGCACATAGGCTGTCTGTAGCTCCAGTTCAGGGGAATGAGGTCCTCTTCCAGCCTCTGTAGGCACCAGGCATATGCAGGCCAAACACTTAACACACATAAAATAAAAACAAATATCTGGGAAAAATTTCAAAGAGGAAAAATCTCTTATTTGAGACATCGTAGCTATGTCAGCTATTTATTGTACACAGACCTAATCCAGATCCTGGTTAAGAACCCTTACAAGGCGCTGGAGAGACGGCTCAGCGGTCAAGAGCACTGGCTGCGCTTCCAGAGGTCCTGAGTTCAGTTCCCAGCAGCCACAGGGTGGCTCACAGCCATCTACACTGGGGTCTGGTGCCCTCTTCTGGTGTACAGGTGTACATGCAGAAAGAGCACTCATATATACATAAAATAAATAAACCTTAAAAAAAAAAGAATCCTCACAAAACCATCGTTCTGTCGTAGCCAGGAAAGCTTTTTCTCTTGCAGTTTATTTGCCAAGGAGGTTGTTGTCTTGGTTTATTGCAACCCTCTGCTGCGCTGCGTTGCTGTGGACTGGTCCCGAGGAGCCTGAGGTTGGCATTAGCTGGCACATCTGAGCTGCGCATCTCCGACCATTTGCTAAATGCATAGACTTTTTCATCTGCGCTTCTGCCGGGGTGTGGACGGGTAGATGTAAGCAGGCATTCTACTGAGATAATGGCTGCCATACTGTCCTGTAATCACTGACAAGAGAGAATCTGAATTTGCGTTGGTAAGGTAGAGAGGCACTACTGTGAGTGTCAGCTGGACTCCAGTGTCTTCTCTGTCACTCATTTCCCATGCGATCTTGGCTAAATCTCAGCCTCTCTTCTGGGCCTCCGTTTTCTCAGCTAGTAAATGTGGGGTGTGCACTTGGTGGTTTTCAAGGTTCCTTTCAGGTTAGCCATGAACAAAAGGCAGCATTCCAGGGGTGTGGCTGTGGAATAGTGCCTGGGACTTTTCCAGGACTTTCTTCCATGGTTTTAGATCTGTGGACTAGATCTGTGTTTGGCTTGATGGTAACCCCTGCAAGCCAAGCTCCTGTGTAGGGCTCACATCGGCTGAGATCCGGTTGGGAATTTCCCACAGCAGCGAGGGTCAAGTGGCAGCCCAGTCTAATCCTGACGCACATTTTCTCTTTTCCCTTCTCTTCTGCTGAGAAGTGAGTGGCAGCGTGTTCCAGTGGGGGACTGGCTTGGCATCTTCTGGACAACGCTTGTGTCCTGGGAAGACTCTCCCGCTGTTTTTGACAGCAAAGGAACCCAGCAGAGTGACAGGTGAGCTCCTTATTTCTTCAGAGTTTTTGTCCTTCAGAAAATGGGTAAGCAGAAGTCTCTCTCTCAAACTTTATTTTGTTTGGTTGTTTTTTTGTTTTTTCCTGCTTGTATTCTGTGCACTATTTGTATGCCAGATGCCCAGGGAGGCTAGGAGAGGGCGTTTCATCCCCTGGCATTGGAGTTAACATATAGTTGTGAGCTGCCATGTGGGGGCTGAGAATCAAATCCAGGTCCTCTGGAAGGGAGAAGCTGGTACTCTTAACTGCTGAGCCATCTTTCCTGCCTTAAGCTTTTGGTATTTCTTGATCTTTCTAATGCTTTTCTCTTCTCTTATCTTCTCTTCTCTTCTTTTCTCTTCTCTTCTCTTCTCTTCTCTTCTCTTTTCTTTTCTTCTATCTTTTGCTCTCAGATCCTCTTCAGCTCTCCCTCTTTTTTGCTCATTTGTCTGTGGTTAGTTGTTCAGTAAGGGCTGCCCTCCTTTCTCTTCTCTTCTCTTCTCTTCTCTTCTCTTCTCTTCTCTTCTCTTCTCTTCTCTTCTCTTCTCTTCTCTTCTCTTCTCTTCTTCTATCTTTTGCTCTCAGGTCCTCTTCAGCTCTCCCTCTCTGTTCTCCATGCTCTGTGGGCCTTTCTCTCTTTGTGTATGGTTCCGTGTCTGTCTCTTCTCTGTAACTTACTTTTGGGCCCAGTTCACTGAGGGTTTGCTATGGGAAGTCCTATATAAGTGTCCCCTAACTACTCTGCCCCAGCTAGGAACAAAGGAGAGACTAGAGGATGCTGGGAAGGGATGGGGAGGATGGGGACTGCAGTGGTAGTGAGGCACACACATGCCTTATTATTCTGTTTTGTGTGTGTGTGTGTGTGTGTGTGTGTGTACCCACATGTGAATGTGGAGGTCAGGGGACAGCTGGCTGTTGTTCTTTTGTCTACCTTGTTTTAGGAGACAGGATCTTTCACAGGCCTGAAGCTCACTTGCTGTGCCTTTAAAAAGACTTAAATATTACACTTTATTTATGCATGTGTGCACGCATGTTTGTGTGTGTGTGTGGACTCTCACAGGACTCACAGACCTCCTCCTGTTTCAGCAACATGGTCGTCCTGCCTGACCTGACACTGTAGCTGTGGATAGACTCTCAGCTTTTTCCTCTTTCTCTGGAAAGGCTCTGTGGTTTCCTCAAGGTCCAGTGCAGACATGGCTTTCTCAGTGAGGACTCCCCTTCAGGCTTCCGTTGCTTTCTCTCTGTGGATAGCATCAGTGTGGATGGTTACCAGTTTTCTCCTGTGCCTCGGGGAAAATAGAGCATTGTTGTTCTCTGTATTTTAGCACAGGACCGGTAACTAGAAGGCATTAAAAAAAAAAACAACACTGTTTAATTTAAATTCAAACTTAATTAATTTATTAATTATTAATTAAAGTTAATTAAACATAAATTAATTAAATTACATTAATTTAAGTTTAAACAGCCAGTTTGGGATCTGCTTGCAATGAAAGCTCAGTTTTCTGGTGGAATTTTCTGGTAGGTTTGAATGACTTATCAGTTTCCTGCCCTCATAGCCCGCCATTTTGCATTCTCCCATCTTCACCTTGCTACTACAGGTGCCCCTGGGGCCTAGGACTCCTTGCTTGGTGGGAATGGCTGGGAGCGTTTGCTTGTTCTCTTCATTCCACAGGACACTTGAAGGTATGAGATGCCTTTCGTCAAACAGAAGTCTCTAGAAACAGTTGCAGACTAGAACTATGCTTTTCTGCAGGCTATACCCAGACTTACCACAGGCTGTGTTGCTGAAGGCAGTGTAATTCAGGGAGGTAACGTGCTGGACTCGAGGACAGAAGCAGGTTCAGAGGCGGTCTGCACATGATGGGATCTGAGGGTTGGAGTTCTTTTGCCTTCAGCCTTCCTCAATAGGCAGAGCTCAGAAACACACGCACACATTTCACAAGCATTTTCTCATGTCTATGCTACTGTTTCTATCAGAAATGTGAATCTACACTGATCTGTCCTGCTCCATTCCGGTACGGCTGGAGTGTTGCTCTGGCTTTCCTGTGTTCATATCTGTAGCTTTCTGCGGTGACAGTGAGTGCTGTGGAGCCCTATCCTTGGTGCATGGACTCACATCACCCTCCCCGTGGTGCCAGCCGTCCTGTCAGCACTGCTGCTCACACTCGCCTGCACGGGGAGGGTTCTCCCCACGCTCAGGTAGAGCTTGGGCCTAGAGTCCACTCTTCATGCAGCGTGTTCTGGCATAAATGTAGCTCAAAACAAGCGAATTTCTCTTCCAGGCCTAGAGAACTCTAGAGCAGTGTGTGCTGTTGCCGGATCTGCCCACTCAGCTTCATTAACAGGTGGGTACCAGCTCTGAAGGGGCCCGTGGCCTGGAATAGGGGCACGAGGCCTGGGATGAAGCTGATGCAGAGTCGGGGATGGTGTAAATTTTGCGGTGGGTGTTTGGTATCACTCTTGATATAGTTTTAGGCAAAATTACTTTACCTTTTGAGACCATTTCCCCATCTGTAAAAGTACTTTATAAGTAGCTGTAAGAGCTTAATGTGATGGTTCATAGAAAGCAGGAGAACCTCAAACTTCACCTCATTGCTCATCCTCTGAGTTTTCTCAAGTTATACAGGGTGGAAAAGATTAACTTCCTCTTTGGGGAATTGTAATGGGCAGATCAAGAAATCAATGGTAAATTTATATATAGCCATGTACTGCTCAGTGATGGGGGATGTCATTGCCCAAGCTTCAAGGAAATGCTTCACTGCACACCTAGGCTGTGATATGGGTACCACTGTGACTTATTGTTGACTGGAGTGTTAGGGAGCAAGTTTGTGACCATGTTTTGTTTTTGAGACAGTTTTTCCCTGTAGCCCAGGTTGGGCTATGGAATTTACTATGTAACTCAGGTTGGCCTTAAACTTACTGAAATTCTCCTGCCTCAGCTTTCTGACTGCAAGGATTGCAGGTGTGAATGATGCACATAACCTTTCTTAGCTGTTTCACCTTCTAATGCAACTTTTCACATTCTCTTTCTTGCTATAAAGTCACACTGTTTTTGTTTTTTTTTTTAAATAATTTATTTAGTATGTGTACAGTGCTCTGCTTGCATGTATGTCTGCAGGCCAGAAGAGGGCACCAGATCTCATTATAGATGCTTATGAGCCACCATGTGGTTGCTGGGAATTGAACTCAGGACCTCTGGAAGAACAGATAGTGCTGTTAACCTCTAAGCCATCTCTCCAGCCCATGTCACACTGTTTAATTTTATATTAACCTGTATTAATCTGCAGCTGTCTACTTCGTGTATTTATCTCCCTGTTTTCTTTCCATGTGTTTGTCTATTCTATTTCCCTGCATTTCTGTTTTACTTATCTTTCATCCTCATCGCTTACCTATTTATTTGCATGTATCTGTTTATAAGGTTAGTCTACTGTATATGTATTTTCTATTTTTTCTGTTTCACTTCATTGGTCTTTTTCTCCCTCACATTAAATCGCCATTTTTCTTTTTTCTCTTTCTTCTTTTCTTTTCTTTCTTTCTTTCTTTCTTTCTTTCTTTCTTTCTTTCTTTCTTTCTTTCTTCCTTTCTTTCCTTCCTTCCTTCCTTCCTTCCTTCCTTCCTCCCTCCTTCCCTCCCTCCCTCCCTCCCTCCCTCCCTCCTTTCTTTCTTTCTCCTTCCTTCCTTCCTTCCTTCCTTCCTTCCTCTCACCCTCCCTTCCTTCGTCTTCCTCCTCCTTCCTTCCTTCCTTCCTTCCTTCCTTCCTTCCTTCCTCTCACCCTCCCTCCCTCCCTTCCTTCGTCTTCCTCCTCCTTTCTTCCTTCCTTCCTTCCTTCCTTCCTTCCTTCCTTCCCTCCCTCCCTCCCTCCCTCCCTCCCTCCCTTTTTTCTTCCCTCCCTCTCTCCTTTATTTCTTTCTTCCTTTTTTTATTTTTTGAGATAGCCTTATGTAGCCCAGGCTGGTCCCAAACACAGTAAGTAGCTAACACTGGCCTTATAACTCCTGACTCTTTTGCTTCCATCTCCCAAGTTCTAGGATTACAGGTGTAATGCTCACTTTTTACATTGCAGTTTTCTGACTCTCCATCCATCCATCAGTGCCAGGGAAGCCATGCATCATTCTCTCACCTGGGAAGGTCTTTCCTTTCCTTTGGCCTGGATTGTTGTGCTACAGCAGGGCAGACTGCAGCCTGTACCTCTGAGGGCCTTGTCTTTGTTAGGCCTCTCACAGATATGCACATGTCTTTTATTTTTAAGCAGCAAGTGGGAGCTCCCATACTTGGTTTGCTCAGTATTTTGTGTGGAAATTCATGTGTGTACACGTCTGTAAACTTACAGCCTTAGCATGACCCAGCCGAGCTGACAACTAACTGTTGGTGTTTACTGAGCTCCAGAGCAAGCTTGAAAATTTAAAGACTTAGCAGACTCTGAGCTACCAATGAACTCTTGGTTAATGACCCTAAAAGTACTGCCCTGCCGACAAAGGAGGCAGCAGTTTGTAGCCTGCACTCGCTTCACTTGGACTTTGGTGGCTGGTGATCGTGTTGAGGTGGCTGCTGCCCCTGTTTGACTCCACAAGCACCTGGCCCCACCTCTCTTCTAGAGACGCTGGGATTGCAGGGTGCTAGTGCCTTGCTCTGTCACAGCCAGTGCTGGAGGCTGCATCCTTGTGGGAGTACGAATAGATTAAGCTTCATTCTTTTTCTGTCCTAATTGATTTGAGATGGCTGATGGAATGCAACTTAGAAATTAGCAAATTGCCTGCTAATGTCAATTAAAAAAAGGAACAAAAATATGTGATTACTAAATTTATTATTTCCTACATGGCCTCTTTGACTGTGGTGCTTTTTTAATGCACAGACTGGATTTTTTTTTGTGGAGCTATAATTTATAGATGATATTCACCATTTTAAAGTGTCCATTTAATCATTTTTTAGTACAGTCACAAAGTGAATTGGTTTTTGATATTTCGAAAGTGAGTTAAAAATTGTCAAGATTAATAGCTCTCTTTTTTCATCTTACTCTGGCTGTTAACACATTGGATTTTGTTCTGGCTGTTAACACATTGGATTTTGTTCAGTGTTCTTTAGGCCTCTTCTCTGGAGTCCTTGTAGATTATGTAACCATTTGGCATTGCAGCAGAATTTAATTTTACCTGCTGATGCAACAGTGTAACTATCCCCGTGTGGAAGACAGTCTGTCTTTCAAAAGATGGCTTAGATATTCTGAGCCGTAAGCTCCCCACCCGTGGCGCCTCTCTCCCCACCCGTGGCGCCTCTGTGGCTCCCCAGCATCTACTAGGCTGATATTTTGTAGGGTGAGGCATGTTGTCTTTGTTGCACGCTGATGAAGGCCTGATGCATACTGTAGCTGTAGGATATCAGTGGTGGAAGCTATGTTGCTTACACATTCTCCTCTTAGAGGTGAGGACATGGTGGCTGGTGCACTATGCCCAGTGTCCCACAGCGAGTGAGTGACGGAACTTGGAGACTGCTGAGCTATGACTGTAATGATCCTGTTTGGCCTTTGTTGAGCTTTAGGGACTATGAAGCCACCATCGGGCAAGCAGCACTGTCAACTTGCTCAGGGACTCAACAACGGAGCAGGCCTGGCTCCTCGGCCCTTTACTATTATGAGCCTCTTTAGCCAGGTCATCTTGAAAAGTCATTTAACATTTCTCAGCCGTGATTAGCTTATCTTTTGGGATAGTGCTGTATAATACGATGTGAGCCATCTTCCAAAAAGTAAAATGAAACAGGTAAGATTATCTTGTTAATACATTTTGCTTAGAATGTCTAAAATATTCTTTGATATAATAGAAGCACTGTTAATGAAGTATGCTTTTTTGTATGTGTGCCCTCGCTCTGCAGTCTGTAGTGGGTTTTCACGTGGGCCGGCCACACTTCAGGTGTGACTAGTGCTGTCGTTAAGTGCGTGTGTGGACTGTCACTCTGCCAGGACTGGGGAAGCTCGTTGTGCACTCTGAGGAGCTGCAGACTGCTGCCTCTCAGGCTGACCAATAGCCTGGGCTTCCTTTTGTTTCTTTGGACTTGTAGAGGGGCAGGTGCTCTGGTTGCCACAGCCCCCACAGTCTGCAGTCAGCAGTGATGTCAGTTGTATCTTCTGCCCTTTGAGGCCAGCAGCCCTCCCCAACTTCAGCCGGTGAAACCAGGCTTGGAGAGGAAGTGATTTGTCCAAGGTCAATAGCTAGTTAGCAGATCCAGGAATAGCAGCCAGCGTCACTTGACTCTGCATTTGCTTCCTCCTCCTGTTACAGAGGCTCCTGCCTCTATCATGAGGTTATTGTGAGGCCCAGATGCGCTCAGGGGCTGCACAGATGGGCAATGGCAGCTCATTCTGTGCTGTGGACAGCAAGTACAGTGAAAGAATCTCAGTTTTAAAAGGTTGAAGCTAAAATACCACACAGTTTTTTGGCAGTGTCTCCTGAAGTCCAGATTGGCCTTGAACTAACTGTAACTAAAGATGACCTTGACCTCCCTAATCCTCCTCCTGCCTCTACTTCCAGAGCTCCGGGGTTATAGGTACACACCACCACACCCAGTGTGTTCAGTGCTGGGGACTGTGCATGCTAGGCAAACCCAGCTGAGCCAAAGCTCCGGCCCCAAATAGGGTATCTTCTAACCTGTCATCTTAGAAAGTAAAAAAGCGTGACGTTTTCCTTTAATAAAAGGTAATACAGGCTTTATACTTAAAAAAAAAAAATACAGTAAATGGGCCCGTGAGATGGCTTAGTAAGAGGTTTCCTGCATGAGCCTGAGGGCCTCAGTTTGAATCTCAATATCCACATAAAAACACCTACACCTTTAACCCCAGCATTTGTAGAGTGGACACTTAGGGCTTGTTTCGACTTCCTGGCCATCAGCCTAGCTCTAGCTTCAGTGAGAGATCCTTGTCTCAAAGGAATAACGTAGAAAGTAATAGAGCAGCGTAGCTGATGTTCTCTCTCAGGCTCTGTGCTCAAGGGCATGTGCAAGTCCCCCCACCCCCAATGTGTGCATATACCATCACCCCAGGAACGAACACACACGCGCACGCACGCACCGGACAATATGTGTTCCATACGCTAGGCCTTGCTTATGTACAGAATTTTTTAAGTCTTACATTTGGTGATGTTCTACATAAATTTCGTATTGTGCGTGGGTCTACTAAATGTTGTGGTGTAAGCAGGAAACAGTCTCCTCTGGCTGCTGCTTCTTTAGCGTTGTCTCCCACCCTTCTGGATCACGTTCCTTACCCCCTGCTCCCCTCTCTTTCAGATACAGGCGAGCTGTACGTCTGGGGCAGTAACAAGCACGGGCAACTGGCTTCCCTGGCTGCGTTCCTCCTTCTACCCCAGAGAATAGAAGCCCGTTGCTTTCAGGACGAAAAGGTCACTGCTGTGTGGAGTGGCTGGACTCACCTGGTTGCTCAGACAGGTGAGAGTACAGCAGAGAATTTGGTATTGGTAAGAGTAGCTGTCTGGACATTCGGGGGCTAAGGACTGGGGGTGAAGGGCGGGGAAGTGGAGGACCCAGGCTCTTCTGGCATCAGCAAGATGTGGCTTTTTCTCTCTGGCTTACAGCTTTGCCCCTGGAAATGCAAGGCTGTTGGTGAACTGAGAGTCCCTGAGCTTTTGAGAGGGCATCAGTGACTGCCAACATGACCCAGAGGTTGGTCCAGGGTACCAATGAGCTCTTGCCTAGTCAGGGCTGGAGAGAGGGTTTTATTTTCATCTTGGCCTAATCTGAGTTAAAATAACATCAGAAAGTATTGGCAAATGTTTCAAATTGAGTTGTAGCTGGCAGGACATTCCGATTTAAACTTGGGTTTGACTCTCAGACACTGTGTACATTGATTGAGCCCTGGTGTTCCTCAGGGAACCACATGCCTGGCAGGTCTGGGCATCTTCACCTTCCCTTGAGTCTCTTGGCTTCCGTCTCTTCCTTAGGTCAGGTGTTTCTTGGCTGTCATACTCCTTTCTTCTTGGATTTTGGCTTTTCGTGGCCTCTCACCCCTGCTGTTCCTCAGACAGTCTGATGTCATAGCAAGGCCTTCTGAACCTCAGGCCTTCTCAGAGCTTCTCCGGCCTTTCTGGCTCCATCTTAGGCTCCCAAACACCTGCTGCCTGCTTTTCCAGACATTTCCAGCTCTCACAGGTTTTCTCATAGCTTCAGCTCTCTTCCTTAAGTCATGCATGCTGTGTGCATTCATAGTCACAGATTGAGAGCATTTGTGCCCTCCATACTTTTAACTGATCTTTCCAAATGTTGTGGTTGTTGTGGAATGGTGGACTGGTTAAGGATGGCACGTAGTAACCGCCATGTTGCCAGGCCGGAGGATGCTCTTAGGAACGTGTGTTGTCTGTTTGGAGGTAACTTGTTTCTTTCCTCAAAGAGCTTCAGATTGCATGAACGTAAGGATAGAAAACTTCATCTGTCCATCTGTCCACCCCCTGGTCCATCTGTCTGTCTGTCCATCATCCGTCCATCCACCCATAAGTGGCAAGGTCTGTTTATGTGCCCTTAAGGAGCCCCTTAGGAGAGGCAGAGCCATATCAGAACTCAGCACCATTCCAGTATTAGACATGCAAGCACAGAGCCAAGTATGGAATGGAAAGTAGCAAGGCAGTGAGCGGCGGCAGCGGCAGGCTGAGTAATTAGGTGTTAACAGGTGGGTGGCATAGGTAATCTTCACACAGTGCAGTGCAGCAAAGCGCTCCCGCTACCACACAGCAGCGAGTCTGTAGGTAATCCCTGCACGCGGTTAAGACGCTGACTGTCAACGACAGAAGTGGCTCATCTTTGAAGCGTGGAAGCGGACTTCATGTCGGGCAGGGCCTCCAGCCCTGGGGTGGGAGGTTGGCAGCTGCATTCTTGACAGCGCTGAGTCACTGCAGCTGCTGGGGAGCTCATCTTAAGGTTTCCACCTCCACTCGAGAGCATGATTTTTTGGGTAACTGTTCAGCTGTTAATTAAGTTGCTAATTCAGCTTGCTTGTTTATGTACCTCGCTCTGTTCCCTTTTCTCCCAGGTCAGGAATGGTTAAAAGCTGGGGTGTTTGATTATCTGGGTGTTATATTGAATTGGGGGTGAATGGGAAGATCCTGATTCACCAGTCTGTGCTCCTTGAAGCAGACATGGCAGCCCTTGCCCTGGCCTGATGTCATTGAGAAGAAGCACCCAGGGTTTCTGTTTAATCAGACTCAGCTGCTCACAGTAATGGGAACAAGTCTTCTTTGCAGGGTCACAGCTGGCTCCTTACTCCAGCAAGGAGTTGTTTGGCTCTGGTTGTCTCAGCGGCTCCAGGGGCGGACCTCAGCAGCATATACCTGCCTATGTGGAGGCTTTTGTTGTGTGATACTGACCCAGAAGAGCTTGTGCACAGTGACCATGTGTCTCCAGAGTCCTGGGTCAGGACAGGGCACTGCGCCTTTCGTCTCCAAGGTCTCAAGTTTGAAGCTTCCCCAAGAGGTGACTTTTGTCCTGCAGTGGACATTTGTTATGCCTGGAGACATTAGAGGCTGTGACAGCTGGGGATTGTCACCCAATGGGTGGAGGTCAAGGATGCAGCTGAATTTTCTAGCCTTGTAAGATAGCAAGGTGCCCTCGGTTGGTGTGGGAAATGTGTGTAGTCCAAATGCTTGTAGTGCGAGGTGGAGACATCCGCCTGGGACTGGTGTCCCCGATGGCAGGCGCGTTGCTGGGCAGTTTGGATGGCACTGGAATAGCTGCTCAGATGGTCTGGTCTGCACCAGTGGATATGCCCTCTGCCCTCTCTTAGGAGCCTGCTGCCTGCCTGCAGGTTTGCAGTGGAAAAATACTTTCCTTTGTTAGTCAGAGGCACTTGGAAAGAGGCCAGGGGAACCTGTTCTAATCTGGGAGAGTTGGCAAGGGTACCTGTGTCTCAGGCTGGTGTGGAGTTGCATTCTAGAAACCTTTCCTGAGCTGCTTGATGCCCCTGGTCAGTTCTCAGGAACATCATGGGACTCCTGCGTGACTCTGTCCCGGCTTGGTGACCCGCTGTCTTAAAGATGCTCAGTTTCCTCGAGAAAGGTTTTACAAAGCTGGATGGCTGAGTTGGGTGTTTTCCTCCTTTGGTGACCATCTAAGCTATTCCACACGTCCTAATCACTCATCTCTCAAGTGGGATATTAAACCTTCCTGTCTGCTGCATAGTGTGGTCTGTACAAACACATCTGTGAACGATCCCAGTTAGCTGTAAATGTCTACACAAGTGTTGCTCACCTGAGGTAAGCGGATTGAGCGTTTGGTCTCATTTTTAGGAGAGCCGCCGTTTGAACAGGTTCTGCAGCAGGATAGAACTGTATTGTCTTCGCACTAACGCTCCTAGGCTGGCCAGGCCTGTGCTGCTCAAGCTGATGGCTGTGCTCCTTGAAGTCTCTCTCCCACCTGCAGTAGGCTCGTGGCTTTATTGGATTATCAAGGCTTTGGAGGCCCTCTGTGGCTTCCTAGGTACTTTTACCTGTTGATTCTTTGCAGTTCTCTTCCCAGTCTATAGTTGGACACGTCTGTCTGTCCTATTAGTTTAATAATTTGTCTAGGTTGTAGACTCCATGAGAGCTGTGCCTCATTTTGCTTCTGTCTGCAGCCTGGCACAGGGCTGCCACACAGTAGATGTTCAGAAGCTAATTGCCTAGTGAATAAGCGAATGGCAAGAGGAAAAGAGCATGGCTTTGAAGTCAGATGGATCTAGGTTTGTGCTCAGCTCTCCCCGGGGTCACCACCCTGGTTACTGTGGTACATTTATCCTCATGGCCTTATGACCCTCCCCTTCGTTTTATTTGATTTACGTGACCCTGCCACTTTGAACTTCTGGTCCTCTTGCCTTCTCCTAAGTGTTACAGATGCTCCCAGCTTATGGGGTGCTAGGGATTTGAACTCACAGCTTCATGCATGCTAGGCAGATCCTCTACCACTGAGCTATTGATTTTTTTTTGACTAATTCCTTCTCCCACAAGACTAATAAGTTCCAGGAGAGCAGGTGGTATGTTTCTTTTGGTTTGCCATTATCTCTTCCATTCTTAAGGAACACTTTAGGAGGTCCTTAGTTGATACATGTACAAATAAACACTACTGCTTCAACTATCCCATGTTAGAAGAATGGGGAAGGGAAATTGCCAACCTGGAGTAAAGAAGTGATGTGGTAAGATCCAGGACTGGGCTGGGCCCAGACCCCCGCACGCTCGGTTCTATCAGCTTTCTCTGTCCTTTTGGAAACTCTGGAGCTCCCTGGACTAGTTTGCTGGGTTTCTTCTCTGTGGACAGAGGTCTCCGTGGGACTCTGTGAATGCCTCTGAATAGGTAGCAGGTGGATTCCAGGTTGTCCTGAGGTGTGTGAAGAGATCAATGCTTACAGATGCTAAGTGCTAGCTGCTGGCAATTTGTTAGAATTTCAAGGGAATGCTCTTCCCAGGTCCCAGATGTTATTGTGGGATTGGACACAAAGTCTAGAATCCTTTGCTTTCCGGAGGCTGGAAGCTTTCCCTGAACCATGCAGCATCCCAAAGTAGCTTTGTGGTCTCAGAAGGATATGGATCGAAAAAATGAGGCCAAATGCAAAGAGTTCTTTGACATTCTTTACTTTCCTGTGTCACCCAAGAAAGACGTGGAGGGTTGGATGCTATAGAGAGGCAGAGACACAGGAAGCATCTTCTTACCTGGAAGGTGACAAAACTAAAACTAAGCAGGGAAATGAGGGGTGGGCGCAGCCCCAGAATCTAGGTTGGTTCTGCTGCCTAGCAAACGTCATCTTACTGTCTCCCCAGTCTTAGTAATATTCTTTAGAACTTTTCTTTTAGACTTACTTATTTTTATGTGTATGGATTCTTTGCCTACATGTATGTATGCTTGCTGTGTGTATGTGCCCGGTGTCCCCAGATTTCTTAAAGGAGGTTGGGTCATCTGGAACTAGAATTATAAATGGTTGTGAACCACTGTGTAGATGCTGTGAAGCAAATTTGGGTCCTCTGTAAGAGCAGCAAGTGTTCTTACATAGGACCACTGCTCTGTGTCTCTGTCCCCGCCTCTTAGCAATATTCTTTTAATTGAGATATTTTTCTTACGGGGACCATGTGTGGAGAAGACTACTCTCTTTTCTTTAGGGATCACAGATCAAGAAATCCTTGGTTATATGTGATGTCTGAGCATCAGTGAAAACCCCAAGCCCATGTTGGGTCACACTGAGCGGAGTTTATACATATCCTGATGCTGATTTTCCTGTTTTGGGGCCAATATCTCTTCTGTAATAGATAGGCAGTATACATTACTCCTTCTTTGGGGCCATACATTGTGAAACCTCAGTGGACCTTAGAGAATTATAACCTCATGGGTCTATTTAAAGCTGGTGGTTTGGAATTTGTGATGCTTCCTAGAGCTTTAGAATTTTGAAAACTCCACAGTTGAGAGTCAAATGAAACCCGGAGGGTCATGTGCTTATTACCAAAGCATTAGCACTTACCCTGAGCCCCTAGCATGTCCAGTGGTGATGGGACCCTCAGAGAGTGTTTGGCCTGACTGCCTCAGTTTGGAAATGGGGAGGCTGAGGACCCAGGAAGGTGGGTGCAGGGAATGAGTAAAGGGTTGGGACCAGTCTCTGACACTCTCAGTCAAGTACTTCTTTGGCCCTGTCATTTTCTTGCCAGACAGTGGGCTTGCTGGTTCCTTCTATACAGGAACCCATGCTTCCAGAAAGCCCTGCTTCTCACTGAAGAACACAACACCCCATACCCCAGAGCATCTGTGTGTGGAGCAGAACCTGAGGACAGGGTGCCGGAGGCCACGCTGGGATTCACAGTGTGGTTCTCTCCTGATACTGCAGCAGCAATTCTGTGGGCTGCTTTTACTGTATATCACCATACAGTGTGTTCACAGACATTTTCCTGTAGGCAGTTGGCAATCCGAGTATTCTTCTCCTAACTTCTCAGGTAAGTCCCCAGGCTTTTTGTCCCCATGTGTCTCAGAATGCTCTGACTCTCTAACCGAGCTGAGTTTATTCTTCAGAGCAGTGTCTTGCTTTAGCTTTGGTACTCCATCATTTCAAGCACCCAGGAAGGACAGGTGGTTATCTTGGACCCTTTATCATTTGTCTGTGGGACACTGTGGGGACACTGCAATGTGCTGTGGAATGCAGGGATGCTGAAGTCCAGAGCTACCTTCAGGAAGCTTGTGGTTGGATGAACAAATTAAATATTTAGTAGTTGAATGAAGAGTGTGGTGGGAGCAGTGGAGTGGCTGGGATTTCTGAGAGGCTCTGGGGTTTCTGAGAGGGTGTGGGCATGAGTCCGCGGGGAAGGGCAAGCAATTATGGTTGGGCTTTGGAAAGGTCAACTTCAGAGGGTGGAGTGTGTCCAAGTTGGTTCTCTTGATTTTTCTTTTCCTCTGGTAAGATTCCCAAGCCCCCTGGCTCCTTTTCTACCATGTGGCCGGTAGAAGGTCTCAGACATCATGATCTTTTTGAAATATACTTGAAATATACTTTTTTGAAGTTTAAAGTTATTATACTTGTGTGCCCAGGAACAGCAGGGAGTGCACATGCCGCAGCAGCAGGGGATAGCTTGTAGGACTCCATTCTCTCCTGCTACCCCGAGGGGCCTGGGGATTGACCTCAGATGTGGTTGGAGGCGCCTTTACTTGTGAACCATCCTGCTGGCCCTGTATTGTCCTTATGGCCATCCAAACTCCAAAATTCTATTCTGTGAAAAATAAAGATGGCTTAAGGAAAGAGTGAGCATAGATACATGTGTTCAGACAATGAGAATCATGCCACATACAGCAGCCTAATTTCTAATGACAAAACAAAGGAAAGGATGGCAAATTGGTTAGAAGAACTCTTGCACACACATATGCTGGGGTTTTGTCATATGGAGAAGTGTTCTAGAGGGAGATTTGGTGTCAGAGAAATAGCCCCATACTGTAGATCTTAATTTTTAACTAATGTTATAAAAAGGCTAGGGAGAAATATACCAGAATACTCTCTCTAATGGCTTGGCTTAAACTGCATTTTATTTTCTATGCTAGCAAGACTCTTAAACTCTCTTAAACTCTCCTCCTTCGTCCATGTGGCCAGTAGGAGGTTGTAGACCTTATTGTGTGTGTGTTTTTTTTTTTTAATTTTTAAAATTATACTTTATTTATTATGTATGTTGAGGGGCAGGGAGAATACACACACAATGGATAGATATTACAATTGATTATATCCTTCATAACACTATTTCAGAGTAAAAGTGAAAATGTCTTACTCCTCAGGCCAGGGGACTATCCCCTCAGTGCAGTGTGGATGTCCTTGACAGGTCTCTTTTCTGGACCTCAGTTGAGAGGTCACGTGGAAGAGGCAAGAGGCTGTCCTAGGAGGCAGGAAAAGGGGCCTCTATTTTTGACTCAGTCAAGTCAGCTTGATGAGCTTGGGCTCTCCTGGCCATCGGCAGCCCTTGTTTCCTCATCTGCAGAGGGGAGCTGAATGTCATGAAAGGTCTCAGCGCTCCACAGTGCATTTGTTCTTAAAGACAGAGGATTCTTCACTCTCGTGGAGCCAGCTGAGGGGTTGAGCTGGTTCCTGGACCTGGTCTTTCTTGGAGTTGGGTGCCTTTGGCAGAAGGCCAGCACAGGGTGGGATTCGGTGGGAGCCTGGCTAGCTAGCCAAGCTGGGAGAGTGTGGAGGTTGCATCTGGCCACTAGAGGGCAGCATTGTTTGATTACATTCCCTTGAGGAGGCGCCTTGGTTTGTATGCGGGAGTCAGAGTCTAGCATTTTAAATGGAAAAGGACTTTGGAAAGCACTCTACAAAATGCAAATCCATTGCAGGTGTGAGATGATGGGGGCAAGGATAGCCAAGTGATCTTTGTAAAGTCACACACTGCTCTTTCACCCTGTACTGTGAAGCCCAGAAGATGGCTGCAAACAGAGCCACGAGTGTGACAAATGGGCTCTATAAAGAGCAGGCATGTGCTGTGAACGGGGAGGGATTCAGCAGTAAACTCTTGCAAAGCTCCCCTGGCTGGGTGCAGCGAGGCCAGGAGTCAGAGGAGAATGGGTGTCACCCTGAGCAGAGCAGCCCCTGCCTGCAGTGTGCGGTGGGGTGCAGGAGCTCTGTCCGCATGCATGGCAGCCCTGTCTTTTCCCCACCTGGTGTCTGCCTAGATTAAGACCGTGTTTGTGCTGAGGCCCTGGGGCTGTCCCCGGAAGACCCTGCAGATAGTATTGCTACCTGCCCTTCAAGGACAGCAGTGTTTTCCAGTGAGTTTCTCCAGGGGTTGCCCAGGCTCTCCAAGCTCTTACTTTTTTTCTGGGTGTTTAAGGAGTCCTGGCAGTTTGTTCCACCATCCAAAGGCTTTGTTTCCTCAGCCCTGGGCTGACTTTAGTTTTGCTTTGCACGCGCCCGCACACCCTGACAATTGTGGTGAAGTGAGACCGTGTGCGGTCCTGGGAGCCAGGCATCTGGGCAACCTTGGGCAGGCCGCTTCCTCTATCCTCAGAGAGGTCGGACTCCCAGCTGTGGCTGTGTCACCTCTGCTGAAAACCTGACGCTGGTTTTTCTTTCTGTGCTTGGCAATGGATACCCATTGATCTGTGGCCAGGAACAGTGTAGGTTGTGTCTGCCTGACGCTAAAGAGAGAGCCACCTTTAAGTAGGTACATTCACCCAAGGGGCATGCCCAGTGCTTGGCTAAAGCCAAGAGCAGCAGGTCTGATTGCCACCAGATGGCAGCAGTGGGCAGGCAGATAGCTTTGGGGACAAGGTAGGTTGGGGGACAGCATTCAGAGTAAGGTCAGAGCTAAAGGGCCCTCAAATCCTTGCTGGTCTTTTCTATGAGAGGAGCTGAGGTTGGGGTAGCCTCTGTAGCCAGCTGCCCTATAGGAGAGCCAGGGAGTGGGGTCTGAGTCAGACACAGGGTGGGGACACTGTAGGTGCGGAGTTCTTTGGCTCTCTTGATTCCCACCTTCCTACACAGCACGGGCACGCCTCTCTTCTATTCGGACCAGTCCCTCTCATTAGTTCTCCTCCAGGCCAGGGCTCCCCAAGCAGGCCATGTGGTGGTTGAAGTTCGGGCTATCCTTCATCCCCCAATACACAGGAGATAGCTAGTTCCAAAGCCTTGCTGGAGACATGCTGCAGAGGGTGAGGTTGGAGCAGGGCACCAGTGCTTGCCAGACACCCATCACATGCCAGTACTCCTCCCAGTTCTGGTTTGCCACATACAGCTTGCTTGTAGTCTCATGAGCCAGGACTCCTCACCCAGTTCAGGGCTTCACGAGGTTGAGCGGCTTTTCACTCAAAAATAGTATAGTTACTTACAGTGGACCTGCTCTTTGGTCTCTCTTTATGTCTGTCGTTTTTCCTCACTATGACCTTACTGGGTATGTAGCAAAGTGGTTGTTTTAGTTCAGGTGGATCAGATGGCTTAGAAATAGAAACTTATTTCCCACTGTTCAGAGTCTAGGAAGCCCTGTGAGAGTGCTGGCAGATTCCTCCCTCTGAGTCTACTTTCCTGGTTCATAGGCAGCCATTTCCCCTGATGTGGCAGAGGGTTGAGAACACCGATTCTCTCCATGAAGGCTATAACCTATGACCTTGTCACCTTCCACCTTCCCTGCCTCTTTACACCATCATGTTAGGGATCAGGATTTCAGCCTGTATCAGGAGCATGCTGGCATTCCTAGATCTTAGGGCAGAAAGGAAGGAAGCTGAAGCCGGTGGAAAGAGGAAAGAGGAACATTGCAGCAAGGCCATCAGCTCTGAATAGCTCTTGGATGTCCCTGGGAAGGGCTCAGAGGTCACCGGCAGAGGGCTTGGGAGCCATTCAAGGAACTCTCCTCTTTCCTGGTGAGGATTGATTTGTTCCAGAAGCTCTTAGAATGAGCAGTAAGTAGCCAGGCTTTAATTTTGCCGTCATTTTTAGGTTCTTGACACATGACACTGCTTTGCCCTTTCTCGGAGACCTTGCCTGTCCCTCTGGAGCACTTTGTAGTCAGTGACAGCCAGTTCCTTAACGTGTTCTCAGTGTGTGCCAAGAGGACAGTGGCCCATTTTGAGGAATCTTGGAGGAATCTGCTCTTTTTCAATCTGAGAATGATTTTACCTTAGGAAGCCCTGAGGAGCGAGCTCCAAGTTCTAGTCTGACTTGCTGGCCCCTGGGCAAGTCATTCAGTCACACTTCTCTACCTATGAAAGAGAACATGGTCATCACCTCTCTGCCACACAGGGTGTGCTGTTCACTTATTCACGGTTTCTTCCTGTGTCCCTTCTCATAAATATTTGTGTTGACTGAGGTGCGGGTGGCATTGCAGGCCGGAGGAAGGCTGAGAGCCGCTCTCTACAGTGGGAAGTGTACCACCTGACCCCCTGGACTCGTTTGCCTTTCATCTTAAAAATTGCATTCTGTTATTTTGTGTGTGCTCTGTAAGTACATGTGCGTGCGTGAGTGTGTGTGTGTGTGTGTGTGTGCGCGTGCGCGCACGTGCGTGTGGGTGTGGGTGCGTGTGTGTGTGTGGGGGTGTGTGTATGTGTATGTGTGTGTGCCACAGCACACATGTGACACGTAGAAATCAGAAGGCAACTTTCAGGAGTCAGTGTTTTCCTTCTGCACTATGACTCCCTGGGATTGAACTCAGGTCATCAGGCTTGGCAGCAGGTGCTTTACCCACTGAGCCATCTGCTGGGGCCTCTGAAGCATCCCGTACAGACTTAAAATGAGAAGGCTTTCCCAACAGCCCCCTGAAGAGGTGGAAGTGTGAGAGGAAGGGATCTTCATTATCAAGGTCAGTCATTTTGCTAGGATTTATATATATCATCTCTTTAATTCACATGGAAATGTCATGTACAGCTCATTCCCATTAACATGTGAGGACTAAAGAGAGGGTCAGAGACAGGCGTGCCCTGCTTAGTTAGCAGGCCTCATATTGCTCAGTGTCAGCTATAAGGTTCAATGTCGTCTTCACAGCTGTGAGGGTCAGACACGGTGCTGGACGCAGAAGGGGCTGCATACTTGCCGGCTGTATGCACAGGGGCCCTTATACTCGTGTTCTCCAGCCTCATTCTTATGTCGGCTTGGGCCTCCCTGCCTGGTTGATGGAAGGCTCTGACCTTTTGTTTTCCCTCTGCACATTTTCCCTCTAGAGAGGATGTCTTTGCCATTTGCCACTGTCAAGGGGTAAGCTCTACTGCCTTCCCTCCCATTTTTGTGAAGAGAGAAAATGCTATCTCTCTCTCTATTTTTTTTTTTAAATTTAATTTGAGAAAATGAAAGTTTAGGAAAAGGATGGCTTGTCCACATGTTCCTACAGCTAAGGGACAGCAGAGCCAGGATTTGAACCCAGTGAGGCCTTGTCCAGCACCTCTCTACCCCACATTGCCCCTCTACGGAGAGGCTTCTCATGCTCTGTCTCCTTGCTGGAGGAAAAATCTAGTTTAATAAACTTCATTATCCCGGCCCTTATGTAACAACGCCATTTCCAGGTCCTGGCAGATGGCCCATAGTAACAGTGCCTTGCTGATTTGGTTGGAGCTGAGCCTCTGACAGGAAAACTCCCGAATAGCAGGTGCCTCTCTCAGTCCCAGCTCGCAGAAGACATTCTCTCTAAGGGAGCCAACAAAACTCTGCTGCTCATGGCTTCTGCAGGGAGCAGAGGCGACACCAGGTGAAACCGAATGAGCTGGCGCCCAGAGTTTACACAAGCTGCACCACTGGTTCAGAAGTTCTGGGCAGCTGGGTCAGGAGATTCTTTCTGGGGCCCAAGGGACAGATGGGAACAGAGAGCAGAGCAGAGCGGGGGAGGGCAGGCTGCCCCACCATGAACCTTCAGAGAAGCCTGTGAAAGGTGAGCGCGCGCTGTGCTGGTCCGCCACCTACAAGCCTCCACAGCGGGACCCCATCCCAGCCTCTCCCAAGCCCCTTCTTCAGAATGACTGGGACTCCAAGGCCTGTAGGTCCTTAAACATGGTGGGTTCTCAGTGGCCCCTCACACACGCACGCACGCATGCACATGTACTTACAGAGCACACTCAAAATAACAGAATGCAATTTTTAAGTGGCTCATCGCTGTGCCTGCTGTGTGTGGCCAGTCCCCAAGCCCCTGACTGTGCCCCAGCTGACTGCCTTGAGGCTTGGGCCTGCCTCTTTCTGGGAGGGTGCTGCCTACCAGCGAGCAGCTTGGCTGGGGACTGGACCACGTCCTCCATACTCATCTCCCTTAGAGAACCCAGGATAGTTTCCCAGGGCCTAGAAAGAATAAAGAGGTGCCACATGAGGTCATGTCCACAGGGCTTCTCACTGCTTTATTCTAAATTGGCATCCCAAGGTGGGCTCCTGCTCCTCTCTGTTCTTGCCTTGGTCAAAGAGTGGGCACAACCATTGTCTTCCCCATAGGAAGATCCCAATTAGGTCTCTCATTGGCAGGAAGCCAGCTGCTTTGGGGATGCTGAGGGTGTAGATGGTGTATCTAGAGGTTCTTGAGTTCTCAGAAGTGAGACAGATGCTGGCTTCCTCACACACAGGCCATGGCTCCAGCACTCACCGCCTTTAGCCTGTTTTGTTCGTTGTACGGTTATATGAGGCCTCAGGCTGGTCTGTGTTCATGGCCAGCTGCTGAGATTCTTGCTGGAGGACCACCAGCTCCTTTCCGCATGTCCAGTCATGCCTGGGGGCTGCTGTCTCTGTGCTCCAGCCTTCAGCTGTGGTACCATGTGTTCCTGTCATTAGTGGAGACAATGGCCTCACTGGCAGCTGGGCACAGTTCTTGGATTTTTTCCCCTTCTCTCTAACTTTTTTTTTTTTTAAGTTCAGAGATGAAAATTGCTGATAAAGTATTTCTAATGAACAAAAACTGAAGGTGATGCCCAGAGCTGGGGGTATGGCTAGGTATGGAGAGGAGAGCTTGGAAAGGACTAAGGAGGAGGCCAGCTCCGATTCTTCTCCCAGATTTGCCTCGTTTGACCTTGGGAACACTGATAGCCTTCCTTTCTGGGATAACTGGGTAGGAAGTACTTGGAGGTCCCTTCTTGCTTGTGGTTTATGAGGCCGGCCTAAGGGTAAAGAACGTTGGGTCTTGTACCCATGAGCCCTTGAGACTCGCAAACCCGTAGTTCCTTATACCGATGAGTAGGGCTCTGTTCTCAGTGTGGAATCAATAGCAGGGACTCCATTCTTGTTCTCCAAAGCCTTCTTCTGGCTCTGTCTTCCTAGTTAGCGCGGAGTCCACTGGGAAGCACCGACTACAGTCCTGGTTCTAGTTCTTCCAGAGCTGCCTGTGTCCTTGGAGGACCCCTCCCCCTACCTTCCTCAGCCTTGGCTTCATTTTCTGTAAAGCCCAGTGCTGAAATTTGCTCCATCTCACTGCACACCCCTCCCCCCAGCTCAAGCCTCCTACTAGTTTTGTTCAGGGTGTGATTCTTAGCTGCAAAAGCCCTGAGGGTATAGTTTCCTTTCATGCTGGGAGGGAGAGAAGATTTTTTTTTTTTAATTACACAGCTAAGATTAGGCAGCAATCTACATTTTAAAGTGTTATTAATAAGAATCTAAAAGTGTTGGAAGAAGCTGTGGTGTTTGAATCTGGAATGAGTTGGAAAACATCTGCAGAGGCACTGGCTTCAGTCAGGGCAGTTCCTTCAGGTGCTGAGTGGCTTCCAGGTGTGGCCAGCAGGCTCCAGTGCTGTTGTGCCCCTACCCTTGACCCACAAGAATCAGCCAGGACCCAGTAGAGACATCACAGAGCCTGATACCCTGAGTCCATCAGAATGGGGGCTCATGGCCTTTTGGTTTCAGAGAATAATAATCCTAAGGTTGCTGACATGTGTACTTGTATTTGGACTCTGGTAAGTGCTTTAGTGTCGATTGGCTGCTTTTTATCGTGGGCCTGTGAGGTAACACAGCGTCTGTGTGGGTTGGCCAAAGTTTTCAAGTTTCGTGTTCTTCCTTAAAGGTGGATTTGGACAGTACAAGAATGTATACGTGTTTCAAACATCTTGTGATTCTACAAACATGTACAGTTTTTATGTCAGCTAGACAAGCAATTTTTAAAGAAGAGAGGAGCAGGAGGGAGGGGGATGGCAAAAATGTGGTTTGCTATAGCGAAGGCCAAGCGGCCAGAAGCCAGGGCTGGCGCTGGGCCTCCTCATGCTGCCAGTCCTCTGTTCTCACTTTGTTTCTTAGTAGTTTATAAAATAATTCCCTGTATGTGTGTTTTGTGGGTTTACTTGTCTCTCTTCCATTGGAACAGGAGCTCCACAAGGGGAGTGGTTTTGTCTGTGTTCAAAGCAGCATGTCGTATGGAGAGAAGAGTTTATTCTGCGTCACCACTGAGGGGCCATAGTCCAGCATAGTGGGGAATGGCATGGTGTCGACGTGGCTGGGTCTACTGTGGGAAACTTTCAGCGCAAATATATCCCTGTGGACCAGGAAGCAGAGATCAGGCCAAGATCAGTGCTGTGCTGCTCGAGCGACCCTTTTCCTTCAGCTCAGCCCAACCTTCTAAAGGTCTACAACCTCCCAAGACACCCAGAGATCAAGTGTACAAACTTAGGAGTCTTTGGGGCTTTGCACATTCAAACAGACCAGAAGGCCAGTGAGTTAGGACTGGCAGTTCTTTAGAGGCCTTCCACTGGTTTGAAGGTTTGTTCTTTTTTGTTTTCCCTTGCCTGTTGCAGTTGGGACTGCAGCCCAGTCTGGTCCATTACTAAAGCCAGTGGTAAAGTGAGTTAGCTTTCTGTAATGACTGTTGCAGGACTCTTACCTTTGCCATAAGGGCTAAGAATGACTATCACTCCCAGCCTGGCTCTCTGTGTCTGTAGCTCAGTCTTGTGTCCGTGGGATGCTGAACAACCTGAGAAGAGACAGTGTGCTTAAATTAGAAGTGAAGCTGGGGTCAGATGGGCCTGTGTGTCCTCTGTAGGGCAGTGACTAAGAAGCTGCCTTTGCTGCCCAGTGACTGAGTCCCATCCTCTCATTGCCATGACAACTGCTGGCTGTCAGTCTAAGACCAACCCTCCCTTTGGTTATTTGATTTCTCATCTCAAATCTGAGGGTCAGCCTACTCATTGGGTGTTTCTGTGGATTAAATGTGACAGTGTGTATAACAGTGGCTGGAGTAGGTGGTGACAGTGGTCACTGTGGTGACTGTGTGTGACTGTGGCTGGGGTAGGTGGTCACTGTGGTGACTGTGGTGACTGTGGCTGGGGTAGGTGGTCACTGTGGTCACTGTGTATGACTGTGGCTGGGGTAGGTGGTCACTGTGGTGACTGTGTGTGACTGTGGCTGGGGTAGGTGGTCACTGTGGTGACTGTGGTGACTGTGGCTGGGGTAGGTGGTCACTGTGGTCACTGTGTATGACTGTGGCTGGGGTAGGTGGTCACTGTGGTGACTGTGTGTGACTGTGGCTGGGGTAGGTGGTCACTGTGGTGACTGTGTGACTGTGGCTGGGGTAGGTGGTCACTGTGGTAACTGTGTGACTGTGGCTGGGGTAGGTGGTGACAGTGGTCACTGTGGTGACTGTGGTGACTGTGGCTGGGGTAGGTGGTCACTGTGGTGACTGTGGTGACTGTGACTGGGGTAGGTGGTCACTGTGGTAACAGTGTGTGACTGTGGCTGGGGTAGGTGGTGACAGTGGTGACTGTGTGACTGTGGCTGGGGTAGGTGGTCACTGTGGTGACTGTGGTGACTGTGGCTGGGGTAGGTGGTCACTGTGGTAACAGTGTGTGACTGTGGCTGGGGTAGGTGGTGACAGTGGTCACTGTGGTGACTGTGGTGACTGTGGCTGGGGTAGGTGGTGACAGTGGTGACTGTGGTGACTGTGGTTGGGGTAGGTGGTCACTGTGGTGACTGTGGTGACTGTGGCTGGGGTAGGTGGTGACAGTGGTGACTGTGGTGACTGTGGTGACTGTGGCTGGGCTAAGTGCCTTCAAAGTGTTTGCTCTAGCATTGCCCACGCTTTCCCACTTGTTGGCTGTGTGATGTTGAGCAGGTCATTTAACCTATGTGGCCTGTTTGACTTTGAAGTGGGGGTCACATGGGTGACATCAGCACCGAGGGCATCCCAGGCTGGCCCAAACTGCTCTGCAGCCTAGTATGGCTCTGAATACTGCCCATCTTGCTGCACCTCCCTCCTGCTGGGATTGTACGTCCGGATTACAGGCATGCCCTTTGTGATGCAGGGGTCTCACTCAGTCCTTCTTGCCCCAGGCAAGCACTCTGCCTTCAGCTGCATCCCCAGCCGGAGAGTCCATTCACTGTACCCGAATTCTCCCCAGGCACTGACCTCTCTGTCATCTCTTTGCAGGGTTCCCTTTCCTTTGTAGCTGAGAAAACCACAAATGGAGGCTGTCCCCTTATGTGAGACTGTTCACAGTGTGGCTTTCGAGCTTTGGGAAATTTTTTCTAAAATTTGGGGTTATCATTCATTCTCAGTTTTTATTTGAATTATCTATAAAGATGGTCTTTGAAATGTCTCATTTTACAACACTGATCAGACTGAAGATTCTCAGGGTGTCAAGAAAGTTAAATAGCACATCACTCATTTGACCTTGCAGATTTGAAGCCACCACTATTGAAGTTTTTACCTCCATGTGTCTGAGACGTCATCCGTTTGAGCCATCTCATCTTATGGGTGGATAAGTAGGGATCTAGAGCAGAAGGGACTTTTTTGAGGCCAGGCAGCTCAGGATTAGGATTCAGGTCACATGAGTTATAGACCAAAGCTTCCTCCCCTCCCCTCTCGTCCCTTCCCTCCCCCTGCTCCACTTTCTTCCCTCCCCCTTGTTCCATTCTCTTTCCTCCTCTCTTCTCCCTTCCCTCCCTCTTGCTCCCCTCCATTTCCTTTTCTTTCTCCTCCCCTCTTCTCTGCAGCTCACCCTGTTTCGTATTTCTTCCCCATCTCTTTCACTCTCTTCTGTTTCCCCAGATTTAGTTGATGAATATCATTGGCTTCTGGTGTGCCACTCACAATGGCGAACAAACTGCAAACAACTCCCAGCCCCAAATGACCAATAATGGCCAACCGTGCCTCTCAGGGTCCATAGCATTTTATACCCTCTGAAAAGTTCCCAGCATTCCAAATATCACACAATTGCAGAAACTGTCTGCAGCTGGCAAAACTACACCTCTGCTAGGGCACGAAGCAGCCTCGTATCCCCACGCCTGGGGTTAAAGTGAAAACATATTCTTATACTATTTCTATGGTTTTTGACTGCAGAATCCTCAGGACACGCCAGGTACAGGGATGGGTGCTTCTCCGCTTCCCCGCTGGCACCTGGACTCATCCTTCCCTTTGCCTAACCAGGGGTGATGCTGGGTGACCCTAGTGTCTTAGTTTCTTCTTTTCCTGTGGTAAAATACTATTACAAAAGCATCTAGGGAGAAGGGGTTTATTTTAGCTCACGGGTCAAATTACAGATCCCCATGGGGAAGCCATGGCAACAGGCACATAAAGCAGCTGGTCATATATCCCAGGCAACAGAAACTCTGTGTAGACCAGGCCGGCCTCAAACTCCTAGATCTGCCTGCCTCTGCCATCTGCGTGCTGAGATTAAAAGGCATGTGCCATCATACAGCTTTGCACCTGGTCGTCTTTCTTCCTCTTAAGGGTATTTGACTGTTTGATAAAATGATTGCAAAAGGTCCCAGGACAGTTAAATATCTTGACAATGAAATCATTTTTATGACTTTTATAGGTGAGACCCTTGTTCTTGTATCTCTGCAACTTCTTTTAATGGCTCCCCTGCCTCCAAAGTCATAAAATGCTGAAATCTCAGTGTGGGGTTTATCTCCTCTTTCCTGGTCTCTTTTACATCTAACTTGAGGTCAAGCCCTGACAGTTTTTCTCTTTCTCCTTTTTTCCCTATGACTTCAACCTTGTGGAGGCCCTGTTGTGTCCTAGGCTCTGTTTCTAGGCTGCTTTCCTTCTTTTCACTTGACGACTCTTAAGGTCTGAGCCCAGCACCACGTCCCTGTTAGTGCATCCCTGCCGCCCTCTCAGCGCTGGGTGGAGGACCAGACCCTGTGTACTCAGCACGCAGAGCAGTGCCAAGCATGCTGTAGATGCTACCGAAGTATTGGATGCCAAGCGCCATTTCGGGACACAGGCAGTCCTCTGCCAGAGGGTTGCTACCCCAGGCACCCTCTCAGGAGGTTCCGTACCTGCCGAAGGCCTGTGTGCCGTCTGCCCGTGTCTACCTGCAGTGGTCTCTACAGTAAGCATGAGGGATCAGGCTGTGATGGGAATCTTCCACTTCTTTTCTTGTCTTCTTACATTCTTTTATGGTTTCTAGTTTTTGAGTAAGTTTTATTCTCTCTGTATACATGCACATGCGTGTGCACTGTGTGTGTGTGTGTGTGTGTGTGTGTGTGTATTCTACACAGGGTCTCACACTGTAGCACTCAGGCAAGCCTGAATGTCCCTACATAGTCCACCAAAGCTTACCTCAATCTTAGACCAATTCTCCTGGATGCAATTACAGGCATCAGTCACTGTGCTGGGCTTATCTATCTTGTACATTTTTAAACAAGGACACATAGCCACAGTTTACAAAAGGTGAAACACAAGTGTACACGTTAATAAAGTAACTGAAAGTACATATAGGGGCTGAAAAGCCTTGTCACTGATAAAGGATGGCAAGCAACTGAGTTTAGGGACCCCTCCTGGCCTTTCCCTATACCCAGGTGAGCCTGGCAGTCTTGAATCCTAGACTTCTCCTGCTTCCTGTGGGGCCTGTGAATTTCTGAGCATTGCTCATCTCTCTCTTGTTCCTATCATATCCCCCTCATTCTCTAGTTTCTTTTCTTACCCAGAAGTTCACCTTGAATGGCATCTGTCCCATCTGCAGAGACAGTCCCAAGTTCCAGTGTGAATGTAGTCTTCCTTGGGTGTTTTCTGTGGTACTTCCTGCCCACTCAGGCCCTGCTCTTTTCTGGGTCAAGATGTCTTTCAGTGCCATGGTTCCGCATCTCTTCCATATTGGTTCTTACATGGCCATGCCTTTAAACTAGGTTTTACTAGCTGACTTCATTTTGAGCTGTTTTGGCATTTCTTTCTCATTTATCATTTATCTGTAGACACACACCTATACTTTTTAGATGACATTAATATACCTATTTTTTAATCACAGAAATACATAATTCTTTACTCCAAGGGAAAGGTTCATTTGCTAACTCCATGATCTTAATCTCCTTATACTTGACAGTGAACGTCAGCTGAGGGGACATGTCTCTGCTACACAGTGATGGATTTTTCCATATGTAGATTTTTTCTTTTACTCCGAGTGACATAAAGTCATAATCTCAGTGCCTGATGCAGCTAGTGTCCTGAGTTCTGTGTGCCTTTCTGGAGGGTCCTGCTGGGGAGAAGCTGAGGAGCACACAGAGCAGGGCACAGCCTCCTCTCACGTGGCTGCCATTGTTGTACACACCATCGGATTTGGGATCAGAGGATAGACATCTTTTTAAAAAGATTTGAGAGAGAGAGACAGAGAGAGAGAGAGTATGTGTGTGATGCAGTGCAGGTGCCTCTGGAGGTCAGACGAGAGTGTTAGATCCTTTGAAGCTGGATTAACAGGTGGCTGTGAGTGTTAGCCTGAAGTGGGTGCCAGGAACCAAGTACTCTTAACCACTGAGCTATCGCTTCTAGCCTCATTGGTTTAAACCTTGAATTCGATCGAGTCATTTAACTTCTCAAGTCATTTAATTATCTTACTAATCTATGTCAGGGTCATGAGGCTTCATTGGGATAGTGTCTTAGGACAGTGCTTTCTTCTTAGAAAACTGCTCCTTACTGTCCCTTTAAAAGCGGAGTTTTCCCTTCCGAGCCCTCTGGTGTACAGTGCTTTTAGTATGAACAGACTCAGAGGCGGGCGCACTAAGCTTAGGCTTGATGTTGAAGGCTGAGCATCATGTTGGGTTGGCCTGCTTTCTGGCCTTGTCTCTTCTACGTCTATGGCTTCCCCAGAGAGTATGAAGATTAATTAGTTAATCTTTGTAAAGTGCTTTGAAGGTGGAAAGTGCTATGTAAGTGGAATGGTTGACTTGCTATTGGAGATGGCACCATAGCCTGGCAGTCTTGCATGCCTCAGACATCAATAATCAATAGCAGAAACTTCTAAGATGGTTTTCCTTGATTTGAAGGAAAGGATTCAGTGTGTGTTCATGGTAACACAGTTCTTTTGGTGGTCCTGCAGATGCTCAATTTGGTACTTCTTCCCCGCTGAGGAGTGCTGGTGTCCTTTAAGAAGCAATGGTTGGGGTTGAGGCACAGAGATGCTCAATCAGCAAGGTGCTTGCCATGCAAGCATTGAGGACCCAAGTTTGATTCCCACACACACAAAAGCCAGGCACAGTGGTGTATGCTTGTAATCCCGAGGCTAGGGGGCCAGAGATTGGAAGATACTTGGGGCTTGCTGGCTAGCCAGTTTAGCCAAATAGGCAAGCTCCAGGTTCAATGGGAGACCCTGACTCAAAAAAAAAAGGAACACGGAGATCAATTGAAGAAGACACTTGTGTGTGTTTTCTGTCTCTCTCTCTCTCTCTCTCTCTCTCTCTCTCTCTCTCTCTCACACACACACACACAGAGTTGTCATCTTTTAGTCTGATTGTAAATTCTGACCAGCTTAGGTGGAGGGACAGTTGGCCACTGTTTGCTGTCCTGGGCACAGACTGTTTTCAGTCTAATCCCCCAGGAGAGGCATTATAGTGATTATAGTGACTTGAGCGGCAGCGATGCAGCCTGGGCCACATGAAGATGCAGCGTAGTCATGTGTCCCGAGCAGGCCACTTCTCTGACTCACTCTTCTTAACTGTTGGATGGCAGCATGACAGCTGAATACAAAGGTGGTGAGTGTCATCTTTTCTGGGAACATGGAGGGTTCAGGAAAGGGTTCATAGGACCAATGGTATGTGCGGTAGACTCAGGAGAGCTGTGATTGCCGGGTTAGGAAGGGTAGCCAGTCATAGTGAAAGGAGCAGCGCGTGAGTACACGGAAACCAGCACTCCGAGTCATTCCCAAGTGCGTAATATCCCACATTTCCGGTGGGCTGCACAGGCGTGGTTCCCATCTTAGTGTCCTGCTGCTGTGAAGAGACATACATCCTGACAATCGCAGGTCTTATAAAGGGAAACATTTAATTGGGGCTGGCTTACAGAGTTAGAGGTTTACTCCATAATCATTATGGCAGGAAGCATGACACCACACAGGCAGACGTGGTGCTGGAGAAGATGCTGATAGTTCTGCATCTGAATTGCACACAGCCAAGAGAGAGAGACACCGGGCCTGGCTTGAACATCTGAAACCCACCCCCAGTGGCACACTTCCTCCCACAAGGCTACACCTGCTGATAGTGCCATTCCCTGGTGACCAACTATTCAAATATGAGAGCCTGTGAGGGCCATTCCTATCCAGACCACCACAGTTGCCTCCTGGGAAACCTGGATGCCAGCTTTCTGTGTTTCTGCCTGAGTGTGTGCCAGCAGGCTGAACCTCAGAACGTTCCTGCGAGCCCCATATGCCTGCGGTCTTCTGACATTTCTGCCATCCTCTCAGGCTGTTTCTCAGCTGACACTGGAAGCCATATGTTTCGTGTGGGGCCAGATGAAGCTTTGCTATCAAACATAGTAGCTTTGTCTTGGATTTAATATGCATTTCTTGGTGTTTTCTTTCTTAAGCAGAGTTTTACTTTGTTGAAATAAACACAGATCAAGAATTTACATGGTGCACATGGCTGTGCATATTTACTGCAGAAAATCTGTTAATAATCTATGCCTCAGCAGAGTTTGCAATTCTTTAGGAATAACCAAGGCAGCACTTGGTGGAACTGAATGAATTTGGTGAAATCTCGCTTATCTGGGGAACGAAAGGCCATTGCTCCTTTTCTAAACCTCCTTTTCCTCTGTCATCTGCAGCACTGGCTGGCTTCCCACTTGGTGCTGAGGAACTGAATGCATTTCTGGCTCCAAATGGCTTTTTTACAATTTTCTCCTCCCGCCCCTTTCTTCTAGCACATACACGTTTGCCTTGGGCTGCTGGGATTGCTCCTCTGGCTAAAGGAGGACTTCTTACAGCCCCAGGAGGGGCAAACAAGAGACCAGCAGCCAGTTGGGGAATAGCTCTAAAGGATGTGAGACATGGATTTCACTCAGGATACAGGCCCTTGGACTGGATGGGAGGGAGGAGAGTTGAGACTTGGTACCTGGGGAAAGCAGAAGGAGGGGGTGGTGGGCCTGGGAGAGAGTGGGTGAGCCACCAACATAGTTGGAGTTTACACATGGTGATGTCATCTTTATGCAAGAGCATCATTGGCTTGAGAGGCCCCTCTGATTCTGGCTCTGGTCCTCTCTACTTGTTTGTTCTTGGGGGAGTCTTATTCTTGGGGTAGCCTCTCTGAGTATGAAGACTCATGCTTTCTTATTTTCTTTTTTGTTTTTAAAAACTCTTTGTGTATACACACACGAATGTACAGCATTCTTGTGAGACTGTGGGTCTGCGTGTGCCGTGGTGTGAGTGTAATGCTTATAGAATAGTCTGGGGTGGTCCTTGCCTCTCCACAGGAGGACTGGAAGTACAGACGTGAACTGCCTCATCTGGCACTCCACAGGTTCTGGGATCTGAACTCAGGTCCTCAGACTTACATGGCGGGGAATCTGAGCCATACCCCTCTTTCTCACCCCCCAGCCCAGCATTCATGTCCTTCACTGGGACATAACGAAGTGAACAGTCACAATTTTACTAGTCACTGTTGTTTACCCTCGAGAGCATGTCTGGAGAGCATAGCTTTCATTCAGATCATGTTTGTTTGCAGAAACTGGCAAGGTGTTCACCTGGGGTCGAGCAGACTACGGTCAGCTGGGGAGGAGGTTGGAGTCTCCCGAAGGCCAGAAATCTGGAGAGCATGATGCATCGCTCGCCTTCTGGAGGCCGCGGAGCAGTGTGCCTTCGCCCCTGCATTGCCTGACAGGAGCAGCAGAGGTGAGTGGCTTCCCTTCCCACAGTGACGTGTTTCCTGCGGGCCTGCTACTCACCAGGTGTTTTGAGTTACTCATACAGGAATCTGAAGGGATGCTTGTTCACAAGAAGCTGATGGGTTAATATGGTAGAAAGGTTGGTTCTTGGTTGGCTCCATGTTTATCGCCATAAGACAGGCTGTGTAACTCATTTAGGGAGGTTCAGAGTCCGGTATTCAAGGTCTGCTGGCAGGAGTGGGAACTGGAGTTCAATTGGTAGGAAGGTTGGCTTGGGTTTTGAGGATGGTATGGCTTTGAGGTATTGAGGGACGGATGCGACTCAAGCATTTGGAAGAGAGGGGAGGACTTTTAAGTACATAACACCTTTAAGCAGAGTCCCATGGGGTGAGGATGTGAGGAAAACATGGGGGCTGCAAACAGTTAAATTGGCTGGGGCACGGAGCCCTGATGAGGTCATAGCATGGGGGTGGGGGCTGAAACCCAACCTAGGAGGTCTTCAGTACTGAACTAAGTATTTTGTACCTCTGTTTATATTTTCCAGTGAAGAAAGCATTGTAGCCCACTTGCTCATTCTTGCCACTTTGGTTCTCTGAAATGGCCTGAAGTTCTACATGTAAGGCAGGAATCAATTTCTCCGGGGTGTATGTTTCTGTCACTAAATTTTACTTCACCGTTGTCTTTTTGTTTGTTTTAAAGAAAGGTTAGGGGGGTTGGAAGAATGGGCATTAGGGACTGTGCCTTTGAACTGGATTCAGTTTAATGAAGGAATGCAGCCTTCATTCAGTCTGTCAGAAAAATTAATAAGCTTGTAAGACTTCTGTAATTAGCAAGAGGCTGATTACAGCCCTCTCCACACCTGGAAGCTCCCCTTCCCCAGGGCCACCTGGCCACCTCCTCCTAGGTGTGTAGGGGGGTTCCGTTTGTGCTTCAGAGCGTGGCCCTCATTCTCCTGAGCTCTGCCTCTGTGCAAGCTGAGGCTCTGCTCTCCTCTCTCTTTGACTGGTACAGCGTTAAGCAGCACCGCAAAGACAGTATGTGGACAGCAGTACAAGCAAGCCCGCCTTCAGCCCCCACCCCAACAAAGCACTTCCTTTTTGCATGTACACGAGTTCATGCTTGTAAAAGGCCACAGAGATAGTGTTTGTGATTTATTTCAGCCTTTGTTTATCACAAATGCTGTTTCATTTCCTCTTGGTCCTAAAATTGTCATTTAAAATAACTATAGAGAACCAGGGAGATGGCTCTGCAGGTAAAGAAGCCTGCCACCAAACCTGTTGACTATGCTTAATCCCAGGAACCCACAGAATAGAAGGAGAGACTGGCCTCCTCAAGTTGTTCTCCAACTTCCATTCATGTGCTCTGACATACATGTGACCACACACATACACACAAAATAAACAAATGTCCAAACAAATTTTAAAGGGCTATCCAACATTACTGACTAGAAAGTTTGGGACCTTCTAAACCATTCTTTAGACAGACAATCTTTTATTTTATTTATTTATTTGCATCACTGCTGTTGGACTGAGCTGTGAAAGCCTGTGAACTGCTTTTTTAATTAATTTATTTTTTGAGACATGGTCTCTCTGTATAGTCCTGGCTGTACTGGACTCTCTTTGTAGACCAGGCTAGCTTTGAACTCCCGGAGATCCGCTTGCCTCTGCCTCCCTGAGTGCGGGATCACAGGCCTGCGCCCCCACGCCTGGCTCAGGACTGCTTCTTTAGAGTAGACTCTTGGGGCCGAAGCTGAAGGGCTCGGGCTCGAGCATCTTTAGGGTCTACTGTATTTAGGTTCTCTGCTGTGAGCAGATGAAGGAATGCAGCACTTAGTCCCTCCTGCATAGTGTGTTCATTTGCGGAGAGCCTGGTGCACAGCGTAACAGTCGTTAGCAACTCTTGTCCTTCCTGTGTCATTGGAAACTTTGGGTGGCATGGTAGCAGAGCCGCAGGAGCCTCATCCATTCTTCCGTCTCCGATTCTGTTGGCAAGATGCCGGTCATAGTTCCTAAGGTTGCACCTTATGTAACACACAGGCAGTTGGTGAGGATAGCATGCATATTCTGCAGGTAGTGGGGATTGGTTGCTTTTGATTACATTGCCTTCTGCAAGAAGCCTTCAAACACCTGTGTTGGTCCAATGTGTCACACGGCTGCAGACGCAGATAGTACGAACATGCGCTCTGTGAACCTGCTCTGACCTGACTGGGTGCAGGTACTGGGGTTGAACCAGGGCCTTGTGCTTATCCGTGCTGGGTGGGCACTCTACCACTGAGCTACATCTCCAATCCTTTTTTTCACTTTTTAATTTGAGATAGGTTATCATTAAGTTGCTCCAGCTGGCCTTGAATTTGTTCTGTGGCTCACACAGGCCTTGAACTCATGATCCTCCTGCCTTGGCCTCTTTCAGAGATGGGAGTATAGGCCTGTACCACCAGGCCCAACAGGTGTGACTTTTAGGAGCAAGATGAAGCATGGGCTTAGATTCTACCCCACGGCCCCAGTGGCTGCATTTGGAGCTTTCCTCCTCTGTTCCAGGCCCTGGGCTCATGTATATTCCTGGGTCTCTGCGCAGGTTCAGACCCCAGGCTGCCACATGCTGGTCAGCTGTGTTGGGCATTGTCTCCTGTTGATGATTGTGCCTGGCTTCTTTAGCGTCTGTTTGCCAGAGGCTCGGGAAGAGTGAGGCTGGTAGGCTGTCATAAACGTGTAGGTTTTGGGTGTATTTGCCTTGGAGAAAACAAAGCTATACTAAGCTAGGTGCTCCTATGGCGGGTGCTTGGGTGGGGACATAGGGTCATCTGGAGAGGCATGAACACCCTGGAGTAAGCTAACAATTTCCAACCTTCAGGGACCTGAGGGTGACACACAGAGCTGACCACTGCCTTTAAGTGTCATAAATTACCTTTCATGCCCAAGGCATAAGAAAAGGTGAGAGTGAGCTGTCTGTGTTGAGGCCTCATTGGACATCTGCAGAGAAAGGTCTAGAGCATGAGTCCTGCCAGGAGGGAAAGCACAGGCCGGTGGAGCTGAACTGCAGTACAACCTTCCTTGCTGGTTAGCAAAAAGGACTGATGAACACAAAGTTGCTAGAGATTCTTACGGGCCAGTGTGCTGGGTGCTTAACAGCCACACTCCCATCTTCATAATGAACCTGTGTGTGTGTGTGTTACTCAGAGTTTTATGCATAAGGAGTGCAAGGCTCAGAAAGGAGAGCTAAAAGTGGGCCAGGACTCAAGGTGCCAGCAACGCTCACATCTTTTCAAAATGTGCGCTTTCCTCGATGAACGTTTCTGAGGTCTGGCTGGCAGGTCTACTGCTCCGAAAGTCTTGATTCTTTTGTTGTGAGCCATGTGTCATCTGGGAATGGAGTTCACCTGAGATTCCAGTCTGGCTGCTCTCTCTTTAGTATCCCCACAGTGGCAAAGGCTGTGTGTCTCCTGCACTATCGGTTTTTTACATTTCCCTCCTCTCTAGCTCTTTCGGGCAGTTCCAGGGGCCGGAGTCACGTCCCCGAACATGCGGTCAGCTTTGTTACTGGTGACTGGGAGACACATCACAGTGGCCTTTTGCTGCCTAAGCCCCAGGTGGGATGTTGCACATTTCCCATGGGCACTGGCTCTGGCTTGCACCCTAAGACGCAGCCCTGCATTTTATAGTTGAGATGTGCCTGGGCTCACTTAGTGGGTGCATGGGGGCTCTCTGAAGCTCCAGGGCAGTGGTGTTGATGACCTGGCTTGTCTCTGGGGACCTGTGATAAGAACGAGGCTGGGGCTTTGTGTTGGGTCTCGTTCTGATTCTTCCCTGATGGGAACTTTGGTAAGCCTCTTTTTCCTATGAGCTCTTAGTTTCCCAGGATGTGAGTTGGTCCAGATGATTCTGGCAGGTTTTGTAGATCTAAGGATCTCTTTCATCCCTCCTTGTTATTTCTTGGCCATGATACTGCTGAAGCTCACGGTGACTCTGGCTTCTGGGGCTCCTCAGTTTCGAAGCCAAGGTCACTAATTCCAAGCTGCAGCTCAGCCCTGACAGGCCTGAATGATAGTTAGTTTGGGAAGATTGGGGCTTCAGTACCACATTGGCTTGGTACCAAACAAAGTTCTCTGTCTTTGTTTCTGGTCCAGTTAAGCTGAAGGACCTAAGATGCTGCTCTGTTCTCTGATGCCTCCTATCGCTTCATGGTCTACCCAGAGATTGTAGTTCGGCTCTCCTGCTGCGGTTTGTTGTTACCTCCCACGCAGACCTCAGGGACTGGCCCTTCTGGATTCCCTGTTAGCCTCTCTCCGCTGGACTTTTGTGTGTAGTGTCCCACCTCTCCCATTCCTGGGCCTCTCTGGCATTTACCTCTTTCTGAACTCTGATGTCTCAGCCTTTCCCTGTCAACTCTGTAAGCACCAGCATTCAAAGAGCTTCCTAGGACCTGAGTGAACATGGCACTGGGTGGGGTGAGAGTGCTAGAGAGATTGGTGCATGGACGTGGTGAAGGCAGAATGGCTAATTCCATGGACGCTAGCAAAAAGGAACTACTGTTTGACCCAGGTTCTTAGAACCGAGTCTGTGTGTAGCAAAGGCCCTGCATGCAGAGGGGAGCATGAATGAAGGTGTGCCGTACTGCTTTGCCTCCCTGGGCCTGAGCCTGGTTCTGCTGTGTGGCTGCCTGTCTGGCCTGTCCCATTCCCTGGCACAGGAGCAAAGACAACACACATTTATACATTGTCTCATTTGATCCTAGTATGGTACTGTGAAAAAGGACTCAAGAGGAATGATTGTTTCCATTTACAATCAAGGACACTGGGTCCCAAACAGTCTTGCTAGGAGGGAGGAGAAGAGCCAAGACAAATGGCCTGATTGTCAGTGTTTCTGGGGGCTTGCCTGGGCTCAGCCTGCACTCACAGCCCTGAGTCATGTTCCTGGTTTAAATTCTGCCCACGTTTGGTTGAGGAACACAGACTCTCCACACACACAGCCATGGGAGCAGGAGCCATGGAATTAAACAAGACTTGGGTCAGAGGTGGGGTCATTGTGAAGCTCAAGTACCACCAGCCCTCATTTTGCTGCAGGACAAAAGCTGCAGAGGATCAACCTGTGCACAGGGTCGAAGTGAAATCTGTCAGAACAAGTGGGAAAGGAGCTATTTTTAGTTTGCCGAGTCACTCACTCAGCCGTGTTAGCTGAGGATTGAGCCTGTCCCCTACGCTTTCCAGCGTGTTATTTCTGAAGGAGAAATACCACTCGAATGCTGTGTAAAATCCATTAATGAACCTGGAAGTTTCCAGGGTGTCTTTGTCCTGCAGCTCTCCCAGAAGGCTGCCTTTCCTGAATGACCTTCCTCCTTTCCTATATTTAATGCATTTCTAAATTTAAGTTGTGTCAAGACTGTGGGACTTCGGTGCCCTAAATAACACAGAAATCTACCACCAGCAGTCAGCTGAGTCCAGAGGGCTCTGACAGAATTGAACACAACCTGAAAAAAAGCATCCACGAGTGGCTCTCTGGCAGGAGCCCCTAAGCATCAGTGCTATTGCCAGAGGAACCTGAGGTCTTAGACTCTGGGGACCCAGCAGCCCTCAATCTTTCCCAGAGCAGGTCTTTAGAGTCCTGTTAGGGGCCCAGGGCCATAATAGTCACCCAAAGCATGTTCTCTTGGGGATTAGAAACTAGCTCATGGGGGCATTTTCTTTCCTGTATCATAGCAGGGGAGGGGGCACGGAAGCTCAGACTACAGTGGATCTGCCCATGGGATCATGCAGGAGAGAGAGTCACAAACAGCACAGCCATGATGGAGAGAGGGAGAGAGAGAGAAGAGAGAGAGAGAGAGAGATATGCAACAACTCTGCTGTTTTTTCCTTAGCATCTTATTCTTTTCACTAGAATGTGAGGTCTGGGAGAGGGAAGGCCTTATCTTTCATGTTGGAAGTTCTAGTCTCAGTATCTAGAATATTCTCTGATACCTTCAAGGTGTCCTAGTTTCCTTTCTGTTACTGTGATGAAACACTTTAACCAAAAGCAACTTGTGTGGTGGTGGGAGGAAAGGATTATTTCACCTCCCACTTCCAGGCCACTGGCCATCACTGAGGGGAGTAAGGTAGGAACTGAAGGCAGGAATGTTTGCTGTTCCAGCATTGCCTCTTGTCAGGGAATTCTCTCAATCGAAGGGACAGCGGAAGTCACAGAAGGTTGCTACTTGCCGACTCGTACAGGCTCATGCTCAGCATACTCCTTTACATACGCAGTGCAGGACCACCAGCCTAGGCTCGCCACCGCTGGTGGTGCTGCCATCAGTGGAGTCCTCCTCCATCAAGGCGGCCCCTCACAGACATGCCCACAGGCCAATCTGATTTAGGCACTTCCTTATTCGAGGCTTTCATCTTTGCTGACTCTAGGCTGTGTCAGGTTGACAGTTAAAGCCAACTAGAACTGTGTGTGTTTACTGATTGAATGGATGAACGATGAATGGAAGAAATGGCTTTAGAGGTGTGTGCCCCTCAATGCCCCTCCTTTCCTCGAGGCTGTGCTCTTCAACCCCAGGAGGTTTCCATATCTGTAGGCACTTGGTCCTCCAGTGGCCTGCAGAGCCAGCACTGAGAGGCTTTGCCCTGTGGTGTGCTAGTCACATCTGGGGCTTCTAATGAAGTTCATAGTCTATTAGCACTTCATAATTCACCAACAACTTACATCCACTCACCTTTGTCTTTTATGCCTGATCCAGCAGATGCATAGGCGTGCTTGTCTCTGAACACCACATTAGAAGGTAGGGAGCAGGGTGGAGCAATTCCTGTCTTGGGAGCTTGTGAGTGAATAGCAGGGTCAAATTCTTACCAGGACAAGAAGAATGTGACAAAAGCTATGGAGAGTCTGAGGATGGAACATGTTTGTCCCACCCCATGTCCATGGGGGCCTTTTCTTTCCTGACATTTCACTTCCTGCGGTTTTGCTGGATGCTGCAGGGTTGGGGTGGGGTTGGTGCCTGGAAAGGCTTCCTGAATTGGAAGTCTTGACGTTAAATTAGTTCTCAAGGGAGCTAATGTAAGTAGCCGGGGAGTCTTGGCAAGGACTTGCATTTTGGAGGCAAGCAGAGGAAGAGCGGCAGCCAGCCAGACTGAGTACTGACAGGAGAGGGGAAAGTGTCACAGCAGTGTCCCAGGAGCTGGGGAGTCAGGGAGGTTGGGGATGGAGAAGAAGGCCACTGGATTTGGTGATGTGGGGATACAGGAGTGTGGCAGCTGGTGGGTGATGGTGAGTGGGAGGCATAGGCTTCAGGTGGGTGTGCCCCTTGCAGGAGATGAAGTAGCCAAGGGGACAGGAGCAGGGTCAGCATCCTGACAGGAAGCCTGCCTTGGCATTAGTTAGCACAGGGAAGCCAAGGTGTGCCAAAAGGCTGAAAGCAAGGGTGTGACAGGGAGAGAGCTTGTGCACAGAGGCATATAAGGGAGTGGGCATTGGAACCCAGCCACCGTGGATGTGGGGGTGAAGATCACTGGGTTAGTTCCTGGAAGGAAGAGTGACATTCTTTCAACCTAGGAGTAGAACAAAAGGGGATACTGAGACAGACGCTCTGAGGTAGAGAGGAGAGCACCTGAGGCAAACAGTATTCTTTGAGATTCTGCTGTATGGTTTGTTTTATTTATTATCCTACTGGGTCATGTGCAACTCAAGGCAGTTAATTCACAAATAAAAGATGAAATCGATGCCAGTTTTGCAATGTCATATTTACTAATAATATAGTAATTAGTTTGTCCACCCTTAAATTAAACTAGGCTTCTTTGAGGAAAGGCTTGTCTTGTTTATCTTTGTATAATTAGTCTGGGAACAATGTATGTAGTTGGTGCCAACAAGAGTAGGAGCCCATGGTGGTGGCTCAGACCTTGGTTAGACCAAACACCAAATTGTTTGGTCGAGTGAGAAGCGCAAGGCCTGAGCTCAAGCTCAAGCCACCAGAAGAAACCAACTGAGCTTTTGCTGCAGCAGTTTCATCCAGCATGGTCCAGTGGCTCTCTGGAAATGAGAGCTCAACCTAGAGCTGAGGAAGCTGTGGTCTTGAGAGAAAGCTCACACTTCACGGTCACAAAGCAGTTGGTAGAATGGGGACTTGAACTTGGTTTTCAGACACTCCCCCCTTTCTGCTCATTCTCGTCCTGTTTCTCAGCAGTGTCTTCTCTGGCAGTCTTTGTTTTTACTGGGTGGAGGTAGAACTGGCGGGGCAGAGAAGAGAGAGAGCTAGGGCAAGGACAGCCTCGGTAAAGGCTGCAGCATTAACTCATGACAAAGTATTGTGCCGGCTGGAGTTGGCAGTAAGGTCTGATGCACAGAATCCTGATTGTGCAACAAGACCTAGGTTGGACTTTCTTCTCTATAACTATCCATTTCATAGCTTTGTGTCTGTTCAAGACTTTCTCAGTTTCCCCATCTGCAAAGTAACCGTAGCATTTACTTTGCCCACAGGATTTTGGAAAGATGCAAATAAACTGTATCAAGGCATATATATGCTCACTGTAAAGCACTGTGTGAGAGTGCCATCATTGGGTCCAAGCCACTGTGTTTCAGGTACAGGTCTTGTTGTAAGTGTGGGTTAGAACTACCCTTTTGTCTTAACCACTTGGGATTGTAAGTATATATCCTATGTATGATGTAGGATATATATCTACAATTCTCTATCTCATGTGAGTGCTTCTTAGAACAAGATCCAGTGAAAGCAGGTGGAGCCTGCATGTGCAGTAATCTGAGGTCAGTGTCCACCCAGGGCCAGGCCATGTGAATTCCTGTTGTGGGAGCCGTCAGTGTCTGTGCCCAGGGTGTCTTTGGCTTGCTTTCTCAGCAGCACAGGAAACTTATCAGCACTGATTTAACGCCTCCATGACCTCGTTTGTCTCCAGCACTCTGCAGAAGTGTGACTGGCCCAGGCCTTGCCCAGGGTCACCCTGGAGCTGACCAGCCATCTTTTGTTGCATTTAACCTTGGAAAGTGAGCTGTCTCGGGGTGAAAGTAAATGTCATGGAATTTTAGAATGAAAACAAAGCAAGGAGGGCTTGAAGGAGGCTGCTCGTAGTATGAGGATGGCTGAGTGGGCTGCTCGAGAGTTGCCTTGCTTGCTGCGTTCTGGCACAGACCCGCTGTCTCCTCCTCACCACAGTGATAGCTGTCTCGTCGCTAACCCATTGTCTCTTGTTTGTTCTCACCTAGCTAGCCCTACCGTGTTGCCAAAGTTAAGACTAAAAATAAAAAATTGGCCATGTTCTTGGTTTGTTTGTTTAATGTCCTTAGGAAAGAGAAAACAGGATTGGAGATGTAGCTTGGTGGTAGAGTTGCCTGACACGTGCAAGGCCTTAGCATAACAACAACAAAAATCCTAACACACGTCCAAATATAAAAAAAACCAAAGCTCTAAGGAACACTTAGGGCAAGCCTGCCTGTGAGGAAGAATATTGTTGAATACGGAAGAGAGGAAGTCCTGGCTGCTTTTTATTGGATGGCCACCTTAGTGGTCAGCCTTACATATACATAAACTTTTCCTCCCCAAACATTATTAATTTCTTGTTCTTGCTTCTGCTTTGCAATGTCCTGAGTGTCAGGTAAGTACTGAGTATACTCTCAAAGGTGAAACAAAATGCCTGCTTTCATCACTTCAAAGGAAGCAAAACCAGACCCTGCCTCTCTTCCTTCCTTTCTTCCTTTTTGAGACAGGGTCTCTCTCCCTATTCCTGGCTGTCCTGAGCTCACTGTGTAGAGCAGGCTAGCCATGAAGTCATAGAGATCTACCTGCCTCTGACTGGAGTGCTGGGATTAACACACATGCATCACCGTGCCGGGACAGGCCCTTTTCTTCATGTGCAGCCTTCAGAACCGTAAGGCCCCAGGCCAGCTGCATGGGCCTCTGTGCAGAGACTGGAAGGGGAAGGTTAAATGTGTCCGATTGCATAATTCCGCTCGGTGCTGCAGTGGTTCTTCATGGGAACACTCTCAGCCCTGATGGCCATCTCCTGCAGCTGCAGATTGCTGTTTGGAAGAAGCCTTCTACTGGGTATCTGCTGCCTAAGTGGGGGCTGGGAGTAGGGTAAGGAGACCAACTGTGGTAGCAGGAATGGAAGCAATCAGAGAAACCTTTGCAAAAAGAGTAGCTGCTGCAGCAGTTGGTCACAAAGCCTCTGGCTGTTAGAGGGACCAGATGTCTGGGGTGGGAGGGGGCAGGCAAAACAGAAGACAGAACTGGGGGAGGGTCAGCCACAGGTGCAGGGAGGCCATGCAGGGACATCGTCTGCAGACCACATTATGAAACACAGCCAGCCTGGGAAGGTTGCTCATGGCTGCTGAGCAGTATGTGTGTTGCCATAGCCAGCACAGTGAGACTGGGTAGGACAATTCCTTACCCAGGGAGGCAAGGTGCTCGTTCTGAGCATCATCTTCATGACTATGTTTCCTTGAGGCCTCTGCTGACTGCCACTGTGGAACACACAGCATAATACACTATAAGGTTTGGTATGCATGCACAAGCCCTAGTTTTGATTCCTAGCTCCTCATAAACCAGCTATGGTGCTGTATGCCTGTCCTCCAGCACTCGATAGAAGGATTGTGGGTTCAGGGTCATCCGTGGCTACGTAGTGAGTTTGAGGCTAGCTTGGGATATTTGAACCCTATCTCACAGCATAAACAAAAACAAAACAAAACAAAAAAACCCAAACAAATAAAAACCAAACCCAGAAAAAATGTTTATAGTCTGGCTTGATTCTTGGGCAAACTGTGTCTGACAATAAATCTGACATTTACCTGGCTTACCTCCCCAGGCTGGTGCCAGCTGATGGGAGCGTTCTGTAAGCCACGAAGCAGTAAGCAAATATTCAGGCACACGCGTTGTTAGTCGATTGCCTCAGGTTTGCAGGGCACTTTAATTTCTGTGGCTCTTTGGGAAATGCAGTTAGCTATCATGGAGCTGGAGTTGTGTGTGGATCATTCCCATGGTTCCTGTGTTCCTCCTTAGTCATTCATACTTGGATGCCCAGGGGGTGTTCATTACATAAGGAGCTTGGACTTGGCGTGGGACAGTGAGAACACAGAACCCTGATGTTTTCTAAAGGAGCAAGTCCCCATCAGGTGAGAGGACACGGGTTGAACTTGGTGTGGCTTTCTGGTGGGAGCAGAGAGGCAGCTGTTGGATGGCCCCAGATGAGGCAGTTCCCAGCACAACACCTGCTTCCCTCCTTGATACACACTGTGGGTCTGCACAGAGCCGCTTTGGGCTTTCCTTCTCTAGAGATGCTATAGTAAAGCTGGGACTGCAGAGGCACTTGGGGACTCAGAAGGTGTCTCAGTTGTCTTGGTTGCTGGGAGCGAACACCCCGAGAGAATAGCTTAAGAGAGAAAGGGCCTATTTGGGTTCACAGTCCCAGAAGGTGTCTCGTGGTCGGGGCTTGGCAGCCAGAGCCTCAGGCTGACCTGTCATGTTGTACCGTGGATCCAGTAGGAGAGGGGGAAAAAGAAAACAGGGCCAGTCTGCGAAGCCTCTGGGCCCACCCTCACTGAGCTAATTCCTGTAGCAAAGCTCTACCTTCTAAAAGTTCCAGAGCCTGTCACTCAGCATCACCAGCTCGGCTGGGGACCGTGGGCTGCAGCACCTGAGCCTTTGGAGGCCATTTCACAGTCTAACCACAGGGTTTCAGACAGCAGGCATGTGAGGTCACATCAGATGGATGGAAACCTCTGCTCACTCAGAGTGTGCCTCTTCTGTTGGTGTTTCATTGTGTTGTATTATCTGTCTGTCTCATACCCCAGGTGGCACTCTGGGACACCATGTCTTATGAATGTCATACCCTTGAGGCAGGAGGTCAGGGTCTCAGTCCCACAGCAGGCATTAGGAGAAGCCTTGGAGCTTTCAGCACCATCTCCCTGAAGCAGGCATGCATGAGCCTGTCATGGGGTAGCTGTTTGAGGTCCTGGCAGAACTGTGACCTGTTGGCTTTGAAAGGAGCAGACACAGTATGCAGGCTCCTTGGGTAGGCCCAACCTGAGGGTCATAGAAATCTTTTCCGTTCCTTGGACACTTGCTGAGGTATAAGAGCACACAGGCGCGGGGCGCACACACACACACTTCCCATTTCCCTTTGCCCACTTCAAGGCAGAGTTTCTGCTTCTGTTATGGGATTGTGGGAGCTCTTCCACCCCTACTGTTACACAGCTCCTCACTCTGCTCCCCTGGCACACTTTACCAAGCTGTTCCTTTCTGCTCTTACCAGCTCTGTGACGGTGCTTGTGGCAGCCATGGTCTCCCCGATCAGGGTTTGTGGTGTGATGCACAGAGCAGTGTATTTGCTATTAACAGGAGCAGGTAGTGTTCACTGTGGCCCGTCGGTTTGCGACTTTCTAGATGCCACCATCTCTTCAATCCTCATGACGGTAATGGCAGAGCTGGGATAATTGTTCCTTACTTTGCAGATGGGGAGAGTGAGGCCAGAGGTGGTGGCTAGTAAGTGACACAGTTGCCATTGAAAGGCATACGCTGCTACAAGCCAGTGTTATTAAATGCAGATCCCCCTTGGAATTCTGATGTCAGTGTTCTCTGTGGCATGTTTACTTTCCCCTGGCTGCGGTCTGTAGCAATATATAATACGGAGAAGCAGTCGGTTCTCCCTCAATTCCACGCTGGGCTGTTCTGCTTTGGTTGGAGCCCCTGACCTCCTGGAGACTGGTTTCTTTTCGGTTCTGAGATATTTTGGTCTGGTTTGGTTTCACAGGGTTTTGCAGCAGCAACACTGTCAGGCAGCCACAGGAGCAAAGTGTAAACTACAGCGCTGCCCAGTCCAGCTGTGTGTGGCATCTGTTCAGGGCCAGCATGGTGGGGTGTGGTAAGAGTGACCCAGGAAATGGATGTCTAATTTTAAGTGGTTTCAATGATAGGAGCCACATGAAGTTGGACGCTATCATATTGGACAAATACAGACATATAAACCAAAGAGAGTGTAGATTTTTTCATTCTTGCTTTGTTTCTTTCTCCCACATATCCACCAAGATCCCCAGAGTATCAGATGTCTTATGAGATGTCAGTTGTTTTGTCTGCTTCCGTCACACTCAAACATACGTTATTACATTTTTTTTTCTGACTGTGATGCATGTGGACAGATGGGCAGAGTTGCGCGTGCCTTTCAGATGAAGAAGCTGCGGCACACAGAGGTTAAATCCAGGCGTGGAGTCGAGCAGAGCCTTCCTGCACGAGTGCGTGACTTATCGAAGCCATTTCTGGAGCAGTAAACAGGACTGGAAACTTGCAGATTCTGATGCTCAGCCAGCATCTCCTGTCCTTTCCCTGCCGCTGATGGGCCAAGCCTTGAACAGAGGGGCTGCTCATTTGGATGACTCTTTTAATGTTAGACAGAAAGCTTTTTCTTTTCTCCGTAAGCCTTTTTGTCCTACATGCACTTTTAATTCTATCCTACCAGGTGACATCTTAAGCAAAATCAAATAGGTTCTTGGAAAGGCTTTGTGAAGCGGTAGAAGGCCACACAGCTGAGCTGTTCCTGTTTTATAGATGCTGGAAGTAGCATGGCAGTCAATGGGCAGGTGGAATGTCTACCCCGGACTTGTGGTCAGAAGACATTGGGTGTTCTCCCTTCATTCCTGGAGCTGCTGGAATAGCTGCCGCCAGCCAGCCCTCCCATGGAAAGGCTGAGAACGCAGGCAATGCAAGCAGCTCTCTGAGGACTTAAAGCTGAGAAGTTAGAGAAGGAGAGGCTGTTCCAGGTGGAAGGGTGCTAACAGAATGGCAGCTAACATGCTGTGCAGTGTGCCCATACAAACCAGGTCCTTTGTTGCAAGAGACATAGTTGCCTCTGGGTAACCATGAGGGATTGGTCCCATAGTCCTCTATGGGTACCAAATCCATGATAGTCCAGTCCTTACGTCAGGTGCCATGGCATTTTCATAGAACCCACACATCCTTTAGGGGACTTCTATGACTAGTTTAACAGTGTATTTTTTTTTTAACAGTGTATTAAAGGATGCTATGGAAATGATACAGTCTCATGCCAGGGGCTTAGACTCAGCAGACTAATGTAAAAATGAAATGTACCTAAACTGATACAAATGAAAGAGTGACTTTGTGTATATATAAATTATCCCTATATGCACATAATGTATATAATATGTAATATTATATACATGTAATATGATATATTCCTATTTCAGACAGCTCCTTTCTATGCAGCCAAGGCTTGTTTTGAACTCTGTTGCTGTTGTTTTTTGAGACAGGTTTTCTCTGTGTAGTCCTGGCTGTCCTGGACTCACTGTATAGACCAGGCTGGCCTTGAACTCCTAGAGATCTAACTGCCTCTGCCTCCCCGAGTGCCAGGATCACGGATGTGTGCCACTGTGCTCTACTTGTTTTGAACTCTAATTCCCCTGTCTCAGCCTCTGAATTGCTCTGATTACAGGCATGTGGCAGCACACACTTTGAATATCACCATGTATAACAAGGAAATCAGTTACTTATCAAAAACCTGGACTGTTAAGAATGTTGAGGGCTGAAGGGATGGCCCAGTAGTTAACAGCTGCTTTTCTCGAGAACCCACATCAAGTGGCTTACTGCCACCTGTAATTCCAGGTCCTCCATAGACTCACATACACACACACATATGTGCAGCATGAACATGTATGCATAGACACACACAGGAATAAATGAATGAATGAATGAACAAATGAATAAATAAAAAAAGAAATCTTTAAAATAGAATTTCCACTTCAGGGAATGATGGTACACGCCTTTAATCCCAGCACTCAGGAGGCAGAAGCAGGCAAATGTCTGAGTTCAGGGTCATCCAAGGCTATAAAGTGAGTTCCAGTAGAGCAAAAGTCACACAGAAAAACTAGTGATGGTGATGATGATGATGATAATAAGAAATAATTTCCCATAAAGAGCTCTTAATGGCTGGTTCACTGATAAATTTTATAAAACTTTTAAGGAAAGAGATAGCATCAATTTAATATCAATATTTTCATAAAATAGAGGACAGTTCTTACTCTACTTAATGGAATTAGTGTAGTTCTGATATGAAGCCCCAATTACGAAGACATTACAAAAAAAAGAAAAGAAAATTGCAATATCCTTCATAAGCATAAACAGAAAATCTTTAACAAAAGAGATAGCTTGGTGGTAGGCAGAGCAGCATGAGGTCTGAGGTTCCATTTCCACATATGTTTTCTTCCTACACATACACACACAAACATACACACTCCCCTCCTCTACACACACACACAGACACGCACATGCACACACCAAGCCTTTTTTTATTTGAGAAATGAATCCTACCTTTTGAATTTAAGGTCCATGTAATTTATATATTAACAATACATATATTAACAAGGGGAAAACTTTAGTTACATGTCGACTGGTGCATGAAGGCCGTGGACAATGCCTAACACTCAGTGTGGCAGAGCTTCAGCACGTTAGAGACATTCAGGAACTTGCACAGTTTAATAGAGGCGTTGGTAAATGCTGTCTTCATAAGAAAAGTGGAAATGCAGAATAAGGCAAATGTGTCCTCTCTCACCATTTTCAGTATTAACACTGGTTTGAGGGTCTGTCCAGCGTCAGAGACCAGGAAAAAGCAACGAGAGGTCTGAGATCAAAGGAAGAGGGAACGCCGTTTATGGTTTGTGGATTGACTTGACTGTGGAAGAAGAAAACCCAAATGTGTGAAACAAATAGTAAGACCAAGAAAACAATTTAACCTAGTAGTTATTAAAACCAGGACTCAAAGGTCATTTTAAAAATACACAGTAGCATCAAAGATTGAAAACAAGGCTTTAAGGCAATGCCTTTAATACTTATCTCAGAGAGCGTAAGCTATTTGGAGCATAAACTTGAGTAAAAATGTGCAACATAGAGTTGCCCTTGGGCTGGAGCGCCAGCTCTATGAGGAAAAGTGCTTGCTGTGCATATGACAACCGGAGTTTGCAAAAGCTGCACACGTCTGTAACCCCAGTGGCCATGATGGGGGCACGGGAGGCCAAGACGGGGAATCGAGGGAAGCTTTCGGACCAGCGAGCCTGGCGCCTGCAGCAGTGGAGAGGGTGTGTCAGACACGGTGAAAAGTGCCAGCTGCCGTGGGGAGATGTTCTGACCTCCCATCTACTGCGGAGCATGTGTGTGCCTGTACTTACACACCCATGTACTCAGACGTCACACACACATGCATACACAGTCAGGGATGTTAGTGATTGTGGTGGTGTGCTGTGTTGGTGTGATGGTGTGTTGGTGTGATGGTGTGGTGTGATGGTGTGTTGGTGTGATGGTGTTGGTGTGATGGTGTGTTGGTGTGTTGGTGTGTTGGTGTGTTGGTGTTGGTGTGATGGTGTGTTGGTGTGTTGGTGTGATGGTGTGTTGGTGTGATGGTGTGGTGTGATGGTGTGGTGTAGTGTGGTGTGTTGGTGTGATGGTGTGGTGTAGTGTGGTGTGTTGGTGTGGTGTGTTGTGTTGTGTGATGGTATGTTGGTGTTGTGTGATGGTGTGGTGTGATGGTGTGGTGTGGTGTGATGGTGTGATGGTGTGTTGGTGTGTTGGTGTGGTGTGTTGGTGTGATGGTGTGATGGTGTGTTGATGTGGTATGTTGGTGTGATGGTGTGGTGTGTTGGTGTGATGGTGTGTTGGTGTGGTGTGTTGGTGTGATGGTGTGATGGTGTGTTGGTGTGGTGTGTTGGTGTGGTGTGTTGGTGTGATGGTGTGATGGTGTGTTGGTGTGGTGTGTTGGTGTGGTGTGTTGGTGTGATGGTGTGGTATGTTGGTGTGATGGTGTGTTGGTGTGATGGTGTGATGGTGTGGTGTGGTGGTCTGTTGGTGTGATGGTGTGATGGTGTGTTGGTGTGATGGTGTGATGGTGTGGTGTAGTGGTGTGGTGTGGTAGTGTGATGGTGTGTTGGTGTGGTGTGGTGTGTTGGTGTGATGGTGTGTTGGTGTTGTGTGATGGTGTGGTGTGGTGTGTTGGTGTGGTGTGGTGTGTTGGTGTGGTGTGATGGTGTGGTGTGGTGTGGTGTGATGGTGTGATGGTGTGTTGGTGTGTTGGTGTGGTGTGTTGGTGTGATGGTGTGATGGTGTGTTGATGTGGTATGTTGGTGTGATGGTGTGGTGTGTTGGTGTGATGGTGTGATGGTGTGTTGGTGTGGTGTGTTGGTGTGATGGTTTGATGGTGTGTTGGTGTGGTGTGATGGTGTGTTGGTGTGATGGTGTGTTGGTGTGGTGTGTTGGTGTGTTGTGTTGGTGTGATGGTGTGGTATGTTGGTGTGATGGTGTGTTGGTGTGATGGTGTGGTGTGGTGGTCTGTTGGTGTGATGGTGTGATGGTGTGTTGGTGTGATGGTGTGATGGTGTGGTGTAGTGGTGTGGTGTGGTAGTGTGATGGTGTGTTGGTGTGGTGTGGTGTGTTGGTGTGTTGGTGTGATGGTGTGTTGGTGTGGTGTGGTGTGGTGTGGGGTGGGGTGGTGTGGTGTAATGGTGTGTTGGTGTGGTGTGTTGGTGTGATGGTGTGGTGTGTTGGTGTGTTGGTGTGGTGTGGTGTGATGGTGTGGTGTGTTGGTGTGGTGTGGTGTGGTGTGATGGTGTGGTGTGTTGGTGTGATGGTGTGGTGTGTTGGTGGTGTGGTGTGGTGTGGTGTGTTGGTGTGTTGGTGTGATGGTGTGGTGTGTTGGTGTGGTGTGGTGTGGTGTGGTGTGGTGTGGTGTGGTGGTGTGGTGGTGGGGATAAATTGCCAGGCACTGCTGAAAAAGCAAGAGAAGGCCTGTATGATGGAGTCGTCTGTCACTTCCACTCAGTTGTGTGACAGTGTGCTAGGTTTTTCTCTCTCTCGAGGATGATTTGTGGATCATGCGATTCCAAAGTCCGGGAGGCTTCTAGGGACGGAGCTGACAAGCTGCTCCAGTGTTTGTGCGGAAATGTGGAAGACTGTGTGTCCACAGCGACCAGACAATGCGGGTTGCTGGTCGGCATGGCTGTGATGGTGTCAACAACTGTAAAAATGGCCCGGCTTTCTGTAGACGTTTCTCCGTGTGGCCTAGACGCACAGAAGAAGCTGCGCACTGGCACGATCACCGGGAAGTGGAAACACGATGGAGTAGCAGCTACGGCCTGTGTGACTATAAGCTCATTTCCCAGCCTTAGACCTCCGTTAGAGTAAGGCTGAAGGGAAACCAGAGAGGGGCCCTTGAGACCAGCCAGCGTTTCAGAGACAGGTGTTCCAGTCTGGGCAGGGGTTGACGGCTGCTCTTTAAGGCTTTCTCCACCTGCGAGCTCAGTGTGTGCGGCTCACCTATTTCTGCTAATCATATTAGTGCCCATTAGCATCTTTGTTTTACATGTGGGAACACTAGAACTCAAAGGGCTGAGCACCTGGCCCCAGCTGCACTGCGGCTCAGCCGGCAGAACTGGCTGCCACCCAGACAGCCTGCCTGGCAGTCCGTTTGTCTTTGCCTACCCCAGGTGGCCTTGTTAGCATGGGGACACGGGAGGGCAGTGCTGAGGCACAGATCAGCCCGAGTGTCCTTTGATGCCTCTGTGATCTGAAAAATGCTTTTCTCACCTTCCTGTTGAGACTACTAGAATGGACCTTGCTGGGTTGTTGGGTCCTTGCGGTTCAGCTCTTTTCCTCATTGCTAGACTGAAGTGGGAAGTGGGCTCCAGGCTGGAGAGTGCACCATTTTATTAGAAATATTTTTCTGGGGCCTAGGGATTTAGCTCATTTGGTTAAGTAGACTGAGTTTCACCCCCAGAACCCGTGTGAAAAAACTGGGCGTGGTGGTTTGTGCTTAAGATGCACCGAGGAGTCGGAGACTGGCAAATCTTAGGACTCAGTGGCCAGCCAGCCATGCCAGTTCAGTGAGGCCTAGACGAAAGGATAGACCCTACCTCAGAACAGTGGGGTGGGCCAGTCCTGAGGCATCATACCTGCATGACCTCTGACGCTTACACACAGTTTCCTGTGGCTTTCTTGCACTAATCACCTTTAATTCAAACAAATATAAAGAAAATAGGCCCATGAATCTGGGCCTTTGTCATCTCTTGCTAGGGCACCCAGGAAACCAGCGAGCCCCTGCCTGGGCCCCTTCCGTGGTCAAGCCCTTTCTAGAGCTCATCCCTAGCCCTTCCTGCTCTAGCTGGTCCTGCCTCCGCCTCCCCTTGCCCCAGCCCTGCCCTGTTGCTCAGCTTTCTCCGGGAGCAGGCAGGAGGGCAAGTGCGGCTGTTCCAGTTCACAGCTTTTGTACTATTGGCACTGCTCTATGCAGCTGAACTTCAGTCTTCCAAATTCTTCCCTTCTGTAAGGTGGGCATTACCAGGTTCCTGTGTGTGTAAATACACATATAAATACGAATATGTGCACACACGCACACTATTGGTTTTGCCTTTATGTCTTCAGGTAAAGAGACATTTAAAAAAACATAAAACAAGTTGCTGCTCCTTCTTTTCTGGCCCTGCTGAGACTTTGGCTCTTGTTAGCATGCCCTGGCTGTATCTGAACCTGGGGTGTGGTTTGAGCACGGGGCTGACAGTACCGTTACGCAAGGGGTTTTCTCCAGGGGAATGGCCAGGTCTAGAATAGAACAGCCATCTGCTGCCAGATGGCCAGGGTTCCACTGCGCTGTGGGTTTGACCCAGAGGCTGGCCTTTTCTTTGTGTTTGCGTCGTTGGAAACTCCCCCATGCCTTTGCTCCCTACTGGCCCGTGGCCTCTCCAGGCCCCCAGGCTTGCCTCATCCCTTAGGGGTCACCCTTGCCTGAATGATCTGAGGATCTAGCAGCACGCTGCATTCATGCAGTGAGGTGGCACCTCAGCATCATAACACCCAAATTAGACCTCAGCCTTCAGCAGGCCGCCCAGTGAGAAGCCCGGGCAGGCGGCTCAGACTGCTCCATAGGGCAGCTGGGGAGAGCTGGGCTCTTCTGCCCATAGCGGCCACCTTGACACCTCTTTGCCTTGGAAACCGGCAGGCTTGGGAGGAGGGTGAGGCTGGCTGGCTGGGTGGGTACATAGAGGCCGTAACAGAGCCTCTCCTCTACATCAGAAAGGAAATGGTGTACAGATGCTTACTCCTGGGATCCTGCTTGCTCACCACCTTTCTTCCGCTTCATCCCTGTTTCATCTACGCCTTTGTCTTTTCTGCTCATTTCAAAAGATGGACTGGTAGTTAAAATATGGCCTGACAGACCCCTGTGCCTCCCTCCCCAGCCAGGAGAGTGGCCATCGAAGAGGAAGTGTGCCCTCCCTCTCTGAACTGTCAGAGTCTGAGGACGGGGTACAGCCAAGCAGCGGCAAGAAGTCAAGATGGAGGGCCACCTCTGCAGCCACCTCCTTTCTTCACTGTGACAGTCTCACTGTGTAGCCGCATGGTCTAGAACTCGCCATGTGGGCCAGGCTGGCCTCAACGGCAGAGAGACCCTCCTGCCTCTGCCTCCCGAGTGTGGGGATGGTGCGTGTGTCACCACGCTTGGCATTCTTTTATTTAAAATAGTTTTTGAAAATTTTATGAGTGCCCAATTTGTGTCACTTCCCCCCACCCCACGTATGTACATAATACATATGTACATGCATACATACCCAGCCATCCTGCTGGGTCCATTCAGTGTTGCCCACGTGCATATGCTGTAGGCTGACACTTACTCTGGTGGCGCCTATTCTTTGCATTGCGCAGGCCTCGTCTTACCCCTTTGAAGTGGCCCCAGGCTGTCTGGTGAACCCTGAGCAGTTACTTTATTCTGTACTTACGGAACATCAGTTTGTCCTTGCAGTCTCCTCTCCCTTCCCCTTTCCTTTCTAGCCTTGACAGGATCATGTTACACAGCCCAAGCGAACCTCAAGTTTATGATCCTCCTGCCTCAGCCCCTGGGAGCAGGGGTTACGTGTGTGCACCAGTCCTCCCAGCTGCCGCCTTGCTTTATACCACATTGGTTTTGCGTCACCTAGGATCCTCACATTGCTTACATATGCCTTTCTCTGCTCACTGTCAAGTCCTCACTCCCCACTGTGAAGGTGTAATAGTCTGTACTGTCCCCCCACCCCATATCAGGTGCTAGAGTCTTTGGAGATCTGGGGACCCCGTAACATAATACATTGAACCAGAAGTGTGGGGAAACTGGGACTCTAGCTTCAGGTGGCCAATGGCTGGCCTCCTGGCTCTCAGCCAGCCGCTTTCCTCCTTTGCTCTCATTTTTCTGTATTGCATGCAGGTGCCTGGAGGGATATTAATGCTCTTACCTGAAGACCAAGCCTACTGAAGTATATTGTTCTCTTTGGGGTTGGCATTAGTCTCACTGGCTGTCCTGAAGGGGATATTGATCTTTAAAACAGTGGGTCAAAACGATGATGGAACAAACAAAATGCTGGGGGTTATTTCGACAGCCCCCCTTTTTCTTATGTCGTAGTGGTGTAGTGAGATCAGTGTGCACCCTCAGGGTCAGCACTACGAATGTGGTACCTGGAGCACAGTCTGTGGCAAAGGTCTGAGCATCGTGGTTTCTGGGCAGAATGACCTTTGGTTCGGGTATGGGGACTGGTGAAGGCAGGGCAGGGAGCCTTTGGCTGCTCAGGCTTGTCCGCATTTCTTTCCTGGCTGTAAGCTGCCGCTTTACCTGAGTCAGATGTGTCATTGGGCAGAGTGGCAGAAGCAGGGCGGTGGCTGCAGCCCAGCCACACATCTCTGGGCAGAGCTTTCAACAGAAGGCCAGAGTCCCCAGTTCCTGGAGTCTCACCCAGACACCACATGATCACCAGGGCTGGGTTCACCTCTCTCCTGGGGATTCCATTTTAGGGTATAAACAAAAGCTTATTCTTTTATTGGCTTTTATTATTACTTTATGAGGCAGGCAGGATAGGGATTTATTTTTAAAAAGTAATTTTCAGTTTCTTGTTCTAAAAATAATATGTGCTCATTGTAGAGTTACACGTACTTTTACCACACTGGAGAAAACCGCTTAAAAAAATTCCAGTTTATTTTTCCATACTTTTTTTTATAGTATTTTTAAAAATATGAGATATTTCATATAGTATGGTTGCCTTATGTAGAGTTTCTCATCTATAGTAATGTCAGCATAGTTTCCCCTGCATTAGCCCTCCTTTCAAACAGTTATTTAACACGTTAAAAACAATATTTCAACACTGTTTTGATATGTCACAATTTATGTGATTATTTTTGGAAATCTAGGTTGTTTGTGAGGTTTTTCTGTTAGAAGTTAGGCAGCTCTATACAGAAGTGTTTGGTTAACTATAATTTTATTTTTCTCAGAAAATTTCAATTTATTTTATTTTTTAAAAAAGTTATTTATTTTGTGGGGCCAGAGAGATGGCTCAGAGGTTAAGAGCACTGTCTGCTCTTCCAAAGGTCCTGAGTTCAATTCCCAGCACCACATGGTGGATCATAACCATCTGTAATGAGATCCGGTGCCGTCTTCTGGCCTGCAGGTGTACATGCAGGCAGAGTACTGTATAAATAATAAAAATAAATAAATCTTTAAAAATTAAAATTATTAAAAAAGTATTTATTTTGTGTGTGTGGTTATTTTTGCCTGCATGTATGTTTGTGTGCCATATAGGTTCCTGGTGCCTTTGAAAGTCAGACAAGGGCTTCAGATCCCCTGGGACTAGAGTTACAGACAGTTGTGAGCTGCCGTGTGGGTGCAGGGAACTGAACCCAGGTCCTCTGTAAGAGCAGCCAGTGCTGTTGACCACACTGTACTTTTGATGTTTTGCTTATCTGCATGTGTGTACACTCTGCATGCAGTGCTCTTAGAGGTCAGAAGAGGGTGTCAGTTTCCTCGGGAGGGGGGTAGAATTACAGATGGATCTGCCATGTAGGTCCTGGGATTTGAACTTGGGTCCTCTAAAGAGCAGCCATTGTTCTTAACCACTGAACCACCTCTGCACTCCTAGTAATTATTTTATAAGGAATAATTTCTAGAAATAAAATATTACAGGAATTTTATCTAGTTTTTTCCATGTAGCCTAGGCTGGTCTTGAACTCTGTGTATAGCCAGATCTCCTAATCTCCCTTATTGCTGGAATTGTAGGCCTGTGCCAGCACACTGGCCAAGCAAACAGACTTTTGAAGGCCCTTGACAATATGTTTAATACAGCAAGACTAAAGTTGGCGTTCTGGTTCTTGATCCCCCTGCTCACGCTCGAACAGGTGTCTGTGTGTGCTCTGCCCTCACCTGGAAAGGCTCCTGCCCTCCCGTTAGGGTCTTAAAGGCTCTTGCGTGCTCTTACTGTGCTCGTGTCTTTTGAGTAGCACCCCTATCTCTGCAAGTCCCTTTGTGAGGTCCTGGTTGGTTTCCTTGGCCAGAGACTGGATAGAGCAGAGACCGCACAGAGCAAGAAGCTTGGCTGACCTTGCATCGACTGAACGCCTGTCTTCCTTATTAGGACATGGAAAGAACGCCAGTCTGTCTTCTGCTCTCAGCTGGGGACAATGCACACAGGAACACTGCAAACACCAGGGCCCTGTGGTGCCACAAATCCTTCTCGTCTTTACCCTGTTGTCATCAGATAGCATGCGCACTACTCATAGCAGATGGGCACCTCAGAGAACCTCAGCCTCGGCTCCTTATTCTACAGGCTCCGAGAGACGCCAGGAGAACCTAGTACTGCCCAGTGTCACACAGCAGAGCAAGCCTGGCAGGGGTCTCCACCATGCCTCTTTGTTTCTCTAGCTCTGCTTCATAGTTTCACCTGGTAGTTTTGACATCCTGTTGTATTATGCTAATTTGCTCTTCGTGGCATTAAAGGAAACAAATGGAGTCCTAGGAAATTACAGTCGCTCAGCTAGGTTGTTTCATCTTCTGAGTTAGCCTGCATCATGGAAAATGCAGCACATAGCTGTGTCCTTGTTGGGCATGTAGGTAACTCCTGGCAGCGGACTCTCGCCCCTTGCAATCTTAAGTCTGCATGCCCTGGTTTCTACTCCCCCTTGCTACCTCAGCTGCTAGTCTACTGCTCACACCTTGCTGCGTTTGTTATTTATGTTCCTCTAAATTGTAGGCACCGAGAAACCTGGGTTTCCTAAAGATTTGTTTATTTTTAACTTTTTAAATGTGTATGTGGGTGTTCTGCCTGCATGTCTGTCTGTGTACCACACTTGTGCCTGGTGCCCGCAGAGTCCTGAAGAGGGTGCCTGATTGCTTGGAGCCTGAGTTACGGATGGTTGCGAGCTGCCACGTGGGTGCTGGCATCTGAACTTGGGTCTTCTGCAAGGGTAGCTCGTGACCTCAACCACTGAGTCATCACTCCAGCTCCCAAGACTTCTCAAAATCTCCCCAATCAATGCCTTGCTCAGAATAGCGCTTTGTGAATAGTCACTGAATGAATTTAATTGCGTGTAAAAGTTTGGGCAAGTCTTTCTTCTCTTATGGTCTCCTCTTAGCATTCACAAAGCCATTGGTTAAGATTCTTTCTGGGTCCAATATTTCATAATTCTGTTTATTCTTAGTTTTTAAGTATTTGGCAGAACTAGATCCATTTTCTTATAAAAATTTGTACAGAACCTCAAAATCTAAACTACAGCTGCTGTGATTGAATTAAAAAGGCATCTCAGGGGTTAAGAGCACTGGCTGCTCTTGCAGAGGATCGGGTTTAGAGTCCCAGCACCCGTAAGGCAGCCCACAGCCATCTGCAGTGCCAGTTCCAGGGATCCGGTAACCTTTTCTGGCCTCTTTGGGCACCAGGCACACACATGACACATAAACAGTCAAACATACAGAATATTTGTACACATAAAAATAAAAAATTATAATTACATTTTTAAAAAGAATAGAGGTAGAAAAGTAGGGAGTGGAAAAATGAATCCTGGCCCTTGGTTGCCAAGTTCATAGAGCAGTAGGGCTCATAGCACCTGGTTCTGCAAATATTTTCCTTGATTGTAGAAGACTAGAGGTGTAACCCATACAAAGCCCAGGGTTTAGTTCCTAGCCCAGCAGATGGGCAGACAGACAGACAGACAGATAAAATATTTAGTACATTGTCAATGAGTAGAATTCTGTTTGTAGTCATATGTGAATGGTGTATTTATTTATTTTTTAAATCGAGACAGGGAGGCTCGAACTCAGAGATTCTCCTGCCTCTGCTTCTGAAGTGCTGGGATTAAAGTTGTGGGCCACCACCACCTAGCTGTGAATTGTTTTTTGCTTGTTTGAGACCAGGTCTCACTATGTATCTCTGGCTGGCATAGAATTTGCTATGTAGATCAGGATGGTCCTGAACGCACAGAGATCTACCTGCCTCCCTCTATTGCTGGCTGTCACATAGGAACTTGAAGGAAATACTAACTATTGGAAAAGATAGGGAGTGATATTAGGTGGCAGGGTAGTAGATGATCTTTCTTTTCTTTAGATGCTTTTACTTACAATACTAAGTACACTAATACAAAAGAAAAAACAGGCTGATTATTTTTCTGAGCAATTCATTTGGCCAAGGTTACCCAGAGCATCTAAACCTTTCTTGTCATTACATTTTCACTCGTCTTGTATATGTTGGGGTGTGTGCTCCGTGGCACATGTTTAGAGGTGAGAAGGCAGCCTCAGGTTCTCCTTCCACTGTGTGTGGCGCATACTGAACTCAGATGGTCAGTGTGGAGGTCTCCTGCTGACCTATCCGGCCAGCCCCACCCAGTGTGCTTTGGTCTTTAGTCTTTCTTTCGTGAGTACAGATGTCACGTGCTCTGGAATTGCTGGGGAGAAAAACCTTACATGCCAGCTCCTGTACCCAGCCTCGTCTCTGCTCCATCCCGTTGACGTGGGCCCTGTTGAGGTGCAGAGGGAGCCAATAGCTATGTGAAGCAGTGGGTCTTAGAAGAGGAGGCTTGTCAGATGTGGGGGTTCAGTAGGTCAGTGAGTTATAATTCAAGGTAAATGACACTGCAGTTTCTTTTCTCCTGAATGCATAGTCACATTGAACTCTGGGTTAGCAGCTGGGAGGCAGGCTGAGCTAATATTTACCCAGCTTTGAGATCTGAACTGTTTGAGGGATGGTTTGGCTTGTTTGAATTCGAATATCCAATAATAATCAAGAGAGATGGAAAGCTCTTGTTTTGTCAAATACATATTTACCATGTATTACATTCTCTTTTGTTAATACAGCAGCTAAGGAAACATTCAAATGAAATTGCCCTTCGATCGCTTGATTTATAAACTTTCCTGGACGACAGCAGCAGGACCCAGAGGATAGCGTTTCTTAAAGGTTCTCAGTGCTTAGAGACACATCACTGTGCTTTTATCCCTCGGTCTGCTCTGAAAACTGCTTGCAAAGTCTTGTCAGTCCACTGAGCCTTTGCCCGTACTCTCAGAATTTGAGTCCATTTTTAGCAGAAGTTTCTTGAAGTCACCGTTACTGGAAGAGTAACTGATCACCCCAGCTGATTGGTCCTGCCTGGACTTAGGAGAGCCGTCACAACATCTGGAATTACTCAAACCAAACTTTCCAAGATGGGGTGAATTTGGAATCTTGCCCCTGCCTGCCCAGCTTGTAAGATGGAATCCTGAAAACAGTGTAATTTTTCTTTGCTTGGTTTTAAAAGCATAGTTGTCTTTTGTATTCCCAGGGGACTGGTTTCAGGACCCTCTGGGGAACACTAAAATTTGCAGAGGCTCAAGTATCATTTGTCAAATGTAGTCACAGGTCCCATATGTAACATGTAGTGTTTGTGTGTGCTGTATATATGCCATCTAAACCGTCCGTCCATCCATCCATCCATCCATCCATCCATCCATCCATCCATCCACGAGGCAGGGTTTCTCTGTGTAGCCCTGGCTGTCCTGGACTTACTTTGTTTACCAGACTGGCCTCAAGCTTACAGAGATCCATCTGCCTCTGCCTCCCAAGTGCTGGGATTAAAGACACCTGCTGTCATACCTGGCCTAATTTTTTTTTTTTTTTAATGTGTTTGGGTGTTCTGTCTGCACTTACGTCTGTGCATCACTTGTGTGCAGTGCCCAAGTAAGCCAGAAGAGGGCACCGGATCTCCTAGGACTAGAGTTACAGGTGCTTGAGAAGCACTGGGAATTGAGCTGGGGTCCTCTGGAAGAGCGGCCAGTGCTTTCAGTTGCTGAGCCATCTCTCCAGCCCTGAGCTAGACTAAAGATGGGTCCTGTTGACCATGTGTGTGCTTTCTTTTTGTGGCCTGAGGAACCTCTATTCAAATCTTCAGGAGCTGATTCTGCATTGCTGTATTTCTCAGTATTTAACATTGTCTCGTGTGCTGAAAGAAAACTGCATTTCACTCCTAAAATTAGACCTTGACATTGATTTTTTGATCCAGAAAAATAGGCATTTCAAAATCAAATACTTGCAGTGAAAGCTTAATGTTAGACTTATGTGTTGGCCTTGCCTCCTGCTGCTGTTATAAAGCACCCAGGCAAGAGCAGCTGATGGGAGAAGCTCGCTTCTGCTCACGGCTCAAGACTGCACTCCATCATGTTCTCACGGTTTGCAGCGTAGCACATGGGGGAGGCAGGGTGGCAGGAGCTTGAAGCTGGCTGGTCACGTGGCAGTAAGAGTCAGAAAACAGAGAAGAGGGGTGCCAACTGGTACTCAACTCCCTTTCTCCATTTTCCACAGCCCAGCATCCCCACTCAGGGGATGATGGCCCCAAGAGACGCATCTCCTGTGAGTACTTTTTGTTACAAAAACCTAATGATAGGTTTGAATTGGCCATGGATTGAATTAATATCCATAAAACAGTCCACTGTTCTGTATGCCCCGAGCAAGCTTACTTGATGGCACATTTTCTCTGCATCCCCATTGCCGCTCTGAGCTGGAAGAGCACCAGGAAGTCCCCCACGGTAGCTCAGGACAGAAGTCAAGAAATGCCTGGATAATTCTTCACCAGACCTTCTCTCCTTAGACTGATCTCTTCAAATTTATTACTCAGGGCTCAGCAAACCCTGGCCTGAGCAATGCCCCATGTGTTCCCACACGTTTATTTCATCTTCCTAGAAAGTCTCCCTTCATTTTTCAAAGTTAGCAACTGCAGTGGTTAATCTCCATTGTCAACTGGAATCTCTCTCTCTCTCTCTCTCTCTCTCTCTCTCTCTCTCGTGTGTGTGTGTGTGTGTGTGTGTGTGTGTGTGTGTGTGTGTACACGTGAGCATGCATTTGAAAAGAGGTTTAACGGAGTGGAGGAGACTCACCCCCAGGCTGAATGGCACAATCCCGTGGGCTGGGGTTCTAGACTGACTAGAAAAGCAGGAAGAGTGCACTGAGACTTAGGGAACCATGCTGCCCAGCATGATGGGCCAGAGTCCTTCAAACTTCAAGCCAAAATAGGCCCATCCTAAAGTTCTTGTCAGATCTTTGGTCCCAGCAATGAGATGATTAGGAAATGGAGGAACCTCATGTACATTTATTGGTCTGTTCTTTCTCTCTCTTTTCTTTTGTCTTCTGTTTACCCAAGTGCCCTGTCTCAGTAAGGGAATCAGATGGGACAGTGGCTCTGACTGGTTGCTGTGTGCAGGCCTGAGAGGGGGATGCTGGGGCCCCCTCTGAGTTGAGGGCTCAGCCTCAGCAGCCCCTGTGGCATCAGAACCAGCGTTTCTATCTGCCCCCTCTAGTAAGCTTGGTTTTCTAGGTACCAGCATTTAAGATCCTTTAGAAATCACATGTTATGTGTTGGGGGAGCCATTGGGGACTGTCCCTCAGCTAGTAGATTGCTTGCCTGGCATGGCTGAAACCATGGCTTTCCTCCACAGCACGGCACAACTGCAGATACCATACAGGTGGTCTATGTTTGCAGTCCTAACAGTTGAGGGTCTGGAGTTCAATTTGACCTCTGAGTTTGAGGCCTGCTTAAGATACGTGATATTCTGTCTCAGAATGAAACTTGTTTTGTCCACTGTTAATTTCTCTTGCTATTATTTCTATTTCATGTGTGTGAGTGTTTTGCCTGCACGCATGCCTATGCGCCATTGTGCAGTGCCGGCAGAGGTCAGAAGAGGGTGGTGGATCACCCGGCCTTACAGATGGTAGTAAGCGACCTTCTGGGTACTAGGAATGGAACCTGGGTCCTTTGGAAGAGTAACCCTTAGCCACTGAGCCTTCTCTCCACCCCACCAGTGCTATTATTATAATAATAATCAGCAGCAGCAGCAGCTTGCCGGAATCCCAGCGTTTTTGTTTCAGCAGCTCTGGATAGAGCCTGATAATTTGGTTTCTCCCACGTTCCAGGCGTTGGCAGTGCCGCTGGCCTGTGCCACGTGCAGAGAATCCCGCCCCAGGGTTAGCTGGTGGTCTGCTCTTCAGTCTGGGTGCACACAGACAGTGTTCTAGTGTGGGCCCAGTTCCGGGGTGCCACGCCTTTCACCTAGTGTGACTTCAAAAGTCAGATTTTCTTTAAAGACTATCATCTTACTTTGTTACTGTGTTTCTCTAGCTCTCCAAACTAGTTGCAGGGGATGAACTGGGGGCACGGTGCATGCTTCCATGGGGGTGGGTTCTTTTGCAAGCATGGCATATTGGACATTGTTTTTAGGCCTTCCGTGAGAACAAGGTCCTGGGTTTTGAGTGGAGTACATTATTCTTGTGGCACTGTTGGTGAATTAAGCATGACATTTTGCACCGAGGCCCCTCTATTGCGTGCCTGCTATTCCATGCAGGTCAGCAACTCATTAAAAGTGTTACTGTTGTTGCAATGGGAAGCAAGGAAAGGAGAGAATTGTTTTCCTTGGTAGGTTTTGCCTGGCAGTGTTATTGATTAGTCTTTGTGGTACCCGAGCTAGTCTTAGATACCTGAACAGCCAGGCAGGTAACAAATGTTTGCTGCTTCTGGGCACATGAGTGATGGTGTTATCTAGTAAGTTTCGGGTACTGATGGAGCAGGCACTGTGTGGAACCATAGAACTAAAAAGCCTGAGGGAATGCTAGATGAACTTCCTCAAGACTGTTTTATCTGCAGTGTGAAAGAACACCACAGACATCACTGTGATGGGACTGACTGACATGCACCCGGAAGACAACTTCAGCGCTTTAAGGACTCTTAGCTCTCATCCTTTCCACTTGCAAGTGGTGAAATGACAGTTAAATAAGGGAAACACTTGCTTCTGAATTGTATGCCTAGTAGGTGGCTTTGCATTGAGCCCTGTCCTCCGGGCCTAGGCCTGGAGCTGGCCTCATGACCCAGTGCAGCCTTCCTTTGGCTGGTCCTGATCCAGCTATGTATAGATCTTTAGCCCCCTTCCGAGTTACCTGTGGACAGCAGGGTTAAGAGTAAGCTTTGTATGAGTTATTTGTGCTCTTCAAGTGCCCCCCCCTTTTTTTGTATGAGGAATGGGCTCAGTCTCTACCATCTTCTCCCCACGACTGCAGCCATTTGTTTTCCATCTTTAGGGCATGGCTGGGCCAAATGTTCTTTGACCAAACAAATTAAAGGAGGTGGGACCTTTATCTGGGCTATTGTCCCTGCTCTGCTGTCCCCAAGTGCCATGTTGTCACTTATGCCTGAATCCTGTCTTAATGAGTTCCTGTAGGGTTGAGTCCTGCCTTGGTGCTAACCAGTTCTTTCTTGATGGCAGGAGAGTCTGGAGTTCAGGCTGGAGCAAGTGGGTAGCGTCTGTTGAAGGTCTCTTCTGTGGCAGCCCCCTCATCGACGTCCTGTGATTTAATCTGTGAGCATCAGCTGTTGTGCTGACGAGACTTGATGTGGGGACGCAGCTGCCGAGTGGTGGAGTTGGGTTGGCTGAACTCTAGTCCTGTACGTAGCTCACTGTACTCAGGGCTTAGAGTTTTCCCCTGCAAGCTTCGGTTTTTTATTTATTTCCAGGGGAGTTATTAATATTATGTATTATAGTCATCTCAAGTCACAGGAGAGGCGGGCCCTACGTGCATGGTTCCCCCTCCCTGCTGGAAAAGAAGAATGATGAGTTTGTAAAATGTGGAGAAAGGAGAGGGGGCTGATGAGATGGCTCAGTGGGTAAAGGCACTTGGTCTCAAGCTCAAAGAGCAGTAGTCATGCCCCAGGACTCACATCCTGGAAGGAGGTGTCCTCTGATCTCCACATGCCTGCCCTGGCATTCATATGCCCGTACATACCCAATATTGTAATAAGGTGCATTAAAACACCTTATTAGAGAAGAGGGAGAGAGGGAGGAGGAGGGAGGGGGGAGGGAGAGAGAGGGAGGGGAAGGAGAGAGAGGCAGAGGGGGAAAGAGAGAGGGAGACAGAGACAGGGGGAACAGTGGTGGTGGTAAGCACCAGACCATCCTAATTTATCCCAGAGCACGGTGCTGGTCGGGGGAGACTTCACGGAGGGGGAAGCATCTGAAGCAGACCCGAGACAACAGCATGAAAGACCCACACAGACCGAGGGCAGGACCTCTGTGAGAGTCGGCCAATGTTCTGCTGCCTGCCTGTCACAGTGCCTGGTAACTTAATGGGTTTCCCATGGGTGTTTGTTGCATGAATACATGACTGGGGCACTGAGGGAAAGCGTGTTTTGCTTCTTACATAATAACGGAAGTTACCTTGGAATGCACCGCAGTTCCAAACAGGTTTTCTCCCAGGACCTCCTGTCAGTCTGTTGTTTTGGGTTCCCTTGCTCTATTTGGAATGTCCACACGTGTCCCATCTTTCCTTTATGCCATGGGGTGTCTTTCTCCCTCAAAGAGATCAGGAATGGAGCTGTTCTATTGTCTTCTGAGTGGCTGCCTGGAGCATGAGGTTCAAAATAGCGGCAGTGATTTGATTTTTTTTCCCCTTTGGGGATCTGACAATTGAAAACAAATGTAGAAAGAGCCCCAAAGGACTTCCTCCCCTTAGGGTCATGTGGGATGGCAGCACTGATTATTTGCTCTTTGACAATGCAGAGTTATGTAAGTTGGTTGAGAGTAAAGGCAGCTCCACCAGTCGGCTTGCCTTGCTGAAGTGGCTTTACACTCCCCACAGTGGGTGGGTCAGGAGGCTGGAGAGCCTGTCCTCTGCTCTAGTCCTGGTTACTGGAGTTCGACGAATGTTAATTCACAGCATGAAACCACAAACACGTAAACACCATTCAGTTTCTCAAAAGTAAATTCTGACCTGGGAATTCTGCTGAGAGCAGCACACACATTCCAGGACTGGAGTAGGCCAAAGGGCCAGCTTGTCAGTGTTCTTCAGTTCAGGAAATATTCCAAGCCTGTGAGTCCTCAGTTTCCTACATTTCAGTCTTCCAGTCCCCTGGGGCCTTCCTTTCTGGCCCAGCTCAGGGCGGCTGGAAGGGCAGTCTTGACAGCCGTCAGTGAGATTGGGTAAATGACTTGTCAGCCCTTCCTCTGCTGCTCACGCTTTCTCATTGATTGCTTTGCGAGACTTTCTTAAAGAATTGCTGTGTGCATGTGTGCAGGTCGTTATAGCTGGAGAAAGGCTCTTCAACCACGTCCTCACAAAGCTTGCCCCAGTGGGACAGATGAGTGTACGAGATGGGGTACCTGTTGATGGGTACAAGATGAGGTACCTGTTGATGGGGTGATGAGCCCAGGATGCCGCAGTCCACATCCTGGACGCAGTGAATGTCAGTCACCAGAGTCTGCGAGCGCTCAGGATTGACGCCACCCCGCTGATGCTGCCCACGGCGGTCTTCTCACGCCCTGGAGAGAAGTCTTGTTCAAGGAGAGTGACGCTGACCAGTTCTGTCTCCTTGCTTCTGAGGCTCTGCATAGACTTGGGAAATCTTGAAGATGGACTGGGGAGGCCGAGCCTCTGTGGCTGATGGCTTACAGAGGGTCTCAGGGTTAGGTCTCTATTCATGGTTTCTGGGAAAGTTGGTAGGGAAATGAGGGCCTGCACAGTCATGTGATCCTGAAGTTGTGAGCTGCAGGGAAGTTTTAGAGGGGTTTCCGGAGCTTGGCTTTTTTTTTTTTTTTTTTTTTAATGTGCTAAATGTGACATTGAGGGCAAGAGAAGAGACTCCTTTCTTACACGCTGGAAGTTTGCATAGTCTGCAAGCCCCAGACTCGCTTCTTGTAGAGATGTGGGGCAGTTGAACTCTGCCCTCACACGGGGTCATGTGACCAAAGGTGAGCAGTTCTAAGCACACAGCAGAACTTAGGTCAGGATTCATGATAAGAAACCTGATCAAGTGACTGCCTCTCATCTGTAGAGGCAGGCAGAGTCCAGGAGGCTGCAGCCCAACACCTTAGGGAGAGCCAGGGATAGGCCCCTGTCCTGTCTCTGCACCTTGCTGGCTGAGTGAGGCTTTCTCAGCTACAGGCTCGCGGAGCCGGAAGCGCGGTCTGCTCTGTAAGCTCATTAGTGTGGTGTCTTCCTGCTCCCTCCCCTTCTTTCCCGTAGGACTGGTGCAGATAGGCTGTGGTCTCTCCCACCTCTGCTGGCAACCTCTGCTGGCCTTGTTCGTTAGGTCCCAGCTAAGACTGAGGCTCTGGTGGGGGAGGGCTGACCTGTGACCCCAGTGGCAGTAGGTTGGAGAGCTGTGGTTTCTGAGGTGGCCTCTTTTAGAGCTCTGCTTGGTGCTGGCAGGCAGTGTTCCAGGACAGAAGGCACGCTAGAGCTGCTAATGCTTGCTTCATGGTTAGACTTTCATGTATAATTAGTACTTTTAAGCCATTTTAGCTAAAGATTTCAAACTTAGAGACGCTTAAGTTCTTGAAGATTTTTTTTTCCTGGACGGCAGCTGAGTTTCAAAGGACCCTGTGCCAGTTCCCACCAGGCACTGATCGTCAGTCAGCAGTCCCTCAGTGAGTGCTTGTGTCATGTATCTCTTCTCTAGCTCCTTGTAGGAGATGCCGTGATCACTCAGGCTTGGCCTGGATCCTTCTAGAAGCCCTGCTACATACAGAGAATGATCTACCATAGCATATTTTTGTTTTGGATGAATGTGTCTGTTATAGAACAGACCAAAGTAAAAGAATTAATAGCAAGAAATAAGGGGCCAAATACTATCAAATCCCAGAATTCTAGAAATTCAGAAATCAAATGGGAAGCCTTTTTAAGGCAGCCAGTTGGAGTTTCCAGTTGAGTGAGTCCTGGCAAAGTAAAATGTCTCCAAGACAAAGCTTTTATATAAAAGAACCACACAGAGAACCTCACCAAATTGGATGTCCATGACATTTGGCAGAAACTGACAGGGGGAGTTGAGGCAGTCCGTTGGAATTCTTGGTTGGTCTCTCTGCATGGCTGAGAGTTCGGGGTTGACCTCCCACGGTTGGACAGTGGCACTGTCGCACTTTCTCTTCATGTGACAAGCTGTGGTAACATCTGCTAGAAACGATTTACCTTCCAGCTGTTTTCCCTTTGTGTCACAGAGTTGCGAGGTGGCTCAGGCCTCCTCCAGACACGGGCCTTGGAGGGTACTTAGAGACAAGCATGCTTGGATCGGAAATTGGGGAAGGGGCTGCTTCGAGATGTAGCTTGAACAGCTTGCCGCAGTTTATGATACAATGTACATTACAGTATAGACTGGTGACATTCAAACATGGTGTGAAGAATCACATTGGACCTTGTTGAAGTGTGGGTTCTGGTTCTGCAGGTGTGACTCGGTCTACACTGGCTCTCTAACATGCTTCCAGCAGAGCTGGTGTGGCAATTGCTGAAAGCCAGGCATAGACGGGATCTTACAGATGGAGCTCCCAGTCTGCTCCTGTGCTTCTAGGAGGAGACAGCAGTCCAGAGCAAGACGCCAACTTAGCTGAGGCCACACACAGAGGAGATCAAGACTGCATCTCCGGTTACCGGTTTCCCTATATGTTATATGTATACTTTTCTTTTGCTGACCTAATCTCTTGGTTTGTAGTGTGGGTTGGCCTCGAACTTGTGATCTTTCATCTTCAGCTTTCAAGGTGCTACTTTTTTTTTTTAATTTAAAATGTTTTTGTTTATATTCACACCAAAACAAAAACAAATGATCCCTTATTGGGCAATTCCAGGGAATCGATTAAGTCAAATATAGATACTTCCCATATTATAAAGGTATTGCATTCCAGTAACCCTATGATACATTTAAAATGTCATTAAGTTCAAACACACCAAATACATCTACCCTTCAAACATCATAAGTTAGACTCACTTGTGACTGACTGGCTCAGAGTGTTCATATTCAATGAACTGAGAAAAATCAAGTAACACAAATTCTGGCCCTTAAAAAAGTCAACTTGATACTATATTTCAAACTTTTTAAGGTATTGCTAACTTTTTTAAAAATTTACTTTTCTATGCTGATCTGGAAGGGGAAGGAGCAGAAATAAGGTTCCTAGCTGCATTATCAGGTTTAGGGCAGTTGTCCAAAACTGAGTGCTGACAGGCTGGCTATATCTGGCCGTGCCTGGGGCCCTTCCTGCTTGGCGATGAGACTTCTCTGTGTTGATCTCAGAGTGTCCTCATACCAGGCTTGACGCTCAGCAGTGTGTGCTGAGGAGGATTTGAGTTTCCTTCTCACTGCACAAGGGGAAGTAGGTGATGCCAAAAGGTACCAGATGGCTAAATATCCAGGTTGCACTCTCAGATCCCAGGAGCCAATGGTCTAGGCCATGGAAACAGCCACCGGACTTCAAGAACAATGTATGGTTGGTGTGTTGATCCTCAGAAAAAGTACCTAGTGGCAAACCTGGCATCTTGAAAGTGGGGCAGGTGGGTTTGCCCTAGAAACATGGCCAGGGAGCATCAGGCAGTTGCTCATTTATTAGGGATGGGGCGTGGCTGGAGGGAGGGGCCGAGGCAGACACTCTGCTCTGTTCCAGGCACATGGGCTGACTCCATTGCAGACATAGTTCTTGTGGGCTTGCTGTTGCTAGACACTGGGCTGTGCTGGGGGACGTCGGGGGGAAGCTGCAGCGTGAGTGCTGGTCTAAGGAGGCTCCAGGGCACAGTCTGCACTTTAGGAGGAGTGACAAAAGTGTAGCCTGGCCTTAGTGGACCGACTCGAGAGGAAGCAACTCAGGGTCTAGCCCAAGGCCGGGAGACAGATGCACCTTGAGGAAACCCAAGGAACAAGGGCAGCACAGAGACAGAAGCACGCTGAGGGCTGAGGACTCTCGGGAGGTTGGGGATGAGCCTGAAGGGAAGTCCGCCTGCTGGGCCCATGCAAGCACACACTGGGTTGCGGGGAGAGAAGTCACAGGGCCTTGTTGGTTGCTTACCTGCTTACCCTTCGCTTCTGACCATGCTTGTGAAAGCACCGTATTCTGGAAGTTGCTGGAAGCTACTGGAGCAGCAGAGGAGCAAATAGGCCCTGCCTCCATCATCCTCTGTACCAGTGTGTCCTGGGACCTCATAGAGCTGTTTGCCTCCTGATGTAGTCAGTGACCAAAACCCTAACTGGGTAGGGGAACAGAAAGAGTGCCCTTGACACCATAGACCAGCTAGAACCTAAATGGACACCTCAAGACCAAAGTGGAAAATTATAGCATCAGGGAAATAATTAACAGTTGAGGGGGGAAAATGCCTGACATTTAGTAGGCCTGCAGTAAATGTTTGCTGGCTGAATAGGTGTTTTACAGTCTAAAGAAGGATTTGTTCCTAGTCTTTGGGAATCAGGCAGCACTTTGTACCCATATCTTAGCATAGTAGCTGAGAAAGATGTCTCCTCTTTGCCCAAAAGCATGTGGCTGGGAGTGTGGGACTCCATCTCAGACAGCTCAGGAGAGTGTGGCCTAGTCATTGTTGTACCTGGAGATTTGGGAAACAGATGCTAGTTTTTTTTGTTTGTTTGCTTGTTTTTGTTTGTTTGTTTGCTAGATCGAACCCTGGAACACTGGGGTCTGCCGAAGCAAGAGCCAGCACCACTGCTGCCTACTCATTAGCTTGTTCTGTGTAATTAGATTGAAACCAGGGAAGGAAGCAGCAGCCTCAACCATTGTGTGTGGCACAGGCGCAGGCATGTGCATTCTTTCTCCCTCCCTCCTTCCCTCCCCCTGCCCTGCACAGGGCCACTAGAGCAAGGCCTTTTCAGTGGACAGTGCTGTTTCTTTTGCCAGGAGTGTGTGTCTGACAGACAGCTGGCGGGCACATTTCTGGGACCTTAGAGATGTGGTGAATTACTCTCTTATTCTTGTTGGCGTCTTTTAGGACAAAGAGGCCATTGCTTTATCTTTTGAGAAGTGACTGAATGAAGAGAATTTTTTTTCAGTACCCAGAGGATCTTGGATTCCTGTAAATGGCTTTAAAAAGAAGTACCCCTGAAAGGTTTTGGCTGCCCTGGACCGTGTACCTCTGAGTTTGCCTGTAAGTGGAGAGCTGCTGGCCCCGATCCCAGCCAGGCCTGTTGAAGGTGGTTCTGTCCACTCATCAGTGGCGACTGTGACCTCTGAGCTTGCTCACTCTGTTCAAATCTTTCTGCTGGAATTTTCCGCATTCACTCTGCTCTCTCTCTGCTCTGGTGGAGAGGGAACAAACCCAAAGATGGCCTTCACTGTATCTGCAGTCACACTGGATGTGAAGGAGCAGCTCCCAGGGCCAGCTGTGGTTTCTCTGGGATGCTGCTTTCTGCTCTTGGGGCTGCCTTTTTCTTCTCCCTGTTTTTATTCTCCATTGCTTTCTCCTTAACAGAAATTGAGTTTCTTTATTGCTGTTTTGCCTCTGTTTATATGTCTAATCCCCTAAGTGCCTGAGCCGGTTGGTCAAACCCTGCAGGGGTTCTCCGTGTCACAGGGAGAAATTCAGGATCCCAGGCAGAGCAGACTGGCTGTGCCTGGCTCCTTCTGCTCTTTTCCTGGGAGTAGCACAGCCCTGCTTGTAGCTGGAGAAGTAGTTCCCAGACATGACAGGTTCCGATGCTGGCCTCTGTGCTGCCCTTCCTGAGGCCTGGCTTAGTTCTAAAGAATCTCCTTCTTCCTCTCTGATGCTCTTCATTTATGCCAAGGCAAAACTTGGTTTTTGCTCTCCACCATGTTCTGACTGTAATTGAGATGGATTCCTGATAAATTATTTATCACATAATTCTGCAATCATTTCTTTGAATGTTTATCTCTTTCTCTTACCCCAAATTCATTATGTCAGCTCCATTCACTAGCTAACTGCTGTTGAGTGCCTCACTGTCAGCCAGTCCAGCCTGGGCTGAGTAAAGGCTTCCCATATGCTTGCTCATTTCCCCTCCCTGCATGTCAGGGTTGTTATCATCTGTACTTCACATACCAGGAGACGGAGGTTTGGCAATTTAAGGGACTTGGCAGGGCAAACTGGGATGGGCTTGCACCATGAGAGATGTTTAAGGTCAGTGTGATATAGCCCTCCCTCAAGGAGCTCCCTGTGTAACTGGGGAAATGCAGTCAGCGCCCGAGGATGCCACGTTCCTGTTGACTTTTTGTGAACCTCAGACAGGCACCACCACCAAGAATAGGTCACCTCACGTGCAGCACGGTGGACCAGAGAGTTTAATTGGGGTTTCTTTCTTAATTATTAGCTACTTACAAGTGCAGTACCACTGATGGAAGGAAAAAAAAAATCTCTGGGCAACCATTAACTGCCTATGTGTCCTCAGGGAGGGCCTTGGGAGCCTTGGGCCAGACTAGTGCAGGTCTCCTCCAGGCAGTCACAGCTGAGAGGGCCCCGCTGCGGCGTGCTCCAAGGACAGCACCGCACAGTGAGGTTGTTTCGGGCTCTGTGGAAGCAGGAGAGGCTGGACCTCAGGCACAGGCAGCAGCCAGCACTGTGCTCAGTTGAAAATGTCAGCCATTTTTTGCTCGCTCGCTAAAGACTCCCTGGCCCATGCACAGCAACTCCTTTCCCAAGAGTCTAGAGCCTGTATGACCTCCTCCCTCCGCCACAGACCCACCCTCTGTGTGAGAAGTATGCGTGAGGACATGAAGGTTTCTAGAGTACCAGAAGTCCCTGGGGATCGCCCTTGTTCAGCTCATTTGTCATTGTCTAGGCTTCCTGGAGCGTTTCCATCCTAGGGAATTTTTTTTCTTGGCCTCCGGACAGAGTTTCTAAGAACATATCTTAGGACTGGGCCCTCTGGCACTGTGTCCCTCTCACCCTACTAGTGCTAGCCAACCTCTGGCATGCTGGCTCCTGCCTGCTAGTGGAACAGAGGGCACTGAGGCATGACCCCCACTTTCTAGGGATAGTGTAAACTGGGCCAGCAACAGAATTCAGGCTAGCCTAGAGGTGATCCCTGGGCCTGTAGCAGAGTTAGACCACTGAGTATACCGTTAGCAACAGACAAAGGAGACAGTAGCTAAGGACAAGGAAACAGCAAAATGCCAGCTGTTTGTCTCGTACTCTAAATAGTCCTATGCCCAACCACAACATCTGCCTTCCCAGGAGCCTGGAGTCTGTATCTCCTCTGCACTGGGTCACAGATTCACAGTCATCCACAAGAATATGCCTGAGAGTGTGTAGGTCAGCCAGAGAGGGCCACAAATAGTATAATGGGAAGGGTAGGATGTCTGAAGTAGAAGCTGGGAGAGATGTGAAAGAGCCGTCTGTGGACTCCTTATCCCTTTCTTGTCATTAGGAGAAATGCCACAGTCAAAGTGTCCAGCCAGAAAGAGGCCCTGCAGGATAAAGATTTTATTCTGTATTCAAAAAAGGTGAAACCTGGCTCAGTTGGTAGGGTGCGTACCATGCCAGCATGAGCACCCAAGTTCAGGTCTTCGAGGTGTGAGAAAAGCCCAGCATGGTCGGTCATGCATGTCTGGAATGTTCGTGTTGGAGGACTGGAGACAGGTGGGTCCCCAGCTTCCTGAGAAGGCCCAGGGAACTGGTGAGCTACAGGATTAGTTACAAGACTGTCTCGAAAAATAAGATGGAGGGTTGAGGAGATGGCTCAGTAGGTAAGTATGAGGACCTGAGTTCAGACCTCCAGAACCCACACAAAAAGCAGGCCGTGGACTCAAGCTGTAACCTCAGCTCAGGGGAGCAGAAAGCGGTCACTGTCAGCCAGCCTAAGCCGAAGTAGCTCCAGGAGCAGTAACAGACCCTATCTGAAAATGCACAGTGGGAAGCAATTGAAGAAGATACCCAATATCAACCTCTGGCCTCCACATGCATGGACACATATGCACATATGTCTGGATGCACACATATGTATACACACACATACACAGACACACATGTACACACACAAGGCAAACCTAGGATGAGTTAGGAAACTCTTCTAAATTTCTGGGACATTAAAGGAAGGGATAAAGGGAATGGGGGAGTATGACAGGTATCTCTTAAGCACTTTATGCCCAGTGCACAATGGTTCATTATTTAATTTTCTCAGCCTTGTGGATAGATGTACATTTACTGATGGGGAAACTGAGGCTACAGAGCTCGTGAACTAAGGGGAGCAGAGTTTGAAACCTGGCTTGATTCCAGACCTTGCCCTGATCGTGCTGCTTGCTCCTGAGATTTCCAGGCAGAGAACTAGGGACACTGCTGGGTGCCTCAGGAAGCCAGATGCCCACCAAGGAGCAAAAGTTAGTGGGGTCTTTGCCAGTTACACAGTGTTATGCCCAGGGCACTCTGCAGACTCGGGTTCTTATACTTTCTCTCCCTAGAGGATCTGCAAAATCTCTTGTCATAGTCTGATCCTGAACCCCCAGAAGACCTCTTTGCCTTCCTCTGGCTAGTGACGATGGGGATGAATAAGGCCAAAACCATTTAGACCAGAATGTCAGGGCCCAGGCTGGGCAAGTGATCCATCTTCCTGCCACAGCTCATTTGGGCTCTTTAATAATTGAAGGCCGTTATTAAACGGTTCACAGTTTGTCCTTCGTGGACAGGAGTAGTTCTGTGCGTAAGTGATACTCCTGCCTCAAGGACATGCTTTCCTGAAGTGCAGATGATTCAGCAGGATGCAGGAGCTTGGATTTCATTGAGCTCTCCGTTAAGGCCAGCTCCCCATCTCGTCAAGACCAGGTGCTTGGAGCTTGGTGCCTATGGCTGGAGTATCTTGCCGGGGGCTTTAGGTGAGGGTGGGCTATTTACTGTTATACTGACGAATCTGCGTTTTGTCCCCGTAGCACAAAAAGAGGGGCCATGGCTGTTCCGAGCGGCGCCTCTTTCCTATGGATCTGCCATGCCAGGCTGTTTCTAACTGGTTCCTCCGCGTCACCTGTCCTTCCTACTTTCCCAGCCTTTGCTTGAGCTGGTGTCGGGTCTTCTCCTCATCTGCCCTCATTTTGCTGACCCAGGGCAGTTCAGGGCTTGCTCTCTGAGACCCCTCTGTCTCTCTGTCTCTCCTGGCACTCATCCCCTGTATGGGAATTGTCTGTGTGCTTGCATTTTTTACCAGCCGACTGAGGGCTCCTCTCCCCAGGGGTGAGGGAATTGTGGAATGCACAATCAGGTGAGTGACGCGAAGTGCTCGAAGACCCTGCTCCCAGGAGCAGAGCACTAATAATTAAAGAAGAAAACAGAGCTTTGGCTCTGTCCCGGGCACTGGCCTTGGGTTATGCTTAGGCTGTGTCACCTTCAAGGTGGCCTTGGCTCGCAGAGGCCACGTGGAGCCGTTCTTGCAGCCTTTCAGGCTCGCCTTCTGTTTTTGTACTGACTCATCACAAATGACCAGCTTTATAATTTAATAATGAGTAGGTTTGAACCTTTAAAAAAACGCTTTCTTTTAAATTTTGTAGATTCACAGTTTAGCATCGAGTACAACAGTGTATCAGATGTCTGTCAAAATGTAGAACCAACTCTTTTGCTGGAAATGATTACATTTTGCCAAACCCGTTTATTCTGAGAAGCACCAGTATATTAATGTGCGGCACTATAAATGCACGCCTTGTGACGTGTGGGTTCGGAGAGGGAGGGTTGGAATGGCAATTAAGCCAAGTCAGAGCCGCTGGATGCGTGGTAAAAAGGGAAATAGAACATGTCCCTTTGTTAGACATGTTCTCCCAAAGATAAGTTTGCAATTTGACAATCTAGGCAGCTGGAGAAATTAGCAGCCGCTTCACTGGAGAAGCTGGCCTGGTTCTCCAAGCTGGCACTTGGAAAATGGAACCGTTTGTTCTCTTTGTGATCTCTGGTTAGAGGGCTTGTTTTTTCGGGCCACGGTCAGATCAGGACCTAAACACATGGCCTCAACTCCCAGCCAGGACAAGTGCACTGTCTTTGAGGATGGTGGCTGTTGGCTGTTTGTGACATCATCACTTGGTCCTTCTCAAGCGAAACATACCTGATGCTGCAGCCTCCCACCACGGATACCAACCAAGGGCAAGGGAAGCTCTCTTTCTGTGAATCCGTGTCCTTGTCTGTAACAGGGACTTGAATCTTAAACAGTTTTAAACTGAGCACCCATGAGATGCTGGACACTGATTAAACCTAGATATGATAAATAAGATTATGTACTATGTTGGAGGTCAATAGGAGAAGAGGATGGGCTGAGGGTTTAGTACAGTTTGTAGAGTGCTTGCTAGACCTAGAAGTTCTAGGACCACATTCACCTGGGCATGGTCATGCATGCCTGTAATTTTAGCATTCAGAAGGATGAGGAGTTCAAAGCCATTCTCTGCTACTTACTGACTTTGAGGACAGCCTGGGCTGTATGAGGCGCTGTCTCAAAAACAAAAAACTTAAAAAGAGAAATTAAAAAGAAAGCAGGATAAGGGGTCTGGGTTGTTCTGAGATCATCTTGGGAAGTATGGGTTGTAGTTTTAATGGTGCTCACTGAGCTGGTGATGCCAAGGAGCTGCAAGGGACCTGGTTGTGCCGATATCAGGGAAGAGCCTGACATGTGATAGAAAAGCCAGGAACCATCAAGACTCCAGCAATCACAGGACAGGATGGTGGAGGGACGAGACGACTGGGGTCAGGACACAGTGGCACCAGGGTCTCAGCTCATGAGGATTCAGTGAGCTGACATCCGTGGAGCACCTGTTCTCTGTTGGACTTTTCATGTTTTGATGTCTCCATCAGACTCCTAGGCACAGGCCTCCGAGCTACCGTGAGACTTTGATACCCCCTTTCTCCTGGGCCCACTGTCAGCCGTCCCTCCCTGTTCTCTTGTTCCCGTTGTCTTTAACCTACTTTGTGGCTTCTCACCTGCTCAATCAGACCAGCCTCCTGTGCATTCCGCCTGCCTCCTCATCACCATCCTTCCTCTCACCTGCTTTCCTTCCGCGCCATGATGCAATGTGAACCATTTCTCCCTCGCTCATCACCCTCAGCTGCTAGGCTGTAGAGTCACTTATTCCTTCCTTTGTTCACACGTCTACGAATCCTCAAAGTCATATGAATTCTCTCCAAGGGAGGAAACAGACTTGGAAATAATTTTAGTACCAATTCAGAAATGTTTGTTTTTGCCCCAGCTCATTTCTAAAAGGATTTGGGGTTCAGCAGTTCCTTGTGCATTCTGATGAGTAACCAGAGCAGCTGTCTATAGATGTCAGAGCAGAGCCCTGCCCTCACCCCAGTAGGGACATGCCTGTGGCTCCACCTTTATTTTCCAGGGCCACGGTGGGTGAGCTGTGTGCTTCGGGGGAGGGGCTCACCGGCAGTCCTGTGCGTGACCTTCTCCAGCCAGGTCCCTGTGCAGCTGCACTCTCGTCACTTGCTCATCTGTGTTCTGCCTCCCAGGTTCAGCTTAACAGGGGGCCCCTGAGGAAAGCCTTTCCTGGGTTCCAGGTTCCAAGTAATTTCTCCCTTCTCTGAACTTCCTTCACACCTGCCTTTTGTCCACTGCTTGGATTTCAGATAGGAGAGGAGAGAGGCGGCAATGGAGAGAGATTTCTTGCTGATTTCTCTTTTAAATTCCTTGAGGCAAAGATCAAGCTCATCTTTGCTACCGTGGACCCTCTTGGCACAGCCCCTTTTCCAGTAATCCTGGGTGAGGCAGTGAATGAGGGAAGGTGGTCCTGTTGCCATAGCATCTGGGGACAGACTCGCTTACAGCACTTTCTCTCAGGAATAAAGCACTGAGTTCCTGAGGCCCTGCTGGGGGGCTGCTGCTTTTCTGGCCCTTCTTGTGCTGTAACCAGGGCTCTGGACGCATCTTCTCATAGAAACCATGGCGTCTCCTTTATACCAGAAGTTCCAGGCTGTCACTAATGACCTATAAACACATGCTTTTGAAGACCTGTTCATTCATAAGTTGGAGATTGCTTTTTTTTTTTTTTTAGCTTAGCTTCCTAAGGCGAGGTCTCATGCAGTCCAGGCTGGCCTTTGATTTGTACTGCTCCTGACTCAGCCTCTGGAGCACTCTGAGATGACAGTGCTGTGCTCCACACCTGGCTGGAGACTGCCTCTTTTCTATGTATTCTGTACTTAAGGGCAGGTAGTGAGCGCCTAACCCGTCAAAGACTACTGCAGGCCACCAGGAAGTAGAGGACGAAAGCCAAGAGATAACCAGGTGTGCCATGTCATAGCAAGGTGACCTTCAGCAAGTTACTAACTTGAACCTCAGTTTTTAAAACTGTAAAATAAGAATAAGAATATCAGCGAGACAATGGTGCCACACACCTTTAAGTCCAGCCTCGGGAGGTAGAGCAGGTGGATCTCTGTGAGTTTGGGGCCAGTCTGGTCTGCAGAGTGAATTCGAGGACAGCCAAGGCCACACAGAGAAACCCTGTCTCAAGAAAACAAGAAAAAAAGAAAGAAGACTAGAAACGACTGTCAGTAAGCAGAGGAAGCACTTCGCACAGTAGCACGTGACTCCCCGCAGCCAGCCCCTGTGTGCTGGCGCATTGGAATGGATCCACTGTATCGATGTTGCTCTCGGGATCTTCTGGGGGCTTCGTGCACATGTGAGACTCTGCATCTCACGTCCTTATGCTACTGACCTGGGGACCACATGTTGAGTGGTGAGATGTTAGGGCAGTGAGCAAGGTGTAGTGGCGCAGGACTAATCCCAGCACACCGGAGCCTAATGCAGGAGGATTGTGCAGGAGGGGTCAGCCTTGCCTGAGACAGACAAACGGGTCAGACTTACAGCCTGTTTCCTAACCACTTGGAGATCATACACTTCTGGCCATACCTCACTGGTTTATTCATTCATCAGATCTGACACCAGGCCCAAGATTTTACATTCATAATTTCCCAGCTGATATCTGACCTGCTCCTTCAGGGACCACATATTATCTGGCCAGGCTCTGGGTTATATTAATAATAACTGAACAATGACAACAATCAACACTTACTGTGCAGTTATTATGTCAAGGCACTGTGCCAAGAGGAGCTTTGTAGTTCCATTTAATCATTATTTTTTTATTTCTTTTTTACTTTATGCGCATAAGGTGGGGATGTGGTGCTCTGAGGTCAGAGGACAACTTTGTGAAGTAGGCTCTCTCCTCCCACCTTTATCAGATTGCCAGGCTTGTGTGGCAAATGCCGTTACTTGCCGTTCATTCTCCTTGCCAGTTCCCATTTAATTATGTTTTAAATTTATTTTTAATTGACAAATAATAATTGTTTACACTGGGGCTGAAGAGATAGATGAAGATCCCTAGCACCTATGTAAAAATGCAAGCATGGTAGCCTGTCTGTACCTGGTAGCCTGATCTTAGGCAGAGACAGGGAGAGCCCAGGGGCTCACTGGCTACCTAGCCAGTCTCTGAGTTTCAGGTTCAGGAGAGAGCCTGTCTGAAGGCAGATAAGTTGGAGAGCTATGGAGGAAGACCACCAATACTGACTTTTGGTCTCCACCAGTACATGAATGCCTGCACACATACAAGTGACAAATACAATTTAAAATAATTGTTTACCTTTAGGAGTCAGTGTGATGATATTTTGGTGTAGAATGATTGAATCAGACAGCAGATCCTTCACCTCACATCTAAGTTTTCATGGTGAAAATGTTAAGATCCTTTATTGTAGCAATTTTGAAGCATACAGTGCATTATGACTTACTGTGGTCACCGTTCTGTGCAGGGGATGGCTGGAGTCTGCTCCCCCATCTGACTGAACAGTGGTAGCTTCTCACTCGTTATTCTGCTTCACCCTGATATCCTATGAAGTAGTTCCCGTGGTTTCCTTACACTGCCAGGGTCCTAACCCTAACCCCAGAGCACTTGCTCCATGTGCAGATTTCTGGGTCTGCTCTTTGACCCCAGTTTGGTAGAGCTGGGTCCCCAGTTGGCTCCACGGCTCGGGCAAAGCTAGACGCCTCTGCTGTGGTTGAGTGTCTCTCCTCAGCTTTCGCTTATGCGCAGCATAAAGTGCCAGCTTGGAAGAAGTCACACATCAATATAGCATAATGTGCCTGACACTAAGAGTCGCACTCAGCCAAATTCTTCTTGAACGACTCAGAAAGTGCTTCGGGATCTCCAGATGTCTTAGAGTCTTCAGTTTTATCCTCCAGTCTTGGCTGTAGAGGTATAGAAAGGCCAGGTGAAGGGGTGTTGGCTTTCCACCAGCCCAGGAGCCTACACTGACTGGCTCCCATCAGCTCTGAAGGACTTTGTTGGGAAGGTAATCTAGGAACTTGGTCTTGACTGCAACCAGTTAGATTGTGATCCCATAGAATTCTAGAGAAATAAAATGCTGTGCTTGCCTGTTTGGACACAGTTTGCTTGCTGATACCAAGGCTGGCCTGGCCACGCACTCATTTGGAGCATAGAACACCAGTGTCTTCCCAACATATGTTCTCTTTGCTGGCCAGGACCTGTAGCCCATTCCTGGTTTCTTTGTCTAGCCTTTCCACTTAGCCTGAGGTGGCTGTTGCTTATTTATTTGTTGCCATGCCTGAGGATGGAATAGGGAAAAGGACCAGAGTTGTGTTATAGTGGGAAACTTACCAATCCCTTACCACGGAAGGCCCTGTCTGTTGGCCTTGCTTGGGTGTGGATGGCGCAGAGGGATGGGATGTGCAACAATATGTAGGATTCACGTGCCATGCTGGAGCCATCAGGAAAGATTTGGCTGAAGCCAAAGAAACTTGAGATCTTCCCTAGTTTACCTGAGGTCCACTTGAATAACTTCATTGGCCCATTGAATCAACACATCTCAAATAATGTGATGCTAATGTCAACAGCGTTTTGGTTTGATAAATCATGGGCTTTTTAAGTTTTAACTGTCAACTTCACAAAACCTGGAATCACATATGGAGAGAGTCTCAGCACACTGTCTAATGCAGATTGTTTTGTGCGTGTCTGTGGGAGATTGTCTTGATTGCTCACTGGTGTAGGAAGACCCAGCCTGCTGTGGGCAGTACTGCTCCCTAGGTTTGGGCCTGAACTGTGTGAATGCAGTAAGTCACCTAGCTAGAAAGCAAGCATGCATGTGGTAGGCAGCACGGGTGCTTTCATTTCCTTCTGCTTCTGTTGAGACACGCCCCGCCTCACTGACTTTACTGCAGTGATGAACTATAACCTGGAATTGGAAGCTAAAACAGCCCTTCTTCCCTAAAGTTGGTTTTTGTCAAGTTTTCTTTGTTTGTTTGTTTTTATCACAGCAGCAGAAATAAAGTCCTAACTAGAAGAATAAGTCCTAACTAGAAGTCAGAGTTGCTGGGGACTCCTGTCAGCTTTACCTTTGGCGTGTGTGTGGTGTGTGTGTGGTATGTGTGGTATGTGTGTGGTATGTGTGTGGTATGTGTGTGGTGTATGTGCATGTGCGTGCATGTGTGCATGCGTGTGCGTGCATACGGAGGTGCAGAGGTTGGCTTTGGTTGCCTCCCTGAATCGGTTAACCCTTCTCTCTTGAGACTGAGTGTGTCACTGAAGGTCAAGCTCATCTCTTTGGCTGCACTGGGAGGCTACCAGGGTCTGCTTGTTCTCCTCACTTGTGCTTGCACTTGGCTTTTTCCTGGGTGTCGGGGATCCCGAATGATGGCTTCACGCTTGCACAGCACTCACTTTCTTTGAGGCATCTCTTCAGCCCTCTTCTGTGGTCTTGGCCCACTGAGTCATCATCTCTCTGGACATAGTTTTATCTTTGAAATGAAGAGCCTGGCTTCAGGGTCCTCAAGGTTAGGTCAGTGCTCTAAGATTGTGTGGTGATCTAGTCCAAGGAAGTGTGCCACCACAACATGTCCCCTGTCCCCGGTAACTGCCCTGGGCACGATGAGGGGCACATCCGAGAAGCGGCCCCGTGAGGCACTCATTAACTATCATTTTCTCATACAACAGTCACATGTAATCCTTGTTATAATCCTATAACAAGGTCATACTGCCAAGCCCATGCAGGCAGCTTTGGGGACACAACAGTGGCTTGGACATGGGCATGGCTTGTTATGGCATGTGCTGTTCAGGTTGGAGGGCAGGCTGTGGTAGGCGAAGCTGTTCCTAACCACCCTCTCTAAACTTGGCCTCTCTTTTTGGCCTCCATCCCCTTCCTTTTGTTTGTTTGTTTGTTTGTTTGTTTGTTTGTTTGAGACAGGATCTCCCTGTATAGCCTGGACTCACTTTGTAGACCAGGCTGGCCTAGAACTCATAGCGACCCACCTGCCTCTGTTTCCCTGAGTGCTGGGATTACAGGTGTGTGCCACCGTGCCCAGCTCCCTTCCCTCATTTTTTAAAATAGCACCTGTCCTACTTGCTTTCTGTTGGTATGACTGGGGAGGAAAGGGCTTATTTGGCTTACATGCCCCAGTCACAGTTGATAATTGAGAGAAGGCAGGGCAGAAGGCAGGCAGGGGCCATGGAGGGGCACTGATTACTGGCTTGCTCCTCAAACCTTGCTCGGCTTGCTTCTTACACAACTCAGGACTACCTGCCCAGGGGCAGCACTGTCCACTGTAGGCCCTTCCTCATCAAACATCAATCAAAAAAATGTGTACAAGTCAATGTGATGGAGGAAATTTCTCAGCTGAGGTTCCCTCTTCCAAGGTGACTGTGTTTTATGTCAATTTGACAAAAACCTCACAACCGGTATTGCCATTATTACCTGACCTTATGATACCATTTATTATCTGTCTCCGTCACAGCTACTGTTATCATTCAGTGTTTGTCTTCTGATACAAAGCTCCATGAGAGCATGAGTGCATTCTGGAACTGTTCTACTTCAGCCACTAGAGCGGTGCCTGGCACCCAACGAACCCTCACAGAACATTGAAAGGAATATCACTGGGAGCTGTGTGGCGTGAGACTCCCAGAGAGAAAGATGGGATCAACGAGAGGGTGAGGGCAGATCCCATGTATCCAGGCCCTAGTTCTGACTCTAGTTGCATTTTAAAAACACCTTAAGAGTTTCTGAAGATGTCTGTTGCCTAGGTCCTGCATAGGCTTGAGCAAGTAAGCATCTTGGTGTGGGCGTGATGTTCACCAGTTACGGGTCATATGGGGAAGGGAAGGCAAGGGAAGGAGACCTTGGAAGCTTCACAGAGGAGGGGGTGCCTGTGCTGGCTGGAAGGCCAGGAAGGGTTTGGACAGGAAGGTTAGGTCAGTGCTCTAAGATTGTGTGGTGATCTAGTCCAAGGAAGTGTGCCACCACAACATGTCCCCTGTCCCCGGTAACTGCCCTGGGCACGATGAGGGGCACATCGGAGAGGCAAAAACCTCATCGGAGAGTCCCCGTGAGGCACTCATTAACTATCATTTTCTCATACAACAGTCACATGTAATCCTTGTTATAATCCTATAACAAGGTCATACTGCCAAGCCCATGCAGGCAGCTTTGGGGACACGACAGTGGCTTGGACATGGGCATGGCTTGTTATGGCATGTGCTGTTCAGGTTGGAGGACAGGCTGTGGTAGGCGAAGCTGTTCCTAACCACCCTCTCTAAACTTGGCCTCTCTTTTTGGCCTCCATCCCCTTCCTTTTGTTTGTTTGTTTGTTTGTTTGAGACAGGATCTCCCTGTATAGCCTGGACTCACTTTGTAGACCAGGCTGGCCTAGAACTCAGAGCGACCCACCTGCCTCTGTCTCCCTGAGTGCAGATGGAGAGTGCAGCGTGAACAAAGCACAGAGGCAGGAAGCTCAGGATGTGTCCAGGGAGCAGCAGCTCATTTTGGCCAGAGCCTGAGGATCACAAAGGGGAATCACAGAAGCGACGCCTTAAGGGTTGGCCGCAGCCAATTTCTGAAGGCTCCACGTGCCAGGGCATGGGTTTGGGCTTCATTTGGCTATGTACTCAGTGAGAACTGTGAATGGTTTTTGAACAGAAGTGATCAGAGCCTTCCCTGATTACCCACCATTGGCAGGTGGCTCAGCAGGCAGCCAGGAAAGCAGTGTGGGGGTCATCGCTGTGGTCTGTATACTGTGGGCTCAGCTTGCAGCTGCTTTGCGGGTAGTGGGCAGAAGTGCTGAGTCAGAGCTTGTACAAGCAGTGTGCGAGGCTGTCCTCACCAGCCTCCAGCTTCCTTTGTTCTGGCGTAGCCACCGGCACGGGGATCCGAGTATCCGTACCCCCAGCCTTTTCCTATGAGTGGCTGAGGAGCCAGCAGTGCTGATCGGCTCCTTCCTGAAGTGAAAGCTGATTGTGTCCAGAGTCACTGCTATAGACACAAGTCAGTACCATCCCAAGAATGCCTGCAGCCAGGCTCCTGGCATCTTCATTTGCAGAGTGTGTGCATGAGAAATAGCAGGGTTTTGCACTGAAAATTCTGTTTTAAATTATCCCACTTTATTTGTTTGTTTATTGGTATGTGCCACAGTACACATGTGGAGGGCAGAGGACAATTTTCAGGAGTCACTTCTTCTACCATGTGTGGCCTGGAAATCAAATTCAGGTTGTCCGGCTTGGTGGCTGGTGTCCTTACCCACTGAGAAATCTTGCCTAGGGCAGCTAATTATTTTGGAAAAGTTTTAAATGCATGGGTGTTTTGCCTGTATGAGTGTCTGTGTACTACATGTGTGCCTGGGACCTGCAGAAGCAAGAGCATGTTGAGTTAGAACTGGAATTACAGATGGTTGTGAGCCACCGTGTATGTGCTGAGAACTAACCCTGGGTCCTCTGGAAGAGCAGCCAGTGCTTTTAACTGCTGATCCGTCTCTTCATCCTCTTTTATTGCTAGTTTTGTCTTGAGAAAGGGTATGTAGTCCTGGCTGGCCTTGAACTCACAAAGGTCTGCCTGCTGTCTCCTAAGTTCTGGGGTTAAAGACATGTACTATCATGCCTATCAGCCATCATCACATCATCATAGGGGCCAGGGGTCAGGGTCTATAAAATAGGGTCTATAAAAGTAGCTTCATGGCAGAATGCTTGTAGGCACAGGGCATTTGCACAGGTCAGGGCACCATGTGTGTGTGTGTGTGTGTGCGTGTGTGTGTGTGTGTGTGTGTGTGTGTGTGTGTGTGTGTAGGGGTTAGGGAAGTTGCAGGATGATCCAGTGCTGCTGATGCAGGCTTGTGGGAAGGCCACCTCTTGGCCAGCTGCTGCTGGTCCATGCCTCGATAGGATTAATATTGTCCCAAAGGACAGACAAGCAAGAGTTGCTAGTGTAGAGGGTTTTCTTTCTACTGTCTGTTCAGCCTATCCTTACTCACAGTTTTTAGAGAATGTCTCTGAGGAACATAGTCTTGACCGTTTATGAGATTTCACACCTTTTATCTTTTTGGAATCTGGCAGAAACCTCCAAATTAGGACAGGAGTTACTGCTGCATTTACTCATGAGAAAGTTGGGCCTGGGGTAAGGTAGGATGGCTCGTTCTGCAGTAGACAGAGACTGCAGGCTGGGGCTCGTGTAAGCGTCAGCCAGGCTGGCTGTACACACGGGGTGTGGGCTAGTCCGTGGTTTGCTGCCTTCCTTACCCAGTGTGTGACCTTGGGCAAGTCTCTGACTCAGCATTTTACCTTCACAAGCTGTAGAATGGGAAACACGTCTTTATTTAGTATTATTTGACATTTATTTTTTTTTAAAGATCTCTATTTGTTTGTTGTTTATACAATGTTCTCTTTGCATGTACACCTGCATATCAGAAGAGGGCACCATATCTGCTCGTTATAGATGGTTGTAGGCCACCATGTGGTTGCTGGGAATTGAACTCAGGACCTTTGGAAGAGCAGCAGGTGCTCTTAATCTCTGAGCCATTTCTCCAGCCCCCATTATTTGACATTCATTGAATGACATTCATTAAGCCAGTATGCCATGTCTGGTGTACATTAGATGTTGAGTTAATTTATCCTTAAAAATCTTTACACCTTGAAATAATTGTGCTCCCATAGGAAAGCAGATACAAATAATCTTGAATACCTCTCGTTTTGTTCCCCATTAGAGAGTCTTGTGAGTTTGTAGAATAATATCAAAATCAATAAACTGATATTGACACAGCAAGTGTTGTTGACTAGATTATAGATCTTCATTGGATCCCATTTGTCTTCTCAGATACAAATTACACGATTATTTCTGAGGTTTTTCTCTCCTGCCTCTGACAGCAATTCTTTTTTTTTTTTTTTTTTTTTTTTTTTTTTTTATTTTTTTATCAGTTACATTTTATTAACTCTGTATCCCAGCCGAGCAATTCTTAATATTTAAAAAATTGTTTATGTGTTTGTGTATGGGCACATGTGTGCACATGTCTGCAGAGGCCAGAGGTGGATGTCAGATCCACGGAGCTGGAGTTACAGATGGGTGTAAGCCACCTCACGTGGGGCTGGGAACCGAACTCTGCTCATCTGCAAGAATGCCTGCCGAGCCTTGTCTCCAGTCCATCAGGTCTACCCTGAATGTAACAAACAGATCTTCATTTCCTTTGGCTTCCCTGTGCTCTCTGACTGTAGAGAAGGTTCTTTTTTGATTTTCAAAATAGCTAATGTTTCTCATTTACCCCGTCGCAGCATCCTCCCCTATCTGCTCCTCTTCTCTTCACTGTTTCCCAGGTTGAGTTCTTAGCTCCTGCTGTGTCTCCTGTGTTTCCTGCCCGATGCAGAGCCTTCGTCTCCTCGTTCAGTTATGGTTCTAAAGTCAGTGACCCCATCTGCCTTTGTCATGCTCCTCTCTGGCCCCCTGTTTCTAGCTGCTTGCTGATTATAAACTATAATTATGTCCCAAACTAGGGTTTTCGTTTTTTTAAGATCTCCATCTAGTGTCCTTCTACCTGCCCACCTGGCTTTCTGCCAATAAGTCTTTATTGAAGTGACTGGGGCGGCTGAGGAACGGAAGTGTTCCCATTGCCTCGAGTGCAGTGAGCCCTGTGCTGCGTATAACACGAGGAAACCAGTCAAACTACGTAATTAAATATTTCAGACACTTTGATCAAACTGTTGAAAACAAAACTCCCTATAACCAGATAGCCTCAACTTTGTCAAGTTGTTCGGTGGCCCTCATCTCAGGGAAGACTGACAGGGAGTGACCTTATATGGCTGTCCAGAGGATTAGATGAATTAATTGTGGTAAACTGTAAAGAGGTACCTGTGGCATGTTAAGCTCTCTAGAATGGCTTGCTCTTGTCATTGTCCTTTCCTGTGTGCTGTTTCTGGAGCAGAATTAGTGTCCAATAAGTATATGGATGGATGGATAAATGGGTGGATAGATAGATAACAGATATTTTACTTATGTTGTTTATTTAAGTTGTTTTGTGTGTACTGTCTTTTCTCCCCATTTACATTGGACATCCTGGGAAGGCATATGCTATTTATATTGTTTTTTCTTCTGCTTAGTCAAGAATGGATGACTGGATGGATGGATGAATGGTATATGCTTTCAAAATATTAGGGAAGCTTCATGCAGTAAAACAGATCCCCATCAGTTAGAAGATTTAGCTCCCAATGGGGAGTTTTCCGAGTATATACAGGGTAGCAAACCATCCATCTTCTGTCCCTCTAGTCCTACCTTTCCTTTTGGCTTATGAGGGAATCATCAATCTCCTTTAATGCCCATGTTTGGACACAACCTTGTCTGGGTCCCCGAGGTACAGATGGGCAGACTGACACTCTCTGATGATGTACTGACTATCAGTGAGCAGGGAGAGGGCATGGCTGAGGGCGTGGCTAAGGGGGAGTTTGGCCCACTTAGCCCAGGGCAGTTAGTTTCTTGCTCCAAGGAGTGGACACAGCTCTCTTAATTCTGGCTCTCTCCCTTTGGCTTTTTGTTTGTTTGTTTGTTTGTTTTTTTGTTTTTTAATGATTTACTTTTATTTTACTTTTATGTGACAGTGTGACAGTTTCAGATCCCCTGGAACTGGAGTTACAGATAGTTGTGCTGCCATGTGGGTGCTGGGAATTAAACCTGGGCCCTTTAAAAGAACAGCTAGTGCTCTTAACCGCTGAGCCATCTTTCCAGCTCCCACCTCCTTTGCTTTCTAATGCTTCCCCTTGCTTCTGTAGAAAGCAAATGAAAACTTCCCAGGAGCTTTTACTGGGACACTTGACATCTTTGTGTCCAGGATTAGGAAATATGTTTTCAATCCTTTTCAAAAATGGTTCCTTTTCCAGCTTCAGGCATTTGGGTGACCCTCCTGACACCCACAGCTATGGACCTGGCTCTGGTTTGTCCTTTCTCCATGTGTCAGGGTACAGATTCTTTATCCACATCTTGGAGAAGATGTCCATACCTGGACCGTGGCTCACTCAAGGCCGTCACGTTATTCTGTGTCATCCAGCTGGGCTCTTCCGGCTTCAAGTCCTTTGCTCATGCTGTTCCTTCAGAAGGGCCTCTCCAGGGATCTGTGACACCGTGTCAGTCAGAGTACATTCCTCTATGGACACATGCTCCGCTCCCTGGGGAATCGGTGGTGAGCACTGGCCGCCCTGGGAAAGAAGCGCTCAGGTCAGCACTCACAGCAACAGGTGCCGCTGTATTATTCCTCATCTGAAAGGCACAACACGACTCCCGTGCTCCTTTAGATGATTCCTCCAGACGGTGATGCTTCCGTTTGACCCGTCTGAGGGTTTCAGATGGAGAACAAAAGGCTTGTTCAAGGTCCCATGCTGGTGGGTGGTGACCTTCTCCATAGGGCTTCCAGGCTCCTCCTAGCCAGGCTTTCCTCTGGCTCATTCTGGCATTAGCCCTAGGCTTCTTCTGTGATTATCGGCTAAAACTTTTATTATTTTGTCTGCTGCTTCTGTACTTTTTCAGTTTTGAGAAAGTTTCATACATCCCAGCGGGAATCTGTTCCTCCCTGAGGTTCTGTCTAGCCTTCCACTCTGGCTACAGAGTCTCAAAGAGTTACTCTGAGCTTCCATTTCCCTGGCATCAGGTCTGACCTTGCTTGGTCTCTGAGTCTGTCCTAGTTCATGGTTCTTACTGCTTCTGTCTGTCTTGCTTATTTGCTGGTGGAAGCTCTGCCTCTTCCCAAGTGGGCTCAGTGTCCTTGGGATTCTCATCACTCATTCATCAGTGATTTTTTAAAAAGGAATTACTTATCTTATATGTATGAGTGTTTGTCTGACTATGTATGTGCATTCTCCAGAATTAGAGTTAGGGTTCCATGCAAGCCACTGTTTCAGTGCTGGGAACCAAATGCAGGTTCTCTGTAAGAGTCACAAGGATCTTAACCACCCAATCAACTCTCTAGCTCAGTCAACCACTTCTGAACCAATTGACCTGTATTTAAGTATTGAAAGGTCCAAGAGCTTCCAATGTAGATGAGACCAATGCATCAGGGGCTTTCAATATTCACTGTGGTGAAAATTATGATGGCAAAAATGGAAGATATTTGTTGAGGTGCAGGAAGGGCACATGCATTCCTGATCCAGGGACCAGAGGTGTCTTTCTGGAACAGATTTGTCTGAAAAGAGCCCAAGGGATGAGTTGAAGTTGCTTTATCAAGTGGGTGGGTGGCATTGGTGATTAGGGAGTTGTAGGTAAGGCACAAAGAGGTGCTTTAATGGGGACAGGGCCTTGCATGCTCAGAGAATGGCCAGCCCCTCTGCCTTGCTGGAGCAGGGACGTGGGGAGGATGAGGGAAGAGGCAGGGAGGGTTGTGGGTTGTGCTGGTGAGGAGGTCCTTTGAGAGAGCTGTGGTAGAAGGAGTGGGTCGGCCTTCTGCTTGGAGGAGTGCTTAGGGAAGGCCACTGGTGGCCCGGCGAGGGCCTGCACAGTGACTGGGGCCAAGCTGAGCTAAGGTTATGGTTATGGTAGTGATTATATATGTATGGGTTCAAACGTGCAAGAGGTGGGTAGGTGTAGCCACTAAGTAGGCACCGGTGAAACCCAGAGCTGTCTGCCTCGATGTCCTCCTGACATTCGCTTCTTGGCTGGTTCTACATGACCATCGGCACTCTTACCCCTCCCACCTTCTTCCGCCCAACCCCGTGAGAGGTCAGTGTCTCTGGCATCCCTGCAGGTCATCTGTACTCCTGTCGCCAGAACTCCAGCTGCAGTACCAAGAGGAGTGGGGCAAAGGTGACCTTCCTGCCATATTTGCTAAGTTGTCTAAACAAAAGCGAAGAGACAAATAGCTGCCTTGTATTTCAAGAACAGATTTTTAAACAGAAGGGCAAGGACAGGTTACTCAGGGAAGAGAAGGCCCAATATCAGTGACCATAAATGTGGCTCTGAGAAGACGGGATGATGTCCTCAGCCTTCTATGGAATCAAGTAGAGTGCTGGCGTTGGAATTTCCCCTTTGAGACCATCTGGCCTCTTCCTCCGATGAAGACTTTGAACTTTCTAGGGGTTATGTGGTTTGCCCAAGGTCACAATAAGCAGGCAGCGGGAATGGAACCAGAACGGAAGTCTCTAGTTAGGTTCTCTCATGGGCCCAGTGACAGTGCGTGATTTTTTTTCCTTCCTAAGTTTGACAGTTTGACAGACTGGAGAATAAGACTCACAGGCTGTTTTAACAGTAGTCTAGCTTGATGTCGTCATCCTCCCCTACCCCTAGACTGGAATAGCTTGTCCAAGGTCACAGTGTGAGGGTGGGTACTGTGGCCTGCAGACTTGAGGTCTAGCCTTTCCCTGCTCTGTCATCTCACCCAAGCCCCTGCTCTTGGAGAGCTCAGCTGCCGAGACTCCTTCTTCAAGTGTCTCACAACCACAGTCAGCTTCACCAGCCCCCAACTCATGGCTTCCTTCTTTTTCTCTTCTTCCTCAGTGTTGTCTTTTTGTGTGTGTGTGTAGTTGTGGAAATTGTGTCCATTTAATTAGGCTGCTCGGCGCAGTACTTTTCCACTGAGTTTACTAGGAACTGTGAATTTGTTGTAACAAGCTGCACTGCCGGCTGCAGCATCTGATTGGCATGCCAGGAGCATCACCAGCGAATAGCTAAATAGAGACAGAGAAGAAAGTGGGTCAGGAAGCAGGCCTCCGGTACCTGCAGAGGCTGCGGAAGGCCACGCAGAGGCGGCAGGTGGCCACAGCATGGCACTGTCTCCTACAGCCTGAGCCTCGGAGCACCCTGCCCCCACCCAGCACAGAGCTGCAGCCTCCCCGCCCCCTTTGCAGGTGATTGTTCCTGTGGCCATTTTGCCTTCTGTTCTCTATGGATGGACAAAGCTTTTATACCTACCTGCCAGCCTGGGGTGAGGGTGGGGTTGGGGTGGGGTGGCTGTTGGCTCAGCGAAGAATGACAGAGAGCGGTTTAAATGGAATCAGTAGCCACTGGTTTTATTTTTTTTTGTTTTGTTATTGTTGTTGTTTATTTTTTAAAAAAGGCTTTTGGATTCCCCGAGCTGGCACTTTGGGAAGCTGGCTGGCTGGTCTGAGAGGGCTACACAGTAGTGGGCGAGCAGAGGGGCCAGGAGTGTTTCTGTTCACACAGCTGCTGTACCTTCCTTGTCTCACCCTCCTCACTCCCTGTAGTATCATGTTCTGGTACAGAGCTCCCAGAGAAAATAGTGAGTGGCTTTTAGAAGAACGGTGAAGCTTCTGGAAGGCGTTGAGGACTTGATTAAGAGAGGAAGGGATGGAGGGAAGATGGTCAGAGCTGGCAGGCAGACCTCAGGACTGACTTGTGGATGCCAGGGGCCAGAACGGCAGACTGCCTGGACCCGTGAGGACCTGCTCATCCCTGGTGCTTAGCTTAGACACGGGCGAGCTGTGGCACATACAGGAAAAGCCAGAATGTGGGCCTGCCCCGTGCTGTGAGGACCATGCGTGCCTTGTTTCTAATTCTGCTCCTGAGAGCATTTGAGCTCCATTGGCTCTAAGTCCTGTGTGTGAAGGTAGAGTTGACGGACACTGTCCACCCATAAACACCCACTGGGGAAGGAGCGCTGGGCCCTCTGACTGGGGTCAGGCTCACCCAGGAACTACATCCTCCCTCCAGCCCTGAGGCCCACAGGCTGCTGTGTTCTCACTTAGCCAGAGGGTCTCCATGGGAGTGCTTGGGAGGAAGGCCTCATCAGGGTGAGGGCAGATTCTCAGAACTGGAAAAACCCGGCATCCAGAACTCAGACTGCTGTGCTTTTGTGTAATTCTGTGAGAAAATTGGGCTCATTCTGTTGAGAAATTGTTTTCAATAATTTCTCCTTAAATTTACTGAAATTTGCTTTAATGGCAACCTTTGTTAGAACACTTTCACTCCGCACGGTGTGTCTTTCCCTTTGGAGGAGAAACTGGAGGGTGGAATAAAAACTGTCTGACAATTCTCCCTAAAGCCTTTGGAGGGTTTTAGTTCAGCAGGGTGTCTTTGGACCGAGTACTGAGGCCCTGAAATGAAGAACCACGTGCCGTTTTCCCAATAGTGTACCAAATGAACCATTTTGGTAGGCGCTTTCGAGGCCAGCACATGTGGAAGGCAACTGGCCATTCAGATGTCAAGTAGCCTCTCCCTGGAGTGAAGTAGAGCACAGGGACAAAAGAGCCCATGAGAACTGTCCTGAGACATTTTGGCTTCGGACATGGGTCTCCGGTGACCTTGGGGCTAGACATCGGCGGCCTCACACTGCTGTCCTTGACGCTGCGTTGAACTGTGTTGCGTTTTTGATGAGAGCGGGTGGTTTTAGGTGCTCCTGAGTCATTTCTCTGAACTTAGAAGGCTCTATCCACTTGTTGCAGGGGGCCTTGCGTGGATGAATACTTGAATACTTGTTAGAAGAGAGGGAAGGAGAGAGACTTAGCATTGAAGAAAGGTTCCACTCAGGCATTTCTGCCTATTTTTATTTTGAGGTTGCATCAGGACTTGTCACTGGGGTCATGGGAGCAGTTCACGACCTGGTTGGAAGGGGTAGAGAAGAGAGAGTTCACGCAGGGGGTCACAACCTGCGGGCCCGCCGTGACAGTACAGTGCACACAAAGGCCTCTGATGAGCTAGGCATGCCTGGCCACAACCTCCTCGGTCATGGACACTTTAAAAGTGGTGTTTAGTCCTCAACCATTTGGCCTCTGGCAGGGTAGCTGGGAGAGCCATAAACCTCTTCCTTTAGAACTCCCCGTCTGCTCAGTGGTCAGGCTGGGGTCCCCTCCTTGGGGTTGGCTCTCTAAATGCGTCTCTGCTTCTCAGAGTGCCCCGTCATATGGGAGGAAGAAGGCATATGGCTGGCTCCCTGAGCCAGCACAGAGCCCAAGGCAGGCTCCTTACATCTCCTTCTTACAGTGCTCTGCTGCGACCTCCGCTCCCGAGCACCTCCCAGAATAGAAATCCACTGGGCCTAGGTTCCCCTTCTTCTGCTCTAGGCTCAGAGCAGAAGTGGTCATGCTGTCTACATGGCCAAGGTGAGGGCAGGATAGTCACTGCTGGTGGCTGTATACCTTGTTCTTACGAACACCCCTGGGACATACAGACTGCCCATTCCCTGTGTCTGTGTCTCTCCTCCCGTCTGCCTTGTGGACCCCCCAGGCAGGTGCAGGACTACGGGTGACTTGTCCTTCCTGAGCAAGTCCTGTGACATCATCCCTGCAGCGCCCGTGTATCCATTCCCGTCCTATCATTTCTGTTGCCACCTGCGTAATTCCAAGCCTCCCTGTCCTTCGTGTGGACTCCACAGTGTTAGCTTCTGCTGCTGACTGCTCAGCTGCTTGTCATCTACTTGTTTACCTCCCAGGCTTATATTAAATGTTCATTAAATGCTCCACGATCCGTCCAGAACAAGCTTGTCAGGACAGGGAGGGGAAAAGCACATATCTGTCTTCTCTCTTGTCATTCTCTCAGATGAATGAATTAAATATTTTTATTGCCTTGAAGATTAATTACCTCCCGTCCCCAGGCCAGCTTTAATATTCTAGCTGTGGTTTCTTGTGACTGGGTCTGACAGTTTCTGCCCTTCTTCTAAACTACTTCCTTTGCCTGGTTTCTGGTTTTTGTGCAGCCTTGGCTTTTGCAGGGAGAGGGCGAGCTTGACCTGTGGCTTTCGATGAAGTGCTGAGTTGTGGATTTTATAGTTTATATACCTCCTGGAATTGCCTGGATTTTTCTGGCCTATGGGGTATGGTTATTGTGGTTACCAAATAAAACACTTGAGACCCAGAGAGTTTAAGTAACAATCCCAAGGCTGTCCTGAATATACTTCAGACCCAGATCCACACTGGGTTTTAGGCTATAGATATGTTTTGTCCTTTTTTACAAGCCAATTCTTTATCCTTTGCAAACAAGTGGGAAAGGAAGTGATGCTCTGATTTAACCAATCTCTCGCCCCCCGTCTGGAAGCACCTGTTAGGACATAGATATGCCTTGTCAGGGTGAGGCAGGAGAGGCAACCACCTGTGCTAGGCAGGTCGTGTCTGCTGGGTAGACATCCCTTGCTCCCCAGAAAGGGACATGTTCATGCTTAAAGGTCTTCACGTTCACAGAGATCTTTTCATTTGTCTCTAAGGTGGTTTCTCAAAGGCTGGTGTGTATTGGGGGGAGGGGAAGGATATCTCAATTGATGAAGTACCTGTCTCAGAAGCATAAAGGCCTGAGTTCTAGCTCTACAATCCACATAGAAAGGCCAGGGAAGGTGGCATGTGCCTGGAACCCTAGAATGGAGAAGGTGGAGACAGGAGGATCCCCTGGTCTCCCTGCTTAGCTACCCCAGCTTGAGTGGTGAGCTCCAGGCCAGTGAGAGACCCCATCTCAGAGGTGGAGGCGTTTCTAAAAGTGATGCTCACTGGGTGTCTGGCCTCCACATGCATGTATACACTGGTGCGCTCCCCTCAAACATGCAAATACACATGTGTTTACCTCCCCCCACAAACATGCGTGAGTGTCCACACACACTCATAAAGTGGCTTCTTCGTCACTCATGATGACCAAACTCCAGTACCTCATTCTCTGCCTGTGTACCGTCTCCAAACAAGTATGTTCTTATGTTTTCTTACACGTGTTGCCTCCTCTGTGCCCTCCCACCCTCCAGCAACCCTCTGTTCCCCTGGCCAGCCTGTGCCGACTTCTCCAGCCTTCAGTCCCGATGCTTAGCTTGAGAAGAGTCCTCTAGCCATGGACTCTGTCAGCCCCAGCTCTGCCCTCTAACGCCCCCTCCCCGGCATTTCTTGGAAGTTCACACCCTCCCTCCTCCCCGGGCATTTCTTGGAAGTTCGGGTATTCCTGTCTTATCCACAGCTTGGTGGAGGTGCTTTTTGCCCTGGCTCACTGCAGCGTCTTTTAGTGATTCCATAGGCCTTTGTTTTTCATCCTTCATGGACACTGCTGGACTTTAAACACTGCCCTGCTTTTCAGCTTAAAACACCAGGAATTGGGCCAATCACAGTGGTTCATGCTTTAATCTGAGCACTCAGGAGGCAGGTGCATTTCTGTGAATTTGAGGCCAGCCAGGGCAAAAGGAGACCCTGTCCACAAAGCAAACACAAACAGCTAAAGCTCTAAAAATCTATCACACCACTCATTCTTGCTCTTTGACATCCAGCTCCTTTGACCCCAGCATGAGGGTTCCCAGCATGAGCCTAGCTGTGAGTGTCTCCTGCAGACTCCTGTTGTGCAGCAGTGATCAGCATCTCCATCTTATTCAACCTCTGGGTAGTCTTGAGAGTTAAGGCTTCTGATTCTCCCTGGTTTTTGCAGCGCCGGGGTCAAACCCAGGGGACGGTGCGTGCTAGGCGCCAGCGCCGACTGCGTCCCAGACATTTATGTTGTTGTGTGCTTCATGGAGATATGGAAGCTGAGGTCCTGATGTGGGTGGGTCAGGGCAATAGGCCTAGTGCTGGAGGGGGGGTCGGCAGGCTAGAGGGAGGAATAAGCCGTGTTAGGGAACTAGCTTTGAGGAAGAAAACATCCACTGCCTTTAAAACCACGGCCTGAAGTAGTAGCCACGCTCAGGATGATAGAACGCCTTTTCGGCAGGGGCCCAGGAAGACTTCATGAAGTTAGATGCTGCTGAGAGGGAAGGGGCTGAAGCGGAAGGGGCACAGGAAGGGTGGGGTTAGCGGAGGCGCTGGGAGGACACCCCCTTGGTGTCAACAGTGTGCTAGCCACGTTGACTGGAGCCCAGAGCTGGGGAAAGGTGCAGTGAGAGACGAGCTTGTGAAGGTGAGCTGCACCTGCTCACTGAGGAACATTAAGTGTCTGGCTGGAAGATTCATGAAGGCACAGGGGAACCACTGGCAGCTTTGAGCAGGGGAGGCGTTCGCCTGAGCCGAGATTTACAAAGGTTACCTTGGACCCCAGTGGATTGGAGAGAATTGGTAGCACGGAGAGGAAATGCTAAGAAGCTGTTGCAATCATCCTGGACACATGCTCTCAGGGCCGCACAGCCCAGTGGCAGAGAGGAGAGAGGCGGCAGGAGGGCAGGACGGGAGGAACAGCAGGACTCAGTGGCTGCCCTTGAGAAGGCCAGGGGTGACAGGAAGGAGGCGATGGCAGCAGGAACCGCTTGGAGGTCTTGGAGGGCCGCCGGATATACAGCTGCGAAGGGGAGGTAGTGTTTGCTGTATTGAAACCTGAGGTGCAGGTGAGCGGTTGGTTTTCTGTGTTTAGTGGTGTCAGTCCAGTGTTCTTCAGCATGGCTGCTGCCATTCACAGCCCCTGTGATGTTTCTCTTTATTATACATGTGTACCTGCCTTTTACAGGCAGCTGAGGGAAGCTCGCAAAAGGACGTTGTTAACTCTTATCTTCTGATGGGCCTTTGTGTGTGGCTAAGCTCCATCGCCCTCTTGTGCACATCTGCACGCGTGGGAGAAGCACCTGGTGGTTATGATGGACATAACCTCGCAGGTCGTGTCTGCATGAGCATTTGCAGCAGAGGAAGCACTTGGAGTGAGCGGAAGTCTGTTGACTTTCCCACCAATTTCCTAGGTAAGGTCCCTGAACCATCAACTCAATAAGCTAAAAAGGTTATTAGAGAATAAAAGGCAGAGTTTAATAATAAATGCACGGAAGCCATTAAGGACGTAGCAAATCTGAAAGTCAGGGTGGCTGCCGTAGGAAGATGGAGCCGGTCGGCTGGGATGCTCAAATTCAAAAGTATCCTCAGCTGTCAGAACTGAGATTGATTCTTATGGGTGTTGAGAACAGCTGTCCGGCACTGGGTGCTTTCTTTGCGCAGATATTGCTGTAGGCATTTTACATGTAGCAATAAATGCAAGTCTCATCAAAACCTTGCAAAATAGCAACTATGTTAATACTGCATTTTGGATGAAGAAAGAGAGAGAGCCTGTCCCAGGTCATATAGCCTGTACATGGTGGAGACAGGATTCATGCTTGGCCTTGTAGTACCCAGACCTACATGGTTACGCATGCTGCACCCTAGCCACTGGCTATCTTCCAGCAAACTTGGACTAGTAGTAACGCAAACTCTAGTCTTACCTCCTGGGAGACAGGAACATTGTCATCTTCTCTGCATCCCCAGTGCTGTAACGGTCCCTGGCATGGAGTGTGTGTTCAGAGTGCACATCAAGTCAGTGTCCTTCCAGGTCACTTTTATGCTGTGCAGAGAAGGTGGGCAGAGCGTCTTATGGAGCCTCATGCTTGCTATGTGGCCAAGGATCGCTTCAAACTCCAGGTCCTCCCGCCTCCACCTCCTGAGTGCTGGAACTGCAGGCATGTGCCACTGCACCCAGTTTACACGGTACTTAGGGCCAAACCTAGGGCTTCATGTGTGCTGGTGAGCCCTGTGCCAGGCAAGCTACATTCTCAGTCCAGTTAAAAAAGATTCAAATTTTTATTTTTATTTCATGTGCATAGCTGTTTGCCTGCTTGTGTGTCTGTGTACCATGTGCATGCTTGGTGCCCATGGAAACCAGCAGAGTGCATCAAATGCCCTGGAGTTACAGATGGTGGTGAGCCACCATGTGGGTGCTGGGAATTGAACCCAGGTTCCCTGGAAGAGCAGCCAGCGCTCTTGATCACTGAGCCATCTCTCCAGTCGAGCAAGTTCACTAAAAACCAATCTTTTAGAAACATTTTTGTTGTTACAGGCACAGATGTCATATTTCACCTGAAGGGGTGTCCTGTGACGACATGACTCCACCTCCATTATAAGTCTGGACATGTTATTGAGCCTCTCGCGAATAAAACCATTATGGTAGTTGATAGATGTAGTAATGTTTTGTTCATAGAATTATTATGTCTGACACATAGAGAATTAAATTATGACTTTTTTGAAGAGTTGGTTGTCTTTTCTCTGTAATTTTTGTTAATGAAAAGTTCAAAAGGAAAAAGGAGTCTGAGGAAATGTTTCCTGATAAGTCTGCAATTTCACGTTTCCTATTGTTTCCTGGGCCACATAGCCAGTAGACAAAAGGCAGGTGAGCCTGGGGAGAAGTGCCTACTCCACCCAAGATAGCGCGTCTGAGTAAGTTCAGTCAGGGTAGTCTTTGGGTTGGCACTGTAATTCCTGGTACATATATGAAGAAACTGGAGCTAATTCACAGAACGAGCAGGCGATGGGCCCCAAAGTCAAACCTGCTGTCATGTGGACTATTACAGCGCTCACTGACTGACTGCAGAGCCAGGTGGTAACGCCAAACAGTCTTCCCTTTGTAATTCCTGCAGCACCTGGCCAAGGGTGGCGGTGTGTGCAGACAGCTTTAGATTAGAACTGTGGAAACAAACAGTACATGCAGAAATGTTTGACTTCTCTTGCAGAGAGGGTGGGTTCTGTTCCCAGTACCTACATGGGGCTCACGGAGTCTACAACCCCAGTGTCAAGGGATCTAAACCCTCTTCTGCTCTCTTGGGGAACCAGGCATGCATGAAGAACATATACACGCACCTGCACATACACATAAAATAAACATAAAACATATATATTACATATTGTTTATTTGACTTCTAGATGGACATACAGCTCAGTTGCTGAAGTACTCTGTAGCATACAAGAAGCCCTGGGTTCTATGCCCCAGCACTGTCTGTAATCTCAGAGTTTAGGAGGTGGAGTCAGCAGGATCAAACATGTTAAAAAGTAATGTTGAGTTGTGGATGTGCAACACTCCCTGGTCTATGTGGAAAGGGACTTGACGAGAGAGATGTATGTGACATGGCTTTTGGAAGGCTTGGTTTTCCCCATCGCAGTGTGCTTTAGGGTTTCCGTTTGTGTTTTTGATAGATTGTTTACCTATAGAGAGCTCATTGTACCCTGAGTCTCCTCGGAGTGCATGTGGAGTGCTGTGTCCTGTAAATAGGCTTTCCTATCCCAGTGTTGGGCTGAGCGTATAGGAGGAAGTAGCAATGTCCAAAGGAAGTTGGATCAGACAACCCTTCACTGAAGGCTCAGCCCTTTTGTCCCTATACCTCACATTCACCTTTCCTGGGGTTTCATGTCACCGGCATCCTGCAGCACCTACTTTTTCTGTTGTCGTCCTTCACTTAGCATGCCGCTGAGACCTGTGTGTGTCACCTATCAGCACGTCTTCTCCTTCTTATTGATGAGCAGTACTCCATTATGGCTGAACTACACTTTATCAGTTTGCCTGTTGTATCAGTTTTCGCAAACTGTGTAACAGGTCACCACTTAAGAGTGTGTGTTTCTGAGTTATAAGTTTCTGAGTGTGTGTTCTGAGTCAGAAGTGTGGGTGGAACCAGCTGTATTTTATGGTCATGGTTTCACAGAGCCTGAATTGAGGTGTCAGGTGGGCCAGCAGTTATGCAGAGGCTCTGCGTGTCCTCGGACTACGGGGGCTGCGGGGACGAGGCCACTCTCTGCACTGCTAACCCGAGCTCACTCACAGCCCCTACCACGCCTGTCTTCCTTTCAGCTCTGACACACAATGTTGTCTACAGAGTTCGCGTTCAAGAACTGTGCAATGGATTTACAAAAAAAAAATTACAAAGATACAAGGTTAAGCAAGTGTATAATTTTTGTTGGTTCAGACTAAGAAAAACAAGTATGATGTGTTTTTGTCACAGTCGAAATCTTGATTTAAAAAGAAAGGCAGGGTAGAAGCGTTCTTTGGGAGGAAGAAGGAGCCGGCAGGGGCAGGAGGACGAGTTGAGACTGTGCGTACATGTGTGTGTAGAAGTGCTCAGTGTTCTGTACAATCAATGTGCGCTAATTTAAATTACAAAATACTAGCTCATGATAATTTTAGTTTGCTCATGAGCTTGTGGCTGGAGGTTAGGGGCAATCCCATTGAAGGAGAAGGACAAATAAGCCCTAGTCCAAGGGAAGAGGAAAGGCAGCACGGTGGAAGAACCTGTGGAATGAAAGGTGTTTGTACAGACATCATGGAGAGTGCTGTCCGCTGCATGTGTTATCCAAGAGCCCATTCTGATAAAATGTGACATCAGTCACATGCATTTCAGGGGTGTGGAATCAAGGGCAGAACCCAACAGTACACAACGTTGTTTTGAACTAGGCGAGTTGCAAAGTCACCTCGCTAGACCAAGAAGGGGCCCGAGAGCATCACTGGCCAGTTGCTAGCTGGCTGCAGGCAGCAGGCTCTAGCAGGGTGCTCTGGGAGCTGGACAGCGGCACGCTTGACCTACAGGCTGGGCCGGAATGTTAAAGAGGCTCGAAACTTGCAGGTCCTGTGTCAGGGTCAGATGGCTTGCTTACAAATCTCAGCCCACGGAGCAGGACCGTGGGCCTCAACTTATAAACTGTACACCATAATGAAATGATCCCAAGGGATGAGTGACACATCAGAGGAGATGCTGTATAGATGGGAAAAAACGGCACCACGTAGCCAGGGTACCATGAGCTGGTGCTGCTACAGTCTGGCCAGCAATCCCCCCAACTGAGCCCTACTGTCCTCTTACTGACTTGAACCATTTTACAGACCGCTGACACCAGACAGACAGGCTGCTTTGTAACAGTGGCAAAATGAGGCAAAACAAGACCCTCTGTAGTTGTGTTGAACACAGACGAAACATGACCATTCTACCTGGTTGTTGGTGTGACCTCATGATTTTCAAGTAAGGTATATAGAAATAACTATATCCACAAAAATAATTAGGGGTGTATGTGTGCACTCATGAGGCGAGGGCCTGGACACAAGCAATGAACAGCTTTTCCGTGTGTTTGAAGTCATCACTAGAGTCCTCACAGCCAATGCAGTATGAATGCTGTGTAAGTTTTTGTCATACTGTGGCACTGTGAAAATGGTTCACCACGTCTACACATTTGTTTTGCATGTGGACATGCCCACTCGTATGGAGTGCTTGCTCAAGCATACGCCAGGGAGGACAGAGGTCCGTGCTGGGTGTCTTCCTCTGCTGCTCTCTACCTTACATTTTGCGGCAGGGTCTCTCAGTGACCCTGGGGCTTGCTGTGGACAGGCTGCTGGCCAGTGGACTCTAGGACGCATTTGTCTCTGGGCCCTTCCCCTCCAGCGCTGGGTTGCAGGTGTCTGCCTGGCCCTTACATATGAGCTGCGGCTCCACTCAGGTGGTCAGGCTTGTAGCTGGCACTTTGCCCATTGAGCCATCTGCTTGGCCACGTCTGTGTCTCTTCCACTCAGTATTCCTCGGCCTCTCCCTCTGTGGACAGCCTTCACAGGTCCCCAGTTGTCTCAGTGATGCCTTTCCTGATGCTTTTCTCTTTCATCCAGGACACAGGCCTGGATCACACTCTGCGTTCAGCCTCTTTGCGTGTTTTAAGGCATGATAACTTTACTTGCTTCTCATGACAGTTGTGGTTTGTAAGCGCACAGGACAGTTCTGTAGCATGTATTATGTCCCTCCATTGGTTTTACTTGATTTTTCCTTGTGATTGGATTCACCTCTACCCTTTTGGCAGTAATATTAAATAACGGATGGTGTGCCTGCCTTTAATACGTCCTCAGAGGAGAAATCTGATTTGAGTTTATCTCATTATTAGTGATATTCACTCAGGTCTTCGGGTGAGGTGCTGTCCCCCCTTTCTTTTCTACTAAGCTGCCATCTTTCCCATTTGTAACTGAACAGTAGAGAGAGGGCTGAGACTGTGGGAATGTGCCACTCATCTTGGACTTTTGCTCAGCTGTTTTAATGTGAGTTAATGGTTTGTCCCTGCATTAGCTATCATTGTAATGGCTGTAAAACTTATCTAAATCAATTATTCCTTTCATGTTTATTATTTATGACATCCAGTATAAGGAAGAACTTTCCCTACTTTCCTATTTATTACTCAGTATGTATTCATGGACTTTTATTTTATTCAGTGTATTATAACTGAATGTTGTCATTATTCATTTTAATGCTCAAATTCTCCCTAGCCAGCTGGTGGAAAGGAACCACCCTTCAAGGTGATTCCTATGTCCTTTTGGCACATCTCCATCCCTCTAAACTTTTAAAGACTGCCATGTTACCTCACTTCTTGGCACAAACGGGTGCTCAGTTTCCAGTTGTTCTTTCGTTGTCCTGAGCCTGTAATCTGCCATTTCTTCAGGAAGTCTGATTTCTCTTAAGGATTTAGGATCTGGGATCTGTACAGTGAGGGCACTCATGGAGACTGAGTGCGGGGTCACTGCTTCTAGGCAGCTTTGCACTGGCTTGAGCAACCTGCATGTAGGTATGTAATTGTAGAATTGTAATTTCCCATTGTGCCTTGGCCTTTGGTCTGGTGGGCAGAGCTGCTCTTTGCTTCCCCAGTTCCATGTTTGTGTTTACTCCATCAACAGTGGAATCCTGGCCTCCAACAATGTTAATACAGTTTTCCATCTCCACAGTACAACAGTGTGTGCCAAATATCTTGAGAACAGACATAAAGCATCCTGTGGCAGAGAACGGCCTACTCTATAGTTTAAGATGGTTTGTAGTAATTTTTCTGGTTTGATTTTCAAGAACAAAGATGATTACTGTTGTTTGGAATTACTTAAGATTGTAATCCCAGAAAACAGATTCACACAATCTTGAAAATCTATTTCCACTTGTTTTCAACCAGAGGTTGCCAAGCCAGCATCCTGTGTCCAAAGGCCGCCACCAGGATTAGCTCCTTTTACATAGTTATATTTGTATTTGAAGTAGGTTTTATTTTTTTTTTGCCTATTTTTATGTTCATATTTTTATTTAGTTTATATAAATAGAATCATATAAATTTATGATTGCCTCTGCTTGGCTTCTTTTAATCTGTTCATGTTGTGAATATCAGTAGTTTTTCTCCGCTTAAAGTATAGGAATCAGTTGCTGTGGTGAAACGCCATAGCATGGCCACTTACAGAAGGAGTGGTTTATTTGTGCAAACAATTCCAGAGTCAGTCATGGCGGAGAGACGTGGCGGGTGGCGGGTGTGGTGGCGGGAGCAGGAAGCTACATCTTAAGCTGTAAGCATGCAGCAGAGAAAACGGTCTCTGAACTCTCAAAGCCCACCTCTAGGCACGTGTTTCCTTCAGCAAAGCCACACCTCTGAAGCCTTCCAAACAGCACCACTGATGAGGGGCCAAGTGTTCTGGTGCCTGAGACTTATGGGTGTCTCATCCAAGCTAGAACCATCTCCTTTCCCACTAGTCCTGGGTGTTGAGCTCAGGGCTTTGCATGCAAAGCCGGTGCCACGTGCCTGAGCCACACACCAAAGGGCTGTGAAGTATTCTGTATGAGCTACATTGTTTCTCTGTTACATTAAGGCCAAACCTTTCTGTAATTTTTTTTTCTTTTACTTTGATGCAGGGAACTGAGGCCTTCTGCTCATCACAGAGCTGCACTTTCGTTTCTTACAAGTGATGTATTATAGTGCTCTTGTGCATGCCTTTTGATATATAAGCAAGTATCAGTTTGGAGCACTTGTGTTTCCTGGTATGTGTATGTTATGTATATGTATATAGTTCTTCAGCTTTTGAAGGTATTGGCAGACAAAATTTCAAAGCCCTATTGGATTTCGCTCCTGACAACAGTGAGAGTTTTAGCTCTTTCGCCAGCAGTTTGTCTTGTTAGTCTTTTTAATTTTAATGTATTGTGATGATTAGGGCAAGGATTAGATGTTTTTGAGGAGCATGCTCTACAGCAGTGTTCTTAACGTGTGGGTCATGACCCCGTTGGGGTTGAACGACCCTTTCATGGGGGTCACCGAAGACCATCAGAAAACACTGAATGATTCCTAACAGTAACAAAGTTACAGTTATGAAGTAGCAATGAAACAACTTTATGGCTGGGGTCACCACAACCTGAGGAGCTGTATTAAAGGGTGGCAGCCTTAGGAAGGTTGAGAACCACTGCTCTACAGTGTTTGCCTGTTTCAGAGCTATTAGTTGCTTTGAGTTTAACCAAGCCGCTGTCCTCTGCACACAGTTCCATGCTGTTCCCAAGGGCACGCTGGCACACCTTTGCTGAATCCGGGTGTATTGTTATATTCGGTGTCAGAGCATAAGGATTGTGGTGGGCCACATAGAGAGAGGGAGAGTGTGGGAAGCAAGGGAAGTAAGTGAAGAAAGAGCAACAGGAAGGTCATTCAGGACAAAAGGCAGCTCAGAAACCCAGCGCTCGGCAGAGGGTCTGTTGCTTCTGCCTGTAGAACTCTCACATTGCTCTTTTCTTGCCGCTTCTTCCTGTAGCCCCTCATTGTGTTAACCTCCAGGTAGGGGGCTCATCTCTAGAGCCAATTCCAGGCAACACTTTCACACTGTGGTGCTTCACAGACTGTGGCCAGCCCCTAAAGTAGATATTTCATGTCTCAAAAACATCCTTCCGAATGAAGCGAGGGTGAAGTCCCATTCTGAATGTGGCAATGAGCTTGTGTGGGTTGCTGAGGAAGGGCTTAGGATGTGTGAGATGGGCCAGCTTGGTAGTACCCCATTCTCAGAGAGGCAAAGGGTTTCTCCGACAGCACATGGCTAGGGAAGAGTAGAGCCAGTTTTCAAATCCAGGTTTTCTTGTCCCTTCTCCAGAGCCCATTTTCTGCTACCCTCACACTGAGCGGTGGGAGCATTGGAAGTTCAAAGGGGATTTGATGAAAGCAAATTATAGGCATGGCAGGAGATGAGGGAGGTGGGCTTTACAGGAGCTGAGGGGGTCTGCAGGGCTAATCTGGGTGTCTCTTGGGTATGAACTGGAAATACAGACACAGGGAGAGGACTTGTGCTAAGCTAGAGGTCATAGGAAAGGAGAGACCAAGTGTGGGGGCAAGACAAGACTTTAATACCATGACAATGTAGAACTTGAAAGAAAAGAAAAGAAGTGGAAAGAAACAGTGGAGCCATGTAGGGGCTCATCAAAGAGCCTAGGCTGGTGCGGAAAGGGAACAACATCCAGGCTGCTCTGAGCCCCCTTGAGAAGCACGTTGATGGGCTCTGGAGTCTGACTAGATGCAAGGCAGGAAGGAGATGCAGAGGCAGGGCCGTAGTGTCCGAGAAGGGTGTCCGAGAAGACAGTGAGCTCTCACCTGCACACCCTGACTCTCCTGCTGGCCACCCCTCCAGAGTCCCAGGGTCTGTCCCCTGCTGAGTCAGTTGTGAGTTGTCAGCGGTGGACGGGCACATGTTCTGGAACCACAGCCAGGAGGGGAGAGGGCTGGTGGTGCAGGAGCTGCAGTGCTGCCCACCAACAAGACAGCTCATGCCAGGGTGGAAAGGGAACCCATTTTCCTCGGAGGAAGCTGCATAGGGAGCCTTGCTATGGGGACACTGTTAGCTACTGAAGTCCAAGTGCTGGAGTAAAGCGTGGTAGCCTTGGGCATGAACACCCTGCTTTGGAGAATTAGTAACCCTAGTCCCTAAGCTACAAAAGGCATGGCTGGCTTCTTTAAAACTTGGGGTACATCTCCTGGTCCCCATGGATGTTCCCTGCAGCTCTGCTTGGTCTCCCAGAGAGGCTAATGTGTTGAACCTGCAGGAGGAGCCGTTGGGCATCCCCCGAGAGGCCTCAGTGAGTCTAGGCACAGTATTACAGCTCTGCTCTCTTCACCAGGTAGAGCTTGAAGGGGGAACTGGGGAAGCTGGCCAGCACTCTCAGAAAATGAGCAAACTCACTCTGACTTCCTGTGCTCGCGTCCAAGCAGTTGTTTTGTAAGCAGTGGCGGCACCCCCACTGCTGGGCGGGCAGGTTCAATCCCAGGGTCTCGAACTTTGCGAGGCCTGTGCTCCACCTGTAAGCCGTGTCCCAGCCCCTGGTTTATGTTCCTTCGGGAATGACAGCTGAAGACCACGCCCCACAGCCTTAGAGTTATCTTGCGCCGGCTCTTCCCGATGTTCCTGTTACCGTCTTATCACCCCTTGCTCCGTGCCCTGCACTTGGCTGTGGAAGAGGCACCAGGCACTAGTCTGTTGGATGGTGGAGGGGCTGAGGTAGGGAGCACACACATCCCTAGTGGGAAGGACCCTGACACAGAGCGCCAGGGGGAGCAGCAGGCTGGGCTTCGGGCTGACGGGGGGTGGTGGTGGTGGTGGTGGTGGTGGTTTGAACAGCTCTCCAGGGCTTACCAGAGTAGACCGCTGGGGGGGGGGGCAGGAAATTCCGGTCAAGGAGAATAGAATGCATATGAGCCTGAAATTATGTGATGTCCGTAGAAAAGAATATGCATCAGGAATGGAAAGAGAATACGTTATTTGGGGCTGACAGTCTATGAGCGGTAAATGCGGGCCAGCTTGAGCTGGTCCTGCAAGTCGTGCTTTTAACTTCGGCCTTGCCCTCGCGGTCGAGCGGCAGGGGGCGCCGAGGAGGGTTTTCATCAGGTGTCGTTTTCCTCGTGTATGAGAAAGGAGGACTGTCTCGTCTGTCCTCCAGCACTTCTGTAAGGCAGACAGGACATCAGAACATTCAGGTCCTGGAGGAGCGGCCTGGCTGCCTGGCTTGGGATCTTTCTCGTGGTACACAGCCGCTTCTAAAGTCTATTAGGAAACTACTTTCTGCTGTGCAGTGGTAAACACTGGCCGGAACAATATGAAGCAAATGGCACACTGTCACTGAAGGGATGTAGCGCTGGGGTTTGTGGCCTGTGCTGTTCAGGGTCCCCTCTCTATGCCAGAGCACAGAGGGGGAGAACCATGGGACGCTCCATGCTCCCAGGTCAGCATGGCTGATGGAGCCGTCCATCACCGTCTTGCCCATGGACATGGAGCGGCCGCTGTGGTGTGATGCTAGCATCTGTCAGTGGCTGGCTCCTGGAAACTTGATCCCTGATGCAACTCCAGCAAGCCCCAACCCACAGAGCCCCGTGCAGCAAGACCTGAGTCACAGAACCCTGTATAGTAACCCCCAATCCACAGAACCCCATGGCTTTTAGTTTGTTTGTTTTTTAATGTAAGGTGAAGTAGAGGTAAAGGGCATTAGCTTGCAGAGCTGACAAATGTGGATTTTGCTTCTGTTTCTGTGCCTTAACTAACTGGGGATGTCACTGAATCTGTGTGAGCCTCGGGCTCCTTGTCCCCGAAATGAGCAAAGCCAGACATACCTGGAAAGATGTCTGTGATGATTAAAATGTGCCGCTGTTTCAGAAGTGCCTTGGAGCAGAGCCTGGCACACATGAGTCCTTGAGTTATGGTAGTTTTAATTACTGTTCTTATCACTGTCACCACACCACTGTTGCTGACACCATAGTGAAAGAATGTTCCGGAAATAAAGACTGGTGGGAATGAAAAGCCTGCTAGTCCTACTACCAGGGTGCAATTGCCCTGGGAATTTACTTCTGTTACCTTTGGAGGTCTCCTCCCTCCCCCCCAGTTCTAAACACACAAGATTTTACAGTCTGTTTGCTTTTTTTTCCCATGTGGAAGGAACTGCATTGTAACTTATTTCTTCTTCCTCTTCCTCCTTCTCTTCCTCCTTCTCTTCTTCTTCTTCTCCTCTTCCTCCTCCTCCTCTTCCTCCTCCTCCTCCTCTTCCTCCTCCTCCTCTTCCTCCTCCTCCTCTTCCTTTTCCTCCTTCTTCTTCTTCAAGATAGGGTTTCTCTGTGTAGCCTTGAGTGTCCTGGACTCGCTTTGTAGATCAGGCAAGTAGATCCCTGGCTTTGAACTCACAGGGATCCACCTGCCAGTGCCTCCCTGAGTACTGGGCTTAAAGGTGTGTGCCACCATACCTATTTTTTTTTCCCTTATTTTTAATAGATTTCTCCTGTGACTACAAAAATAGTGTATAAGACGTGGAGAGAAAGCAAAAGAAAAGCCATATTCCCAGTCTCTTCCCCAGACAAGAGCCAAGCACTGTCAACATTCTGATGTTTCTTCTTCTAGTCATTTTTATTCATGTTTTATTATAGAGTAGATAATGCATTATGGATACAACATTTATGTGATTTTTTTTCAGTTCACATGATACTTGGAATATTTTTTTAGTGTAAGCATCATTTTCCTAGGCTGTTTAATAGACCATCAAATAGCTCAACCATCATTTACATACATATTTGCTTACTGCTAGACATCTAAGTTTTTTTCCTGTTCATCAGTCTGAGCTGCTCCCTGTAACAAACAGACTTAGGGAGCCAGCCTCGGTACAGCCAGGAAGCTTCAGGTGAACTACCGTGCCTCTGGTCCCCAGGGAGTTACCATGGGACAATGACAAGCCTCAAGCTTAGCGACGTGGCGACTGACCAAGAGGGCTTCCTTGCCACACCTGTCAGAGTTCGTGCAGTGTGTGTAGTTCCTCTCTCAGGCTGAATCTGGGACAAGGAATCCTCGCTTTGTACAGGGCAAGACTTAAGAGGCCAGGCTGACCTTCTCATCTCCAGCCCCATCAGAACTTCCATTTCCACTACAGCATCAAGATAGGACCTTGTCAGACTAAGAGAGTCACACTGGCTCTAGGCTTGTTAAATGTTCTAAATTAAAAAGTACTTTATGTTTATGGTGCTTTGCTTACATGTATGTGTGTGCCCAGTGCCCATGGAAGCCGAAAAACGAGGCATCAGATCCCCTAAAACTGCAACCAAGGACAATTCTGAGCTATTGTGTAGGTGCTGAGAATTGAACCCAGGTCCTCTGGAAGAGCATCCAGTGCTCTGAACTGCCAAGCCGTTTCTTCAGCCTTTCCAGTCTTTTTTTTTTTTTAATTAACAGATATATATCTGTATGTATATACACACACACGTGTGTGTGTATGTCTATATATATAGACATGAACACTTGAAGTTTTGAAGTAAGCACACATCATAAAATGGCTAAGTCAAGCTAATTTATATATTATTTCACATACTTGTCATTTTTGTGGTGAGAAAGCTTCACATATTCTCAGCATTTTCCTTTCCCCTTTTTTCATGTGTTTGTGTGTGTGTGTTCATGTTTCCATGCATGTGGGTATGTGTGAAGCCCTGAGGTTGTTGTTAACAATTATCTTCCGTTGTTCTTCTGCCTTATTCACTGAGCCAGGATCTCTTAAACCAAACTAAGACTAAACAAACAAACAAAAGCAAGTTTTGTGATGCAGCTTGCTTTAGGCGTCCGTCTTCCCCACCTTCTGAGGCTGGAATTACATGTGGGCTACCATGCCCACCTGTGCTAACGTGAATTCTGAGGATCTGAACTCCAGGCCTCGTGCTTGCACAAAGTAACTTCTGCTGCTCAGCATTTCTTAGGAATGTTTCACGCCATTAGCTACAGACTTTAGTGGGCTGTAGTAAGGATGAACCCAATGACTAGTCTGCTAAATGGAATAGGTGAGGCACACAAAGGCTGGACAGGCTCATTCTGTGGTCATGAAAGTTCTTGCATTTAGACTTGCCCTGGAACCCAGGACGAATCTTTTCCTTTTGCCATGCTTCCTCTCTGTCCTGGGCTGTGCCAAGAGGATGTACAAAGCCTTTCCCATATCAGTGTCCAGAGTATCTACCCCTTCCTCAGGAGCATCCTGATGCAGGTCACACATACTTCTCCAAGTCTAGAGTTCCTCTTAATTAGCACTGAAAGAACCATCTCTGCTTTTCTTTTACTTCCTCCTGACAGCAGGTGGATAATGCAGAGGCTGAAGGGATTGCAAATACTGGATTCCAAACCCTGAATGACCAGCAGCCCTTGCTCTCTGAGACATTCTTTCTTTCTTTCATGCACTTGGTACTTTTATCCATTCTCTCATCTGTCAGATGTTTACTGAGCCCTAGGCTTTTTACCTGCAGAGGTGAGGCACACTGTGTTCTCAGGCTGTTTGTGTCTAGCAGAGACCAGAAGGAATACTAAAAGACAAGATGCCTGCTGCAATGTGATGCCTGAGAGACGGGCAGAGTGACAGGAGTGCCCGAGTCAGCCTACACGGTGTAGCCAGGAGTTCGTGGGTGCTCCAAGGAAAAGAATGAACACAGCCCTTTATGTAGGCAATGAGGAGAGGCCATTCTGGGTGGATGAACAAGCAAGCACAAGAGAACGCAGTGCCCTCGGAGGCCACAGGGAGTCTGGGCTGGAAGGGGAGAAGCATCTCTTCCTTTGACTTCTTGGCTTTCTTATCACTACATGAGAGTGATGGTGTTTTTAGTTCGGTATTTGAAAACTGTCATCTTTATTGCTGTAGCTTTCCTTTTTTTTTATTTTATTAAAGTAACATGTGCATTATAGAAATGTTGAAAAATGTGTTGTGCTCTCAGGACTTAGGAGGTAGAGGCAGGAGGAGCAAGAGTTTAAGGGTACATGAAACCCTGTTTGTGTGTGTGTTGGGGGTGGTGCTGGAGAGATGGTTTGGTTATTAAGAACACTGACAGAGGACCCAGGTTCAGTTCTGGCCCCCACATGGTGGCTCACAACTGAAACTCCCACCCAGGGGATTCAATGCCCTCTTCTGTCCTCTGCGGGTAATGCCTGCACATGGCACATGGCACATGGCCCTGTGCGTAAAGTGCCAAAACACATAAAGTAAAGTGAAAAAAATGAAAAAGAAATAAAAGTAATTAAAATGTGAATGGAAAAGAAGAAGTTTGAAAAAATGAAAGCAGAAAGAAAAGCTCTTTGGCAGTCTAACTAGCTAAAGACAACCTCAACATCTTGGTGATTTCTAGTCAATGTTTTTTCACACTGACTTTTTATGTAGCTGTGAATATGTTATAATGATAATTTTAACCTTTGTGTATGATGCTCCTTTCTAACTTTTTAAAAAAATTGCCAAAAATGAATGTGCATGTCCTTATGAAATAACTGTGATCACAAAGCATACTAGCTGAGGAGGCTGTACTTTTTTTTCTAATAGCATGCATTTTCTTTGCTTTTACAGGTTGCTTGTGGCTCAGAGCACAACTTGGCAGTAATTAGTAAGTGATTTCTTTTTCACGCTGATAACAGTTGGTTAGGAAATCCGTGTAACAGAATTGGAGAAGACTCTGGGACCAGGCTTGGTGGTGTGCATCCTTACCCAGGGTTGCACAAGCTAAACACGCGTTCCAGGCCAGTCTGGGGTGCGTAGTGACAACACGTGCCCTGTGTGTGTGCTGTATGAGGTAGGGAGAGGGAGAGAGGGGGAGGGAGAGAGTTGAGGATGATTTGGGGGACATTCTTGATGATAAAGCACTTATTAGAAGCCTGTTTTCCGAAAGCTTCAACTGTATCATTGAGTATCTTTTGAAGGTGGCTGAGTTGGCTTCTGCCTCAGAAAATGACATTTAAAGATCCAGTTCACAGGCTTGGGCATCGTGGATAGACAGCGAGACATAAAACTGGGGCTGGCTCTCTGAACAGACCCATTCTAGGAAGTTCTTTGGCCTTGGAAGCACAGGGCTCGGCCCCCAGCCCTTGCTCCTGGTATATAGCTGCATCAGAGAACCCCCAGTCAGGCACAAACCTGGTTCATCGAGACTTCTTTTTCGCTGGCCCTGGATAACATGAGTTCCTGACTGCGCCCAGGGGTGATTTATTCAGGAAAGCTGTCCATTCCTTTCCCTAGTCGATTCAGGCTGAGCCGCACAGTAGGGCAGAGCGGGGCTTCTTAAACTCCTGCTGCTCATGACCCCTCTGCGTCAACACAACTCCAGGTGTACAAGTGTGTGAAGCAGGTATACAAGTCAGGCATATACTGGCCATAGCTCATAAAATATTTTAAAAACAGTTCTTTGGTATGCGTGAAATTTTATCATTAAAGGACAGAGCAGACTTGTGTACTAATGAGATGGTGTGCATGCTTATCTTTACAGAGTTCAACCGTGGTTGAGTATTTGCTAATATGGGGCATAGAGCATATTCAGTGCTCCTAGTGCTGAGAGCACCACTTCCCATAAATACCCAGGACAAGACAACAGCGTGTTTAGGACCATTTCAAAAATTGTTGGAAATTCTGTCCTAAGCATAAGCCAAAATTCATTTAATGATGTTTAAATTTTATCTTGTTGTTATTATCTTGCTGCTGTTGTTGTTGTTGTTGGTGGTGGTGGTGGTGTGTGTGTGTGTGTGTGTGTGTGTGTGTGTACATGTGTATGTGTGTACGCACACATAGCACTTGTTTCAGGGATTAAAACTGAGGTCTTCAGGCGTGGTGGCAAGTGTTTTACTCACTGAGCCATCTGGCCAGTTCTATTTAATGACTTTAAGAAAAATGAAACCCAAATCAGCAACTCATATAGCGGTTTTTAAAATTAAACACTCTAACCTAGCAGAATCCAAAGATACACCACTTAGACACTGCTGAGGCATGACAGTAGGGAAAGGAAAGTCTTTGTTCTCTTAATTTGGCCCTCCTGCCTCTGTAAGAGCAGAGAGGAATTTGTACTGTAGGGGGTCTGCGCCTTGGTGTTTGGGGCAGCGCTCGTTGGCCTCGTTCGTTCGGAATGAAAGCCGCAGCGCAGTCACATGATCCAGCGCGGTGAGCACTGCCAATAACACCCTGGCTTCGTTACACGTTTGACTTTTGAGGTAATTTGCTCTTGTTGTGTGTTCCTTTACTGCTGCACAGTCTCACGACCCCACACTTAGTCTCTGCTCCCCGGAGGAGGTTGTCACCACAGTTCAGGAAGCTGGACGCCACAGGCTGCGATGTAGCGGCAAGGCGCCAGAGTTCTGTGCGGGCGGGCTTCTGTAGCAGTGTGAACTTTGACGAGGTGTTCATCTTCCTCGTCGCTAAAATAGAGGCGCTGCTCTTGCCGAGGACCCCAGTTTGTGTCCCAGCCAGCATGTCCTGCCGCTGACAACCACCTCTAACTCCAGCTCTGGGTGATACGATGCCCCTTTCTGGCCTGCACTCACATGTACAAACACATTTGCACATAATTAAAACTGAAAGTAAAATTGTTCTTAAAAGATTTTTTTAGAAATGTTAGTGGCTATTATTTGATGTGATTCGTTCCCTGGGCGGCCTTTCTTAAAACAGAAAATCACGTTTACCTCCAGCTGGGTCTCAGCACTCATTACCACTCACCTCTGCCTGTTCCTGTGTCAGATAGCTGGAACTCCGTCTTCTGGAAGGGAAGCATCTTGTGCCCTCCTCCCCTTCTTGCCTATTCTCAGCACCATGGACAGCAGCCGACTCTAAGCAGACCGATAGGCACCCTTGACGAGCTATTCTGACATAGGACTGGAGGATTTGAGGCACTGTCTGTGGGCCCCACTGTCACAGGCACAGGAGTGAGAAACAGGGACAGCAGAGAAGGGAAGCTGCCAGCAGCAGTGGGAAACCAGAGGAGCTGGAGTCAGAGAAAGAGCAGCAGTATCAGCAAGCCCACCTGCTTTGCAGCAGGAGCAGGTATTTTACAGCGGAACTAGCTGTAATCAAGACAAGCTAATGAGAGAATCCGAGGCAGTACCCTGTGGCTGCTGCTGCTGCTATCGCTGGATAGAAGAAGGTCGTTTCCCCTGGGACCAGCATGGAGGAAAAGGTTGAGGGGAATCTCTATGTATGAAGCACACAAGTCAAGAGATGGCCAAGCCAGCAGAGCTGGAAGCTGACTGACAGAGGCAGCCTGGGACCCGGAAGAGCAGAGCCGGCAGGCAGACGGCCATGGCTCAAACCAGCCCCGTCGCTTCGTGAAGCCCATCTCCCTCCGCATCCAAGCACCGGGGCAATGATTCCTAAATGCAGGGCTGTCGTGCACACCAGGCAAGATGAACTTCACAAGTTGCCTCTTGTGTATATTTCTTTGTTTCTGATTGAGCTAGGTGTGAGAAGTGGTGGAGAACTGCTCAGGTGCAGATTTCTTTGTGGGGAGAGAACAGTGGTCTTTTGGGAAAGAGGAATCCCATGTTATTTCAGTGAGGCTGTCAGTGTCAGCGGAGGGAGCTGGCAAGCCTTTGAGTCTTTTTAAATCAGACATTGTGTGTGGGGGGGTAGCTTAGAGGTAGAACACGTGCCTCACATGCACGAGGTCAGGGTTTGATCCCCAGTACCATACACAACAGAACTACAAATGTGAGTAAATAACTAAGCGGGGTGTGGTGGGTCATACCTGTCATCCCGGCGTGGGAGGCTGAGGCAGCAGACTCACTGTGAGCTGGCTGACGTAGCGATTACTGTGCTGACCAGGGCTATGTAGTGAGACCCTGTTCCACCCCACTAGAAAGAAGTGAAATAGTAATAAGATGCAGGTGTAGTTTTAAGTTATTTATTCTTTTATTATGTGTATGTGTGTGACCTCCATAAGTTTATATGTGCTTTGTGCAGGAACGTGCCCACAGAGGTCAGAGGGCATCAAGACCCCTGAGTCCCCTGATACGGGTGTTGGGAACTGAGCTCAGGTCCTCTCTAGCCCCACAGATTTTATTTTGTCTTTAGTTCTTCGCGACTGGCTCAGTGTGTTGCACAGAGAGCCCCAGGGTCAGGGAAGGTAGGCCCAGGCACAGCGCTCGGGACTGGCCAGGGTCAGGGAAGGTAGGCCCAGGCACAGCGCTCAGATGTCCACCTGTCTGGGAGCGGAGACGCAGAGGTACCCTGGGCTGATACAGTCCCCAGAGGGTGCTCTGCAGAGTGCGTGCAGACAGAAGCAGCAGGAAGCTGCTGCCCGCTCACCCTGGCTGGAGGCCAGCAAGAGAGAGGCACGCTGGACAAGAGCCCCAGCAGCCTGAGTCCCTGCTCCCAGCTCTCCCCCCCCCATTGCCATTGCTGCAGCAGATGGACTCCTGCCGTCAGGCCACTCTGAACCCAGCACCAGGACCTGGCACTGTAGTCCCCACATGATAGACTGGAGTGGAATAAAAAGACTTTGCTCATGGACAAGAACTGTAATGGCTAACAAATGTGTACCAAACAAAACAGCCTGGGAAGGGAAGTGAGGCAGAGAGGGGTGAAGGGGTGGCACGGGGGATTTACTCTGTCTTAGGCAGTAAACTCCACAAGGTAAATGTGTTCTAACCCGCTATGGACAAATGAGACTCAGAGGTTAGGGGGGTTGGACAGGCTGCTCAGAAGTATCTATGGGCAAGCTGTCTGCCTGCCTCCAAGGCTACTCTGAGCCCCGCCATGTCCTGTGCCTGGGGCAGGAACAGGCTGTGCTTACATTATTGACCCTGTACAGTTGTTAGGAGAGCACTAACTGACACAAAGGTAAGGGATCAATGTTAGCTGTTATGTTTTCCTGTTAGGACCTTATAGAAGGGCGCAATTCTAATTGCCTGTAAGGGGCCTGAGCCCCAGGGGCCCCCGAGAGCCATAGTGACTGAAAAAACATGTGTCCTGGACAAAGTCTGCATGTACTTCAGAGGCTGAGGTAAGATGAGTCCTGATCTAGAGGTCTCAGCAGCCCTCAGGACAGTGCCAACCCAGATTTATTTTGAGTTATCTCCCAGACAGGGACCCAGGCTCTGCCCGTCCAGCCCACAGGAAGCCTCTTGGCAGTTGCTTTTCAGCTTCCTTTGGAGAAAAGAGTTCTATGTGGTGATTTATCTGCATCTAGCTTTCTTCCTTCCCTTCTTTGGCAGTTTGAATGAGTTCTTCCCTTGGTTTCCCAGTTAAGTCTTTGTTGGCATGTCTGGTGCTTCCACCAGGCCCCTGTGGGGGACAGGGTGGCAGGTGTGTGAGTTCTTCATGCCTGGGAGGAACGGCTGGATCTAGGCCTGCAGGTACATAGACAACAGCTAAGGCGAGCGAGGAGTCCATTGGCTGTGGCCACACTGCCACTCAGCCTCCTGCTTCCTATAGTTACCCTGCCCGAGCGCTGAACTCCCAGTCTGTAACCTCGCCAGAATGATGCCCACCCAGAAGTGGGTCTTCCTGAGTGGCATAGGCACGCTGAGTTCCTGCTCTGTATCCGCACACAGGTAGGTACCCAGGCTGGTGCTCACTCCCTGCCTCATTCCTCTCCTTCACTCATTTCCTGTCACCCAGGACTTCTCTCCATGGCGTCCATTGTAGACAGGCTGCTGTTGGCAGAGGGGAGCGAGGTCACATGGTCACACTCCTCGGAAGACCCTTGCTAGGAAGGCAGCTCAGTGAGCAAAGGGCTAGCCCTTTGTTCTAGTTACTTCTCTTCTTTCTACTTGACAAATACCTTGAGGAAGGCAGAGTTTTGGCTCACGGTTCAGGGACACAGTCCGTCATGGCAGGAAGGCAGCCAGAAGGGAGCTGTGCACAGGAGGCAGGGCCTGCCAAATACTTGTGCTCCACTCATTTCCTCTCCTCATTATGTGTGAGACCTCAGCCCAGTGAGACCACCCACTTTTAGGGTGAGTGTTCCCTTCAGTTAACCTAATCTAGATAACCCTCACCGACACACCCAGAGGTTTGTTTCTGTATGACTGTAAATTCCATCAAGTTGATAGTCAGGAGGAACTATCACACACAGCTTGAGCTTGTTGTCTGCCAGCTTTGTCTCTTCCGTGGCCTCCAGGGGGTGGAAACAGACACAACAACAACAATAACAACAAAATGAATAGTGCCTGGGGAATGACATTTGACATTGTCCTTTGGCTTTACACACATGTGCACACAGAGGAGCACATACCTACATACATACATTTACATGCACAAAGAGGCAGGCGGGAAGAGCTGGCTACATTGCCTTTCTCCATATTCCACACGTTGAAAAGGATGTTACTGGTGATGGCGTTCTGGAGCATTAGTGTATTGGTGGGAAGCATGGTCCCCACTTCTCCAAGCAAAGCCTGTTAGTGTTACTTTTCATACTATTTTCTTTTGGTTTCTTATGCCTATTCCTCCCTTCTCCACCCCAATTCCTTCCAACAGCCAAACACTGGGTAGGAGAGAAAGGTTAGTGGGGATGGAGGCCGAGTTCTCTTTAGCTACTTCCTGCTGGTTAGGGTCATCAGGTTCCTTAGGGCAAGTCCAGTCTTCAGGAGATCTCCAACTTCTTGTCATCAGACTACATCAACAGCAGTCAGGAGCAGCAGGCGTGGACACCAGCAGCCTTCTTTTTTCTTGGAGCCCCCTTTCTCTCTGGGCTCTGGCATTTATTTCCTCTCCAGAGTCCTCAGAATTAAACCATCTGTACCTGGCAAAGGGCCCCTCTCAGAGCCCACATGAGGCAAATAGTCTGCTGCTGTGAATAATCTGAATCAGTCCCATATCCTACACCTGGGATTAAAACAAAAACATGTTTACCTCCATGACAAAAGCCAGTTCTTATATGTTGGCAGGAAGCATGGTCCCCACTTTCTCAAGCAAAGCCAGTTCTTGTACCAAATTAGAATGATATTGTATGTGTCATTTTACTGGTGATTTCCAGCTGTTGAACCCTTGAACCTTTGTTAGATATATGGTGAAACATTTGACCTTGGCCTGACGCCTACCAGACAGGACCACATCAGAATTTAATAGAGAAACAATGTAATAAAGGAAAATTGCTTTTTTATTTTTTATTTTACGGCACTGGCAATGATGCCTTTGAACCCTGGGGCTTTGTAGAGTGCTTTGAGGCATGCTCAGACTTGCGTGCTCCTCTGTGGAATGTGACAGTCAAGCTGTAAACTTCTCTGACTATACCGTTTTGTCTTCACAGCTAAGTGATCAGTCGGTGCTGCCGTGAACATTGTCACGTCACCGTGGGGAAGTGTAGTTAGAGGATACATTTTTCAGAAGTGAAATTATGCAAAAGAAGAAATGTATTTTTAATTTTGCAATACGTTGCAAAATTTGCCTCTGTAAGGATGATAGCTTTTTTTTTTTTTAAATAGCTTTTTTTTTTTTTTTTTCTTCTTCTTCATTCCAACCAGAAATACGCAGCAGAGTCCTATCTTTGCAGTATTCCTAATGGAGGGCTGTGAAGGTTTGGAGCTTTGCCAGTCTGATGTGGCAGATGAACAAATATTCAATGTAGCTTTTTAATAAGTTTTTTTGTTTTGTCTTGTTTTGAGACAGAGTCTCTCTACATAGTCCTAGCTGTTCTGGAACTCCCTGTGTAGACTAGGATGCCTTCACCTCACAGAGCTCTGCCTGTCCACCTCTGGTCCCGAGCGCTGGGATTTAAAGGCACGCCGCACCGTGCCTGGCTTTTGCATGTGAGTGTTTTGCCTAAACACATGTTTGTGCACCACACGCATGCCTGGTGCCTATGGACTCAAGAGAGTGTTGGAGCCTCTGAGACTGGAGTTATAGAAGGTTGTTAGCTGCTATGTAGACCAAGAGGCTATCCCAGGTCCTCTGCAAGGACAGTGTGCTCTTAACCACCCACCCGTCTCTCCAGCCCTTTTCATGACTTTTGAACTTGAAGCATAACATTTATGGACAGGCAGGATGGTTCAGTGGATACAGGCACTTGCCTCCACTTGACAGCCTGATTTTCAGTCCCATGGCTTACTTTGAGCCCCAGAGAACTGGCACTTGCAAATTGTCCTCTGGCCTCCACATCTGTGCTGTGGTGTACACACACACACAGATGAATATAACATTTGTGATGAGTAATCTTGGGAGCCAACCTGGTTGGGTTGGGAAATAAACAAGTGGTTGCTAAGGCAACTGGCATTGTGCCTATCTGTGAGGGCCTCAGTATGAATGTCTGTGAAGTGTTTCCAGGGATAATTAGGGCACGAAGGGTTTGACCTCAGGGACGGTTTAGTCCATTAATGGATTCAGAGTTTGAATGGAGTTGACAGATGTGTGAGTGGTGAGGGCTGCTCGGAGGAAGTGGTGGGGTTTGGATGTGTTCTTAAGAGCTAGAACCTGCCCTAGCCACTTTCCTGTTGCCGCCCCAATCTGCTTCCCATCTGCCATGATGTGAGCTGCTTTAGCGTGCCCCCTCAACACAGCGACTTGTGCCTCAGAAAGCATGAACAAAACCAATTCTTTTCTTAAATCCTGTGTTAGGTCTCTGCACTGGTAAAACCTGTAGAACATACATGACACATTTAAGTCCTTGGATTTGGATTAATGACTTTTCACACAAGTATGCACACAGGAAACTTCCACCCAGGGCATGACGCAAGGTGTTTCCAACACCCCAGAGGGTAACCTCATGCCCATCCCAGTCAATAACTCCCTAAAGGGGAGCCTCTGTTCTTCGTCTTTAAAGCTGATTTTTTTATTTTTTGGTCTGTTTGAATATCTTCTAAAGCGCATGCTCCCACTGTTTGACTTTTGGCCGACACATTGTGTCTCTAAGAATTACTCATGTTGTTTATGCAGCAACAGCTCTTTTTTTGTTACTTAGTTAACATGCTCTGTGATTGTATCACATCATATTTTTCCCCTTAACTGCTGGTGAACATCTGGATTTCTGTCCTGGGGATTGTGAGGGAAGCTGCCGTGAGCACTCATAGATGTCTCTTGTATGGGTAGCTAAAAAGATTTGCAGAGCGTGTGTTCAGCCATAGACCCTGTGGTGTTTGGGTGAGAATGACCCCAGAGGCTCATATGTTTGAATGCGTGGCCCTCAGTTGGTGGAACTTCTTTGGGAAGGATTAGGAGGTGGACTTTGAGGCTTCAAAATTCCACACCATTCTAGAGAGCTTTCTGTCTGTCTTATGGTTGTTGTCTTAACATGTAAACCATCAGTGACCACTCCAATGCCCTGTCTGCCTGTGTGCCTGCCTGTCTGCATGCCTGCATACCTGTGTGCCTGCCTGTCTGCGTGCCCGTCTTCCACTAAGCTCCCTGCGATAATGGTCATGGATTCGCTGGAACTGTGAGTGCCAGATTACTTTATTTTATGTTGCCTTGCTCATGATGTCTCTTCACTGCAATATGAAAGTAACTAGCACAACACTGTTTAAGCATCTTCGAAATGTGTCAGGTCAGTCCCAGCTGAACCTGGGAGTGCTTCATTGGTGCTGTGCCCTCCCTCCATTGTGTCAGCCTCATCGCCGTAAGCCGTTCTGATGAGTATGTGGTACAGCGTCTCACAGATCTTCACTCACGTTTCTTTTAAAATGCCAGTGCTCGTGATGGGGAAAGTGATTGTCCCTGGCGGTAGGCTGCTTCACAGCTTAGTTTTCATGATGTTCAAAACCTTCCATCCAAAAGTGTCAAATCTCTGCCCGCTGTTTTACAGTGGGTTTGACTGGTTTCCTTACTGGCTTGTGGCTTACGGAGTCTACCATTTGTTGGAAAATTGCACTGCAGATGTCTTTTGCCACGTTCATATGTTTTGGTGAGTAGCTGTTCTGCATCCTAGGGAAGTCCAGAATATCGGTTTCCTCTTCAGCGCTTTGAGGCGTTGGTATGCAGTCTAAGACATTTGACGTACTCCAAGGTCATGGACTGTTTTCCTGTGTTTCCTATGTGACATGTTCTTTTGTCTATTACATCTAGAACTAAAAATCCATCCCAATTTTATTTTCAAAACATTGCTTCAGAATTATCTATTAAAAAGCTTAATCTTTACCTGCTGAACTACAGAGACCCCTTAGCTGAAGGTCAATAGATTGCATATACATATGAGTGTGCTTTGAGATGATTCCTTCTATTAATATTAATTAATTAATATTATTATTTTGTTTTATAAGCCCTCCTACTTTGTTCTTCTCAAAGATTATTGTGCTATCCCAGCACTCAGATGGCTGAGGCAAAGAGGATCATTAGTTGGAGGATAACCTGAGCTACATATCAATACCCTGTCCCAACACACACACACACACACACACACACACACACACACACACACTCTGTCTTAAGGCTGAAGTCAGCAGTCTTGACAGATCTCTGGACTAAAGGCAGGATGGTGATTTTTTTTTTCTTTTTTTTTTGTGGTAGCTCTAGAGTGACTCTGTCACCTTTGCCCCCTCCCATGAACTGCCCATGTCCTGTTTGGAAGTGACTTGCAGCCCCTTATGTTCAAAGTCAGCAGTGGCTGATGGAGGCTTTCTGCTCTGGTATCTTCTGACCCTGACTCTTTCATCCCTTCCTAGCCCCATTTAGCATCATGGTATATGGGACCCACTTGGGTAATTTAGCACAATCTTTGTGGTAATGTCAGCTAATCAGTTACCTTCATTTGCTCATTCAGTTCTTTGTAATCTGCCCCTAGATTCACAGGCTGCAGGGTTAGGACCCAGACAACCCTGGGTGGTCGCTGTATTTCTATCATGGTATCCTCTCCCTGTGTTACAGGGTCCGAATGGCCATGCTTTCCCACTCCCCACAGTCATGTGTTGAAATGTAACCCTAGTGTGGAAACACTTAGATGTGGGAGATGGGATCTCTGAGAGGTGACTAGGTCATGACAACTGTCCCTTAAGGAAGATTAATGCCTTTACAGAAGAGGCCCAGGGACCTTATTTGTCCATTTCCCCGTATAAGGACATGTAGCAGGTGCTGTCTAAAAGAAATAGCCCCCACCAAACATGAAGCCAGCTTTGGCCTTGTCGCTCCAGGCATCCAGATTTCAGTGGCAAAGACCTGTTTCAAAGTGGCCACAGCTGGGGAATTTTGTTGGAGCAGCCCGGGCAGGGTGATGGCCCTCTCCACCAGTGGATGGTTCATCACTAGGCATATTCTGCGTGAGGAAGAGCCGTCCTTTCTCAGCGGTGCTTTTGCACATATACTTTCCCGAGTCCTTCTGTTTTGTTTTTGCTTTTTATGTTTTTGCTTATTGAGCCCAGGGATCTCTCTGTCTCCTCTTCCCAGAGCTGGGATGCACCTCTGTGTGGGCCCTAAGGAGCAAACTCACATTCTTTACAGACCGAGCTATCTATCTGGCCCTGGGCTTTTTATATTTTCTTCTTTTGTAGTATGTAAGCTGTTGGTCCATTTGGAATCTATCCTAGTTTAGAATGTCAGGTGTGGATTCAACTTCATTATTCTCCAGATGGCTGCTCAATTATCTCAATACTGTTGATCGAAGTCTTTGGCTGACTTCCTGGCTCCTGTTGCTACTAGAGTCGCCCTAAGGCACCCAGAGAGGAAGGGACTTTCCCGCTTGCCGGTGGTGGAGTTAGGATGCAGGATGATGTGTGCTGCTCGGGCATGAGCTGGCGGCTGCTCCTCTGGGGGCTTCCTGGGCTGTGTGCCAAGCAGAGCGGTGCTCAACAGAGCTTCCGCTGGCTCAGGTGCCCAGTGTTCTGCCCTGCCCCCGTCTCACTCCATTCTGGGATTGATAGCTCTGTTTCACTGTCTCACCTTGTGGCTTGGGTGCCCCATTTCCCTCTTCACCAAGCCAGAAACATGACAGAAGCTTTCACAACTAGAAGAGGTGCTTGTTTGTTTATTTGTTTGTTTGTTTTTCTGCTATTTTTCCTGAAGAATGAATGTTCACGCCCTTCCACAGGAGTCATTGTAAATGGCATGGCCAGGTGAGGCTGCCAGGCTGTGGAAAAGGCTCTTGGACTTGCTAAATTACTCTGTCAGGCTGCCCCCCCCTTTTTTTTTTTTAGTACAAAGGTGACCATGACATTTTTTGTGTGTTTTTAGGGTTGTGTAGGGGAGTAGAAACTGCCATTGTGACCCTCTGCACTTACAGATATAGAAGTCACTGGGGGCTTTGGGAAAGTAAATCTACTAACCAAGGTGAAGTTAAGTCCAAAACTGTGAAGAATTAGGGTAAATCTGAATACTTGTGCTGTGCATGGGCTAACCTCTGGCCCCAGCAGTGGCCGATGCTGTAATCCTAGGCAGTTAGTTATTTGGACAAGATGGTTTCTGAATTCATCTGCACCTCTCAGCATCTGTCCTTGTGTCTGTGACTGTGTCACCATGACAAAACTGGGCATGTGCACAGGCCCCTCAAATGCTTTTTAAGTGTGCCCTTCCTTTGGTTTACTCGCCACTGATACGTGACACATGGCATTCTGGATGCTGCGGAGAATATGGTCAGTAGTTGGGTGTTTTGGAGAGCTCACATTTAATGAGAAAGAGCTTTAGGTGAAATCTGTCACATGCTTTGCTTATAAATACTGGAAGGATGAGTGAGTGAATGAGCACAAAGTAGACAGGCATGAGAAGCAGAAGAGTGAGGAAGAAAGTGTGCTTAGTTTTGGAAATTCCCGTGAGAGAGGTAGGTCCTGAATGACTAAAGAGAGGGGGGGGGGAGAGAGAAAGAGAGAGGGAGAGGGAGAGCGAGCATTTTGCCTAAGGGTAGACATGAGCAAGGCAAGGAAGGGACAGAGGGTGACCACCAAGACAGTGTAATGTCACATGGGGCCAAGTCTTCAGTCACAGTGACTTTACAGTGTAGACAGAGTGGAGCCGAGAAGCAAAATACTTCCCAAGCCAGCTAGCATAAGAAATAAACATACTCTGTAAAGGACAGTGTCTTTTGTACACAGTGAAAGTACAGTGACAGTTGTTGATTAACTGCTAACTGTTGGCACTGCTCGGAGGTTTTGCATATATCGAAAGGTCTGGGGATGTAGCTCAGTGTATAGCTCTTTGCCTAGCATGTGTGAAACCCTCATTTAATCATCACCTCATTAAATAGAAAGAAGATAAGAATTGTCTCAGGTCCCCAGCTGGAAAATCAAGCCTTGAGGAGGGCCCCAGATTTCAGCTAACACCTGCAGACTCTATGGGGGTGCTTTTCTCATCGTGGTGTGATCCCTGTAAAGATTAAACTCGCTTAATCAGCCTTCCAAGCAGTGTCACCTGTCACCTGTCACCTGAGCTTTTAGTGTGCCCAAGGCAGAGCTGCCATTACTGACAGTCCTTGACTAGAGGTCAGAGGCCAGGCTGTCCCTCTGTGTGTCACCAGCGAAGTCTGGGGGCATATCTCTCTCTCCTGGGACACCTGAACTTACGTTGTGGCTGCTATGCCTGCTGCCCTTTGCCCCTTGGAGTCTCCTGTGCCTCCTGGGAGCCCCGCAGCTGTTCCATGGGGAACTGCTGTGACCGTTGAATCAGATGCGCGGTCTGAGCGGAGCTTCTGCAGCATTCCGTTTGCCCACTTGGCTGCTTCCAGATTTATTCACTCATTAAGAGGCCGAGCCACATAGTGGCAGAAACCAGGCTGAGACCTGAGAACTTGACAAGTTAGCTGGGGCTGGATGGGTCCTCCTCTTTGTGGATAAATGAAGAGACTTGCATGAGATAATCTTCAAAATCCCACCAGGCGCTCACACCTCCCGAGATGCCTCGTAGTCATCCATAATTCTCACATCGTCACCGGACAGTGGGGCTTGGGGAGACTTCCCAGGTGGTACTTGAAGTAGGAGGAAGGAAACAGGCTTCCAGGGAGTGGGGCAGACATGAAAAAGGGCAAACGAGGGGAGCAAGGTTATGAGGAGATGTGGAGCTGAGGCATCCTGCAAATTTTGTGAGCTGTTTTACCCAAGCAGCACCTCTGAGATGATTCCTGTGTGCCCGGGAAGTGAGATGAGCCGAGAAGGCACTTGCAGAAATCTTACCAAAAGGCCTTACAGAGCAAGCAGGAAAGATGAAACAGGGCATTCTTCAACAAAGGCCTTCTACAGTCTGAACTTTGAATGTTGCACATGAGGCCAGCCACAGGCTCAGGCCTCAGAAGGCTGCATCCGCTACCCAGGAGAATGGTGGCCTCTTAGTACACAGGCTCAGGCCTCAGAAGGCTGCGTCCGCTGCCCACGAGAACGGCGGCCTCTTAGTACACAGGCTCAGGCCTCAGAAGGCTGCGTCCGCTGCCCAGGAGAACGACAACCTTGGTTGACTCGGTGTGATTCTCTCACGGAACCTCAGGCATTAAGCCACTTTAAACAGACGCCGGGAGAGAGAAGGAAGGCTGAGGAGCTGATTCACCCTCCCGGCCGTGGTGCCAGGAGCTTTGCGGGGACTTGTTTCCAGGTGCCTTCTCTCTGCAGTCGCTGGAGGCGCCACAGCCTTCATCGCCACAACCGCTGTAGCCCAGTGCTGCAGGAGCACACACTCATTTCCCCTAAATATTATCTATAATATTCCTAAATATTCTCTCTCTGGGGTTGTCAAAAGGACTCAGTTTTAGTTTAAAACAAATTAAAGGGGGCTAGGTAGATAGCTCAGTGTGCATGGTGCTTACCACGAAAGTGTGAGAACCTCTGATTTTCAGAGCTCACATCTTAAAAATACCACATAAGTGGTGGCATCTACTGGTATTCTGGGGGCTGGGGAGATCCTTGGATTTCTGTGACCAGCAAGCCTAGCTTACTTGGTGAATTCCAGGCCAGTAACAAATTCTATATTAAAAAGAAGATGACTGAATCCTGAGGAGTGATGGCTGTGGTTATCCTCTGGCCTCCATGCATGTACATGTACACACACACACACACACACACACACACACACACACAGAGAGAGAGAGAGAGAGAGAGAGAGAGAGGAGAGGTTAGTGACTTTACTAACTTCAGTAACTTGGCCTTTAGTGTAAAGCAGAGGAAATAAGGTTCCAGGAAGACAATGGCACAGTAGGTTATTGGCCCTCAAATATTGACCAAGCCGTAGTGATAGCAACATAGCAATAGCTGACGTTACTGGTCCATATTTGCCCTTGCCCATTTTATATGCATTACTAATTGATTATTTATAGTGCCAATAAGGTGAGTACTATCATACAGATTTCACAGACAGGCACAAGAAAGAGAAGGCAAGCAAAGGAGGGCATTGTCTGCACAGTCTAATGTGAGGAGTTTGATTCTCTCACTAATTTGTTGATAATAGCTGCACAGGGTCTGCGGCTCCTGCCATTTAAAAGCTCCATCTCCGCTCTGCACGGAGAAATTACAGAAAGACAGCATGCTGCAACTCAGACACCAGAATACAGGGACTGTCTCACGGAATGACAGATCAGGGCCCACACCGGGTTGACATGTAAGGTGAGGTTAACGGAGCAGCATCCTTGGGGGAGAAACTTAAGAGAGGCCCTGTGGGAGGCGAGCCCAGGTCAGCATGTGCTAGGGAGGCCAGAGCATGTGGACCTGGCCCTGGCAGCCGAGAGGGTGAGCCTACACCTTCTGCCGCCTTTGAGCTGTCAGTGGGGCAGATGGTGGTCTGTTCTGGACACCATCCCAGAGGGCCTGAAAGAAGAGGCTCCTGGGGAGGGTGGGGTGTGGATCTGAGTGCGTGGGGTGTTAGCTTCACGCGCTTACCCCGCCTCTGTCCACGAGTGAAGAAAAGAGACAAACTACTCCTGGGTGCCATGGAGGAGATAAGGGAGAGCATAGGCAGAGGACAGGGACATCTGGGAGAGTACAGAGTGGCCAGGGCCAGACTGAGCTGGGCCGTGTGAGGAGATGGGGAGGGGAAGGAAGAGGAGAGCAGCTTCCAAGAGGGAAGCCTGGGCCAAGAGACTGGCCAAGAGAATAGATGAAAGGACCAGAAAACCAAAATTTCTGGATTATATAGGGAAGGGTAGCTGTGGGAAAGGGCTGAGGCCTAAAGAGTTGAGGTGAGGGCGGGGTATGCCAGCCAGGAGGGCCTGCAGCAGGTAAGGGCTGAGGGACGCTGGGAGAACCTGGCAGCCAGATCATTAAATAGGCACCCTCATCTGTGGGTTTAAGAACTAACAGTCTGTTTCAGAGAGAGTCTGCAAAGAGCAGGTGATTGCGCTTTCTTTGGCAACACTGAGTGTATAGAACTGAAGTGGGTTGGAGCTGGAAAGGCCAGGCCATCTGTTTCCACCTCACCTATACCAGAGATGCCCTGGTCTGGGCCATGCTGTGCTCCAGGGGTGAGCCAGCCAGAGCTCCAACCACTTCACCTGGAACCTTTGCTTCAAGCACGCTTTGTAAGCAGGGGCTTTTTATAACAGGTGCTCACCCTCTGGGGAAGATGGCGTTTCAGCCTTTAACATTATTGGTAACCTTCCGTTGAGCTTATCTGGCCATCTCTGCCTCTGACTTGCTTTACACGGGCTTTAAAACAATTTATGTTTTCTGTGTATGAGTGTTTGTGTACGCATGTACGTATGCGTGTCTATGTACCACATGTGTGCCTTGTATTCACAGAAACTAAAAGTCTGGACCTGGAATTGTAGATGGTTGTGAGCTGCTATGTGGGTGCTTCTGGGGACTGAGCCTAGGGGTATCTGGAAGGGAAGCCATCTCCACAGCCCCATGGTTTTTGTTAACATTGTAAAATGTTTAAGATGGCTGGAAATGATGCTAAATTTGTGTAAAAATAAGATGGAGCATTACTTTAATCTATTTTTTTTTCTAATTCTCAAATGAACTTAATGTGGTTGTGAGAGGGAGCATTAAATCTGAAAGAAATAGCTCTGTTGGTTTTTAGTGAATTCACACTATTTATAAGAATTACTTTGCCTAGGCTGCGTGAGACCCTGCCTTGATAAATATGTACTTTGAGTGAATTATGACCCCTTGAGCTGTGTTCCCCTGCAGATAAGGAGGTTGAGGCTAGTGAAGTGTGTCACAGTGGTTGCCCAGCACAGGCAGGGCGCAGCTCAGTTCTGACCCACCACAGCCCAGCGCAGGGGCATTTCTATTGCTCCTCATGCTTGACAAAGCTTGGCTGATCTGGCGGTTGATTTTTGCCAGCTCAGAGGTTCAATCAATAGTCTCTTTTAGAGATAAGGGTGCATTAGCCAAGGTTCCACCAGAGAAACAGACTCAGTGTAAAGAAAGAATTTAGGGTGGAACTGGTCTACACAGCTGTGGTGACTGCCCAGTCCATCCTCAGGACACAGGGTCAGGAGGGGTGTGCTGCAAGGAAACGGTGGGTCTGGGGCAGGGCTGGCAGGTGGCAGCTTCTCAGGGAAGGGACCACATCGGGCTCCTTCACGCTTGCTCCCGGTTGTTTTGACACATCTGCACCATGCCATGTTAGCACACGGATCAGCACATGGCCCAGTCTATGCTTTAAGACAATCCTTCTAGCCACTCTGGTGGTGAAGGCGTTGGAGATGGAGTTATGGAAGGAGACTGGGCTATTTCCTCACTGCCGAGGCACCGAGTCTCCAAATTAGAGCAGTGGCAGCAGAGACCCGAAAGGCAGAGCTCTGATTCAAGGGGCAGTGCCAGTTTTCTGCTTGCTGGAGAGACGTACCCCGTTGAGATGGCAAAACACTTGGAGAGAGGAATGAGCAGGTTCTGAGTGAGGTGGCAAGTGCACATTTTTAAATGCCGCTGAAGATGCGAAATGTCTGTGGAGCGGCAGAGGAGATGGCCTGGTGCAAGGGTGGGCGGAGACTGTGCTGTCTAACCAGGCTGAGAGCCTTTCTGCGGAGGAGGGCAGTGGCGCAGGCAGTTTGTGCCATGGGTCCTGCTGTAGGCTGTGCCACCTTCGATGCGTTAGAGCAGCGAGTCTCTGGGCGCTTTCTTCCTGGCACTGCAGGAACGGGCCGCCGCGTCCCGGCTGCCTTAGCAAGGAGTCAGCCTGTTTAGTTACTTTACCTATCACTGTGACCAGATGGCTTGGCAAAAGCGAGAGAGAGGGTTTATTCTGGCCCATTGTTGAAGAGCGCAGTCCTTCATAGTGGGGGGGTCACAGCAGCACGGGCTGGTCACATGCCGCCACAGCCAAGAAGCAGAGAAGGATGAATCATGCTGCTGCTCTCCTTTCCTCCTCCACTCACACAGTCCAGGGGCCTAGCTAGAGAACAGCACCACCACAGTGGACAGGTCCCCCACCTCAAAGTCCACCTCAAGATAATTCCCCAGAGGCTCATCTTTCAGCCCAACAGCACTAACCATCACACAGCCTTTCCTGGTGGTCATTTTTTAGATATGAAGATGCCCTTCGCAAGAAAAGGACCTCACTAGGAATTCATATATAGAGAGCCTCTTCCTGGGGGGTGGGACCAAATGGACTCATTAGTTCCTGCCAGGAACACAGTACAGGTGATTGATGGCTGATTGTAGTGGCGCACTGCTTCAGCGCAGTCGGGCTGCCTGGGACAGAGCACCCTGCCTGCCTTCTTTCCAAGCCCAGGCCTCCTCTTGCCCAGGCTGCCGATAGTAGGGATTTGATGACCCAGGAGAAGCTTGCTGAGTGCCAGGCAGTGTGCTGGCATCTTTATCATACCGGTGACAAAAAAAAGAGTGACAGCTCTCACGTGTGTTTGTCTGCATACCAGGCACCGTACGTGCAGGATTTTTTTGTCCTTTGGATTTTTTAATGGGATCTTTGCAGCAATCATGTCAGATAGGTTCTGTTATCTACTTGTAAGTGAGGATCGTAGCAGAAACTGAGCACTTGCCCCAAGCTCAATAATTAGAAGTTATACAATTAGTGCCTATCAAAGGATTGGAGAAATGGTCTGGCTCCCAAGCCCAAGGTTCAAGGCCCCATGCTGCCTTCCTCTGATACATCATAGCTGGAGTTCTAGAGCGAAGGCAGAGGCTCCAGCAGCCCCCTGTCCCAGGGGGTTGACTAAATAGGTAAGGGATGATAGAAGGCAGGAAAGGAGACTTCATCAGCATGGCCATGCTGGAGAGAGGCTCCTGTGACTCACGAGCCCTCCGTAGTCTCTGCTTCAAGCTTGAGTTCCTCCCCGTCCTTGTCCCAGTGTGACCTGGAAAGTATAGACTGTGACCTGGAAGTATAAGCCCGATATAAGCAAAAGCCTTTCTTCCTTGAGTGCTTTATCATCGCAACAGAAAGTAAACTAGAAGACTGCACATGTGTGTGTGTTTTTACATATGTGTGGCAATGCATGTGGAGCTGTCACTGGGCGTCTTCCTTGGTCACTCTATTTTATTCTTTGACTCCAACTCTAAACTCAGGGCTCACCCTTACAGCCATCTAGTTAGCCAACTTGCTCTATTACAGGAGAGCTACCACGCCCACCTGGCACCTACCTGGGCTCTGGGAATCCCAGCTGTGGTCCCCATGCCTGCACAGCGAGCACTCCATCCACTGAGCCATCTCCCTGGTTTCCGGGCCCCTGGTTCTCACCTTCCTGTGGCTTTTGGCTATGGGACAGGTAGATGTGATGGGAGGGGCAACAGCCTGGATCTGGGGCATGACAGCAGAGAACTCAGTGCCCATTTGTAATCACAACTCCATGTTGCATTTAGCCCTTCCTCTTTTCTGTGTGAGCGTGGCCTGTGGGATTGTCCAGATTCTCTAAAGACACAAGGTTCTGCCTTCTAGTCATGTCCACTTCCCACCAGTGTCTGGCAGTCACCTTGGATGCCATCAGCCTTGAGGAGGTCTGTGATGGAGTGCAAAGGTGACGAGGCTCTTCTTCAGCAGGATCTCGCTAACCAGGCACCTTCGGCTCTCAACTCTTAAGAGTGAGGCACACTTCCACAACCCTGCGTCCATTCACAGACTTCCCAAATCTGAGGGCCACTTCAGTAAGAACCACCCCACCCCATAAGACTCTTCTTCATTCTCAAGAGCACGATGCTCATACAGGGCCCGGTGGCCACACGGCGACAGCAGGAGCCTGAGCTCTGCAGCGCCTCTGCACTCTTGTGTCTGGGATGGAGCTGCTTAGGCTGTTTCTACTGGGACCCCCTCTGCACTTGAGACGTGTTTAGGTACCAAACATTTATTGAGAAACGTAAAACACTTAAAATAACTCTTTGGTACAGGGCAACTTTCATTTGTTAACTATATAAGCTAAATGGAGAACTAATGGCACGGACCTGCCTGCATTTCTGAGAAGAATCAAGTCTTGGCCAAGGCTTGACTGTGGGACGTGGAGCATGCTGCTGCTTTTTCAGAGTTGGTCCATGTTTCTGTCTTCTAACTGTCCATGCTGAGATAGCACTTCACATGAATACATAAAACAAAACAGCAGAAGAATGTCCAGGGCCATTCCAGACATTAAAAATCCTGTCCTAATCCAAAGTGCAGGTTCATTTAACTAAAATAATAATAATAATGAAAGTCAAACCAGCATCCCAGATGGCAGTTTTTTAAATCCAGCATTCTAACACAGTAAAATCCAAAGATATGCTAATTCTATGTTACATACTGAGAAATGACAATAGAAAAATATTAGAAAGAGACCATGACCTTTCCGTAAGAGCAGAGGAGTTGGTGTGCACACTGAGTACTCTGCAGTTTATGATATAAAGTAGCCTTGAATCTAAGCCGAGGTGTGCGCTTGTCCATCGGCTCTCTATGTGCCGTGTGTGTGGCATCGCAACAGTATGCCTGCTGTGTGCTCAGAACCAGGGAGACCATGAAGTCACATGACGCAACACAGGGGCGCACTGCCAGAAACTTCTCAGATCCATCATGAGTTTGATTTTGAATTAATTTATGGTCATTGTGTGCTCATAAACTTTTTACTGTTTCCAAATTTTTGTAACACCTACTTTCAGTTACCTGGCCCGTAGTGTAGGAAGTCCTGTGTCAGGGAAGAGGGGCCCACACTCCAACCACCCAGGACGCGTCGTATAGGAACGTTGCCTCATTTCTTGCAACAGCTCTCTGACATGTGGTTGGTGATTGAACGCATATGTTCCAGTCAAGACTAGAGTTTTGAATCTTAATGTGTTGGCTAGTTTTATGTCAGCTTGACACAAACTAGAGTTATCTGAGAGGGAATCTCAATTAGAAATGCCCCCGTAAGATACAACTGTAGCCAAACCTCTAAGATATTTTCTCAATTAGTGATTGATGGGGGAGGGCCCAGCCTCTTGTAGGTGGTGCCCTCCCTGGCTGGTGTTTCTGGGCTCCATAAGAAAGCAGGCTGAGCAAGCCATGTGAAGCAGCACCCTCCATGGCCTCTGCATCAGCTCCTGCCTCCAGTTCCTGCCCTGTTGGGGTTCCTGTCCCGACTTCTTTGATGACAGTGATCTGGAAGTGTAAGCCAAGTAAACCCTCTCCTCCCCAGCTTGCTCTTTGGTCATGGTGTTTCACCACAACAATAGTAACCCTAACTAGGACACTTAACTTGAAAGTGTAAGAGTTGTGTGGCTCCTCTGACCACAGAGGGCTGTGAGGACAGGCGTGTGGTAAAGCCCCGGCATGAGCTACACATAGTCAACACTCAGGGACTGTGATGTTGACTGTAGAGCAGAAGGAATGCTGACCCAGGGAGCTTAGCTGCACATCACTTCTGCTTCACATAAAAGGAAAGAAACTGAGGTTGGGCCTCTTATTGACTGTTATACAACCAGGGAGTAGAATTGTTGAGCCACAGCCCAGGTCCCCTGATACTTGAGCACACACTTCTGAAACTGGAATAAATGATCTCAACTCATTTGAACTAACCCCTTAATGATAGAATCCAAACCCAACACCCTTTCTGCTAAATCTTGCTTTTCCAAAAACAGCCTTCCAGCGAAAAGTGGGTGGGAGTGTGAGCACAAGCCAGGCACCTGAGTGATAGAGCAGAAAATATTCTGAGGAACCATGACTCCCCAGGGTGCTCCTGGAGAGCAGTATTTTGGTTAATGGATTTTCTCAGAGTATCAACCTCTTCTTTCCGCTCTTCTCTGAAAGTCACTGGGAAATGTATTGCAGCCAGTCATTTCCTGCTGCTAGGAGAAGCTGCATGGTCCAGGAGTGCAATCAAATTCTCCTTAGATGGCAAAGGACCTCGGTGAGGTGTTCAGCTGCCAGGTGTGAGGTGCAAGACTGTCCTAACATCTGGACATCTGGCTGACATCTGGCTGGGTCTTCCTCAGATGTTAGACTCCTTCACCATGGCAACAGTGCGAGTGCACTGAGCCTGAGGAGCAGAACAGCAACAGTTATCTGCATATCACAGGTGAGGGGAAGCTGGTGCCCAAGGCATGAGTGCCCACTGGGGCTGTGCGCCGGAACTGGAACTGTAGTGGCATTTGCTGAGACAGTGTGGTAAGACAGACTTACCTGGCTTGAATCCTGGTTTCGCCACTTAGTGACAGCATGGCCTTTGAACAAGATGGTTTCTCATCTGTAAGATTCAGGTGATCCAGGGACTGGGGTACAGCTCTGTGGTACACGCACGGCCTGGGATCAGTTCCCAGGACCACCAAGACAAAGCTGTTGTGATCACTGAAATGACATTGTTTTAGGGACTCTAACAGAGAAACCAGAGTTGTACCTGGTCTGAAAGGTCCTTCACACACAGAAGCTCTTGTTCCTGTCCTCGTCCCCCGTGTTTCCCAGTCTGCCGGATACCCGCCTCTGCAGTTACAAAAAACCAGGGAGTGGCTTGGCCTGAGCTCACCAAGCTCTAGAAGTCTCTTTGAAGTTGATGTACGTGCAAACTCTAGAGAATGGCATTCTTACTTTAACTCTTTCTAGTTCTGTGGGTAAGACTTAGTTTTCTATCTAGAGGTGCTGCAAAGCCACAGGCTACCGACTGTGTGTGGATTTGTTGACAGTGAATACTGTGGTCTGGAAATGCTTTTGCATGTAGGGCAATCTTCTTAAGACACACTCAGGATCTGAACATGAGACCAGGATGTCAGATGTCATGAGACCACCATGTCAGAGATCGGACACCTTGAGGTGGTGTGGCTATGGAGGAGGACAGGGGACATTTCAGGTGAGATTGGACACATTCGCGTGGGGTTGTGTTCATGTAACCAGGTGTGTAGCACCGCGTCTACCCAAGACCGCAGCTAACCTAAAACGCTAGAGTTAGAAGTCATCAGAGCTGTTCACTGAAAGTCATCTTACTGCAGAAGGAAGAGGACACAGCTGGGAGCTCGGAGGCCAAGAGGGTGCTCTCCCTATCCAATGGGACTCGGATGGCCATGTTGCCTCTTCGTGCCTCAGCTCCTCATTTGTAGACTGTGAGCCTCTTTTGGAAAGCCTTCTGTCAGCATTGCCAAGAGCTTTGAGCATATTTACTTACTTTAATTTATTAACTCCTATCTTCAAATTCCCTTCTAAGGAAGGCTCTTAACTTGGAAAAAGCTGGGCTAGGGTCCAGCATGTCAGAAGTCCTGAGTTCCGTCTCCAATACCATCATGGTTTTATTTTGTAGTGTGTGTGTATGTGTGTGTTATTGTTCTTGTGTAATGTGTGTATGTGTATTATTATTATTTGAGACAAATTCTTACAATGCCATGGCAGGCCTACAACGCATTATGTAGGCAAGGCTGGCCTTGAACTTTGTGGCAATCCTCCTACCTCTGTGCTGTGATTACAGGCATGTGCCATCACATTTGGCTTCTTCTCCACATTGTAAAATTAATTAACTCTCGATTAATTTTAATTACTAAAATTAAGAGCTATACCAATGTCCAGAATCCATATAAGATGAACGAGAACCATCAGCTTGACCCACTCACAGCATTTACTAAGAAGCATTGCGCGTCTGGGGACCAGCACCGGATCTTTAAATGTGAAGTCAAAGCCACGTATAAAGAAAGCAGCAAGGAGTCCCAGCCTCTAACGCAGGGAGCACTGCCGCTTCTCGGGCCCTCACACAGCCGCCGTCCTCCTGTCACTGCCACATTGCTTCCTGTCTGCAGCTCCCTCAGGAACGTGCAGGACACTGAATGTGAAGACCTTTTATGCACACACGCGTCTGTGTCCGTCCATTCCCTCTGAACTGTCCTCACATCCTGTACCCAGCACCTGCCCACCTCTTGATTTTGCCCAGTTCTGTAGATTTCCTTTTCTTGTAGATGGCCTCATTTGCTCCGTGTTCTTGTTCCCGCTGGCTCTGCTCTAACGGGTGTGCTTTGATGTGGGTTTATGTCTTATCTTCATGTCTGTCATTTGCTTTTGTGTCTATAGCCTGGATGTTTGTGTAATAACCAAGTTCCAAGGGCTTAGGAAAAGGCCTGGCGTAACCTACTGCTCAGTATCGCTTGCATTTTCGCTTTTCCATGGTTACTGCTCATTCTACAATGGCCATGCATTATATTTAAATAGAATAAATGTAACATAACTCGTTTATTCACTATGTGCCCCTAAAAGGTAACTACCTCAAAAAGTTCTCAAATCTAACAGTGCCTCAGAGCCACGTGTCAGCTTCTTAAAATGCAGATTCCCTGGCTAAGAACTGTCAGCTGTTATCTGGTCAGGTCCTTTCAGCTTACGGTAGGTCGTGTGTGTGTGTGTTGGGGGTGGCGGCGGGGGTGGTTGCACACACGTGCTCACACATGTTGCTAGAGATTGAACACAGACCTTCAAACATGTAAGGTAAATCCTTTCTACTGAGCCCTGTCTCAGCCCAGTTCTCAGCTCAGGATGGTTAGGCTCCTTGCTAGCTCACCTGTGAGAGGCTCCATCGCGCAGGTCTTGTTGCGCAACAGGCCCGGTAGCGAAAAGCTCTGCTGGCTTCGTTACTCAGCACCTCTTGTGTGCGGAGACTGCCTTACACAGCAGTTTTTATCTGCGCAGCAACACTTGGAGGTTACTTTCGTTATCTCTGTTAGATGTGTGTGTGTGTGTGTGTGTGTGTGTGTGTGAAGAGATGCAAAGAAAAGTTGAGACTTTCCCAAGGCACGCCACCCACCTGAGCTGCGTGCAGGCGTGCCCTGCCCTCCGTCCAGGCGTGACAGATCAGCACACTTGGTGGGCCGCAGTGCAGCATCAAGTGGCAGCTCCAGCTCTCCATGCCGGGGTGCCCGCCCACCTGCTTCCAGGGTGCAGTGAAGCAGTGGAATTCAATTTGCGGTGGTGACCTAAGAAGGGCTATTTTTAGTAAGAAAGTAGGTCAGGGGCTGCAGCTTGCTGCCTGAGAGAGAGCAGCCTCCCCGCTCAGCAGGACACTTTCTCACAGGATGCTGGGAGGGAGGGAGGGAGGGAGGGAGGCTGTCCTCTTCACATGACTGCCTCTGCCATCGGCAGGGTGGCACTCCTGAGCATGGTACACACACACCTGAGGCTCAGAGGGCTTGTCTGAGAGACCCGGGGTGCCGCCATGATTCCTGTCAGGAGACAGCTTAGATGTGGCCCTGCATGTTACTCCCCGGCTGCCGCCGGCCGCTGTCCCAGCCTGATGTGGTTAGGTCAGTCCTTGCTGTTCTTTGCAGGGTGAGGACTGGACTTGCAGAGAACCCAAGAGATTGTTCAGGACTCCGCAGTTCTTTCGTAGTAGAGCCAGAATGGAGTCGAGCGGGAGACCCCAGAGCCGTGACTGCATGGCCAGTCCGTCATACCATCCTGGGGTGACTGTCGGAAATTACTGCCCTCCAATGACTCATTCTGTTCAGTGCACAGAACAGAGCTGGCTTTCTCCACATGAACTTACCAAGGTCAGGGCTCACGGGCTGCCTAGGACCCTTTCTCAGGTCTATCTGATCATGGAGGCCATGGGAACCAAACCCAAACCAAAGCACATGCTCCCTCTAGACGCGCAGTGTGTGAAATCATCTGTCCAACTCAACCTTCCACACTTGCAGTACACATCTGTGGTAGATTTTGGGGTACCTGACGTAGGGGCTGACACAGACCTACAGAAAGAGCATAGTAATTCGCTGTCGTGAATCAGTGTACACAGCACAAGAGAAGCTCACCCTGACCAGGGGCTGCGGCACTACCAGCCTTGAGAGTTTGCTCCTGGCCCTTCAGATAGCACCTTCCCCTGCAGGGGCCGAGGCAGCCCGAGGCTCTCCTACCATCACCCCTTCTCCAGGCGAGGAGAGAAACATCTCTCTATATCACTCTGGGTGATCTTGGAGGAGCCATATTCATTCATTCATTCATTCAACAAACACATTTGAAACTATGCTAGGTATGCAATTAGCAAGATCTTTTTCACCCCCACAGAATTTATGTTTCTCTCTGGACTGTGGCTTACTTATCAGTAAATGAGGAGGAAGGAGGAGGACATGGCAGTTTCTCTTAGCTGTAAGGCTTCATAACCTATAGCTCCAAGTCACAAACATCCGTCATTGAGTCGCACTGCCACTCTTACTCATTTGTGTCTGATGCAAACGAGAACAAAATGAAAACCACTAGTTTCAGACTCTGGATGGGAAGCAGGAACATAGGCTAATCCGATTTTTTCATATAAAGGGGAAAGAGGAGGCAACGAGAAGGGTGTGCCTTGTCTGCATTCAAGATGCCAGGAGAGGGAGGCCACTCATCCAGGGCCAAGGCTCTGCCGTTGGTGAGCTAGGAAGGCTTCTGGGGTTCTGGAGCTCTGCAGAGTCTTCCTGTCTGTGCTCCTGGCCATGCTCCTGGACCCCCTTGCAGCGCAGAAACAGTAGGATGGACTCTGATCACTGACCCAGTAAGATTGAAATTGCTTGTACCAAGACTGTCGCAAAGATGGACAGGAAGTGATATGGAGAATTTGCTCACCAAATTCCTAAACCATGAGCAGATAGGCCAGTACAAGGTAACTGTGAGCAGGCTGGGTGGAGGCGACTGGCAAGAGGCTTCCATGAGCTCACAGGGCCCTGCGGAAGGGCTGTCCTCCTGCTGTCCTCAGAGCCTCCTCTGCTTTTGGACCTTGGCTGCCGCCCACTTGCAGCCAGTGCTTGGAACTAAGGCTGGAAGGACAGAGGCTGTTTCTAATGGCCAGCAGCAGGAGGCCTGTCTGTTCTGCAGTAACTGGGACAGCCCTACCTTGCACAAGGAAATACCGTGTTACTGAAAAGCTTTGGCAAATACGAAGCACCTGCTTTTCTCCCCTCCATCACTGTCCAGGAACCAGCACACTGAAGCACTCCCCTTGGTGACTCAATAGCGTTTCCAGCTTCTAGTGATTCTGGAAGAAGGTATTCAGAATCTGGAAAGGGTGAGAGCATCATCTTTGATTATAAATCCCTTGTCCACTCGATATATCCATGTGTAATTTTAATCGAAAGTGGCTCATTTTCTGTGCCTTATTGTAAAAAGTAACTTCCAGCTGACATATAACATTGTCATTGAGAACAGCTCATCCATGTATATAAAATGTCATGTGTGCTGTAGGGTACCTAACAGAGACTTCCAGGTGGGTGCCTGAGTCTGCAGTGTTAGCCCCTTTGCCTGCAGGCCAGGGCTCTTGACCCTCTCCTCGAGCTAGGCTCCCGCCTGTAAGCCAGGTCCAGCCAGTCCTGGGTTGGCGACTGGGAAAGTCCAGTCTGATAATCCAGCCAGCGACGAGGGTGATGTGGCCAGGTTTGGGGTTGCCCTCTAAGGACTCCTGGCTCTGCCGTCCTAGGGCCCTTTCCCTCGACTCTCTTGCTCGGTGTCCTTTCTTCCCCCCTTGTCCTTTTGCCCTAGGGAGCCCCTCCCGCTAGTCTATAAACTACTCAGGAGCAGGGTCACATCCTACTGCCTCTGTCTCATCTATATCCAGCGCACGGTACCTGGCACCTGGGCAATCCTCAGCCAGCAGAGGGTGATGGGGGGAAGGAGACAAATGCATTTTCATGACTTCACTACCACTTAGACACATCCAAGTAATCGCCATAATTTGTCCTGAAGGCTCAGTCATTATAAATCTCCTCTGAAGCATAAATAGAACAGGCACTGATTGGGAGACCTGACAAAACAGGGTATAAGTCTCAGCTGCCACTTTTCCTGAGTCTCTCTTTTTAAATCTTTGTGTGCACATTTGTGTGTGTTTTTGCATGTGCTCGAATGTGGGCATCTGTGCATGCATGCGTGTATGCGTGTATGCGTGTGTGTGTGTGTGTGTGTGTGTGTGTGTGTGTGTGTGTGTGTATAGGCATATGTGAAAGTCATGGAGCAGCCTGGGCTGTCTGTCCTCGTCTTGCACCTTGCTTGAAACAGGGCCTTTTGTCGGCCAGGTGCTTCTCCAGTTTAGCTGACATGTGGCTTCTGGGAACTCTTTTGCTGGGATTACAGACATGAGCTACTATGTGGGTTCTGGGATTCCACAGCTCCTCACGCTTGGGCAGCAAGCTACCTGCCCAAGCCGTGATTGCATCTCCTGCTTAACTTCGGTCTCTCTGATGAGGATCACGCATGCGCTGTTCATGGTTATTGTCGGGATTGCCTTGCTAAAGTGTGCTTGTAAGAGTGCCCAGCATGAAGTAAGGACACAAACATCTTAGCTCCCTCTCTTTCCCCCTCCCCTGCTCAATGTTGACTGATGGAAAAAGTAGAAAGAGAGGCTGGAAAGGGTAGATTTTCTCCAGGGTACAACATGGCAGATGGCAGTGTGGTGCAACGTCAACTCCTGGCTGACTGGCCGAGGCACAGGCACCTTGATAGAAACCATCTTCCTCACCCTGAGCTCGGCAGGATTAACAAAAGCAGCAAGAATCCAAGAGGCTGTTGCAGGCTGAAGCCCTGTTCAGAGTTTGGGCTTTGCCTCAAGGTCATTATGAACTGCTTGTTGGGGGCTGGAGATCTGTGCATGGGGTTTGTGACATTGCCCTCTCCATGCCCTGTGTCGGAGCTGCCCAGCACACTGCTTTCACAGGAGTACTCTCTTCACAGACTAGTTCGTCCTGAGCAAGCTGGTGAGTGATAGAGCCCCTCACGGCGCCTCCAGCACCACAGTAATAGCAACAGCCACCCTAAGCGCTGAGTGTGTACCATCCTTAAGACATCTCCATGCGTGGGCATCATCAGTTCGTTTTGTAGAGCAGTGGTTTGTTATTAAGACAGTGACTTTAGAGTCCTGCCAAGGTTCAAATCCTGGCCCCAGCATAATAGTACAGCCTTTCTCAGTATTTCTTCAGCAAGAGTCTAACTGGTGATACACTGTGAGGATTCAGTGGATTCTGCCAGCTTGCTACTTGGCCTACTGCCTAATGCATGCTAAGTCAATCCTCAGTAAATGTTACTGTGGTGATGATAGCAATGGTGGCTGTGCCATCAGCTCTCCATTACTGTAACAAAACACCTAAAGCGGTATAAACTTAAAAGAGGAAAGGTTTATTCTGGCTGGTGGCATAAGAGTTTTCAGTCCATGCTCCATTGGTCCCAGGTTTTGAGGGTACGTGATGACATCATGGTACAGAGCCCATGCTAGAGCAAAGCTGCTCCTCTCATGGCAGGAAAGAAGCAGAAAGTTATAAGGGACTGGGGTGCCGAAAGCTCCTTCAAGAGCATGCACCCCATGGCCTAACCTCTTCCCACTAGGCTCCATCTCTTATTAGTTCTTTTATAGGTTCTACTATTTTCCAGTACCACCAAGCTGAGAGATAACCCTTTTGGAGGCATGTTAAGGGATGATGGTGTGAGAGACATCTGCTCTGAGAGAGCACCAAGAGGGAGGAGAAGAACAGCATTCTAGGCTTTGAACTGATGTGACCTCTGAGAGCTGAGAGGCAGCTCAATGCTGTTAGAATGGGGAGGTCAGCGGGTCAGGAGTGTGGAAAATATGCCAGGCCTTTGCAGGCTTCACTAAGGAATGCCCTCTTTACCCTGAGCTCTGGGGACAGTTGGGAGATTTGGAACAGAGGTGGACATGTAGGTGACATATATGGAGAGGACCATGTTCAGTCTGGCATTTGCAGCACTGGTGCTGAGCATGGGTGCAAGGCCAGTGTGGGAGGAAAAGGAAAGCTTTACACTGGGTAAAGCTTTATTCTGGGTAAGAGCTGATGCTGGGTTGGGCTAGAGGGACAGCAGCAGAGGTGAGAAAGAACATGTGATTTGAAGACAAATAGTTGGACCCTTCACCTTAGTGTGGTTTAGGTGTAGTTGTGAGGAAATAGAAAGCATGAGGGAGTGTCCCCAGGATTCTAGATGTGGATGGATTGTGGATTGCCATTTTATAAATTAAAATATTTTCGTAGCTTAAGGACAATTTCATTAGCATTTGCAGGCGAGCTGGCAATCTTAGTAGTCTCCTGGAGGAGGGAGGCGGAGGGCAGAAGTGAGAAGCTCTGTAGGTAGCTGCGTGATAGGTGGGGAGGGGCTTCATAAAAATGTCAGGGGAACAGTGCTAGGCATTTAACTAGTATCCCCCCCCCAAAAAAAAAAAAGCTAGAAGAAGAAAGAAAAGTTACACTTTTGCAAGTTCTAACCCAGGTAGACAGGCTTGGCAATGATGCCGTAAGGGAATTGTAGGAGCAACTACCCAATGGGCTTCTGGGAAGGGAAGTACATTGTTTCATTAAGGAGATAATTGTGTCTCTCAACTCCTTAGCATGTCTTCAGCAAGCCAGCCTTCCTGTGGGTGGACTCCTAGCCAGGTAATTGACAGGCTCAATTGGATTAATTATTTCTTAATGTGATACTTTATTAGTTCTTTGAGAGTTTCGCATAAGCATACAGTGTTCATGTTCACTCTCTAATTCTCCCGCTCTACTCCTCCAGGATCCACCGCTCCCAACTTCATGCCTTCTCACCTTTTAATAACACATTGAGTCTAGTTTTACTTCCCGTGTACACATGGGAGTAGGGAAAATCTTTTAAATATAGAAGGTAACTAAGGTTGAGTAGGAAAATTTTGATTGGAAATTGATCACATTTCCCTGGAGGTGACTTTTAAATACTCAGTTAGAGATGACAGGGTCTGCTGGCTTTAGAGCACCCTTGATCAGTCTAACCTGCATCCTCTTTGGGGTCAGGCTTGTCTGCCTCTGTTGGTCTGAGGATGCGTGGTTTGCTTTCTGCCCTTTGCGGCTCCCAGGCTTTACCTGAACCTTTGAAAAGGGGCCTCTGGGGGAAGAGCCTAAGGAGAGGTCTGGACAGTCTAGGGGCAATTTTCCTGCCTCGGAAACAGCTCACACACTTCTGTTTACCAGATGTTGCATTCAGATTCATAGACAAGATAGTTCTGCTTAAAATGTGCACTTTTTTTTGTTGCTTAATTAAAACAGTTGCTATTGAATAGGTGTGTACATGTTGAAGGCACGATGTCAAGTCAGAAAAGATCCCTGGTTCTTGGGAGTGATGTCCCTGCACATGGCTGTTCTTATGATCTTAGAGAAATAGAGGAAGCTGCCCTTTCTCTGAAAACTAAGTCTGCAGGGTCCTGGGCTGTTGGGGTGTATCAAGGCGATGCGACCTTGAGTCAGGGGCTCCCTCTATGGCTGTCCCAGGAGGCCTCTCTTCTCCACAGTCCTTCTAGACAGGAGCTGCATCCCCTCTCCCAGGCAGTATTCTCTGGTGTGTTAACTGAATGCATCTATCTCTCTGTGTCCAGGGTAAGCAGGCAAGGAAAAGGAAAGTGGCAAGAGTGTCTCTGTCCTCCTGCAGAGTGGCTAGGAGAGCAGGGAGTGAGGGTGAGTTGTGGGGAGTGAGGTCATCATCCCTGTACCACATGGCAGGATCTGTGGAGATCTGTGAGCAATAGCTCTGTGCTCAAAGAATATTTGCCCCATGAAAACCCGGGATTACGAGCCACCTGAATGGGAGTGACAATCGCCGTCATACAGGACAAGTGGCCTGCTGAATGTTCTGCAGTGTAGTAAAGACAGAAGGTGTTGACACAGATATTTGCATGCAGGAAGCTGGCATTCCAGACTCTGTGGAGCCCAGACTTCCCTACAGCTTGAGCACATGGTGGCTCTTGTTGGGGACAGGGGTTAGGTGGGGCAGGGAGACTCCAGCCTAAGGTAAAATGGTGAACCCAAAACCACATCTCTAAGATTCTTTGGTTCTTGTCTTTGCTTTTTATATTTATTTGTATGTGTGTGTGTCCAATGCATGTGTGTGGCATACATATACATGTTCGTTCATGCGCATGTGCTCCTGTGTATACCTGTTTGTACTCATAGGTTTGTGTGGACCTGAATGTGAAGGCCAGAGGCTGATATCAGACGTCTTCGTCAGTCACTCTCCCCCTGAACATTTGAGTTAGGATTTCTCCCTGCTCCACCTCAGCTGTCTATCCAGTCAGCTTCAGGGATTTTCCTCTTTCTGTCCTGGCAAGTTGAAATTGTAAGCACACACTGTGTGATAGCTAGCTTTTATTTTCTTGGGTGCCGGGGATTTGAACTTTGGTCTTTATGCTTGCATGCTAAACACTTTACTGGCGAGATAACTCTCACCTGAAGCCCTTGCCTTCAGTGGAACAAGGCTGAGTCTTTATGCCCCCTTTCTACTCTCTGAGCCTCCTCCCACTCTGTTAAGCCCAGTTTATCCAACCTCGATGTGTCTCTGTGTGTGTATGTCTACAAATGTGTGTCTGTGTGTGTGTTTATGAGGGTCAGTTGAGTTCAGCTCTGCAGCCATCAGCCAGAATGCAAGGAGGGGAGAAACCCATGGGGCCTTGAGCAGCTGGCAGCTCCATGAAGCGTGTGTGTGGATGAGGTCACATGCTCTGAGGAAGAACATTCATGGCTCCCAAAAGCACAAATGCAAAGCATGCGTCAACTCCCTGGCATCCTGGATGAGTAGGACACTCTGTCCTGTTTCTCCCTGAGGGCTGACACGCTTTTAGCACGGAGCCCACCTGGCTTGGCTTCCAAAGAAGGAATCCTTTCAGGTGCTGATGGCAATGTGTCTGCAATCTGATCCCTGGAATAAATCCGTCTGCGCCCCTCTGCTGCGCCCGCTTTCTCCTGAAGCTGATCTGAGGAGTTGATTTTCCTGAAGCACGATTCTGTGTGTTAGGAGGTCCATGCTGGCTCAGTCCTTAAAAACTGGAGGCTTCCTGCTGTTTGCACAATCCTTGACACTCCAAGCAAGGCTCTAAGTCCATATGTCACCAGCTAGCACACTTAAATCAAGCCAACCTGAAGACATTTGTTCCTGTTCAGGGTGTCCATGACAGCTCTTCAGGGAATAGCTATCAATGCAATTCAGGTTTCTTGTTTGCTAGTTATTTTCTCCACCCAGCATCCCTGCAGACTCCATATGGTGGGGTTTCCCAGCCTCTCTGTTCACATGAAGAACATGGCAGTGCAGGGTGTCCGATTGTTGGCAACACTGAACAGTTTCTCCTCGCTTAGACTGAAACCGCGGGAACAGCATCGAGTGGCCACATGACCTTGAACAAGCTAGTTATTAATATTCTGCATGGCTCTTAAGAAGTCAAGGCGAGTGTGTGTCGGAGCTGTAAGTGGTCTACACTGACTCACTGTGTTCTCATAGGAGACCTGCAAGGGGCCCTGTTACAAGCAAGCCCCCTGAAAATCAGGCTGCTAAAGTGACTTCCCCTGTTTGAGCCCCACTTTCCCTCACATGAGAGGGGCTGCTAGCACCACCTCCCTGGGAGAATGCTGGGTAAGAACCGAGTGAGGCGTTATGTGCCCACTGTCCACACAGAGCTGGCATGGGAGGGGCTTGGCACAGGCCTCCTCCTTCCTCCAGTCCCCTTTACCTTTCTGCTGCACACCACTGAGCTCATGCTCAATAGCTGTCTCTACTGGGCTCCCCCTCCCTCCCAGAGGCTACCCAAATCCCTCGTCTGAGCTCTGTCAGATGCCGTCTGTTTGGTCCTAAGCCAGTCCTGGAAACACCATCCTTCACTGGCATGAGCTTCACACTCCTGACATTTACCCCACGGCTGGGCTCTAGAGCGGGAGCCTCACCCTCCCCTCAGCCCTGGGGCTTCCCCTTTCCTTGCTTGCTCTGGGGCAGACGCAGAGACCCTGCTTCCTGCCACACTTGGAGCTTTCGTCCGTTACGTGTCTCCTGAGCACTTGGGAATGGGCAAGTGACCTGGGGCTCTGGTCTGGGCAGTGTGTCGAGCAGTCAAGCTTGCTGACTTCGGTAACAGGAAGACAGGAGCCCATTTGGGCAGGCGGATGACTCAGTGGGTAAGGCAGCTTGTGGCACAAGCTGAGGACCTGAGTTCAGATTCCCCAGAGCCCACGTAAAGCTGACAGGGCAGCGGGTCCCAGTTCTCCTGCAACAAGAAGGAGGCAGGGACAGGAGAATCTCTGAAAGTTCCATGAAGGCTGCCATCTGTGGTGACAAGTGAGAGACCCCCATCTCAAATGAGGTGGAAACTGAGGCCCAACACTGAGATTGTCCTCTAATCTCCACTTACTCACACAGACATGCACTCAGACTCACAAAGGTTTAAAAATAATAACAAAATCAAGTTCATGCCTCTGGCATTCAGAGAATGTTCATTTGCTGAGTGGTTAGTCTCAGCTCTACCCTTTGTTAGAAAGGTTGTGGCCGTAAAGGAGGCAGACAGGTGTGTTTTTTATGGACCTTGCATTCTGTTGTGGGAGATGAGCAACAGAAACATAGCAAGTAAATCAGCAAGTCATCAGTAGATCACTTCTTTCCGTGCAGGAAATAAATACGCTGCTGGGGTAGTAGGTATCTGGGAGCTGTTTTGTATACTCTGGATAAGGTGGCCAGGAAAGGACCTCCTAAGGAAGTGACATTTTTGAGTTGAGATACTGTCTTAGTCTGTTTTGTGCTACTATAACAGAGTGATAGAGGCTGGAAATTTGATGGGTAGAAGTTTAGTTGCTCACATTTTTGATGGTGAGAGGCTGGCATCTAAAGAGGGCCTTTTGTCTATGTACTCCCATGGTGCAAAGGCATAAAGAGAGAGTGAGCCAGGTGTGCTGGCATTAACCTGGGAGCCTACACTTGAGAAGCCAGAGTAATAGATCGGAAGCTCATCCTCTCCTACATAGTAAACTTGAGGTTGTGGGTAGAGGGAGGCTGAGTTGCAACATCAAACCTGTTTTGCGGTCAGCACTAATTCACTAATTAGGGTTCAGCTCTCATGACCTCAACACTGTTGCTGTGAGGATGCATCTTCTAGCATGTTTTTTGTTTTGTTTTGATTTTGATTTTTGTTTTTGTTTTTGAGGAAGACATAGCAGATCTCAAATGAAGAGCAAGACAAGAGCATCCAGACAGGGAGCATGAAGACAATGCCACAGGGGCAGATGGGGTTGGCCATCAACCAGTGAGGTGGAGACTGTAGCTGGCCACAGCACGCATGGGCAGAGTGGTGGTGAGTCAGAGACAGGCAAGAGGGAGTGTGGGAGCCCTGGAGGATACAGGATGTGGATTCTTTTGTCGAAGCAATGAGAAGACACTTGAGGGTTGTTAGCAGGGCGGGTGCTGTGATCTTAAAAAGCGAGATAGCCAGGTGGGGAGTCCGTCGCAAGCGGATGCTGGGGTGCCAGCTGATGCTGCTGTAACTATTGGAGAAAGCAGGCAACAGCCTGGACTTGGGGTCCAATGAGAAACAAACATACTGACGATTGTTGAAATTAGGGCATCAGGGCCTGATGACGTCACCTGTTCTGTTCAGCTCAGTCAGTACTGAGTTGGTGGATCAGTGTGTTGCTGACTTTTTAGTTTAAACTGAGAGTGAGGAAGAGGGAGAGGGCATCTCCTAGTGGTGATGGTAGAGCTGATGGCCAGGACAGAAGACTGAAGACAAAGGCTAGGCCTTGACCTCTGAGAGAGTTTGGGGATTTGAAAAGGGGAGAGATTGTAAAGGGGTCTTCATTCTGCAGTCCTTTGGCAAGTGCCTCATCTGGGCCTGGTGTCCTGGGGGCAATGGGTAGAGGCAGCCAGGTCCTGCTCTTTTGGACCCCCTGTGTCTTCCGGGGGCATATGTATAGAGAAGTAGATCTGGGGGACAAAGGAGAAGCAGGGAGGAGCTCAAGAGACAGGGTAAGCTCTTCCTAATATCATGGAAATTTCAGAGAACATCCTAGAAAAGGCAATAGCACTTGCAAAGGTTCAGAATCCTGGGGAAAGAAATGTGTCCAAGAAATAGAACCAGGTCCTGATGGCCTATGTCTGGCATCTCAGAAGCTCAGAGGCTGAGGTAGGAGATGGTAAGTTTGAATCTAGCCTTGGATACAGAGCAGGTTCCAGGCGAATGTAAGACCTAAATAGTGATAGGCTTTCAGAAAGAGGGGGAGAGTTTTTAACTACCTCCATGTGGCTTAGGTATAGCTTATGTGCTGGGATGTTACCAGTCAGCTTTCTGTCCCTGTGAGAAAATACCTGAGACAGTCAGTGCATAAGAGTGAGAATTTTCTGTGGCTCACAGATCAAAGGTTTCAGTGACTCAGCAGCTGGCCCTGCTGGTTAGAGCCTGCAGCAAACTAGCACAGTGCAGCAGGAAAGCAGAAAGAGAGACGTGGCAGTGCCCCAGTGTTTCTCTTCAAGAAGCTGCCACCAGGGACCTAGCCACATCTTAAAGGTGTACCTTCCCTACTCCTGGCACCACATGTTGAGGATCAGGCCCTAAATACATGCATCTTGCAACCTGGATTGTAGCAGAGCAGATTTAGGCTGCTGTGTGGGAGGGTGAGTCCCAGTGAGGGGCTTGGCATGGAAGGTTGAAGGTGTCAGATGTAATCCAGAAACTAACCAGCATCGTGGAGTCAGTATCTGGTTGACAGAAAGAGAGTTGCGGCCACAGAGCACTAACCAGCTTCCCCCTCCTGCACAAATCTGGATGCCACCACAGAGACATTCTCCACACAGCACTCCAGGTAGCCACTTCCAGTCAGAAGTAAAATTGGCAGGAGATGAGGCCCATTTGGCACTCCCAAAAGAACACAAGTCTGTGAAGCTGCTTAAAGAGCTCCAAGACCACTTTCTTCTTTGAATTGCTTCATTAGCTACAGCTCTGCACTGCCTACAGCACAGAAGACACAGTGGGAGGCTGCAGTGGTGGGGAGCCCCAGGACCCTTGGCTAGGGAAGGGGCACAAGGCAGAAGTCCGTAGGAACGTGTTTCCGAGTATGGTCATGTTTATATGAATTTGAAGGGGTCGAGCCCAAGACAGGAAGTCCAGGGCTCTCAAGGAAGTGGAATGTCTGCATAAGCGAAGGAGGAAGTCCAGCTCCTGTCAAGAAGATAAATGCCCTGGACTGAGGGATCAGGAGGTAGTCATGAGTCTTTGAACTCAATAGCAGCAGTGATCACTTTTGCCCACACAGGCTGGTGTGCTCAGCGGTCAGTTAAATAAATGAATATGGGAAAGAACTTGGCTGTCCAACCAGCTGACGCTACAACCTGGGTCCCAAGCTCAGCTGTTTGGCTCTGCAACAGCCCGGCTGTCTCCACTTGTCTGAATATTCCAGGATGGAACATAGAACAGTTTCCAGCAAACCACATAATCACTCACTTCTGAAATGCCTCAATTTCATCAACATAAAATACCAAAAGCAAGCACGACTCCGCAGCTCAGATACGCCTTCTAAAAACAGAACCCATGTCTGTCTCAGGGCTGTGAAGAAAATGTATTAGGTTGTATTAAACAGCACGATTGTCCTTTTTGAGGAAAAAATGAATTAAATCATATCCTTCTGACTAGCGATTTTAATTGGAATTTGATTCAGTTCGAGCATCTATCTGGAGAACATTTATTGACACCTGCTGTGAATAGGGCTCTGTGTGAGGCATGGGGGAGAAAGGAAGATGAAAAAGAGACATTCTCTCAGATGGGAGCTGGTGGCCTAGCCTGGGATAATGCCCTTGAATGTGACCCAGCAGTGGAACAGGTTTCAACCAGGAGTGATCAGAGGAAGAGATTGGTTCCAAGTTCACCCAAGCAGGAAGTCTGCCTCACCCCGCCCCCACTCTGTGGGACTCAGAAGTCATGCTGAGGGGTGTACTCTGCCACTGTCTGACCTCCTAGCGCCTCCCGCCGTCAAGCTGGCCACCTACCTTCCTTGTTAGCAGTGAGGATCATGTCACGTCTTCGTGAGCATGCTGTAGGTCCATGATCTGTGGCCCTTTCCTGGCTGGCAGCCTTGGGGCCAGTTTCAGGGAAAAACCGTTCCTGCAACAGGAGCTGGTACTCCATCCTGTGCAGGCCTGGAACTGTTTGTTCAGCACGTGAGCCTTTCTGCTGTGGCTGCCGCTAAAACTCGGGACCTGACTGAAATAGGACCATCCTCTTTCTGACATTGTTGGAGCACCACTGGTCACACTTTTCTCTGGGCGCAGCTCTGTGTGAGCTAGACCTGCCCTCCGGGGGTAGTGTCATCCACGCCCAGAGGTGTTGTGCTTGCAGCTAGGAGGAAGTCTTATGGATTCTGGGGAGAAGGAGAAGGCTTTTAGGTTATGGCGAGGAAAGGAAAACTCAAAGATTTTGTGTGATTGGGCCTTTAAATAACGCACTGATGATAAACGTTTAAGTAGGTGGAGTCCATGAAAAGTGAGGCAGAAGCTGAAGCCTCCAGGCATTCTTATGAACGTGCAGCAGCTTCAGTCTCACTAAAGTGAGTGGTGCTCCAGCTAAAGGGGCCAGGTTATCACGCGGGCTTTCATGCTTAGACCCAAGGGCAGGAACTCACATATTCCACAGGCAGTAAAGTGTCACTAAGAGTTTTATAACAGACTGCAATATAAAACCGTGGGGTTAGAAAAGACTTCAGATGTGATTGGCTCAGCTCTATAAACCAATACTGAATTTTAGAGGAGAAATTGCTGACCCAGGGTAAACAGTTAGTGCTAGAGCCTGGCTGGAACCACATCTCTCTGGCTTTAGATCTAGCAATGTCTACACACTCCATGATTGTCTCAGTCAATGTCCATGGCTCTGAAGAGATACATGACCACAGAAATTCTTATATAACAAAGCATTTAATTGGAGCTTATTTACAGTTCAGAGGTTTAGTCCATTATGCTAATGGACAGGGGGATCATGGCCCCAGACAGGCCTGGTAGCTGAGTTGTACATCCAGATCTGAAGGCAGCAGGAAGAGAGCAAGACATTAGGCCTGACTTGAGTATTTGAAATCCCAATGCCCACCCCAGTGACACACTCCCTCCAACAAGGCCACACCTCCTAAACCCTGTCAAGTGTTACCACGCCCTAATGACCAAGCATCCAGATATATGAGCCTGATAGAGCTTTTCCTATTCCAACCAGCACAATGGTGGTACCTGTGTGGAGGGAGAATGACCGGACTGGGGAAGAGTAGGGGGGCTGGCTTCATAGTTCAAGTAAAAGAAGATGGGAGGTCATTAGGCTGGAGACCATAGGGGAGGAGCAGGGGCTGGTGGGTGAGAACACAGGGATTGAGACAGCAGGGCTTGGATGGGGAGGAAAGATGGGAAGTGAGGTCCTCATACCATCTCATCACCGTTCCTTACTGGCTCTCCCACTGTGCTCCATTTGTTGAACTTTCTCCAAGTGGAGAAGAAGGGCTGTGATCCAAAGTGAGCACAGACACCTCCAGGACCTCCCATGCTGGGGTACCTCACACTTACTTATTCCGTGGTTCCTTTTGTGTGGAGTACCCAGGGCCACTTGCCAGCTGCTGTTCTGCCATCAGTTTTATGCACAGGGTCTGTGAACTGCCATCATTACCTCTGTCTCTGGTTTTGGGTTTCCTACCAGGCCCTGTGAAGGTATATGACTTACCTCCTATCCCATGACCCTAGAACCAGAGACCTCAGATGACCTGCATGCCAAGCTGAGCCCAGGAGTAACTGTGCGCTCACCTGAGAGAGCACGGGGGCTTCAGTCAGTGCCGACCTTGCCTGATGCTGATGCCCATCTGCCTTGGAATCACCAAACAGCATCACAGTACAGATTTCCGGGTACCTGCTTACTCAGAACCTCTGGAGGCAGGTACCAGGAACTAGCCTTTTAAATTTTATGTATTTGTTTATTTATTATTTATTCGTTTCTTTATCTATCTGCTTGCTTGCTTGTTTATATTTAGGTGTATGTGTATTGCCGGCATGAGTCTATGTGTACCACATGTGTGCAGATGTCTGCAGAGGCCAGAAAAGGGTGTCAAACCCCCTGAAGTTGGAATTGTAGATCATCGTGAGCTGCCCAATATGGTTATTGTGAACCAAACCCAGGTCCTCTGCGAGAGTGATAAGCACTCTTAATGGCTGAGCACGGGAATCAGTATTCTTGACAAGCAGTGCAAGTGGCTCTCATTTAACTACAATTTGAGACTGTACCTTACATCACTTAATAAATTTTCCCCAGACCTGGGTTTCTTGGTTTGAAAATAATAAAATTACATATCCAGTTGTGTTAGTCAGGGTTCTCTGGGGGAACAGAACTAACAGAAACTGATAGAATCATATATATGTTTACATGTATATGAGAGAGAGAAAAGAAACTTATTTTTAAATACTTTTAAAAAGATTTATTTATTTATTTAAATATTTATATATACAGTATTCTGCCTGCATGTATGCCTATACTCCAGAAGAGGGCACCAGATTTCATTATAGATGGTTATGAGCTACCATGTGGTTGCCGAGAATTGAACTCAGGACCTCTGGAGGAGTAGTCACTGCTCTGAAGCTCTGGACCATTTTTCCAGCCCAAAAAGAACTTATTAAAGTGAGTTACAGGCTGTGATCCAGCTAACCCAACAATGTCTGTCTACCAAGGGAAAGTCCAAGAATCCCGTAGTTAGTCAGTCTGTGAGGCTGCTCTGGGTCTTCAGTGTATGCTGGAATCCAACACCAGTAAAGGAACTGACTTGCCAGTGAGAGCAAGAGCAATCAGGCAGAGAGAGAGAGAGAGAGAGAGAGAGAGAGAGAGAGAGAGAGAGAGAGATTCCTTTTTCCATGCTTTTATGTAGGCAGCCAGCAGAAGGTATGGCCCAGATTAAAGGTTTATATTCTAACCTTAGAGATCCAGATTAGAAATGAGGCTTCCCACTTCAAATGATTTCATTAAGAAAAAAAATCCCCCACAGGCATAGCTAGCTGCTTGGGTTTTAGTTAATGTCAGGTGTCATCAAGTTGACATCCAAGAATAGCCATTACATCAGCTTACTGTGAAAATACAAAAGCACACTGGAAAAATGCTAAAAGTTGATACAAATTATTATATATCATTAAAGTATGTCAGCTTAACATCAAGGAAATTTGAATTGTTCTTCAGACTAAAATGCACTAAAAACTGGTAAAAGGCTAAGAGCTCACACTTGGAAAAACGTGTCTACTAAGTGAATGAATTAATCCCGCTGAGGGAGAGAAGTCCTGAAGAGAGGTTGGCACACTTTCCTTTTGATGTCCTTCTCCTCCTGCACTCAATCACTGTCATCCTGACTGCCCATTACAGGCCAGGGCCCCATGCCAAGCTGGGAAGACAAGAGGTAATGAGATATGGCTCTGTCCTCAAGGGCTTAGAGATCAATGTGAGTGTTCGGCTTGGTGTCAGAAGCATTTGCTCCTGAGCAGGCAGGGTGGTAGGCATCAGTGCTTTGGTGACAAGAGCAGGAAGTTGTTTTCTTGGGGCTGTCAGGAGAGTTACCACCCAAGGATGTGACCCCTAAGCCTAGAATGGTTCCCAAAAGAAAAGTGCCTTTTCATCCCTTGTCCCTGGCTTCCACCATCCATCATTTGACTTTTCTGCTTCCTCCTCTTCTCTCCCCTTGAAGCAATCTCAGGAACTCGGTATTCTGGGATTTCTTCAACCTTTCAAAATCTGCTTTCACACTCAAAGTCAGCTCTTGGGGTTTAGGCACGAACACTTTGAAGCAGTGCTCTTTCAAGGAAGGGTGTCCCATTCGCATGGTTTTAATCCCAACTGCTTTAAACTGCGCTGGGGTCTCTGTTGTCAGTATTAGTGTTTTACATGTTTTCACATCAGGTGTGTTGGGGTGGTAATGTGTCCTCTGTAGCTCTGGGTTTCCTCATGCAGTGTTTGAAAACACTTCTTTATAATCAAGAAGAGGGGAGAACATGACATCTTTTCAAGGTCCAAACTTATCGTCCATGGAAATGACATGAGACAAGAAGAACCAGGTGCTCACACAGAGGCTTGACTTCACGCCCAAGTGGGGGAGCCCTGCCCGGCGGGCACCTCTGCACTCTGCGGATGAGTGTTCCCGGTGTGTAAGGAGTTGGATGTTGGGCAGAGCATGTAAGGCTCAGACACTAGGTGAACAATCAGGAAGCCCGAGGCTGGCTTCTGATTCCTCTCCTTGCGTAGGACAGCTTCTGACATGAATGACTGGATTTGGTGGCCAGCCAAAGCCAGGAGCTCAGGCTTTGGTCACTAGACCTCTTCTTGATTTATGAATGACTCTGTCTTGTTCAGTAAGAGGGGTTTTCCCAAACCTGGAAAAAGAGTAGCTAAAAAAGAAGGCCTGAAGAATGGAGATGGCAAAATGTGTTATTTATGAGGCCAAAAATAAGTTCTGGGTCCTCCACTCAAGCGAGCAGACAGCAGTCAAGCTCAGTGGCCCCCGTACCCCGATTTGTTGTTCTCCTCCACCAGCCAGGGTTTCTGCAGAGCCCCATGGCTCTCAGAAGGAAGCGGCTCCTTCTACGAGAGCATTTTAGCTCAGACGAAGGAGTCTTAGCTTCCAAACTGGAGGAGGAAATTACTGAAGGAAAATGGGAGAAAGGCAGTGAGTTTCTGTAGATCAGTGAGCAAGACCACCACACACCCTAGATTTCTGTGGTCTTGGGGGTACTGGACTTATCTGGATCCAAGGGTCCAGGCAGGCCAGGACTTAGTAAGCACAGCTCAGCCCTCCTTTGCTCCCCTGCCCTGCTCCGCCCCTGTGCCCAGATCCGTGATAGAGAGCTACTGCTGATGCTTTGTGGAGCATATCCAGGATTGGCCACGTCGTACTGCTTACGAAAAGCCTGTCTTGTCAGTCTTGACGAACTTACTAATTTATTTTTACCTATTTACAAACATCTCTCCTGTTACTGAACTGTAGGGAGGGAGATTGGGAGGGAAAGAGAGGGGACTGCTGTTTTGTGCTTTAAAGCAAACTTGTGCTCAGCACAGTTCCATATTTGCCCAGTGGAGAGAGAGGAGCCATGGTATCTAGGGCTCTCTGGTAAATAGTCAACATTTGCCAGATGCCCACCTCTGTCTCCAGCCTGATACCTTGGTTATCTGGTTGCTTATTAGACCCAGTGGTCAGGTCTCAAATGCACTTTCCATTGAAGGCAAGGTTCAGTGATGGGGAGGGGTCTCTGAAGAGTGGAGGGCCTTCTGAGGGCAGAATTGCAGTCATGAGGTCTACAGGTCTGTGCTTCCCCACAGAACAGCAGGCCAGGATCCAAATAGAAGCTACAGCTTCAGAGTCCTTACCCACCTCTAATCCTCCCTCTGCTCCAGCTCTTCCTTCCTTTTTGTTTTTAAACTTCCTCTCCTGGGAAGTGATGACTACACTGGGGAGAAATGCTCTGAGTGGCTCACTGTGCTGGAGCTTGCTGAGTGTTCTCTGCTGTCTGCTGGCCACCTCCGAAGTGGCACAGCCATTTGTGGTCCACGGGTCTAGTGTAGCCATTCCGCTCTAACCATCAACCTGTTGCTGCCTCCGGTCTGACCTCAAGAGTCTCTCATTTCCTATTAACCAGAATGGCTGTTCCTTGGGGACCAGGTGCTTTCAGTGGGTCCAGGTTTGCCTTTGGTCTCTGGCAGTAAAAAGGGCATCCAAGAAGACGGGCTTCTTACCCTCTTTGCTCCAACTCATTGTAATGGAACCTGAAGCTTAAAAGAACTGCCCAGCAGCTTTTACTTTTTAAAATATTCTTTTATTATTTTATGTATATGGGTGTTTTGCCTACATGCATGCCTGTGTGCCGTGTGTGTGCAGTGTCCACAGAGGCCAGAAGAAAGCATCAGATCTCCTGGAAATGAAGTTATAGACAGTTGTGAGCTGCCATGTGGGGGCTGGGAATTGAACTCGGGTCCTCTGGAAGAGCAACCAGTGCTCTTATCCGCTGAGCCATCATCCTGTCAAGAATCTACTCCATGTGTGAATATGAGACAGCAAGACCCAGAAGGAAGAGCGTTAGCTCAGTCAGTCCCGCCTCCACTGCTGTGAAACTGTGCAGCCCTGGGCTGGTCACCTAAGAGAGGGAAGGCTTACAGGGCTCTGCTGAAGAGAATAGTTAACGTGGATAAAGGGCCTGAGCACCATATGCTTCATAAGGGTAAGGCAGTGCCATGCTACCCTCTAGCCAGCGGCCTCCAAGCTTCTGCACACTTGGGTGCTCTCAGTCTTTGTCCTACGTGGACTTTCCTCCCTCGCCCCCCTCTTAGTTGTCTGCTGATGCACCATTACTTTTTACTGTGGTAAAGCAGAATGCTCTGGATCCATTACTTTTCCATTGTTGTGATGAAATGCCATGACCAGAGCAGCTTATGGGAGAACGTTTATTTGGGCTTGTGGCTTCAGAGGGGTAGAGTTGGTCACAGTGGATGAGCATGGCAGCAGGCAGCAGGAACAGGAAACTGAAAATCAGAGAGGACTGTGGCCAGGCTGTGAACTCTGAAAATACTTCCCGGTGACAAGCTTCCCCCAGCAAGGCTGCACAGCATCCCCAAACAGCACCAACTGGGAACCAAGCCTGTGAGACATTTATCATTCAAACAATGGGCACCATGAAACTTGTCATCTTAGACATTTAAAGTGTGTGGATAAGTGGTATGAAGAATGGCCATGTTGTTGTCCAGCGGTTACTCTCATACATCTAAGAATTGTTTGTTTCTTTGTTTTTCTGTTTTTGTTTGTTTGGGGTTTTGTGATGCACATTTTTAACAGGCATTCTACTGAGGACTTCCATTCGTCTCTTTGGACGGCAAAACTCTGAGCCCCCTCCACACTGATTCTCCACACCCCCTTCCTTCCCTCCTGGTCATTGTATTTGGGACCAGATGAGCCTGTTCCTCACTGTTTTCTCTCACCACAAAAGGGCTTTCAAAGGGTTTTTCTTTGAGACTTTCTGACTTCCATTGGGAGCCCAAGAGTTGAAGGCCTGACAGAATCACAGTTGACTTTTCAAGAACTGTGGACAGTTGCACAATGGTATAGGTACAGCTGTTTTGCATGAGCAGCATCTGGCAAAGAACTTTCTAAAGACTGGTGTATTCCTTCTAAAAATATCAAAGGACATGGCTTGACATTGTACTGGGGAGAAACCAACAGTTTTTGAATTCTTCAAAAGCATCTAACTTGTGGTGAAGATGGATTGGCTCAGGGGACCTTGTCTGTGGGTCGTTGATACTATGATTATATCTCAGTAGAGACTTTGCATAGATGCTGTCTTCATTTGATTGAGGAAACAGGGCCTGTAACCCAAAATTACAGAGCCGGTAAGCTGCAGAGTCTGTCTTGGGTTGAAGCAAACTTTCCTAAGGCTCTGCCTGCTGTCCCGTGCAGACGCCTTGGTTTCTCTGTGGTCCTGTGTTTTCACTGTTTCTTCCACCTGGCATCGAAGCATGAGATCTTTCCGGGTTTGCTCAATACCCTTCTCTACACCAACTTGAAATAGTCACTCTATGTTCAACAAGTGTTCTGGAATGAGAACTAGGAACCATGGGCTGTCTAGTTCACGGAAGCTGATGAACTACGTAATCATTGGTCAGGATTGCATCAGAAAATGGATCTTCTTAGACCACTCCATGCATCAAGAAGCACTGGTTAAAGTGTGTTAAAATGAATGAATGAATGAATGAATGAATGAATGAATATAAAAGCTTGTACTTCCAATTGTGATTTGAATTCTCTTCAGAAATAAAGAACTAGGTCACTCTCTCACTGTTCCTCATGCTGTCTAAAAGCTCGGCCACAGAGGTAACCTCCAATACCTGTGTTTTCCATGCTGCTCAATTTCTAATTCGGTTTTGCTTCCCATATGACAGGTGCCTTTTAAATGAGATACATTTCAAGTAGGTGAATCAGTGAAGATTGTAAGTTTGTAGACATTGAAGACGGCATTCATTTATTGCCATGCCCCCAGCACAGAGCACAGTATCTAGAATGTAACAAATATGCAGCAAATGTTTCTCAGGGGAATGGATGCTCTTAACAGGTCAGAATTTAAGATGACTTCAAAGGTGGTGCCTTAATGCTTGAGTCTGGACTTTCCAGTCAGGAGGCCATTTTGGAGGGTCTGTCATTAGGGAATTGTGTGTACCTAATAATGGATACGAAAAATGCATCATAGCTTAAACAAGAGCACAGTTCCTTTCCTCTTACTGTTGAGGCCTAAACTGTGTCCCTCCTAACTGGCAGGTGGGAGGTCCGGAAACAAGTGTGACTGGTGGGCAATGAGGTGATGGAGGTGAAATGACACCCCAAGTGCTGGGCCTTAATCAGAGAGCACTTGTGTCCTTGTTAAGAAGAGGATGAGTGCCCCCCCATGCGTGTGTGCGTGTGTGTGTGTGTGTGTGTGCGCACACACACACAGAGAGTGCCATGAGGGGGCGCATCAAGAAGCAGCCATCTGCAAGCCTCCAGAAACCCACTCAGATGGCATCTTGGTCTTTATCCCTGCGCTTCTAGAACTGTAAGAAATTGATTCTGTGGTTTCAGCCACCCATTCCTTGACACTTTGTTATGGCAGCCACAGACAAATCATCTCAGGAGAGAGATCTGGTGCTTTCTAGCCAGGGTTAGTGCTGTGGTTCTCTCTCACCTCCCTCTTCTCTATCTTCTCTCTGTTCTGTTCCCTTTTCTCCTCCCTTCCCTCCCACTCCTCCCTTCTCTCCTCCCTCTGCTCCTGATTAAACTCAGTGCCTTGCCCATGGACTGTATCCCCCTCCCCCGCCTACCCTAATTTAATTCTGTCTTCTGTTCTATTGTCCTTACCATCTCTGAGGCATTCTTACAGTTCAAGATGGCGGGAAGCAGATAGAAGGAAGAAAGGAACAAAAGCGGCCCTTGCCGCAATGGCCGCCAGCAATGTAGCACCTGGTCTGGAGCCGCCATAACTACAGCTACCTTGGTTATGGAGTTGCTGTTACTGTGATGAAACACTATGACCAGAGCGACTTGGAGAGGAAAGGGCTCACTTCACCCACAGCATATGGTTCCATCACTGAGAGGAGCCAGGGCAGGAACCTGGAGGCAGGAACTGGAGCAGAAGCCATAGAGGAGCTCTGCTTCCTGACTTGCTCCCCATGGCTCCATCAGCCTGTTTTCTTATACCTCACTTGGGATGGGCCCTCCTATATCAATCATGAAGTCAAGACAGTATATTGCAGATTTGCCTGCAGGCTAATTTTATGGAGGCATTTTCTCAATTGTAGGTCGGTCCTCTCAGCTAATGCCAGCTTATGTCAAGTTGACATAAAGCTAGCCAGCACAATAATGAAGGCTGGAAGTTAACCTTTTAACTGGGCATGTGGCTACCCCACGTAAAATGTGGAGTCTGTCACTAGCAAAGGAAGGGAGGCTGGATCTGGAGGTGGGCTCGCAGCAGCCTTTGCTGAAGTCTGAGCCCAACCAAGGAGTTCAGAAGCTGGAAGTCAGCATCTCACAGGGACAACCTTTCTATCTCTCAGCAAGGGAATGGTGCCCTGTGTTTCCAGAGAGAGGTAGTGGGAGGAGCCAGCTCTCTGGCTGAAGAGTGGCCTACATCTGCTTGCTGGGGCTTAGTTATCTTTCAGCTTTCTCTTCCTGTTTCCCTTTCTTGCCCATGGCCCATTCTTAGAACCTGCTCTGGGATGTTCTTTGATACTTTGGGTCCTACTCATTCCTCTAGACCCAGTCAAAACCTTCCTCTTGGAAGCATTTCCAAACTTCTTTCAAAGAATTGAGCTTGAAAGTAGGCTGGGCTGGGGGCTGAGGGGTGGGTTTGCAGATTCACAGAGTTCTGTCTTGGCCAGATGATGGGAATGAACACCTTGTGATAAAATGTCCTTAGTGTGTGCTTTTGGTGCATCACTGATGGAGAGGGCCCTTTACCTCTGTAGACTCCTCCCAACAACCTCAGCTTAACTGTGGAACGAGTAGTCAAAATTGTCAAGATCATCAAAAATGAGGAAAGTAGGAAAAACATTAATGGGCCAGAAGAGCTTAAGGGGCATGATGGTTAGAGGTAAGGTGGAACAGGAAGGGACATTGGAGATGTTTATGGTGGTGTGTCGGGGCTCGTCTCTTAGCTATGACCACTGTATCATAGTAACTCACAGTGCTGATCATGGGAGAACTGGCGAGCAGTGTTGGTGTTTGGGGACTACTTTAAACTTTTCACTGAATACAAAATAAAAGTTAATTAAAATAAATCCTGTCCACCCTGTCTGATTGTGGTATGATGTAGGCTCTGCTTAGAGCCCACAGTCTGGTGAGAGCCACCTGTGCCTTCACTTCAGGGTGGAGGGCAGGCTTCAGGACCCACCCACACATGGCAGTGCTTTGGCCCTCAGTGTGTCCTGGTACTTTCCACACTGAGCCTTCTGCCAGAATGCACAGTCTTCTCCCGCCCACCCCCAGGGCCACCCAGGGAAGCACTGGGTCTCCGGGCTCAGGAGGCTCAGCAAGCCCCTGCCTCTCCCCTTGTGGAGTCCCTTCAGACTTTGAATCTGTGAGGTGAAACTTCCCTTGCCTTTCCTGATAGACTGCTCTCATGGAGCGAGATTGCATTTTTATTTGCATATTTCACTCCATCCTCCCCTACCTCATTGAATTTAGTTTTTCTCTTTAGGAATCAGTATATGAGTCAAACTGCCAGTTCTAAATTTAGTGCTGCCTGTGATATGGAGAATGCGTTTGCTGCTGCCTGCGATATGTATTTGGAAATAATGGTTTTATTTATCCACATCCAGTAATTCTGACTGCCTGCTGGGTTTTCTCAGGAAAGGGTTTGTCATCTCCTTCCCTCCTAATGATGAAATGTTGCCTGTTTGGGTCCCAGAGGCCCAGCCTGAGCCAGCCGCTAGTGACTTGAGTCTCTGTTTAATTAAGCAATGCCATCAGCCAGACCCCGCCCCACAGGGGTAGACCCTGCCCCACAGGGGTAGACCCTGCCCCACAGGGGTAGACCCTGCCCCACAGGGATAGACCCCGCCCCACAGGGAGAGACCCCGCCCCACAAGGCTTTCTGCTTGGCTTCTGCTCTAAGGGGTTTGGAAACAGGCCTGGGACAGGCTCCGGGACTCACTGCAGTATGTAGGCTTGTCTTTGGGCCCAGCCTGATAAAATTTGTTCTTTAGGGGGTGAGGGGACTGATTATCCCTTCTGTGCTGGGATGTGTAGTGTGCCCTGTGGCTTGGGTGCTGAAAAAGCACATACCTCTCTTGCCTTGGATGACACAGTCACATAACGTGGGCAATGAAAGAAGGCATGCTGGGCCAGGGTAGGTAAGAGGGCAGGGGAGTGGTCCACGTTGTGAGCAAAGGCATGGAGAAGAGAGTTAAGAGTTAGGCTTGGCAGAAGCTAGGTGTTTCCGAGGAAAAGCAGCCAGGGGCTTTCACAGCAGAGAACAGCCCGTGGTGGGCAGTCACGGTGGGCAGTCAAGGCGGGCAGTCAAGCAGGCGAGCAGCGTCAAGGACATCTCACTCATTATTGTGAAAGACTGTATCGGGCACCTTCCATGGACCCGGCCCCATACCAGCCATTAGGAGCTTACACCCTGGCACGAAAAGTTTGTGGCTTTGGTGTCAGGAAGCCAGTAAGGGGTGGTGTGTGCCAAGCTCGGGAGCTGAGAGCCGCAAGGTGTAGACCACGCCTTTGTTCCGTCCCTTTCCCAGTGGCTTTAGGTTTTCTGAAGCTCATGGCTGCGACAGCCAAGCCTCGGCCTCCCTTTTCCCATGGCCTTCTCTCCATGTCACTATCTGTCTCTTACAGGCACTCAGCGCTGGGCCACCTAATAGTCCATACGGGGTGCATCCCCAAATCCTTTCACTGCATCTGCAAACCCTCCCCAGAGGCTTTTAGGGGAAAATCCAGTCTTTGCCTTTTCCAGCTTATAGCGGCTGTTGGCGTTCTCATCTGCGGCCACATCACTCCAGTGATGTCCCAACGGTAACTGTCCCAAGGGTCAGTTACCTCCTCTTCTGTCTGTCTATCAGACCTCCCTATCAAATCCCTCTTTGCCTTTCCCTTAAAGGTGTACTTATGGCTTAGGCTCTAGCTCGGTGCAGAGCATGTGTTAGTATGCACAGGCCCTGTGTTCAACCCTGGCATCAAAAGTGTGGAGCCATTTAGGGTCCCCCAAAGAACAACCTCTTGACCCCCAAACCCTTGCTGTAATCACATCTGTGAAGATCCCTCAGTACAGTCTCGCTTTGGAGGTTCTGGGTGTGACGCATTAATGTGTTGTTTGACAGCCCCTCAAAGCCTACGGAGCACACAGTTAGAAGGCCTCACATGGAGCTCTAAACATTTGTTAACTTTCCTTTGCAGAGAAAGTCACCAGGGCTGAGCAACTTAGTGATTCCATGGCATTAAAAAAATCAAGGAGTGAGCTGGGCATGGTGGCACAAGCCTTTAATCCCAGCACTCAGGAGGCAGAGGCAGGTAGATAGATCACTGTGATTTCTTAGCCAGCCTGATCCACAAAGTGAGTTCAGGATAGCCAAGGCTACAGAAAGAAGCCCTGTCTCGAAAAACAAACAAAGCAAAACAAAAGCAAGGGGTGGGACAAACGGCTCCTCCCTGACACACACTGAGAAGAAACCTTTTTTAAAATTTTATATTGGTTTATTTACTTTACTTCCTGAGGGGACCCCCTCCCTCCCCTCTTCCCAGTACCTCCTTCCCCCTTCCCGTTACCCTTTCCCCCAAAGGGGGCACTCCCCCGCATTAACCCTCTCCGGCACATCAAGTCACATCAGGACTGAGCATATCTTCATCCCGTGAGGCCAGGCAAGGCAGCCCTGCCAGGACGAAGTGATTCAAAAGCAGGCAAGAGTCTATGTTAGGAACAGTCCCCCTCCTCTCGCCAGGCACTCCATATGAAGACCAAGCAGCCCATCAGCTGTGTGCAGGGGCCTAGGTCCAGACCATGCGTGCTCCTTAGTTGATATCTCAGTCTCTGAGAGCCCCCATGGGTCTGGGTTAGTTGTCTCTTGGTCTTCTTGTGAGGTCCCCATCTTTCCCCCAACACTTCTACAGGATCTCCGGAGCTCTGCCCCATGCTTGGCTGCAAGTCCCAGCATCTGTCCCCATCTGCTATTAGCTGGAGCCTCCCAGATGGCAGTCAAGTTAGGCTGGGAACAAGAAGGGAAACTGGGGAGGGACATCTCTTGGCCAAGCTGGAGGCCTGCTACATGGTAGGCTCCTGCGTGTGACTCTAGCTGAGACTCCTGACAGTGGGGACATGAAGACTGAAGTGACCATCTCCTAGCCAGGCAGACTAGCAGAAAGAGGGGATCAACAACCCACCAATAAAACCTGTGAACCAAAAATTACCCTGCCTACGAGAGTAGGGATAACGAGGAAACAAAGATTGAGGGAAAGTACAAACAATAATTGGCCCACCCTGAGACCCACCCCACGGTAGAGAGCCAGCCCCTGACACTAATGATACACTGTGCAGAATTCTTATGTAATCACTTGGGTTTGGAAGGGCCAGCACCTGAACCAGGGCAGGACCAGCTTTCTGTAGGGACATAGCTCTTGAAGGAGAAATGGCTGGCATCCCAGGGCTTTGCCCAAAGCCCTTCAACATGTGAGGGGCCACAGTGTTTGCAGTGGAGGCAAGAGGCTGTCAGTGGTTGGATAGGGACAAGCTTGGGGACCTGAGTATGTGGATCAAAGAGCTCCATGTTACCTCAGCTCTCTGCCACAAGTGAGGTCCTAGAGCTCAGAGATGAGCCTGCTGCAGAGGCAGCATGGAAGCAGACCAGGAGAAATCCCTGCTCTGCTTCTCCCTCACTGTGCATCTTTAAACAAGGGACTCTAGCTTCACAAACTCCTGTCCCCTTGGTTGGAAAACACTGATATCCTTGAGATTTCACAGACATACAAATGAAAAGTGGCTGGCACAATTCCAAAATACACCAGGCTCAGTAAATATGACTTCCATTTTATCAAGAACTTTCTGCTAGGCTGGAGAAGTAATTTCCAAACTGAGTGTGCCAAGACCCCCAGGATCCTATCTGTACGTCCACAGCACAGCTTCCCAGTGTTGATTGATCTTACTGGGTGGACTAGAACACTATGGACTCGGGAACTTTGCTCAGTTCAGGGTGACTTTTGTCATTGAATGTGGTATTAACTTGGTATGTGTGGAAAGATCTTAAAATGTCCAGGCATGATAGAGGAATCTTCACATCCAGCTCTATTGACAGTGGAGCACAGGAGCCAGGTATAACCAACAAGTCAGATCACAGGAGAGAGGCACTGTGGAAAGCCGTGGGGATTCTCTGGAAAGCTGCCTGCACCGCTTGGAGAACGGTGCTGAGGGGTGGAGGCACCTGGCCTCCAGCCTCAGAGACAGTATTGGCTTCATTTGGAAAAGGAACAGCAGGTTAAACGTCCAGGTGGCTGGGACAGTTAGATGGCTCAGCAGGTACAGGCCCCTGTCCCCAGGCCTGACAAGCTGAGGTCCATCTCTAAGATTTTCAGAAGGGTAGAAGGGAAGAACCAGCTCCAGTGAGCTGTACACACATACCTGTGCACAAACTCGTGCACACATGCACACACACACGTGTACACATACTGATGCACACAGCCATGCATACATCACCTGTACACGTGCACACACATGCACACAGCTAAGGCCTCTTGCTCACGTGCAAAGTACGACACCACTCGTGAGCTCAGGAGGACTTTTGAATAGAGGAGTCTTGGGATTAGATTGTCCTTTCGGAAGGATCACAGCTCTAATGGCCTGGAGATTGGAGGCTGAGACTGAGGACTTCGAGGGGAGGTAGGTGTGAGGGAGGGCGCAGGACTTACTGCAGAGCCAGGGCTGTGAGCTGCCTAGCCTGAGCTAACCTCAGGTCTGCCCGGCCTGGGATGCCCCAGGTCTGCCCGGCCTGGGCTTATCCCGGGTCTACTTTCACCCCTTAGTTTCTCAGTTCCTCCGTTTCCTTGTCTCTAAAATGGGTAGAATGTGTTTGTCTATCCCATGGAAGTTTTGTGGCATATAAACGAGATGCATACTCCCACCACCTGGCATGTCATAGGGCTTAGTAAATTCTTAGTAAATTTTTCTTCTCTGATGCAGGTATGGTTTTGGTTTTGTCACTTTTCTTTATAACTACCCCAGGAGGAATGATCTCTTTGTTTGATTTCTTGTTTAATAGGTAAGCAAATTGAAACACTTAGAAATTTAGGAATGTATCTAACTCTCCACAGGAAGCGGATAACAGGTCAGAGTCTTTTGAAGCCTTTGCCCTTCATGCTGGAGACACAGGTCGTGGTGTGTAGGTCTTGGTTACAGGTAAATCATGAGTGAGACCATGAATACACTAGCATGGGCGCAGAGAGGACACGGAATGCTGTGACCGGCATCTGGCCTGGTCACAAGAGGCTGGCTCTCCTGTGCTCCAGCTCTTGTCCTTCCTAGGAAAAAAATATAGAAACCTTATCTATCCAAGGACTTCGGGAAGAGTCTCCCTTCTCTCTGTGATTGACTTTGCTGGGTGACCCTCCACCCAAAGACAAATAAGTCAGCCGGCCCCCTAAGTTCGGCCTGCGGTTGCTGCCACAGAGGCCTTTCCAGGGAGAGCTTCAGGTTGGAGGCTGTGTGGATGGCTGTGTGACCCCTGTTGGGCCCACAAATATCAACTCTTTGCTGTATGATTGATTTTTCGGTTGGTTAGTTTGGTCTTTGTGTGACCCAAGCAGCCTCAAGCTCATAATCCTCTTGCCCCAGCCACCCACATGCTGGGATTAGAGTACACTCCCTTTTGGTTTTTGTTTGTTTGTTTGTTTTTTGTTTGGCTTCTTTTTAGTGCTCAGGATCAAATGCAGGTCATGAAACATGATCAGAAATACTGTACACTATGCTATAGCCCAGCCCCGTCTCAGCCTCGAGACAAGGTCGAACAGCATTGCTGTTTGAATTAGGTGTGTGGTGGTTGCTGTTCTGGGCCTGAATCCCAGCTGTACCCACTGACTGGCTCTGGAACACTGGGCAAGCGATTTGGTCTCTGTCCGGGTTTAACTTTCTGCAAAATGGGTTTAATGGTAGGTCCTACCTGTACAGATTGCAATGCTGTACATTAGAGGGGTAAAGCCAGCACACTGCTCCTTCTGAGGCGATGTTACTGTCATTCCACCTGTGGGCTCCTTCCTGGCGTGCTGGCTGCTGTTAGCTCAGGCGGGGGCAGGGGGGATGAACACGCAGTGTCTCATGGCCACGGGAATACCAGCTGTGGTGAGAGAGGCCCCTGGTCTGCGGCAGGCACAGGCACGTTCCAGCCGCTGAAGGGGAAGCGTGACTCAGGCTAGACTCCGGGACTGACAGAGTGAGCCAGCAGGAGGAGGTGGACTCTGGGTTTCTCATCCCTGGCTTATAAGTGGGACAGGGTTTTTCTACAAAACAGTTTCCCCAAGCAGGTTACCATGAAGCAAGTGCAAAAGTGGCCAAGAGAAAAATGTTTGTGAGTTCACACGGGGGAGGCAGCCCAAAGGCTGTGAGGTGCTAACTGAGGAGTTGAACCTTCTCTTGATAGCCTACTTGCTGGTGGGCGTTCATATTGCTGTGGTGATTCCTTCTCCAGTCCCCCAGCATTTAGCAAAATTCCTGAAAACACCTCTCAGGTCTCAGCTCCACTAACAGGGGTGTGTTTTGTGGTGGTGGGAGGGTTACAGGAAGAGAGCCGTAAGGACCCTTCCAAGGAACAGTGCTGCCTGCCTGGTCTCCAGGAACCGATCAATACACAAGGTGCCTCTAGAGAGGGAACTGGATCTGGAGGACGCATTGCTGAAGCCTTTTGCTTGGTCAGACCTAGCACTGCCCCCTTGGCTCATTCTTTCAGCAGCCAGCACACTCTCTCCACCTCTTGGCAACGGCCAAATGGATTTCTGGAGCATACTGCAGTCAGTCATGCTTTCAAGAGGAAGGATGTTCATTTTCTGCCCAAGTATTGGTTTCCTCAAGAAACAGTTTTTTTTTTTTTTTGGATACTAAATGGTTGGGTTTAAACATGGTAAAACCTCAAAGAACTTAGGAAGACCAGAATGCTATATCTGGGTCAGATCCCAGGGAGGAATGGAGGTCTCTTAGAGTGTTTTGTGAACATGAGTTATCCTGCTTGAATAAGACCTGTCCACACCCCATCATGTGTGAGCTGAGAGGGAAACTCCAAAGGATTCATAACAGAACACTTTGGGCAGGAATTCTGTCCCAGCTTTCTTTAGAGAAAGGCTGCTTTGTCATGATCCCATGGTGAGGCTGATGCCCTCGGTGGCTTTGAAGTCACTCAAGCTTGTGTCCCCGCAAACAATAAAAGAGAAGCGAAGCCTGCTTCCCCAGGTTATGTGGGGCATCAAGTGAGAAAAGCCAGGTGAGGACATCCATCAGAACTTCTGGCTGTGTCTGTCTGTGGGAGAGGACAGTGTGCTAGAGAGAGGCACAGGTACATCTGGGGGACTCAGGAGATGATAGCAAGTCCAGAAGCTGCAGAGCAACCAGAGTCTCCCCAGCAGGAGTCGGAAGGCTGCAGACTTGGCTGTGTTTCAGCACAGCAGTCCAGAGACAGAATCTCCTCCCTGTAGAAGCCTGTCTTTCATCTACAAGCTTCAGCCAACAGCACGGCCCACCACTTGAGGAAGGGCAATCCACTTTACTTCAAGTCAAACATTTTAAATGTTAATTAACTACATCTAAAAGATGCCCCCACTACAGCATCCACCATAGCGTCTGTCAAACAGTGGTCTGCACGAGCCAGCTGTGCGGACACAGACTTCAGCGCCACACCATGCAAGGTACAGATTCTTGATGAGGACATTTCCCGTCACCTTTCACTGCCTCCCCCTCTGTGAAGTCCTTGCGTGAAGACTGAAGAAGCAGCACTCAGTGCTCCCTCTGGCTCTGAACTCAGAAGCTGTTAGTGCCTGAGCAGAGGGCCTGTGAGTTCCTCCTCCCTCTCCTTCCCTCCTTCTCTCCCTTGTCTCCCTTCCTCCCCTTCTGTCTTTCTCTGGCCTGTTTCTGCTGACTTTCCACTCCACAGCCAGCCCTAGCTAATTCCTGGGCTTTTCCTGGTGCCTGTGCTCCAAACCATCCCAGTTTCCCCCGTGTCCCATCCCAGTTGTTGCCACTTCTCAGACGTTTGCTGTTATTTCCATTTAGGCCAGATGGCATGCGCAGTGAGTGCCATTGTGAGCTTATGCCCGCTGCCGGGGTGGCCTTTCCGTGGATGTGCCAGTTGGTAGTGACTGGAAGAGTGCTTTAAGCGAGTAGGAGTTACCTTCCTGCCTCAGATGTTCTGCGCAGCACCTTACTCTAGGGAGAGGTGACCCCTCCATCTCAGAAATTTATACCACAACCCGCCCCAAATCTTCTCAGTTTGATTAGATTCTCTTTTAGGGGGCAAGGGAGATGCTTTGCACACTCACAAGCATACCATGTGCATGCAGTGCCCACCAAGGCCAGAAGAGGGCATTGGATTGCCCTGGAGCTAGAGTGCCAAGGGATCCATAAGCTCCCGTGTAAGTGACAGGAACCAAGCCCAGGTCCTTAGCAAGAGCGGCTAGTGCTGCTGAGCCATCTCTCCGGCCCCGAAGGCTTCTTGCTCTAACGGTGCGTGAGACTGCTTTTGCTGAAACTAAAGGACGCCTTGCTAGGATCTGTAAGGCAACGTGAGATTGTGGCCACTCTGTCCCCACCTGACATGATCCTGGGTGAGAGTCACTTTGTGAGCTTAGAGTCCAGGACTCTTGTAAAGCCCTGAAACAAGACCCTTCTTTGTGCAGTGCCATGGGCAGCTCTTCTCTTCACTCGCCATGTCTGCTCCTCATATCAACCTCCTGGACAGGCAGACTGGAGGCACGAAGATGGGCTTTTCCCATTTCCCAGGTAAAGACATTAAGGTTCAAAGACACGAAACGGTTTGTCTAAACTCACAGATGGTAAGCGGAAAGCCGGGGCTTGAGTGTGGGGTCCCTGGTTCGGCCTGCTTCATGCACCCTTGAGGCTGATACCATCTATCAAGCAGATAAAAAGTACCGGCATTGGGAAGGCCACAGAGGCCACCTCAGGCCCCTGGGGCTCCAGTAGGCAGGATGGGCTGAGTGAACTTTCTTGCGTTGGAGGATGCTGGTCTTAAGCCATCAAGTGGAAATGTTTTCCCATACTGTTGACCTAAATCAAAAGGCGTTTATCGAGGCATTACTCTTCCTTAGGTTCTCTACTTGGGGGGTCAGAATAAGTAAGCAGAAGAAGAATAAAAACTAGACTGGTGAGAGTCTTGTACGTGAAATGTAAACAGAAGGCTTTGTGTTTACAGGACAAGGTACAATTAAGTTGTCCCTGATAGACAGAGGCGAATTCAGCTGAGCCCAGTGCCTGGGGCAAGGCTGACGTTAGGAGACAGGAGATGTGCAGTGTCTGCTCTTGCCCTGACCCCTGTGCCACAGACACCAGTGCTTCAGGCTACTCGTTGTGTGCAGGCGGCAGGGGACAGCCTGGGCACTGCAGGACCCGGATGTGTGCAGTCTGCTGCAGTCCCTACCACTGCCTGCTGGTTCAGCACAGTGCCCAAAGCATCAAAGAAAGAGAATGTGCCCTGAAGCCCAGGAAGACTATGCAGTGAGCAGGGTACCCAGGCTGCCCAGGGGACATTCAGGCCTGAAGGATGTACAGGCAGAAGGCTGTTGTCTTTTTTTGCATCATTCTTTCAAACCTGTTTCTCAGTCTCCCGTGCAGTATTCTGTCAGCTTGTTGCCATGGAGAAGTAGGTTGGGGCTAGAAGCTCTGTCCTCTGTCAGCATTTCTGGACCTGCCAGCTGCCTTCCGCCCCTGTGAGGATGGAGGAGGGTCAGAATGGAACTGTGCGCAGGCCCTGTCTGTGCAGGCACTGGTGCTGTGGCTCATGTCCCCATGAGCTCTCACTACATTCATTCATGCATTGGCTCAGCTTCTTAAAGCGAGGGCCCTCTCTATGCCAGCACTGTGCTGTGCTCAGTGGAGAGTGGCCCCCGGCTGGACCTACTGTCCTGTCCCGCTACAGCATCTCCTCATCTGCCCCCCCATCTGCTCCCCTCATCTTCCCCCCTCATCTGCTCCCCTCATCTGTCCCCCCTCATCTGCCTACCCTCATCTGCCCCCCTCATCTGCTCCCCTCATCTGTCCCTCCTCATCTGCCTACCCTCATCTGCCCCCCTCATCTGCTCCCCTCTTCATCTGCCCCCTCATCTGCCCCCCTCATCTGTCCCCCTTATCTGCCCCCTTCACCTGCCCCCCCTCATCTGCTCTCCTCAGCCTTAGCAACTGTTTATTAGTCTTCTTGGAAGGCTGAGGCATAGGAGGTGTTCAACCAGGAAGTATGTTCAAGAAACCTTTTAGTGTTTCTTTTGCCCTTCTTCCTCTGATGTGTGGAACAAAATGAGCCACAGCAAAGAGATGAAATACCCTCACTTATTTATTTGTTTGTTTTTGGTGACAGGGTCTCACGTAGCTCAGGCTGGCCTTGAACTCACTGTATAGTCACACTGACTTTGAACCTCTGACCCCTCGACTCTGCCTCCAGGATGCCAGGATTGCAGGTACGAGCCACCACAGCTTGTTTGTGCAGTGCTGGGGATCAAACCCAAGGCTCATGCATGTTAGGCACTCCAGCTCTGGGTGCCGCTGCATCCCTGCCTGCCTTCTGCTCTTTCTAAGGTGTATCATTTCAAGCAAGAGGCTTACCCCAACAGCTGCCTCCAAACCTGTATCACCACAATATCAATAACTGAATTTTTATTTAAAAAAGTTATTTATATTTAAAAAATATCGGTGGCCGTTTAACCTTATCACATGCTTTTCTAGTGGAACCCTATTGAAAAAGGTAGCCCTGCAAAGCTCCCATGTCCTCATCAAGAGACCCAAAGCCGTGGCTGTGACCTTGGTCAAGAACTCAGTTCAGTTTCCAGTGTGGAAACATTGAGGAGTTTGATTTTACTATCCTGAATGGTTCTTTTAGTTCCCAAAGTCTGAGAATTCCATTAAGGGAAAAAAACTCTTAGTGTGGCACCCCATCACCAACATATCCATAGGGGGAAGGCTGGCCTCAGCTTGGCTGCTGCTCCAGCTCTGGAAATTACTCTCCCAGGAGGCTCTGGACCAGAACACTGCTGAGTGGATGCACAAATGCCTCTCAGACACAGAAGTCTCCTTCGGATGCTCCCTCTCTGCTGCCGGTCCAGTGTTGTGGCTAGGCTTGGCTTGTGCCCCAGAGCAGTGAGGAACCACTGGAAGGAGGGCCCTGCCCCCTCCTCTGCCCCCTCACCCATGTCCTGCGTTTTCTTAGAACCGTTGTCTTCCTGAGCCTTTGACTGCTGAGGATTCTATTCTGTCAGCCACCTGCAGTCCACAGCTCTGTGCAAGGCATTCGGCAGAGCAACAATAGCCATTGTCCTCACATGGTGACGCAGTCTGTGACATGGACAGGTGAAATAAAGCAACGCTATAGAGTTCCCGGGAGCTTGTCAGGAAAAGGCCGGGGACCGCCTCTGTCTCGGCCCAGGTGTTATCTCTTCCAGAGAGCTTAAAGGGTTGTGCCAGAGCGTGAACACTGAATCCCTTTACTGCGCTGAGGCTTATCCATAGCAACTGTTGCAGTCTTTCTGGAGGACACAGGGCTGAGTGGAGCTTGGCATCTCTCTGAGGCTTTAGACTGGCCTGGGAGAAGGGGTTGAGCATATTGGGACTGTAGGGCAGGACATGGTGCTATATAGACTAGGGTGGAGTGAGACGAGAAGTTCTCACTCCAGGATGGAGAGGAGTGGGAGGTACAGGAGTGAGCGGTCTCGGAACAGGCAGGCCTTGGGCTGAGAGACCCGGCAGGATAGAGGAGCAAGAAAGCTGAGAACTGGGGCTTTTTCCTTACCCAGGAGCCATACTCCAGTATCTCTCCTGACAGAGAGCCCTTTACTAGCAAGGCACTAGGCAGGGGACACTTCTCCAAGGAGGAGGTTCTAGGTTGGTGAGACACTGGCAGCCTGGAGGGGAATACAGTCTCCTGATAGTTCTGCCTCGGCTCATGGGCTGTCCTCAACAGGTGTTTTGCTAAGCTTGGGATAACAAGAGGAATGTTTTGACTCTGTTGGGAGTCAGAGTCTAGATTTATCAGCCCGACCTATGAATCCAGGAATGAGATGTCCTGCACCTAGCTGTGGCCTCCATCTTTTCAGGCTCCTGTCTAAGGCCTCTCTTAGTTACTTTTCTATGGCTGTGACAAAACACCATGACCAAGGCAACTTGTAAAAGAAAACATTTAATTTGACTCGCAGTTTCAAAGTGTTCGAGCTCATGATGGCAGAGCAAAGGCATGGCAGCAGGGTGGATGAGTGCTCACATCTTGATCCACAAGCAAGGGGCTAGAGACGGAGACGGGGGAGAGAGGGAAGGAGGAAGAGAGAGGGGGAGAGGAGCTCCACAAGCAAGGGCAAGGGGCCAGAGACGGAGATGGGGGGAGAGAGAGGGAGGGAGGGAGAGAGAGGGGGAGAGGAAGGGGTGGAAAGAGGAAGGAACGGAGAAAAAGAGGGAAGGAGGGAGAGAGAGAGAGGAAGGAAGGGAGAAAGAGAGGGAGGGAAAGAGAGAGAGGGAGGAAGAGGGGGAAAGAGGGAGAAAGAGAGGGAGGGAGAGAAAGAGAGAGGGAGAGAGGGAGGGAAGGAGAGAGAGAGGAAGAGAGGCAGGGAGAGAGAGGAAGGGAGGAAGAGAGGGGAGGGAGAGAGGGAGAGGGAGGGAGGAAGAAAGAGAGGGAGGGAAAGACAAAGGGAAGGAGGGAGAGAGAGAGGAAGAGGGAGGAAGGAAAAGAAGAGGGAGGGAGGGGAAAGGCAGGGAGGGAGAGAAGAAGAGAGAGGGAGAGAGGGAGAGCACTGGAAATGCCATGAGTCCTTGAAACCTCAGAGCCCAGCATCCATGACACACATCCTCCAACAAGGTCACATCGCCTAATCCTGCATAAACAGTCCTACCACCTGGGGACCAAGTATTCAAACATATGAGCCCATGGGAGCCGTTCTCATTCAAACCACTGTAGCTGCCAAACCTCCTGCCACAGCATCCTCAATATTCTCTTGGTCCCGCTTGTGTAAGGGGTGCTCTCTCTCTCTCTCTCACCATCCCTTTTCTACATCCCACTGGCCTCAGGCTTCATTCATTCTTCACCTTGGCCTCCAAACTGATGTCTAGGTCAACTTTCAACCACATCCAACCCAAAGTGTTCAAGATATAAGACTGCATAGGTGCTTTATAGATGTTACCATGGCAACAGCAATGAGATGCTGGTGCTGATTTTGCCTCTGAAGCACAGCTCTGATTCTGCTCTTCTCTTACCCAGTGTCTTAGCAGCTTCCAACTAGCTGTCAGATATTGTCCAAAATCTATAGTCAGGCCTTTTGAAGATTAGATCTACCGAGTCATTTGCAAAGCCCCCTATGTATCAGTCAAATTTCTACTGCGTTTTACAGTTTCATTTCTCCCACCAAGTGGAACTACTGTTGTTAGTTTGCAAGCTCCAGAGCCCAGCCAAGTCTGTTTTCACAGTGTTCTCCATGCTTGGAAGGTCCTAGCTCCCACCACACCAGTTTTTCTTTATCTATTAGGAGAGATCTGATGGTCTCCTAGACTGACTGCTCATTCCTTGAAGGCAGAAATCATGGATGGCTCAAAACAAGGTACAATTAAAGTTTCATTCATTACTTGAAAGGCCTGGCTTGTCTCTGAAGCTAGGGTTTGAGTCAGGGAGGTTATAAAGGGCTGTCTGTCCACACCTCAGAGTCTAGTCTATGAAGGGAAGTTTCCCCAATGTCTGCGGGGAAAAAACTCAGCCAGCTGCACATGGCTATGACCCCAGCATGTGTGCACAAACAAACGGGCTCCTTCTCAGACACACTGGCCAAAGGCAGAAACGCATGAGCAGCTATGGGTCAGGGCGGGCGACACGGTATCGGGAGTCTTAAGGTAAGCAGCACTGAGCATCCTGTTTTCAAGAGGCCCTTAGATGGTAGAAGGTCAAGGGAGGGTAAACGAGTCAGGTCCTAATCATAGTCTGAGCTTCTCTTTGGCCTCTAGGCTCAGAATCCCCTAGTTCAGAGCACACTGGTCCTGCAGCTGCTCCAAAGCAGAAGCCAGCCTGGAGGGTCTCAAAGGGAAACGGGTTCCCTTTCTGGGTCAGGGTGATTTGGAAGTAAGTATGACCTCAATCTAGAAATACCTTCTGATCTTCCATTCTTCAGTGAGCAAGACTCAGGGAGACAGTGGTGTCAGGAGTTTGAGGGGTCTGCCTCTTCAGCTTCGCAGCCTAGCTCCCCAGGCCCTTGCTTCCATTTCAAACACTTGCCATGAACACGCCACCCTCTGGGCTACCATTTGGAAAAGCTGATCTCAGCCTGACACTCACTGCCTGCAAATGGCGTAGAATTACGCTAATCAGTGGCTCTTAATTTCCCAACAAATGCGGGTGCTGTGCTAATTGCCAGGGTCCACACCGGCAGATCCCTGGTTGGCGGCGTCAAATAAGAGAAGTGGTAATTTGGAGGCTGGAGTGGGGGAGGGACTGCTTTGTTGGCTGAGCTGGTTAAAAACTGTATTAGACCACATGAGCCAAAGCGCAGCCAGCCAGGGCCTGAGCCTCTTGATCAGCCAGGGAACTGCGTGAGTAGCCCCCAGTGTGTGTGTGCAGGAACTGAGCCTCTGAGCGGCTATCCCTGCCCGTGAGTAGATTTGTTCTGTTCTTATTCACGGAGGAAGATTTCACCAGCAGCATGGCATGGTGCTGCCAGGACAGCCCATCAGGGATAAAGCATCCCCAACCTTGGTCTGCTGTTACCATAGCAACATGGCATTTCCAGACTCTCCAGGCAACCTTACGGCATCTGCTGCTGCAAGTGGTTCACGTGGAAAAGGGCCGCTGCTCCTTCTCCATTCCATAGAGAGAGCAAGCTGTGAAGACAGGGCACCATGCACTGGGGACCATGGCCTCAAAGGAAGGTGGTGTGGCGCTGATCAGGGGCCACTCGATAATAACATGGAAGTGTTTCTTCACGTCAGCCTGTCTACTCCAGTCTGGGGTGGGGTGGGGGAGGCAAAACTGCCAGCTCAGAAGAGACCTCCTGGAAGAAAAGGGGAAGGGAGGTAGATAAGAGGACACAGCCAAATGAAGGCTGGTGGCTGGGAAGGCCATGGAGTGCATGCACGAAGCTGGCAGTTTGGCTAGGCGGCAGACACTGGTGGAGAAGGCAGCTGGAGACCCGCCACTTCAGCTCTGCCCGGAACATTCTGACCTTATCTTCAATTGCATCAAGGTTATGTTCTGACGCCCATTCCCCTCCCTTGGGCTGCTGGACACACATCATGCCTTCCCCGGAGTGGGGGCGCCTCCTCTTCCATCTCTGCTCACTGCTGTGTGTCATCACATCTGTGCTCACTACATTCGTTGACTCTCTTCTTCCTCTGTGAGGATACAGAGAGAAAAATGCTTGTTCAAAATCAGGCAGGGATACAGAAGCCATGAGGCACAGGTTAAGAGCTTAGG